>NC_072401.2:109017500-110267500 GCF_028858775.2 Pan troglodytes | reverse complement strand
GGTCACAATGGAACCTGTAATACAGATTGAAGGCCTGACAGCAGGTAGGTCTACCTTGCACCACATTCACAGTGGGCAAGGCTTGCAAAAGGAAGGAGGAATCAAGAACTGAAGAATAGAGGATTAGAGTCAGGTGTTGGTGAAGTAAACAACATTATCGAGGTCAATCCTCAGCCCTTTCCACAGTTGTATTATAATGCTTGCAGAAGATTATGTAGGTTACAAATACAGAATTAAATTTAATTATGGTACATATGTGATAAACATCCTAATTTTCTGCTTTCCCAGAACAGTCACTGAGCAAAACACTTACCCTAAAATTCTCAGTGGCAAAGGAAATATAATTCTCAGTGGCAAAGGAAAAATGTGGAATGAACCTCAGATGGAAATTGCCACGACATCTTGGAGTTTAGAAAGTAATATATAGCACACATATCAGATAATCAATTGGCTCATTGATAGCCAGTCAGTTGGCTTATAGACTCTATTCAAGGTTCTACCAGTTTTCTTAAAATAAATATTGATTTAAAATTTTAATTCAAGACTACTGATTCCATGTATTTGTCTTTTTGTTGTCTTTTTCTGCAGTGATGAATCTAACCTTTCAAGCATGAAGTTGTGTATATAATGGTCCATTTTTAATATTTATAGTTGAAAACTGAATTGCAGATTTTACAAGTCTGAGATATGTTTACATAGGGCTGCTTCTTCCTGCTGGCAGTAGTATACATGTCCATTTTTACTCCACTTACATCTGAAATTGGGCAATTTGTGAAACCAGTGAGAATCCTGCAAAAAATATAGATCAGTATCTCCTTATCTTATGTGAAGATACATATTTATATGGACAAATCAGTGGTAGAGAATGATTGATTGTACTAGCTATTTTCCTTCTTTTGGCTTGCTAATTGCATGGACAAAAAGTGCCATGAAATAGTTTACATGAAATGGTGACCAAATATGGACTCAAAGCTATGAAAATGTACTATACTGACTGATTTTAGAGCTGATTATCACATTCCCATTCACCTTTCATGTCGGCGTTGACTCATACCTACACCACCCATTGAAACTAACTAAAAAAGCATGACTGTGTGCCAAACCTGCTTGCTGTGCAACTTCAGATGCTAGCATGTTGATCAGGAGTCCTTTGATTACATCTGAACCTTTATTCTTTTTGTCATCTCAAGGGGGTTACACCATGGCTTATTGCCAAAAAGAGATAAGGTGGTGGAGAGCACACACACAATTTGTCTTGTATTTTGAGGGAGTTGCAGTCCTGAATGCAGATCTACAGCTTCCAGTATTGTGGGCTCATGTGGCCACTTTGGTTGAAATACGAAGGGGTTGAGCCTGTTGCTGCCGCCGGTTTTCCTTGGGCTGCCCTTGGCAGTGAAGACATGGGAAGAGGACCGATTCAGCCTCCAGCACTGCCTCTCATGTGACCAAGTAGGAAAGAGGTTTACAAATGCAAACATGCAGAACCACAGACTTTAAAAATATATATAAATAAACTGAATTTCAGCAAGTGTTAATATAGGTGCTTTTAAAAATGACAGAGGCACAGCACTTCTTTTGGAATAGGAGATTCTTGGAATGGGAGATCCTGTCCCTGAGGGAAAAGGGATGTCCATCCCACCAAAACTTGGGTTGCTGAAGAAATAACATGTTCTGAGAAGGGATCAGCCAAAATCGCCTCTCCCGGTGATGTAAGAGAGCTTCCTGGGACAATCTGTGCCAAAGTTGTTGTGAGAGCTTTCCTTCCTCCTACGATCCAACCATGTCAAACATTTCCTACAAAGTTCGAGAAACAGAAAGGTATTTTTCATTCTTTTTAATGCTTTTTTCTTTTTCTTTCTTTAGTCCCAAGAATATTGAAAAAATATTCGTTTCAGTTTTTGTCACATATGTTTTGAACAATTTTTTTAAGAAGTCTTCAAATCATAATAATTTGGCTCCAGTAGTCAAAATGACCTTTTACTAACTTCTCTCTTGTTTTGGATAATTGGATAGAATATAAAAGAAGCTCCACTTTCAGTCTAATCATTGTAAAGCATGAAAGTTATGCATTTTTAAGTAGTTTTGACTTTTTTTACATGATGAATGTAACGTACATGGAGATTATCAGTTAATATAAAGCCAAGATTTTGTCACATTTGGTAATATTAACTAATTTCTATTTTTATGGTTTTAAGTTTTGTTTATATTTAGATTTCCTTCTCTTTTTAACATTTCTAAATGTTTGTCTCATCCTCATATCCACAGACCAAATCTAAGATCTCAGAAAGCTGTGAAATATAGTTGCCATAAAGAGAATATTTTTCACCTACTTGCTCAAACTTTACCTAACCATATTAGATGGAACATTTCTTTGCACAGTAAAGAGTTGGTAGCGTGTTTTGAAATGGCTTATTCTAAGTGGAAGTGTTACATTGAAAGAAACATTATCAATGAGGAGTAGGCACCCTTTCAGCCCATTAGAGAATTTAATTTCTCTCCTGACTCGATGCCATCTTCTGGGAAGATTTCTAGTTTCATGCATAGGTGTCACCACCAGAAGGGAAATTAACTCATCCTTGGCTTATAGTTAAGATATAACCATAAGACAAGGAACCTAAAATCCTCATGATCTCATTTATGTTATGTAACCAAATGACAGTCATACAAAATGGCATCTTCTTTTTTTTCTATTAAATTTTTAAGGTTGAAAGATGTTTAAACTATTAGATCAGTCTAATTGGTAACATTTCTGGTAACATTCCACACCCCTAAGCCAGTTTAGCATTTTAAAAATAATGGAGGACATTTTCTAACAATTTCTTGTATGGCATGGTGTTAGGATAATGTATTGCTCAATGTCTGACACAATTTGTCTTAAATGGTTTGGAAAAATGAACTGAAGTGGGTGGAACTACATTCTCTTCAGGAAAACAAACTACAGTGTCCAGTGGCTATATTTTTTTCCTTTCTATCTTTTTTTCTGCTCCTCTAGTAGAAAGAGGTGGATTGAAATGGATCACTATTTAAAACTTGCACAGCTTCAGGAGACGATACCTCAACATCAAAAGAAAAACACTTTATGTATAAAAAATTTTTTTGAGATACAACCCTTCAAAGAATACTGTTTTGTCCTGTGTGTATATTGAGTTTTTGCTCTATAACTGATTTGACAACATCAACTTATTTCGTGATTAAATGAGGTTGTAAACTTTCATTACATTTATTTCCTTGGGAAAAACAAAGGGATGGAAGTACTCCTCCTTGTTCAGTGGAATTGCTAGGTCTTAACCATGATGGATAATCTTTAACTTTTGGTTACTACAATGTTTTCAAGCATCCATTTTGTCATATAGAGAATTCTTAAATAATTTCTAAGTGAATGAAAGAATTGTGTTTGTTGATATGTGTTGATACATAATATACTTTCCTTAAAGATTTCTTTAATGTGTGTTATTGGATAGAGGGTTGAGAAAATATACATGAAAGACACATTGGAAATAAGGCAAGGTCAGTTTCTATTTCTGATAAAACATTGAAGGATAGCAAATTGATACGTGTTTTAGATTTAAAATTGTTTTTCATTTATGTTGGTTGGTGCTAATGTATCTCTTTTCCTTTTTCTCTATGGACAATGCAACTACTATGGATAATTTTATTTCCCTGTTTAATAGCATTCCTAAATCATTAGTGTGTTATTTTATTTTTAAAGTTCATGAATTTGCTATAATTATGGTCCAATGACCAGGCTTTCTTAATGTAAAACAAAACAGTGTACCAATAGATGATGTGTGTTTACTCGGATCATGGATCCTCCTATTTCATATTCATTTCATACATCATATGCCTTTATCTACTTTCATGTGTCTCATCTTTTTCATTCACTCGTCTTTTAGTTTATATGATTTGATGAAACATGACAAAACTAGCATCAGAGAAGTCTGCACACACCGTATAGAGTACCTAGTGCACAAATATGCCTAATTTTTTCTTTCAGTTTTTGTTTTTCATTAGCAAAAGCAGTCTTGAAGGATTTTTTTTTCTCATGTGATTTTATAGAGGACATTAGAATATCTTTAATTCCTACTAGAAGAAAGGTCTTGTTTTTGAATTTACATTCTGTGCATACGATGTTCTGATGGGACAGCAAGAACTTACACATCAACTGGTTTATACTACACGTCCTTTGTCTAACTATCTATCTATATAGACATATGTGCTAGTTTAGAAAATTGTCAAATCAGCATGTCAGTACCAACGGAAAAATTGTCTTTGATATGTTATATTTTTATCACTTAGGAAATGTGCTTAATTTCCAAGGGATTTTTTTTTTAATGTTACTATTGAAGCATGAAAAGTTAACATCATTTGTTATCCTTCCTTTCCCCACTATATATTGTCTTACCCAGAGTTGGGCTATACTTTGGTGGTGTTTTAACATCTTCTGCTAAGTGATCATAAGCAACATACAGATGCTAATATTTGAAATCTTGTTTTTTCTTACTTCCTAATAATCAAATTATATTAATATTTCACACTACAAAAATTAGGATTTTCTAATTTGTAAAAACAAGAGCTCCTGCTATCTCTTGGAAGTTAAGTCCTTAGGAACCCTATCTTATCTTTCTAAAAATAATAAGTAAGAACAATCACATGTGATTCTGGCTATTAAAATCATACATCCCTAGTGGAATTAACAAGCTTGACCAATTATGATTATGCTAAATTGTTTTAGGCTAGAAGGACTGTCAGTCCCTACTTCTTCCCATTTTTCTTGGGATATCTTTATATTGGCTAGATTTGTTGCCAATATAAAATTGACACAGCAGAGACACTCCTCTAACTTAAATTTTTAGTGGAGTTTGGTTTTTGCTAACCCCGTACTAATAAACACTTTAATGACTTTTTTCATTTCGAAATATTTAAATGTATAAAATTGCCTATGCTGCTTATTGAAAGAACCGTCCTTTTGGGAATAAGAAGACTTTTTCAACCTAAACCATTATGTGTGATTTATTAACAACTTAACAAAGAAAGTACCAACATTTCTCAAAATGTAGTTGATATTCTTACCTATCTCAGAAATATTAATGAATTGGATTCACAAAAGAATGTCTTACATACTGTTGACATTTATGTGAATATTCTTTATACTGTTGTAAATGTTTCATTCAACTTAATAACATTTTAAAAGATGTATGTATCTGATTTTTCTTTAGAAAATATTATATTTTTATTTGTATTTTTTACATTTTAAAGTTCATCTCTATGTGCAGCTATTTTTATATTGCCAAAAACTCACATAAATACAAAATAAGTGAAATATGCAAAAAAATATTTTGGCAAGCATTACACTGCATATTTTTTTAAATGTTTGTGGGCCAGTCTCATATAATTGATTATTCTAAGAATGTGTTGTGTCTTATCACTGTAAATATGGCACAAACCTGTTTATCTCAGTAGTGTAAATAATTGAAAGATTGAATTCTCCCTGTTCAATTTTTATTTTAATTTCATTGTAATTTCTCCAGCTGACATTACTGTATCAAAAGATGCATAAGATTTTTGATTTGCGGTTTGGAGATAATTGCATTGTGTTCAGTTTCCAATTTGTTTTTATTTGCTTTTTAAATTTGTTTTCAGGGTTCCTAGTTTGTGAGAAGTTGATCTTCAGAATTATTTTTACACTATTTATGACTTATTTTCATAATGTAAAAAGTGTGTAATTATTACAATATTAATCCAAACAATGATAATGAATTGTATTGTTATAAAGCTTTATTGATGTTCATGAAAACCTTGGCCTCTTTTCTTTGATTTAAACATTATTCATAAAGAATTTTATTCTACTCTTCTACAATATTGTAACCCCACCATTTAACCTGGTAAACATACCTAGCTATAGGGATTTTCTAAAACTAGAACTTTCTGGTTTGTTGTTGTTGTTATTGTTTTTTTTTGAGACGGAGTCTCGCTGTGTTGCCCAGGCTGGAGTGCAGTGGACCAATCTCGGCTCACTTCAAGCTCCACCTCCTGGGTTCAAGCGTTTCTCTTGCCTCAGCCTCCTGAGTAGCTGGGACTACACGTGCCCCCCACCACACAGGCTAATTTTTGTATTTTTAGTAGAGACAAGGTTTCATCATGTTGGTCAGGCTGGTCTCAAACTCCTGACCTCGTGATCCACCTGCCTCAGCCTCCCAAAGTGCTGGGATTACAGGCGTGAGCCACTGCGCCCGGCCTCCCCTCCTAATTTTCCTCCACTATTTCCCATCTTGATGAATTAAGTTACCTTACATTTAGTTGCCTCTTACCATCTTCCCATCAAATTAGTCATCAGTATATGATTAGAATGTAGCGTATAATAATCACTTAATAAGTATTTAATGGGCTGGGCGCAGTGGCTCACGTCTGTAATCCCAGCACTTTGGGAGGCTGAGGCGGGTGGATCATGAGGTCAGGAGATCAAAACCATCCTGGACAACATGGTGAAACCCCATCTCTACTGAAAATACAAAAAATTAGCTGGGCGTGGTGGCAGGCACCTGTAATCCCAGCTATTCAGGAGGCTGAGGCAGGAGAATCACTTGAACCTGGGAGGCGGAGGTTGCAGTGAGCCCAGATTGCACCTAGGGGACAGAACGAGACTCAGTCTAAAAAAAAAAAAAAAAAAAAAATTACATGTATATATATATGTATTTAATGAATGATGAATGAATAAATGCCTCCACAAAGACACCAATTATTTACAAGTCCCAAATAAAAGAGTACTTCCCAATGCTCACCTTTTTTATATTTTTGCTTTTGTAATTGAAAGATAAAATAGTGTGTATTTGTTGTGCAAAATACGATGTTTTGAAGTATATACACACTGTGGAGTGGCTAGACCTAGCGCTCATCTTTGTTGATCTTGCTAGCAGCATTAGATGCAGTTGACCACTGCCACCCTCTTCAGCACTCTTTTTAGTTCTCAAGTCTTTATATTCTTGTCATTTAATCCTACTTTTGTTCCTTATTTTCCTCTGCCAGCTCTTCCTTCTCTACCTGATCGTTAAATGATGATTCTTAGGGCTCTCACTTTCATTCTCTCTTCCGCTTTTGCTCTTCTCAGCCACGCATTCCCTCTCTCCAAAAGAGCTCATTCTTTCTCACAAAGACCACGTTTCTGTCTTCATCAGACTTCCTTCTGACTTTCAGACCAACTGATAAAGGCATGTCCACCTGGATGTCCCACAGGTGCTTATCATCTTCCACTTCACCCCTGGTTCTCTTACAGACTTCCATATCATAATAAATGGTGCCACCTTCCCCACCTGCCATCCAGGCAAACAAGGTGGAGGCCTCAGAATCATTATGGACACTACCCACCTCCATCACCCACCCATCCCCTCATACACACAGCATCTGATTCATCACCAAGTTCCTTCAATTCTGCTTCCTAAATCTCCATCAGATCTATCCCTTCTCTCCATCCTCATCCCATGGTCTCAGTTTAGACTTTCCTCATTTTTCAAACTTTTGGAGAAGCCTTCTTACTGGCCTCTCTGCAACTATTAACTATCTCATACCCTCTATCACTCTGAGGATGATGATTCAAAGAAAGTAAATATGGCTTTATTTATAAATTCATCCTTTTATTTCACTTCCCATAATATTTAAGAAAAATTAAAAGAACATTTATAAAGAACACTATTGCCAGGCACGGTGGCTCACTCCT
Organism: Pan troglodytes; assembly: GCF_028858775.2. Classification (NCBI taxonomy): domain Eukaryota; kingdom Metazoa; phylum Chordata; class Mammalia; order Primates; family Hominidae; genus Pan; species Pan troglodytes. The sequence continues at coordinate 110,259,789 of NC_072401.2, read as the reverse complement.
GTAATGCCAGCACTTTGGGAGGCTGAGGCAGGCAGATTGCTTGAGCTCAGAAATTTGAGACCAGCCCAAGCAACATGGCAAAACCCTGTCTCTACAAAAAATGCAAGAAGAAATTATTCAGTCATTCTTGTACACACCTGTAGTCACAGCTACTTGGGAGGCTGAGGCAGGACGATCACGAGCCTGGGAGGTCAAGGCTGTAGTGAGTCAAGATGGTGCCACTGCACTCCAGCCTGGGTGATGGAGGGAGACCCTGTTTCACAAAAAAAAAAAAAAAAAGAAAGAAAAAAAGAAAACTTCTAAAATATATGAATTAGTTTAAAAATAAGAACCTGGAAAAACATATGTAAACATAGTTCAAGACCACAAAGAAAGTTATAATGAAAAGATAGAGAACATAAAAGTACATAGTATCATTAAATCAAACAACCAGCATGGCTCTGAGCTCCTTGGTGTTCATAGCAAAAAGAAAAATAAATCAGTAACACACTTATCCATAAAGTGACAAGGCACAGTTTCCTCAAAATAACCAAAGCTAATTGAAAAAATATATATATATATATTTATTTAAAGTATATATTTATTTATAAATTTGCATATTTATGTTATATAAATATATATACTTTAAATATTTAATTTAATTTATATAAATATATATTAAATATATATATTAAGTATAAATATATATATATATATTTTTTTTTAGATGGAGTCTCACTCTATCACCCAGGCTGGAGTGCAGTGGCACGATCTCGGCTCACTGCAACCTCTACTTTGTGGGTTCAAGCAATTCTCCTTCCTCTGCCTCCCGAATAGCTGGCATTACAGGTGTGTGTCTCCATGCCTGACTGATTTTTTGTATTTTTAGTAGAGACAGGGTTTCACCATGTTGGTCAGGCTGGTCTCAAACTCCTGACATCAGGTGATCTGCCCACTTCAGCCTCCCAAAGTGCTGGGATTACAGGCCCCAGCCACCACAACTGGCCTGAAATTTTTTTTTTTTTTTTTTTTTTTGAGACGAAGTCTTGCTCTGTTGCCCAGACTGGAGTTGAGTAGTGCGATCTCGACTCACTGCAACCTCCGACTCCCTGGTTCAAGTGATTCTCCTGCCTCAGCCTCCCAAGTAGCTGGGATTACAGGCACGTGCCACCATGCCCAGCTAATTTTTAGCAGAGACGGGGTTTCACCATGTTGGCCAAGATGGTCTCCATCTTCTGACCTCAAGATCCGCCCGCCTTGGCCTCCCAAAGTGCTGGGATTACAGGCCTGAGCCACCACACCTGGCCTGAAAATATTTTTTATGTGAGATTTCTTATACTTCTATAATAACTACATCAGCAGATTTTGATAATGTTTCTCAATGTAAGTCAAGCACGAGTATGTCTTAGTCTATTTTTGTGTTGCCAGAAAGGAGTACTTAAGGCTTGGTAATTTATAAAGAAAAGAGGTTTATTTGTTTCAGGGTTCTGCAGGCTGTACAAGAAACATGGCACCAGCATCTGCATCTGGTGAGATCTTCAAGCTACTTCCACTGATGGTGAATGGGGAGCCAGTGAACAGAGACCACATGCAGAAAGCAGAAGCAAGAGAACAGGGGAAGGTGCCAGGCTCTTTTTAACACCAGCACTTGGGCAAGCTCTCGCAAAAACTAATAAAATGAGAGCTCACTCATTACCATGAGGATGGCACCAAGCCATTCATGAGGGATCCATCCCCATGACCAAAACACCTCCCAGTAGGCCCCACCTCCAACAGCGGGGATCAGATTTCAACATGAGACTTGGCATGAACGTGCCATATCCAAACCATAGCATTGTGCCAAAACCAGCTTCCCTAAAAACAGTTCTACGGGGAAATTTAATAATGCTATTCCTTTGCTTAAAATCTGCCAGTAGTCTCCCATCCTCATGCAGATACCTCAGTGTAGAATCCGAGGCCCATTGTGATCCAACCATGACTAGCTTTATAACCTCATGCCTTGCTGGCCAGCAACCCTCACCCAAGGTTCTCCTATGTTAAACTATTTGAGGATCACTTTGGTTGCTCTCTAGCCTTGAAATAGTCTCCATCCCCATCCCTGCCATTCATTTGAAGAATACTTCCTCTTCTTCCAAGATTCAACATATGCATCAACTTACTAAACACCCCTTCCTGCCAAGTTGAGATGCTCTTTCTTTACTCCAATAATCTCTTGTACTTGGCACTGCTAAAACACTTATCAGATGGTTAATAACTGTAGTTTGTCTGTCTCCTCCACCACATGGTAAAACTAAGCAGGAACCCAACTCAGTGAGTTCTCAATTAATATTTTTTAGTAAATAGTTATTTCTCTTGGAAGAAAAAAAGAAAAGAAATAACAAAAGCTGCAAGAACAACAAAACTCACTGGGACTTCTGAATTTTATTAATGTGCATGATGGGCAAAACAATCCACAGAGCTTGTCTGTGGCATGCTAACTAGTTCTCAAACTAAGGGAAGATGTGCTGTGACCCTTTACTAAAGATATGTTTTATATAAAGTATGGTGTAATATCACCTGCTTGGTGGTAGATGGAATATCACCTAATAAGTGATCAGGGAGGAATTTAAAGAAAGTAGAGAGGTTTGAATTAGTCCATGGAGAACAGGAGTAAGAGCAGGAAGCCTACGATGATTAATGTGTGGTTTAAAGCAAGCCAGTGAAACTGAGGACCATGATTTTTTTCCGATCCCTCTGCACCTTTGTACAGTACACATGTTGTTATCTATTTGAATATCAAATGTTTGCCTTCTAAATCTTCTCTCAATTTGTATTTGTTGACTTTTCATTGTCTGTTCATGTTAGGAAGCTAGATCTAGTCTGGAAGTTCTCAAACTTCAGCATTTATCAGAATCACCTGGAGAACTTGTGAAAACAGATAGCTGGGCCCCACCCCCTAAATTTCTGATTCAAGAGATCTGGTATGGGACTTGAGAATTTCTATTTCTAACAAGCTCCTAGGTGGTGGTAGTGCACTTGTTCCAAGGTCCACACGTTGAGAAACACTGCTAGTCTAGTCTATTTTATTTTTTTTATTTATTTTTATTTTTATTTTTATTTTGAGACAAAGTCTCACTCTGTTGCTCAGGCTGGAGTGCAGTGGCGCAGTCTCAGCTCACTGCAACCTCCACCTCCCAGGTTCATGCCATTCTCCCGCCTCAGCCTCCCGAGTAGCTGGGACTACAGGCACCTGCCACCATGCCCAGCTAATTTTTTGTATTTTTAGTAGAGACAGGGTTTCACCGTGTTAGCCAGGATGGTCTCGATCTCCTGACCTCGTGATCCACCCGCCTCGGCCTCCCAAAGTGCTGGGATTACAGGCGTGAGCCACCGCACCCGGCCGTCTAGTCTGTTTTAATAAAATATAAGTGACTGACGTTAATTCAGGGGTGGTGACCTTCCTTTTATTGTGAACCTCTTCTGTGAATTTTCTCTCCTCATCAGTGCCTTAACTAAAACTCTGAGGTCACTCTTTTGCAACTCCTTCAAATAGAGGCTGCTAATTTTCCCACAATTCTCCCACCTAGATGGAAAGAAAGTTGGCATCCACATTGCTCCTTATTGCCAGTTCCACAGAATTCTTCATCCATGTATAGAAAGCCCCACTTATTTGAGTCTTAATGATAACTGGTTACTAGCACCCTCTGCCCTTCTTCTTTGCAGCCATCTTCTGTCGTTCCCTTCATTAATTGAAGCCTTTAGCACGTGGTTCACAGTCTTATTTTTCTCCCTATATGCTATCATTTGAGGTAACTTACATGTCAACATGGTCAATATAACCAACACCTTATTCCATTATCTTCTCAGACCTCATTTCTAATGACTTTTTCCACCCTCCAATTCTGCCACTCACTCCTCTGACACACTGATTTGTGTCAGTCCCTGAAACTGCTCCAACTCTGGAATAATGCATTCAAACATCCCACTCTGAGGACTCTCCACTATCCTGGCAGGATTTCCTTCCCAGTGACTCCCACTGTACCTATTCTTGCACCTAACAACCACCTCCACTCCCTATATCTCTCGGCCCTCCTTACCATGCCCCACACAGCTCCACTTCCTCTGCTCTCCAACTTAGGTTACACAGAACAAATTTTCACCTACACTGACGCCAACAACTTCTTTACCCCATTGTTCCATGTGCTCACTTGCCAAAAGCCAAATATGTAATAGCCCATCTGTCCACCTTCTCTGCATCTTTGTCTGGTATAGTCCACTCAATGCTATGGGAGAAGATCACTCAGTAGTCCAGATTGGTTCTTCGTAAATTCAAAGTCTCCAAATTCACCTGTGCATTCAACAACTACCAACAACTAACAATCTGTCTGTGTTTCCCTAATCATGGTGGTAATTCAAACTTTTTCTACTCTCCTTTAATTTCTTCCTTTTCATTCTCAGTGGATAATCTTGCATTCACAAAAGAAAAGAAATCCACAGAGAGACTCTCTCAAACCCCTCGAGCCGACTGAAAGTGTGCCCACCTCTACACCTTTGATTCCTTCCTTCCCTTCTATTACAATTGAAAATGATGTCACTCTCCCTGCTTAAGGCTAACCTCTGCCACAAATGCTCCACATCCACCCCAGGCTTCTCAGGGACCTTGTCCTGTTGTTTCAACTTATCCTTCCCTTTGACTAAACACATTTAAGTATATTCAGATATCTTCCATTTTTATAAAGGCCTTTCCTCAAACCTGTGCACCCCTTTAGCTGCTGGCCTTTCTTTTTGCTGCTTTCCCTTAAAGACTGACTTCTAGGAGGTTGATTATGTACTCACCATACCCGCTTCCTCACCTTCCATTCACTCCTCAATCCATTATTAAGCCCTCCCCCACCACACAGTGAAACTACTCTCTCCCCTAGGGAGCTCCTAAAGCCTTCGGAATTAAGTTACCATCAATATGCCACTATCTCTCTCCAAACTCCAGTTGTGATTGCAGCTGCATACTTCTGGATGTGCAACTGGCACCTCAAACTCAACACATGCAGAACGGATCTTGCCCACTGCGCCTCTGCCACATTCCTCCTCCTCTGCCCCACATAGTATCACTATGGGAATAGTATCACCACTCACACAATTGATGAAACCAAAACTTACCTGTCACTTCTGACTCTACCCTCCTCATCATCCCCAGTCACTCTTCATGACCAGCAGATTCTACTGATTCAATATAAACTACAACTGCCATCTTCACAGCATTGCATGGTCACAACCTAAGGCCAAGTAACTTATGTGTCATGTCTGAATTACTGTAACTGCAGGTCTTACAGTGGTTGGTCCTGCCCTACACAGTAGCCAGAATTATCTTTCCCTGCTTGAAACTCTTTAACTTGAAGCTCTGTTTCTCTCAGGATAAATCTCAAATTCCTTACCGTTTACAAGGCCCTTCTTTATTCAGTCCGTATCTACTCCTCTAGCCTTACCTCTCGCCATTCTTTTCCTTGTCATTTATGTAGACAACCTGCACTTATTTTTCAGTTATTCAACCAGGCTCTTCTCTGTCATTTCCAGACTTTCTCTCTGCCACTGTTTCATCCCTCCTTTACCTAAAAACCCACTTTACCTCCCTAACTTCTACTTATCCTTAAAGTGTCAGCTTAGTTGAACTTGTCTCAGAGGCTTAAAAAAAAAAAAAAAAAAAAAAAGAGGCCGGGCGCAGTGGCTCATGCCTGTAATCCCAGCACTTTGGGAGGCCGAGGCGGGTGGAGGACCTAAGGTCAGGAGTTCAAGACCAGCGTGGCCAACATGGTGAAACCCCAACTCTACCAAAAATTCAAAAATTAGCTGGGTGTGGTGGCGCATGCCTGTAATCCCAGCTACTCAGGAGGCTGAGGCAGGAGAATCGCTTGAACCTGGGAGGCAGAGGTCTCAAAAATCAGTGAGACTCTGTCTCAAAAAAAAAAAAAGAAAGAAAGAAAAAGAAAAAAAAAATCTCAGCTTAGACGTTACTACCTCTGGGGAAGCTTCTCTGGATTTTCCAGTGTTGGTTACTTCGCTCTCCTCTGTGCTCCCTTTGCCTCTTTTGACATGCTATGACTCCATGAAGAGAGAGAGAGCTCTGTGTTGTTTGCCCTTATGTCTTTAATGTCCAGCACATAGTTGGTACTCAAATACATACTAATTAAAATAATATATTAATGAAAGCAATTAACCAAATGAAAAAAAGAACAAGTCATCCAGGGATAATATTGGGTGTGTGAATATGCAATGCAACAGTGAGCATGTAATTCATATTAAAATCTGCATGACTTTTCTACTGATTCAGAATTGATAATAAAGAATCCCTTGGCTGGGCGCAGTGGCTCACGCCTGTAATCTCAGCACTTTGGAAGGCCGAGGCAGGCAGATCACAAGGTCAGGAGTTTGAGACTAGCCTGGCTAATATGGTGAAGCCCCATCTCTACTAAAAATACAAAAATTAGCCAGCCGTGGTGGCGGGTGTCTGTAGTCCCAGCTACTCAGGAGGCTGAGGCAGGAGAATCGCTTGAACCCGGGAGGCAGAGGTTACAGTGAGCCGAGACCACACCACTGCACTCCAGCCTGGGTGACAGAGCGAGACTCTGTCTCAAAAACAAGCAAACAAAAGAATCCCTCAATACAAGAGACATAAGTCTATGTGCATTTTCCCTTCTATTCTCTGTGATATCAACATCAAATAGTGATAGCAGAAAAGACTTGGTGGTGGGGCTGTTCTTTACTTCTTCTAAACCAAGCTGTGTCCTCCGGAAAACAATTATCCAATAAAATAGTGATAAGTATTCCACAAATAAGATAATTCAACATAAGAATATGAACTGGGGCTGGGTGCGGTGGCTCACGCCTGTAATCTGAGCACTTTGGGAGGCCAAGGCGGGCAGATCACCTGAGGTCAGGAGTTTGAGACCAACCTGGCCAAAATGGTGAAACCCCATCTCTAGTAAAAATACAAAATTATCCGGGTGTGGTGGTGTGTGCCTATAATCCCAGCTACTCAGGAGGCTGAGGCAGGAGAGTCACTTGAACCCAGGAGGCAGAGGTTGCAGTGAGCTGAGATCATGCTATTGCACTCCAGCCTGGACAAAAAAGAGCGAAACTTGGTTTCAAAAAAAAAAAGAAGAATATGAACCAGAATGTCTGTTAAAGGTTAAAGGATATATCTTTCATAGACACAATTTGGGAAATGCTGTCCGGCAGCGGTGTTTGCTCCAATTCAGTCAAAACTTGCCATACCCGAGGTACGCAGGGCCTTGTTTCTCAATTGGCATTCCTATCACAGGAGTTGTTCCAAGGAGTGACTATTCAGAGCTGTCTTCACTGGTAACTCCTCACTCTTTGGCACTCCTTTCCATTCTTTTCGTCTCCACTGCACTCCACCCTCAATCCCCTCTCATATCTCTACCCAAAAATGCACCAGGATTCACTTCTTAGCTTGAATTAAACCCTGCTTTCAGCATCCACCAAATCCATCATTCAAGGGCAATGACAAGTTCTAAAAGTAATAAAGTCCCATTTGGAAAATGTTTTTCAGTAGAGTACATAAAAGGCAGTCAAGTAGATATAAGCTTTTCTAAATTATGAGTTTATACTTACAAATTAAAAGGAAGTTTGGAATACAGAAACAATGAAAGAAAGAAAATGAGTCATACTTATAATGAGCAAATATATCAAGTCACTGGCTGAGAAGACAGGAGTTCTGAAATGGTCAAACTGTGGTGGAAATAGTTGTTGACTTCATCTATGGTTGAGATGTTTAGTAAATGGACAAGGTATCAAATATCTTAGCCATATTGACATTGAATAATTATGAAGTTTCCTATACTATTCTGTCTACCTGCAGAAAATGAAAACAAACATAAAAGCAAGTGATAATGAAAAAATTGAGTAAAGATGTTCGACTTGGCCAGGCGCAGTGGCTCACGCCTGAAATCCCAGCACTTTGGGAGGCTGAGGCGGGTAGATCACCTAAGGTCAGGAGTTCAAGACCAGCCTGACCAACATGGTGAAATGTTGTATCTACTAAAAAAAATACAAAAAATTAGCTGGGTGTGGTGGCTGGCTCCTGTAATCCCAGCTACTTGGGAGGCTGAGGCAGGAGAATCCCTTGAATCCGGGAGGCAAAAGTTGCAGTGAGCCAACATCACCCCATTGCACTCCAGCCTGGGCAGGCAACAACAGCAAAACTCCATCTCAAGAAAAAAGAAAATAGATGTCAGACTAGAGAACCTACCCTTAGATAGTTTTAGCTACATATTTTACACTATTTGATGTTTTAAATTTACTGCCCACAACTTGCTATCTATAATTTACTGCCACAATAAGCTCTCTTCTTTAATTCATCTAGCAATTTTTGGTACTGCTTTGAGAACTCACCAACAATAAAATTACTTTTTCTAGTTTTAGGGCTAAATTATTCATTACTTTTTAAAGAGTACTCTCCTCCCTGACTCATCATCTTTTCCAAAAATGTAAGAAAGAGGGAGAAAGCCTAATTATTCTATTTTGGGTACAAAAATTGGATAAGAAATGTATAACATAAGAAAGGGGAAATTAAGGTATAATATGTGATAAAATTTAATAGGTATTCTCTGATTTTAAAAGATGAAATAGAATGGAGTTTTCTTAACCTGACATAGGAATGAATATATTAAAAACCTATAGCAAACATATTTCTTATTAGCAAAAAGTTATAAACATTCCTTTTAAAATGAAAAACAAGAATAGAACATTTAATACTATTCTATTAAGAGAATCAATAATAGTCTAATTAATTATACTAGTAATTATTAATAGTATATTTAATAGAAGCAACAATGCAATTACAATATGCAATTAGCCGGTACAAATAATGCAATTAGCCAATGCAAGTAGAAAAGAAAGATAGGCCAGGCATAGTGGCTCACGCCTGTAATCCCAGCCCTTTGGGAGGCTCAGGCAGGTGGATCATGAGGTCAGGAAGTCAAGACCAGCCTGACAAACATGGTGAAACCCCATCTCTACTAAAAATACAAAAATTAGCCGGGCTTGGTGGCATGCACCTGTAATCCCAGCTACTCAGGAGGCTGAGGCAGGATAATTGCTTGAACTCAGGAGGCTGAGGCAGGATAATTGCTTGAACCCAGGAGGCGGAGGTTGCAATGAGCAGAGATTGCACCATTGAACTCCAGCCTGGGCAACAGAGCAAGATTCAGTCTCAAAAGAAAAAGAAAATAAAAGGGTTGAAAAGAAAGAAAACTGCCTGTGTTAATTCTATGGCTGCTATAACAAATTACCAAAATTCAGTGGCTTAAAATAACACAAATGCATTATCTTACAGTTCTCTAGTTCAGAAGTCCAAAATGGATCTCATAGTGCTAAAATTAAGGTGTTGGCAGGGCTGCACCTTTCTGGAAGCTCTAGGGAAGAATCATTATCCTTGCCTTTTACAGCTTCTAGTGGCTTCTTGCATTCCTTGGCTCATAACCCTCTTCATTATTCCTCAAAGACAGCAACATTAGGCCAAGCCCTTCAGATGCTGCAATCAGTCTGGGTCTCTCTCTTCTACCTCTTTCACTTTTTAGAACCCTTGTGATTACATTGAGCCCACCTGGATAACCCAACATACTCTCCCTATTTTAAGGTCAGCTGATAGCAAGCAAACTTAATTCCATCTGCAACCCTAATATCTCCTTGGCATACAGCACAACATATTCACAGGTTCTGGGGATTAGGACATGGATATCTTTACAGTGTCACTATTCAGCCTACCACACGGCCACCGCTCACAGGTTGTGTATATAGATAAACCTAAAGAAACTGTAAACCATCAGATTTTGTGGTATTGTCATCCTCTAAAAATTATAAGTAGTTAGCATAGCATTGCTATGTTTTTATAAAATACAGATACTTAGCAGAAACATGGGCTGCAGGTAAAAAATAAAAATAAAATAAAGATGCCATTGGCATCTCATACCTTTCACATGTTCCTCTAGTAAGAATACTTAAAACACTTCTTTTTTTTTTCTTTTTTGAGACGGAGTTTCATTCTTGCTGCTCAGGCTGGAGTGCAATGGCACCATCTCAGCTCACTGCAACTTCTGCCTCCCAGGTTTGAGTGATTCTCCTGCCTCAGCCTCCCAAGTAGCTGGGATTACAGGCACATGCCACCATGCCAGGCTAATTTTTTGTATTTAGTAGAGACAGGGTTTCACCATGTTGGTCAGGCTGGTCTCGAACTCCTGACTTCAGTTGATCCACCCGCCTCAGCCTCCCAAAGTGCTGAGATTCCAGGCGTGAGCCACTGCGTCCAGCCAAAACACTTATTATGGTAATACTTAACAAATGTTTATTGACTTCCATTTATCTTCAAAATATTATGGTGTGTGATTTTTGCTACTTGTATTGATCTCAGTTGGCAGGCTGTTTCTGGCTTTGTTTTGTTTTCTTTTAGGCTGAGGATTTCCTGAGAGAGCATGTGACAGGACACTACACTTAATCCTCATATCCCTGGAAAGAAAATATAATTATCTTTCACAAATAGAGCCGAGACTCAGAGAAGTTGGATCACCAGTCCAAGATTAAGTAAATAAATAAGTGGCTGAGAAAAGATTTGAATGCAGGCCAAATGTTACAGCTCTTTCCACCCCACCACTATGCCTTGTTCCTAGGTGACTCTAACACTTCTTCCAATTCTGAGATGACATGATTCCATATGTGGCTGGTGACAATAAACAACTATAAATACCACTTTATATTTCCATACCACTTGGTATTTTTAAATCATGTCCTATCAGTTCTATCTGATTCTCTCAATAACTGTATAAGATTAATAGCATTAATATTTTCACTTGGAAAAAATAATCCAAAGAGAATGAGTGACTCAGCCAATGTGATACAACTATTAACAGCAGAGCCTGGAACCAGAACCTCCCAGCTCTTAGAACTTTGTCCTTTCACTGAGACATGAAGCATGAAAGCCCAAAAAAGCAAACAGTGTTCCAAAAGCCTTTCTAATGTGTATTTTCCATGAGATGATTTTGGGCAAGAAAAAAATCTACTCTAAATTTTTGTCATTTTCTTCTTTTTCCTTTTTTTAATTAGGAAAAAGTTATTTCTGGACTGTTCTCAACTGATGTTTGCAAAGTCTTTTTTGGCATCCAAAACACAAATAGTTTAGTGTTGAAGAACTCAGTTACTGGAGCCAATTAGGCTATTTTTTTTTTTTTTTTTTTTGAGACAGAGACTCGCTCTGTCTCCTAGGCTGGAGGGCAGTGGTGCGATCTCAGCTCACTGCAACCTCTGCCTCTTGGGTTCAAGCAATTCTCATGCCTCAGCCTCCCAAGTAGCTGGGATTACAGGCACGTGCCACCAAGCCCGGCTAATTTTTGTAATGTTAGTAGAGACTGGGTTTTGCCACATTGGCCAGGCTGGTCTCGAACTCCTGACCTCAGGTGATCCACCTGCTTCTGCCTCCCAAAGTGCTGGAATTACAGGCATGAGCCACATGCCTGGCCCAATTAGCCTATATTTGAATCCCTGTTCAACCACTTACTAAAGCAAGTTATCTGATCTCTGTGGGCCTTGGTTTCCTAATTTGTGAAATGGAAAAGATAAAATTACCCACCTCAAGGTGGCAAGTTAATACACATATTTAGTGAGTTAATACACATACATGCTTAGGTCAGACTCTGGCCCAGAGTCAATTCTCAATGAACCACTAGCTATTTTTCTCTTCCGAAGAGAAGCCTTGTATATCTTTCAGATCGGTAGAAAGTTTGCAGTGATTAAGAAGGTCTGCTCTATGTTAAGAAAGTGAGACATTTGGCTGGGCGCGGTGGCTCACGCCTGTAATCCCAACACTTTGGGAGGCCAAGGCGGGCGGATCACGAGGTCAGGAGATCGAGACCATCCTGGCTAACAGGGTGAAACCCCGTCTCTACTAAAATACAAAAAATTAGCCGGGCGAGGTGGCGGGCGCCTGTAGTCCCAGCTACTCGGGAGGCTGAGGCAGGAGAATGGCGTGAATCCTGGAGGCGGAGCTTGCAGGGAGCCGAGATCGCGCCACTGCACTCCAGCCTGGGCAACAGAGCCAGACTCCGTCTCAAAAAAAAAAAAAAAGAAAGTGAGACATTTGCTCTTAAAAGCTAAATGCTTTTTCTTGCATTTTATTGACTATTTAGTGTCCCAAAAGTACCTATACACTATATATACCGGCTTAAGGACTAAATTTTATATAAAAGCTAGTGAGAGAAAAGGGTAATTTTCTTCAGATAAATTAAAAAATAATGAATGTCACCACCTCTTAAGACACTTAGCAAGTTTCCTTGCTAAGTGTAAAGATGGTAAACTATTGATAGGAAAAAAATATGGGACTTTCAGGACTGAACAATTTGTGAGAAAGCCATCAAAAGACAGCTATATTAAGAATAGTTGAAATAGGGGCATTTGGCTACATTCTTGCCCCTATTGTTTGCGCAGCCTAGTTAAACTGCTGGACAAGCTAGAATTCCAAGTGTCTTGCTCAAAGAGTTGTGCATGCCAGAACACTTACATAACCCTGAACTTTTGTATTCCAAGCCTGGCATTATGCAGCATATTGCAATATTAACACAGACAAAGAGATTATTAACACCTAGCTTAGGGTAATGGGCTTCTTATGAACTAGTCTCTTCCTATTCAACTAGAATAGTGCAGAATTTTATTGACATGCATTAAAGATTGACTCATAAAAATGTCATTACAGCACTCTTTCTTTTGTCATATAACTTTTTAGCAATTCAGTGTGTGAGCTCTCTTAAAGATATTTTCATTTTGACTAAAACATTATTAAAGCATTATTATTTAAAATATTGCACAGCAAGAAGTCAATAAGTAACTATAATGATGCTTCCTCCACAGAGGTGATGCCTCTAACACACATGTGCGTAGGTTATTTTTCTAACACTAGTGATAGGTTTGCAATGAACCAAGAAAATGCTCTTGTTCGAGGGCCTTCAAGGCCAGTAGCATGAATTTAAGTGATCCGCCAACATGTCCAAAACTAACCGGTTCCTTGGCTCTATATAATGTGGGCACTAGGTGACCAAACTCTGATCAATTAGTTCAGTTTAACAGTCTCAGAGGGCTGCAGCCAAGCTCTTTGCAAGTAAGACGCGCATCCTGAGCAGCACAAGTATAGAGGTAATAATAGATGTCATTGACTTAGTGCTTACCACATACTATTATGCTGAGCCACCATATATCTTATTTCATCCTTACAACCACACTGTGAATTGGGCACTTTATTATTCTCATTTTACACATTAGAAAACTAAAAGTCAGAAAGATGAGTAATTCACCCAGGCTCACACAGCTAGAAAGTAGCAGAGCCAGAATTTGAAACTAAGCACCGCACTCTCATCTACAAAGCTGAAATGAAGAGCCTTACAGCCAATGCAAAGTTAGGGATATGCCCAGAGTACACCATGGCAAAAAGGAGGAACATTTGACCAAAGCAACTCATTTCTCACTGTACAATTCAAGAATGCTAAAAAAAAAATTGTGACTGGACTTAGGATAGGAGGTCACAAGTCCACACACGACTCCAAAGATCTCCCAAACGTCTGTTTCCAACATCTGGAATTGGTACATAGGGGATCTGGAAGGTGAAGTCTTCCCTCTTCTCTAAGACCCAAACAAAAATTAGAAATCATGATGCTGGCTAAAAATGTTTTTTGTCCCCTCCATCAAACATATCAAATCCCATAATAAATTGGGTCACTGTCTCTTGAGATTTTCATTTCAAAAGCTAGCCATCGTTCAATACACCCTTCCTTCAATATAATAAACAGTAATCTATTTGTTAGAGTAAATCTGACAGCAGTAGGACGCCAATTATAATGGTTAACGTAATAAAAATTTCAGATGTAACTCTGGACCCAGACATCAAATAGAAATATATATGTAAACATTATATACATGTAAATATTATATGAAAAATTTTTTTTTTACTTTTGTGTCTTAGAACAGCAGGAAATGGCACAAAATACGTCAGAAAACATGGTAAGAATAAATCCTATTGTATAGAAGCAGCTGGCTGGAACTAATGCTCACGCCTGAAATCCCAGGACCTTGGGAGGCCAAGGTGGGAGGATTGCTTGAACTCAGGAGTTTGAGACTAGACTGGGCAACATAGTGAGACTCCAACTCTACCAAAAATGTAAAAATTAGCCAGGTGTGGTAGCTCATGCCTGTAATCTTGGCTACTCAGGTGGCTGAGGTGGGAGGATCACTTGAGCCCAGGAGGTTGAGGCCGCTGTAACCTGTGATCATGCCACTGCACTCCAGCCTGGTCAACAGAGCAGCAAGACTCTGTCTCAAAAAAAAAAAAAAAAAAAAGCTGCTGATCCATATTCCAAAATATATAAGGATAAAACAAGATAAAATTAAGACAGAAAAAATAACCTTATTGTGAGATTAAGGTGCTATGTTGTTATATTTACTATACTCTGAGAATATTCAACCATTTACACTAACATCACTCATAAGAGCTGTGAATCAGGTAATGAAAAGGGATGCATAAGAAAAAACTGATACTCAGAATAAATCTAGTTAATACTTCAATACTCTGAGTTAGAGTGTTTTGTGGTGAAATGACCTTCACATTCTCCTGAATGTAACCAGCCCTTTCACAGTAAGGGAGGAGATAAGAATCAGAGTACATATATAACTGCATGTATCATGTAAAATTAGTAATTATAATAAAAGCTTCCATTTAGTGGTACTCCATGGTTCAGAGTACTTCTATGTACTCTCCTAAAAGTAATTATATTTTGAATTCATACTGTGTATGTCCTCTAAAGTGCTGAGGTTACCTTTACATGTACAATTTAAGCAAGCAGAACCTACCCAGGGAAAGGCAACCTAATGTCAGTGAAATGCAAGTAGGAATTATTTGCAGTGTATTCCAGGACACCAGTGAATTCAACATTCAGACTTTCAGAAAATCAAAACCTGATTTAAAGAGAAATGGGAACGTGGTGGGCAGGTAAAAGATATGGATGTTGGGGTATATGCAGGAAACCAAAAAGTAAACATACAATCAGAAAACTGGCATTTTTGTCAAGTGTGGTGGCTCACACTCGTAATCCCAGCACTTTGGGAAGTTGAGGCAGATGGATCACTTGAGGCCAGGAGTTTGAGAACAGCCTGGCCAACATGGCAAAACCCCATCTCTACTAAAAATACAAGAAAAAAAATTACGTGGGTGTAGTGGCATGCGCCTGTAATCCTAGCTACTCAGGAGGCTGAGGCATGAGAATCGATTGGACCTGGGAGGCGGAGGTTGCAGTGAGCCAAGATCATGCCACTGCACTCCAGCCTGGGTGACAGAGTGAGACTCTGTCTCAAAACAAACAAACAAAAAACCTGGCATTTTGATTGTTTGAAAGGGTTCTTAGTTTCTGGGAGCCTCAAGGGTTCATTGGCTGGTATTAAATAGATGGCCTTATCCCTGTGTATTCACATTGTCTTCTCTCTCTAAGCGTCAGTTTCTGTGACAAAATTTCCCCTTTTTGTAAGGACTCAATCATATTAGATTAGGGCCTACCCAAATGACCTCATCTTAACTTGATCATCGGCAAAGATCCTATTTTCCAAATAAAGTCATATGCACAAGTACCGGGGGTTAGAACTTCAACATCTTTTGAGGGGACGCTTTCAACTCATAAAAGGAGGATACAATAGGCTGAGCGTGGTGGCTCACACCTATCATCTCACCCTTTGGGAGGCCGAGGTGGGCAGATCACGAGGTCATGAGTTCAAGACCAGCCTGGCCAATATAGTGAAGCCCCGTCTCTACTAAAAATAAAGAAAAACTAGTCAGGCATGGTGATGCACACCTGTAGTCCCAGCTACTCGGGAGGCTGAGGCAGGAGAATCGCTTGAACCAAGGAGGCAGAGGTTGCAGTGGGCCAAGATTGCACCACTGCACTCCAGCCTGGGCAATAGAGGGAGAATCTATCTCAAAAAAAAAAAAAAAAAAAAAAAAAAAAGGGAGGGTACAGTAGAAGAAGGAAACTGAATACAGGTATGACAGGTACTACCCTGCTTTTCTATTCCCCAAAACCATGGAACCCAGTAAACTGCTATGAAACTTGGAGTCATTTTCTAGAAGTGATGCTGATATTCTGGCATACACTATATTGTTTGTTTCTGCTGAATGCTTTTTAAAAAGAGAGGGCTTCATAATAAAGAAACTTTGGTTCTGGTATTCTTTTGAGTTTGTTTATTAATAACAGGATTTTATGTAGTTAACAATAGGAATTTTATAATTCAGGCTATACCAAAGTCTACAAGTCAAATAACAGGGACAACAAATAAGTAGATAGATAACTCCTAACTTTAAATAGTAATTTCCAGGCCAGGTGCGGTAGCTCATGCCTATAATCCCAGCACTCTGGGAGGCCAAGGCAGGTGGAATACCTGAGGTCAGGAGTTCGAGACCAGCCTGGCCAACATGGCGAAACCCCGTCTCTATTAAAAATACAAAAATTAGCTAGGCATGGTGGCAGGCACCTGTAATCCCAGCTACTCAGGAGGCTGAGACTGGAGAATCGCTTGAATCCAGGAGGCAGAGGTTGCAGTGAGCTGAGATCAAGCCACTGCACTCCAGCCTGGGTGACAGAGCAAGACTTCATCTCAAAAACAAAAAAAGAGAGAGAGAAAAATAGTAATTTCCAAAGACAGGGATTTCTTACATTTTATTGTATTTTTGACCCATAATTTTGCATACTTATGGGACACAGTGTGATCTTTAAATACATGTATACATTGTGAAATTATCAAATCAGGGTAATTGGCTTACCTTCACCTCAAACATTCATCATTTCTTTGTAGTAAGAACATTCAAAACCTTCTCATTATTTTGAAATATTCAATATTGTCAAATATAGTCAAATATAGGACACTAGACCTTATTTCTTCAAACTAGCTGCAATCCTGTACCCGTTCACTAACCTCTCCTCATTTCCCCATCCTTCCTACCTACCCCACCCCATCCTGACCCTCTGGTAACCACTATTCTACTCTATTTCTATGAGATCAGCTTTTAAAAATTCCTCAAAGAAGGGGCAGCTGGGACATGGGGACACCAAGAGAGTGGAAGCCCCCAGACTCATCGAGGGTCTCAGCCACAAAGTGATCGTATCTGCAGCATGTGGGCAGAACCACACCTTGGCCTTGAGGGAAACTGGCTCCGTGTTTGCATTTGGGGAGAACAAGATGGGGCAGCTGGGCCTTGGCAACCAGACAGACACTGTCCACAGCCCCACGCAGAGAATGTACAACGGCCAGCCAATTACCAAAATGGCCTGTGGGGGCTGAATTCAGTATGATAATAGACTGCAGAGGAAACCTCTGTTCCTTTGGGTGCCCTGAATATGGTCAGCTGGGACACAACTCGGATGGGAAGTTCATTGCCTGGCCACAGCAGATAGAATACGACTGCAAACTGGTGCCCCTGCAAGTGGCCATCTTCATCGAGAAGACCAAAAATTGACAGATGCTACCTGTACCAAACGTGGTTGTGCAAGATGTGGCCAGTGGCACTAACCACACTCTGGTTCTGGACTCCCAGAAGCAAGTCTTCTCTGGGGCTCCAGTGGCTATGGCTGGCTGGGCCATGCAGAGCAGAAGGATGAGATGGTCCCCCGCCTGGTGAAGCTGTTTGACTTTTCTGGATGTGGGGTGTCCCAGATCTATGCTGGTTACACCTGCTTCTTTGCCATCAGTGAAGTGGGTGGTCTGTTTTTCTGGGGGTCACCAACACCTCCCACGAATCTACTGTGTACCCGAAAGCAGTGCAGGACCTCAGTGGCTGGAGAATACGGAGCCTGGCTTGTGGGAAGAGCAGCGTCACTGTGGCCACCAATGAGAGCACCATCAGCTGGGGCCCGTCGCCGACCTTCGGGGAACACGGCTATGGGGACCACAAGCCCAAGTCTTCCACTGCAGCCCAAGAGGTGAAGACTGTGGATAGCATTTTCTCAGAGCAGGTCGCCAAGGGCTACTCACACACCTTGGTGATAGCAAGAGACAAATGCTAGACCGAGAAAGAGAAGATCAAGAAACTGCCAGAACACAACCCCCCAACCCTCTGATGCTCCTGGAGACTCCTCCAACTCCACACTTCTCGCAGCAGCTATCATTTCCATGAGCACTGGGACGTGAAGTCAAACTAGGAATTTAAAAAAGCAAAAGTTGCTGGGCACAGTGGCTCAGACCTGTAATCCCAGCACTTTGGGAGGCTGAGGCGGGCAGATCACCTGAGGTCAGGAGTTCGAGACCAGCCTGGCCAATGTGATGAAACCCCGTCTCTACTAAAAATACAAAAAATTAGCCAAGTATGGTGGCATGTACCTGTTATCCCACCTACTCAGGAGGCTGAGGCAAGAGAATCACTTGAACCCAGTAGGCAGAGGTTGCAGTGATCTGAGATCGCGCCACTGCACTCCAGCCTGGGTGACAAGAGTGAAACTCTGTCTCAAAAAAAAGCAAAAGTTGACCAAAGGTGGATTTTTGTTTAGGCTCCCTGAGGTTCCATTTTACAAGTGATCCAACATTAACTACCTTTTTATGTGTATGCTTTCCAAAGTATGTTTTTTCCTCTTAATGTTGAATTAAAATATTTGCTCATAGTTGACTTACCATTCCTACAAAACAAGCAGAAACTTTGAGCAATCTAGGTTTTTTAAAAAGTTTTTTCTTTCTTCCTCTCCTAAATACACTCCCCAAAACACCCCTTTCCAGTTATAATTAGCATCGTGATCCAAGAGGATGCTACATGGAAGAGGAATCGCCATTTACTCAGAAAAAAATGTCCCTTACAGGAACCGGCAGCAGCTAGACAAAGTCGGTCCCTGCTGGCCGGCCTCCGTCCAAAATCACGCTCGCGTGCTTCAGAAGCATCCGTGACACTCCTTTCCCGCTTTTTCTTGCACATCAGCCGAGGCCGGTGTCGGTTCTGTTTCTCCCCTTTGCTGCCTATACGCCCACAGACTTCTGGCTGCACCATTATAGAATCTGCCGTGTTCCTCCTGGTGGGGGTGTTGGGGGTCTGTGTTTAGCCATTTATGCCGCCTACTTTAGCTGTAAAAGAAGTCCAAATGAAAATCAGGTGATGGTGGAACCATGGGGACTTTGGGGTGGGGCAGAGATGGGAACATTTGTATCAGTTGAGTCAGCTTCGTGGCTCCCTGTGGAGCCAGAGCCGAGCCTTGTCACCCGCACTTGCCAATTAGAGATTGATCAGCCAGCAGTTAAGTGCATTCTCCCGTTCTTGCAAGAAGGATCAGCCCTTTCCATACCAGCCTTGTGCAAGACGTGCTTTGGTCTCCTTTTCTCTCCTGCCTGGATCCAGCCTCTCACGGGCCGTCCTATTGCTGAGACTCGGGGTACCTTTCTGCTGACCCAGCTCCCTTTAGTCACGTTTGCTTGGCTCTGGTACCAAATAGTTGGGATTACCGAAGAATCCCCTTCCTCGTGTGTCAGCACGGATGCTGTGACTGCCAACCGCGACCCTGTCAAGTGCCCATGCCCGAGCTTGCCGCCCTGTGCGCTGCGCTGAGTGACTAACGGGGTGCCTTTCCCAGAACCCAGCTCTCACCTGGACCCAAGACAGGCGACAGCTCTGGCTGGGGCTCTTGGTTTCCAGAGGGTCTGGACTAGTTTGGGTGCTTTAAAATAGATATTTAGTTCAGTGGTGCTTATGGAGGCGATGGGAATAGAACTTAAGTGTGAGACTTGGGTGAATGGTTGTTAAATATTGGTGTCTTCAAGTTTTTCGTTTTTTTTTTTTCTTTTGCTGTTGTTACCACTTATCACTGTCTCTATGTTAAAATGCCAAAAGCTATCTAGTTGTTGTTGCTTTTTCCCCAAGTTTCCACCCCAGTCTCTCCTTACCGTGACTCCTGCTGGCAGAGGGTACGAAGCAGTGTCTGTCCCTGCAGTCCAAAGGCCCTGTGGGAGGAGACTGGCCTGCATCTCTCTAAGACTTAGTCTGACACCATGCTCATCTCTTGTTCTGTGTTCAATCAGTAGTCCAGGAGAGATCTTCTGCCACTTCAGAGCTTTGTTAAACTAACCTAATTTGTCCAAATCACCCCCAAACCACCATCTCTGATTCAATCTCACATGCGACAGCCTGATCCGTTTCTCTGGACAGGTGTCTTTCCTGGAACGCAGCCCAAGCACCTGTTGCTCCTCGCACCCTTCAGGTCTCTCCTTTGAGTCGTGGTCACCGAGAGGGTTGAGGAAGCAGCACCTGAGGTCCCAGCCTTTGCAGGAGCCGCCTTGGGCAGAACTGGGCTTAGATCTTCCGGTGGCCTCATGTAAACCCAACAGCCAGCCTCTTCCAGAACCCTTGACAGGGACTGGAGGAGGAAAGGGATCTTCGAAGTGAAGACTGCCATGTCCCACACCTCTTTTTGGCTTAGACTGAAAAATGAACTTCCTAATGGGTTAAATCCTTTAAAACAAGGAGTTGGGGGGAAGGACGTCATGCATTCTTAGAGAAAGGTACACAGTCGCCCAGCTGGGAACGTGCTTGGCACTGACCCTGCGGGCATCTGACTGGTCTTCCAGCTCAGGAAAAAGAATTTGAAAGAGGCCTAGAGTGAAGGGGAATCAAAGAGGAGGTTGTGATTTGGTCAAAGGATCCTGGTTTAGTGCTGTAATTATTTCATATATATGTATTTCTTGGAGTAAACATTTTAAATAATTTTTTTTGAGACGTGGTCTCACTCTCTTGCCCAGGCTGTAGTGCAGTGGTGCAATCTCCACTCACTGCAACCTCCACCTGCCGGGTTCAAGTGATTCTCCTGCCTCAGCCTCTTGAGTAGCTGGGATTACAGGCTCCTGCCACCATGCCTGGCTAACTTTTGTATTTTTTAGTAGAGAAGGGGTTTCTCCATGTTGGCCAGGCTGGTCTCAGCTTCCCAAAGTGCTAGGATTACAGGCGTGAGCCACCATGCCCGCTTTCATGCATTTTTTAAATTATATTATTTGTTTTCTTGGTATTGAATTGTCTGAGTTTCTTATTCATTGTTTCTTTTGCTGTGCAGCTTTTCAGTTTTGTATAATCCTATTTGTCTATTTTTGCTTTTGTTGCCTGTAAGTTTGAGCTGTTATCCAAAAAAATCTTTGCCCAGAGCAATGTTATGAAGCATTTCCCCAGGGTTTGCTTCTAGTAGTTTCATAGTTTAAGTACTTACATTTAAATCTTTTTTTTTTTGTGATAGGGTCTCAAAACCTAGGCTAGAGTGCAATGGTGTGAACACGGTTCACTGAAGCCTCAATCTCTAGGGCTGAAGCAATCCTCCCAACTCAGCCTCCCGAGTAGCTGGAACTACAGGCACATGCCACCATACCTGGCTAATTTCTTTAAATTTTTTGTAGAGAAGTGGTCTTGCTGTATTACTCAGGCTGGTCTTGAACTCCTGGCCTCAAGCAGTCTTCCCACCAAAGCCTCCCAAACTGCTGGGATTACAAGGGTGAGCCACCATGCTTGGCCTACATTTATATTTAATCCATTTTGAGTTGACTTTTGTATGTGCTGAGAAATAGAGATCTCTTCAATAAACGGTAGTAGGAAAATTGGATATTCGCATGCACCATTTATTGAAGAGATTGCCTTTATTGAAGAGACTGACTTTATTGTCGAGACTACCACCATTTATTGAAAAGACTGCCTTTTCCCCGATGTATGTTTGTGATGTCTTCATTGGAAATCAGTTGGCTATAAGTGTATGAATTTATTTCTTTGTCCTCTATTCTGTTCCACTGGTGATGTGCCTACTTTTATGCCTATACCATGCTGTTTTGGTTATTACTATAGCTTTGTAGTATATTTTGAAGTCAGTTTTAAAAACAAAGATAGTTTTTTAAAATTTATGTATTTATGTTTTTTTTTTTTTTTTTTGAGACAGAGTCTCACTCTGTTGCCCAGACTGGAGTGCAGTGGTGTGATCTTGGCTCACTAAAACCTCTGCCTCCCGGGTTCAAGTCGTTCTCCTGCCTCAGCGTCCTGAGTAGCTGGGACTACAAGCCTGCACCACCATGTCTGGCTAATTTTTATGTTTTTAGTAGAGATGGGGTTTCACCATGTTGGCCAGGCTGGTCTCAAACTCCCAACCTTAAGTGATCTGCCCGCCTCAGCCTCCCAAAGTGCTGGGATTACAAGCATAAGCCACTGTGCTCATGCTTGTAAACTGTCAAAGACAGTTTTTAAATTACAAAAATGTCAATGTGTAAATCCAGTTAGATCCCACAGCCCACTGATGTAGCATTTACTACCTAGAGAGTAATATATAAAAATGTATTTTTCTTCTCCAAGATTTCTCACATATGTTAGTTTTTTAATGCCAAAGAAAAGATTACATAAAAAATAAAAACAATGCAAAAGAGTATATAATTTTAGTATTTTTACACTATTTAATAATCCCATTAATGTTAATTTTTAAATAAAGTTATATTATAACTTTGTTTCATGAAGTTGTAATTTCATTGTAAATTAAAAACCCTTACATTGGCAGTATTATGCAATGAACTAAAAAAGTTATCTCTCTGAATATTTAGAGTCTCATTAATAATTAACAAGAGCGCTGGGTTTACTATTAGTGAGTAACTGGTTTACAAAAAGGATCAAGACACATTTATGTAAAATCAAATAGTGTATTCAATGCATGGAGAAAATGGAGTGGCCTTTACTCCCGCATCAATGAAAATGTCCAATCCCTCATTTGATTCAAGATTTTTAAATTACTTCTTCTTCTAATTGTGAAATTGAAAAATGTCTGTAATTTGTCTGTTTTTCTTTAACTTTATCCCTATCCTTTCTGCATTAACAGCAAATCCCACAATGAGAAAAATTATAATTTAAGTTTGAGTTTTTAAAGGGTTTTCTACTTCATTGACATCTGACTTCCCATACACTATGCCTAATTGATAAAATTTATTTCAATCTAGTGCAGAATTCTGAGGGATAAAGGTATTTTTATGCACATATCACCGACAGAGGGCAGACCCTGAATGCCAAGGAAAGTTATGTATCCTTCAATGCCCTTGAGCCCAGTTTCCTTATAAGCTCACACATAATAAAGAATTGCAGCTGCAAGTCTTTCCACTCATGTCAGTGACCTCAAATCTAACACACTTATTTGAAATATATCTTCTCTACACATACATCTTCTTTCAAATAATTTTCTGTTTTTAAGAAAATGTATCAAAAAGCAAGTAAATAAACAAACAAAATGTTTCTACAAGTCCCAGATCCAAATAATGCAAGAATTAGAATAAGACTTCACATACACAACTAGCACGTTTTTCCCGTAAATCCAAGGAAAGATGTGTATTAATAAAATCCAAAGGCCGGGTGCGGTGGCTCACGCCTGTAATCCCAGCACTTTGGGAGGCCGAGGCGGGCGGATCACCTGAGGTCAGGAGTTCAAGACCAGGCTGGCCAACAGGGTGAAATCTCATCTCACTAAAAACAAAAATTAGCCAGGCATGGTGGCGCATTCCTGTAGTCCCAGCTACTCAGGAGGCTGAGGCAGGAGAATCGCTTGAACCCGGGGGATGGAGGTTTCAGAATGCTGAGATCGCGCCACTGCATTCCATCCAGCCTGGACGACAGAGCAAGAATCCATCTCAAAAACAAAACAAAACAAAAATCCAGAAATCTAGGTGCTAACTATGTAAAGATTTATATTTCAATTAAAATAATAAACTCTAAACAAATATATTGCCCCAGGAGACTCATCTAATGAAAACTGGCTTTAATGAAAACAGCCTTTGCAGGAGCCGCCCTGAGCAGAGCTGGGCTTCGATCTTCCAGTGGCCTCATCTAAGGGACTTGCCTGAGTGTTAATGAATTCTTAACTTTTAAAATTTTAAATTAAAAATTTAATTAAAATGTAAAATTAAATGAATTTTTAAGGTTCTTTTTAAAAATAGTAATATTATATCCTATAAAGTCACTTCTGTCAAATTGAGAGCAAGTTCTAAAAATTCAATTAATATAAAATTATTGGCCAGGCGCGGTGGCTCATGTCTGTAATCCCAGCACTTTGGGAGGCCGAGTCGAGCAGATCACCTGAGGTTGGGAGTTCTAGACCAGCCTGACCAACATGGAGAAAACCTGTCTCTACTAAAAATACAAAATTAGCCAGGTGTGGTGGCGCATGCCTGTAGTCCCAGCTACTCAGGAGGCTGAGGCAGGAGAATCGCTTGAACCTGGGAGGCAGAAGTTGTTGTGAGACAAGATTGTTCCATTGCACTCCAGCCTGGGCAACAAGAGCAAAATTCCATCTCAAAAAAAAAATTATTTCATTATATTCTAAAGGTGAAATTTGTTTAATATTTTTCTCCTTCTGTCTTTCTCAACCTATCTCTCCCACCCTCACACTTTAAGTCAAAAACACTTTAGCACACAGCATATACAAAGCACCAGAATAAGATTAAGCATTCTTATCTTAATTCTGCCGAGCACCATGCCCGGCAGGTGGCTCATACCTATAATCCCAGCACTTTGGGAGGCCGAGGCGGGCGGATCACCTGAGGTCAAGAGTTCGAGACCAGCCTGGCCAACATGGCGAAACCCCACTCTATTAAAAATACAAAAATTAGCTGGCAGTGGTGGTGCATGCCTGTAGTCCCAGCTACTTGGAAGGCTGAGGCAAGAGAATCGCTTGAACCCAGGAGGTGGAGGTTGCAGTGAGCCGAGACTGCACCACTGCACTCCAGCCTGGGCAAGAGAGTGAGACTCTGTCTCAAAAAAAAAAAAAAAAGAAAAAGAAAAAACAAAACAAGGTTTCTGCCTTCAAGGTATGTGCAACCTATATGACAATATAAAATCAACGCATTGGAATGTTCCAGTAGCATAAAATAAATTCTATATTAGTGGCACAAAGAAAGTGTTATGGGGAAAACTGAAAAGAAACATTAAATAGTTCTTGAACTAATGGTTCTGAAAGTGAAGAAAAAGTGCTTGTATATTATCTACCTGGTTTTTAAGCCCTGAATCAAGGTTTTCTTAGTGAGTAATTACATTCCAACTAGGGTTTAACAGAGGTTCAGTTACAATTGAAAATTAATTTGTTTCTGCACAAATTCATTTTCAATGGTAGATTTTAACTATAGAATAAATGGTAGATTTTACTATTTTTCATTGGTAGATCTTTAATATATAACATCTTTTGGCCAGGTATGGTGGCTCATGCCTGTAATCCCAGCACTTTGGAAGGCTGAGGTGGGAGGACAACCTGAGGCCAGGAGTTCAAGACTAGCCTGACCAACATGGAGAAACCCTGTCTCTACTAAAAATACAAAAAAAAAAAAAAAAAAATTAGCCGGGCGTGGTGGTGCATGCCCGTAATCCCAGCTACTCGGGAGGCTAAGGCAGGAGAATCGCTTGAACCTGGGAGGAGGAGGTTGCAGTGAGCTGAGATCATGCCATTGCACTCCAGCCTGGGCAACAAGAGTGAAACTCCATCTCAAAAATACATACGTACATACATACATACATACATATCTTTTATATATCACCAATGGACAGGCAGAGCAGTGACCTGTCTGGGAGTGGACTGGAGTCCTAGGACTGTCCCCTGAAACCAGTGGTGGCTTTGGGCCATGGTGACCCTCAAAATGAGAGGAATTCAAAAGGAGGGGTTCCCAGAAAATGGTGTACCTAATAGTTCTGCTGGAACACATAGGACAATCCTCATTTTTATTCCACGACAGAATGTAGTTAAGACTATGGAAAACAGCTTGTGATTTCTCCTTCAACCTCTGCTAATCACTAAGTGTGTTTACTGAGGTACAAAATAAGAAAGTAGTTCAAGGATCAAGAAAAAAGTACATCTGGAAATAAAGGAGAGTGTATTTTCATTTATTTTTGAGCATGAAAGAATCTGTAGAGCCAGGTACAGTGGCTCATGCCTGTAATCCCAGCACTTTGGGAGACCAAGGCAGGAGGGTCACTTGAGCCCAGGTGTTTGAAACCTGCCTGAGCAACAAAGTGAGACCCCCATCTCTACAAAAAAAAATTGTAAAAATTAGCCAGGTGTTGTGGCATGAACCTGTAGTCCCAGCTACTCAGGAGGCTGAGGTGGGAGAATCACTTGAGCCCAGAGGTCGAGGCTGCAGTGAGCTATGATCATGCCACTACACTCCAGCCTGGGCAACAAAGTGAGACCTTGTCTCTAATAAAAATTTTAAAATTTACAAATGATCTATAAATATAATGCCTATATGCCCCCTCTACTCTCTCCAAAGTTATCCAAAAAGCACATGGTTAGTGTAACTCCACATAATAATCTCCCCAAAACTCTATCTTCCTTCTTCAAGTTATATATCATGGCAAATAATTAGCAACATTTGACTAACATACATTTTATAATCTTTCTTCTATATAATACCTTGCCCAAATACTACCTCCACTGTAAATGGTAAAGAATCCTATGCCTAGGATCTTCAGCATTATGAGGACTAAAAGAACTGAAAACACACTCTAGGTAAGCCTTGAGGTCACACCTACTAATAAAATAAGTGCACTCACTACTGTTACCATTATTATCAACATATCACACAATAGCTTATCTTTTGCACATTCCCCAACTTAAAAATCATTTCATGTAAAATGTCATCTGAATCTTACCCAATCTATAAAAACAAGCTCAGGAAAGTGAATTGCCTTGCTGCCAATCCCCCATAGGAAGTGAGGAGTAGGGACTAGAATCCAAGCTTCCTGGCTCCAGCTCCAGGCAGAAGGAGTTTCAGATGTCTCATGAGACCTCTCAAGAAAGCTAAAGCTGTCAATAATGAGTTACTATTAGGAGGCTCAGAGCCACTTTAATTCAAGATTACAGCAAAGTGCAGGGTGATGCACATTCAGGGATAAGGAATAAAATCAACCACTAGCCCTACACACGTCCTGGTAATTCAGCACTATTAGGTTTATTATCTTCCTGAAACTGGAGGTGGGAAACTGGTTTGGGTCAGAAATAATTCACTAAAATAGCCTAGCACATTACCAATAAGAACCAACATATTTACCATTCGTCAGGATTATTAATTTATTTACCCTCCTTCCCTGCAGAGCCAGCTACCCTATTTTACCGAAGGAAACCAAAAAAGAGAAAAACTAAGTGATTTGACCAAGGCCACAAAAGTAAGCTCAGAGTCAGGACTTGAACCCAAGCCCTCTAACTCTAAAGTCTGAACTCTCACACCAAGCTATTCTATATCTCAGCAGAGCTCCTCACAATCAGAGCACTAAATAGTTCGGCTCCACCATGACAAAGGGCAAGCAGGAAAGCTTCTTTCTTTTTCCAAAACTTCCTTTTAAAAAACTCTTTGCTGGGCATGGTGGCTCATGCCTGTAATCCCAGCACTTTGGGAGGTCGAGGCAGGTGGATCACCAGAGGCCAGGAGTTAGAGGCTAGCCTGGCCAAAGTGGCGAGACCCCATCTCTACTAAAAATGCAGAAATTAGCCAGGCAATGTGGCGTACACCTGTAATCCCAGCTACTCAGGAGACTGAGGCAGGAGAATCACTTGAACCCAGGAGGTGGAGGTTCCAATGAGCCAAGATTGTGCCATTGCACTCCTGCCTGGGTGACAGAGTGAGGCTCTGTCTCAAAAACAAACAAACAAACAAACAAACAAACAAAAAACCTCTTTATTTATCCAAGTACTTCGGGAGGTCAAGGTGGGAGGACCGCTTAAGCCTGGGAGATTGAGACCAGCCTGGACAACATGGCAAAATCCTGTCTCTACAAAAATTACCTGGGTGTGGTGGCATGCGCCTGTAGTCTCAGCCACTTGGGAGGCTGAGGTAGAAGGATTGCTTGAGCCTGGGAGGTCGAGGCTGCAGTGAGCCAAGATTGCACAACTGCACTCCAGCCTGGGTGAAATAGTGAGACTCTGACTCCAAAAAAAAAAAAAAAATCCTCTTTATTTAGTATGACATTCAAAATCTTGGCATTAGGGTGTATGCCTCAAATACCACAGAAAGATGCTATCAACCTGAAGCAGTACTAGGAAAACAGAACGAAGTGTGAGGAAAACTGAGTAGCATGAAAAGGCAGAGTGTGCTGTCCACAGGGAGAGGATGCACACTGGCAGGTCGAAGATTCTGCATTAGAGGACAAATGACAAGGAGATTGTTGAAGTGCAAAGAAAAACACGGAGTATATCTCTTAGAACTCACAGTACCTTTTTTTTTTCCAAATAAAATATATGTATGTATCAACATTTTTTTTTTTTTTGAGACGGGGTCTCGCTCTGTCCCCCAGGCTGGAGTGCAGTGGCGCCATCTCAGCTTACCGCAAGCAAGCTCTGCCTCCCGGGTTCACGCCATTCTCCTGCCTCAGCCTCCCAAGTAGCTGGGACCACAGGCGCCCGCCACCACGCCCGGCTAATTTTTTTGTATTTTTAGTAGAGACAGGGTTTCACCGTGTTAGGATGAAACCTAACCTTGCAGGATGGTCTCGATCTCCTGATCTCGTGATCTGCCCGCCTCGGCCTCCCAAAGTGCTGGGATTACAGGCGTGAGCCACCGTGCCCAGGCTCAACAACATTTTAAACTTCTTTGGTCAGAAGTCTTTATTTTTAAAAAATGCAGAGGTGTTTTTTAAGCTTCTATGAACCTTCATAACTAACAGAAGTGATCGGTTGAGTCTCTTTTAGTTAATTCTTCTGGGAAAAAGAGGTGTGGGTAGCATGGGAATTCACAGCTCTTATATTTCGATAAAATGAAAGTGCAAAAGTCATTAATCAATGTCTTACCAAACCAGACATTTACATACATAATAATAACAATAATAGCTGCCACTTATTAAGCACTTGCTGTAATACCAGACATGATTGAAACTGCCTTTGCAAAGATTATGATAATGGGAAAAGTCTAGCATGGCTGACTCCATCTTGCTTCTAGCCCCACAAGCTGGCTGTCCTCACTCATTCCTGGGCATAGGGCAAACTAACCATAGGAAGAATTTAGTTTACAGTTTAACTTTGAAGCAAGGATGATAACAGTCCCTCCCTAAAACTAACCCCCTCCTTGCTCAGGAACTGAAACCACCTTTGTAAAACTAATGAAAGCCCCCAAGGGTTTATGGGAGGGGCCTGAGTTCTGCTAAAATGAAGGCATAGCGTGCCTTGCTATAATCCTTTACTGTGCTGGAGGTCACAAGATCTGAGACTTCCCCAAATGCTCCTATAGATAACATCATTAATGTAGAACCTAAGATTGATATTTTGAGATGCTTTTTCAGACTCCTGCCTTCTGGCTACTGACCAACTCCACCCAAACCTATGACTCAGGACTCCACCCAGAGCAGTACTCCATGTTTTTCCACACCCCTATGATTGCATCCCCAATGAAACAACAGCACCCATTCCCTAATGTCCCCATGTCCACCAAACTATTCCTGAAAAATCCTAACCTCTGAGCCTTCATGGAAGTGAATTTGAATAATAAATCCCATCTTCCTGTTCAGCTGCCTTGCAATAATTAAATTATTTCTCTACTGCAATAACGTGTCTCAGTGAATTGGGTTTATCTGTGCAGCGAGCAAGAAGAACTTGTCTGGCAATTACACTAAAGTGCTTTACTATATTATCTCATTTGACACTACCAACAACATGGAAGCTAGATGCACTGATTTGCCCCATTTTCTTTTCTTTCTTTTTTTTTTTTTTTTGAGACACAGTCTCACTCTGTTGCCCAGACTGAAGTGCAGTGATGTGCTCTCTGCTCACTGCAACCTCCGCCTCCCAGGTTCGAGTGATTCTCCTGCTGGCGTAGGCCACCACACTGGCTAATTTTTATATTTTTAGTAGACACGGGATTTCTCTACCATGTTGGCCAGCCTGGTCTCAAACTCCTGACCTCAAGTAACTGGCCCACCTTGGCCTCCCAAAGTGCTAGGATTACAGGTGTGGGCCACCATGCCGAGCTGCCCCATTTTTTATAACAGGAAATTGAATAACTTATCCAAAGTCACATGGCTAGCAGATGGTAGAGCCAGGACTTGAATCAAGCACTTTGGCGTTAAGACCTGAATTTTTAACCTGTGTATGAGATATCTTTTAATTTAAGCCTCTTCACAATCCTGTGTCCTGTGAGACTTTTTTTTATGGCTGAAAAACTAAGTGGCTCAAATAGGTTAAGCAATAGAAACAGAGATTGGTTGCAAATTCAGGTTAGCCTGTCTCCAAAACTCCTCTTCCCTCTACCACAGTTTCCTGAAAAAGAAAAGAGGTACCAATGATGAATACAAGAGACAGGCCTGGGAAACTCCACCGATGCAACCCAAATGTCATCTTGCCCCCTCAAAATCCAGGAAATAGTGTCTATAAACCCCCTTCTGCATTTTGGGAGAAGTCCTACACAGGATCCAGAAGCCAATGGTTCCCAGGCATGGCTGAGGTTGCTGTTTTCTCCTTACCATCTCTGCTTCACTTTCCCATGCCTGCAAAATCCCAGTTTCACTCTTCCTGGGGACACAGGTGTGGAATTCAGCCCTGTTCTCACGATTTCCACAAAACGGTGACATGATAAATACAGTGTGTGTGTATGATACACTTGCCTAAGGCTTGGTGGCATGAAGGGTCTACATGACTGTATCAAATCAAGCAAATCAGAATGGAATAATGGAAAGATTCCTTGACCTTTTCTTCTCTGCAGGCTCATCTCATCTCTCTCTTCTTTCCCCTGGTCTCTCCTCCTTGAGCCCTCCATCTCCAGAGCAAGAATGCTCTTCCTCTTTTCCAGGGGGTGCAATTCAGTCACTCACCCTGCCCATTTAAGACACTGCCCCGAAGCTTACAATTTCATATCCAGAAGCCTTAGACATTTTGCTTTCCACAGTAGCCCTCTTTCGCAAAGGAAGCGTGATTCTGGTTTTTACAGTACCAATTTTCTCCTTGCTATAAATCATACCACGTATCTTTATAATCAGGAAAACTAAAGGGGAAGGAGTGGTATTTAAAGGTTCAAGACTACAAATATTAAATGCCATGAAAACCTCAGTATACTAAACTTTTTAAAAAGTTTACATTGGGAGGCCGAGGCGGACAGATCACAAGGTCAAGAGTTCGAGATCAGCCTGGCCAACATGGTGAAACCCTGTCTCTACTAAAAATACAAAAAAAAAAAAAAAAAAAAAAATTAGCTGGGTGTGGTGATGCATGCCTGTAATCCCAGCTAGCTACTCGGGAGGCTGAGGCAGGAGAATCGCTTGAACCCAGGAGGTGGAGGTTGTGGTGAGCCAAGGTCACGCCATTGCACTCTTGCCTGGGCGACAGAGCAAGACTCTGTCTTGGTGGGAAAAAAAACAAAAAGTTTATAAGGGCCAGGCGTGGTGGCTCCCATCTGTAATTTGAGCAATTTGGGAGGCCGAGGCAGGTGAATCACTTGAGCACAGAAGTTAGAGACGAGCCTGGACACCATGGCAAAACCCTGTCTCTACAAAAAATACAGAAATTATTTAGCCAAGCATGGTGACGCATGCCTGTCGTCCCAGCTACTCAGGAGGCTGAAGTGTGAGGATCAGCTGAAGCCAGGGAGGTCAAGGCTGCAGTGAGCTGTGATCATGCCACTGCACTCCAGCTTGGGTGACAGAGTGAGATCCTATCTCAAAAATAAATAAATAAGTAAAAATTTCAAACAAAAAGTTTATAATACCTAATTTATAATATTAAATTAAATACCCACTTTACTTCCATTTTTAAAAGTTGAACACACATACTGTACAACTTTTGCTGCTTCTGGTCTGCTTCCATGTCCCTGCAGTCTCAGGGACAAGCCAGGAAGAAAGGTCTCTCACTGGGCAAGAACTTGGCAGCCGCATGGCTCCTAAGGCCTGCCAGTTCCCAGTGAAGCTGTTTCCTGGAAAGCTGCCTGGAGGCGTGGGCACCCCTGTGTGCCATGTCTGTTATTGCAGTGTCACCCATTATTTCTGTACCTACTTACCTAGAGACTTATTGACATTTCTGGACTTCTTCCACATAAAAAGGAACTATAATATGTCAGCTGAATGCTGCTGCATAGATGGCTTTTTTAAAAGATTGTTTCATTTCACTATGATTTTCAAACATAGACTTTCTCCAGGAAAATCAGCTGATGCTGTCATTCTCAGTCAAATGTGCAAGGAGCTTTGTCTTAACTCTATGT
This sequence comes from Pan troglodytes, assembly GCF_028858775.2. Lineage (NCBI taxonomy): Eukaryota > Metazoa > Chordata > Mammalia > Primates > Hominidae > Pan > Pan troglodytes. The sequence continues at coordinate 110,227,605 of NC_072401.2, read as the reverse complement.
TAGCAGAGACTGTCTTGGTAGTGCCTTTCTACCCTTTGAGAAGAGGGTAGAAAACAATGGCACATCAGGTAGCCCTCAAAGCAGTCACTCAGAATGGAAGGGGCACGGATTTTAGAGTAAAACAGAAACAGACGGGAAACTTGTCCTGGTTCTACCCCAAAGCAGCTTTGGGGACTTGGGCAAATCATACAACCTTCTGAGTCTCAGTTTTCTTCTGTGAAAATGGAGATAATATCTACCCTGCTGATATGAAGATAGGAGAGATGTAAATCCAAGTACCCAGCATATGCCAACCACATGGTGGGAAGAGGCAATAATTTGTAGCTGTGATTGCTATCCACTAATTACTAAAATTGACATCTATTTGTTAAGTATTTATTGAGACTCTATTGTATGCCAGACCCTGGACTAGATGCTAGGATAAGTGGGATAAGGTCAGATACAGTCCCTAGCTTATAGAACTTTGAACTTTGATTCTAGGGAGAAAAAATAGGCCTTAAGGATATAATGCTCTGCCCATGGAGCAGCCATTCTTTTATTCCTTTACTTTCCTAATAAGCTTGCTTAAAATATATATATATATATATATATATATATATATTTTAAGCAAGCGTATTTTATATATATAAAATGACACATCTAATTTTTTAAGTAATTAATTCAAACAGTTTACTTCGAACACAATGCCATCCTGAGCTTTTTCTGAGAGGTGGCAGCAGAGTGAACATGACTGAAAAGCACATGCTAATGGCTTTTTTCATTGCTAGGTGTTTTGCCATCATTCTCCTGAATGGTACAGAAGTCAAGCTGTCTTTTCTCCTCCTGATTCTTTATCTTTACACTTCCTTTGAGGAATGTTGAACATATTGGTACAAAAGAGCCTTCCTACTTCTTCCTCAATCTCTGTCAAGTGTTGACTTTGGAAAACAATCCAAGGCATGTATGTACAGAAAGTAAAAGGACTCAAAAGAGTTTCCAGTCTTTCTGTGTATCTGACATTTTCTCCTTTCCACAGCACATGTAATGCTTTTCGAACATGCCCAATACTTCTGTGCCAAGTATTACTGTGCTCTTCTAACTTACTTAAAATGAATTTCATCTCTTTTTTTCTCTACTAGGCCCATTGACTGGTTTATTATAAAGGATATTACAAGGGAGGCCAGGTGTGGTGGCTCACACCTGTAATCCCATCACTTTGGGAGGCCGAGGTGGGTGGATCATTTGAGGTCAGGAGTTTGAGACCAGCCTGGACAACATGGTGAAACCTTGTCTCTACTAACAATACAAAAAACACAGGTGCACTACTGTAATCCCAACTACACGGGAGGCTGAGGCACAAGAATCACTTGACCCCAGGAGGTGGGAGCTGCAGTGAGCTGAGATCACACCACTGTGCTCAAGCCTAGGTAACAGAGTGAGACCCTGTCTCAGAAAAAAAAAAAAAAAAAGGATATTACAAAGGATACAGATGAAGAGATGCATAAGGAGAGGTATGAGGGAAGGGGCGTGGAGCTTCCATGCACTACCTGGGGCACCAGCCTCCAGGAACCTCCACATGTTCAGCTGCTGGGAATCTCCTAATTTATTTATTTACTTTTGAGATGGAGTTTCTCTCTTGTTGCCCAAGCTGGAGTGCGATGATGCGGTCTTGGCTCACCGCAACCTCCGCCTCCTGGGTTTAAGCAATTCTCCTGCCTCAGCCTCCAAAGTAGCTGAGGTTACAGGCACCTGCCACCATGCCCAGTTAATTTTTATATTTTAGTAGAGACGAGGTTTCACCAGCTAGGTTTGGCCAGGCTGGTCTCAAACTCCTGACCTCAGGTGATCTGCCCCTTGGCCTCCCAAAGTGCTGGGATTACAGGCATGAGCCACTGCGCCCAGCTTCTAATTTATTAATTACAATTGTGACAAGTGCTGCGAAAGAAAAATGGGATACCATGAAACTACTAAACAGAGATAGACTAGCTAGACTTGGTTTCCTAAGCGGGAGAGAAGGGTAATGGGGTCATGAAGCCACCATGAGCACGCCTCGTTGAGGCTGAGGCCAACAGCCGTGGAGTGAATGGAGAGAGGTGGGAGGTGACAGTGGGCAGGTGCCAGGAGAGCTTCACGGCTGAGAACTTGGATGAGGGCCAGTGTGGCGAGAGTTGAACAAGCAATAGGGAGAGAGCCCAAGGTGAGGCTGGAGGACACAGGACTTGCAGGCTCCCAGATTTTATTTTTAAGGAGAATGGGAAACCATTAAGAAAGATTAGCAGAAGGCTGGGTGCGGTGGCTCACATCTGTAATCCCAGCACTTTGGGAGGCCGAGGCAGGTGGGTCACCTGAGGTCAGGTGATCCAGACGAGCCTGACAAATATGGTGAAACCCCGTCTCTACTAAAAATACAAAAATTAGCTGGGCGTGGTGGCATGTGCCTGTAGTCCCAGCTACTCGGGAGGCTGAGGCAGGAGAATCGCTTGAACCTGGGAGGTGGAAGTTGCAGTGAGCCGAGATCGTGCCACTGCACTCCAGCCTGGGCAACAGAGTGAGACTCGGTCTCAAAAAAAAAAAAAAAAAAAAAAAAGAAAAGAAAAGAAAAGAAAAGAAAAAGAAGTATTAGCAGAGGAGAGTGGTGCCCCAGCTTTTGTAGTAAATGTGTCACTCCTGATGCTCTGAGGATGAGACACTGGAAGGGTACCCAAGAAGAAACCTACAGCGACAATTCTGAGGCTGTCATTGTGATTCAGGCAAGTGGGCTGGGTGCAGTGGCTCACGCCTGTAATCCCACCACTTTGGGAGGCCAAGGTGAGAGGATCACTTAAGCCCAGAAATTTGAGACTGGCCCGGGCAGCACAATGAGAAACTGTCTCTACAAAAATACAAAAACTGGCCAGAAGTGGTGGCACACACCTGTAGTCCCAGCTGAGGCTGAAGTGAGAGGATCACTTGAGCCCGGGAGGTCGAGGCTGCAGTAATCCATGATTGTGCTACTGTACTCCAGCCTGGGCAACAGAGCGAGGCCCTGAAAATAATAATAATAAATCAGGCAAGAGACAGTGGTATCTGAGACTAGGAATACGTTGAAATGGACACACGGCTCTTTGCTATCTCCTGTTACAATGCTTCTCAAACTTGCCTGATAATAAGAATCTATGAAACATGTTAAAAATATTGGTTACCAGTACTCCACTGTGGAGATTCAGTTTTAGTGGGTCCAGGATGGGACTGGGGATTTGTACTTTCCACAAGCTTCCTGGGTGATTCTTGTTATTAGGCAAGTTTGTCTAGTGCTAACCTGCCATGTACACTGAGAAATACACTTTCCTTTTCCTTGCAAAATAAATCCATACTTTTAGAAATTGTGCTTTTCATGGCCCTAACCAAGCCAGGTTGCAAGTGTAAACTTTTAGTTCACATTATGCCTTCTCTATTTAGAACTAAAAGCACTTCAGCTATCATATTTCCAATGTTCAGATCACCTAGATCCATGTTTTTTGAAATGTGTCCTTGAAATATGAATTTTTCAGAGTATTAATGGAGGTACGGCTGGCAAGATAGGCATGAAGCAGATACTTCGTGTCTGCCAAAACTGTGTGGAGCAGCCAGGATGAAGAGTTATAGAATAAAGCAACCGTCTTTTTCTACATTCTATGAAAGTCCTGCAGAGCTGAATGGCACCTCCCCAGTTCACCATAAGGATACAGTACTTCTCTGCCAAGTCGTCGAATTTGGGACTTTGTTACTCACCTCCCAAACTCTGCCAGTTGTTCCAAAAGAAAACATCGAGACCTTAAGTGGATAGTGTCCTCGGAAAATTCTTATGTATTATCCAGTTGGAAGAAGAAAACTTTTTGCAGTAAACTCTCCTGTTATCTTTTCTGTCTGTTCACCCACAGAGAGGTAGCATAGCATAGTAGTTAAGAGAACGAGCATAAGAATCAGACTCCCAGTGTCCACATCCTGGCTCTTTTACTTTCTAATGGCAGAAGTACCTAATCTCTATGTTCTTCATTTTTGTCATCTGAAAAAGGTAACAGTAATAGTATATTAATTTGTTAGGGCTGCTGTAACAAAATACTACAGGCTGGGGGGCTTAAACAACAGAAATGTATTGACTCACAGTTCTGAAGTCTAGAGGTTCAAAACCAAGATATTGGCAGGTCGGTTTCTTCTGAGACCTCTCCCCTTGGCTTATAGATGGCTGCTGTCTTTCAGTGTCTTCGAATGGTCTTTTTCTCTGTGTATATCTGTGTCTTAATGTTTTTTTTCATTTCTTTTTTTTTTTTTGAGATGGAATTTCGCTCTTGTTGCCCAGGCTGGGGTGCAATGGCGTGATCTTGGCTCACCGCAACCTCCGCCTCCTGGGTTCAAGCAATTCTCTTGCCTCAGCCTCCCGAGTAGCTGGGATTACAGGCGTGAGCCACCACACCTGGGCAATCTCTTTTTTCTTATAAGGACACTAGTCATAGGGGATTAGGGCCCCTCACCAGTGACCTCATTTTACCTCATTAAAGTCTGTGTCCCCAATAGAGTCATGTTCTGAGGTATTGGGGGTGGAGACTTCAACACAGAATTTTGGGGGGGACACTAGTCAGGCCATAACAAATGGTATCCATCCAACAAGGTTATCTCCAGAATTAAAAGACATACTGCATGTGCCTGACATATAGTAAGTGCCCAATAAATGCTGTCTATTGGATGGGCGCAGTGGCTCACACCTGTAATCCCAGCACTTTGAGAGGCCGAGGCAGGCGGATCGCTTAAGAAAATTGCTTGAGCTCAAAAGTTTGAGACCAACCTGGGCGACATGGTGAAACCCTGTCTCTACAAAAAAATACAAAAGTTAGCTGGGTGTGGTGGTGCATACCAGTAGTCCCAGCTATTTGGGGGACTGAGATGGGAGGATTGCTTGAGCCCAAGCAGTGGAGGTTGCAGTGAGCTGAGATTGTCCCACTGCACTCCAGGCTGGGTGGCAGAGCCTGGCTCTGTCTCAAAAAAGAAAAAGAAAAGAAAAGAAAAAAAAATGCTCTCTATTGTTATCCACTCATTCATACTGAGCACCTGTTATGTGTGAGGTACTGTGCTTAAAGTGCTGGGGGTGCGGTGAAGAAAAAGCTTCTAACGTCTCTGCCCCTGGGGAGTTCATGTTCTAGTGGGGCAGGCAAAACAGGTAAACAAAAATGGACACAGTGAGAAGTGCTATGAGGAGACTAAAACATAGTAATAGGATAGAGCGGTAATGTAACAGGGCAGAGAGGGGCATACTTTATCTCTAAAGAACCAGATAGCAAATATTTTCAGCTTTGTAGGCCACATCTACTCAACTCTGCTGTTCTAAAGCAAAAGCAGTCATACACAATACATAAGCAAATGACCATGGCTATATTCCAATAAAACTTTATTCATGGACACAAATTTAAATTTCTGTTTTCTTTCTTTCTTTCTTTCTTTTTTTAAAGACAGAGTCTCTCACCGTCACCCATGTTGGAGTGGAGGGGCACAATTTCAGCTCACTGCAACCTCCACCTCTTGGGTTCAAGCTATTCTCCTGCCTCAGCTTCCGGAGTAACTGGGAATACAGGCACATGGCACACCTGGCTAATTTTTTGTATTTTTAGTACAGACAGAGTTTCACCAAGTTCACCAGGCTGGTCTAGAACTCCTGACCTCAGGTCATCCACCTGCCTCGGCCTCCCAAAGTGCTGGGATTACAGGTGTAAGCCACTACACCTGACCACACATTTAAATGTCATATAGTTTTCAAGTGTTATGAAATACCCTTCTTCTTTTGATTTAATTATTTAAACATATTAAAACTGTTCTTAGCTCATGGGTCACACAAAAACAGTCAGTGGGGCTGATTTGGTCCCTAGGTCTTAGTTTGCCAACCTTTGCTCTAGGAAGTTGACCCTGGCAGAGATGAAAAACTTTACCCACTTAGATTCAGTGCTGAGGCTTGTGAACTAAACTTGACAGAAGACAGACTGATGAAAGAAAAGACAAATTTTTATTCATGTGTGTATGTGGGAGCACAAAGAAAAGCGTGGCTTAAAAGAACAGTTAGTGGCCAGGCACGGTGGCTCAAGCCTGTAATCCCAGCACTTTAGGAGGACAAGGCAGGCAGATCTCTCGAGGCCAGGAGTTTGAGACCAGCCTGGCCAACATGGTGAAACCCCGTCTCTATTAAAAATACAAAAAATTAGCCAGGCATGGTGGTGGGCATCTGTAATCCCAGCAACTTGGGAGGCTGAGGCAGGAGAATCACTTGAATCCAGGAGGTGGTGGTTGCAGTGACCTGAGACTGCGCCATTGCACTACAGCCTGGGCAACAAGAACAAAAATCCATGTAAAAAAAAAAAAAAAAAAAAAGAGTTGGGAGCTTATAAACCAACTTAAGAGAAGAAAAGAAGGGAGAGGAAGAGAGGAAGAGCACTTACGAAAAAAACAAATGGGCCGGGCGCAGTGGCTTATGCCTGTAATCCCAGCACTTTGGGAGGCTAAGGCAGGCGGATCATCTGAGGTCAGGAGTTTGAGACCAGCCTGGCCAACATGGTGAAACCCCCGTCTCTACTAAAAATACAAAAAAATCAGCCAGGCATGGTGGCAGGTACCTGTAATCCCAGCTACTTGGGAGGCTGAGGCAGGAGAATCGCTTGAACCCAGGAGGCAGAGGTTGCAGTGAGCTGAGATCACACCACTGCACTCCAGCCTGGGTAACAAGAGTGAAACTCCATCTCAAAAAAAAAAAACAAAAACAAAAAAGAAAAAATAATAACATTTAGGAATAATAATGGGACATTTAGGAAGAATAAATGGGTCCTTAGGAAAATACTTGGGAGATAAGATAGCTTTGTGGCAATATCTGCTTAGGCGATCTCTTATCCTGAAGCTGGCTTCTTGGCTCTGGCGACAAGAGTCAATCTTCCCTCTTTGTGAAACTCCTAGGGAGGGGACTTAAGATGATTGAGTTCCTTTGGGAGACTCTGCTTTTAGGTAGATAAGGGAGTCGAGAAAACAAGCCTCTCTGTCATCTGTTGATTCTCAAATGCCTTCAGCTCAAATTAACTTTTATTCTACAGTGGCATATTCTGCTCCACTTCACCACTGGAGATGAACTCACGAGAAATAAACTGAAGCCGTATTCTAGATCCCTGTCTCCATCTGGAGCACCATGAAGTACAAGTACCAGTCATCAGCTTCTTGAGTTTTGTATGTGGCTCCTAGGTTGGCTAGAGGTTTCAGTAAGAACTAAGATGAGCCTGGGGTATTTAAAATATAACCTTACTGCCCCCTCTCCAGAAGTCTCCTCCACCACACACAAACACAAGTCTGGAAGACTCCTCTGGACTTAGTTTGGAAGGGAACTTCAGGATGAAGGGAGTAGAGAAAAAGGTTTATACAATTTTTAAATTTAATTAATTTATTTAGAGAAAATAAAGATGGAATCTCACTATTTTGCCTGGGCTGGTCTCGAACTCCTAGGCTCAACCAATCCTCCCACCTCAGCCTCCCAAAGTGCTGGGATTAGAGGTGTGAGCCATTGTACCCAGCCAGTTTACACAATCTTGATGTGCCATTGATACACAGTAGAGGCACACATTCACACATATTGTTTTGTTTTGTTTGAGACACAGTCTCACTCTGTCACCCAGGCTGGAGTTCAGTGGTGTGATCTCAGATCACTGCAACCTCCACCTCCTGGGTTCAAGCAATTCTCCTGCCTCAGCCTCTCAAGTAGCTGGGACTACAGGTGCACGCCACCACGCCAGGCTAATTTTTGTATTTTTAGTAGAGATGGGGTTTCACCACGTTGGCCAGGCTGTTTTCAAACTCCTGACCCCAAGTTATCCACCCGCCTTGACCTCCCAAGGTGCTGGGATTATAGGTGTGAGCCACTGCACCCAGCCCACACATATTGTTTGGGGTCAAATGGCTTCTTTGAAGTGGTTTTGAACTCCCAGAGATGGACATCTGTTTTAACCTGTCAGCCTCCTTCTAATCTGAACTAGGAGCTGTGTGCACAGTTATATGCACACGTTGACAGCAGTGTAGACTTCTCAGGTGAAGTTTAGACACGTGAACTATATTGCTCATGCAAAGTTCTGTCTGGGGTCAAGGATGCCCTCTTTGGATACCGTGTGTCAGGTCAGAAAAGCACCACACCCAGCATTTGTCCCAGATGATGTATGATTTTCAGAAAATACAAATCCCTATGAAGGGTAGGGTAGATTAGGGCATGACAGGGTAACAGGAAAGAGTGAAAAGTTTCAAATGCCCATGTTCCATCTTGAGTAATGTCTAATAAGCTGAATAATCTCTGTTCTTGGGAACATACAGTTCACCCACCCATTTTTACAGGGTTTTTACCAAAAAGAAAATTAAAACTTGCCATTCAGACTCTTCTCATTGGACTATTGAATGGAATTCTTATTTTCCCAAGCTTGTGTGGGCTGTACCTCCTCATTTCAGTCATGCACAAGTATGGTTTGTTTGGCCAAGCCTAGGTTGTTGAGAAATCTATGACCTTTGGATCAGGACTCACTTAATAGAGTGAGCCAATCAATAATGTCAGGACCAAAACTGAAAGAACGTCAACTTGTTTTTTTCTTTTCTTTTCTTTTCTTTTTTTGAGACAGAATCTTGCTCTGTCACCTAGGCTGGAGCTGGAGTGGCACGATCTCAGCTCATTGCAACCTGCACCTCCCAAGTTCAAGTGATTGTCTTGCCTCAGCCTCCTGAGTAGCTGGGACTACAGGCACATGCCACCACAGCTGGCTAATTTTTTGCATTTTTAGTAGAGATGGGGTTCACCATGTTGGCCAGGCTGGTCTTGAACTCCTGATCTCAAGAGATCTGCCCACTTCTGCCTCCCAAAGTGCTGGGATTGCAGGTGTGAGCCACCACGCCTGGCCCAAGTGTCAACTTCTGGAGAGAAAAGGCACTACAGCATACATTCCTACAAAATAATTCTACATTTGAGAAGTACATGAGAAAACATACCCCAAAATACCTTGGGATTTGTTTTTTGATAAAGCTTTGTGTAGTGTGGATGTCTGTCGACTTTCATCCATCCTTATTTTGATCCATTATGTGTCAGTTCTTTATTTAAAGACTGTCCTTGGTACTCAGTCAATATTATATATTCTATTGTGAAAAAAGTTAAATAATGGGGAAATTATCTTTTATGTAACAGTGACTTGCTCTCCCATAAAAGATAATGAATCTAAGAAGCCTTCTCCTAAATAAATGGTTAAAACATAAGGTAGCACTCTTGGGAAAGAGTGAAGAGAAAAGAAGAGGGTTCAGGACTCTACCCTTATAAAGACCAAATCATGATCTCATTCAAGCCCTACTTGTAATGCTTTGAGTCAGAGAGTTTCTTCTTTTTATGAGACAGGGTCTCACTGTGTCATCCAGGCTAGAGTGCAGTGGCACAATCTTAGCTCACTGCAGACTCTTCCTCCTAGGCTCAAGGGATCCTCCCACCTCAGCCTGCTGAGTAACTGGGATTACAGGTACACGCCACCATCTCTGGCTCATTTTTTAATTTTTTGTACAGACAGAATTTCACCAGGTTGCCCAGGCTGGTCTCAAACTCCTGAGCTCAAGTGATGCACCTGCCTCAGCCTCCCAAAGTGTTGGGATTACAGCTGTGTAGCTCCCCACCAGCCACAGAGCTCAGTTTTCAATACAAAGAAATTTGGCCTCAGAAAGGTTAAGAAGCCCAGCTGGTTTATGGAAGAACCAGATCTAGAACCCAAGACTCTTAATTCAGAGTTTCTTAAGGCACTGGGAATATTAACAACAAGAATCCATAAAGTTTTATGAAGGAAGTGTGACTACGACTTCACCAGGTCAAGGTAGTTTGAGAGTAGATATAAAGTTGGCAATATCTTTCAGGCACAGAACTAGACCAAGATTACGTAACTGGGATTTCTTGCAAGTCTCCAAAGTGCTTCCTGCTCTTCATTTATAAAACATGGAATTCTTTTTTTTTTTTTTTCTTTTTTTTGTGGAGGGGGATGGAGTCTCACTCTATTGCCCAGGCTGGAGTGCAGTGGCATGATCTTGACCCACTGCAACCTCTGTCTCCCAGGTTCAAGCAATTCTCCCTGCCTCAGCCTCCTGGGTAGCTGGGATTACAGGTGCCCACCACCACGCCCAGCTAATTTTTGTATTTTTTTAGTAGAGATGGGGTTTTGCTATGTTGGCCAGGCTGGTCTGGAACTCCAGACCTCAGGGGATTTGCCCAGTTTGGACTCCAAAATGTTGGGATTACAGGCGTGAGTCACGGCGCCTGGCCTAAAATCTGGAATTAACACACTGTTCCTCATAGGACTCCATTTCTCTTTCTACCTTAGGCAATCCAATTCTACTCCTCCTGCAGTGCATGAATATATATTAATAACTTTTTTCAAGAGAAAGATCAGTTGCAAATATTTATCAAATGTGTTGATACATGCAAATTAGGCTTTCCCTGCTGCCCTTTCAAAACACAGAGAGAATAAAATGACCTATCCTTAACCCAATGACTAAGTGTTTGTGTGAACTTGAATAAACCTTCACCTTTCCTGTGCCTCACTGTTCTTATCTACAGAGCAGAGAAGTTAAACCAGATGACTTCTAGTTAAAATAATGTATGATTTAATGATACAGTTAATTAAGATTCTATTGGGAGGCCGAGGCGGGGGGATCACGAGGTCAGGAGATCGAGACTATCCTGGCTAATATGGTGAAACCCCATCTCTACTAAAAATACAAAAATTAGCCAGGCGTAGTGACGGGCGCCTGTAGTCCCAGCGACTCGGGAGGCTGAGGCAGGAGAATGGCGTGAACCCGGGCGGGAGGCGGAGCTTGCAGTGAGCCGAGATTGCGCCACTGCACTCCAGCCTGGGTGACAGAGCCAGACTCCATCCCCCCTCCCCCCCCAAAAAAAGTTTCTACCTGTGCACATATTTAGCTTCAGATATGATCAGTGTGAGAAGACCATCTTGAAGGAAGTCAAGAAATCTAAGAATGAGTCCCGTTTTCAGCATCAAGTGGATGTGTAATCATTAGAACAGGGAATAACCTCACTTTCCCCGTTTATTAAATGGGGTAACACTCGTGGTCATCTCTCAGGGTTGTTTTGAAGACTGAACAAGATAAGTCATGTGAATGTGTTTTGTAAGTTGTATAGTTAGAGGAATTAGAAGTGTAATCATTGTTAAAGGAGATGTTTGAAACACTGCATATATCATCACTGCCAATGGAGATAACAGGCTGAGTCCGCGTTATTTCTCGTTAGGACGCGTCCTTGTGCTGAGTAAATGGTAGGTTACCTTATCGGACTGCGCAGTGACTCTTGATCCGGGAAGCGCCTAACTCCTGAATTTTTACCAGAAAATAAAGGACTACACTAAAAAGAAACCAGAAAGAACGTGGGAAGGAGGGAATTCGCAGGCAGAGGAGGAGGAAAAGCAAAGACGAGGCAAAGTTAGGAGAATGAAAGGCGAATTCAGAGGAATGATAGGGGCGGGTAGGGCCGAGCCGGCCTGGCAGGACAGGGTGGTGGCGAATGAGCTGCTAGCCCGGCGACCTGCCCGCGGCCCCGGCGGGGGAGGAGGAGGGGCTTGGCAAAGGGCAACGCCAGAGCCAGACTTAAAAGGGAGATGATCCTAGCTAGTTGATGCCACCAGTGACCTCCGACGCCCCAGGCAAGAGAACGCCACGAGGGATAACGGGAGGAAGGCCGGCCGGGGCCGTCAAGGCAGTCCCAGGCTCGCGTAGGAGGCGCGCAGACCAGACAGGGGCATCTTGCAACTTCGCAGCGCCCTGCACCCCGCCACTATGTGCGAGCTGTACAGTAAGCGGGACACTCTGGCGCTGAGGAAGAAGCACATCGGGTAAGGGCACCCTGGCCCGGAAGAAAGTGCAGAGAGGGGGCAATAACGAGCGCAGAAGGTGGAGAGAGAAAGCCGGCTAGGGAACAAGCGATGCGTTGCAGCCGCACTCCGTGCCCGCCGCGCCTGTGCACGCGCCCCGCGCGCCTCCACCTGCAGGGGCCGCGCGGGCTCCCAGAAACGCTCCTGGAACCTGGAACGCTGGGCTTCCTGCCCGCTCGAAAGTCCCCGGCTCGCTCTGCAGCCGGCGGACTAGCGGGGGCTGCCGGCCGGCTAGAGGGGTTGGTGGATGACGGCCAGTAGCCCTAGCAGACACCATTCCAGGGATGGGAGATGGGTGGAAGAAGGATAGCGCTCCGCCACCCCCACACAACTCGAAAGTTTTTGGAAACTGTGAACTGAGAAATATTTTTTCATGATGGCTCCGCAAACAAACCAATTCTGACAATTTTTACTTAAAGTGAGCTTTGTCTTCTTGCATGCTTGGTTAAGCGATGAAGGGTTTATCTAGCCAATAGAAAAGCTTGAAACCACCTTCTGTTAGAAAAGCAGAGACTTTATTTAGATCCCTCTTACCCAACTTGGTCTCCCAAGCTGTGTTCTCCCCAGCCTGCTTGTCTTGCCCCCGTCACAAACGACTTAGTAATATAATGGTGAGTATATAAGACCGACAGGGGCTCTGGCCCTCGTTGGGTGTCATATTCCCTGTGTGACCTCTGTCAAATTACTCTAATTGTCTCTTCTATGAAAGTAGGAATAACATTCTACTTCACAGGAGCAAGAAGATGAGATTAATATGTTAGTGTTTTGTGCGTGGTTTTTAAAAAGATACGTGTAAATATAAATGATGATTAATGACCCCGAATACTGTAAAGTCAACTGTCTGCAATATTCACTTGAAATGAACGACTGCAGCCGGGCCAGTGGGCATGAGAGAGCACTTGGGGTTACAAGGAAGAAAACAATCCGCATTCTCTTCGGAGGAATGCTGGACAGTTTCTCAGACTGAAGCTCCTCACCCCAACTGGAGGGGTTTCTGGGTGGTTTGGAAGACTAGTTCCATCTCTCTCAGCCGCGAAGTGGGATCAAAATAATCCAGTTCTTTCCCCATTAATCAATCACTACCCTACTTTTTCTAATCACTCACTGCGTTAGTTTTCAATCTTAGTTAGATTCCGGTAAATGCCTAATGGTTTCTGACATGAGCAGAACAAATTTTCTAAAAGCACGAGTGTAGCCATGGGCTGACTGGAAAAAGGAGAATTTTACCTGAAGTCTGACGGGCAAGGTGGAAAGTGTATTAAAAAGGCAATGTGAAGTCTGCAGCTTTCAGCTCACATCCTTAACAAAGTTTTTTTTTGGATTTTAGCTTGTAGGTATAAACTAACAGCTGAGTTTGAACCAATAAGAAATTCTTATAAAATACTATTTTCATTTCAGCTGATGATGCTTAAAAAAATCAATATATAACACAACCTTATGCAATTTTAAAATTTGAGGTTACCTACTGTTTGTAATAATCAAAATTCCTTCTAAACAGTTACATATCAATTTAGTATATTTCTACTACTAGAACTACCTCCAATGTGTGTGAGGGTTTTTTTGTATGTATGCAAAATCACCAAAATAAATAAATATATTTAACTTTAGTTCTTAAATGTTCATAAAGCCAAGATTAGAAGCCTTTGTGAAATTTCTATGTGCTAAAATGTATAATCCAGCCATTCATCCAAATAAAAGTATGGATGACCTTATTATGCTCAAAAAAACATATTAAATGCTTAGAAGAATAATTGAATTTCACTATTTAATAATGGAAAATCCATTTGATACAGGACAAGTACCACTCAAAATACATGAAAATGAAAATAATCTATAAAACTTCCTGCGTAGTATTTAACTCTAGGTTATTTGCATTTAGCTTTCAGTGCTATTCATGTCTTTATACATTAGATTGAAGGGGAAACAGAGATGTCTACCTTGGGCTACAGCACCACACAGCCTACTTGCAAATTCTGGTTTTCTCATTTACTGTCTGTGTAACCTTAAACCAGTTTCTTAATTTCTCTGTGCCTTGGCCTCCTCATCTATAAGAGTGAGAAAGATAATAACCTCTCTTTCATAGGATTGTTGACAGGATTAAATAATATTTACAAAATATATAACAGCTTCTGACACATTAAGCCCCCCAAAAACACTTGGTTATTTTTTTTCTGATAGAACAAAATTTCTCAAAGGAAAATTAGTTATTGGTCTGTGTGATTAGAACCATCAGAGAGTGGATTCCTGTGCCTCTAATAAATTGTCAAATCATGGCATATTTAATATAACAAGCATAAGGAATGTGAACAATGTCATGAATGGGGGATTAACATAAAAGTTTCCAGGTTTACATGAAATGAAAAGAAATGTATGTCATCCAGGTTGTGTTTTCCCTTTCCTTTATGTAACTGTACTTTTCCACTGATGGGGACCTTCATTGAGAAGGAAAAATACTGAGAGTAGTCCTACCAGACCAAAGTGTTTCCTTTGATTATTTCTAGGCCCTCATGCAAAGTTTTCTTTGCGTCGGATCCCATCAAAATAGTGAGAGCCCAGAGGCAGTACATGTTTGATGAGAACGGTGAACAGTACTTGGACTGCATCAACAATGTTGCCCATGGTAAATGTCCTGTCCTTGCAGTGCTTTGGAGGAAATGTTCATGGAGTAAAGCTGACTTGGAACACTTAATCTTTGTCTGGGGAATTGCAGTGGCTGCAGTTCCTTTGCTGAGTGGGCCAGTAGTCCTAGTGGGGAAAATCGCAGCAAAATATGGAAGAGAAAGGAACTCAACTTTTGTTTGTTTGTTTGTTTGCTTGCTTGCTTGCTTCATAATTCCTCTTATTCCCAGGCACTTAGAATTCTAACTTATTTCTTGGGCTTTTGTTTCATAAATTTTAGTGGGACACTGTCACCCAGGAGTGGTCAAAGCTGCCCTGAAACAGATGGAACTGCTAAATACAAATTCTCGATTCCTCCACGACAACATTGTTGAGTATGCCAAACGCCTTTCAGCAACTCTGCCGGAGAAACTCTCTGTTTGTTATTTTACAAATTCAGGGTATGTTTCATGGTTTCCCACCCCTCCCCATTCCCACTAAACTTTGTCTACTCTTGCACACAAATCTTTCCTTTTGATTCATGGTGGAGCTTGTCCAAAAGGGTTTGCTGAGTTTCTTGCCATTCACTAAGTGATCACACATTAGGGACCTAGCCAGCCTTTCTGGTTCTCCCACTTTATTCTACGACTGTGAATCTAACTGATCAAATGATGCTCACCTCCTCAGGCAGTGCAATAAGTAGCTGAAGGATTGATAGGCCAAGATATTCTTTCAATGAGTGTATGAGGAACTTTAGCCAAGAAATAACTCTAGTAAACAAGCTAAAACTTTTTTTTTTTTTTTTTTTTTTTTTTTGAGATGGAGCCTTGCTCTATCGCCCAGGCTGGAGTGCAGTGGTGTGATCTCAGCTTACTGCAAGCTCCGCTTCCCAGGTTCACGCTATTCTCCTGCCTCAGGCTCCCAAGTAGCTGGGATTACAGGCACCCGCCACAACGCCCAGCTAATTTTTTGTGATCCACCCACCTCAGCCTCCCAAAGTGCTGGGATTACAGGCATGAGCCACTGCACCTGGCAACAAGCTAGACTTTTTAAAGATTTTTGATTGTTGAAAATTGAGCATATTTCCCCAATACAAACACAAGAAAAGAAAAAAGAAGGAAACTCAAATAGATACATTTCAACTTTCATTTATTTATTTTTTTTTTTTGAGATGGCATTTCGCTCTTGTTCCCCAGGCTGGAGTGTAATGGCACTATCTCTGGTCACTGCAACCTCTACCTCCCGGGTTTGAGTGATTCTCCTGCCTCAGCCTCCTGAGTAGCTGGGATTTACAGGCATGCACCACCACACCCAGCTAATTTTGTATTCTAGTAGAGATGGAGTTTCTCCATGTTGGTCAGGATGGTCTCAAACTCCCGACCTCAGGTGATCCACCCGCCTCGGCCTCCCAGTGCTGGGATTGCAAGCATGAGCAACCGTGCCCAGCCAGAAGGAGCCCCAAGAGATGCGGGCTGGTCTGGAAGGCCATGCACAGGGCCACCAGCAGCGCCTCGGGGTCAGCGTGGGGACCCTGGGGCCAGCACCAACACCCACAGGCTGGCCATCTCCATGCAGGCACCTCGGGCTGCCTCAACTTTTTAACTTAGTTTTTTGTTTTGTTTTGTTTGATTTTTAGTGACAGTGTCTCATTATGTTGCCCAGGCTGCTCTTGAACTCCTGAACTCAAGCAATCTGCCCACCTCAGCCTTCCAAAGTGCAGGGATTACAGGTGTGAGCCACCGTGCCTGGCCCCAACTTTTAAATTCTGTAAATTCAAATCATTATATATCCATTCTATAGACTATTATGCAGATATTTAGAAGTATGTTTTTGCAAACGCATGTCTAAATATGTGCTTAAAGTGCAATATTATATTGGGGAAAGCTTTATAGATATATAGTAGAAACTCCCATTTTAAAAACGAAATATGGTTCGGCGTGGTGGCTCATGCCTGTAATCCCAGCACTTTGGGAGGCCAAGGAGGGTGGATCACGAGGTCAAGAGATCAAGACCATCCTGGCCAACATGGTGAAACCCTGTCTCTACTAAAAATACAAAAATTAGCTGCACGTGATGGTGTGTGCCTGTAGTCCCAGCTACTTGGGAGGCTGAGGCAGGAGAATTGCAGTCAGGTTGCAGTGAGCCGAGATCACACCATTGCACTCCAGCCTGGCGACAGAGTGAGACTCCGTCAAAAAAAAAGAAATATATATGAAAATTAACTATTAGACATTCCGTGAATATTTGATTATATGACTCTCTGTGATTCACTTTCCATTAAGATATTTTAAAACCAATTTATGTCCAGCGTGGTGGTCACACTACTGTGCCTGGCTCGGCTTCCCAAAGTGTTGGGGTTACAGGGTGAGCCCCTGTAACCCATAGGAGTTACATAGCCCGCTATGCCTGGGCTAATTTTTGTATTTTTCATGGAGATGGGGTTTCACCATGTTGCCCAGACTGGTCTCAAACTCATGGGCTCAAGCAATCTGCCCGCCTCAGCCTCCCAAAGTGCTGGGATTACAGACATGAGTCACTGCACCCAGCCAAGACTAATATTCTATTTTTTTAATTTAAAAAATTACTTTATTATTTTTAGAGACAAGGTATTGCTAGATTGGTCAGGTTGGTCTTGAACTCCTGACCTCAAGAAATCTTCCCGCCTTGGCCTACCAAATTGCTAAGATTACAGGCGTGAGCCACCGCCACCATGTCTGGCCAACAAAATACTCTTAAAAGTAAAAAAGTCTTCAGTCTGAATCCTGCTCTACCTCATATTAGCTATGAGACCTTATTCTGATTACTTTACCTCTCTGAGGCTGTTTTATCCATATAAAGGAGATGGCAATACTTGTAATGCTGTTATGAGAAAAAATACAAGTAAAATCCTCAGCATGATGTTTAGCAGATAGTAAACATTCCACTTATTATTATTTTCTTCCTTTTTTTGGGTAGTATATTTAGATTGAAATATATAGGAAAAAATTTGATACTCATTTTATAGAGAAGGAAGATAGTCAAATGTTGGGTAAATATGACATAGGGTTGGCAGCCAAGCTAATGGGCCCTCAGTCTCCCATTCCTCCTGTGGAGATCAGATTTAATGAAGGCTTCTTCATGTCCTCAGTCACTATGTGGCTGAACTAGACTAAAGTCTGGAATGGGCAGCATATCCTTAATTTTTATTGGGTTTCTTCTATATGTCTCATTCTTTACTGAAAACATCTAAGGAACCTTATATTAGAAGGGTAAAGTGGGCAGGCAAGATAGAGGAAGGAGAGGATTTCAACTTATTATTTTATAAGTTTCTGAATAAATGTAATCTTACAACTTTTGTAATTAACATCCTAAATGTTTTTTGTTGTTGTTGTTCTGGAGATGGAGTCTCAGTCTGTTACCCAGGCTGGAGTGCAGTGGGGCAATCTCCACTCACTGCAATCTCCACCTCCCAGGTTGAAGCAATTCTCTTGCCTCGGCCTCCCAAGTAGCTGAGACTATAGGCGCACGCTGCTGCGCCTGGCTAATTTTTTGTATTTTAGTAGAGACGGGTTGCCTAATCTGGTCTCTACCTTCTGAGCTCAGGCAATCGGCCCTCCTTGGCCTCCCAAAGAGCTAGGATTACAGGCGTGAGCTACCGTGCCTGGCACATCCTAAATGTTTTAAAAAGAGACTGTCACAGTGTCCTCTCTCTCTATGTTATCTTAATAGATCCGAAGCCAACGACTTAGCCTTACGCCTGGCTCGGCAGTTCAGAGGCCACCAGGATGTGATCACTCTTGACCAGTAAGTCTTGGACACAAGATTTTTAAGCAAGAAGCTTCTTCAGAGACAAAATTGTATTGATCCTATCCCTACTAATACCATGAACGCATGTGAAAGAGGACAGATATATGGAGCAATGTTTTAATGTTTTTAAAAATTATGTATTAAGCTATCAAGGCCAGCTTAAATCCAGAGGGATACTTAATTCCTTCTAAGTACCAGGAAGTAGGAGAGGCTCTCTTGGTTACTGTGGGGGATGTAGCTTCATGGAGTTTGCATGAATCATGGATTACTTTTCACACATTATTCATTGAGCCACTATTAACATGTAAGTAATTAAATTGTTTTCCAAATAAGAATACAATTAATTTCAAAAAAAGTTCAAGCATTCACTTCACTATTGTGATTATTCGCAGTCACTAATTTTAAAGATAACAATTTACAGCAAATTTTAAAGAAAACCGGCAGCCAGGTAAAATTTAAAACTTTTTCATTAGCCTGTAATTATTAACAGTCACTATCTAATCTTACCTGTCAAACATGAATTTATTACATTTTAAACCAGAAATCTGGCAACTTCCATCTTTATTAGAGTTTGTTTGTTTGTTTGTCTGTTTGTTTTGAGACGGAGTCTCGCTCTGTCATCCAGGCTGGAGTGCAGTGGCGCGATCTCCACTCATTGCAACCTCCGCCTCCTGGGTTCAAGCAATTCTCCTGCCTCAGCCTCTGGAATTAGCTGGTATTATAGGTGCCCGCTGCCATGCCCAACTAACTTTTTTTGTATTTTTAGTAGAGACAGGTTTTCACCATGTTGGCCAGGCTGGTTTCAAACTCCTGACCTTAAGTGATCCACCCGCCTCAGCCCCCCAAAGTGCTAGGATTACAGGCGTGAGCCACCGAGGCTAGCCTACGGATATTTTTTCTTTTAAATTTTTGTCTACTCCTCCACCCCACTCACTAACTTCAGATGTAGAGGGTGAAGTTAAATATGCACCTCATTTCATGCCCTTCCCAATTGCTTTTGGGAACTTATTCATAAATTCTTTGCCAAGGCTGATGTCCAGAATGGTATTTCCTGGGGTTTCTTCTAGGATTTTTACAGTTTTATGTCTTAAATTTAAGTCTTTAATCCATGTTGAGTTAATTCTTGTATATGATAAAAGGCAGGAGTCTAGTTTCATTCTTCTGCATATGGCTAGCCTCAATCTTAGTTCTTAAAAAGATCTCCTTTTCCTTCTCAAGTAATATTTGCCTAATATTTGCAAGTGGACATGCTTTAGAAATCATCCTGAACAGAAACAGATGCCCATTCTATGATATAAAGTTGTTTTTAAATTTACTAGAATGTAACACATATTCTTTTAACACATTTAAAGAATACATACACGTAAAGTATTGCATGAGGATATAGAAAACAATTTTTCACATTTAGACAATCTAATTTAGCAATATAATCCAAATACATCAGTTTTTCCCAACTAAAAATAAATTGTCAATGAGGACACATGCTTGGCTTTCTATGAGTTTTATTACATGTAAAAGAAGAATTGGACACATTAAGGGCCAGTCTTGCCATGAAAAATTAGATCCCATATAGTCAAATCTGGCACCAGTGTTGAGATTCTCCCTGGATGGATGCATACGGATGAAATGCAACACTGGTTTTCATATACTTGAAAACATCTCTCTTGGAATTATTTTGATTACTGTTTTTTTTTCTTTCTCTCTTCAGTGCTTACCATGGTCACCTATCATCCTTAATTGAGATTAGCCCATATAAGTTTCAGAAAGGAAAAGATGTCAAAAAAGAATTTGTACATGTGGTAAGTGTCTTAAAATCCTAAATCAGAATGTTTGTATTGGAGGAATGCTTAATGATAATCCAGCCAATGCTTTCATCTAGATGAACCATGAAAGAGAAACTAAAATCAAGAGCAGTTATGTGGCTTGCTAAGGTCAAAGGGCTAAATAATGACAGAATGTTATTTAAAATTTATTTATCTATTTAAAATACATTGATGAGTATTACAATAGGCAAATTAGTTTAGTAGTTGTTCAGAGCTATCATTTTATTTTTCTTGCTCCTTAATCTTCAGTTACATTTTCTATCACAAATGCCAACTCAAAATTCAGAGTTGAACTAAGTGTGTTTTTAAATTGCTCTTGGCCGGGCACAGTGGCTCATGCCTGTAGTTCTAGGGCTTTGGGAGGCCGAGGTGGGCGGATCACTGGAGGTCAGGAATTCAAGACCAGCCTGGACAACATGGCGAAATCCTGTCTCTACTTAAAAAAAGTACAAAAATTAGCCAGGTGTGGTGGCAGGTGCCTGCAGTCCCAGCAACTTGGGAGGCTGAGACAGGAGAATCGCTTGAACCTGGGAGGTGGAGGTTGCAGTGAGCCAAGATCGTGCCACTGCACTCCAGCCTGGGTGACAGAGTGAGACTCCATCTCAAAAAAAAAAAAGAAAGAAAAGAAAAAAGTAAATTGCTCTGTATAATAATGCTAAATTATTATATAGCTTTATTAAGTAAAATAAAGAAACCAACCAAGTTGTTGAAAAGGTGAAATTTATTTGGTGTGTTTGTCTTAACTGAGGAACAGTATAATTTCTTTTTTCTTTTCTTTTTATTTATTTATTTATTTATTTATTTATTTATTTATTTATTTATTTGAGACGGAGTCTCATTTTGCTACCTAGGCTGGAGTGCAGTGGCACGATCTTGGCTCACTGAAACCTCCGCTTACAGTGTTCAAGCGATTCTTCAGCCTCAGCCTCCCGAGCAGCTGGGATTACAGGCATACACTACCAAGCCCTGCTCATTTTTGTATTTTTTGTAGAGACAGGGTTTCATCATGTAGGCCAGGCTGGTCTCAAACTCCTGACCTTAAGAGACCTGCACACCTCAGCCTCCCAAAGTGCTGGGATTACAGACGTGAGCCACCGCGCCTGGCCAAATTTCTTGAGAATCATCAATATTTTCAAGATTTTAAGATCTGGAGTGAGTGCTAACACACTCTAGTTTTCTGAATGATTACGATTTGTAATATAGTTGATCGGTGTTGGCTCATTTTAAATACAGACTAGTTAATACAGTTTCCATTCACTGACATTTTAAAATACTATCATCACATTTGTTGATTTGAATGTTCTATTTATGTGAGGAGGGATATAGTCTTGATTTATAACAGTCTGGAAGCAAATCCAAACTTCTGTTCACAATTCAAAGATGTCAGTTCTTCACAGAATTTAGAAATGTTAAGGGAAAAAAAGAACAAAAAAAACCAAAGTATCTTAAGTTCACATGATCACCATTCTAACATGTTCTTGTGGGGAAATGCCTTTTTTTTAAGGTTTGTCGAAAAGGCAAATTACAAGCAACTGCATTATTTGACGTTTTCAGGCACCAACTCCAGATACTTACAGAGGAAAATATAGAGAAGACCATGCAGACCCAGCCAGTGCTTATGCAGATGAAGTGAAGAAAATCATTGAAGATGCTCATAACAGTGGAAGGAAGGTTTGTATTTATAGCTTTGGAAACATCTCAACATCTTTTATAAAAGGGATTAAAACTGTTGGGATTTACTGAAGAGATGGAAAAGGATTATATCTAATGTCCCTTTCTGTTCTTCTCTAGTTACGTTTTCACTTGATTCAAATTTCAAAAATGCGTTATTACAATCATGCCTCTAAGACTGTCTACTTGTATTTATCCTGGAAATACAACCATTATCTGGTTCCAGAACTGATTGCCTAATTCTGACCTTTTCAGTGGTATGCAGGGTCTAGTCTAGAGGGGTAGGGGTCATTATATGGTGAAGGGAAGAGAAGAGACAAAGTAGCCCTGGGACCTGAGGACCAATGCAGATTTCCAGACCCACAAGGGAGCCTTGGTGCTTCCCTTGAACTTCGACCTTCTTGAAGCCATGGAGCCTGGGGCTGGTTTGCACCTGGGTAAGCCAAGGCAGAAAATGTTCTTCCGATGTGGGCCTGGACTTCTAAGACAGAAACAAAATCCTTGAGAGCAGGAAAAAAGTGTTTTCACTTTCTTGGTCTTCACCCTACTGTCTTCAGCTTAATGTTCAATTCTCAGCCCATCTGTAGGTTACTTATGTGGATTTTAATGCAACCTGACAGTACTTTGCCTTAAAATTGGCTTATGGCATAGACTTGGCTATTTTAAAAAAAACCTTAACTGAAATAAAAATGAGGCCTTTTCTTTTTCTAATTAACTCAAATATTTTTGTCTTCATGACTAGAGAGCCATTCACATTTCTTAACTGCTTCTTCTTTTTTTCCCCCAACCCATTTGTTTTTATCTTCTTATGTGAAACATCTGTGCAGGTAGACCTAAAGCTCTACGTGTTGTGGGAAGCTTCATACTCTTCCTCTTCAAATGTGGTCTGTACCTGTTTAAACAAATGGCAAACAACACTTTTAGGAAAAAATTTACATTAACAAGATCTTACGGACTCTTTGCTGCTAAAAGAGGGTTTGAATAATTTTTTGAGAACATTAGCATTCAACATTTATTGGATTGTTGCTATCATATTAGCAGTGCTGAAAGCAATGAACAAATATAAGATCAGTGCTTCAGAATATGAGATGTGCTTGCAAAGTCATGGAATTGTACAGCAAAAAGCTTGAGTCCAACAGCCTCATTTTACAACTAAGAAACCAAATATCTAAAAAGTGAAGGATTTAACCCAAGGTCATACAATTACTAAGGGGTAGTCTGAACTAGAACCTGGGTTCTCTTGATTTCTTATCTCACATTCTTTGTGCTTTCTCTTCAACATTATCTATTTCCTACTTCTCTTTTCTTAGTCTCTAGAATGATTCATCTGTAGTTCCTATTGTTAACTGCCCACTGTTGAGTTAAGCGTGGTTTAGGGCAAAACCTAGAAATACGGCACAGGAACTACAGTGTGTGGCCACAAACCACCCTGCCATTTTCATGGTGCAAATTCCAGCCTCAAGCAGCCCTGCTTCACCAAGCTTAAGAAACAGGCATCACGACAATGCCTTTGGACCTAGGTAACTTTTTACAGGTTCATAACCAAAGACTAATAAAAATAGCAGTCTATTCAGTTCATCCTAATGAAACTGCTGCATGTAATGATGGAGAAATGGAAGTTGCCCTCTCATCTCCTCTATTTCTCATGGTAGCTTTATTGGTACCCTAGATTTTCAGAAGTTAATGCTTTAAATCAATTGCTTTTCCTGCATAGACACCTTTTCCTTTTTCTTTAATCAAATGGCTAATTTGCCACTTGCTACAGGTCTATTCCTAGCCATTTTAAAAATAACCTGCTCTATAAGATATACTCTTTTTAGGGGGGTTGTAGGGGGACCTAATGGACTTTGACACCATCTTCTCTTGTATAGATTGCTGCCTTTATTGCTGAATCCATGCAGAGTTGTGGCGGACAAA
Organism: Pan troglodytes; assembly: GCF_028858775.2. NCBI lineage: Eukaryota > Metazoa > Chordata > Mammalia > Primates > Hominidae > Pan > Pan troglodytes. The sequence continues at coordinate 110,203,904 of NC_072401.2, read as the reverse complement.
TAATTCCTCCAGCAGGCTACTTCCAGAAAGTGGCAGAGTATGTACTTGACTTGGGCCTCCTTGGTCAAACTGAGAGCACTGTGACAATTCTGTAGGGCCATACTAGTTGCTAAGATATTAAAATAATTCCTGATTAGCTGGTAAATAGCCACACCTGAGTGCCTGCCAACCCAGGACTCCTGGATGCTCTCTCAGCCTTCCCCAAGATCCAGCAAGTACAAGGTTTACACATGGTCCAACAGCGGGGGTTCAGAACTCTGCTCCAGCCTCCAGCCTGCATCCTCTCTGATTGGCTAGTGCCAAATCTGTATTAGTCAGGGTTCTCTAGAGGGACCGAACTAATAGGATATGTGTGTGTGTATATATATATCATATACATATATATATCATATATATCTATATGATATATCACATATCATATATATCGTATATATATCACATATCATACACACACACACACACACACACACACACGGCGGTATTAAGTATTAACTTACATGATCACAAGGTCCCACAATAGGCTGTCTGCAAGCTGAGGAGAAAGGACAACCAGTTTAAGTCCCAAAGCTGAAGAACCTGGAGTCTGATGTTTGAGGGCAGGAAGCATCCAGCATGGGAGAAAGATGTAGGCTGGGAGGCTAGGCCAGTCTCTCCTCTTCACATTTTTCTGCCTGCTTTCTATTCGCTGGCAGCTGATTAGATTGTGCCCACCAGATTAAGCATGGATCTGCTTTCCCCAGCCCACTGACTCAAATGTTAATCTCTTTTGGGAACACCCTCACAGACATACCCAGGAACCCAGGATTAATACTTTGTGTCCTTCAATTCAATCAAGTTGACACTCAGTATTAACCATTACGCAAGGCTTCCCAATTAGTAAATATTTGAAGACTAACCCTGTTAACAACTACTTGTTTGATTCTTTCTCTTCCCACTTAAAAGGTAATATGGTAATAGGACTGGGTGCTGTGGCTCATGCCTATAATCCCAGCACTTTGGGAGGCCAAAGCAGAAGGATCACCTGAGGCCAGGAATTCAATACCAGCTGGGCAACATAGCAAGACCCCCTCTCTACAAAACCTTTTTAAAAATATTATCTGGGCATGGTGGCACACGTTTGTAGTTCCAGCTACTCGGGAGGCTGAGGTGGGAGGATGGCTTGAGCCCAGGAGTTTGAGGTTACAGGGAGTTTGATCATACCACTGCACTCCAGCCTGGGCAACAGAGTGAGACCCCGTCTCCTAAAAAAAAAATACTGCAATATACCTTACTTTAAGTAGCACAAACCCAACTGGTATGGAATATATCTAATCTAAAAATTACGTGATTATATTGTAAAGTCAATGACATTTATGTGGGGTTTAGAGTACCGAAATGTTTTTTAAGAAAAATTAAGGCTTCAGGTTAACAACTTTTTTTTTTTTTTTGTCTTCAATAATTTGCATCTTTGTGGGTGGGTTTGGGGATCTCAGTGACCTGAAGGCATTAGACTGCCGCTTTGCTTTTCAGATATGTACATGGTGCAGGGGGTGTGTTTATAGCTGATGAAGTTCAAGTGGGCTTTGGCAGAGTTGGGAAACATTTCTGGAGCTTCCAGATGTATGGTGAAGACTTTGTTCCAGACATCGTCACAATGGGAAAACCGATGGGCAATGGCCACCCGGTGGCATGTGTGGTAACAACCAAAGAAATTGCAGAAGCCTTCAGCAGCTCTGGGATGGAATATTTTAATACGGTACATTTTGGTCTCCAACTTCAATGCTAAGAAGGAAAAATAATGCATGTTCTTATATTTTTTGCCAATGTAGTAAAGAATAAAGCTCAGTATTGCCGGCTAACCACCCAGAACTCTGGCCAAAGTTTTTCTTATTTTAATAAAACATCTTAAATACTTACATATATATATAAAATTATACTTTAAGTTCTGGGATACATGAGTAGAATGTGCAGGTTTGTTACATAGGTACACATGTGCCATGGTGGTTTGCTGCACCTGTCAACCCGTCATCTAGATTTTAAGTCCCACATGCATTAGATATGGCCAAACTTTTATCTAACCAGATTTTATTCTGTCTGACAAAATGCTCCTTGTATTTCTGCTTGTGTATCTTTACCCATCCTAAAACAGTCTTATTAATTTTTCCAATGATAGATGGTTGCCCTGCTAAATTCTACAGGTTATGATATTTTCATTTCTTTGTTTCATATCATACTTAAGTTTCCAAAACACTTTTAAAGTATTTTTATGACTCAGTACTGTAAATGTTATACAGCTGTCATAAGAGATACTAAATTTTTATCTTTGGGATATTATATTTTTTTGACTTATCCCCATAAGCTTTAAGCTTGGAAAAATTATTGTAGTTTGTTCAGTATATATAATATGACTTGTTACAGCTAAAAGTAAGATTCAAATCTGAGGACATAAATTGCTTGGGGAAAATGTCATTGCTTAGCTACTTTTACTCAGCTCTTCAAGGGCAGAAACCCCTATTTCCCTCACTGGGCAACACTATGAAATCCTGAACTCCCAACATAATGTCTGCTTTTGTTTGGATGAGCAAATAAAATCACTGGTAGTCCTTCATACCAGTTATGCAGCTTGGATAATATAATTTAGAATGAATTTTCACTCAATCCTGAATAAATAGAATCATGCTCTATTCTAAATATGAGAAACTAATATTATAAGAGAACATTTTATTCAAATTACATCTTCACTTATGTATGTATGAGCCAAATTTCTCATGGATGAGGGAATACCACTCATTCAACTGGTATATTTTCTCATTTGTCTTTTTTTTTTTTACAGTATGGAGGAAATCCAGTATCTTGTGCTGTTGGTTTGGCTGTCCTGGATATAATTGAAAATGAAGACCTTCAAGGAAATGCCAAGAGAGTAGGGAATTATCTCACTGAGTTACTGAAAAAACAGAAGGCTAAACACACTTTGATAGGAGATATTAGGTATGTTCATTATGAAGTTGTCATGTAGTTACTCATTTTTTTCAAAATAATAATAGTTTATAGGCTGGGCAACATGGTGAAACCCCGTCTCTATTAAAACTACAAAAAATTAGCCAGGTGTGGTGGCACACACCAATAGTCCCAGCTACTTGGGAGGCTGAGGCATGAGAATCACTTGAGCCTGGGAGGCAGAGGTTGCAGTGAGCCGAGATTGTGCCGCTGCATTCCAGCCTGGGTGATAGGGTGAAATCCTGTCTCTAACAATAATAATAATAGCTTATATTTTATCTTGTAAGTTTATAATAAAGTACATAAAACTAAATCTGGAAAACACCAAAAAACAGAGATAGCAAAAATTATTCTTATTCCAGAATCCAGATATCACCACTGTTAACATTTGGGTGGGGCCGGATGTGGTGGTTCACATCTGTAATCCCAGCACCTTGGGAGGCAGAGGCAGGAATATTGCTTGAGCCCAGGAGTTTGAGACCAGCCTGGGCAACATAACAAGAAACCTTGTTTCTATAAAATAAATAAATAAACCAACAACAACAAAAAACATTTGGGTATATGTCTTTCCTGGCTTTTATACTTTTTTAATAAAGTTAGGATAATGTCAGCACCCAAAAGATGAAAAGAAGGAACTTAATGTAGCTCTAAATAATTTATTGAAAATTATTTAAAATGCTATTCTGAAAAGCTGGATATTTTTCATATATATGTATGAAATACTGACATATATATATATATAATGTTAACATTTATCATCATTAACATCCTGAGAAACTAAATAGCATGAAAGGGTTGTTTTTAAGCCATTTTCTTTTATAATTGAGAAAAGAAAACTGGATGACAAAAACTAATTTATTTCCAAAAGTAGAAACAACTGTGAACATAGATTGGTATCTTGATTTAGTTAGAATTAAACTTGGAAATTAAATGGAAGTTTGGTGATAGTGTTAACTTTTTGTGACAGTGAAGAGTTGGACAGATTGTGGGTCAAGTTTTTCTTCACCTCTCGCAGGGGCATTGGCCTATTTATTGGAATTGATTTAGTGAAGGACCATCTGAAAAGGACCCCTGCCACAGCTGAAGCTCAGCACATCATCTACAAGTAATTCACCCCCACACCCACCTGTTTGTTATCTTGGCTGCAGGATGCCTACCCACTTGAAAGCTTGCTTGACTTCCTCCCATCCCTCTGAAAAAGGAAAGTTTAAATACATCCTATTTATAATGTGGGCTTCTTAAATGCAGAATACTTAAACTGCTCTATGTTCACATAATTCTTCAGTAATCGTAGTTATCCTTTGCATACACTCACATGTATTTCCTACACAAATTAGGATGAAAGAAAAACGAGTGCTTCTCAGTGCCGATGGACCTCATAGAAATGTACTTAAAATAAAACCACCTATGTGCTTCACTGAAGAAGATGCAAAGTTCATGGTGGACCAACTTGATAGGATTCTAACAGGTGGGTCCATGGATCTTTAAGATGTCTTCTTGTTCCCTCTCCCAAACCCACCCCTCAAACCCTGGTCTAGTCATAATGAGCATATGCATCTTGTTATTCATGATGGAAGTGAGGCAGGGCAGAAATAAATGTGTAACTTTCCATTTAGGACTAGAAAAAGATAGCTGAAAAGTAACTACATGGACTCTTAAATTGAAATTTTCAGTTTGTATTCATATAACTCCAAATATAAGTTTTTGCTGAAAGAACATAGTTTTGTCATTTATTTTTACTTTAGACTAACATATTTAAAAGTGCATGTCTGCATTGTGCCATGCACCACAAATACTACAGTATATAGTATTTCAGCATTGTGTGATTAATACATGAAACATTTCTAATAAAAAAATTATATAGGCTACAGTGTGACAGTTCTTTGCTATATGCTGAATCGCTTAACTTTGCGTGGTTTTTTTTTTTTGAGACGGAGTCTCACTCTGTCATCCAGGCTGGAGTGTAGTGCTGTGATCTCGGCTCACTGCAGCCTCCGCCTCCCAGGTTTCAGCGATTCTCCTGCCTCAGCCTCCCAGGTATCCGGGATTACAGGCACCCGCCACCATGCCGGGCTAATTTCTGCATTTTTAGTAGAGATGGGGTTTCACTATGTTGGCCAGGCTGGTATCGAATTCCTGACCTCAGGTGATCCACCCACCTCGACCTCCCAAAGTGCTAGGATTATAGACGTAAGTCACCGCATCCAGCCTAACTTTGCATTTTTAACTTTTATTTTTTAATTTTTATTTATTTATTTATTTTCTGAGACAGAGCCTTGCTGTGTCACCCAGGCTGGAGTGCAGTGGTGGGATCTCGGCTCACTGCAACCTCCGCCTCCCAGATTCAAGCAATTCTCCTGTCTCAGCCACCTGAGTAGCTGGGACTACAGGAGCATGCCACCACACCCAGCTAATGTTTGTATTTTTAGTGGAGACAGGTTTCACCATGTGGGCCAGGCTGGTCTCGAACTCCTGACCTCGTGATCTGCTCACCTCAGCCTCCCAAAGTGCTGAGATTACATGCATGAGCCACTGCACCCGGCCTTAATTTTTATTTTTTTCTTTTGCTTTTTTCTTTAAAAATATTTAAAATATTGAAATATCTTTTACTATTTAACTTTTGAGGACTTTTGTTATTCAGAATTATAGTCTATCATAAAAATATATCTCGTTTACCTATATTATGCAACTAGGTTAATTTATTTTTTTGTTATGAACATACATTGGATTAGAAAGTAAATTAGCACTGTAAAACCATGTTGAAGAGCATAAAGCATGATAAAAATGATAGATATTGTCGTTTTTGCTTTAGTTATATTTTTACAATTCAGGCCAGCATGGCAGCACATGCCTATAATATCCCAGAGGCCAAGGTAAGCAAATTGCTTGACTTGAGATCAGGATAGCTCAGGAGCTGGAGACTAGCCTGGGCAACACGGTGAAAGGTTGTCTCTACAAAAAATAAAATACAAAAATTAGCCGGACATGGTGGTGCGTGCGCCTGTAGTTCCAACTACTTGGGACTTGGCTGAGGTGGGAGTATTACTTGAGACTGCAAGGCAGAGGTTGCAGTGAGCCGCGCCACTACACTTCAGCCTGGGTGACAGAGTAAGACCCTGTCTCCAAAAAAAAAAAAATTTCAACTTCTCTACTTGCTTCTCAGCCTTTTGGGGTTAGGATGAAGCCAAGAAGCTAGGAATCAATATAGCATACAAAATAGATATGAATAGTGAATGTTTGGAAACTTGAGAGTCCACATAAGTTATTAATAATAGGGTCACTGTCTTTGGACTCAGAGAGCATGCTCACACCCAGACCTGGCAAGCATTCCTCACAAGCAGATGTGTCCTTTGATCCCATAGGGCAGGGTAGAGGAGAGAGTGTGGCTTGTGGCTTGGGGCAATCTGTCACTCTATGTCTGCATCAACTCAGAGCTTGAGTGTTATTAATAGTGGGCCAGAAGAATTTCCTTTGAATAAAGTGAATGAGGAGTAGGTAAAATAGGCTTAGTGCCACTTATAAATGATAATGATAAAATACTACAAAAGAATCTTAAAGTAATTTTAATAGTGATTTTTTTTTTCTTTTTGAGACAGAGTCTCACTCTGTCGCCCAGGCTGGAGTGCAGTGGCGTGATCTCGGCTCGCTGCAACTTCTGTGTCCCAGGTTCAAGTGATTCTTCTGCCTCAGCCTTCCGAGTAGCTGGGACTACAGGCGTGTGCCACCACATCCGGCTAATTTTTGTATTTTTAGTAAAGACGGGGTTTCACCATATTGGCCAGGCTGGTCTCAAACTCCTGACCTTGTGATCCGCCCTCTTCGGCCTCCCGAAGTGCTGGGATGACAGGCATGAGCCACAGCGCCCGGCCCATTCTTTTAACACATAACATTTCCTTCCATTCTTCATTAAAGGTATTGCTAAGATACCAAAAAGTTTTTTTCTTAAGGTTTTTATGTTATTTTGTCTTCTCCATAATACCTTCCTTGATTTAGTTTTGGAAGAAGCCATGGGAACCAAAACCGAAAGTGTGACCTTGGAGAATACTCCATGCAAAACAAAGGTAAGGGTTGGCTACTTTATTTTTAGGGGGAATGTTTAAAATTTGGGGAATGTTTAAAAAAGGAATACAAATTTTCAAAAAATTGTGCAGTGACCATTAGAACAATACCAGCCTGTATTAGGTTGGCTTATTGTTGCAATTTTGAGTGCACAATTAAATTTCCACAGCAAGTGTCACATCATTTGACACATCAAAAGCCGAAGAACCATTCTTACAGGATCATTCCCATTCCAAAAACAGCCTCGTGGGCCTGCAAAGAGGGCCTATAAAATATATAGAGAGAGAATTAAAACGGCCTAACCTCCTTCCTGCTTTTCCTGAGGGCTGCCTGACACTGCCTCCGATTCTCACACACTGACTTTACAATCAGCAGAAGCATTAGTAGGGAGGTTCTGAAGTGCCAGAGTTTGGTTCTAAAACGAACTAAAGCGTAAGCTTCGAATGGCAGTGGGGCCTGGGAACTGTCTGGCATTGCCTGGCCTAGTTTCTGCATTTGATGTGCTTCCAGCAGAGGGCCTTGCCATTCTCTCCTGAGCTGCCCAGGGTGTGAGAAAGAGCACCCTGGGCTGGGAAACAGAAAGGCAAAAACTTGAGAGGCTTTGTTGCATAATTTGTTATTTGTTTATGAGTTCGATGCATAAAGGAACACTCAGTGCCTCGAGCCCGCCTGCGCATCCAGTGGAGTCAGCAAAGTCTTTTTTCATGATTAAAATCATCAGGCTGTTTGAATGAGAGCAAGTGATTCGCTAACAGCATGGCTTCTGTTTCGTCTAACAACACAAACCAATTATAGGAATCAATTATTCTTTGATGTCAAGAATAGTTTATCAAGTCTAAGACAGAATCACAGCTGTAACCACTGGCTCCCCAAGCATTAAAAAGAGTCCTGCAAATGAAACAAAACAAAACAAAAGAAGTGTTCAGCACAAGAAATCCCACTTTAGGGTTAGCAAAGTTGGCACACATTTTATGAAAAGTTGACTCGGAGTCCCGGATTTTCTGTTGACATTACATTTCAAATGTCTATTGAAGATACTGAGGAGAGGGTTAGAAAGGAGCAAGCAGTGTTGTTTTGTTTGGTTTTTCTGTGTCCTTTGTTTGTGTGTGGGCTTGTTAAGTCAGTCCTGTGGAGGCTGGATTAGAGGTGGATGCCCACTGGAGCTTTGTGTGCCTGTCTTGCAGATGCTGAAAGAAGCCCACATAGAACTGCTTAGGGACAGCACCACTGACTCCAAAGAAAATCCCAGCAGAAAGAGAAATGGAATGTGCACGGATACACATTCACTGCTCAGTAAGAGGCTCAAGACATGACTGATTTGCATTTTAAAGCAAGATGCGATGTCCAGAGTTACAGAGAATTAGTAGATGTGTCTCATCGGTTAATAGCTCTATTATACCTCTAAAGGTGGAATTGTCAGTTTAGATTCATAAATGAAAAGGTAAATGAGTAATCAGAATAAACCAAGTGATAATCAAACCATGTCAAGATTATTAGTTCAGACTCTAGCCTGTTAATTTTCTTATTTGATTTCTGAAGCTACCTGATTTATTCTATTAAATGTAAGCTTGCAAACTCAAAATAAATTGGCAGATTTACCTCTCATGTTTTAATGTGTCAAATTAGAGAGCAAAGTATAACAGGTGCCTTCACTTTTGAGACTTAGTGCCTTAAAATATGTATTCTATAGTGATTTCATATATAAAAGTGTATTTATTGACTGTAATAAAATAAAATATGATGTAAACAAAAAAAATTACTAGAAAAGTGTTTACCTACCCTTTGCAGGGAATATTAAGGGTTGGGATGGTAAAAGCAAAGTCATTCAGAAAAAAATCACAAACAGCAAATATTAAAAAGTGATAGAATAATTCAGGCCTCTAGCAAGGAACTTGGTTAATCACCATCCCGTGGGGATTGAGAAGGGAACAAGGAATATACACAGAAATACACGCATAAAGACGTTTCTGGAACAGCAGCAGTAGCTGAAGCAGGGCATTCAGAGTCAGGAGACTTCTGCTTTGTCTATTCACGGATTGTATCACCCAAACCAAGTCATTTACCTGTCAGGTAAGAAATTATCTTTTGAGACAGGGTAGTTGCCCAGGTTGGAGTGCAGTGGCACTATCCTGGCTCACTGCAGCCTCGACCTCCCAAGCTGAAGCAATCCTTCCACCTCAGCCTCCTGAGTAGCTGGGATTGCAGGTGCACACCACTGCACCTGGCTAATTTTTGTATTTTCTGTAAAGACAGGGTTTCATCATGTTGCCCAGGAGGCTGGTCTTGAACTCCTGGGCTCAGGCAATCCGTCCGCCTCAGCCTCCTAGTGCTGGGATTACAGGCATGAGCCACTGCACCTGGCCAAGAAATCTTCTTTTAACCAATCATCTTCCTCTTACCATCGAGTTTATCATCACTTATGCCCACCCCCTGCATGTACTCAAGCAGGAGCACATGAGTGCACGTGCACGCGTGCGCGCGCGCGCACACACACACACACACACAATCTCTAGCCCGGCACTGGCAAAAGGAAGTTGGAGGAAAGTAGGACATCAAGGATCCCTTAGTTACATGATGCTGTCATGAGAGGTTCATTCGGAGGCTAATAGACCGAACTGGAAGAAATTTGAATTTCAGTGTTGATTTTTCTCATTATCTCTCTATTGCCTTTCTAATAATTATTAAACTTTGTGATTTATTTTTATTTTATTTTATTTTTGAGACGGAGTCTCGCTCTGTTGCCCAGGCTGGAGTGTGGTGGCACAATCTCGGCTCACTGCAACCTGTGCCTCCCAGGTTCAAGGGATTTTCCTGCCTCAGCCTCCCAAGTAGCTGGGATTACAGGCACGCGCTACCATGCCTGGCTAACTTTTGTATTTTTAGTAGAGATGGGGGTTTCACCATGTTGGCCAGGCTGGTCTCATACTCCTGACCTCATGTGATCCACCTGCCTCAGCCTCCCAAAGTGCTAGGATTACAGGCGTGAGCCACCATGCCCAGCCTGTGTTTTATGTTTTATTCCATAAAGAAAAGATAATAATTTTGCTACAGCTGTTTAATGATAGCTAAGGGGGAGGTTGAGAGGAAAATTCATTGTAAAAAGCTTCCTTCCTGAGTTCATCATAAAAATGCAGGGTCTTATTGTTAAACACTTTTTGCTCCTAAAACTACACTTGTGACTCTGGATCCCGGTTGGATAATGCTGAGGTTGGTTGCCAGGAACTGGTGAGGAGGAGATGGAAGAGAGGTCTCTATGGTTTGCTTCCAGGGAGCAAGAGCATTTTGAGATAATCACACCTTTCACAGATTGACACTCCTGTGAGCATATTTTGTTAGCATGCTCAGAGAGTGCCCACCGCCTCTTATCGGAGTTGTTATTATATGCAAGAGAGAGGGAGGAAGGAGAAAGCCTCATACCTGTGTTATGAGTTCTCCAAGTAGAAAATAATTGAAAACTAAGGCTTTACTTTTTGACATACTCCACTCTTCTTTATTACCTATAATTTAGGTTTTTATAACAAGGAAGGAAGATATAGAAAGAAATGACTCCTTCCTGAATACAACAGACATACCACTTGTGAGTGAGGTTTCAGGTAGCTGCCTCGTTTCCATGGTGTCAAAATCAAGGCTGTGTCAGCGTGGTCCTCTCGGACCCCAGACATGCAAATAATCCCAGGGCCACAACTGGACTCATCATGTCCCTTGTCCATGATTGAAATTCCACTCACCCTCAGCTAACAGTTCTGCTCATCTGGACATGCACCAATCTTCATTCCTAAGGAGTCTGAGCCCTGGTGACCATGCCCTTCTTGGGCCAGGGCTGCTATATTTGTCCATTCACAGCTACAATTAGACAAGAGGCACCAAGGACACCAAAAATATGTCCTCTGGGTTCCACACATATCCTTCCTGCCCCTACTGTGGAACAGCAGCACTACCTACCTGCTGATCATGGTCAATTAACCCTGCCAACACAGGGGCTCCTGCTGCTCCCTAGACATAAGGAGTCAAAGGTGCTCAGGTGTCAGTCCTAGCTTATAGTTTAACAATACCCTTGCTTTTTCCTTTGGCAAAAGTGCACCCCCTTACCGGACCAGGGCCTCCAACCCCCCCAAAGTTGCAGGGATGAAGAGAATAAAATTCTCCAGTGAGTCACTGAAGGTAAGTGGGGCCACTGCCAGATTTTGCCTCTTGGATCCAGGATCATATTGGAGACCCAGTGACACATGGAAATCTCTGATTCAGTGCAGCTACTGCATCCTGAAGGATGGCACCCCATGCTTGCAGACAATTGCCCCTGAGCTGGTGCCTCAACTGCACCTCCAGTAGTATACTTCAATTCTACCAACCTGGCTGCCTCTGGAGGGTGAGAGTGTAATACAACCAGTCAATCTCATGGGCACGGGCCCACTCCTGCACATCTTCACTATTGCTCTTTGGACAATCTGATTTATGGGATTCTGTGCCTGTGCATCAGGCACTCTGTTCCTGTGGGAACAAATCTCTGGCTCCTCCAGGATGAAAGGGGCTCAATAAAGTCAACTTGCCACCGAGTGGCTGATCGGTTTCCTCAAGGAATAGTGTCATATTGGAGGCTCAGTGTTGTTCTCTGCTGTGAGTAGATTAGCTATGCCAGGGGCCAATATTTAAAACTGTCTTGGTAAGTGGGAGTCCATGCTGTTGTTCCTTGCATGGCCTCTATCTCTGCCACTGTGTCCACTTTGTTCATGAGTCCATTGTGCCTGTTGTGGGGTGGCTGGTGACAAAAACTGGCTAATGTCAACCAGTCAAGTCATTTTGCCTACTTTGTTGTTCAGTCTCTCTTCCGGGGTGGACACTTCTTAATGGACATTACATGTGATACAAAAATAACAAGTAGTATTTACTCCCTATACCGATTTATATGCCTCTATCCCATATCTCCTTTGTCTCAGGTATTCTAGTACATTCAGAGTCCTGGCTAGCTAGCCAGGCCATTCACCACTGCTCATAACTCCATATATATATGCACCTTACTCCTCCTTCCACACAAGGTGGATGACCAAGTGTGCTACTCAAAGTGCTGCCAATGGGAAGATTTTTCATTGCTGCTCTTTCAAGGCCACCACTGAGTGTGGCTAGAAAGCAGCCACCATCTATTTTACCAAAATGGAAGGACTCTGCATCTTCATAGGGTTTATCTCCCACCCTCTCCAGCATGCTTGTTTTACCCAGGCCTCCAGTGTACTGGGTCATACTGAGGAGCACCTCTTACTCCTCCTGCTGAGTCAGCATGATGTCATCAGCATAATGGATCACTGTGATACTCTGCAGGATGCTCAGATAGTTTGAATCTGTTCAGATTGTTATGACAGAGGGCAGGAGAATTAGCATAGCTCTAAGACAAAAGTGTAAATAATATTGTCCATTCCATAGGAATGCAAATTATTTCTGATTTTCTTTTGTGATTAGCTTAAAAATAAGTAAATTCCCCCCATTTAACAGCCATATATCGTGTAGGTGAGGTCTTACTAATTTGCCCTGGCAACAATACTGCGCCTGGCACTGCAGCTGTAATTGGGGCTACTGCTTGGCTGAATTTGCAATAATATGCAGTCATTCTCCATAACTGTCATCTAGTCTCTGTGCCCTACTGGCTAATGGAGAGATGTGATGAGGAATAGAAACCACCACTCCTGCATTCTTTAGAATTTTAAGAGTGGCACTAGTCTCCCCCATCAACTCCCTAGAATGTGATGTTGTCTTTGATTTATCATCTTGGTTGATGGGGGAACAGGAATGTGGAGAGGTAGCTTCAGGTGCTCCAACCTTGCCTACCCGACCATGATAGCTCTTATTCCACAGGCCAAGGACTTGGGGGTTACTCCAACTGCCAAGTACAGATGCTCCTCAACTTATGATGGTGTGACCTCCCAATAAACCCATAGTAAGTTGAAAATATTCTAAGTCAAAAATGCACTTAATACACCTAACCTACTGAACATCATAGCTTAGTTCAGCCTCCCTTAACCATACTCGGAAGACTTCCATTAGCCTGCAGCTGGGCACAGTCATCAGGCAGCACAATACACTGTAGATCTCACTTGTTTATCCTTGTGATGCCATGGCTCTCTGGGAGCTGTGGCTCGTTGCCACTGCCCAGCATCACAAGAAAGTATCCTATGACATAGCACTAGCCCAGGAAAAGATCAAAATTCAAAATTTGAAGTACAATTTGTACTGAATTGAGTATCGCTTTCATACCACTGTAAAGTGAAAGAATTCCAAGCGAACAATGGTATGTTAGGGAGTGTCTGTATGTCCATCCCAATCATGCATTCAGGGGCTGCGGAAATGACACAGGTGGTCTTGATTAGTGAAGCCTTGAGGAGCAGTGAATTTTCCTGCTCACGTCCTCCAACAAGGCACGCATTCACTTGACTAAGATGATAAGGCTCTCTTTGGGGCGGTACAGGCAAGCACATAAGCAGGCTTTAAACAGGGCACTTTGTGAAGAGGGTGGAGGGATATTTTTTCAGGGAGAGCAAGAAAAAAAATATTCTCAATATCCAAGATAGGACATCAAGCTGAAGTAGAGGCAAGGAAAATCCAGGATGCTCTCCAATTTTCTGAAACAAAGAATCTATGCCTTGATGGGTCTACATTTGGTTAGTTTTATTTAGAGGTACTTGATAGATTATGGTACCATTGCAAATGGTATCCTTTTAAAAATTCCATTTTCTGACTGTTCTTGGTATTTAGAAAGTGATTTTATTTTATTTTATTTATTTTGAGACAGAGTTTCACTCTTGTTGCCCAGGTTGGATGCAATGGTGTCATCTTGGCTCACTGCAATCTCCTCCTCCCGGGTTCAAGCGATTTTCCTGCCTCATCCTCCTGAGTAGCTGAGATTACAGGCACATGTCACCACACCAGTCTAATTTTTGTATTTTTGGTAGAGACAGGGTTTCACCATGTTGGTCAGACTGTGAATGATAAATTTTATCAAAGGATATGTGTATCTGTTTAAAGGATGGTATGATTTCTTCTTTCTTCTGTACATGTGGTGACTATATTGATTTTCTCTTTCTTCTTTTTAAAGCACGTGATCTTTTTCTGACCATCAATGCTTTCGGTCCTCTTTGAGGAATTCCTTTTCATTGTGCATTCTCTTAAAGTCACTTTACATTATCACCTTATTTTAATTGTTAATTTCCTTCACATCAGTAGCCATTTTACATTTTGTTATTTAAATTTTTCCTTCTCCAGGAAAATCCTTATAAATTTTTTTCTATATATTTTTCTCCAAGTTTTTATGCTAAAAAATTTCAAAGCTTCAGTGAAGTTTCACATCATATCCTTCACCTGAATTCACCAATTGTTCATATTTTGCCCCACTTGCTTTACTATCTATGTACACACACATGTGCACGCACACACACACACACACACGCACACAGTTTGGGTTTTGGCTCAGCCATTAGAGCCATTTGAGATTTGTTTTTGGCTGAGCTATTTGAGATTTAGTTGCAGACATCAAGGCAATTTATCCCTAAATATTTCTCTTTGGGATCAGGTGTGATGACTGACACCTGTAATCCCAGCACTTTGGAAGGCGAAGGGGAGAGGATTGCTTGAGTCAGGAGTTCAAGGCCAGGCTGGGCAGCATAATGAGACCCTGTCTCTACAAAAGGAGACAGACAGGACAACATGGCAGAGGGGACAGCACAGGGGAGAGCACGGTCTTTGTCTCTCCCCAAAACAAGGAGTATTCCTCTTTGTCTCCCCTAAAAACAAGGGCATTCTCCTACAAATCAATGATTATATTTGGAACATTTAACATTAAGTTATATTATTTAATGTATAATTTATATTAAATTTCCTAAATTGTGTCAATAATGTCCTTTGTAGTCTTTTTTAAAAATTCAGAATCCTCTCTAGGATCCCGCATAGTATTTAGTTGTTGCTTCTGTTCATTCTCCTTTAATCCAGAATATTTTTCTATCTTTTTTTCTTTCATCACATAGACATTTTTTAGGAGTCTAAGATAGTTGTTCTGAAAAATGCCAGTGTGAATTTAATTTTTCTCATGATTAAATTCAGATTAAACATTTTGGGCAGGAAAATTACATTAATGATGTACACAAATGGATTTTCAAATGCTAAACTAGCCCGAAATTAACCCACTTGGTCATGATGCATTATTACATATACATGTGGTATGCAAGGATTTTGTTTAGGATTTACACGTCTGTGCTCCCGAGTGAGACTAGCCTGAAAATTTTCTCTCTGATAATGTCCTTTTCAATTTTTAGTACCAGGGTTAGGCTGGCCTCAAAAAACAAATTCTACTTTTCTAGTCTCTGAAAGTATTTGTGAATATTAGCATTGTTTATTCCTTAGATGTTAGGTAGAATTTACTGAGTGGTCATTTGAGGCTGGTATTTTCTTTGTGAGGAGGTCTTAAATTATCAATTTAATTGATTTCTTACTGCATTCTGGTCAGAGAACATACTCTGTGTGCTATCATTCCTTTGAAATTTGTTGAAACTTATTTTGTGACTCAGCATGTGGTCAATTTTGTTAAGTGTGTTATGTGTACTTGAAAAGAGTATGAATTCTCTGTTCTATGTGTGTCATTAAGTTTTCGATCATGTGCAAACCTTCTATATATCTTTATTGGAATATTTGTTTGCTTGTCTATAAGTTACAGAGAGATAAGTGTAAAAGTCTCCCATAATACGCATGACTTTTTTATTTCTCTGTAGTACCATTAATTTTTGCTTTATAGGATTCAGAGTATATTACTACATGCATACAAATGTATGATTATTAAATATTCCCAAAGAAGAGACTTTTTACTCTTTTATTGCCAACTTTTCTATATCCATGAGTTTAGATAGGCATCTTTTTTTTTTTTTTTTTTTTTAGACGGAGTCTCGCTCTGTCACCAGGCTGGAGTGCAGTGGTGCTATCTCAGCTCACTGCAAACTCCGCCTCCCAGTTTCGAGCGATTATCCTGCCTCAGCCTCCTGAGTAGCTGGGATTACAGGCACGTGCCACCAAGCCTGGCTAATTTTTGTATTTTTAGTAGAGATGGGGTTTCACCATGTTGGTCAGGCTGGTCTTGAACTCCTGACCACGTGATCTGCCCGCCTCGGCCTCCCAAAGTGCTGGGATTACAGGCATGAGCCGCCGCACCTGGCCAGATGGGCATCTTACAAATAGCATATAGAGTTGTATTTTTTTATTCCATCTGACAATCTTTGTCTTTTAATTTGAGCATTTCTATGTAATGTAATTCTGATACATGTGAATTTAAATATATCTTTTTTATTAATGATCATTTGTTCTATTTGTTCCTTTCTCCTTTTTCTCTCCTTTCTTGCTTTCTTTGGAATATATTTGAGTATTTCTTTTACTTATCCAATTTGTCTGGATAAATTGAGTATTTTTTTATCATTCCATTTGTTTCTTACTCATCATGAATCTGGAAGTTATTTGCCATTTTAACATTTTTAAGTGGTTACCCCAGAAATTAGAGCACATACATCCTTGACTCATTACAATCCAATATTGACTGAGATTTTTGTCCTCTTCCTGATTAATGCAAAGACTTTAGAATGCTTTGACTTCACTTATCACACCCTAACTGGAATGTTACTTTTGTATCTTTTAAGATTTTGTAAATCTATAGGTTGATGTAAAAGTAATCATGGTTTTTGCCATATCTGTATTGTATCTCTATCTGTGTTATTTTATATGCTCAGTATTATATTAGATTTACATATATCACAATTGCTTTTTTTTCGGTTGAAGTGCCCCCACAGCCTCAGAGGCAGAGCTGGGACTGGCACCCAGAGGACTCTGACTCCCAGGCCAGTCACATCACTTAAAAATGTTAGTATTAGACACATGAAAGAGTCATCAACTGGCATGGATGGTTGACTCTCCTAATGAAACGCAGTCAAACCAGTTATTTTGATGAATTGATTCTCAATTACTAGCAAGCAAGAAGCAAAACTGTTTATCAATCAGTGACAGACATGAAAATGTTAATTAGGAAAACTCACCCGAGTAACACAGTAACAAATACACTATAATTCTACCAGGTAATATTGACTTGAACGTAATGAAACATTGGCCACCAAATGCTGAGTTATGCATCCTTGCTACTTTTTATATCAATAGCAATCTCATCTGTGAACTGAAATAAATAGCTACCACAAGCAAGTAGAAATCCAGAGCTCATTTTCCATCCCCTGGAGAGAAGAAGAGAGCAACAGTAGCACAGGATTTAAAGTGGAAATGGAATTGTGAGAGTAGAAAGCACAGATTTAGAAAGCAAGAAGGGTTTGCAGAGAGCCAAGGTCTTCTAACATTGCTCATTCAGGACACATTGAGGAGTCCCCTGACGTGAACCATGCCCTTATCATGCCTCACACATAGTTCATGTTTTTGGTGTGATCAGAATTTAAAAAGAAGGAAAGGGAGAAGATTAAGGGATAAAACTAATCACTCATTCCTTTCAAATACTCAATAATTTGCTTTTATTTTTCACTGTCTCCTAATATTGCTCTGGGATATAATTGAGATTCCTGACCTAGGATGTCTATCTTAGGATTTTCAATTATTTTTTTCCCTTTCTGAACTGCTGCTTTATTTAATTCCTCCTTTCTAAAGAGTTTTCATTAGCAGATTGCTTTTCTAGAAGCAATCTAGAACCAATTTCCCCATGATGGTTAGAATCAATCACTCAGTCACTCCTATCACTGCCCATCCTATCACTTTGGCTTATGAGGAAATGGGCTTATGGTGGTGGGGATGGAGGTGGGCAAATCACCTGAGGTCAGGAGTTCGAGACCAGCCTGGCTAACATGGTGAACCCCCATTTCTACTAAAAATACAAAAAATTAGCTGGGCATGGTGGTGCGCACTTGTAATCCAGGCTACTCGGGAGGCTGAGGCAGGAGAACCGCTTGAACCTGGGAGGCAGAGGTTGCAGTGAGCTGAGATCACGCCATTGCACTCCAGCTTGGGCAACAAGGGTGAAACTCTGTCTAAAAAAAAAAAAAGAAAGAAAGAAAAAGGAAGGAAGGAAGGAGAAAAGGAAAAGGAAAGGAAAGGAAAAGAATAGAAGCTGAGACTGCCACCTGACCACTTAGGGCTCTTCATGACATTGAACCAGCACGTATATAAGGTGGTTACTTTATCTCATTGGGGTGACTGATCCTGATCATTAAGGGAGATTGTTGTTACTAGTACACAATTAGGGTAAAGAAAAGTATGGCTAGAATGCAAGAGAAAAGTAAACATCACCTTTTTTTTAAGGGGCTGTGGGAACTCTGTATCCTGTTCTGGGAAAAGAAATAATGTGTTTTTGGTTGTAGGTGGTATAGATGCATCATGTTAGGTGAAAATATAAAGTTGTTATTGTTTTTATTTGGAGATTAATATGGTTTACAAGCTATGCATAGGTTCTTATTTGAAGTGGGAAGGACTGTGGTGACTTTGTAATGTGTCAACTTCCTTGGACTAAATTCTAGATTCTTGTAATTTCCAAGAATTCCTTTTCCTGCATGTTTTTGGTGGTTAGAGTGGGCCACCAGAGAGGTTCTGGTGTAACATTTTGAGGGAGGAAGTGAAGCAGTGGCCATTCTGTGGCCTTCACACATTGTCACTGACTTACCTCCATGGTGTGAGGCAGTGACTGAGCCTGCAACTCCTCCACTTCCCATGGCTTCCCCCTTAGCTCCTCCAACTCCTGGACCTGAGGTATGTGTTAAGCTTCATGACAGTGGGCCCCAGCCCATGCAGAACACCCATACCACTAGGGTGAGAGGCAGCAAAAACTCACCTGGGGTTCAATCTGTCCTCATGGCTCATGTTATGCTTTGGATCCCAGTTTGTTGTCCTATCCACCTTACACTCATCTTCCCTTTCCCAAAGCTTGCCCCGCTTTACAGCGATGGCACCACAATTATTGCATGAAGTCAATTCTCCATAAATCCCTATAAATGTAAATATGTATAAGCATAAATGTGTGTGTCTCATATAGATAGCTACAGATATCCTAGAGGTTCTTCTTTTACTATTGAACTCTGATACATTAATCAAAGTATTTTCTGACCATAATGGAATTAATCTAAAACTCAGTAACAGAATAATAACAGGAAAATGTACGAACACTAGGAAGTTAAGCAACACACTTACAAGTCATGGGTCAAAGAGGCAGTTTCAAGGGACATTAGAAATGGTAAATGTCAAACATTAAATATACCAAGTTTCAATGTTGCCCTATAGCGCCTGGAGTGCATTAATACATTCTTTGTTGATTAAAGAGTATCTTCGTTTGGGTTTTCTAGAAGCAAAGCCTAAGACAGGAATTCATGTGTAAGAATTTATTTGGCCTCAGAAGGATCTTTGGAACAAAAATTACATCACACAATTAACCTTCCTTAACAAGGAGCCGAGCCTTTATTGTATTAGGCAGTCGTTGCTGCAAATGAAGGATGAGGCTATTTCCAGACATCTCTGGGAAGCCAGCCCCATTGGGCAGAAGGCCATTCTCCAGAGAAAGGGGCAGCTGTGGGCCATCAGCAGCTTACAGCAAATGGGGACTGAGTGCACCACCTGACAGAAGGGATCTGGGTGGGGCACCAACAGCATCCGTGAAAAAAGGTTTATTCTTTTAAGCACAGAAGAGACTTTAAACATCATTTATTTGTTTTGACATCTCTAACATATTTTCTTATTTTTTGAGACACTAAGGTGTCTGAGCATGTGGAAAACATTTTAAAAACATCCTTTTTAAAAAATCAATGGTGTCCTAGCAGTAGGTCCAGTGGGCCCGGAACAACAAGAAACCCCTCTTTCCATTAGAGACAAATCTACTCATAGGCAGGAAACAGTAAGATGCGCTCCACAGTGTCAACTTTCATCTGCATGAGTGAGGCAAGTCCAGAGAATCACAGGCGCAGGGCAGGGCTCAAGGTCCCTGTTCCCAGACCACAAGCACATTAGCTGACAGGTCAGAGGTCACAGCAAGATCTGTTCAACCAGGCAGGAGACCAGAGTTCTCTCCTAGCTCTGCCACTCAACTACTGTGTGACCTCAGTGAGTCACTGCTTTTTGGAATCCATTTCTTCTTCTGTAAATAAGAATAATAACACACGTGCAAGCTACTGCATAGGTGATTGCGAGAATGAAATACTACATTTGAGAGTGCTTAGAAACCAGGGCTGTACTAATGGAAGCTCTTAGTACCAACTTTGAAAACTCAACACATCTGACCAGGATACTGAACAACTCCTGGTTTCTGCCCCAAAGATTAAGGTAGCAGAAACTACCAAGGGAAAACAGAGGATACTGTCTGACATCCTTGGGTGGGGGTGTTTTGAACTTGGTGTCTGAAAGTTGGGGAAGGGTGCATCTGGGAAAGAGGCAGCCCAGCTTGGTGTTAAGAGAGAACAGGAGGAGCAATTGCTGGCTTCTGCCCTGGTTCCATCCCTGCCATTGCCTTGGGATACAGTGTCTTCAGAACTCAGGTCCAGGTGCTCTCAGGAGTAATATTGTAGTGTAACGTCTGTGGGAGGAATGTGTGTAAGGACTAACTGACCTCAGGTTGTTGCTTTCCCACCCCTCCTGCTCCAAGCCTTCTGGCCAAGAATGGTGATCTAAACTGGGTCTCTCTGTCCTAAGCCTCTTCTCCTAGGTGTAAAGCCTGGAATAGTGGCTGTGTGAGGTGGGGTGTGCTTGACTAGATTTCTGAAGCCCAGTGTTTTCCACCTGCTGCACCCTGGTGCCTGAGCTTGGGGATTCTGGCCTTCCTCCATATGCATTGCCCCACCCAGTAACCAATAACCCACAGGGTGAGCACAGTCACAGGCCAAAATAGCAAGACATTTGAGAAGCACAAGCATTTCAAAAATGGAAACAAACACAAAAGATTACAAGTAGCAAAATTGGCCAAATTATTAGAAAAAAATAAATCAAGAGTTTTAAATTAGCTTAATAAACATATTAACAGAACTAAGGGAAGATATGACTTGAAGCAAGGACAAGAAGACATTAAAAAACCAGGAATATTTTCATTAAAAAATACAAGAGCAATAGTTCTGAAATTTTTTTTTTTTTTTTTGAGATGTAGTTTCGTTCTTGTTTCCCAGTCTGGAGTACAATGGTGCGATCTCAGCTCACTGCAACCACTGCCTCCTGGGTTCAAGCGACTCTTGTACCTCAGCCTCCCGAATAGCTGGGATTACAGGCATGCTCCACCACGCCCAGCTAAGTTTTGTGTTTTTAGCAGAGACGGGGTTTCACTATGTTGGTCAGGCTGGTCTCGAACTCCTGACCTCAGGTGATCCACCCGCCTTGGCCTCCCAAAGTGCTGGGATTACAGGAGTGAGCTACCGCACCTGGCAATAGTTCTGAAAATTAAGCATGGATCAGAAGAAAATCCATGGAAGGCTTGTTAAAATAAATAGCTGGGCCTTGCCTTTAGAGTTTCTGATTCAGTAGGTGTCACATGAGAACCTGGGATTGTGCATTTCTTTCTTTCTTTTTTTTTTTTTTTTTTTTGAGACAGAGTCTCATTCTGTCACCCAGGCTGGAGTACAATGGCGTGATCTCAGCTCACTGCAACCTCCACCTCCCAGGTTCAAGCGATTCTTCTCCCTCAACCTCCCGAGTAGCTGGGGTTACAGGTGCATACCACCACCTCACCCACCTAATTTTTTAATATTTTTAGTAGAGACAGGGTTTTGCCGTGTTGGCCAGGCTGGTCTCAAACTCTTGACCTCAAGTGATCCACCCGCCTCGGCCTCCCAAAGCGCTGGAATTACAGGCATTAGCCACTACACCCGGTTTAGGATTTTGCATTTCTAACAAGTTCCCAGGTGATAGTGAGGCTGCTGGTCTACTGAACCCAATTTAAGGTTAAATTAAAGAAGAATGGGACACATAGTTGGGATAATTGAAAGAATATATGCAACTGAGGGGGAAAAGTCAGCAAATTAGAAGACTGAGAAACCCTCCCATAGAAAAGAAGAAAATACAAAAATAAAACAATTGTTCTTAAATTTATTATTATTATTATTTTTGAGACAGAACCTTCCTCTGTCGCCCAGGCTGGAGTACAAGTGATCTCGGCTCACTGCAACATCCATCTCCCGAGTTCAAGTGATTCTTGTGCCTCAGCCTCCCAAGTAGTTGGGATTATAGGCATATGCCACTGCACCCAGCTAATTTTTATATTTTTAGTAGAGACGGGGTTTCACCATGTTCTTCAGGCTGGTCTCAAACTCCTAACCTCAAGTGATCCACCAGCCTCACCCTCCCAAAGTGCTAGGATTACAGGCGTGAGCCACCTGACCCTGTTCTTTTTTTTTTTTTTTTGAGACAGAGTCTCGCTCTGTCACCTAGGCTGGAGTGCAGAGTCACGACCTCTGCTCACTGCAACCTCCATCTCCCAGATTCAAGTGATTCTCCTGTCTCAGCCTCCCGAGTAGCTGGGATTACAGGCACCTGCCACCACATCCGGCTAACTTTTGTATTTTTAGTAGAGATGGGGTTTCACCATGTTGGCCAGGCTGGTCTCGAACTCCTGACCTCATGTGATCCACCCACCTCAGCCTCTCAAAGTGCTGGGATTGCAGGTGTGAGCCACTGGGCCTGGCTGGGTCCTGTTCTTAAATCTTTTTTTTTCTTTTTGAGATGGAGCCTCGCTCTGTCGCCCAGGCTGGAGTTCAGTGGCGTGATCTCAGCTCACTGCAAGCTCTGCCTCCCAAGTTCACGCCATTCTCCTGCCTCAGCCTCCCAAGTAGCTGGGACTACAGGCGTCCGCCACCGTGCCCAGCTAATTTTTTGTGTGTTTTTAGTAGAGACAGGGTTTCACCGTGTTAGTCAGGATGGTCTCGATCTCCTGACCTCGTGATCTGCCCACCTCGGCCTCCCAAAGTGCTGGAATTACAGGCATGAGCCACCACGCCCAGCCTTAAATCTTAACTTATATATAAGAATCACCTGGAGAGATTGATAACCAGTTTCTTGACCCTCAATCCCAGAGATTCTAATTCATTAGGTGTGGGAAGGGACATGAGTTTTCATTTCTAATAAGCTCACAAGTGGTGCCAGTGCTGCTAATCTGAAGACCATGCTTTGAGAACAACTAATATATAAACAAGGATAAATGATAAGACAAAGATGTATGCCAGATAATGGAAGTCCTAAAAAGAAATTAAAATAATATTTAAGTCCAGGCATGGTGGCTCACACCTGTAATCCCAGCTCTTTGAGGGGCCGAGGTGGGTGAATCATCTGAGGTCAGGAGTTTGAGACCAGCCTGGCCAATAAGGTGAAACTTCATCTCTACTAAAATACAAAAATTAGCCAGGTGTGGTGTCACAAGCCTGTAATCCCCATTACTTGGGAGGCTGAGGCAGGACAATTGTTTGAACCCAGGAGGCAGAGGTTGCAGTGAGCCGAGATCACACCACTGCACTCCAGTCTGGGCAACAGAGCAAGACTCTGTCTGAAAAAAAAAAATACAGAAAATAATAATAATGATGATAAAAATGTTTAAAAAAATAAAGGAGATAAATTTTCAAAAATAAAGGGGGGAAAACAATAAAAGACCTCAGAATGAAAGGCTTCATAGAGGACTAAACATAGGGAACAAGATAAAAATCCACTCCTAGAATAAGAAGAGAAAATTCTAAAATACACTGTACAGAAAAATAGATCACCAACCAAAATTAAAATTCGAGTAACACCAAGTTTTTTCAACAGCAATATGATAAGCAAGACACATGAGATAATATTTTCAAATTTTGAAAGAAATGCAGTTACAATTTTATACCAAGCCAAACTAACATTCAAATATGAAGGCATCATAAACATTTTCTCAGGCATACATGAACTTTAGCTGGTTTGTGCATACAAAAATCCACTTTGAAGACAGTATTAGATGAAATGTTTAAATAACAGGAAATAGATGTATAAGATGCTCCAAGAGACATGAAGTGAAGAGGATTAAATTCCTTGGAAAAGTTTGACCTTGTCATAAAAACTAGCTAAGGTAAAAGCAAAACTAGAACTATTTATAAGAATAAAGTAAGTAAAATTATATATTTCCCTTTAGGTTTCAAGAGCTGCCTACTCTGTGCTCATCTTATTATCTGAGCAACTCTCCTCCAAATCCTGTCAGGTAGTAGGGACAAATGGCACCTCCTCCCTCCAGAAGAAAATATTCACATGGCTTTTGACAAAAATATACTTTTCAAGATAGGTGCTTGCTTGCTTAATATTTAATCAACCTCTAAATTCATGTTTCCCTATAGCCCTATTTCTCCTAGGAAAGTTACCTAAATCTTTAACCAATAACTTCAACCTGGACCGTCCTACCTCAGGAGTTTAGAAGTGGCCCACACTTATTCAGACAAGCTCTAGCAAAAATCTAACCAAACAATTTCTATTTTTTTTTTTTTTGAGATGGAGTCTCGCTCTGTCACCCAGGTTGGAGTGCAGTGGTGCGATCTCGGCTCACTGAAAGCTCCGCCTTCTGGGTTCATGCCATTCTCCTGCCTCAGCCTCCAGCTGGGACTACAGGCGCCCGCCACCACGCCCGGCTAATTTTTTTTTGTATTTTTAGTAGAGACGGGGTTTCACTGTGTTAGCCAGGATGGTCTCGATCTCCTGACCTTGTGATCCGCCCGCCTCAGCCTCCCAAAGTGCTGGGATTACAGGCATGAGCCACTGCGCCCGGCCCCAAACAATTTCTTGAAGGGGAATAACTTCTTCAGTTGCAGATAACCTCCTTATCTGCTCCCTCTTCACAGGACTCACACAGCAACGTGCAGTACAAACCTTAACTTCCTAACAGAAGGAAAATGACTTTTGTCTAACTTAAAGGTTATAAAGGTAAAGAGGTATTTTTGGTAAGGAATGTTATAGAGAAAAGAGATTTTGTATATAAAAAAAAGACCTTGTATGATAAATTATTGTCCTAAAGTAAAATAGTTGTTAAAAAAAGAGGGATGTTTACTGCAAGTCAGAAAGTCCAGGCATGTCATAGATAGTCTGTGTAAGTCTGAAAAAATTTATGAAATAAATGTTGTATAGTTTAAAGGTTATTAGGCCTACTAAATGCTTCATAAACTGCTACTATGACTCTTAACTGTACAATTCGCCTTCTTTAAAGCTAGGTAAGGCCAGAGGACACACAGAGTTAGCCATGTACCCTAGCTATGCTGAGAAGACTCAAACATTATCTGCACTTCTGTCTGGTGTCCTAGGCTCCACACCTAGTACATAATTAGAATTACTTACTTACCAAAAGTAAAAGTTGGTAAGGGTTAGCAGTGTAACATGTACTCGAGACTACTGGAAAAACAGTTTTACATGCAAGGTGTATAAGGAAAGTAGAATGTGTTTTGGTAAAAGATTATAGGAAGGCATGGCTGGGTGCAGTGGCTCACGCCTGTAATCCCAGTACTTTGGGAGGCCAAGGTGGGTGGATCACGATGTCAGGAATTCAAGACCAGCCTGAACAACATGGTGAAACCCCATCTCTACTAAAAATACAAAAAAAAAAAAACTATCCAGGCATGGTGGCGCACACCTGTAGTCCCATAGTCCCAGCTATTTGGGAGGCTGAGGCAGGAGAATTGATTGAACCCAGGAGGTGGAGGCTGCAGTGAGCTGAGATCATGCTACTGCACTCCTGCCTGGGCGACAGAACAAGTCTTGAGTGAAAAAAAAGAAAGTATACTTTACTCAAGTGCTGAAAACTATAAATAGCTTTTTAAAAAAGTGTTATTAACTCTGGAAAACAAAACAAAAAGAATCAGTAATGTTTTAAACAAAAAAATTATTTCAGTCCTCCATCAGTTCAGTCCTATGTAATTAATTGTTATTCTGTCTGATATTAAGTTAGCAGTTTTATGAGTCCAGTTTTTCCCCAATGGTGTTATTGAAATTCCTACCCAGTTCAACTGTATGATCTCAAGGTCATAAGCAAAGGTCTGGATTTCAGATTATCTAGCAGAGTCTTCTTATCCTTTCTCTTAACCTTCTTGAAGACACAAGGCTTTAATATTTGCAAAGAGCTTTTAGAAAAAGATCAGAATAAAGCAATTTACCACATACACCAAGACATCAGATTTTTAAGATTCTCATATAATTTTGAAACACATATTAATAACACATCCATACAAATGTAACTCAGAGTTAAATATCATTTCTCATTTGACAATGCTTCCTATGTGATTTTAACATAACAAATAAGCCTAATATGTCTGTCTTAGATATCCAGGGGCCCTTTTTGAATGTCCAAAACCAGTTCAAGGTAAAAAAAAAAAAAAAAAAAAAAAGGCTTAATTTAGAACATGAAACTTTGATTTGGGAAGTTTGTTGAATACCTAAGGTTTATTTTGTTATCAAAATATGAAAGATTGAAGACACTTAATCATAGGTCATGAGGATCATAGGTCACTATAAAATAATAGTCACTAATTTAGCCAAAATGATAATTTAAAGATTTCAAAAAGCAAAAATTTTACTCTTTGATAGAGAGAAGACACTATTTTTCAAACAATCAAAACACCTGATATAGACAGCATGAGACTAACAAAGTCTGTCTCTTCGTCTCTTTCTTTTTATGAAGTTTACTCAAAAGGCAAATGAAAATCTTTTACTATCTCTTATTAATAGCAAATGAAAATCTTGTTTAAAAGAGAAAACCAAACTCTACCCTTCTATCAATCAGTGTATTATTAATATTAAACATAATTTTAATAAAACCTTATAAGCAGATCTGTCTAATCTCAATCATGTTTAACCACAAAGATAAGATTTTCATAAATCTTTTATAACCTCTCACAATTTTTCCCATTCTATTTCTTTCCCCAACTTTCTATATTCATTCAGTTTTATCTATTATTCTTACTTTATTCCTCGAATTTAAAACACCTTGTAAACAACCTTTAAACTAGACAAAATTACTTTTTATTTAACAAAACTACATTTTCATGATTTTCTCATAACCTTCCTTTCCAAAACACATCCTACTTTCCTTGATGTCAAGGTCATAAGCAAAGGTCTGTATTTCAGATTACCTAGCAGAGTCTTTTTATCCTTTCCCTTAACCTCCTTGAAGACACAAGACTTTAATATTTGCATATAGAATTATTTTTAATTAGAATTATATATTATAATATTTGTACATAGAATTATTTTTCTTATATCTAGTAGTTTTAATTATACATATTACCTACAATTTTAAACCTGAGTAACTTTAATTCACAGTGACAACCTATGAAGTAAGCAGTTTTTAATTATCAGTCATGTACCAATAATTTATGAATATAGTCCAGGTGTGGTGGTTCACACCTGTAATCCCCACACTTTGAGAGGCCAAGGTGGGCAGTTCATTTGAGCATAGAAGTTTAAGACCAGCCTGGGCAACAAGACAAAAACCTGTCTCCAATTTTAAAAAAATAAAGAAAAAAGACTCCAAAAAGGGGGTGTATAGTGCCTTTTTTGTGTTCTTCAAGGGGTCTCAAGGCTGCTAGAAATTTCTTCTAGGTTTCTTCATGTGCTATCAAAGACGGCAAAAGGAAGGAGGAGAAGAAGTGGAAGGAAATGGAAGAATAAGCCTTAGAGGAAACAATCTGTGGAGATTTTAAGCTTTGTAAAAGGCCAATAAAGCTTTACATTTTTCTAGGCAAAAATCATGCTAAAAAGAAAGAGAGAAAACAGACACCAAACATATTAAAAGAGCTTTCAGTCAATTGAAAAACATTCCCAGAAACAGGATCCAAAAGAGAATGCAGAAAGATTAAAAAAAAAAAAGCCTGAATATCAGCTTTTAGTTAAGCTGACTTTTGACTATAAAGCTCTTAAGAAATATATACATATTTTCTCAAATCTCTTGTCAGATTTCAGCCAGGAAAAACAGCCATCCTAGCTTGAGCTTTGTTTTGTTAAAACAAAAGTACCTTCCCAAGTCACTCACCGAAACCAGTAAGCCTTCACCAAGGTTATGGCTTAAATAAGGATGCATGAGACCTCCCAAGTGGTTCAAAGTAATCCTCCCAAGACCCAAAACCACCCCCAAAGACAACAACAACAAAAAAAGCTTTGCTAGTTGCAAATGAAGTATAACTTACAGTTCTTTCAGCCACATTCTGTAGGGTCTCAGCTTCTCAGCTAACCATCTACACGCAAAGACTTAAAAGCCCGGTGTGCCCATAGATAGAAGAAGATAGGAAATCGAAAGCTCTTCATGGAAGGGAAAAGGGTCAGTAACAAATGGTTATTCCAAAAAGTCAAGAGTCACACAAATACTTTCCAATGGTGTACTTACTCCAATAGCAGCTCAATCCAATAAGCTACTTGATAGAAAGCCCAGGAGGTAATTTTCCAGGTTTAGAGTAAGTTTTTACCATATAAGCAAAGGGTGTTATATGGAGAGGACATAGAAGAGTCAGTCCCCATAATCCCCAAAAATTCATTCCAGGAATAGGCTAAGATAGCAAAAAACTCTTGTTGCCACAGATGGTTAAGGGTGGCGTTTGTGCTTATGTTGTCCTGGTATCCCACAGATTTGGGAGGTGGGGGCAGTCACTAGTCACAAACCCCTGGGTCTGTGATGCCAGGTAGCCCCTCCTGGTATTGGACTTTTCCAGGACTAACCAGCCAAAGACTGTTAAGATGAAAAAAGTCTCTAAGGATGGGACCCCTTAAAACAAACTCCCCTGAGAGCTTGACATGTTTGGAACAGAGTGTGCTGCTTAAAATCTTTTGTCTCGGGTTCCCAGCCATTTTCTGACTGGCTACCAGACATGAGCTGAAAATCACATCCCCTGGATGGCAGAGACCAAGAGAAAGTGCTCCCACTCGGTCACAAGTTAAGCTGTCAAGGATGTCAAACAGGATGAGGGGGAACCTCATCCAGTTTTTACTTCAGGCACCTACAGCAAAGTTTGTCTAAATAGACATTTGTCTCATCAGAACCAAAAAACTGACCAATTGGCAGGACCAGTTCAAACAACGGGCTTTCGGAAGTTTTGGGCCTATGTTCTACCCTGTGGTACCCCTCTTTATGATAGAAAAACACAGAAAAACAAAGACAAAGGGAAAGTCTACTTCTGGGAGGAAAATGATTAGACAATTGTGAATACTCATACCAAAAGTACACCAGAGTTTATACCCCCAAGACTAGTCACATAAGTCCTTTTCTCTCATGAATCAAGATTTTGGAGAGGAAAAGGGGACAAATGGTGATTTTACCATCTGCTTGACCAGATTCCACAGAAAGAGAGGCCAGGAGCCTGGCTGGTAAGAACTTCTTAACCTTCTGCTGGCTTGTCAGGTCCTGAGTTCCCTTGACTATGGTTTCCAGAAGAACAGAGTGGTTTTGGTGTTCTGCTTATAGTTATTGTCAAGGTACTAGCATTTGATTTAGGTGTTGCTTTCTCAGGTATTTATTGCATTAGTTAAAATATCTAATTAAATAATGAATTAAGAAAAGACCATGCATGAACCAATGATGAGGATATAATATGACCAACAATTTTGATGAATTCAATTCTGTGCATATATACAAATAAATTTTTTTAATGGAAGAAAATTGGAAGAAAAGATGGAAAGCTAGATGAAAGGAAGAAATCACTAACATTGGGGAACTTGAAACACAAATCGTTTAACACTTATACCAGTACTTTATGCATAGTAGGTTGGTTGGGTTTCTATTTCTTCACCTCTCTTAGTTCTTTGCCCCTTCATGCCATTTCAAAATGTTGAGTATCAACCTTCATTAAAAATCTGTAGAACACATGAACTACCCAATTTTCCGACCCATTTTTAAGACTAACCAACCTCCAAACTAAGAATGTGGCAGAAAGAGTTTGCTCTTGTTTTATATCCAAGAGCAAGAGAAAAATAAATAAATAAACCTTTTCATCATAGCAATTAAAAGAAGTGTTCTCAACTTTTGGTGCTAAATGAATTACCAGGGGACTTTTTTCATATGCAGATTTCTGAGGCCCACCCTTAGAAATTCTTTTTCAAGTATCTGGATTTTGAACCATCATTCCAGATAATTCTGATAGCGGCAATTTGAGGACATATTTTGAGAAATACTGGGCTAAAGACTTGAAGCAAGAGAGGTGTTTGAAACTAGAAAGCTCCCATTGGGGTAGTGACTCAGTAATGGAACAATTAAGAGTTCCAACTATCACCCAATTTTATTGTGGGCAGAGTAAACCTTATAAGTTATGAGTTCATTAGGAAAATGATTCTCTTTTTATCAGTTTAGTCTGTTTCTTTTAAGGATTTATATTAGTCCTTTGGAGATAGGAATGAGTGTGTGTGCATTATATGTATGTGTGTGTATTTCTTTTCCAACACGTACCTCCTGGACACTTAGAAAAATAAACAAGTATTTCTGCAAACTCACTCAGGCAGGGAGTCTGTGAAAAGGATTGAACTTGGGCAGACCAACAACCACCCAGCGTGGGCCTTCTGGAATGATATGTCAAAGCTCACTGTACACTGTAGTGCAACCAAGTCAGCTACTCATAGTTAAATCTGTTTTTTTTTTTTTCTTCAAATAGAATGTTGCAAAGTGACCCTCAAGGTGGAGAAGAAAAACTGACATTTGGATTTCAGATATTATTAAACCACTGCTAAATTTGCTTTTTCTAAATTAACTAAACCCAGTTATTTCAGGTTTTCTACCCCCAACCCCCAATCTCTCATCTTTGGCTAAAGGCTTTCTTCATAGAAACCATTTTCCCAAGCACTGATCTTTTTTAAGTTCAGATTTATTAAAGTATAAAATTATGCACAGTAAATCTGCCCTTCTTAGGTGTACAGATAGATAACAGTATATTTCATATTTGACTATATATATATGAAAAGTCAGGATGCAACCAAACCTCCTTCTTTCTGGTCTACAGTCAATGTGTGATTCTAGGAAATACAGTTATGAGAAGAATTATAGGTTAAATTAAACAGCTCCAAGGGAGAGGCAAGGAGAATATTTGAGTCTTCCATATACCCGAATGGTGCTTGTAGAGTTTATATACTGTGTTAGTCAGCTCAGGCTGCCGCAACAAAATACCACAGGCTGGGAGACTTCACCAGCCAAAGTTTATTTTCTCACAGTTCTGGAGGCTGGAAGTCCAAGATTGGGGTGCCAACATGGTCAAGTTCTGCTGAGGGCTCTCTTCCTGACTGCCTTCTCACCCTGTCTTCACATGGCAGAGAGAGACAGCAAGCTCTCTGGTGTCTCTTCTTCTAAGAGCGCTGATCTCATCACGAGGGCCCTACCTTCATGATTTCATTTAGACCCAATTATCTTTGAAAGCCCTTGTCCCCAAATACCATTACATTAGGGGTTAGGGCACAACATATAAATTTTGGGAGACACAATTCAGTCCATAGCATACTCATACTCATAGCATTCTCATAGAGCATATTTCAGGATCAGAGCTCCAGACTTAGACATGCGTAGGAATAAAGAATCTCAACTTCTACAGAAGCACTGAGAGATTCTCCTGTTGTCAAGTCTTAATGGGGAAATGTGAGGGTCAACTGTTTCTGTGGGCAACACAAGAGCAGGGTGTTTTCTTATGCCCTGTTCAGGTCAAAGGATGTCAGGATGAGACTCTAGATTACTACTCCTCAGTGTCATCGCTTGTGACTCAAGAGTTGAAGTTCTGGCTTTCAGGGAAATCAGTGTCTTCCCCAGCTCTTTTTTTTTTTTTTTTTTTTTTTCTGAGATGGAGTCTTACTCTGTCTTACTCTGTCTCCCAAGCTGGAATGCAGTGGCGTGATCTTGGCTCACTGCAATCTCCGCCTCCTGGTTTCAGGTGATTCTCCAGCCTCAGCCTCTTGAGTAGCTGGACTTACAGAAGCCCACCACCACACCCGGCTAATTTTTTTTTTTTTTTGAGATGGAGTCTCACTCTGTCACCCAGGCTGGAGTGCAGTGGCCCAATCTTGGCTCACTGCAGCCTCTGCCTCCTGGGTTCTGGCAATTCTCCTGCCTCAGCCTCCCAGGTAGCTGGGATTATAGGCAGGTACCGCCACACCCAGCTAATTTTTGTATTTTTAGTAGAGATGGGGTTTTACTATGTTGGCCAGGCTGGTCTTGAACTCCTGACCTCAGGTGATCTGCCCACCTCAGCCTCCCAAAGTGCTGGAATTACAGGTGTGAGCCACCTGTGCCTGGCCTCTTCCCAGCTCTTGAAGTCCATAATCAGATGCCTGACAACTTGAGTTTAATTTAATCCTCTTTATCCTAACCAATGAGGCCCTGATTAGTCTGATTTTAAAAGAGAGTCAAGATAATGAATTTTCTCTGATACTTAAAGTTTTAAAAATAAAACTCAGAAAAGTCAAGTTGACTCTGATGGATTAGAATGAAGCCCAAAGATTCTGCAGTTGGTTATTTACATAAGGTTTGGTTTTACATGAAAATGTGAAAAGTTATTGTTGCCAAGAACTGCTTTGGAAATCGTCAAACAAAAGAATTAATTTGTGTATTCAATAGGAAAATCCGCGAAGAATACAAAATTCTAACTGAACTCTCAAACTGGGTCACTTTGTCTCCACCAAAAAGTAATAATTATACAAATAAGACATCTATAGCTTTGAAAATGAAACTGAAGAGTTTCTGCAAAATCCTCTAACATGATGAAATCCAACTATAAAGACAATCTGAATAAATAAACTTTGCACCAAAAAATGCATAAAATCCTTTCATTGCAATTGTTTCCATGTGACTTTTTGAAAGCCTTGCAAGTAAAGTCCAAGACTGATATAAAACGGTCTCTTTTTTTTAATGTCATGTTTGCATTAGATATTCCCGCATTAGTGTAGTATCTGATCCGGCTTGATTCTGGGTGTTATAATTTGGGAGTGCAGATGGACATGGCCCCTAAAGAGGAAGTTGCTGCCAGTTGAAGGAAAGAGAAGCAGAGTATCCTCTAAGTTACCAGATTATTAGGACTGGTAGCGAGATTTCAAAATAAAAGGTAGAAAAATGTTCTTATCTCCATCCCTATAATTAAGTAAAGAAAGTCTCGACTTTCCCTAATGAGTAGCCATGTGGTTTTAAGTAAGGCCTTACTTTGGGTTTTTCTGGAAGCAGACAGCTTGCACTGGAGATAATCCCAGGAAGCAGAAATGAGGAAGTGGGGAACTGACTGGGATGGGAGAAAAGCAGTCACCCATCCCACCCTGGGTGAATCACCACCCTGGGTGAACAGGGCTGTCTAACAAGTTTTGAGGGACACATTTTAGCATTGTCCCACTGCAGGAGGGGAAATGTGGAGGAGCATTTTTCCACTCACTTACTCCCCCATTGGTTGAGGGTTGCCCCAGTGATGTTAATGCCCGCACTGTTCTGGGTTGCATCTGCTTGCATTGAAGCAAACTCCCAAAGCCCACAGATGCCATCCTGGTGAACTCAGTAGTCCAAGAGACTGGACATCAACAGTGTTTGATGAAGTGAGGCCCACTGAAAGTTTTCTGAGGGCCCTGTCTAAACATACAAACAGAATTTTGAAAAGAATGAAATACATACATATATTTATATACATGTATATGTGTATGTATATGTGTATGTATATGTATATGTATATGTATATGTATATGTATATGTATATGTATAGAGAGAGGGTCTCGCTCCATCGCCCAGACTGGAGCGCAATGGCACGACCTCAGCTCACTGCAACGTCCACCACCCAAGTTCAAGTGATTCTCCTGCCTCAGGCTCCCAAGTAGCTGGGATTACAAGTGTGTTCCACCACACCCAGATAATTTTTGTATTTTTAGTAGAGACGGGGTTTCACCATGTTGGCCAGGCTGGTCTCAAACCCCTGACCTCAAGTGAACCACCTACCTCAGTCTCCCAATGTGCTGGGATTATAGGCGTGAGCCACTGTGCCCAGCCAAAAGCTATATTTTTGAGGAAACTGAGCCCTCATCTTTGAGTGAGACTGATGCTGTTGGCACAGCCACCCTGCTTAGATCAAGTCCTGAGACCCAACCAAATCCCTTCAACTTTTCCAGGACACCAGCCTTTGCAGAGTCCTCAACAGCCAATTTATGCTCCAACAAGCATCACTAATGCTATCACTAACAGGAGGCATCAGGCTTCTGCCCTGGGACCAGACAACGAAAATGGAAGGGTATGTGCACCTGTGTCACAAGTGCCATCTGCAGTCTGATCCTTGGCCCTGCAAAGGAGCATCTACTGTAAAATGAAGCTTAAGCTTCAGGGGCCCTCTTGCACAGACCCTTTCCAAGGCCTTAAATGGTTCACTGCCAATAGGTTCACTTGGTCATTTGTTTATATAACATTAGCAGATCAGACATTTGTATTTTTCTTCAAGAGGGCCAGAGACTGCATAAGTTTTAGGACCCACACAACCTGGATTTGCACCTACATCCATGGTTGTATAATTTGGGACTACATCATGACAATTTCCAAACTTTGATTTAATTATTATTCCTTTTTGATTGTCTGATCTTAATTTTTATCCTCCCTGTTCTTTCTCAATCTTTCCTGCTCTCTCGGGCTCTTTCTATTATTTGCTAGGTCTTCATGGAGATGGGGACAAAGAAAGGGTGGTAGCGAGGACCACGTTTGTGCCTCAGACTAAAGAACAAAAGGGTCAGAATAAAATGGCAATAGACAAAGTCCTGGGTCTACAAGGTGACAGGCCAAAGCACCTTATTTTCTCTCATTTTTATGTCTTTTTAAAAAGTACTTTAAGGTCATTAATGAAAGGTTAAATGTTAATTTTAACAAACTCCCCATGATTTAGAATTTTTGTATATCTTTCTAAAAATATTACCAAGCTGGGCTTGCTCTTGCTGTATTTGTGTCCCTAAGTACAAGGGTTACGTTCAAGCTGAGAGTATCCAATACCCCGACTCTCTAACCCCAGCCTGTGACTGCAGTGTAGACATGTTTAGTAAATGTCAACCCTGCGGAACGATTTTAGAGCCCATCTACACTAAACTAGAGGAGGAAAGGAGAGATGGTATGGTTCACAAGAGACCTGAAGACAAGATGAGGTGACAAAGGCATGATCATCCATGCCTTCGGCAGTTCCTTTTTGGATTTTTCCCATGTTCCTGCCTAGCAGTGTTGGCTTCTACCAGGAGAACAGAGGTAAACAGCACAATGACAGCCCTCCCTTTTATGAGGATTCTTGTGATTACACTAGATCCAGCTGGATAATCCAGAGTAATCTCCCCATCTTGAGATCCTTAACTTGGTCACATCTGCAAAATCTCTTTGCAAAATAAGGCAACATTCACAGTTCCAGGGATTCTAATGAGAACATCTCCCAGGACCATTATTCAGCCTGTCACAGTGGTAGCTTCCAAGTGACAAGTCAAATGAAGCCACAAAATACAAGGGAATAGCTTAGAATTAGGGAGCTCTAGGAAGGAAAAATTTAACATTTGATTTTATTTTCCCATATGCAGAAAAAGAAACGTGTTACAAATGAGCAGACCATCAACAAATATACTCAGGTGATAGGAATTAACATTGTGAATGTGGTAGCTTTTTTCTCTTCTTATCCAACGTTTTCACTACAATTTTTGTTTGCTTTAATTATGTAAGTGCTGTAAATCCAGGGTTGCAGTGCCCCACAGAGTCCTGCAAAACATAACAATGCTCTTTCATGAGGCTTTGATTACAATCTCGAAGTTAGCAAATGCTGCAGTGAAAGCACATTGATGTATAGATATTCAGGGAATATATCTTAACTATTTCTCTCTTTGAGGCCCTTGAGAGCAGGAGGTCCTCTGATTCATATTTTTATCTCCCACAGAGTGATACACATTCTACAGTAGACATTTGTTGTCGGGTGTTTCATGCGCGTCTGTGTGAAGAGACCACCAAACAGGCTTTGTGTGAGCAATAAAGCTGTTTATTTCACCTGGGTGCAGGTGGGCTGAGTCCAAAAAGAGAGTCAGCGAAGGGAGATAGGGGTGGGGCCGTTTTATAGGATTTGGGTAGGTAAAGGAAAAAGGGGGGTTGTTCTCTGGCGGGCAGGAGTGGGGGTCATAAGGTACTCAGTGGGGGAGCTTTTGAGCCAGGATGAGCCAGGAGAAGGAATTTCACAAGACAATGTCATCAGTTAAGGCAGGAACAGGCCATTTTCCCTTCTTTCGTGGTGGAATGTCATCAGTTAAGGCAGGAACCAGCGATCTGGATGTGCACGTGCAGGTCACAGGGGATATGATGACTCAGCTTGGGCTCAGAGGCCTGACATTCCTGTCTTCTTATATTAATAAGAAAAATAAAACGAAATAGTGGTAAAGTGTTGAGACAGCGAAAATTTTGGGGGATGGTATGGAGAGATAATGGGCGATGTTTCTCAGGGCTGCTTCGAGCGGGATTAGGGGTGGTGTGGGAACCTAGAGTGGGAGAGATTAAGCTGAAGGAAGATTTTGTGGTAAGGGGTGATATTGTGGGGTTGTTAGAAGGAACATTTGTAATTTAGAATTATTGGTGATGGCCTGGATACAGTTTTGTATCAATTGAAAAACTAAATGGAATAAGAGAAGGAGAAAAACAGGTATAAAAGGTCTAAGAATTGGGACAACTCAGGACTTCTGATTAGAGAGTGCCTAAGGAGATTCAGCATAGTCCTGCCAGCAAAGATTATTTATTTACTTCAAGAGTTAAGAGTGGCAGTTTGGGGATAGCACCAGGAGATATCAGCTGTGATGGCTTGGAGAAACAGTGTAAACCAGCAGTGTAAACAAGAGCAGGGCATGTATGAGTAGTTGAGAACAGTGAATAGGAGTATGACTAGAGAGAAGATAGTAGGGATGACAAGTTTTTCTGGGGCACAGTCTAAGTTGGTCTGGTGTCTGGAATGAGAATGGGGCCTAATAAAAAGGAACGTCTATACGGGAGCTCAAATGGGCTGTACCTTGTAGCAGTCTGAGGACAGGTCTGACTTCTGAGAAGGGAAAGTGGTAAAAGTATTGTCTATTCCTTTTTAAGTGTGTGGCTGAGCTTGGCGAGGTGTGTTTTTAAAAGACCTTTAGTCTGCTCTACTTTTCCTGAAGACTGAGGACTGTAAGGGATATAAAGGTTTCACTGAATACTAAGAGCATGAAAAACTGCTTGGCTGATTTAACTAATAAAGGCTGATCTGTTATCAGACTGTATAGAGGTGGGAAGGCTAAACTGAGGAATTATATCTGACAGAAGGGAAGAAATAACTGCGGTGGCCTTCTCAGACCCTGTAGGAAAGGCCTCTACCTATCTAGTGAAAGTGTCTACTTAGACTAAGAGGTATTTTAGTTTTTGTGACTCGGGGCATGTTGAGTAAAGCTAATTTGCCAGTCCTGGGCGGGGGCAAATCCTTGAGCTTGATGTGTAGGGAAGGGAGGGGGCCTGAATAATCCCTGAGGAGTAGTAGAATAGCAGATGGAACACTGAGAAGTTATTTCCTTGAGGATAGATTTCCACGATGGAAAGGAAATGAGAGGTTCTAAGAGGCGGGCTAGTGGCTTGTACTATAGCATAGCCTGCCTTTGCTGGTGTGTGGCAATTAGGCCTGGTGGAACTGCCATCAATAAATCAAGTGTGATCAGGGTGAGGAACAGGAAGGAAGGAAATATGGGGAAATGGGGGTGAATGTCAGGTGGATCAGAGAGATACATTCATAGGGGCCAGGTGTGGTATCAGGAATAATGTGGGAGGCCGGATTGAAGTCCGGGCCAGGAACAATGGTAATTGTGGGACTTAACAAAGAGTGAGTACAGCTGAAGGAGCCGGGGAGCAGAAAGTATATGCATCAGGTATGAGGAAGAAAATAGATTTTGGAAGTTATGAGAAATGTAGAGAGTAAGTTGAGCATAGTTTGTGATTTTGAGGGTCTCTAGAATTATTAGGGCGGCAGCAGCCGCTACACGGAGACATGATGGCTAGGCTAAAACAGTAAAGTCAAGTTGTTTGGACAGAAAGGCTACAGGGTGTGGTCCTGGCTCTTGTGTAAGAATTCTGACTGCACTAACCATGCCTAGGAAGGAAAGGAGTTGTTGTTTTGTAAGGGATTGAGGTTTGGGAGATTAATTGGACACGATCAGCAGGGAGAGCACGTGTGTTTTTATGAGAATTATGCTGAGATAGGTAACAGATAAGGAAGAAATTTAGGCTGGACTGAAGTAATGGGGGCTGTCTGTGAAGCTTTGCGGCAGTACAGCTCAGGTAATTTGCTGAGCCTGATGGGTGTCAGGGTCAGTCCAAGTGAAAGCAAAGAGAGGCTGGGATGACGGGTGCAAAGGAATAGTAAAGAAAGCATGTTTGAGGTCCAGAACAGAATAATGGATTGTGAAGGGAGGTATTGAGGATAGCAGAGTATATGGGTTTGGCACCATGGGGTGGATAGGCAAAACAATTTGGTTGATAAGGCATAGATCCTGAACTAACTTGTAAGGCTTGTCTGGTTTTAGGACAGGTAAAATGGGGGAATTGTAAGGAGAGTTTACAGGCTTTAAAAGGCCATGCTGTAGCAGGCGAGTGATAGCAGGCTTTAATCCTTTCAAAGCATGCTGTGGGATGGGATATTGGCATTGAGTGGGGTAAGGGTGATTAGGTTTTAATGAGATGGTAAGGGGTGCATGATCGGTCGCCAAGGAGGGAGTAGAGGTATCTTATAGTTGTCGGTTAAGGTGGGGGGATACAAGAGGAGGACGCAAAGGAGGCTTTGGATTGCGAAGAAGGGCAGCAATGAGATGTAGCTGTAATCCAGGAATAGTCAGGGAAGCAGATAATTTAGTTAAAGTGTCTCGGCCTAATAAGGGAACTGGGCAGGTGGGGATAACTAAAAGGAGTGCTTAAAAGAGTATTGTCTAAGTTGGCAGCAATGAGATGCGGCTGTAGTCCAGGAATAGTCAGGGAAGCAGATAATTTGGTTAAAATATCTTGGCCTAATAAGGGAACTGGGCAGGTGGGGATAACTAAAAAAGAGTGCATAAAAGAGTATTGTCTAAGTTGACACCAGAGTTGGGGAGTTTTAAGAGGTTTAGAAGCCTGGCTGTCAATACCCACAACAGTTATGGGGGCAAGGGAAACAGGCTCTTGAAAAGAAGGTAATGTGGAGTGGGTAGCCTCCGTATTGATTAAGAAGGGGACGGACTTACCCTCCACTGTGAGAGTTACCTAAAGCTTGGCATCCATGATGGTCTACGGGGCTTCCGAGGTGACAGGACAGTGTCAGTCTTCAGCCACTAAGCCGAGAAGGAGTCAGAGAGCCTTGGGCCAGAGTTCCAGGGGCTCTGGGAGTGGCTGCCAGGTGAGTTGAATAGTCCGATTTCCAGTGGGGTCCCACACAGATGGGACATGGCTTAGGAGGAATCCTGGGCTGCAGGCATTCCTTGGCCTGGTGGTCAGATTTCTGGCACTTGTAGCAAGCTCCTGGGGGAGGAGGTTCTGGAGGAACGCCTGGCTGCTGCGGTTCAGGCGTTTGGAAGTTCTTGTGCGCTGGAGATGTGGCTGGGGTTTGTCTCACAGTGGAGGCAAGGAATTGCAACTTTTTTCTATTATTGTACACCTTTAAGGCGAGGTTAATTAAATCCTGTTGTGGGGTTTGAGGGCTGGAATTTAATTTTTGGAGTTTTATTTCATGTCGGGAGCAGATTGAGTAATAAGATGTATTTTGAGAATAAGACGGCCTTTTGACATTTTAGGGTCTAGGGCTGTAAAGTGTCTCAGGGTTGCTGCCAAACAAGTCATGAACTGGGCTGGATTTTTATATTTGATGAAAAAGAGCCTAAACACTATCTGATTTGGGATAAAGAAAAAGGAGCATTAACCTTGACTATGCCTTTAGCTCCAGCCACCTTTTAAAGAGTAAATTGCTGGGCAGGTTGGGGAGGGCTAGTCATGGAATGAAACTGTAAGCAGGACCAGGTGTGAGGAGGGGAGGTGATAAAAGGATTATAGGGTGGAGGAGCGGCGGCTGAGGAAGAATTGGGACCGGGCTCGGCCTGGCGAGGAGCAGCCTGGGGAGGAGGGGAGAGGTCAGATTGGTCTGTAGAAAAGGAAGATTAGAAAGACTCAGCGACGCTTGGGGTTGGGACTGAGGGGACAGGTGGGAGGGAAAGAAGGAAGATTTGGGATGAGTTGCATTGGGAACAGAGACTAGAGAGGGACCGATGTGTGAAAGAATGCCTGGACGTCAGGCACCTCAGACCATTTGCCCATTTTACGACAAGAATTATTTAGATCTTGTAGGATGGAAAAATTGAAAGTGCCGTTTTCTGGCTATTTGGAACTACTGTCAAGTTTGTATTGGAGTCAAGCGGCATTGCAGAAGAAAATAAGATGCTTAGATTTTAGGTCAGGTGAGAGCTGAAGAGGTTCTAAGTTCTTAAGAATACAGGCTAAGGGAGAAGGAGGAGGAATGGAAGGTGGAAGCTTGCCCATAGTGAAGGAGGCAAGCCCAGAGAAAAGAGAGAGTAGCAACATGGAGGGAAGGGGTTCAGGGGTTCTTACCTTCCAGAAAAGCGGGAAAGGGGTTGGGGCATGGAAATAAGGGGTTGGGGTGCAGAGATATTAGCAAACTGTAGCTAGAGCAATGTAATTTTCATATTAAATATTCTATGTATATGTGTGTGTACATATGGGGGTGTGTGGAATAGTGGGGTCCTCAGACAGGAAAACTGTCTTTCTCAAATCACACTCAGGTCTACGTCCTCACACATTGTAAAACGTCTGATCTCCTTCTCATTCTTGTCTGCACCTAGAGGCTGGAGAGAGCGGCAGTGGCAGAGTAGAAACGAATCCCAGGCTGCCTATTAATGAGGGGGTGGAACCTAGTTGAAAGCTCCTTGCCTGGAGAATCTCCAGCATCGTCAGCCCCATTTGTAGCCACAACCAAACTGCCACCTCCAGGTATCTGAGCCCTCGGACAAGGGTCTTCCTTCCATGAAAGCTCTCCCTCATCTGATAGCGTTGTTTGAGAAAATGGAGAGAAGAAAAGAGTGTGGAAATAGGAGGTACTATATAGGTACGATGTTATTATTCTTGACAACAATAACAGTGACAGGAGGCTTGCAAATTGCACCTTTGTCCACCCATTCATGCCAGGGTGGATTATCTGGCTGTCCCAGGGTCCAGGGATTCTGAGGAAAGTGGCTGGGACACAGCAGTGGTTAACTTTCTGATCTAGAAGGCCAGCAAGTGGTTGTATTTGCTCAACAAATTCCCCTGGGATGACAGAAGTGGTCGTTAATGGTGGGAGGAGCCTGAGGTGGTGCCCAGAGCCGCGAGTGGGTGGAGTCATGGAGGAGAGCGAGAGGGGCTGCAGTGTTCCACCCACTTCTCGGCCTCTGGCTGAGCAGAGCAATTGCTGGGGAGCTGCACCAGAGTGCGAGCACCCCCAGGCTTGATGCAACTTAGACTTGACCAGTGTGTGAAAACAATCTGATGTATACGAGGGCGTAAAAGTGGATAATGGGCAGGGCTGGGAGGAACTGAGAGAGAGGTTAACTGAGGAAATAGTTATTCACTTTCTTTTTTTTTTTCTGCCAGTGTTTATTTTATTTTATTTTATTTATTTGTTTGTTTGTTTTTTATACTTTAAGTTCCAGGTTACATGTGCAGATCATGCAGTTTTGTTACATAGGTATATACGTGCCCTGGTGGTTTGCTGCACCCATCAACCCGTCACCTACATTAGGTGTTTCTTCTAATGTTATCCCTCACCTAGCCCCCTACCCCGCAACAGGCCCTGGTGTGTGATGTTCCCCTCCCTGTGTCCATGTGTTCTCATTGTTCAACTCCCACTTATGAGAACATGCGGTGTTTGGTTTTCTGATCTTGTGATAGTTTGCTGAGAATGATGGTTTCCAGCTTCATCCATGCCCCTGCAAAGGACATGAACTCAACCTTTTTTAATAGCTGCGTGGTATTCCATAGTGTATATGTGCCATATTTTCTTAATCCAGTCTATCGTTGATGGATATTTGGGTTGGTTCCAAGTCTTTGCTATTGTGAATAGTGCCGCAATAAACATACGTGTGCATGTGTCTTTATTGTAGAATGATTTATAATCCTTTGGGTATATATGCCCAGTAATGGGATTGCTGGGTTAAACGGTATGGAAATAGTTATTCACTTTCTACCTGTTCCTATTTGCTAGCATTGAGTTCATAGCTAAAGCAAATGAACCATCTACTGTCGTTTGGTAGGCAGATAAGGCAAGTAGCAAGTGGAGGAGAAAGCTAGCCACCAAGTACAGCCTATCCAGCTCTAACCATTGCCTGCCTCCTGCAGGATGTCTGCAAGCTCTAACCATCTGCCTGCTTAGTGCAGGATGTCTGCAATCACTCCTCTGTGTGGAGGTTGAAAGAGACAGAGGAATTCACACAAGGCTTCCTGACCTGCCTTCTGAGCCACCTATTATACATAGTCTTCTTGATCTGGTCCCAATTTCCAGAAGGAAAATAATTTAGGCCAATTTGAAAGGGAAAGGAGTCTTGGGTAAAACATGGCAGCTCTTCTGTAAAGATGTACCCCGGTAGTTACCAGAAATGATTGGTTGTTGGGCTCTAGAAAATTTCATAGAATGGCTAGGCGCGGTGGCTCACGCCTGTAATCCCAGCACTTCGGGAGGCCGAGGCAGGCAGATTACGAGGTCAGGAGTTCAAGACCAGCCT
This sequence comes from Pan troglodytes, assembly GCF_028858775.2. NCBI lineage: Eukaryota > Metazoa > Chordata > Mammalia > Primates > Hominidae > Pan > Pan troglodytes. The sequence goes on along the minus strand of NC_072401.2, from coordinate 110,161,181 downwards.
GACCGACATGGTGAAACCCCATCTCTACTAAAAATACAAAAAGAAATTATGCGGGCCTGGTGGCTCATGCCTGTAATCCCAGCTACTCAGGAGGCTGAGGCAAGAGAATCGCTTGAACCTGGGAGGCGGAGGTTGTGGTGAGCCAAGATCGCACCATTGCACTCCAGCCTGGGCAACAAGAGTGAAACTCCATCTCGAAAAAAAAAAAAAAGAAAAAAAGAGAAAGAAAATTTCATAGAATGAGAAAAGGAGGGGCACTGAGTTTATAAATACAGCAAATTGAAGCTGTAATTGATTACAAAAAAAGATGTTTGATTTCAACCCCTTCTTATTATATAGAAAGAAATAGAGACCTAGGGAGATTAAGTGATGTTCCCAGGGTTGTACACTGCCCCTCCGAAGTAGACAGCTTTTGGTGGGTCTGCCAAGTCTGTAAGCTAATAACCTCCCCACACCTTCTGTGGGAATTTTCCTTAACACAAGCAGATCCCTAAGAGCCGTGTTTGTGCCCTGTGCACTTAGCCCACTTGCTGTAACTGATTGGGCCAGGGATGTACACCCAGCTGTGTCAATCACTTGATTTGCCTCCATAATTGAACTACCTATGATTAAGACTATATGGCTAGAAATACAATTTGTAAATTCAAGAAATATCATTGTAAGTATGTTAGACAACCATATTCCCCTGCCTTGTATCTATGTACAAAGGAACAGAGAAACTGGGCAGCATAGTGAAGCAACTGTGCAGAAATTAGAAAAACATGGAGACAGCCCTAGGCCTTCTCATTCCCCTTTCCAGTCCCTCACTTAGCCCAACTACATTCCTGCTCTTGAGCTCCATGGTGCCTCTTTTCCTCCCTCCCCCTGCCCCTTTCCCCACTTATATTAATTCAAGTAACTTGCTTCTATTACTTGCAACCAAAAAATACTAATTAATACCTTCCATACTAAGTGCAAGTAGATATTAGTGCTGGGATAACTCTTTCTGCTTGTGCTGTAAACCATCAAGCAGGGAGCCTGCCTGATCCTCTCTTCTCCTGTTGACTGCTGAGGAAACACTGACACAGAGAGACATGGAGAGCTGCTTTACTAGTCCAGAAGGATAAAGCACGGAAGGGACATTGCTAAGAACACTAGGATGCCCACTTGACGGGGATGCATATAAAAAGCTGGCCACAAGGGCCTAGGCCACAGCTCAGCTTGTCTGATGATCTGGATTACTGCCCTCAAATGCTTCTTTGGACAGCCTAGCAGTGGCTTTCTCCATTTCTCTATCTGCAATCCCATCACGACTACTTGCTGTCACGGTCTCTGTGTGTTCTTGGATCATGTCGTTAGGGCCCTTTCTGCAAGCCTAGCTAATCTGGGTCCCCTCCCAGGAAACAAGCACTGTCTAACGCAGTTCTTCTGCTGTCCCTTCTACCTGACAGACTCAGGACTGTGGACTTGGCATTGTCCAGCAGGAAATAAAATCAAAAGACAAATCACATATGGGGACCCCAGATCCCTGTATGAAGAAGTGACAAGCTCCAGAACCTTGTGACTCATGCTGGTGCTCATCCCTACTCAGCTTTGGCTGTCAGTGAGCAGAATTAGATTCATTTCACCTGATTTTGCACACAGAAGATGCTATTTTGGGGCATTAGTCATGTATGTGTAAAGATGATGGTGTTTGTTGTTAAGAAATAGCATTACTTCCAAGGCTGTTCCAAGATTTTTTAATCCAGTCTCTCTTTCTCTTTTTTCTTTCATAAATATAAATGCAGCATCAAGAAATCCACAGGACAGAGATATTTGTCCCTCTGTTAAAACATATCATAATCAAAAGAGCATGGACTTTGACCCAATCAATTATAGACTTAACTCTACTTCTGCTTTTGTGGCTTAAAAAATCCTTCCAAACCCTGAAGTCATGAAAACATATTCCAATATATTTTCTAAAAGCTTTATAGCTTTAACATTTCAATATTTAATCATTCTAGCATTAACTTTTGTATTTGGGGATTTTCCTCCATATGGTTACCCAATTGTTCCAACAATGTTTATCAAAAAGACCACCTTTTTTCCACTGGTCTGCAATGTCACCTTCTTACATATCAAGTATCTACATGAATATGAGTTTGATTCAGGCTCTTTTCTGTCCCATTGGTCTATGTGTCCATTCTTGGGGCAACACCACCCTGTCTTCCTCAGTATGGCTTGTAAGTTTTTCTATTTGGTAGAACAGGTTTTCCTACTTTATTGTTTTACTTCTAGACTGCTTCACCAATTCTTGGCCTTTTGCATTTCTGTATATATTTTACAATCAACTTGTAACAATAATTATTGGGATTTTGATTGTGATTGTTGAGTCTATAAATCAATTTCGGGAGAATTGACATATTTACAGTATGATTCAATTTTTATAAAGTTAAACCCCAGTGGTTCTTAGGGGTTGATAAGTTTTAAATATAGCAAGGAATTGATTACTACACAAGTCAGTAGAGTGGTTACCTGCAGGGAGATGTAAGGATCATCATTTGGGAAGGATACATAAGGAGTTTTATTTCTTGACTTGATTATAGTTATATATCTGCTTTATAATTATTTATTAAAATATGTATGTTCTTTGTTTAATTTTTGTGTGTATATTTCATAATGAAATACTTTTAAATTTCCAACTCCACCTCTTAGCTAGTTGTTACATTAGTCCTTGTTCCATTAGTGTCTCTCCTCAGCTTTCCCATTTGTCAAATGGAGCTAATAACTACATCACAAATTTGTCTCCTCATACAATACAGTAGTCCCGGCTTATCTGCCCTTGCACTTTCTACAGTCAACTGAGGTTCGAAAGTAGGTGAATACAGTAAAATTATGTAAATATATATAAAACAGCATGAGGGTAACCACCCCGTGATTCAATTACTTCCCACTGGGTCCCTCCCATGACATGTGGGGATTATGGGAACTACAATTCAAGAAGAAATTTGTATGAGGACACAGCCAAACCATATCACTGGGATTACAGACATTCACCACCATGCCCGGCTAATTTTTGTTCTTTTAGCAGAGACAGGGTTTGCTATGTTGGTCAGGCTGATCTCAAACTCCTGGCATCATGTGATCCACTCGCCTCAGCCTCCCAAAGTGCCAGGATTACAGGCATGAGCCACTGAGCCCGGCCATTATATTTTGAGACAGAAAGAGAGAGAGAGAGAGAGGCCATAGTCACATAACTTTTATTACAGTATATTGGGGGATTTTTTGTTTGTTTTTAAAGTGGAAACGAGTTTATTAAGAAAGTAAAAGAATAAAAGAATGACTACTCCATAGGCAGGGCAGCCCTTTATTACAGTATATTGTTATAATTGTTCTATTTTATTGTTAATTATTGCTGCTAATCTCTTACTGTGCCTAATTTATAGATTAAACTTTATCATAGGTATGTATATAGAGAAAAAAGCATAATATACATATATAGGATTCCATACTATCCAAAATTTCACACATCCATTAGGGGTCTCAGAACATAACCCCCGGATAAGAGTGGACTACTGTATTACAAATAGCACATAGTACAGTACTTGGCACATGATAAATAATTTTTTTAAATGCTGATTTCATTCCCCCACCCCAAAAATCTCTAGTAAGATTAGAGCCAGAGATGAGAGGACAACTTCTACAGGGGTTACATATTCAGGAGTGCCCTACATGCTGTCTTGGACTTACATTCTGTCCTGTACAAAAGCAATGTTGACTGGACAGTGAGGTTACCTCTTGCTCTTTCTGAAAGTCATGACGTCTATCAGTTTTATCACCTTAGGTGTAGGGCAAAGTGAAGCTCGTTCAATAATGCTTATCTCTAAACAAGCCTTCTGCCAAAGTCACCAATTGGCAGAGGGTTTTCTCCCCACCCCTTTTACTCTGCCCTTGAGTCTAGAGAAAGTGAACCTGTAGAATTTGATCCCTACTGGTAAGCACTGCCAGATTGTAACAAATGGTGGTAGAATTTTTTTTTTTTAAGAATTCATCATGAATTGAGATCCCTTTAAAATAATGTCATAAAGCACCTGTAAAGACATATATTTAGGTTTTATATATATGTCCTTTGCAGATTTCGTGAGTTAGGGACGAAGATTGGTCTCTTAATAATAAAAACTAAAACAGTAATTGTTAAGATATCTTGAGTGATTATTAAATGTGCCAAGTGTTTTGCTAAGCATTTTAGGTGTATTATTGTGTTTAACCCTCACATGATAATAAGTATTATTTTTCTTCCTCATCTGACAAATAAGTCAACTGGGCCTTAGAGGAGGTATAATTTACTCAGTGTCCCACAACTAGTAAACTGGAAACATTTACTCAATATCTAAATTTGTGTAAGGACAAGTTATGGATTGAAATGGTAGATATACACACACACTCATGCATACAATCCAGCTCACATGCCATGTGTTCTATTTCTACAATGAATGACTGTCACAATAATAGTACACTCCCCAACATGTGTCATTTATCTACAGCTGATGGCCACATATCAGATAACTGATTCATCTGATTAGATAAACAGTGAAAAACAGAGAGAGAGAGAATTGGCAAATAACCATGATGTTATTGATGGATGAGTTCTCATTTATCATGGTAAAAATGAGATCATGGAGGAGGAAGAGCACACACCTTATAACCCCAGTTACAAGTACATTTTATAGTCGAATTGTTCCACCATCTGAAGGAAATAAAATTACCAACTGCACACAAAATTAGCTGCTGGTTGGCCTTAGAGAAATTATCTGTATAGTCACAAGTTATGCCTGACCCAAGACCATTAAGATCCTCTGCTACAAAATCTGAAACTAGAACAAAGAGTGGTTTGAATCTGTTTGTTTAGCCAGAAATGTAGCACATAAACTCAGGAAGTGTGAGGAAACCACATACCCTGTGCCTAGAGGAGCAGAGAAATCTGTTCACCAGAGAAAGAGCAGTAAAACCGTTGTACAAAAAGAAGCAGAAAAGCCGGGTTAGGAGAAGGAACTCTGAGATTTTGGGGTTTTTCATTCCAGCGGCCCTGGAATCTCCATCCCATCCTATCATCCTTTTCACTTGTATCCGTGTTGGTTGGTTGTGTGTGTGTGTGTGTGTGTGTGTATGTTATTTTTTGTAGAGATGGAGCCTCACTATGTTGCTCAGGCTGGTCTCGATCTCCTAAGCTCAAGCAATCCTCCCACCTAGGCCTCCCAAAATGTTGGGATTACAGGCATGAGCTACCACACCCAGCCAGTTGGTTGGTTTTTGTCTTACACTAGTTTGAATGTAACCAGGAGGTCAAAAAGAAATTTCCTCCTTTTTTCCACAGCAGAGCTTAGAAAATATTTATTTGCCAATCCTTCCAGCAGAGCCCCCTAGCTTTCCTTCATGTCTGTCTTCACTGGGGCTTTTCACTCCTACTCCAAGCTTCCCTCTCAAGCTCCTCATGTGCGCTTTGAAGGTCATTTAATAACACACCTTACCAGCATTGTCATTTAGCCCTAATTCCAGACTTATATGGTGTCCATTTTCACAATAAACAAGATGGACACCAGAACCTGTCCCTTTTAAAAACAATCAAAAAGTACAATTCTCTAATTGGCTAGAGGTGGGCATGGCATAACCCCAGGCTATTTTCCAAAACAAAATTAGAGGCTCAAGCCTGCTATTGGACAGAAAGAAAAGACAGAAAATGAAGGGAATGTAGACAGACACATGTTGGACTCACCTGGGGAATTTTACAAAATCATGATGCCATGGTCTCACCCCCAGAGATTCTGATAGAATTAATCTGGGAACCCCGCATCAGAATTTTTAAAACACCCCAACTCATGAGATGATTCTAATGAGCAGCCAAGACTGAGAACCACTGATGTAGAGGGGAGTTGGACAGGTTTTAGGAAAAAAGAAAGGTGATGACAATTACATTGTCTAAACCTCTTACCCTCCACAGCATCTAGTTTCAAGTAATGACTCTCTATGGAGCACATGCTGTATGCCAGAAACTATGCTTTACATTTCTCCTCTCCATTCCTCAGAGGGACCCTGGAGGTTTTTCAGCTAAGGAAGCTGAAACTCAGCGAAATCAAGTAACTCCACTAAGGACAAACAACTTCTAAGTTGCAGAGTTTGTATCTTTCCTGATTCAGTGGTTGTTCTCAGCCTTCTGTGTGCATGAGAATCACCAGGGGTGTGAGCTAACAATGCATTTCTTGGCCCTACCATGCTGGGAGTATATTCGGTAAGTTTAGAGGGGTTCAAGAGTCTTCCTCCCCAGCACCTCAGGTTAATCTGATGCAGGTGGTTTACAGACAACTTTTTGAGAAACTTTTTTTTCCTGACTCTACTGTTTCCTCTAGCAGAGTGTCCCAAATATAGTAGATACTAAAGAAAAAGGAGGAAGGGGGCCAGCTGCGGTGGCTCACACCTGTAATCCTAGCACTTTGGAAGGCCAAGGCAAGCTAATCACCTGAGGTCAGGAGTTCGAGACCAGCCTGGCCAACATGTGGAAATTCCATCTCTACTAAAAATACAAAAAATTAGCTGGGCGAGGTGGGGCACACCTGTAGTCCCAGCTACTCGGGAGGTTAAGGCAGGAGAATTGCTTGAAGCTGGGAGGCGGAGGTTGCAGTGAGCTGAGGTCGTGCCACTGCACTCCAGCCTGGGTGACAGAGTGAAACTCTGTCTCAAAAAAAAAAAAAAAGAAAGAAAGAAAAAAGAAAAAGGAGGAAGAGAAGAAGGGAGAGGAGGTAGGTGATGGACTTGGGACTTGGCTACAGGAATAACTGAGACAGCGGTGACACAATAGTTAAAAATATTAAACGGTACACTTCACATATCTGTGAGGCTTATTTGTCAGTCTTTCTTTTCATTTGATGTCAAAGATGTAAAATGAGGAATCCTGAAGGTCTGGTGCTTAGAGGCAGAGAAGGGGCAAAGCCAGCAGTTGGAAGCAGATGAGGTGGATATGTCCTTCTGCAGAGCCATCAGCGTGGATTAGATAACAGCAACAGACACATCCTGTTCCAAAGACAGGTCTCTTGAGCACAAAGGTGCTTTCTTGTCCACATACCTACTCTACGTAGCTTGGCTTTGACACTTGTGAATAAAAACATCCATTAACACACATAGGATCTCAGAGAGTGAAGCCTACAATTCTAGCTAGCATTTTAGCTCTGCATAGTAAATAGTACCATCCAGCAAGAAGAATCTCATACTTGAAGAAAAGATTATAGGCAAAGTGGCAAAAACAAACTAGATTTGGAGATTAAATAAGTCTTCCTGCATAAGCAGGAGAGACTCACTCCAAGTTAGATGCCATTGCCTCCAAAATTTCTGTATTGAAAAAAGAACAATTTCCAAGCTCCAGTGGCACACAATATTTCATCCAACCACATTTGTGGCCAATAAAGGAATCTGGAAAGTCCCTCAGAGTCTGTTCTCTGCCAAGGGCAGAAATATATTATAATGTTGACAAAGGGCCAAGCCACATCTCTTCCTGCTTCTCCCTTCTCCCCAGTTCTCTACCATCACCATAAATTACCTGTCAAACTGAGTGAAAACAGCTGAGCAGGGACCCAGAGATATAACTTCAGTGAACATTTCCCCTTACAACCAAACATGTGGACACGACTGGTCTATCATGGACTTTCAATATGTGTTTGTTGAGTGAATGAACAAACTAATGAATGAATACATGAAAGAATGCATTAACCGTGAGACAGCCCGGGAATCAATGTTAACAATGTTATATAGCAGGAGAAAAAGTCAAATGCTTGGCATTGACTCAGAAATACTGTAGTAGTTGCTCAATAAATGACTGTTAAATGACCAGGGGTAAGTACTTATGAGACACTGACACATAAGAAGCATATTTATTCAAAATCCCAGGGCAATGTTCCATAATTTGCCTACTACTAAAAGGTATCTAGTGTTCTTATTAAAAATACTAATCTGCAAACTCTATTTCTTCAGATCTGTGGCAAAGTCTGAAAATCTATATTTGCAAAATACCTAAGTACCCTAGGGCCACAGTGATAGGGCAGTTTGCTATTTTTCTTCAATCTGCTAGAGTTTGACCAATTTATTCATTCATTAAACAAACATTTATTGAATTTTTACTCTATACCAGGCACAGAGTTAGGCACTAGGCATACGGTATGATGAAAAAAATATATAAGGTTTTCTTCCTGATAGGACTTATCCTGGGGGAGATTTGAAAGTCATTAGTAGGAACAAGATAACACTCATCAGCCTCTGAAACCAACACAAACAAAAACCACCTATATAAAGTCCCTGGACTGGTGAATGAGAAAGAGTAGAGGATACACACACACACACCCACACCCACACACACACACCTCTCTAAAAATGATTAAAATTCAAAGTTTAGGCAGGTGCTAGAATTTGTACCGACTGCCTCTTTTCTTATCATTCCCCATACCTTGGCTGGTGTGGCCTAAGAAGGGAAGAATTCAGGGTCACTTCAGTGACAAAAGGTGACAATGGGGCCAGGGCTAATGCTCCCCCATGACTTCCAGAACAGGAATGCATCTCTCCCTGGGACCTATGGGACTTGACTAAGAAGAGGTTCCAGAAAATAAATGTTATAATTACTGCAACAGATGAGTAAAGCTTTCATTGCAAGCTGAAGAGCATTTGTTGTGAATGTCTCCTTAGGGAGGTGATTGTGAGCCTGGGGCCCTAGTGTTTCTATCTTTATTTCCAGTAGAAAGTAGGCAGGGCTGAAGTGCAAAATAAGCACCAGTTTTGGGGTTAGGGAGAATTGGAATCCTGACTTCTCCACTTATTTATTGGGTTAGTCAAGGTAATACCTTGAGCCTCAGTTTTCTTGTCCCTCGGTGTCACTGGGGTCATTAAATGACAAAATACATATAAAGTGCTTAGCAGAATTACTGGACCATAATGAGCAATTCACAAATCTTTGCTATTATTTTCATAGGTGTGCAAAAAAGGGTAGCAAGGATCTCCGTCTATATTTACCTATATCTGTGCATATTAATTTTGTAGCTGTCATCTTGACAAGTTTCCTACTTATAGAAGCTTGGAGTTTTCACACTTGCCTTCCAGATTTGCTGTATATGAGATATTCATGAATTGGGGAAGGTTATGAAAGTCAAAAAATAAAATATTCATGAAAAACTTTCGTTATTCAAAGGTATAAAGGTGAGGACCTAGTGGGTTTAACACCATCGAAGGAGGATCCTGGAAAGACATGGCTGAAGACATGTTTCTGGGGAGTTCATTTTCACCTGTAATCCCTGCCCAGTGAGAATTGTTTCTGGTATGTAAATCATCAATAGTATTGATTCTTTGGCTAAAGAGAGGGTGGAAAGAGGGCTGAGGGTGTTGGTGGATCGCAGAACTTAAACTTTGAGGAAAAGATGGTTTCAATGGTGAGGGGAAGCACCCAAAGTGTTGGGTACAGGAGGCAAGCAGTAAGGATGTGGGGTAAGGGGAGTCCCAAAGGAAGAGAAGATGATGAAAGAGAGGGCAGGACACCTCTCTTAGGTCCTTGGGTACTTTGAGCATTGCCTGGGTCTCACCCTGGCATTGAACCCTGCCAGGTCATTTATTTATGGGTTCATTTGTTTGTTGATTCAACAGATATTTATTATGCACCTATTGTGTAGCTGCTCCTCATTGCAGGTGTATAATAAATGATTGGACTGGATTATCAGGTTGCTCCATGTAATGACTGCCTTTGGGCAGGTTACTTTACCTCCATGCCTAAATTGACTAATTGGTAAAGTGAGTATGATAGTAGTATTTACTTCATAGATATGTGGTGAGGATTAAATTAACACTGTATATGTACAGGGCTAAGAAGAGTGCCTGGCAAATGGTAAATTCTCACTAAATGTTAGCTACTGCTTACTGTTAACACAAGGCCATTTGGGTGTCAAGCTAGGAATGCTATTTTTAGGAGATTATCAGTTCTTTTTTTTTTTTTTTCTTTTGAGACAGTTTCACTCTTGTTGCCCAGGTTGGAGTGCAGTGGTGCAATCTCAGCTCACTGCAACCTCCGCCTCCCAGGTTCAAGTGATTCTCCTGTCTCAGCCTCCCAAGTGGCTGGGATTACAGGCACTGGACACAACACCCAGCTAATTTTTGTATTTTTAGTAGAGACGGGTTTTCACCATGTTGGTCAGGCTGGTCTCAAACTCCTGACCTCAGGTGATCCACCCGCCTCGGCCTCCCACAATGTTGGGATTACAGGCGTGAGCCACCACACCTGGCCGAGATTATCAGTTCTTTCCACTATGCTTCCCCTCACAAAACATACTCCAGTTCAAGAATACATGATTTATACAGTTAGTTTAACTTTCACAGACTTCAAAATTTCAGAGATTTTTCCTTTTCATTCCCCTATATACCTCACATAAGATTCTCCTGTTTGGCCTCATTTTTATTCCTTTATTTAATTTTAGCAGCTTTAGAATTCCTGTTTTTGTTTAGAGTATTCATTTTTTTCTCAAACTTCTTGCCCTCTGCACAGGAATGAGTCCTTACTTCTCTGACACCTATGACTGGAGACAGTTTAAAGAGTTCAAATAGAAAGCGCTCACTAGATTTTTTTTCTCTTTCCTCTCATCATTTCTTCTAACATGACTTTTTGTTCTTAAAATCTATGATACAGGTTAAAAATGGCTGGTTCACCTCAAGGTGATTGATAGACTTTAATTCATTCATATACCTCCAAACTGATGACCCTCAGGGGATTCAACACAAGATTTACTTATATTTGAGCTATGTCTACAGTTTTCTTCAAATCTCCCTGTCTCCATTTCCCCACTAGGGAGAATGGAAATCTCGTCAAATTCCTGCCGACCTCACAAGGGTGTTATAAAGGTTAATGAGGCAATTTCCCAGCAGTTTTTTGAGTGCCGAGAGTGTATGAATTTTATTATTGCAAGATTATTGAGGCTTTCCGTGCTTATGAAATAGCAGACATTCCCCTCAAACTATTAGATAAGAGTTCTTACTTTTGATTTTTCATATTTGGTAAACTCAGCTTCTTTCATCTTTAGAGTTTTGTTAAGCATTTTGTTAATATTTTGATGAGATGGAATTCTGAAAGTATTATATAAATCAGAATATATAAATACAAATATTTATATACATTTATGTGTGTGTAAATACTTGTGTACCACATCAGTGATTTTACATATAATACTAAAAACATTTTCCAGATAAAAGTTTCTCAAAGAATAAATATTAAAGATTTGAGAAAGGAACACTTAACTCTCACTAAACCCTCCATCCAATACCCGAATTCCCCCCAAGACATCCCAACAGTTGTTGTCCTATCTCTGCATACATCTCTCCATTGACAATGTGTTCCATTCTGTAAACTTCTTATCATGTAGAGATTCCCTCCTTTTGCTAGGAAAGGGCTGTGTCATGTTGTCTCCTCTTCCCTGAAATGTCCAACTCTTCCTCCGTCCTCATTAAGTGAACAGTCTTCTTCCTGCTCTGCTGAGGAAACTGAAGCAATCAGAAGAGAATATCCACAGTCTCCATCATGCTATATTCTGCTTTCGCTCCTCTATCTATGGTAGAATAAACTTTCTGTGCTCCTAGCTAAGGCCTTTCTCTCTCATCTACTTTAGGACATTGCACCAGCATTCTCCTTGCTGTCACTTGCGTCATCCATTTTTCTTTCTCTACTGAATTACTCCTATCAGCATGCAAATGTATTGTTAATTTGCTCGTCTAAAAATAACTTTTTAAATCCCACTTGTCCCACCAGCTAATATTCATTTCTCTTCATCCCTTTTCAGTAAAAGTTCTTATAAGTATTGCGTATACCCACTGATCTGATCTCTCTCCTTCCATTCCATCACAAACACATCATTCAAGTTTCCACCTCCACTGCTCCCCTGAAACTACTCTTTTTAAGGTCACCAGTGAATTTTGCATTGCTAAACCTGACAATGATTTCCCAGTCCTCACCTTACTTGACCTAGCAGGGTCACTCTTTCCTGCTTAAATACCTTCTTTGCTTGCCTTCCAGGACTTCACATTTGCCTTGTTTTCTTCTGACTTTTCTAGCTGCTCATTCTCAATCTCCCTTGTTTGTTCAGCTTCAAAACATATCACTTCTAGCCCCACCCTGACTGTCCCTACCCTTATATAAGCTCCTATTATCTGTCACCTACATTATTGCAGTTAGCCTCATAATTGATCTTTCAGCTACTGCCCTTACTGCTTTAACAGTAGCCAATTGATGCTGTTAAAATATAAGTCAAGGCCAGGCGCGGTGGCTCATGCCTGTAATCCCAGTACTTTGGGAGGCTGAGGCAGGTGGATCACCTGAGGTCAGGAGTTTGAGACCAGACTGGCCAACATGGTGAAACCCCATCTCTACTAAAAATACTAAATTAGCCAGGTGTGGTGGCACATGTCTGTAGTTCTAGCTACTTAGGAGGCTGAGACAGGAGAATTGCTTGAACCTGGGAGGTGGAGGCTGCAGTGAGACGAGATCACACCACTGCACTCCAGCCTGGGCAAGACAGTGCGAGACTCCATCTCAAAAAAAAAAAAAAAATATATATATATATATATATATATATGTATATATATTCATATTATATGTCAAGCTGAGTTATTCTGTTCAAAACACTCCAGTGGCATCCCATCCCATTTGAAGTAAAAGCCAAAGTCATTATCACGTCCCACCAGGCCCAATGTGATGTGACCCTGTGTTATCTTTCTAACCTCTTCTCTCCTGCTACTCTCCCCTTGTTCACTCAACTCCACCACACCAGCTTGCTCACTGATCCTTGACTCACCAGGTCCACTTCAACCTCAGGACCTTGGTACTTGCTCCTTTTTCTACCCTTCCCTAAAGGACTGCATGATGAGCTCCCTCACTTCTTTCATTTCCTTACTCAAGAGTTACCTTCTTAGTAAGGCCCTCACTGGCCATCATATCAAACACTGTGAACCTTCCCACTCCCCTAGCTCATATTCCCCTTCTCTACCTTTTTCTTCCTTATCAATTCTCATATCTACCCACAGTTTACTCATTTGTTTATTATCTGTCTTCCACACAAGAATATAATCTCCATGAAGACAAGAATTTTGTTGATTTATTTACTGTTTTATCCAGTGCCTAGAATTATGTCTGGAAAACAATAATCACTCATAAATATTTGCTAAACAAATGAATGAATAAAGTAAACAAATAAAACCATTTATTAAATCTAGCATATTGTTAAGAAGATAAAATCCAAATATTGATATCAAAATACCTAATCCATAGATGGATTAGGCCATCTATGTGCCCTGTAGGCTCTGGTGTTACTGAAGCACCTGGCTGAATGACCTTCACCCCAATTCCACAGCATCACTTGCTGGCGACATGCTTCCCTGCAGTAGCTTGGTATGTGCCCAGAGAACACTGGCTCTTTCCCAGGAGTTTGCCAATCTCATCACTGTAAACTAATCGACAGAGGCAAATAGGATTTTGTCCTTTTTCAATATTCAACTATGTTATCAGGTCTCAATCTTATTAGCTTTTGCTTCTTAGTCTTGTTCCCAAATCCAACTGGTGATGATTTCTATTCAGACTTAATTTAACTCTTAGGGAACTGGCTGCATTATAATTTTCTGCTTCACTAGTTTGCCTAAGTAAGATATCATTCATCAGTCAACAAACACTTATAGAGCTATCAGGTTACAGGCATTGTATAATGGATGCAAAAATAAATAAGGCCCAGTTCTTGCCTTTGAGGAGATCAAAGTCTAGAAGACGAGGGAGACTTGTAGACGGACTGAGTACGTTAGAAGCTCAGTGATAAACAAAGCGTTATGGAAACACTGAGCAGAGAGCAATTAAGTCTGCAGAAGTGAGTTTTGAAGGATGGCAAGATGCTTTCTGAAAAGGTAAAGTGCATTGTAGTCAAAATAACTGCACAAGATTCAACCCACCCTCAATGTCTCCAGCTTTGCACAACACCACATGAGTCACTTTCTGCTTGCCTTGAGGTTGAACAGTGTTCCAGAGCTCCAGTTTAAAATAACTTGAATTTTTACTAAATTGTATATATTTCATATTCATAGCATTTGATCCATCCCTAGGAATTCTCCTCTCTGGAGATCATCAGCCTGGATAAAGTAATCCAACGTGCCTACTTGGTACATTTTTCACTGTGAACTCACCGACTATTACAGCTGTGAGTTTGGAGACCAACTTTGCCCAAACTTGACCCTCTTCACTGCGGAGAAAGCCAAGGCCCTGAGAAGGTGACAGCCTCCCCAAATGTGCATGGTGATTTAGGTCACCTCATTTCTCAAAAGAACCTAATCTGAAGATGTATCAATTCATGCAACACATGTCCAGCATCAAGCCTGTTTTACTTCCCTCCAGACTTGAAATAGGCAACATTGCTCTGTTCTACTGCCCTCTCCCGTCTTGGCAATTTGATTGCCAGGGGTCTATGTAGCCAGGAGAAGCCAGTGTCAGCAGTCTGACCTAACCACTTTCCCACATCTTAACACAGTCCTTGAGTCGCCCCAAGCTTTGCTTTTAAAAAGGTTCCAGTGTGTCTTGAAGGTCTATGAGTCAAACTTCATACCTAGGTCTTTGTCGGGTGTTAAAGCCTATCACATCTCAGCATTGCAGACTTTTTCAGATTCTCCAGGGTGTTCCTCACTGACTCAGATTCTCCAGAGCTTGCCTAGATATAGAACAAGAAAAGGAATGACATGTTCCCTGCTCAGTACTTATCTTCCCTACCTGTCTGTAGCTCTGTAAAGTAAATATATGTAGCCCAGCATCATCTAATGGGAATGCTTGGCTCTTTCAGTTTCCATGCTCAAGTTGCCTCAGTTGATGAGGGCTTATTTAAAGTACCAAAGGGAAATAAGAACAGGAAGCTCTCTTAGCAGTCAAATCATTGGCCTGTGCAGTCACTCAGGATACCATGGTAGACTGGTAGTCCACCAGTCTGAGTCTGGGCCATCCAGTCATCTCTGCTCTGTTGCCTCCCCTATTCCCCTCCCCTCTGCCTACTTTTTCATCCTTTATTAATGCTTGGTCTACCTCTTCTGCTGCCACCAGTTACCATTTAAAAATATATGATTAAATCATTTTTCACAGTTTAATGCATTTCATTTCTGTTAGTCTTGATATAGGCCACTAGTTGGTCTCTCTCTCACTGCCTTGGCCTCAGGGAGCATCTGTGGATAGGGTGAGATCAAGGCCGCCAAGCTGCAGCACATGGAGATCTGGACATAAAGAACTACCTGTAATCAATCATCTCAGAAGGGGGCAGGGTAAATGCAGGCCAAATGGCAGGTCTACCCCAAATGGCCTATTCCATACACACAGTTTCAAACTCTGTGGTTTCTTTGAACTCTTCCCTGAAAAACAGAATCTGTGAGAAATGTCATGTAGAGAGGAAAGTATAAGAGCCATACACATGCATGAAGTAGGCAAAATTCCTTATCTTTTTCAGTTTCATCTTCTTAAAACTTGGGCTTAAAATACCCAACTTACAGAACTGTTTGAAGGACTTAAAGTGCTGCACACAAGGCCACACACTGCAATATGAATGTTCATTCCCTTCCTCTAAAGCATACAATTATGCATGTCAAATGTTTAAACAAGGTCTGCTCCTCCCTGGCTAAGCCATGGTCTGGCTACTCCTTTGGATCCAGACGAGGGAGAGCAATAGTAACACCTCATGTCTGCTGACACCTTTACCTATGTTAACTCCTTTATATATAAAACCCCTTTATATATATAACTCCTTTATATATAATATATATGTGTATATATGTATATATTGTGCGTATATATGTGAATTGTATACCCTGATTCATTTATATATAAAATATGTGTGTGTGTGTATATATATGTGCATATATATATTGGTGAAAATAAATATATAATGTCAGGGAGACAAGTGCTATGAAGGAAAATGAATGAAGGTAAGGACATGATGATATATATGTATATATATTTTATATATACACACACATACATGTGTGTATATATATTTTATGTATACACACATGTATGTGTGTGTGTATATACATACATATATACACACATATGTGTATATGTGTATATATACATATGTATATACACACACACACACATATATATATATATAATCTTGAATGTAATCTCCAAGAGTTTAAGAACCTATGGTTGCTCACTGTTATATTGCCAGGGCCTGCAAGTATACTTGACAATTAGCAGCATCCTTTAAATGTTTGTTGAATAAATAAATTTAACCCACCAATGACCTATGATCCAGGTATTATGATTACCCCTTATTTCAGGAAAGGAAATTTAGCACTGAGTAGTCAAGCAAATAGCCCAATTCACATAGCAAATAGGTGATGGAGGGCAAATTAAAACCCAGATTGACCCTGGAATCCCCATGCTTCACCGTTGTCCTCCATGGCCTCTTGGCATATGGGACTGCCCAGGTGCACTGAGAAGAAAGCCTTTCTTTCACTCTGCTTATTCGAATCAGAAGCAGACCTAGTTCAAAAAAACAGAAACAATTGTTATTTTATGAACTAATGCTATTTATGATCACCAGCAGCACAATTTTTACCCACCCCCCCACTACAAAAGGAAGCAGCATGGCAATCACTATATCCAAAAACATACCTGGTCAGAGGCCATTGTCAGTTCCAGAGAACCAAACCACCTGGAACCTCAACAAAAGTGATGAAATACCAGCATCTCAGAAAGTTAAAGTGGATGATCCTTCACAGGGGTTGCCCAATGGTGCTGTAATCTGAACTATTGCACAAATAAAGGCCTTTTGACAGCTGGTTTGTGTTTTTCCGAAAGATGAACCATCAGTTCTTCACAAACAATAAAGAACATGTCCCACATTGATGTGTCCTGAGAGAGGAGTGTCAGGGTCACTTCATTTACAGCCTGTTGAAACTGTCACATCAAGATTGTCACAGAGGAAAAATTTTCAGCTATGTCTAAGGCAACAAAAAACCTTCAAAAACAGAAGTGGCTGGCCAAAGTTGGGTAGTAATACTTTTTTCTCACAAGTAAACATGTCAAGAGAATAATAATAATATAATTTAAATGGGATCAGAATTATAGTATTTGAGCTAGACTTATATGACTTCCCTTTCATATCAATTTATGAAACGTGACTGATATTTATGGAATACTGTAATTTTGGCCTAATAGCTATATTCTAAGAAATATAATTATTCAAAAATATATATTTCTTTACAGATAAATACATATCTTATCATCTGGGATTTACTTCAAATCAACCTGGGTTGGGAGCGGAGGAATGAGGGTATACATTGATTAAACAAGACCGGCCATACGTTGATAACAGGTGAAGTTAGGCAATGGGTAAGGAGAGGTTTATTAGTACTATTAACTTTGCTTTTACTTATGTTTAAAATGTCCACAATAAAAGTAAAAAGATAAGCAAATAATACAAACAACCTTTAAACAAGACTTACTTAACCTCTACAATGTGCACACTCTGCTCTGTACAATGGGTTGTGCAAAACCAGGTTCTGTCCTCAAGGAGCTTAACAGCCTCATAAAGGAAAGACAGCAAGCATGAACTCACTCAACAAACTGAAATCCAAAGTAAGTGTCAGTACCCTGAGAGAGAGAGAGAGAGAGAGAGAGAAAAAATGCAAGGGACTCGAGTTCTAGTTGCCTGGTTAGGCTGTGCTAATTGAAACAGCTCTTTCATTAAGAGCTGCAATGCTATTCCTACCTAACTTGCAGTGGCCATGATACTAGTCATATAGAATAAACATCTGACATCTCGCATGTTGTGGGATATGGAGGAAAAGTAGAGAAATTAATTTTCTTCTTGACCAGGATATAGCTACACTCAAGTATAATATTTTAAATAAGATACAAATACTTGGCTAGGAAAGAAACTGGGGGTTGTAATGACGGACATAGTAAGTGTAGTAGGGATAGTCTCAGATAGAGATTTTATAAGAATTACATAAACTACCTGAGACTAAAAAAGAGTTTAAAATGTTGGGACAAAGTTCGGTTATTTGCAGAAACTCAAAAAATTTTATAAGGCTTCAAAACAGATGTACTGTGATGCTTCATAACTATATATTACTGACTGTTGCTAAAGGCTAATGCCATTACCTGGATTTTTAAAACAGTTTGCATGGCAATGAATATAGCAAGAAAATAAAAAATAAACATATAGGTAGGTACAGCCATTTGATATAAATCTGAACTCATTTCAGTAAATGAAATGGCAAAAGACATGGCACTATCTAAGAAGCTGAACGAATTCATTTCACATATCAAAAAATAATACTAAACGATAAAGTATTTAATGAAACTGTGTGCACAATGTCAGTAAAGTAATACATAGCATTAAAAGTGATCCACTTAATTATGCCAACCTTGAAATGCTTTACCAACTAAGTATACGTTGAGAAAGGCAATCCACCATGGGCCCTGAGCATCCTCACAACTTCTTGCTGGGTATGTAAAGCATGCAAGGCCATGACTGATCTTTACCCAGACCATTGCTCAGGGTTATGCTTGCAGCAAGCAACCTTGAGGAATAAGATAATGTCTCCCTCCAGACAGACAGCAGGTTTCCTTACTATAAAAGCAGCATATTCCCCAAGCTTAGTGCTCCCTGGCTGCCACACGAACCAGCTATGTGTAAACATCAACATAGGCCTTTCTGCATTGCCCCTGTGGGACTTGAAGTGTGTTGGAAAACCAAAGCCAACATAAAACTCATTTTACTTGCTCCATTGTGAGTAATAAAGTCCTTTCTCTCTGATCCAGAAGTCTCATGTCTTCTGCCAGTATCCATGAAATAGTAATAGGCTAGCTTATTAGCTTGCAAACAGAATAAAATTCCAGATCCTGACACTGCATTAGCTTTGGAAAAACGTAACCAGATTATAAAATACACCAAAGCACGAACTGTAACACAAGTCAGCAGCTCTAGCAATTTACTAAATGTTCATTGGCTCAAGTGGCATAGATGGCAGACAAATTAGTTGAGAATTTATTTTACTTGTAACATCTCACATGATCTAAACATTTTAGATGAAGAAGTCGTTTCCTAACAAGGTGTGGGCTATGTGACTGGTTTTTATGTAGCTTGAATGTATGTACAGTCCTGACCTCTATTGTCAATTATTTGTTAAGTATTCATTAATCAACTACATGTCAAATGTGGCAGCTCATGTCTGAAAATGACTCAAACCTGATTACTTCTTACATTGATTAGTGAATTAGCCAAAGATGCCCCAAAGATGGCTGAACAGAGACAGCTAACATGAAGTTTTGGAGGAGTTTTACTGACAGATCGTCAGGCGGGCCTCAGGGGCTCCAACTGATAAAATTGCCTCTATGGTTCTAGAAGTTCCTCAGCTTTACACGATCAGAAATGCAGTTTTGCATGCACTTTGAATTATTCAGTCTCAAGAACATGACCATATTTATGAGATTTAATTTGTAAATTCCAATCCCAATTTCTTACGTGAGTGTCTAACATGATGTTTGTCACAACCAAAACCCTGTCTGAGGTGGCCTTGTGACAACACACCTCTAGGTATAACTGCCTGGATCGGAAGTGGGCTTCCAATGTGTGGATAACCAAAGCATGAGGCCTGGCTCAGAACGATAAACTAGACGAATTATAATTATCAGTAGAATGAGTCTGCTGCAAATGAAGCTGATGCTGAAAATATACATAGAGAGAGACTACAAAAAAATCAGGGGACTTAATGTGTAGAGATGAAGTTAGGGATATAAAGAGTTAAGATTAGTTCAAGTTGGCTGGGCAAGGTGGCTCATGCCTGTAATCCCAGCACTTTGGGAGTCCGAGGAGGGCAGATCACGAGGTCAAGAAATCGAGACCATCCTGGCCAATATGGTGAAGCCCCGTCTCTACTAAAAATACAAAATTTAGCTGGGCGTGGTGGCATGCCACCTGTAGTCCCAGCTACTCGGGAGGCTGAGGCAGGAGAATTGCTTGAACCCAGGAGGTGGAGGTTGCAGTGAGCCGAGATTGCGCCACTCCACTCTAGCCTGGCGAAAAAGCGAGACTCCGTCTCAAAAAAAAAGATTAGTTCAAGTTATAAAGAGGAATAGACAATGAGTAAGAAAGTTGTCAGGGAAGATACTTGGCAGAAAAAATTAACTCCAATTGTCCTGGGATGCTTAGATGCTTATAGCAAATCAGCCAATTCTTATATTTTCCTGAAGGGTTACATTGAGTAATTCATTGAATATTTATTGAGCATGTATTATGTCCAGGCACTGATCTATGTCTTGCCTTCATGTAGCTTATATTCTAATCTAGATAAATAAAATAAACAAGGCAATTATATAGTATGATAGACAGCACTGAGTGCTATGGAAAAGAAATTAGAAAGGTAGAAGCTGTAATTTTTAAACAGAGAAGGAAAGCTTCATTGAGAAATGACCTTTGAACAAAGACTTGAAGGAAATGAGGGAATGAGCCATCTGGGTAGAGGGAGAGGAAAGGCCACGAGGCAGGGTGTGATTGGTGTGTTTGAGGAACAGTAAGGAAGGCAGTATGTACAGAATGAACTGGAGGACTAGGAGATGAGATCAAAGGATGGAGAAGGGGAAGAGGCGATGTACAGGGCCTTTGGGGCCACTATTAGGAGTTGGGCTTTTATCGTGAAGATTTTATCTGAAAGATTTTAATCAGAGGAATAAAACTTTAGCCAATCAAATCAGGAAGTGGCTTTGGTGAGTAGAGCCAAAACAGTGGGAAATGAGTGAACCTAAAACGTCTCTTAAAGAAGAGTTTGAGGCACTTCTTTCCTTTACTGAAATAATCTTGCAAAGGCTCCTTCTAATCTGGACAGTGCAGGAGAAACCTTGGTTTGGGGGATTTTCTTTTTATGGTCTGGCCTGATCCTCCTGCTTCTATCTCCTGTCTATCTGCAGACCCACCACAGCACAAGTGAACAGATCCCCGGGGATCAAACGTCGCTCACCTTGATTGGAGTTGGGTGTTCCCCAAATTTTCAGTTCCACATTATTATGATTTCTCAGCTTATAATCCAAGATAGCGAATCACCTCTATTTTAGGAACATTTTACCAGCTTCATAAAGGGGTTCTCGTTTCTCATTTTTCTAAGTTTATAGTATAGCTTACCTCATTACTGAAGCCATGAACCACCTATATGAGTAAATTTCCTTGATTTATCCTCTTCTCATGCCTGAATTTAGTAAAATGAAATATAAAAGCTGCATTATCAAAAGAAACATATGTACATATAATCTTGCACATACAGTTTGGGTAGAATTAAACTAACATGCTTCCAAAGGGAAGTTATATGAAAAAATACTTTTCTAAATTTCAAATAAATGAGGCCATGTTAAATATCTATAATTAGTCATAGGTAAAGCAATGAACATATCCTTTGTAAACTTTAAAGCATTCTCCAAAAGTTATTTCTATATAAGTCCCCAAACATATGTCAAGATATATATAAGATATATGTAATATATAATATTATATATTTTTTGGCCATGGTGGCTCACACCTGTAATCCCAGCACTTTGGGAGGCTGAGGTGGGCGATCACTTGAGGTCAGGAGTTCCAGATCAGCCTGGCCAACATGGTGAAACCCCATCTCTACTAAAAATACAAAAATTAGCTGGGCATGGTGGTGCATGCCTGTAGTCCCAGCTACTCGGGAGGCTGAGGCATGAGAATCACTTGAACCTGGGAGGAGGAGGTTGCAATGAGCAGGGATTGCACCACTGTACTCCAGCCTGGGTGACAGAGTGAGACTCTGTCTTAATAATAATAATAATAATAATATATACTAACCATTGTGCATATTGCTCAGATGCAAAGACAAGTGAGACTAAACTGATAAAACTTCTAAGTGCTACAAGTGGGTATGAATATATAGCTAGAGGTATGGTGCAGAAAATTTTGTAAAGTAACTAAGAAATAGAATCAGACCCTGAACTTAGGCACTTTCCAATCTAGTCAACTCTTTTTTAAAAAATATTAAAATATTATTATTCCTTTGAGGCCAAATAAGGACACGTTCCTAGAAGACTCCGTTGTGGTTAGGAGCAGAGGCTCTGGCTCTCTACTGCAGGCTTGCCACCTAGGACCTGTGCAATCTTTGGCAAGTGACTTAATCTCTCTGAACCTCAGTTTTCTCATCTATGAAATGGCCTTAATTGTACTATCTCATAGCATTTTATGAGGATGCAGTGAGTTAATATGAAAAGTCCTTGGAACAATATCTGGCACACAGTATGCTCTTAATAAATGTTATGCTCTTAATAAATGTTAGCTATTTTTATTACCCATATTTCCTTGAACAACAAAGCTTTTCACAATCAAAGAATAGCTTCTCAAGGAGAAGAATTAGGGGTTAAAAGGGTTAAAAGTTCTGAAGAATGAATCAGCATTTTTCTCTCCCTTGTCTTTCCCTGTCTGTTTAGCAACACTGATTAACAGCTCAGAGGAAGAGGTCCAGAATGAACTTGAATGACAAGGAAAACAACTAATCTTCCCTAGGCAATATCCTTATTAAAGTTGCACTTTAGTAACAACCAGGTTTTCACTGAGACAGGTTGATTGGGGTGGGGTGGGTAGAAAAGGAAAAAGTAGGCCAGGCACGGTGGCTCACGCCTGTAATCCCAGCACTTTGGGAGGCTGAGGCAGGCGGATCACCTGAGGTCAGTAGTGTGAGACCAGCCTGGCCAACATGGTGAAACCATGTCTCTACTAAAAATACAAAAATTAGCCAGGTGTGGTGTCAGGCGCCTGTAGTCCCAGCTACTCGGGAGGCTGAGGCAGAGAATTGCTTGAACCAGGGAGGCAGAGGTTGCAGTGAGCCTAGATCAGGCCACTGCACTCAGCCTAGGCAATGAATGAGACTCCATCTCAAAAAAAAAAAAAAAAAAAAAAGGGAAAAGAAAAGAAAAAATAGATCTGCCTCGACATGCGAGACCCGAAAGACCCAGAGATACAGATTCCTTTTCTGGGCCAGTTGTCTGCACTTCTGAAAATGCTGACCAGGTGTGGCACACAGGCTATGGGACACCAAACCACATGGTCCAGACAGATGATGAGCGTGCTGTGATTACCTGCACAGTTGACTCATCCTCCGGGTACCTCCATGAAAAAGCATGTACACCAAGGGGGAATATGCCTTTTCCAAAGGGACACATGTCCAGGTTTACTAAGTGGAAAAGCTAGTAATTTGTCCTGGCTTCTCTCTGAGAGGTTATCTAAGTGTTTGATGAATCTTATTTGATTGTTCGAGCAGTTTTAAGTGGTATTGCCAGCTGAAGTTCAGCCCCTGTCTTGGGACATCTATAACTTAGAAATGTTAAATACACCTAACTACTACTCTACAATTGAGTGTGGCCTTTTATAAAATAATAACCAATACAGGAAAACTATAAGAGAGTTTTGAGAGAGGCAAAGAGAAAAAAAATTTCAGAAACATCTGGATTTTTCTACTCCCTGTTTTGAAGCATCACTTAATTGGTACCTAGGGTAAAAAGATGTTACCTATTTATAGATAAAATATATTAATAATTAAAAATTTATGTATAATTTGAAAATGTTATCAAACTTCTCATGACTTCTGTACCCTATTTATGATCACAATTGCTTTTAAAAATACATTTTCCAGCTACTGATCTCCTGGGCAGTATTTGGAGACCACAGAAAATGAGACATATCAGCTTCTTCACAAAAGAGTCCTGGACTGCTAAGGTCACTTAACCCCAGGCCTCAAATCATGGCAGCTAGCACTGGGAAACATCTCAGAAATCACCTAATCCAGTCTTCTACAGGGAGAAGTTTCTTCTTAATAAAATGGTAAGTGGTCCTTTGAAAACTTTACCACATGTAAAAATAATTTGAGATAGGCCTAAGAACATTATTATGTAAATCTAAAGCAGCAGCAGGATTATGCTTAGGCCAATGCCTGGCACATTATGGTAGGCGCTCAATAAAGGCTTCCTACGACTAATAAATGATGACTGAGCCAGCAAGTAAACTTAAGTACTATTCAGGTATCAAGAGCCCCATCTGCTGGTCAAAAAGAATTAATCTGTAGCCCTGCAGATAGTGATAAGAAAACTCATGTTTCAGAAAATTATAAAATATTAAAAGGAATATCAAATAGGAAAGGGTATTAGGGATCATCTGCTGAACCCACTTACTTTACAAATGAAGACACTTGTTACAACACTGACAAGTTCCCAACCAGAAGCGGAAAAAGTCAAATACTGTAGTTTATCAAAATCATAGTTCACACAGAGTAACTCTGAAAAACATTGACTGTCATACAATGAGTATGAAATTTTGTGAGGTGAAAATAATCTACATATTGAAGATGCTTTCTGGTTTAAAATTGCTTCCTGCTCTTCTCAGGAAAAAAGGTGATTATGAGAGTTTGGACTTGTAGTTAAACTAATGTCCAGATGGAGTTTCCACCATTGCTAGCTATTTCTTGGTTGAAGTATCTCTGTCTTAATATCCTTCATCCTTAATGTGTGAGTCATAATATTCTACCATGAGGATACAAGATCACCTATTTAATATATAATGGTGGGCACATAGTAGGAATCCCAAAATTGGAGAAAAAGAAAGGGTGGCTGTGGGTGTTGCTACTATTAATACTGTGGACTAAAAATAACTTTCCTACATGCCTCACACCGGGATTGTCAGGAGAATTCAGATAATGTATGTAAAAGTTCTTTGTAAACTGAAAAAGCATAATACAACTAGAAGTTATTGTGCTTAGACAGAGATAGTGATGTACCAAAGATATAATTTTAATCATCAATTTAACAACAAAATCTTTAAAAAAAAAAAAAAAAAGAATAAGGCTGTGCACGGTGGCTCACGCCGGTAATCCCAGCAGTTTGCGAGGCCGAGGTGGGCAGATCACCTGAGGTCAGGAGTTCGAGACCAGCCTGGGCCAACATGGCAAAACCCCATTTCTACTAAAAATACAAAAATTAGCCGGGCCTTGTGGTGTGTGCCTGTAATCTCAGCTACTTGGGAGGCTGAGGCAGGAGAATCACTTGAACCCGGGAGGCGGAGGTTGCAGTAAGCCGAGATCACACCACTGCACTCCAGCCTGGGTAACAGAGCGAGACTCCATCTCAAAAAAAAAAAAAAAAAAAAAAAAAAAAAAAAAAAAAAAAAAAAAAGAATAAATAAGTAACATTTCTTGGATAAGCTGTTTTAAAATCACAAGCTTTCATTTGCTGCCTGGAAAGATTGTTCTGGGCTCTGTTTCCTCTAAATTCAGCTTAGAAACAGAACAAACCTTAGTTCATCTGTCTCTTCTTATATTTCACAATATACAGTACAAGACAGTTGACTTGGCACTTTCTACTTCCTCCCTAGCTGGATCAATGAGTTCATTAGGTGCCCTTTCTATGCCCTCCCACCACCCCTGCCTCACATGGTTAGAGCATTAGCAAATTTCGCCTTTACCTAACAAAGGTCCCTTCTCTTCAGCCTCTAAGGTCATTGACCTCACTGTCTTGAAGCATCAACAGCTCCACTTTCTTTTTTTTTTTTTTGAGACGGAGTCTCGCTCTGTCGCCCAGGCTGGAGTGCAGTGGCGCAATCTCGGCTCACTGCAAGCTCCGCCTCCCAGGTTCACGCCATTCTCCTGCCTCAGCCTCCCAAGTAGCTGGGACTACAGGCGTCCGCCACCGTGCCCAGCTAATTTTTTGTATTTTTAGTAGAGACGGGGTTTCACCGTGTTAGCCAGGATGGTCTCGATCTCCTGACCTCGATCCGCCTGCCTCGGCCTCCCAAAGGGCTGGGATTACAGGCGTGAGCCACCGTGCCCGGCCAACAGCTCCACTTTCATTGTCTTCTCCAGGCCTTTCTGGCTTGCGTTTTTCATCTCTTCAAGACCCTGGAAGTTTCAATCCACTGTTTGGTCCTAAAGCCACACATTCATCCCGGTTCTTGATTGCTCATTAAAAGCAAGCCGAACATTTAGTGGCTGAAAACAGTTTATTCCTATTTCCCAAGGTCCTGCAGGCTGACTGGACTCAGCTGAGTAGTTCTCCCTTGGGGTATCTCACACAGTTGTAGTCAGATGGCAGCTGGGCTAATGTCCATGAAGGCTCCTTTGCAGGACTGGCAGTTGATTGTAGCAGCCAGCTCCGAGCTCAGCTGATGTTGACAGGATTGGCGACATGTGGTTTTTCCATGTGGTTTGGGGTGCTCATGATCCTGCACCTGGGTTCCAAGAGGGTGCATCCCAAGAACCAGCATTCTCAGAGGCAGGAAGCAGAAGCTGCCAAGCTGTTTAAAAACTATGCCCAGCACTGGCAGTCACTTTTGCCATCTTTAACCAGGAAAAGCGGTGACAAGGCTGGCCACATTCCACGAACAAGAGAAATCATCTTCTCTTAATAAGGAGCAGCAAGGTCACTTTGTATAAAACATATGAGTTAGGAGTTACTGCTGCAGTCACTTTTGGAAATGACAATCTGCCATTTATAGATGTTTTTAAAAATTCCTATCAACTCAAAAATAATTAGAAAGAAGGGGAAATAAACCTTGAAAAGTTAGACAAATAGAATAAAGTGAGGAGGAGATATAGAAAAGTCCAAATATATAATACAGACAGTCCCCGACTTACAATAGTTAAATTTATGACAACTTTATGACAGTGTGAAAGTGTGAAAGTGATAGACATTCAGTAGAAATCATACTTCTAGTACCCATACAACCATTCTGTTTTTCATTTTCAGTACCATTTTCAATAAATTACATGAGATATTCAACACTTTATTATAAGATAAACTTTGTGTTAGATGACTTTTCCTAACTAGGGGCTATGTAAGTGTTCCGATCATGTTTAAGTTAGACTAGGTTAAACTATGATGTTCAATAGATTAAGTATATTAAATGCATTTTTAACTTTCTATATTTCCAACTAGTAATGGGTTTATTCGGACATGACTCCATCGTAAATTGAGGAGCGTCTGTAATCACAATTCCTGAAAGTAGACTGAACTCACTCATTAAAAGACAAGATTGACAGAATAAAACAAAAATAAATCTATATGATATTCATAAGCGATACCCCTAAAATATAAGAACGAAAAAAGTTTCAAAGAAAGTTATAGAAAACAATACATGGCAAAACAACATCTGCAAAGGGTTGAGTCAGCTATATGAACATGAGAGTCCAGCAACTTTGAGACAAAAAATTACTATGCTATGAGGAGAGTCACTACACAATGATGAAAACTTGAATTGACCAGAAAGATATGACAATCAGATTTTGTAAAACTGACAATATATTTAAAAATTACAATCATGGTAGAAGATACAACACACAACTTTATTATTATTATTATTATTATTTTCTTTTTTGAGACGGAGTCTCGCTCTGTCGCCCAGGCTGAGAGTGCAGTGGTACGATCTCGGCTCACTACAAGCTCCGCCTCCCGAGTTCAAGTGATTCCCCTGCCTCAGCCTCCCGAGTAGCTGGGACTACAGGCATACACCACCATGCTCGGCTAATTTTTGTGTTTTTAGTAGAGATGGGGTTTCACCGTGTTGGCCAGGCTGGTCTCGAACTCCTGACCACAGGTGATCCACCTGCCTCGGCCTCCCACAGTACTGAGATTACAGGCGTGAGGCACCGTGCCTGGCCCACAACTTTAAATTATTGATGTGTCAAGCAATAACTCAAAAGCAAGCAAAACAAAATGATATTTAGGTATTCATATATATGTGTTAACACTATTCTTTAAAAAGCAAAGAAGTGCTTTTATATGCATTGAAATACAAAGATAAAAAAGCAAAGATGTGATAAACACCAATTCAGGGCAGTAGATGCTTCTAGAAGGAAGGGAGGGAAGTGGATAAGGATAGAATACAAAGATAGTATTAAGAGCATTGGCAATATTTTAATTCTTATATTGGGTTATAGGTTCACAGGACTTTATGCATTTTATTATGCTTTATAATGTATGACTGCTTCATATATGTTTGAGTATATTAAATATTATAAAGTAAAATGTATGTAAAAGGAGGCCATGTGCTGTGGCTCACACCTATAATCCCACACTTTGGGAGGCTGAGATGAGAGGATTGCTTGAGCCCAGGAGTTCAAGACCAACCTGAGCAATATAGTGAGACCTCATCTCTACAAAACAAAACAAACAAACAAAATTTAAAAACTAGCCAGGTGTGGTGGCACATGACTTTAGTCCCAGCTACTCGGGAGGCTGAGGCAGAAGGATTGCTTGGGCTCGGAGGTCAAGGCTGCGGTGAGCCAAGATTGTGCCATTGCACTCCAGCCTGAGAGACAGAGCAAGACTGTCTCAAAAAAAAAGAAAAGAAAAATTACATGACATCAAGCTTTATAGGGGAAACAAAAGAATGTAAAATGACAAACTACAACTTAATTGAATTAACAATCTGAGTCCTTTTCCATAATCCATTGCTTTAAAAAATTTTTTTCTTCTGTCATTTTTTTTCAACCTGATAGGGGCTCTTAAGCTGTGTCTCCGGATAATGTACCTTAGGACATTCATGAGCTCCCTGAAATAACAGGGAAAACTCTGTGTGTGTGAGCATGTGTGTGTGTGAGAGAGTGTGTGTGTGTGGTAGAGGGGTAACAAGGAAATAATAGCATCACCTCTCAGTGTTATGATACAGCTGAAAGGAGCTAATATATATAAAGAGTTTGGCACCGTTCGTGATACAGAATGTACGTGCTTTGATTATTTCTCTTTTTATTGTAACTTTAATCAAATCTTCAATTCATCCATGACCCAGAAGATTAAGCATCACTCTTAGAAGAAGCAGCTCCTTCCCTTGATTCTGTGTATTTGGATCTCATTTATCCATTGTAAATAAGCAAAATGATCATGAGCTCACTTTTTCCACTGCAACATACAGGCACATAAAGAGTTAGATTTTGGAGACAAGTAAGTAAAAAGCTTACACCTTCAAAAGAAAAACTAGCTTTAAAATGTTTCCTATTGAAATATTTCTTACAAACGTACATAAAGTGCACAAATCCTAAGTGTACAACTCAGTGGGCTTTCCCAAAGGGTACACGCTCATCTAAGTAGTATCCAAATGAAAAAACATTACCAGCAACCCCCTTTACATCCCTTTCTGGTCACTACCCCCACCTCTCAAAGTAACCATTATCCATAGGAAAGATTGACTTTTAATAATGAATTAGAACATAGGATAAGTGTATGATGACCCAGTTGAAAGTACAAGGGTTTTAGAGCTAGACACACTTCAGTTCAATCCCAGCTGGGCCCTATTACAAGGAGACAATAATATCTACCAGAATGGATCGCTGTTAGCGTTGGAAGTCATATGTATAAAGTACCCAGCATTGTACCTTCCCTTGTTGACTTAGTCAGCTCTATCTGGTTATGATATTAAAAGATCCGGGAGGTGGGTGGGGTCCTTGTTAGGGTAAAATGAGATGATAGATGTGAGGCCACTTTTGAAAGTTGAAATATGTTATTATACAAGTGTAAAGTGTATGTGAAG
Source organism: Pan troglodytes (assembly GCF_028858775.2). Classification (NCBI taxonomy): domain Eukaryota; kingdom Metazoa; phylum Chordata; class Mammalia; order Primates; family Hominidae; genus Pan; species Pan troglodytes. Next base: position 110,131,617 of record NC_072401.2, on the reverse strand, counting down.
AGATACAGTACAGCAGTTGCCATGGGGGGTTAAACTTGTTACCTATTTTCCTATCATCTCAGTTAAAATAGTGCAGACAGTGCTGGGGACTCTGATTTATAGCTGTTCCTACCTATTAACCTGGTTAGACCTTGAGTGCTCTGTGTGCTCTTTTTTTCTGAGATGGAGCAGTTGCCAACATAAGCACTTAATGACATATGCAAAGGTTCATCCACCACAGGAGGCATCTGAAGAAATGGACTTTATGAAGAGGAGGTGCCATCCATTACCCAAAGGCAGCTCCTTGGCCTTCAGTCGAGCGGTGGCGTCATGCTGCTTTGAAACTATTTCCCCCCTGCAACAGATACAACATAAATCATAAAAACACTGTTTTCAATGAACATAGAAATAAAAGCAGACATTCCATGATTCAACTATATTTATCATACCTGCCAATGTATGCACATTTATACCACTTCCATCTCCAGAGGAGAATGTACAATCATGCATTGAAAAAAGTATGGGGTGTGAGTGGGAAAATAACTACAGATAAGTGGAGCACCTCATATGTTCCAGAGGCTGTGCATTATCTCATTTAATTATCAGAACATCCCTATGGGGTAGGTATTGTTATCTTCATTTTACCAAGAGGAAAGTGAGGCTTGGAGAATATTTAACTTGCTAAAGGTGAAACAGCTGGTAACTGGCAAAGGTGGCATATGAATCCAAATCTAATTGGTTAACATAGCTTAGGAGAAGTATTTAGCCACCAAAACGGCTATATTGGTCTAATATGCCTTCTAAGAGCAGTACATATTCTTTTGGGGACTTTATTTTCAAATTAATGTAGAGAACCTAGACTGCAGTTAGACAAGAGTGATCATAAAGGAACCAGACCTCATGTTTCTGAGCCTGAGAAACTATAAATAGCTAACCTGAGAAAAATGGAGGCACATGACAGGCTTTTAATATTTGAAACGCTGGCTATCATTATGGTGTGCAGCTAAGTATGTTCTGTATAGGCACAAGGATGGAACCAAAACCAATTAACTAAAACAAAAAAAAAGCTTTCCAAAAGAAAAGTGATCTGAAGATGGAATGGGCTACCTTGAGAGGTAAGGAAGTTCCCATCACTGATAATGTCAACAGTAGTTAGAACACACCTCATTTTGGCTAATGAAATTATAATTTGAATTTTCTTGTATATTTTATAACAAATTACCTAAACTAAATTCCATAAACTTGATAACAAGTGGACTTCGGGTAATCTTGTAAAGAGGTAGCTAGACCACTGGGTGCAGCAGGACTGAGGGATGGGCAAAGAGGAAGGAAGAAGTAGAAGTTTATAGTCAAGGGTGTGGCCTATTAAAAACTTGACTTTTTAGGCTGGGTACATGGCTCACGCCTGTAATCCCAGCAGTTTGGGAGGCCGAGGCAGGCGGATCACGAGATCAGGAGATTGAGACCATCCTGGCTAACACGGTGAAACCCCGTCTCTACTGGAAAAAAAAAAAAAATTAGCTGGGCGTGGTGGTGTGTGCCTGTAGTCCCAGCTACTCAGGAGGCTGAGGCAGGAGAATGGCGTGAACCCGGGAGGTGGAGCTTGCAGTGAGCCGAGATTGCGCCACTGCACTCCAGCCTAGGCGACAGAGCCAGACTCCGTCTCAAAAACAAACCAAAAAACAAAAAAATTAAAAAAAAACTTAACTTTTTAAAAACAGCTTAAAGATATAATTGACATTTTTTAAAAACTACACATATTTGGGCCAGGCCGGGTGACCCACGACCTGTAATCCCAGCACTTTGGGAGGTTGAGGTGGGAGGATCACTTGAGGCTTGGAGGCCCAGTCCAGCCTGGGCAACATAAGGAGACCTCATCTCTACTAAAAAATGCAAAAAATCAGCCAGGTGTAGTGGTGCGCACCTACAGTCCCAGCTACTCGGGAGGCTGAGGTGGGAGGATCACTTGAGCCCAGAAGATGGAGGCTGCAGTGAGAGCCGTGAACACACCACCACACCCCAGCTTGGGTGACAGAGTGAGACCTTGTCTCAAAAAAATAATAAACTACATGTATTTAAGATGTGCAATCTGATAAGTTTGACCTTTGTCCTGGAAACCATGCCACAATCAAGATAATGAACATATAATGTGGAATCTAGAAAAGTTGAACAGTAAAATCGTGGTTACTAGAGGCTAGAGAGTAGGGGAATTGGGGAGATGTTGGTCAAGAAGCACAAAATTTCAGTTAGGCGGGAGGAATTAGTTCAAGAGATCTATTGAACATCGTGGTGAATATAGTTAATAACAATATATTGTATACTTGAAAATTGCTGAGAGAGTAGATTTTAAGTATTTTCACCAAAACAAAAGGTAAATATGTGAGGTAATTCACACATTAATTAGCTTGCATAGCCATTCCACAATGTGTATATATATATATAATATGTGTGTGTATATATATATATGCACATCATGTTGTACACTGTAAATGTATACAATATACAATTTTTATTTGTCAATTAATTAAATTTAAAAATATAAGCTTAAAATACCGTCAAACATGTTGTATAGATTAATCTTGAATATGACTGACTTATTTTCTTCAAGTCAGACATTTTAAAAGGCCAGAATTATGAAACATTAAATAGAAAAATATTACCCTCACTTCCTTGCTAGGTATGTCCTTGGTGATGTAGGGCTGGGCTCACAAAAGAGCACTTCCAACACTACTGTTAATAAAGTCAGGAAAAGATGCCATGTGGCATCCTATTTTTAAAATCTATATTCACTGATGAGTATATATGCGAAGTTATAGCTGGTCTTCACTTGAAATGGTACTTCATAGGCACGTTCCTTAACTTTACTTAGATAACTAAATTTATAGAGTACTATACTTTCTGAATAGAGCCCAGAGTTTTGCTCTTTGATAAGCTGTGTCAAGACAAGACCGTTTTTTATCTCCCCAGAATTCCCTTGGCTGTTTTCAAGTCCCACAGACTGGTAGACTATGTGAATTAAAAAGAATTTTTGTCATCTAGAAAGCCAGCTGAGGGGAACTCATCAGCCCAGTAATGTTTTCAGTGCCTCCTCACAGATAGAACCCAACCTCTCTTGGTTAAAAGGCAGCTGGGCCTGTGTCCATTCAGGAGAGGATCCTAGTACTATACTTGTAACGTTTAGTCAAGTTAATGAAAAGCTTGGCATATGGGGGGATAATCTTTGGCATGTGTTTATAATATCCCCTGTATTTTAAAATTTTAAATAATTTTATTAAGATATATCTTGGAGTCCATCGTTTTGGGTCAGTTTTTCTGGTTACTACATGATCTTTCAAAATAGTTTCAAATCTCTTATTTCAGGAAAAATAATTTGTAAGTATAATTTAAGTATTATAATCCTTCCTTCCTTCCTTCTTTCCCTCCCTCCCTCCCTCCCTTCCCTCCCCTCCTTCCCTCCCTCCCTCCCTTTCCTTCCTTCCTTCCTTCCTTCCTTCCTTCCTTCCTTCCTTCCTTCCTTCCCTCCCTCCTTCCTTCCTTCCTTCCTTTCTTCTTCTATCTTTTTCTTTGCATTTTTAGCTACCGGAAGGGGCTGGGGCCCTGGTGATGCCCTGAGGCATCCTGTTCAATTGATCTTAATGAGCAGCTTCCCATTCTCTTCATCCATGGGTTTCTGATGGTATCCATTTTTTACATCCAATTTTTAATACTATTGATTTCCTTCATAAACTACCAAGGTAGCCTACATTTAAAAAAAAAAAAAAGTAAAATAAAATGAAAATATCCATCACCCAAAAAAGTTTCCTTATGACCTTTTGTCACTCCTCCCTCTCATACCTCCCACTCTTCTCCCCAGACCTCACCCTCACAACCATATACAACTAGATAGAAGTCATTTGTCAGATATATATTTTGCAAGTATCTTCCAACAGTCTGAGGCTTGCCTTTTAATTTTCTTAACAGTATCTTTTGAAAAGCAAAAGTTTTTAATTTTAATCCAGTCTAGTTGATTGATGTTCTTTTCATTTATAGCTTATGCTTTTGTGTATCATATTTAAAAATCTTTGCCAAGCCCAAGGTCACTACATTTTTCATCCATGTTTTCTTCTAGAAGTATTATGATTCAGGCTCTTATATTAAAGTCTGTGATCCATGTAATTCATGAAGTTTTGTAAATGGTGAGGTAAGCGTTGAAGCTTTTTTTTTTTTTTTTTTGCATATGGTTATCCAATTGCCCCAGCACCGTTTGTTAAAAAGGCTATTCCTGCTGGGAGCGGTGACTCACACCTGTAATCCCAGCAATTTGGGAGGCCAAGATGGGCAGGTCACCTGAGGTCAGGAGTTCGAGAACAGCCTGGCCAACATGGCAAAACCCCATCTCTACTAAAAATTAGTTGGGCATGGTAGCAGGCACCTGTAATCCCAGCTACTCAGGAGGCTGAGGCAGGAGAATCACTTGAACCCAGGAGGTAGAGGTTGCAGTGAGCTGAGATCATGCCACTGCACTCCAGCCTGGGCAACAGAGAGAGACTCTGTCTCAAAAAAAAAAAAAAAGCTATTTGTTCCTCATTGAATTGCCTTGGAACTTTTACCAAGTCAATGGGTCATATATGTGTGCATCAATTTTTGGACTCTTCTCTGTTTTATTGACCTATTTGTCTATCCTCAGGTAGATTAACTTTTTTCAATCATTTCAAATGTATTACAGCTGCTTTAAGGCCAATCTTATGGACTATCATGGTAAACATATGATGTGCACACCCATTGTTGGGTGTAGAGTTTTGAAAATGTAAGTTGAATCAAGGTGGTCAATAGTGTGATTCACGTCTTCTAGGTTCCTGTTAATTACTTGTCTTGTTGTTCTATCAATTTCTAAATAGAAAATGCAAAAATATTCAACTCTGAAACTGCTTCACTCTCCAATTTTGTCAATTTTTGCTTTGTATATGGTGAAGGTCTGTTATTAGCTGCATACAAATCTATTATTGTAATGTCTTACTGCTAAATTCACTCTTTTGACATTATGAAATTGAAATATACATTTTTATCTCTGGGGATACTTTTTGTTTTGAAATCTATTTTAGTAGACATTAGTATAGTCAGTCCAAACTTCTAGTGCTACTGTTTGCATAGTATATCTCTTTTCCCATTTATTTTGAGCTGTGTCTTTATATGAAAAGTCTCTCATAAACAGCATACAATTATGTATATGTGTGTTTATCTATCCTGACAATCTTAACCTTTCAGTTAAAGTGTTTAATCCCCTAACATTTAATATAATTACGGATATGGTTGGTTGAGCCCACCATTTTATTGTTTTCTATTTGTCTCCTCTGTTTTTTGTTTCTATTCCTCCTTTCCTGCCTCTTCTCAATTTTGTATTATGTGAGGCTGGGCACAGTGTAATTCCATCACTTTGGGAGGCCAAGACAGGCAGATCACTTGAGGTCAGGAGTTCAAGACCAGCCTGGCCAACATGGCAAAACCTAGTCTCTACTAAAAATGCAAAAATTAGCTGGGTATGGCAGTGTGCACCTCTAATCCCAGTTACTCAGGAGGTTGAGGCATGAGAATCGTCTGAACCCAGGAGACAAAGATTGCAGTGAGCCGAGATCATGCCAGTGTACTCCAGCCTAGATGACAGAGTGAGACTCTGTCTCAAATATATATATATATTTATATATAATAATAACATATATTATGTACTATAATACAACCTTGCAACTGTAGGCCCAAATCCCATTTCTAATCATTATGCTATCATGTTTATATGTATTACATCTATGTACATTATAAACCCAACAAGATACAGTTGTTATTCTTACTATAAAGTTGTATGTATTAAAAAGAAATTAGGAAAAAAATTAAAAAGCCTTTTGCATTGACCCATATATCTACCATTTCTGACACCCTCCATTGTTTTATAAGGATCTAAATCTCCATTTGCATCATTTCCTTTCAATCTGAAAAGCTTCTTTCTTTTAGTGCAGGTCTTTGGACAACAAATTTTTTGTTTTCTTTCATTTGAAAATTGTATTTCATCTTCAGTCTTAAAGAAAATTTTCATTGGTTATAGAATTCTGGGTTAAGCGACTTCCCCACCCTCACCTCTACCCCAAGCCTAAAACACTTACTATCTGGCCCTACTTAGGGCCTGGTCTAAAGCAGTGTTTCTTAAAATGTGGTCCTTGGATCAGCAGCATCAGTACCACCTGGGAACCTGTCAGAAATTCAAACTCTCAGACCTCATACAGACCTACTGAATCAGAAACAGTTACTTCACACTTCACAATTCAAATAAACATTAACAAATACAGTATAATCTTTCTAAGCAAAATATAAAGGTACTTAACTAGGAACTAAATTTGTAGGGCCCAGCAATCTGTGTGTTCATAAACTCTCTGCTCTGTTTGAGACCCGTTGGTCTACAGTAGTGTAGTCCAACAGAAATAAGCAAGCCGCATGTTAATTTTCAACTTTTCCAGTAGCTACATTTAAAAAGATAAAAAGATGAAATTAATTTTGAGATTTAACTCAATATACACAAAAATTTCAACTTGTAATCTACATAAAAATATTGAGGTATTTTACTTTTTGATATGAAGTCTTTAAAATCCAATGTGCATTTCATACTTAACAGCACATCTTAATTCAGACTAGCTCCCTTTCCAATACTCAATAGCCATACATAGCCAGCAGCTACTCTATTAGACAGCTACCACATAATGCAATTAATTTGCTCTTTGAGATGGTAGCATTGTTTACTTTAAATTTACTTAATTCTAATTATTGGAATTAATCATTCCAATTTGAATAACTTAAAATTCTAATGATTTGACCGTGTGTGGTGGCTCACGCCTTTGGGAGGCCAAGGCGGGTGGATCACTTGAGGTCAGAAGTTCGAGACCAGCCTGGCCAATGTGGTGAAACCCCATCTCTACAAAAAATACAAAAATTAGCAGGGTGTGATGCCATGTGCCTGTAATCCAGCTACTTGGGAGGCTGAGGCAGGAGAATCGCTTGAACCTGGGAGGTGGAGGTTGCAGTGAGCCGAGGGCGCGCCACTGAACTCCAGCTGGGGCAGCAAGTGAGACTCCATCTCAAAAAAAAAAAAAAAATTCTAATAATCTTAAAGTGACACCTTTTTCAATTAATATGTTAGATAAAAGGATGGCTCTAGTGTTCTGTAGGACAATAGGGTGACTATAGTGAAAAATAATTTATCGTATATTTCAAAGTAACTAAGAGTGGAATTGGAATGTTCCTAACGCAAAGCAATGATAAACGCATGAGGTAATGGATACCCCAATTACCCTGGTTTGATCATTACACATTGTATGCTTGTATCAAAATATCACATGGACCCCATAAATATGTACAATCATTATGTATCCATGATAATTAAAAATAAGACAAAACCCAAAGACACACATGGTGTATGAAAGCATCTTAGCAAATTTACCAGTGTTATAAGAAATAAAAAATATGGTGAAAAGCCAGTACTATCATCCCTTGGTGCATATTAATGCTTCTACTGTTCAGACCCTGAAGCACAAGCCAACAACCTAACCCAACTCTTTGAATGTATTTTCCAACATGAAAGAACACTCCAGGTAAATACATCAACCAAACTGGTCAACTAGTCTTTTCTCTGGCACTTCTGGACTTTGAATCTGTTATGGAATCAAAGAAATGTCCCCTGTGGTGGCTGAAGGCGTCAAGCATAATAATGAAGATAGGTTAGCAGTCATGATTCTCACCACTCTGAACTGGAAGTGACCAGTTTTATAGAGAGGAAAGCATTACACAGACCCATACAATATATCAGAAATGAACAAGAGTCCTTTCAGTACCACATTCCCCGTTCTAGTACTCCCTGCTGCACTCGTCTTTAGTATCATGTTTCTCCAGTATCCTAATATATTATCCTCTTTAAGATAGCCTGAGTTTCTCTTCCTTGCAATTAAGTCTTAGTATATAAGAAAAACGAGTAAAAGATTTGGACAAACATGTATTAGTGCTCGAAACTTTTAAGCAGATTAGTAACCCATTGTTCCAAAAACAAATTACAGCCTTCCCTTATCTCAAATCTGGGCTTAGGTGTTGCTCCTACAGCAAAGAGAATTTACCTATTTGTGTGTATTCACCAGACTGTAAGTTCCACCTGGACAGATGCTGTATTTTTCTTGCTCATTCTGATGTAATCCAGCATCTGGCACACGCCTTACTTTGAATAAATGAATGTATATTTCTTATTACTATGTTCAAAGACTGATCTTCTGTACCAGCAAATAGCACATAATGAGAACAACTGCTCTTTCCTTATTCAGAGCAAAATTCAAGCAAAAATAATAATCTTTTTCTTCCAACTTTACCCTTCAGAAATGTACCATTTACTGAGCACCTAAGTTACTTCTAACTTTGCAGTTCAAGTAATCACAGTATAATCATTCTAAGCAAATTATATAGGATTTCATTTTAATTCTATAAATAGGATGTTTTCTTTATAAATTTTTGGCAGAGATGTGCTGCTCAGATCTCCCCTCAAGAAAGGACGTGCTACCCAGCTGCAAGGACTTGCTACCCAGCTGTGGCTAGCTGATAGCCTCGTTATTGGCTTTGTCGGAGTTTACCTCAACTTTCTAGCCAGGTGAGGTGATCCCCAGCCAATTACCTGACAATGCAGTGGGACAGTGGTCTAGCCATTTCTGCCTAACATACCACTCTATCAGGGAGTCTCTGCTCCGAAGCTCCCACTGGGCTGACAGCAACTTTGTCAACTCTGCATCACTGTCTGACAGTTTCCCCTAATTCTGCACCCTTCCTTCTCCTTTCACTGGAGTTAAGCTCTACTAAAACATTTTGCACTTCTAGCTACATTTTAGTATCCTCTCCCTGGGGGATCTTTCCTGTGACAAAAACAAAGATTCATTTATTTCCAATTTAATCTGTAAACTTAATCTCTCACCTATTTAACCTCTTTTATGTTAATAATGCTTGGCACGCTTTCCCTCAGACTGTTGACATTTTGGTTTCATGTTCCCAAAACATTTTAAACCTAGTACAATGAGTTTGTTTCTTCACATAATCATTGTGCTTTTACCAGCAAAACATTTTACACATTGATTTAAAATGTTTGTATTATTGATATTTTAAAATATAATTATTTTAAATATATTTCACTTTATTTGGTAAAGATACGTTTATTATTCCCCCAAAAAGCCTTAAGAGCTTTGAAACAGAAAAAAAACAACAAACCTTAACAGCACCATCTTATGGTACTTAACTAGGAACTGTTCACTGCTCAATCAATATGACAAAAAGCAGACTTTTGAAGCCATAATCACCCATGAGTTACTTCCTGTCCACCTAGTTTGAACAAGGTTTTAAAATACAGCAAATGACCAAAAAAAAACCAAAAACCAAAAAACAAACCAAAAAGTTCTTACTATTGAATCAAGTCTTTTAAGTTGATAAGTGCATATAGGTCCTGTTTTCCTTTCTCAAGGCTTTGGAAATACTACAACCGGCTTTGGAAATACTGCAACCCTTTTTCTCCATCTCTCCCATTATTCTCTATAATACAGACCTTCACTTGCCTTGCTTCTTTTCCCCTTTGTTGAATTTACTAGTATCTGACAGTTTAAAACATTTTAAGTCTGCTGATTTCCCCACAAGAATGTAAGCTCTATAAGGGCACAGCCTTTATTCATTTTACTCACCATGACATTCTCAGTGCTGCCTAGCATGAAAAAGGTACTCAGAATTTTTGAATAAATAAGTCCTTTTTTACTTAAAGAATGGCTATAATTAAATCAGCCTTGGAATAAGCAGGAAAAAAGCTCACTTGAGAGAAAATTTCACTATAAACTTGAAGATCTTAGGAAAGAATGAATTGAGCCATCAGAGAAGTGAAGCCCATGGCCAGCCAGGGAGAACCAAAAGGCCTGGATAGAAGAAATTAAGACCAGATTGGTCCAGAGATGTTTTTGTTTGTTTGTATTTTTAGTAGAGACAGGGTTTCACCGTGTTGGCCAGGATGGTCTCGATCTCCTGACCTCGTGATCCGCCCGCCTCGGCCTCCCAAAATGCTGGGATTATAGGTGTGAGCCACCGCACCCGGCCCCAGAGATGTTTTTACATGTGCTCATCTAGCACATTCACATTGACAACTCTGACATAGATACGCAGCCTGTGCTTGAATATTTACAAGGATATAAAGATGCTAATTCTCAAGGCATCCTGCCAACCATATTTTGAAATCTTAGGCTACCAAAAGTAGCTAAAGAAAGTCATAAGATGGGAATGAATGATTAATAGACCAAAAACTTAACACTGTCAGTTAAAAAACAAATATAAAAGGTATTAATTAGAAAAAGTATTTATTTCTGCTCCGTTCATACATCTTATTGTTCAGGAAACAGTTTTACATACATATCTGAAATAATCTACCATCACACACTCTAGTTAAAGGCAAAGCACCATAGGTAAAGCTGATCAGCTGTCCAGAGTTCTCAGCTGATGGAATCTTGCTTCTGGATTTTATGTTAATTTCTGAAAACCAGAAATGTCATCTCCAAAAAAGTTAAGAGGGTTGTAAAAAATAATCACTTTATTTGATATTATAGTTGTAGATATGGAATATATTTTAAGAAATGAAAAACTAAAAAGAAAATGCCACTCAACATCATTGGTATAGCAATAGGCCAGCAGGAAAAAAAATTCTGTGATAAACTTGTCTCTTTAATACCAAGAAGAAATTCTAGTCCAAGCTTCAATACGCTTCCTGTTTTTTCACTAGATATTTCTTTTACTGCTGCTCTTCATTCTTTTCCACATTTCATATTAGAGGATTGGTACAGCCTTTAAAACTTCATTGACAGGAGCAAATCCAGTATCCACTGATTTCTTCTCAAAGGCACTCTAACCCATCAGATAGCCCCTGCAGAAATATAATTATAAGCACAAAAAGTGAAAAGAATTGTTTTTATATTCTCTTATTATAGTATTTCAAAATGCCAAAACAAATTTTATGATATATCAAATAACAATCCAAAAATATAATTGCGTGATTCTTTATTATGGTCCTTATTTCATATTTTGCCCCCCTCCCCCAATATACAAATAAATTACTGAGCCTCAGTTCTACTATCCTTCCCTCTTTTTCCTTTTTTTTTTTTGAGACGGAGTTTTGCTCTTGTCACCCAGGCTGGAGTGCAATGATGTGATCTCAGCTCACTGCAATCTCCCCCTCCCGGATTCAAGTGGTTCTCCTGCCTCAGCCTCCCAAGTAGCTGGGATTACAGGAGCGTGCCACCACACCTAGCTAACTTTTGTATTTTTATAGAGACAGGTTTTCGCCATGTTGGCCAGGTTGGTCTGGAACTCCTGACTTCAGGTGATCCTCCTGCCTTGGCCTTCCAAACTGCTGGGATTACACGCGTGAAGCCCGGCAAAGTTTTTTTTTTTTTTTTGAGATGGAGTTTTGCTCTTGTTGCCCAGGCTAGAGTGCAATGGTGCAATCTCGGCTCACTGCAACCTCTGCCTCCTGGGTTCAAGCGATTCTCCTGCCTCAGCCTCCCAAGTAGCTGGGATTACAGGTGACCGCCACCACGCCCAGCTAACTTTTTCTATTTTTAGTAGACACGGGGTTTCACCATCTTGGCCAGACTGGTCTCAAATGCGCGACCTCAGTTAATCCATCCACCTCGGCCTCCCAAAGTGCTGGAATTACAGGTGTAAGCCACCGCACCTGGCCCTTCCCTCTTAAAGTTACAAAGCAGTATGCCAAACAACACAGAATAAGAAAAGGAAGTAAAGAAAAGAAAATGATATCTAAAAGTTAAAGTTAAGAGTCAGAATCAATCTATTTTAGGCTCTCAGAAGTGCAACAAAATCAAAATGTTTTTTTATGTAAAGAAACTGGTTTGGATTTCTAAAAACTCTAATATTACCAGAAGAGAAGTGGGAGAATCAGAAGCTATTCAGGACTGGGAGGTGAGCCTCTGAGACTTCAAAAAAGTGTGCACAAACATCTGCCCCTGAACCTCTAATACTTTAGGAAATGTCTGGATAACAGTTAGGAGCTTTAGCTGTACCTGCTGGTAAGGTCAAACTTCATGCTGGTCAAACAGGAGATCCTTTTATTAAATGTGCAAGTTAGGCCCTGAAATCCCCTTTAAATTAAAGCATTAAATCTGGTGTTATAAAAGTTCCAAACCTTTCCTTTGGCAATAAACCCTTAAAGTCTATTATTAATTAAGAATCTACAGGATCAGGAAAAAAAAATGGAAAAATTAGGTACAAGTATCCGCATTAAGAAAGGGTTGGGCTGGGCATGGTAGCTCATGCCTATAATCCCAGCACTTTGGGAAGCCGAGGCAGGTGGAGCACCAGGTCAGGAGTTCGAGACCAGCCTAGCCAACATGGTGAAAACCCACCTCTACTAAAACTACAAAAATTAGCTGGGCGTGGTGACAGACGCCTGTAATCTCAGCTACTTAGGAGGCTGAGGCAGGAGAATTGCTTGAACCCAGGAGGTGGAGGTTGCAGTGAGCCAAGATTGTGCCATTGCACTCCAGCCTGGGCAAACAGAGTGAAACTCCATCTCAAAAAAAAAAAAGAAAAAACAAAACAAAACATCCTGGCTAACACGGTGAAACCCCGTGCTCCAGCCTGGGCAATAGTGCAAGACTCCGTCTCAAAAAAAAAAAAAAAAAAAAAAAAAGGTTTACAACACCTTATACTCACTGACGGCTTCAGAACGCCTCTTCTTTTGACCCTGCTTCTACCACTTACTGCATGAGCCTGGCAAACCTCACTCAGTTTCCTCATCTGTAAAATGGAGTTACCTCAAAGGGTTTTAAGGATTATAAGAGAATCTACTCATATAGTAATTGCTACTCATAGTTACATGCACTTGACAAATGTTAGCTGCTATTTTTAGAGTCCCAAGTTTCTTCACTGGTAACGTAGGATTTAAAAACTACTTGACAATACTGAGGTCTCCTCCAGTGCTTGGCACACAGCAAACACTCAAAAATGTGACTTGCCTCCCTTTTGGCTTCTGAACTCACTGGACTCCCTGTATGATTAGACTTATGTTCAGCCAATGCAATCAACCTAGAACTCACACACTCTTTTCTTTCTGCTATATCAGCCTGGCCAATCCACACACTCTGAGTAAAGAGAACTTTCATCTAACACAACCATCTTGACACCCAGATACTTCTCACCTCCTCCCAAATCCAAAACTGAACAAAAATTTAAAAATAAAAAGGTTTGGCTGGGCACAGTGGCTCACGCCTGTAATCCCAGCACTTTGGGAGGCTGAGGCAGGCGGATCACGAGGTCAAGAGATTGAAACCATCCTGGCCAACACAGTGAAACCCCATCTCTACTAAAAATACAAAAATTACCTGGGTGTGGTAGTGCACGCCTGTAGTCCCAGCTACTCAGGATGCCGAGGCTGGAGAATCACTTGAACCTGGGAGGCGGAGATTGCAGTGAACCGAGATCATGCCACTGCACTCCAGCCTGGCAACAGAGCCAGACTCCGTCCCCCACAAAAAAAAAAAAAAAAAAAAATTAAAAATTAAAAGGTTCTTTGGATATATACATTGAATTTAAAGACCTCACATAAATTTGCTACTATAATGCCTGATGTGTCACAAAAAGGATACTTTAAAACATAAGCTTCACAAGAAAAAAAAAAAGGTTCAAGAAGGTTTTAAGCAAGCATCCACTAATATCTGCACTCTGTAGTAGAAGTTACCCAACAGCTAGCTTACACTATGAAACAAGGGTACTAAAGACTCATTAGGAGTAACTTCTTGTCATTTGCATATACCTATATGTGAATATACACTTTGTACTCTATCTCTTAATATAGCTATATATTATGGTATCCTTCCTTGTAACCAGTGGGTGACCCATGCTTGTCAACCTATATTTAGATAGAAAAGAATATTTAAATAGACATGTCCTGTTCAAAGCTGCCAAACTTAAAATAGTTTTACCTTAAGGACAATTTTGGAGATACTAAGAAATATTATAATGCTATAACGATACCATGTTAGAAAAAAGAAAAGAAGAACAAATACATTACTATACTTCTTGGTAAGAAATAAAAATAAAATTGTTGAAATACACTTACTATAATATATACTCAATCATTTAGCCCCCTCTCTTGACCCAGAAAATTTCATAATCTTATATTCAGGCCTGTGAGAATTTTACATAAGTAAAACCGTAGATAAATACAATAAAAAGTAAATCAAGAACTCAAAAACCAACTAGAGACAGGAGAAGCCACCATGAAGGACCTTCTATTTAATCTTTAAGGCCATTCTTTCAATCATCACTCAGTGCCTCTGTATATTAAGGAAAGCACTGTGCTAGGTTAGCACTAACAGAAACTTCTCAAAACACTACCACATTCATTATTGCATTTAACCCTTGCAACAATCTTAAAAAGGTGTGTGAAACAAGGATTAGTCTCATTTTACAGATGAAGAGTGTGACAGCAATTAAGTGGTTTGCTCAAAATCACAAGGCCAGAAAAGAACAGAACCAGCATTAAAACACAAGTCTCCTCACTCCTGGTCTACTACCCACTCCAATGGTCCTAGAAATGGAAACCTCACTTTCTTCTTTTAGAAACAGTAATGGTTTATTCAGGCTGGGCACGGTGGCTCACGCCTGTAATCCTAGCACTTTGGGAGGCCGAGGCAGGCGGATCACGAGGTTAGGAGATCACTGGCTAACACGGTGAAACCCCATCTCTACTAAAAATACAAAAAATGAGCTGGGCATGGTGGCGGGCGCCTGTAGTCCCAGCTACTAGGGAGGCTGAGGCAGGAGAATGGTATGTACCTAGGAGGCAGAGTTTGTAGTGAGCCGAGATCACGCCACTGCACTCCAGCCTGGGCAACAGAGCGAGACTCCGTCTCAAAACGAAACAAAACCAAAACAGTAATGGTTTATTCATTTATTTTTGAAACTGTGGCCATAATCTAACTTGAAACAGAACTTTTAGGACTCTATCTTTAGAATGAAAACACTGACATTGATTAACACTTACATTATGATTGAGAGCACACCTCATTTAATCTTGACAACTGTAACTCCCCAAGGTACATTAATACTTCATTTAACAGGTTTGGAACCTGAGGCCAAGAGAGTTCACAGAACTAATCCAAAGTCTCAGAGCTATTAAGTGGCAGGCCAAAACTGGACTCCAAATTCCTCACCCTCTCTACTATACATTGTCCTCAGCAGCTGTACAAATGTTTTGTTTCTTTAGAATGAATTACGTCCCTTATTTGCTAAAAATGAACCTCGGATATCAGCTTTTTAGTCGCTGAAACAATCCAGCTGCTAGTTTCTCTACAGCCTTAACTCTCTAAAATATAGCTCCAAATCTGGAAGGAAATGAAAGAGATTCTCAAACATCTGAAAGTATGGTTACAAAGCCAAGCCATTAAGCTCTCCTTCAGCCAGAACTGATTTAAAAGGTAATTAATAGCTAGGTTATCTATTCCCTCAAGTCATAGAATAACCAGCAAACTGAAAAGAAGAAGAGGGAAAGGATGAAATTACAATAGGTATATACTGATCACCATGACAAGTGACAGGCCAGTGAAACCAACAAAACTGAAAAGTAGTACTATGCATAACAGAAATGTGAAATGACCTCAGTGGAGAAGGTTAAATTATGTTTAATCTCACAGTGTCCAGCAAATAATAGTTATCAAATAATAAATATTTGCTACATACAAATGTGAGTGTTAATGTGTAATACAACAAACACTTTAGAAAGAGATCTGTCGAAAATGAATGCAATGTTTTAGTATTTATGTATTTTCAATTACATGGAATCACATATATGCATCATATCATTCCCTAAATGATGTTAGTTTAAATATTATTACATTCATATTTTTTATTCCTTTCTCCCTTTAAGAGAACTTGTTTTCTGAACTGATCCCATGATCTCAGGATTCATCCAGAAGATCCTTAGCTTTTCTTCTCAAGCTTAATAAACACTAGGTGAAATTGCTAAAAAGCCATTTTTGCCAGCTGAAATAAGGCAGACCTTTTGTCCTCAATTATATGATAGTATCTATTTCAAGTAGTTTTATACAGCTTTATAACAGACTTGCCTGAATGTAGGAACCCATCCCTCCATCTCCAATTGGAACACCTCGCCTGACTTTAGGGCATTACCATGCCACCACAGGCCACCTTTTATTTTTATTTTTTTTTAAGATTCTGCTTTTGGCTGGGCATGGTGGCTCACGCCTGTAATCCCAGCACTTTGGGAGGCCGAGGCAGGCAGATCACTTGAGGTCAGCAGTTCGAGACCAGCCTCTGCCAAAATGGCAAAACCTTGTCTCTACTAAAAATACAAAAATTAGCCTGGCACAGTGGCGCATGCCTGTAATACCAGCTACTCGGGAGGCTGAGGCAGGAGAATGGCTTGAACCTGGGAGGTGGAGGTAGCAGTGAGCCAAGACCGCGCCATTGCACTCTAGCCTGGGTGATAGAGCAAGACTCTGTCTCAAAAAAGGAAAAAAGAAAAGAAAAGAAAAGAAAAAGATTCTGCTTTTAAGTTAAAGCTGCCCTAAGAGTGGAGGCTAAAGACAATCTAATGAAGATTCATTATTTTTTCAGAAGAATCAAGTTCAAACGTGTACCAGTCTTCTACTCAGTAACCGAACATTATTTCCTTTGAGTCTATGTATATTTAAAATGCAGTGAACATACAGATGCATACATACATGATTTCACATACATTATCTCATAAATTATATTAGAATATTTTCATTTTCACAGTGAAAATTACTCCTTTGAGACTGTACTAATAAAAATATTAGGGACTACAGTTTAATTTTTTCCTTTTAAATGTACTGCTATGTGTGCAAAGCTAATAAACAATCATTCTTTATTCTTTTTTTTTTTTTTTTTTTTTGAGATGGAGTCCCACTCTGTCACTGAGCCTGGAATGCAGTGGCACAATTTCGACTCACTGCAACCTCTGCCTCCTGGGTTCAAGCAATTCTCGTGCCTCAGCCTCCCAAATAGCTGGGATTACAGGTGTGTACTACCACGCCCAGCTAATTTTTTTATTTTTTAGTAGAGACTGGGTTTCACCATGTTGACCAGGCTGGTCTTGAACTCCTGACCTCAAGTGATCTGCACACCTCGGCCTCCCAAAATGCTGGGATTACAGGCCTGAGTCACTGTGCCCAGCCAACAGTCATTCATTTTCGATGTTTCTTCAAAACTCAAGACATCAAATAAAACATGTTTTAATTAGTAAAATTATATCAATAGGGGAAACATCAGGTATTTCAAAAAAGCATAAATCAGAAAACAGAACCAGTAATACTGTTTCAGTGCTACTGTTTTCTCCTTTTCAAAGGCATCTCTCGCTAAAGGTAACATCTTTGTAAAAAAGAATTCCACCCTGGAGGTTATCATGGTGCATCTTATGATACAGCCATCCTTTATCTCAGATGCTAGAAACATAGTTGATTTGGAAAAACCAGTGGCTATTGGTGTTTTTTTGACATCTTTTTTATTGTTGTGGTTAAGTCCACTCACTATAATCAAACTGTTAGGTCATCATAGATAATTTGCATGAAAGAAGAAAGATACACCCTTTCCTTGCTGGGATAGTAACTACAACCCTGTTGTGTGTAATACAGGCCAACAGTCCTTGCTCATCATCTCCTCTGGGGCCTGCAAATATTCCAAGAAAGATAGTATCATTACTTCCATTTCTTATATAAAACTGTCCATTGTCTCTCCTCACTCCATACCCAAGGTACCAGGCATTAGGAGCTGCAGATGAGAAATGATATCACAAAGGGAACCATAAATTCATCTTAAAAATTCAAATCCTAGATTTAGCTGCATAACAAGATACAGAAAATAGCAATTTTCTGTTTGGACCACTGTCCTGTTTTGATTAGATCTAAACATAATCTACAACTGAAACCCAGAAAGTATACCCTTTTTCCCTAGCCTAAAGTTTGGATTTAGTCAACGATGTTACATACTAGCCTATAGAATGCGGACAGGAAGACAAATGTTCACATAAATGATTGCAAAAGTAAGATGAAGGCAATCCAGAGTATTAAACACTTGTCAAAGCTTTTCTGTCAGTAGCAGATAGCTCTATTATCCTGAAAGTCAAATGCCAAAGCTAAAAGATAAACACCTATTTTCTTAATAGACTCACTCCTAGGAAGAGGACCTAAAACTATAAAGAAGGAAAACACTATGTAGAATGAAAACAGTAGGTAGAATGAGAACATATTTGATTCTATAAGCAAAACCAGGACACTTTCTCTGTTCTGACACATGCCTCCAAAGGTTTCTTTTGTTTTGGTTGTAAATTTTCTTTTCTTTTTTTTTTTTTGAGATGGAGTCTTACTCTGTCGCCCAGGCTGGAGTGCAGTGGCATGATCCTGGCTCACTGCAAGCTCTGCCTCCTGGGTTCATGCCATTCTCCTGCCTCAGCCTCCCAAGTAGCTGGGACTACAGGCACCCGACACCATGCCTGGCTCATTTTTTGTATTTTTAGTAAGAGATGGGGTTTCACCATGTTAGCCAGGATGGTTTTGATCTCCTGACCTTGTGATCCGCCCGCTTCAGCCTCCCAAAGTGCTGGGATTACAGGCACGAGCCTTTCAGTAACCTCTTTATTCTATCTGGGAGTCGCTTCTTTTCTTGCTCTGCTAATGAAAACTTCAGTCTTTTCTATACCAGTACACCTTACCAGGCTATGGTGACTTACTTCCACTAGAAGCAGAAAAACAAGGAACAAAAAGAAGAGGCTGGAGTACCTTAGTCTTCATACAATTTAGCC
This sequence comes from Pan troglodytes, assembly GCF_028858775.2. Classification (NCBI taxonomy): domain Eukaryota; kingdom Metazoa; phylum Chordata; class Mammalia; order Primates; family Hominidae; genus Pan; species Pan troglodytes. The sequence continues at coordinate 110,112,764 of NC_072401.2, read as the reverse complement.
AATGGCCAGAAATGCCTTCCCCAAATGAAAATAAGAGCTGCTGGCCGGGCACAGTGGCTCACACCTATAATCCCAGCACTTTGGGAGGCTGAGGCGGGTGGATCACGAAGTCAAGTGTTCCAGAACAGCCTGGCCAACATAGTGAAAACTTGTCTCTACTAAAAATACAAAAAAAATTAGCTGGGTGTGGTGGCAGGCGCCTGTAATCCCAGCTACTTGGGAGGCTGAGGCTGTAATCCCAGCTACTTGTGAGGCTGAGGCAGGAAAATCTCTTGAACCTGGGAGGCAGAGGTTGCAGTGAGCCGAGATTGCACCACTGCACTCCAGCCTGGGCAACAATGTGAGACTCCATCTCAAAAAAAAAAAAAAAAAAAAAAAGAGCTGCTGCCAGAGGAAACTGAGGCAGCTATATGGCCACACAGATATTCAGCTGACAAAGAACTCCATGCTTTCCCTCCCATCCTGCCAGGACTAAAATGGGAACACGATGATTGTGGGATCATCATGTACTTTTGCCCATTCTACCCCAGGTGTGTTACAGACAATGGACAGGTTAAGTCACAGAACAAGTGAATTTGTAAAATTCAAACACACTAAGAAATCAGTATAGTTGACACTTGATGTTTAACACAGTCCCTAAAAAATAAAATACTAAAAATAAAATACTAAGAGCTAATATTTGTGGTATGCTTGCCCAAATTTCCTGTCATTACTGTAGTTACTAATGCATCCATGAATTAAATTAGAATATATGGAAATGTGATTGTATTTGTTCACATTTCAAGTAAATAATCTTAAACAGAATTATGAAAGATGCCATAAACCATCTTATTTTTCTTCTAAAGATACTGAAAAGTTTTCTGAATCAAAATAATCTTTAAATACACATTAAACACACACACATACACACACACACACACAAAAATATATAAATATCCTTTTCCTATCTTTTTGAAAGGCAATAACTCTCTTTTCCCTTACAAGGCATAATGGGTTTTCTTCCCACCAATATTCAAAGAGCGGCAACAGTGAGTGATCTGAAGCTATTCCCTACATTAATACTACTGAAATCCTGTGTTACAGATTAGCCAAAAGGCATTTTAAAGAAACAATGACAGCTAGGCACGGTAGCTCATGCCTATAATCCCAGCACTTTGGAAGGCCGAGGCAGGAGGATCACCTGAGCTCAGGAGTTCAAAATCAGCCTGGTCAACACTGCGAAACCCCATCTCTACTAAAAATACAAAAAATAGCTGAGTGCTGTGGTGCATGCCTGTAATCCCGGCTACTCAGAAGGCTGAGGCAGGAGCATCACTTGAGCCCGGGAGACAGAGGTTGCAGTGAGCCAAGATTGTGCCATTGCATTTCCAGCCTGGGCAACAAGAGCGAAACTCTGTCTCAAAAAAAAAAAAAAGAAGAAAAAAAAAAAGAAAGAATGACTATCTTCAGTCATTGATACCAGGACAAAGTAACTAAATTTTCTCTCATGAACATTCATGGGGATAACAACTAAGAAGATCTATTAGTTTCAATTTTTATTAACTATAGCTGTAACCTGACCAAGTTACAAATATATTTGGTTTCTGGATTTTTCACCCATGTAAATGAAAGTTAAATTAAATGTCCTATGACGTTACATTTTGCAGGTAATCATTTTACCAATTTGCAACATAAGGTGCTGATTACACAAATAACTTACGGCAGTTTCATTCTCATGAATACTCTAGCCATGAAAAAACTCAATAGGACACAGACGAATCCAATGAACAGAAGAAGGAATCTATTGAGTTTTGGGATATTTGGTGCATTCGATCGGTCCAGGATTATGAAACCTAAACCTCCCATTGTAAATAGGAAGCTGGATGCAAGTCCTTCCATAATATATTGTCCATTTACTCTGGAAAAGAAAAGAATGACCATAGAAAGATAATAAATAGAAATGTTTCCCCTTAAATAGAAATTCCTATTTCCGTTTTTGTGCCAAAACATTTTTGTGCTATATTTCTTATTCTTAGCCTTACAACTATTTTACTATACCTCTGGATATTCATCTGTCCATTCAACAGATATTTATTGAGTCTATTAGGTAGCAAGCACTGTTTTAGGTTCTGGGGGATATACAACAATGAATAAAACAGACAAAAATCTTTGTCTTCATGGAGTTCACATTCAAAAAAAGTTGTAAAACCTCAACTAACACAACTGTTTATGTAAAATAAATACTCATATTTTATGTATACGAACGCTTTACCCAGAACTTTAGCTTAGCTTTTTTTTTTTTGAGATGGAGTCTTGCTGTCGCCCAGGCTGGAGTGCTGTGGCACGATCTCGGCTCACTGCAACCTCCACCTCCCAGATCGCTGGGACTACAGGCGCGTGCCACCATGCCTGGCTAATTTTTTGTATTTTTAGTGGAGACGGGGTTTCACCGGGTTAGCCAGGATAGTCCCAATCTCCTGACCTCGTGATCCGCCCACCTCGGCCTCCCAAAGTGCTGGGATTAGAGGCGTGAGCCACCGCGCCCGGTCTAGGTTAGCTTTTTTTTTAAAAGTTATGCTATTTAAATTTCTACTATCAATTTCAAACCAATTTTGAATTGGTTAGATGTGTTTCTTGAAGTTTTATGTTAATAATAATAAACTTCTTGTTTCAAATGGAAATATTTTAAAAAGAAACTGTTCTTAAATAAGGCTCCATGAGCCCCATAAGAACTTCAGTGAACTACAAACCCCTATAATTATATGTAAAAGTGTGTGTGTGTGTGTGTGTGTGTGTGATTTTTCTAGGGATACAGAGCTTTTATCAAATTCTCATAGTTCAGGGACCTCAAGAAGAAAATTTCTCGTTAAAGGGATGATTATACATAGGCATATGTAAACAGGGTATTTTTTTTTTTGGTCAATTGTTTTCACTGAAAACACAATATATGTACCAAGTTCAAAATTCAAACAGTGTGAAAGAGGGCACTATGAAAAGCCACCCTACCATCAACCTGTCATTAACTCCCCTCCACAGAGAATACTAATAAATCTTTCCAGAAATATTCTATGCATAAATAGCATTACTGCAAATATAAATATATAGCTATGTTTTGGTAGATATTTATCAAGTAAATTTTAGAAAGCAATATAAGCATTGTTCAGGTGAACAAAACCACACTGGAATGGGGTTTCACTGATTAAATAGAACGCTCAAGTCTCAAAAATACTTTTGTTATTTAATGGTATAGACCAGGGTATAGTCCAAAAATATTTTCTTAAATACCCATATAGTAAATATCTTAGGCTTGCAGGGTATATGGTTTGTGTCATACTTACTCAACTCAGCCACTGTAGCTTAAAAGCAGCCATAGATCATATAAAACACATGGGCATGCTTACTTCCAATAAAACTTTTTTGGGGAAAAGAAAAAAGCAGCTATAGTTCGCTGACCCCCAGAACAATCTATAAATGTAGTTTAAACTGACACCCTACTGTAAATTGGTGATACATCATTATGAAATACTTTATTTCTTAATAAATAAATAATATACTCTTGTTCTTGACTCACTTTCTGCCATTTCAGAATCCAGCATTTTAAAACAGCTGTTGTCTAAATACACATGGATCCCATAGGTTTTACTCTATTTTTAAATAAGTTGGCATACCACAGCAACCTTCTTTCCCACCACCAAATCATTCAAAAAGGTATCTTCTACCTGTAGGCCAAGAAAGCTACTGGCCTCTGATGTCCATGTTCATCAGTCATAGAACCGACACTTGGAGGTTCAACAATAACATCATAAATTATTCCTATAAGAAAGACAACAGAGCAGATTAGATTGTATTACTAATTTTTGAAAATAGGATTATAGTTTTCATTGTCTCTTAAGGTTCATTTACTTTTTTTTTGAGACACAGTCTCACTCTGTCACCCAGGCTGAGAGTGCGGTGGCGCCACTTGGCTTACTGCCAAACTCCGCCACCCAAGTTGAAGCAATTCTCCTGCCTCAGCCTCCCGAGTAGCTGGGACTACAGGCGCCCACCACCACGCCCAGCTAATTTTTGTATTTTTAGTAGAGACGGGATTTCACCATATTGGTCAGGCTGGTCTCGAACTCCTGACCTCAGGTGATCCACCTGCCTCAGTCTCCCAAAGTGCTGGGATTACAGGTGTGAGCCACTGCACCCAGCCAAGGTTCATTTACTTTTAAATAGGAATGCTTTGATTGTATTATTATAACCAAATGTGGCCCAACTCATCTAAGGTTCTGATAAATCATTCAGACATTCAACTCAATGTTTTAGAATTACTTTGAAAACTGTATGATATCTAAATGAAGTACAAATTTCATAAAGGAAATTCATCCAATAAGAGTTGCTAATACTCAGGAATGACTTTAGTATAAAGGGGATTTAAAATTAAAGGCTCTACTTCAGTTCACAAAAATTGTCTCAGATATGCTTAGATTTGTTTCTGTAAATTGAAAAATAACTAGAGAAATTGCTTAAATGTAAAACAAGGAGACATTTTAAAACCACGCCATCAGGCAGAATGGCAATACTAGAGATTCATAATCATTAACATTAATGCCCACCATTATGTCATAATGTCATCGTGATCATTAACATTCATGTTAATCAGCACTAATAGTTTTCTCAATCTCCCACTGTCAACATCTACTCTACCTTCTCCGCTGTTCTCAAACATCTTCATCTCCAGCTTTTCTTAAGCATAACAAGCCTATCTCCCTTATCCTAGCCTGACAAAACAATTCTATAGGAATTCCCTTGTCTTTTCCCCACCAAATCTACAAATACCTGGTACCTGCATCCATTCTCACCTCCTTCTTTCCAGCTACAAAGAGGAAGATTCCCACCTCCTATTATGTGGGATCCCTTTTGCAATTACCAGGAGTCCATTCCCACTTGGACTCTCAGGGACTTTATTCCTTTGGATATCTCTCCTCTCTCCTGTATTTTCAAGCTCTCCTTCCCTACATCAACCCTCCTTGACTTCAGATCCTCTTAGCTAACATCCTATTTCTATCTTTGCTTTCTGAAAGGGAGTCAGACTTTCTTCTGGAAGACTTAGGCAAACTTGCCATCTCCCCTTTCTTACTTACCCTTCATTCTTCAACTCAATCCAATCTGGCTGCTGCAACCATTGATACTGCTCTTTCTAAGGTCACCAATGATCTCCATGTTGTCAAATTCAATGGACACTTTTCAGTTCTCATCTTAGGAGACTTCTCAGAAGCACTCAATCCAGTTTACTAAACCAATTTCTGAAAAACACCTCTTCTTATGGCTTTTGTGATACTCCTCTTCATGTTTTCTTGCTACCTCTCTATTGGGCCTCTTCTTTTATAAAACCACTAAATGTTGGAGGCCCTCAGGGATTGGTCCACTGTCCTCTTCTACTTCTCTCCAAAATGAACTCCCAGGGCTTTCAATTTCATGTGCTAAAGACTCTCAATGTGATGTGCCAAAGACTCTCAATGTGATGTGCCAAGGCCTCTCAAATAATGCCAGTACCATTAGAATTACATGTAAGCTCCTCAAGAACAGGGACTTTGGACTTTGCCTATACTCTTCAATGTCTCATGGGAGTTCCAGAAATGTCTGTTAGTTGACCAACTTCAACACAGGCCTCTTTTCTCAGGTCTAGATTCCCATCTGCACATGTGACATATCCAACTAATTTTACCCCAAAACAACCTCTGGTGCACCATTTTCCACCAAAAACTTTGTTTTCTCAATCTCAGGAAATGATACTTCCATCTGTTCAGGAGCTCAAACCAGAAACCTGTAAGATTCCTTCCCACTTCATTCTTCCCCTACACCCAGTGAATTGAAGACCTACTGAATCTACTTCCAACATATCTTTCATTATCCTAATCTCCACTACCATAAACCTTGTATAGTCTCAGTCAACTACAAAGGCCACCTAATTGGTCTTTTGGTCTCACATTTGCCCTACGTTTCCCTCTCCCTAGCATATCCTTTCCCCGAACTCTTCAGATTTTGGCTTACATATCATTTCCTCAGGAATCACATCCAGTCCAATCCAGATGATGCTTCCAACTCCCTTTATTTTCTCAAAAACCTTTTGTTCTTTTCTTTCACCGTATTTATAACCGCTGTTTGTTTGTTTTTATTTTTTGAGAGAGGGCTGGGTCTTGCTCTGTCACCCTGGCTGGAGTGCAGTGGTGCCATCACAGCTTACTGCAGCCTCAGCTTCCCAGGCTCAGGCGATCGTCCCACTTCAAACTCCTGCACCATAGTCCCAGCTACTTGGGACTACAGGCGTGCGCCACCAAGCTTAGCTAATTTTGGGGTTTGTTTTTTGTTTTTGAAACAGGGCCTTGCTCTGTTGCCCAAGCTGGAGTGCGGTGGCACCATCTCGGCTCACTGCAACCTTCACCTCCCGGGTACAAGCAATTCTCCTGCCTCAGCCTCACAAGTAGCTGGGACTACAGGCGTGTACCACCACGCCTGGTTAATTTTTTGTATTTTCAGTAGAGACAGGGTTTCGCCATGTTGCCCAGGCTGGCCTTGAACTCCTGGGCTCAAATGATCCAACTGGCTCAGGCTCCCAAGGTGTTGGATTACAGGCGTGAGCCACTGCGCCTGGCCTGTTTTTGTGACCATTTTTAATGGACAAAAAAATTATGTGACATTTAACATGTCTCATCTATGACATTATAAGCTTCAGGAGGTCAGGGTCCTTATGTTTTGTTCTATTATCTCCAGTACCTAGTGCCTGAAACTTAACGGGACTCAGTATCTATTTGCTGACTATTTGTCAGCAACAAAGAGTTTATTTATAAAGGTGCACTCAGTTTTTAGAAGAGACTTCTTCCCTTCCAGTGGCAAAATCAATTCATCATACAAGATACCTCATAGACCTGGCCACTAAAAGGCATCCTTTCCACTTTCCCCCAATGGTTGGGACAGAGAATCTCCCCATTACAATAATCAACAGGGAAAAAAAGAGGGCCACAAAGAAAACTGAGGCTTCTCGCAAAGAATCTGACTCCAAGGGAAGTAAGGGTTACAGGAAAGAAACTAGCATTATTCATTATTATTATTGAATAATGACTTTTTTTTTTTGTCCAACGACCTCCGTGAACTGTGCAAAAATATGGAACGCTTCACGAATTTGCGAGTCATTCTTGCACAGGGACCATGGTAATCTTCTCCCTATCATTCCAATTTTAGTATATGTGCTGCCGAAGCGAGCACTCAATAATAATACTGAATTATTCTATATTATTTATTTTTAAAAGTCTATTATTTTTAAAAGCCACATGCATTTTAAATTTTGTTTATTCAGTACAGTAGCTATTAACTTGATGAGCAAATGTTAATGGTTAATGCTAATGCAATGCTAGATAGTATCTTGTTACCAAAAAAGTATTTAAATGTAACTCAAATATTTAAATGTAATTTATTTAAATGAACGTAAGTTAATTCTCACTATTCTAGATTGGGGGAAGGGGGTAAATTCAAAGGTGCCTTCTAGAACTCAGCTCTCTCCGTTTGAATCCTCCCGCTTCAGTGCCAACTATTCTCACAAAACATCTATGAAAATAACAATTATATGGCCACTCCCTTAAAAGTAGAACTACTTTTGCTATCCCAAATCCGTAGCTTTAATTTCATAATTTCCAGGTTAAGTACACCACTTCCCAAAATCTAAATTAATTTTATAATTTCCAAGTTAAATACACCACTTCCCCAAATCTAAATGTACACAGTAGCACAGTTCTAAGTAAATCTTGGAACTGTGGCCTGAAAGGGTAGTGGCTCTGAAAAGACTGGAGCCGGATTGCCAACTCACCAGTACATAAGGCAACGCCCCTTTGCAATTTTCTATTTGAAAAGGACAGAATAAGATGATAGACAATTCAGAAGCGTTTAATAGTAATGCTATTTATTTTTTTAATTCTCAACTTCTGCCCACTGAAATACAGTATCGTCTGCAAATCTCATCTCCAATCTCAAATATTTATCAAACCTGTGATTTCAGAAAATTCCACTGATATTTATTCTAGGTCATGCAAAAGGCAACACAGAACCGTAGGTTTGAGCCAACAAAACTAAAGACTGTCAAGTCTCTTCCAAGATTCCAGGACAAAGACAAGTTTAAAAGTCCCACAAGCTCTTGACCAACCATGGAAGCGGAGTTGGCCAAATTAGACCTTCCCAGGACCTTTATCAACCAACCAACCATGGAAACGGAGTTGGCCAAACTAGGCTTTCCCAGGACATTTATCAAACAACGTATGGCAAGCAATAAAAAGAGCAACAATTTGGCCTTGAAAAATATATTTGACTCGGATCCCTGGGATGGGAGGGCTAGAAGGAGAAGAAAGGCAATGGGAGTGAGAACACGAATTCTCTCAAGACAGGGCGTGAGGGCGAATAAACTTGGACGTTAACACTTCGGACCCCAGAACTCCCCTCCACCCTCAGAAAAGATCCAAAGCAGAGCTATGCTTCCCCCGCGACTGAGAGTCAGCGGAACAGACCCGCCTCCCGGGGCGGGTCAGTTCTCCGCGCCTCAGCCTCTCGGGCCCGACAGCCCGAGTTACCTCCGGTGATGAGGAAGTAAGACACCACCACCAGAGCATACACAGTCATGGCCGACGGCATGTGCAACCAGGGCGGCTTCTTCAGCTTCAGGTTGGGACATTCGAGCACTAAGAACGGGACACGGTACAAAGTCTCCATGTTGGTAGCAGCAAGGGCTGTTCTCGGCCTCAAGCCCCACGCGCCTCCCGGAAACAGGCCCGCCCTCCCTAACAACTGCGCGTGCGCGAGGAAAGGACCCGCAGATCCGTAAAGCTTGGAGGGGGTTACTATATTCATAGAAGAAAATAAGAAACTAAATAAAACAAATATATGATACGAAAAAAATGTTGTAAATTATTTAATCTAATTAAGCTTAAATTGTGATAATGTACTCTACATTTTTCTAATGGATATATAGGTGATTTGTGTACCTTCAAGGACCTGCGGGACTTCTAACGTGGCCAAGCCGGAGAAGCGGAGGCCAAGGAGTCTAGGTGAGCCCCGCCCACTCGCTGTCGCAGGGGATTTGAAAGCTGATTGGACAGGGGGCGCTCCCGGTTCCCAGAGCCGGAGATGAATGGGAACTTTTGGATAGAAATGCCTTTTATATTAGAGGTTTTTTCAAGGGTTAGGAAAAGCCGGAGGCTGCTGAGCTTTTACTTCCCGATGTAGTCGTGGTAATAATAAGAATTAATAATAATTGCTAAACTAATATGTTACCAATTTTTTTTAAACATCCAGCCTGGATTACAAATGTCAACAGGACATCTCTACAGGGATGCCTTAATGCTGATAGCTTGGCATGACCATAATACTATTTTGAATAACTCATCCTCTCAACTTTGCTCTTCCCTTGGTCATCTGTATGTCGGTAAAAGGTAAAATCCCTCTGGCCAAAAATCTTAAAGTCGTCTGGATTTCTCTCCTTACTAACCTTCTGCATCCAAAATATTAGTAGGTCTCTTTGGCTGTACTACCAAAATATCTCCAGTTCATCTGCCCCTCACCATTCCACCACTGACACCCTAGTGTGAGCCACCGCCATCTCTGGTCTGGGCAACATTTACAATCCAAATAGATGAAAATATATGATGGAGAATTAGTCATTAGGGATGGACTAGAAGGTCTAAAAGATTTTTTGTTTTCTGTTTTGCTTTTCTTTTTTATATAATCTTTTAAGACTCTACAAATGTTAACTTCCTTTTGGAGCAAGAGTTAAGAGTCACTGATTACATAAGTCCAGAGCTTATTGACACATTATAGAGCCAGTGTTTTTATATTTTTTTATTTGCTTGTTACTAAGCCCGTGGTTTTTTTTTACAGGATGCCATGTATTGGTTCTGCACTTCTAATTAGCTAACAACTCAATTGTTAAGAAATTGTTTGAAGACCGTAATGAAAATACTATCAAAACATTGCAGTATCCAATTCTAAGTACAGTTGAGGCTTGCTGCCCTTACTGTTCATTAGTGAGAGTCTCCCCCAGAGTCATATTACCTATGTCTTAACGGAACCACACGAATCTTAGGTTATGTAAAGGCCAGTGATAACACCAATAATGAATGCATTTACACCAGAACCAGCGTTTATATGTAGGAAGTTTCTCTGGGCACTGTAAAGCAGAATGTTTCTGAAATTTCCACAGTTTTATAAGTAAGGAACACTTTGGAACAATTAAAATATTTTGCTTTGGTATGAAGAAAAAAATAAAAATAAAACATTTTGCTTTGGAAAAACATAGGGATTAAAGGTTTTTTAATTTCCTTTATAACTTAAAAAGGAATCTAACATTAATTAACCACTGCTTGGCAGGTACTATGTTAAGTGATTTACATTTGTGCTTATATACTCTTCATGACAATTCTGTTAGGTAAATACTAGTATAACTGCTTTACATATGACAAAAGTGACTCCTGGGAAGGGAAATAAACTCAAAAAGTGTAGTATAGTCTGTGACTGGATGAGACCTAAAAGGCAATTGCTGTAGAAGTAAAATAGATTTAAGACATTTAAGATGGTATACGTTTATATACTTATCCTTCTTCCTGTGTATACTAGGGACACATAATTTCTACATACATTGTGGAAAACATAGAAATTATTAATATATAATTTTTAAATGAAAAATTAATTTCATAAATAATAAAACTGCCAAGTCAGAACACACTGCATTCATCTATATGTTGAATTATTACTATCACTTTCCAAAAAGTAAGTTTGCTCCAGGAACCAATTTATTATTATTTTTTAACCTCTTAAGCTTTGAAATATTTTTCAACATGAGTTTGTAATATTCTATAAGCCACGTATAAAAGAGACCTTTCATGAGTAAGATATGCATATCTGTTATCATCCATGTCCTAACCCACAATTCCTACAGAAAAATGTTCTATTTAAACATAACATAAACTCTGTAACTGAAAACCAAAGAAATAATGAATATAGCAGTGGGCATTAGAGCATGCCCTTAAATAAACATATAATCTAATCATTCAGTGGTTTTCTATTTATAGATGAAGAAGGACAAATGTTGAGAGAAACACAGTTTACAATATAATATGCAGTAGAACTGTCATCTTAAGCTACACATAAAAGCAAATGTTAATAATTCTTACTGTGCACAAGCAAATATATATTCAAAGTAGAAAAAAGTGTAAAGATGGTATCTACCAAGCTTTCTGTGTTCATTGTAGAATATTTTAATAAAAAGCCTTGAAGTCAGAAATGGTTCTGCCAGCCAAAAGAGAGGGAGAGCTCCGCAAATAAGTTTTTAACTAAATTCTAAACAAACCAGAATTACAAAGGCTACAAATATTGTTGATTTCTGTTTATTTAAATATGTGTTGGAGAGGAAATTAGTAGCTTTGTTTTTTGTAGGATAATAATACTAATATTAACCTGGATTTTTATTTATGAAGACATTTTGCAGTTTGGTTGACAGTGTCTTGAATTATGTTCTTTCCCACTAGGTTCTGTATAAGCATGAGTACGAAGCACTGTTATGTCTCATGATCTAAATAAAAACTCTTTCTAATGCAATATTGTGGGGTTTGGTGTTATTGTTGTAGTTATTTTACATTTTGAAGGTTGTTTTTAAAATTATATGCAAGTAATGGCTGGGCACGGTGGCTCACACCTGTAATCCCAGCACTTTGGGAGGCCTCCTCACCTGAGGTCAGCAGTTCGAACCCAGCCTGACTAACATGATGAAACCCCATCTCTACTAAAAAGTACAAAATTAGCTGGGCATGGTGGTGTATGCCTCTAATCCCAGCTACTTGCAAGGCTGAGGCAGGAGAATGGCTTGAACCCAAGAGGCGGACATTGCAGTGAGCCGAGATCGCGCCATTGCACTCCAGCCTGGGCAACAAGAGAGAAACTCCATCTCTAAAACTAAATGAATAAACAAATAAATAATGAAAATAAGAAATAAAATTATGCAAGTAAAACATAGGAACCTGCCCAATGTAAAACAATTAATTTATTCAAATATTAGAGACACATATGGAACAAGTTTCCCATTATCACTACTCTAATTTTAGTTCTTCCAGAGGTAGTGAGATCACTGAGTTCTAGAATGTACAATTGGGATAAATGTACTCAGCAAATGGAAGAATCACCATATTGGTTTCCTGACCCATATTATGAGGGCTTTTATGGCAGGAAAGTCTAAGTGTAACCAGTAGAACTGCTTTTACCTACATAAATAATAAATCTAAAGTGACTTCAGTGGCTGATGTGCTATCAAAGACTTGAAAGATGCTGAGTAGTGTTTTCTGCCACATTTTGCTCAATTAACTTGGCCCTTGCAAAAGAAAGATGGACCTTGGAGAACAACAGTGGATTATTGTAAATTTAATCATGTGGTGACTCCAACTGCTACTGCTATTCCACTTGTGGTTTTGTCGCTGGAGCACATCAACACATCTCGTGGCACCTGTTAGCTGTTCTGGCAAATGCTGTTTCTACTTATGCCTATGGTAAAGATCATCAGAAGAAGTTTGCTTTCAACTGGCAGTCAGCAACACACCTCCATTTCAGAATTATATCAATTCCCCAGCTCTATGTCATAATCTGATTTGCAGGAACTTTGATTGCCTTCTCATTCACAGAATATCACACTATGACATTGCATTGATAATATGCTAATTAGACATAGTGATCTAAGTAGCAACTACAGTAGATATATTGTTAGGACAAATGCATGCCAGAGGATGGAAAATAAGCACAATAAAATGTCAGGGTCTCCTCAGGGAAATGTCTAGGGGTTAAGTGATCTGTAATACATAGAATATCTCTTTCAAAATAAAGGATATTTGCTGCACAATGCTCAATTGATGGACCACTTGCAACATATACTTCATTTGGTCATACCATTTTGATGTATTTGCTGAGCAATCCAATAAGCTGCTAGTTTTGATTGGGATCCTGAATAAGCAAAGGTTTCTTCAATAGCAAACTGCTCTGCCACTTGGGCCATACAACTTAGTAGATCCAGTATTACTTGTAATGTCTGTGGTAGATAGGCATGCTTTATGAAGCTTTTGACAAGCCACTGTAGCACAGAGCCTTAGAGCTTTGGCGCAAACCTATGTCATCCTCTGTTGAGAAATAATCTCCAGGCTTGCTACTGAGATTATTTCACAGGCAGTCATCGACAAATGACTCTAGGCTTGCCACTGAGCCTTAGTAGAGATGAAACTATTGACCATGGGCAACAAGCTACCATGAAACTTGAACTACCCATCATTTGACAATTTGGCATTGTCTAATCTATCATTCAATAAATGTGGGTGTCTACAGCAGCATTCCATCATCAAATGAAAGCGTTGTGCATAAGATCAAGCTCAAGTAGATCTTGAAGGTACAAGTAAGTTGTACAAAAAATAGTTTCAAATGCACATGGCCCACATTCCTGCCACATTGTCTCTTTTCTCTCAACCTATATCTATGGCATTATACCTTCAGGCAACCTATGACCAGTTGACTGAAGAAGAAAAGCCTGATTTACAGATAGTTCCACACAATGTGCTGGCACTCTCTGAAAGTAGATGGCTTTGCACAACAGCCTCACTATGAAGGAGAGTGGTAGGCCTGAAGGAAAGTGGTGAGGAAAAATCTTCCCATTGGGCAGAACTTTAGCAGTGTACCTGGTTGTTCATTTTGCCTGGAAGGAGCAACAGCAAGAATTGCAGATCAATCATTTAGTTAGATTCATGGGCCGTTCAATCATTTAGTCAGATGGTTGAAAAATGGGAAGGAACACAATAGGAAAATTACTGAGGAGGTCTGGAAGAGAGGCATGTGGATAGACCTTCCTGTAGGGGTACAAAATGTAAAGATATTTGTGCCTTATGTGAGTGCTTACCAGAGAGCAATCTCTGCATAGGAAGATCTTTATAATTAGGTGGACAAGATGGCCCATTCTGTGGACATCAGTCAGCCTCTTTCCATATCCATTTGTGACCTTGCCCAAAGGACCTACAGATGAAGTGGCCATGGCAGGAGGGATGGAAGCTATGCATGGCCTTTCATTCACTAAGGCTGATCTGCCTAGAACCACTGCTGAGTGCCCAGCCTGCCACAGGAGAAACCAACAATAAGCCCACAATATGGCACTATTCTACAGGAGGATGAGCCAGACCTGGTGGCAAGTTAATTATATAGGACCAGGTCCAGTAGGCACTTGGTTTTTACTGAAGTAAACACACTAGAACAAAGTTTCCTTCCTTACGCATGATGCTGCTACCAAAATCACTATTCTGTAGGCCTAGGGAATGCCATAATCATCACCATGGCTTACTATATACAGCATTGCTTCTGGCCAAGGAACTCATTTAACAGCAAATGAGTTGTGGCCATTGGCTCATGTTCATGAAACTTACTAGTCTTAGTATGTGAAATGGTGGAATGGTCTTTTGAAAACTCAGTTATGATGGCAACCCCTTTGGGAGCAGGTCAATGTCTTCTAAGATACATATATGCAGTAAATCAGTAAGCAACATATTTCTCTCACAGTTAGAATTCACAAGTCCAGAAATCATGTGTAGGGAATGGGAATGGCTCCTCTCGCTTTTACTCAACTTAGGGCTCTACTGATCTAGAAGTATTAGTACCAAAGAAGAATACTTCCACCAAGGAACACATTAATGGTTCCATTAATTTGAGAGATGAGACTGTCAGCTAGCCACTTCACAAATCCTCGTGCCAATGAATCAAGAAACAAATAAAAGAATACTTTATGGGCTAGGCAGATTTATCTTGACAATCAAGAGGAAATTAGATTGTCATCACAAAATAGTAGTAAGGAGGAGTATGCCTGGAATGCAGTAGATCCCCTGAGATGCCTTAGTAATCCCATATCCTGTGATAAACTTCAATGGAAAATTACAACAACCCAATAGAGCCAGGACTGTTAGTGGCTTAGACCTTTCAGGGATTAAGGTTTAGGTCACTCCAACAGGCAAGAAACCACAACCAGCTGAGATTTTTGCTGAGGGCAAAGACAATATGAAATGGGTAGTGGAAGAATGTAGTTATAAATACCAGCTATGACCATGTAAGCAGTTTTAGAAATAAGCACTGTAATAGTTAGGAGTATTTTATTTTGATACAAATATATTTTTGTGTATATTAACCAATTTTTTTCAGGCTCCCATTCTCCTAGTCAAATGTGATATACAATTTGTTGATAATATTTAAGCTCTCAGTGTTTAAGTAACTGGATATCAAAGAGGGAATATTGAATCACCTAGAAGAGAGATGATTATCACCCAAAAATGGATAAAAGGAGTTTGTTTCCTGTTTTGGGGAGACAGCATGTTTCAATTGTATGAGGGATAGTTACATTGCTAGGTGGAAGCATAATGTTGTTATTGCTCTCATTTAAAAATTAAGCAGGCCAGGCACAGTGGCTCACGCCTGTAATCCCAGCACTTTGGGAGGCCGAGGTGGGCAGATCATTTGACATTAGGAGTTCAAGGGCAGTCTGACTAACATGGAGAAACCCTGTTTCTACTTAAAATACAAAATTAGCTGGGTGTAGCCCGGTGTGGTGGCACATGCCCGTAATCCCAGCTACTTGGGAGGCTGAGGCAGGAGAATCGCTTGAACCCGGGAGTCGGAGGTTGTGGTGAGCTGAGATCACACCATTGCACTCCAGCCTGGGCAACAAGAGAGAAACTCCATTTCAAAAAAAAAAAAAAAAATTAAGCTAGGCCGAATGTGGTGGCTCACGCCTGTAATCCCAGCACTTTGGGAGGCCAAGGTGGGCAGATCATTTGAGGTCAGGAGTTCAAGACCAGCCTGGCCAACATAGTGAAATCCCGTCTCTACTAAAAATACAAAAATTAGCTGGGCATGGTGGCCCACACCCGTAATCCCAGCTACTCGGGAGGCTGAGGCAGAAGAACTGCTTGAACCCAGGAGATGGAGGTTGCAGTGAGCCAAGATTGTTCCACTGCACTCCAGCCTATGCAACAGAGTGAGCTCCTTCTCAAAAAAGAAAAAAAATTAAGCCAAATATGGTTCAGAAAGGTATATAGAGATATTTAGTTGACAAGGAATCAACTGTGGTGGATTTGTATTGTGTTAACTTAGCTAAGCTGAACTACATCTCCCAGAATCCCTTCATTGCAGAGCTCTAAATTAGTATGGGCCATAAGAGACATCATTATTTTTAAGAAATATATTGTTTAACTAGTGAAGTAACTTTCCAACTGATCTTCAGTTATTTCTGAAACATTAAAAATACCCAATTAAAAATAGTGGATTAATTAAAAAAATTGTAAAGCATTCATACCACAGAATATTATACAGCTATTAAAAAGCACACTGTGGAAATTTATTTTCTTGAATGGACAGATGTCCAAAATAGCTGTTTTTTTCTGAGACAGAGTCTCACTCTGTCACTCAGGGTAGAGTGCAGTGGTGCAGTCATGGCTCACTGCATTCTTGACCTCCTGGGCTCAAGCAATCCTCCTGCCTCAGCCTCCTGAGTAGCTGCGACTACAGGCACACGCCACCTTACCTGGCTAATTTTTGTGTTTTTTTATTGTAGAGATAGGGTTTCACTATGCTGATTAGGCTGGTCTCGAACTCCTGGGCTCAAGAGATCCACCCACCTTCGTCTCCCAAAGTGCTGGGATTATAGGCATGTGCCACCATGCCCGGCCTCCACAATAGGCTTAAAATGAAGAAAATCAGACCATAAGATTGTATGTAGAGTACTGGCTTATTTGTTATTGTATGCATTTTCCACTGGAAAAAAGTCTGAAGGAACATAAAGATGACTGTGTCTATGTGATGTGATTATAGATTATTTTTCCCTTCTTTGAAACTACTTGTATTTCCTAATTTTTCTGTAATAAGCATATATTACTTTTGTAATTAAAATAAACTTTTATAATAGTACTTTGTAAGAACACAAAGTACTTTCTGGTCTTACATCAGCACATCTGTCTCTCTACCCAGGTGTCCACTGTTGTATTCTGTAAGAGATGCATAATAATGCTTCTCATATTTGCTTACATTCAAGTAGGAGTGATTGGATGTTTATTACTATGTACCATTACACAGCCAATTGTAATATCAGAAACTCAGTGTCTCAAATTCAGGGACAAAATATTTTTCACCATGGAATTCCTACCACCTCTCACAGTGCTGGCACATAGTAGGACTCATTAAATAAGTTGAATGAATCAATAAATGAACCCCTGATTCTTCCATTTCCTTTGATCCTTCAAGGTGTCATCTTAGCAATTGTACTTCCTTAATGTTTATTTAGTTTGTTCCCTCTTTTCTACCTCCACCACCACTTATTAATTCAGATCCACATGATGTCCTGCCTCTATTTCTCTCTACATTGCAGCCAGGGTGCATTGTTTAAGAAACTGAACAAATCTCATTATGCCAATCAAGATGCTGTCTTTACTGCTAGCTAGAGAGAAGTAAGTAGCTAAACAGGAAGTAAAATTTGGTTCTTTTTATTCACTACTGCCTTCTTCGCTATGTTACAACTCCTTTCCATATTTTAATACTTGTTTTGTGGAAATACGCCTAATCTCACACACTTCCCTCCGTTTCCTTGCCAAGATGGGAATCAATGACAGCAGGCAGGGACGGGCACGGTGGCTCATGCCTGTAATCCCAGCACATTGGGTGGCGGAGGCCAGTGGATAACCTGAGGTTGAGACTTCGAGACCAGCCTGGCCAACATGGCAAAACTCCATCTCACTAAAAATACAAAATTAGCTGAGCGTCGTGGTAGGCATCTGTAATCCAAGCTACTCGGGAAGCTGAGGCACGAGAATCACTTGAACCTGGGAGGTGGAGGCTGCCATGAACCGAGATTTCGCCACTGCATTCCAGCCTGGGCAACAGAGACTCTGTCTCGAAAACAAACAAACAAAAAGACAGTAGGCAGTAGTGTTGGTGATGACAACGTTCATCACTCATTCATTCATTCATCAAGCACTTATGGATCACGTAGCAGAAACAAGCTGTCCTAAATGCTGTCAGTGCCAAGATAACCAGTGCATAACTCTTATCCCCAAGAAACTGTTATCCTAGTCTGAGGAGAATGCACGCTATGGCAGAACTGCCTGAGAAGCACATGCCTATTGGAGGTTTGGGCCAATTGGGCTTTGAGAGACCTGAGAAAATAGTGATTAATTCTCACAGGTAGGCAGTGCACAGTGGCTCATGCCTGTAATCACAGCATTTTGAGAGGCCGAGGCGGGTGGATCACTTGAGGTCAGGAATAGGAGGTCAGGAACGGCCTGGCCAACATAGTGAAACCCCGCCTCTACTAAAAATACAAAAATTAGCTGGGCGTGGTGGCACATGCCTGTAATCCCAGTTACTTGGAGGCTGAGGCAGGAGAATCGCTTGAACCCAGGAGGCAGAGGTTGCAGTGAGCCGAGATTGCACCATTGCACTCCAGCCTGGGCGACACAGCAAGACTCTGTCTCAAAAAAAAAAAAAAATTCTCAAACAGGTAGGGAAAAGGCAGGCTTACAGAAGTGCTCACATTTGAGCTGGAGCATTGATAGAAGAGATGGATTCCTCGGTTGGGTAAAGGCTTTCAGGCATTCGGACAAGGCTGAGCAAAGGCAGAGAGATGGGAAAGCCCCAAAGGTGGTAACAGAGTGATGGTGATGATGGAGGAGTAAAAGTGGAGATGCGACCTAAAAAAGAAGAAGCCTGACTAGACAGGGTCTTTCAATGTTATGATGCTTTTAGATTTCATTATATAGGCATAAAGAAGTATTGAAGGATTTTAAAACTTGAAATGATTAGTATTGTGTTTGGAAGAATAGATGGGATGACAGAAAGACTTGAGGCAGAGAAACCTTTTAGGACCTTAGTGTGGAAGTCCAGATGAGAGACAGCGAGGGGCTGAGACAGACTGGGAGTGAGGAGAGCAGGGAGGGTGGTGGTAAAGCAAAAGATATAAAAGACCTTTTTTTTTTTTTTTCTTTTCTGTGAGCCGGCGTCTCACTCTGTCGCCAGGCTGGAGTGCAGTGGCTCAATTTCGGCTCACTGCAACCTCTGACTCCCTGGTTCAAGCGATTCTCCTGCCTTAGCCTCCTGAGTAGCTGGGATTACAGGTACCTGCCACCACACCCAGCTAATACTTTTATTTTTAGTAGAGACGGGGTTTCACCATGTTGGCCAGGATGGCCTCGATCTCCTGACCTTGTGATCCACCCGCCTTGGCCTCCCAAAGTGCTGGGATTACAGGTGTGAGCCACTGCACCCCACCATAAGATCTTTCTGTGCAGATAGAAATATGAGAATTTGATTAAAAATAAATATAGGGCTTGAACACTCTGGAAAGAGAGGGCTCTGATGAAAATGAATTGTGTAACAATGGCTCCAGGCAACACTACAGCTGTGTCCAAGAGCTGGACCAGGGAAGGCTTTTCCTGGAACCAGAGAAAGAGAATGGGAAAATGGCCAGGACAGAGCAGTAATTCCATGGATAGCAAGAGGCAAAGTCAAAACAGAGCTGCTGCACCCCAGGGACTCTGATTATACATGCACCCCTCCCATCACCCCCAACCCACCCAAGCCTCACAGAGGGGCATGCAAGGAGTGGGAGACAGAGGTTCTGCCACCTGCCTGATGAGAACTATTATTCTAGAAGGACCCTCCAGGAGGGACCTAGGCAGAGTTGGGAAGATGGTTGCTGGAGCATGGGAAAGAGGTTTAGGGTTGGAGATCCAGGAATCAGCAGCATGTAGAGGACAATGGAAGTCATCACAGTGGAAGAATGTGTCTACACGTGAGGTGGAACTGGTCAGGGTTGTTATTGGGAGGGTCATAGACCTCCTTGCAGAGCTGATAAAAGCTATGAACTCCTTCCTAGAAAAATGCACGTGCACACAGACACACACACACACACACACACCCCAAATGTAGTGTATAATTACAGGAAATTCACAGAGTGAAGTTAAAAGAGTGAGAGAGAAGAAAGCTGAAGATGGATGCCTAGGGAATCACCCCCATAATTAGGAGGATACTATAAAGTAAATACAGCAAGATCAAAGGAACAGAAGAGCCAAGGGAGCGGTAGTAAAGAAGCCTTGGAAAGGGAAGTTTCCAGCATGTCAGATAGATTGAAATTGAAAGAAGACATTTAGCTTGACAATTAGACATTGGTGATTTTTGACCAGTAAGTACAACATATTGTCAAGCACACAGTATTATAATGACTTAAGTTACTGAGCACAGTGCCTGGGACATGGTATCATGATAAATACTTGTAAATATTTGATGAATTAATTAATTTCAGTAGCATATTGGCAGGAGAAGCCAGATTGCAGGGGGGAGAAGTAGTGATAGGAATTTTTAAAATAATAGCAGTGAATGATTCATGGCACCCAACACAGCTGGGTATGAACAGAAGAAGAGAGCTGAAGTGGTAATGACAGAGGTTTTTATGGATGATGAGACTTGGGCATGTTTGTGTAAGACGAGAGAATAAAACTGTGGAGAGGAAGGGACCAAGGATGTCAGAGGGAAGGGAAGGAGTTCAGTAACTGAACAAAATTAGGGCCATGGCAAGAGAGTATGGGATAGAGTTCAACAGAGGTAAAATTTACCTTGGAAAAGATGCATGCCATCTTCTAAAGAAAAGAGAGCCGAAAGAAGATTAGAGGTATAAGGCAACTAACAGTTAGGATTTACTATGCACAGGAATTATATTAGGTTGTCTTACTTAATCCATCCAACAATTCTTTGGAGTAGGCATTATTAGTTTCATTTTTTAGATAAGAAAACTGAGGCTCATATAAATCGGGCAACATGCTCAAGTTGACACAGCCAGAAATTGATAGAGCTCCAGTTTACCAATTTCAAAGCCCATGCTTTTACATACATTCAAGTTTTGAGGTGCCAAAGATGAAAAGGGAGTTACAGAAGTTCATAACTGATAGTTTCTACATTTACAGATATTATAAGGCTGCTGGGAGTGAGAGTGAGTGTTGCATTAGGAAGAGAGGTAAAGAGTTGGGAGCTGTCCTCTGTGAAGAATAAATTGTTTTGCAACATTAGGGACCCAGGTTAAAACAAAAAAACACTCACACAGGCACATAGATATTAAAATGTGTTAAAGAAAAATAACTGTAGATCTACACGTTTTTTACCTCACTTGCAAAGCAGTTGCAATTCAACTAAATAACAACAGCATTTTTCTCACAGCCGCCCACATGTAATTCCTTTCTGTGGCCAGAGTAGGGCAGGAGTTCTCTTTCATAGGAATCATAGTCCTGCATAATTTTATCCTCATCAAAGTATATTTTTGATACTTTGAGATTTACAAACTATAGTCGCAAGCATTATGAAAAGGCAAACTTATTTTAAAGAAACTTGCCTCAATGCTGTGATCAAGTAAATGCAATTAAACATTACATAAATGGGAAAAGCTGCATCCCACAGCATACGAGCATATCTTTAAAATGCAAATGATTTACTTCTTTAATGATGAAAGAAAAAATCTTGTGAAAGCATCATTTTCAGATGAATAAAATATCAAACCCAGGGTATTTTTTATATCTAGTTGTCTTACAAATATTTTACATACAGGCTTGTAAACTAAAAAAGAAAAAAGTATATTTGGCACGTTTTGGTAATTGAATCTTAAAAATAAATAATTTCTAGCTAAGCTTTCAAAAGTATACTTACTAGATTTCATTTTTCAATTCAGAAATTTAAAGAGAATTAATAACAAAAATGGTCTACAACACCATTATACAGACGATTCCTTTTTTTAAAAAATAAGATGACATGTTTGGAGTCATAAATTCAAAGAGTACAAATAATTTTAAAAATGCAAAGCAAATGTCACCTTCCCCTTATCATCTTCTCCCCTCCCCTATTCCTTCTCCCTGAAAGTAACCACTGTTAGATTCTTGGATTGAAGAACACTTTCCCAAGGAATGTTTTACCCTAAGATTAGGAATGGCATTTAAAACAACAGGCTTTAATCACTTCAAAAGAATTTGAACCAGAACCCAGGTTGCAATTTGATTGCACATGTGAAATGTGGCAATGGCGGCTGGGCGCGGTGGCTCAAGCCTGTAATCCCAGCACTTTGGGAGGCTGAGGCGGGTGGATCACGAGGTCAGGAGATCGAGACCATCCTAGCTAACACGGTGAAACCTTGTCTCTACTAAAAATACAAAAAATTAGCCGGGCGCAGTGGCGGGCGCCTGTAGTCCCAGCTACTCGGGAGGCTGAGGCAGGAGAATGGCGTGAAGCCGGGAGGCGGAGTTTGCAGTGAGCCGAGATCGCGCCACTGCACTCCAGCCTGTGTATACAGCGAGACTCCGTCTCAAAAAAAAAAAAAAAAAAAAAAAAAAAAGAAGAAGAAGAAATGTGGCAATGGCCTCAGAACCAAAACCCCGAGTAAATGGCCAGCTATTCCCCCACCATTCCCACCGACACCTTTCAGAGGGAATGAGAAATCAAAGTGCCTGCTCACCTCCAGAAATGATCTTTCCAGAGGTAAAATATTTGGGGTATGCTTAAGCAGCAGCTGTTCCTGCTGTCTGCCAGAAGCCCAGAAAAAAGACTCTGTTGCCAGGGCTGTCAATATGGTCCTTTCTTACACACTGAGATCAATTTAACAAAACAACACAAAAATATGCTGGCTTAGAAATGACAAGGAATTTAGCCATACATGTTGAAGAGAAAAGTGTGTTTTACATATATCCTGAATAAAGTATCTAACTTTTAAAGAATGTTGTAAAATATTTCCATATGTACATTATATCAAAGTACTTTCCCCAAGTTCAGTTGAAAGGAAATACCCAGAGCATTAGGCCCATCAGAAATGATGTCTCCAGTTGTGGTTTTCAGATGCCCTGCCATGCATTTGCCCAGAGCTAATCAAAGACAGCTTGATACTATCAGCCAGTGTGTGTGTATGGGGGTGTGTGTGTGTAATTCCTTACAAAGAGAAAAAAAAAATCATTTTGGGTAAAACATGATACAGGAGGATATCAGTTGGCTGTTTGGTTTATTTCCAATATTATCACTGCTCTTCAATCACTCTAAATGAGAAGACTTCATCCTGGCCATCTTGATGCATTTTCTGTGTTTCTCTGCAAGTAGGTAAGAAGGCAGCTCTTGTACTGCAAGCAGGAAAGAGGCTTACTGAGCATCTCTACCATGAACCATGTGCTCTGCGATGTGGACAACACAAGGTATTTCAGCAACCCTCCGAACCTCTGAAATTATGATTATTTATCTTCATTTTTACAAGTGAGGTGACTAAGATGGAAAGAAGGTAAGAAAATTGCTCAGTCACCTAACTGGTTAATGGTAGACCTATGATTTAAACCCATGTTTGTCTAATGCCCAATCGTACACAGTTTGTACCACATCGTTGTGAAAGGGCAGTTCAAGATCCATCTGGGTGAAAATCAGCTAGGAGATCTGTTACCATGAAAGTTCTTGGCCTGACTTTCAGAGGTTCTGATTGGGGACATCTTTGATGGAGCTTGGGTATCTGAATTTTAACAAGTTTCCCAGAAGAATCCTAAGTGAATCTAAAGTGTGAGAACCACTGACAATATTGTTAAGCTCAGATTTTTGAAACAGAAAAGGAAATTTCAGAAGACAAACCTCATGGGAGCTTCTGATGTCGATTTCTGAAGACATGGCAATCCCAAGTGTTTTCTTCACTGCCGATCCTGTCCTTTGCATTACCTCTTAGCTTTGTGTTACATTGAGTAGAGTGATCCTTGACTCCAAACAGATTGAGTTACCAGCTTCCTCTGCTTAAAATTCCCTCAGCAGAAGTCAGTCTTTCAACCCACCATCAGCAATTACAAAACCAAAAATATAAATACTCCTTGAGGAGGGAACATGTTGACTCACATGAAATGAGCATGTGCGTGGGTTTGGGTGCCTCGGGCAGGGGTTCTGGGATTACGTCCAGAAAGGGAGGATACATTTAGGGTTAGCATGCCCCTTGGTCCCCTGAACTCTTTGCTTTTGGGGTGGGATATTGGCAGGTGAAAGCCAGAGCAGCGCCCTCTAAAGCATGGGACCCAGAGGAGAGGCCCCTTGTCTGAGGGCCGCACTGGTCCTAGAGATGAATGGTAAGGACCTACACAACCTGGTGTCTGGAGAACTCCCTAACCTCATTTCTGTTGCACTTTCCCTCAGCTTCAGGACCTCCTCCTGCCTCCGGACTATTCTCTGCTGGAAAGCTCTTTCCCACATATCCTTATGGCCACCCTCCTCACTGCCTTCAGGTCTTTGCTTCAATGTCCCCTTCTTGGGGAAGCCTCCCCTCACCAGGATATTCAAACTGCAACCCTCTACTTCCACCCTGCATTCTATCCCCTTTATCTGCTCTCTCTCTCTCTCTCTATATATATATATATATATACTTTTTTTTTTTTTTTGATATGGAGTCTCGCTCTGTCCCCCAGGCTGGAGTGCAGTGGCGCGGTATCGGCTCACTGCAACCTCCGCCTCCTGGGTTCACGCCATTCTCCTGCCTCAGCCTCCTGAGTAGCTGGGACTACAGGCGCCTGCCACCATGTCTGGCTAATTTTTTTGTATTTTTTAGTAGAGGCAGGGTTTCACCGTGTTAGCCAGGATGGTCTCGATCTCCTGACCTCGTGATCCGCCCGCCTCGGCCTCCCAAAGTGCTGGGATTACAGGCGTGAGCCACCGTGCCCGGCATCTGCTTTATATTTTGTATAGCATTTATTGTTCATATCATGTTTTTTACTTACTTACCTATTGACATATTACTTATTCCTTCATTCATTTATTGTCTGTCAGCCCTCACTGGAAGGTAATCTCCAGTAAGGCAGGGATTTTTGTCTATTTTGTTCATCTTAGTGCCTATATTAGCATTTTGTACATAGTCAACAAATTGTAAATAATACCTGACTGATTGTGAAGAAATTTTAAAAACCAGGGGCTTGGTGTCTTTCCCATCTTACACTGGAGCAGGATATCCTGGCTGTCACTGGCAGACGGCGTGAACTCAGAGATAATGTCGAATGGAGTGAGGGAGAATGATGACGATTTTCATTTAGCAAACTTATCCTCTTTCATCTCCCCCAAATTGTCAAAAAAATGAAACTTCCTGAGGGAATCCCTTGAGAATGAAGCAGAGAGCATGGTCGAAGAGGCAGCAATCAACGCCTTATTTTATCCACGGGATAAACAAGCGGCAAGACTCCATGACTCTCTCTTTTGCTTGTTCTCTCTTAAAAATAGAATTGTAGGGCCGGGCGCGGTGGCTCATGTCTGTAATCCCAGCAATTTGGGAGGCCAAGGCGGGTGGATCACCTGAGGTCAGGAGTTCGAGACCAGCCTGACCAACAAGGCGAAACCCCGTATCTACTAAAAATACAAAAATTAGCTGACCGTGGTGGTGGGTGCCTGTAATCCCAACTACTCGGGAGGGTGAGGCAGGAGAATCACTTGAACCCAGGAGGTGGAGGTTGCAGTGAGCTGAGATTGTGATTGCGCCATTGCATTCCAGCCTGGGCAACAGAGTGAGACTCTGTCTCAAAAAAAAAAAAAAAAAAAAAAAAAAGAGAGAGAGAGAATTGTGGGAATTACCAATCAGGAAAATATTTCAACATAAAAATATATTAGCTTAAAATTCTATGGAGGAAATGGAATGGTAATATATGTCAAAAAGAAAAAGGGGTGACACAGTGGCTCACATCTATAATTCCATTGCTTTGGGAGGCCGGGGCAGAATCGCTTTGAGGCCAGGAGTTTGAGACCAGCCTAGGCAACGTAGCAAGACTCCATCTTTTTTTTCTTTTTTAAAACAAAAACCATTTTACAAATTAGCCACGTGTGGTGGTACATGCCTGTAGTCCCAGCTGCTTGGAAGGCTGAGGCAGAGGATTGCTTGAGCCCAAAAGTTTGATGTTGCAGTGAGCCAGGATGGCACCATTAAACTCCAGCCCAGTCAATAGAGCAAGACCCTGTCTCTAAAAAAAACAGAACAAAACAAAATGGATGAAAAAAGAACGAACATAAAACTTCCAAATGTTAGAAAAGCTTGTTCCTGTCTTTTTGAAAATGGCTACTACACCATAAAAAAGAACAATATCATGTCCTTTGCAGGAACATGGATGGAGCTGGAGGCCATTATCCTTAGCAAACTAATGCAGGAATGGAAAACCAAATTCTACATGTTCTCACTTATAAGTGGGAGCTAAATGATGAGGACACATGGACACATAGAGGGAAACACACACTGGGGCCTACTGCAGGGTAGAGGGTGGGAGGAGGGAGAGGACCAGGAAAAATAACTAATGGGTACTAGGCTTAATACCTGCGTGATAAAATAATCTATACAACAAACTCCCATGACATAAGTTTACCTATATAACAAATCTGCACATATACCACTGAACTTAAAAGTTAAAAATAAATAAATAAATACATATACAAAAATTCAAAAAAATGGCTATGGAGATTTTGATATGCTTAAAAATTGATAAAACAGTTCTCTTTAAAATTATTAAAATGTTCACTCTGTTGGAAATGATATCCTTTGCAAGGATTTACATTTTGAATGAAAAGTTTTAGATGACAATCTGAAAATGTGCAAGAGTCTACATAACTTTCCAAAATGTTAAGGGGTACTCAAGTAAAAAGAAATATTTAAAGATCATTGCACTGTACCATTGTTTTAGTGGTATGTTGCTATGTAACAAATCACCTCAAAATTGAATGGAATTTAAAAAGCAGCCATTTTATTTTTTCCCACCATCCATTGGGCTGATTAGACTTAACAAGGCAGTTTTCTACTGGTCTTGCTTAAGGTCTCTCATGCAATTGCAATCAGATGGCAGCTGTGGCTAGAAGCAGAGTTGTCTAGAGCAGGGTCCCAAACTATGAGCTAAGAGACCAAATCTGACCTGACATCAGTTTTTGTAAATAAAATTTTATTGGAACATAGCCATAAACATTTGTTTATGTATCGTCTATGGCTACTGACACTCTACAATGGCAGAATTGAGTAGTTGCGACAGAGAGACCATATGGCCTGTGACATCTTTATATGACTTACACTAAGATGCAATAAACACGTGAATTTTCTTCAAGACCATTTGTTCTTTAGGCAAGTCAAGCTGTAAGCTTATTTTCAACCCTAGAATGAGAGAGAGTTGAGAGAGTAAAGCCTTCAGGCTATTTGCACAGGCCAAGGAATATAGAAGCTGAATGAATATCAAGGGAATTTGGTCAGTAAATTTGATCCTTTTCCTCCTTAATGGTAGGTGGTTGGTGCCTAAATTATCTAGGGGATTGCATAATTTAAATATCCCCTAATGTAGGGGAGGATTTATTTGCTCCTAACTAAAACAGTTTAGGAAAGCTTTTCTTTTGCTGGTCTCCCTTAGGATGGAAAAGTAGCCCTGGGGCCACACAGGTATAGTAAATCTATGTGCTGACAGGGATGTTCCTTCTTAGTGATTAACAATTAGTTCACACTTTTCAGGTTTATTGGCCTTTAAATATTGAGAGTGAATTGGATTGCCTGAATTGATTTTGTTTTTCATAAAAACGATTTCTTGACTTACAGCATTTGCACATGTTGGTTTCTATGTCCAGAGTATTCTCCCTTTTTGTCACCCAGCCAACACCTACTTATCTTTGTTGTGGGCTTAAACATCACTTTCTCAGAAAAAGCCTCCCTTAACTCCCCCATGAGGTTCCCTTTCCACATCGTTTCACAGCACTGTGGACTTTCTTTTTGTGAGTCTAATCCCAGTGTGTACAACAACAAATGTATTTATATGTTCCCCATTTAACATTGTCTCTCCTGTGTGCCATGAGGCCAAGGGAAGAGTCTCATCTGCTTTGTTGACTACTGTATTAACAATTATCCAGCATCATAGTTTCTGGTACATGGTAGTTTCTAATAAATATTTATCGAGTAAATGAATGAAAGCTAAAGCAATTATAAAAGAATGTAAATGTTTGGCAAAAATACTTACATAATCCTTTAGGTTAACCAGAAACATTTAAGATTTATTAAAAATTATTGAATAGCTAATATTTTGGAAACCCAAAAGCATCTTTTCATCCAGAATTATTGCGGATCTTATCCTTTAATTTAGAAAATGTTAGGGACTGAATGTTTGCATCCCCCTCAAAATTTATATGTTGGAGTACTAACTTCCAATGGGATGGTGAGGCTTTGGGGAGGTATATATTATTAGATTTTGAGGATGGAGCCCTGATGACGAGAAAGTGCCCTTCTAAGAAAAGACATGAGATAGGTGATCTCTCCACCACATGTGGATACAGCAAGGAGATGGCCATCTGCAAACAGGAAGAGACATGGAATCTGCCAGTGCCTTGATCTTGGACTTAGCTTCCAGAACAGTGAGAAATAAATGTTGTTCAAGCCACTCAGTCTGTGGTAGTTACAGTAGCATGAACTAGCTGAGATAGAAATGAGATTCATAAAGACAGTGTTAACTTCTTTTCTTTTTTTTTTTTTTGAGACGGAGTCTCGCTCTGTAGCCCAGGCTGGAGTGCAGTGGCGCAATCTCGGCTCACTGCAAGCTCCACCTCCCAGGTTCACGCCATTCTTCTGCCTCAGCCTCCGGGTAGCTGTGACTACAGGCGCCTGCCACCATGCCCGGCTAATTTTTTGTATTTTTAGTAGAGACGGGGTTTCACCGTGTTAGCTAGGATGGTCTCCATTTCCTGACCTCATGATCCACCCACCTTGGCCTCCCAAAGTGCTAGGATTACAGGTGTGAGCCACCGTGTACAGCCAGATAGTGTTAGCTTTTCTACTCCTGGTTTAGAATAGTGTTTACCACATCTAGTTTTTAAGAAGATGGAACTTTCCCCTTTGCAAGATTTTTAATTCTTTTCCCTTCCATTCATACAGAGAACTGGTCACACAGAGAACTGGATTCAATAAAAGGCTCGTTTTGGATTTTATAAAATCAAACCCTAAACTCTTTACAGAATCGAAGTATTAATAAGTACTTATAATAACAATCAAGTCATTATCAAACATGTACCAGATATATATCAGAGCTCCTGGTACCAAAAGCATACTATATTAGTGATCATATACTGTAACTTGAATAGTATCTAGGGATGTACTGGTAGTATTTAACCTCCAGCTCTCTGGGGGAGAACAGGATTTTGCAGCATTTGCTGAGGTGTAAATACTCTCACCATAACAATCTCAAGATGCCAAGCAGACGTTACTGGATGCAAAGCTGGAAAGAGATGCACACAACTGGCTCTCACAAGCTGAGGTGAGGTAGCTCCAGCACACCAACTTTTTCTATTGGACCTAATAATGGCAGAATAATTATTACCAGCAATAAATAATATACTTTAGGGAAAAATCATAACATTCAGAACTGCTTCACAATCTTACTCTGTGAGGATTATATGTGATTTTAGTTGGTTTGATAAGATGCATAGTTTACAGTGAAAGTTGGACATAGCCCTGACTATCAAAATTCTGGAAGCCCAAGCTCTTAATCATTGGGGTAAAGATTATAGGATGTTATTAAGTTGCTAAAACAAACTTGATTTGCTTACTTAAACATTTGGAGATTTTATATTTTTAAGGGTAAAAAAACCCTTTCAACCTTCTAACAGAATTTATAAGCAATTCAACGGAAGGAGAAATATTAGACTTTAAAAAGAAAACCACTGACTACATTCACATGTCTTTTTAGGAACCTGTCAAGAATACTTTGTCACACACATAGAACTGGATTCAATAAGAGCTTCATTTTGTTTTTTACAAAAATCAAAACCCAGAAGAGTTATAGAATCCATTTGGGTCACTTGGACAGAGTCGTTACTATGTTCACACCAGTCAATGCTCTTTGTCTTCTAAATACTGAACTTCAACACCAACTTGTGAATATTAAAAAACAATTCAGCATAAGTGAAATAATCAGATATATAAGGCTCATGTTTTAAAATAGAGAAAAACTGGAAATAGCCCAAATGTTCAAAATAAAGGGAATGTCTAAATTATAGCATGTAAATTTCATACTGCAGGCAGCTACTAAAATATTCTTTGAAAAGAAATATCACAGGGGTTATGTGGGAGAAAAAAAGAGTTAAAAGTTTATATATGCAGTGGGCTTCCAGTTTTGACTTAAAATGTCTATTTTATTCATGGAAAACAAGATGGGAGGAAAAACATTCAACTGTTAAAAATGACTGAGTAGTGGCCCGGCGTGGTGGCTCAAGCCTGTCATCCGAACACTTTAGCAGGCCGAGGCGGGCGGACGTTCTGAGGTCAGGAGTTCGAGACCAGCCTGGCCAACATGGCGAACCCGTCTCTACTAAAAATACAAAAATTAGCCAGATGTGGTGGCAGGCGCCTGTAATCCCAGCTACTCGGGAGGCTGAGGCAGAATGGCTTAAACCCAGGAGGTGGAGGTTGCAGTAAGCTGAGATCGCGTCACTGCACTCCAGCCTGGGTGATAGAGCGAGACTCTGTCTCCAAAATAATAATAATAATACTAAGTAGTGAAATTGAGATTTTTTTATCATTCTGTTTTTCCAAACTTTCCAAATAGTCTACAAAGATGTTTGTTAAGTAAAACCATTTAACATACGAAGAATTCTTGGAAAAGAATGTACACCTCAATTCTTTAACTTCCTTACATTTCTCAAAGGTCACCCATTTCATATTTTGCTGAAACTTGCTAGTTCCCACCAGCTAGAGCCTGTGTCCAGTCATGTTGTTCTACCTAACTTGGAGCAGCAAGGAGAGGGAGGAGCCTCCTTCCACCAGCAAGAACTCAGGCTGGGGTGGCAAATAGGCTTTCTCTTCCACAGCAATTTTTCAGAAATTACATCTCAAACCTTTCAAAAACTAGACTGGCCTACAGAGCAGCCAATTAGTTTAAGTTTTAAGCCACATTATTGTCTGAGTATATTATTAAAAGTGCCAATTTTTAGATGGTTATATCAAATACAATAAAACAGTCACAGAACTGCTTGGTGCAGTATATATAAGCCTAAATCATGAGAAAGTGATGTAAATCTGCCTTAGAATTCAAGCTTTTCAATTCTACCCCCGTTTTATATTTTCAATACTGTGATTAAACATTATACAAGATAATTAATTCTATTATCCTGGTTGCTTAACAATCTTTGGGATTGGCAGGTGTTTGGAGAAAGCTAATGTATCTCAATCGTTTGAGACTATGAATGTTGACAACAGGGATCCCAGCTATCATTGATTATGCTAGCATTTATCAGGATGCCCGGTCATTACACTTATTCACTAACACAGCTGCAAAAATCCTACCAACAATACAAATGGCTCTGGGTTTTCTATAAGCTGTGTCTGTTCTCTCATCAGTAAAATGGGAATAAAGCTGTTGGAGTTGCTGGGAGGACTAAAACAAATTTGGTGGAGTCAGGCACACAGCCAATCAAGTGTACTGTGGTTAAAATGAAATTCTTTTTTTTTTTTTTGAGGAGTCTCACTGTCACTCAGGCTGGAGTGCAGTGGTGCAATCTCAGCTCAGTGCAACCGCTGCCTCACGGGTTCAAATGATTCTTCTGCCTCATTCTCCTGATGGCTGGGATTACAGGTGCATGCCACCACTTCTGGCTAATTTTTGTTATTTTTAGTAGAGACGGGGTTTCACCATATTGGTCAGGCTGGTCTCGAACTCCTGACCTCCGGTGATCCACCCGCCTCAGCCTCCCAAAGTGCTGGGATTACAGGCGTGAGCCACCGCGCCTGGCGGTTAAATTCTTAAAAGGGAGTTCAACTGCCAGCTTTGCCACTTACTAGTTCTGTGACTCCTCTTCTGCAAAACGCTAATTAAAAAATTTTAATACCAAGAACAAGTTAACTGGCAGTGGGGTACAGTAAAGGTGTTATGAGATCCCATTTTTTTTGCCTTTTACCTTAAGGGGTATTCTTATTTTTTAATTATTTTTTAGGCAGGGTCTTGCCAAGCTGCCCAGGGTGGTCTCCAACTCCTGTCCTCAAGTGATCCTCCCGCCTCAGCATCCCAAGTGTTGAGACTGGGACTACAGGGGTGAGCCACTGGGTCTGGCCTAAGAAAAGGTGTTTTTTTTTTTGAGACCGAGTCTCGCTCTGTCGCACAGGCGAGAGTGCAGTGGCGCGATCTTGGCTCACTGCAACCTCCGCCTCCCGAGTTCAAACAATCCTCTTGCCTCAGCCTCCCGAGTAACTGGGATTACAGATGCATACCACCACGCCCAGCTAGTTTTTTGTATTTTTAGTACAGACGGGGTTTCACCGCGCTAGACAGGATGGTCTCGATCTCCTGACCTCATGATCCGCCCGCCTTGGCATCCCAAAGTACTGGGATTACAGGCATGAACCATGGCGTCCAGCCAGAAAAGCAAGTTCTTATGTATAGCTAAGCGGTAACTCTCCTCTGCTTAAGTAGTTACATCATGCCAGTTAGTAGGTAAATTTTCCTCAACTGAGGAAAATAGTCAAAATTTACTGAACTCCCCAGGTACTTTCAGCTTCTGCATTCCATGATGGCTCAAGGTCTCTGCTGTCTACTCAGATTGGAATAAAGCTTGTTATGGCTTTAAGAGATGGTGCTGGCCGGGTGCAGGGGCTCACGCCTGTAATCTCAGCACTTTGGGAGGCCAAGGTGGGCGGATCACTTGAGATCAAGAGTTCAAGATGAACCTGGCCAATATGGCAAAACCCCATCTCTACTAAAAATACAAAAATTAGCCGGGTGTGGTGGTGGGCGCCTGTAATCCTCAGGAGGCTGAGGCAGAATTGCTTGAACCCAGGAGGTGGAGGTTGCAGTGAGCCGAAATCGAGCCAGTACGCTCCAGCCTGGGCAAGAGCAAGGCTCCATTTCAAAAAAAAAAAAAAAAAAAAAGGTTGTCAGCCAACAGGTTGGGCAGAAGAATGGCTCATGCCTGTAATCCTGGCACTCTGGGAGGCTGAGGCAGGCAGACTGCTTGAGCCCAGGAGTTTTGAGACCAGCCTAGGAACATGGTGAAACTGTTTCTAAAAAAACCAAAAATGAGCCAGGCATGGTGGTGCCTACCTGTAGTCCCAGCTACTTGGGAGGCTGAGGCAGAGAATCACTTGAGTCCAGGAGGTGGAGGTTGCAGCAAGCCAAGATTGCACTCCAGGCTGGGCAGCAGGAGTGAAACCTTGTCTGAGCTGGCAGAAACACTACATAGTTCCCAAGAAAAATGAGATCTGTATTTTAACATTCTGGCCTGGATAATAAATCCAATGTAGATCAGAAACTATACCCTTGACCCAAGGTTTTATATATAGTAGCTCACTCATTTGTTAAATAAGGAGTTCTGAGCTCTCCAAGATACCATTTTTGAACTGAAGTGACCTAAAAGAACAGAGGGTTTAAAAACAATCCTAAAAAGGTTCCATTCCAAGGAACTAGAATACCAAGGTTTCTATCCTGTGAAACTTGCTGACGTAAAGGAGATACCATAATAAGGATCAAAGGGATATTAAAGTTTCAAATAGAAGGGCCATTCCTCCCAAACCACCCTGAAGTCTCAGCCCACAAAGAGAAGGACATTATGCTCCAATGCAGCGGTAGAGCTGTCACCAAAAAATTCTGGCCATCAGTGACCACCAACTGTTTCTTCAGAAAAAGTAACCCACTGGCTGGGTGCTGCGGCTCACACCTTAACACCAGCACTTTGGGAGGCCGAGGTGGGCAGATCACCTGAGGTCGGGAGTTTGAGACCAGCCTGACCAACATGGAGAAACCTCGTCTCTACTAAAATATACAAAATTAGCCAGGCATGGTGGCACATGCCTGTAATCCCAGCTACTTGGGAGGCTGAGGCAGGAGAATCACTTGAACCTGGAAGGCAGAGGGTGCGGTGAGCCGAGATCCTGCCATTGTACTCCAGCCTAGGCAACAAGAGAGAAACTCCGTCTCAAAAAAACCAAACCAAACCAAAAACAAACAACAAACAAAACAAGAAAAAGTAATCTGCTAAAAACTACAGGGTCCCCAAATACCATACAGAAACAAAATCTGTATACTAACACATTACAACAGAAAAAAAAAAAGTCATACATACAGCAAGTCTTTTCATTTTTATTACTCAAAAAAGTTTCATTTTTTTATTTAGCTTTCTGACTCTGTGCTTGTGCCTTCAACACTTTCACAACGATTTTCTGCTCCTCGATAAGGAAAGCACGCTTGATCCTAGAAAGGAAAATACCAAATTAATCATTTCTTTAAAATGAACTTCATTTTTTATTTAGCACAGAGAAGGCAAACATGGTAAAGAACCAAGCAAAGCAATCAGGGAACCCAGGAAACTACAGGATACACAAATACAGAGTAAAACTTAAAAGGTGAAATTCATTTAAAGCAGGATAATCCTTCAATTTCATGCCAGTAGTTATCTGTCCTCCTTCTGAGTCAAGATAAACTATGAAGTCATCCCCACAGGAGACCACTTATGAGAGCTCTAATTTATTGTTAGGATCCAGGAATAGTGGTATTTCTTGATTTGCAAAATGTCTTAGAATATTTTAACCATATTTTTGAAAATTCCCAGTAAAAAACAACACATAAGGGGCTATGTGTTAAGAACTAAAATTAAAAGGTAAAGGGATATTAGCAAGAGACACCTCACCAAGAGCAAGGATTTTAGAACCTGTTTACGGCCAACTCCACCACACACTAGCTGCACACTGGACAAGTTACCTTCTCTGTATTAAGGCACAAAATAGTTTCACACGTATTTAACAGGGAGTTTATGAGGATTAAATTTGGAAAGATTTTCTAGACTTTGAGCCTCCATCTAGGAGTGCATTTTATGGATCACTATCATTACAGTGTTGCACAGGACCTAGCAAAAAGCAGGTCTTCCTAGCATTTGTTAAATCAGAGTTACCACCAGAGTTTAAAGCACTCCTCTTGCTTCAACTTAAACCTTTCCCCACCCCATTTCCCATTGGTAAACCTGGTTATCAAACCCTACCCTCAAAACTCTGGGTTTTCTAATTTCTTCAAATCTCCCCCATGTGATCCTATCAGAGACACATACAACTGAATCACTTAAAAATTCCCTTAACTTACTCAAAGCACAGACCACATGCAGACCTGCTCAGCATCACAGCTAACAATGCTAATTTCTAGGCTATCCTGTAAACCTAAATTCAAATCTTCAGGAGATAAGGCCCGAGAATTTGTATTTTTAATAAATGTGCCCATCTGATTTTGTGTTCAGCAAAGTTTTAGAACCAAAGACTGGGGAAAAAAAGCCAAACTTCTTCAGCTTAAAACTCATGACTTATCTCCAATGTACACTTCCATTTCTCACCCACAATGTGCCAGATCAGTCTGTACTTTCCTTGCCTGGAATGCCCTTTCTGCCTTTTGTCCAAAATTTGCCCATCATTTAGGTTCCAACTCAAATGCCATTCCTAGTTATTTGCAAGTAATTTCTCCTTTAAACTTCAATCATAGTTAAGCTTTGCTGTGTATCACAGAAGCTATATTTATCCCCTATTTGTATTAATGTAGTATCTCCTACTGTTCTCTTACAAACTACCTCCTAAAATGCAGAATGAAGCCTGCATTTGGTGTCAAAAGGTTTGGTTTAAAAACTCAGCTAGGACTGGGTGCGGTGGCTTATACCTGTATTCCCAGCACTTTGGGAGGCCGAGGCTGACAGATCACGAGGTCAGATCGAGACCATCCTGGCTAACACAGTGAAACCTTGTCTCTACTAAAAATACAAAAAATCAGTCAAGTGTGGTGGCATGTGCCTGTAGTCCCAGCTATTCGGGAGGCTGAGGCAGAAGAATTGCTTGAACCCGGGAGGCGGAGGTTACAGTGAGCCAAGATCACACCACTGGACTCCAGCCTGGGCTACAGAGCGAGACTCCATCTCAAAATCAATCAATCAATAAAAGAATTAAGCTAATCTACCTTTTATTCTGTAAAGCCCCTCATAATCTGGCTTTTCTTTCTTTCCCTTTTTTTTTTGAGACAGAGTTTCGCTCTTGTTGCCCAGGCTGGAGTGCAATAGCGCAATCGCAGCTCACCACAACCTCTGCCTCCCAGCTTCCAGCAATTCTCCTGCCTCAGTCTCTGAGTAGCTGGGATCACAGGCATGCGCCACCACGCCCAGCTACCTTTTTGTATTTTTAGTAGAGATGCTGTTTCTCCATGTTGGTCAGCCTGGTCTCAAACTCCCAACCTCAGGTATCTGCCTGCCTCCGCCTCCCAAAGTGTTGGGATTTCAGGCATAAGCCACCACACCTGGCCATAATCTGGCTTTTCTACCTTTGTTGTCCATCATCTCCTGCAACCCTATGCTCATGAGAATACACAACTCTTCTGTTCCTACACTTTTAACACCTTCCACACTCCATCTATCTTTGTCCAAACCACTAACAGAGACTTTCTTACCCACCTCCTGAACAAAACCAAGTTCCTTTTAATCTCCACATCTAGCATAAATATGCCCCCAAATTATTACTTTGAATATCATTTCCTGCTTTGTGCAGCATCAATTATCCATAGCAAAAGCATGCAACTGGTTTAAAATGAGTTGCTTCACCATTGTACTGATCAGCAGACAGTATAACACACACAATAATTTGCTAAGGAAAGCCCATTTAAGCATTTAACTTACCTGTCACGAACACATTTAGCACACATGGAACCACCATAGGCCCTGCTGACATGTTTCTTTGTTTTGGACAATCTCATAAGAACTTTAGGTCTTACAGCACGAACCTGCATAAGAAAAATATTAAGATTTTTGTGATGCTTTAACAGAAATTTTCCTAAATTTTGTTAAGTGTTAAGGGCAAGTTTAAAGTAGGTTACAAAGGGAAATGGTGTACTCATTTATCTGAAAGGCATTTCACTGCATTTCTCAGATTGGTTTAAAAAGTCTATGTTCGTGGCAGATTTGGCTCATGAATGTTTAGTAATTCTGAACCCTCTTAGTGGTAACCTCTCCTTGATTCATTCCATCGTCAAGGGATCAAAGCTCAGTAAGTTCAAAACTTGTTAGGCTGCACACAGTAAAAGGTACACTTACCCCTCGAAGTCTGCCTGGGCACACACCACATGCAGATTTTGGTGCTTTCCCAACCTTCTTGGTATAAAGGTAAACAATTCTATTACCAGGGGTTCGGGACCTAGAAAGTGAAACAGTCAATAGGTCAGCATTTTGTAGAGTAAATGACAATATATACTTAAAATTTTCAGAAATACTTACAGCCTAGTTTTGTTAGAGGCTGTATTGTAGGAAAGCCTACGTCGGTATGTCAAACGCTGGACCATTCTGAGTGCCTAAATTAAGAATAGAGTAACATCAAATCTTTCCATTGTAAAAGTAAATAAAATCTCAAAACAGTATCATGTGGTCTATTTCATTCACATACATATCCTTGTATGTAACACCCTTAAATTAAGATGTATTATTCCACATTTTAAAACTACTTGTATTTAAAGGTGACTGATAAACAAGAGGCCAAGAATGTTAGCTTTCCTGATGGTAATCAAACGTGGCACTTCCTTAACGTTCTGATGACCAGGCTCCTTACTCAGAGTCTGATTTTGTTTGGAGTGGTGTCCAGAAAAGTGCCACGAGCCCAGTTGGAGAAACACCGCTTTAAACAAAGAGCACAAAAAGTGAGCTCTTAAGTCGAATCCTTAGCTATGCCATTTATTGGGAATATAAAGGGCAAGGAGCTAGCCTCCTTATCTCTAAAATGGGAATTCTGTCTACTTTATACAGCTGTCATTAGGATTAAACGACGTGAGCTATCCGTCCCAACACAATGCCTGGCACATATCAGGGTTCAATGTCTTGCCCTAAAGCACCACCTGCGTAAAGGCATACCCTTTAATACTAATTTTGATATTACACAAGTTTCTTTGGGTTACGGCACCTGCTTTCTTCCCACTTCTGAAAACATCGTGATGTTATTTAGCAAATCGGTTATACAGATATGCATATGAGCAACTTCGTTAAGGGAACTACCCAACGTAAAACATAATCAATACTTGAACTAATTTAATCTTCCCATTCACCCCTTGTAACCACCTCATTTGTTGTCACAAGCCTCTCACTAAAATTAAACTAAAAGAGAATTACCAGACACCAAAACTTGATACGTAAAACCAGTGCGAGTGATTTATGAAGCCATTATTCTGTTTGCATCCCCAAAAGCAAGACAGAAACTTCCAACACATTTTTCTCTTCCTTGACATGGGCCTTGGACGCAGAAGCCAAATAGCGAAACAACCACCCGAACTCGCCGGACCCTGCCCTCCCAAAGACTAAGGACACATACAGGCGTGCTGTGAAAACGTGGGTGTAAAATATGAAAACGTTTGGCGATTTTCCAGACTCAAACCGCCAAACCACAACTCGTTAGTCTCCAAACGCTACACTTGGAATGCAGCAAAGTCCCGGGTGGTGAGCTCTGGCTACTCACGGCTTTGGAGGTGCCACCAGGAACAAGGGATTTCCAAAGATCAAAGTAAGGAACTTCCTCACCACCAACCTCCCTGTTGTGCCCCTTACCCCTACGCCAGCTCAAAGGACTGCTCCTGAGAGCTCTAGGCTTCCTCAGCTCCTCGGATGGCAGCCGATTGGTAAGGAAATAAAGACAGGGAAAAGAGAACAACATCCATACCTGCAGCCAACGTCCCCGGAAGAGGAAGAAAAAAATCTTGGCGAGTTCAAAGGTCAAATAGAATTGCGCAGGACAGGAAGTTGCGTCAGAGAGAGCGCATCCGTGTTGTACGGAAGCCGACGCACCTCTCCGACGTGGGCGGAGATGCAGGGAACCACCACGTTGTACGGCAACCAACGTGCCGCCCCTCTGTGGGCGGGGATTCACACTAGCTGTCTGTGTCAAGGCCACGGAGAAATCTATTGGAAATCGCTGTGGAAACAAACGCAAATGAAAAGCCGCAAAGAGCAAAGGTGGGACAAAATCAACTTCTTTCGTTGTCATGGACACTGCACTTTTAATCTAAAGGGCGCCAGCTCTGGCGTTAGACCTGGGTTTAAATCCCAACTCTTGACATTTATGGTTAAGGGACCTTCAAGGACCAGGGACCTTCAAGAACCTTCCCTTCTTCAACCTTCTCTTCTCTTTCCTTGTCATTTATTCAGAGCACAAGCTTTACAAACAAATTGGGATTTTAATCCAGTGTCTGCTAATTATTAGCTATGTTACTTTGAGCAAGCCCTTAAATCTCTAAAAGGAAGATATTAGGAACTACCGTGCCGTGTTATGTCATGATCAAAGGCATTATGAAGTTAAAGCACTTAGCACAGGGTCTTATAGAGAGGAAGTGCTCAGTAAATGGTTGCTAATCTTATGATTATGTACAAAGAACTACTTGAGGCTTTTCATGGGTGGTAAAGTTTAACCTTTAAAACAGTATGTAAAATTTTACATTAAGCGCGCGTGTGTATTTTTCTGAGAAGAGGGTCCCTGGCTTTCATCACCTTGTCAAAGGGATTCATGACCTCTAAAAAAGTAAAGAACTCTTTGCCTGGGCTGTAAAAGACAATTCTAAAAGGGGCCTTTAAGTTTTTAATCTTAGATTAGGCTCCCTGGAAACACACCTCGAAGAGACTTGAGTGTTGGCTTATAGGGAGCGCTCTTAAAATGCACCTCCAGGAAGCTGAGAAAGGCGGGGTCAGGTGATCCACAACGTGTTGCTGTGAGGCAGCTGCATTGCCCCAGAAGAGAGGATTTGGATAGGATATCCCAGTACCCACTCAACTTTCCTTCTAGTATTTCTAATCCATCTAGCAAACCAAGAAAGCAGGCAAGTGACTGAGGGCATGTAGTCTGTCTTGAACTGTGAGGCCTATTAATTCTATCAAGCCTCACATCACTGCCATCTTTGTCACAACACCAGATGGAAGGCTCTGGTTATATCCTTCTCTCTGCTCACTCTCAAATAGCTGCTTCTCCCCCGACCTTGTCATCAGCTACTTCCCTCCTTTCCAGTCCTTTGATTTTTGTCCTCTGAAATCCTTTTCGTCTCTGTGCCAGGCATTGAGATGGAAGCTTGCATAGAGAGACAGATGTGGTTTTTGAATAAATGCACTAATGAATGTATTTACTTGCAATATGTTCTCTATATTTTAAGAGAGACTTTGCAGAGCAGAAGAGAACAGGAGATGGGAGCCCTTGGCACACTATGCTGTTGTTTACGTCTCTGTCCGTGCCTTCCCCCACCCCAGGAGATACGAATAGTGGTCTCATTGTTGTAGTTTTCCCTTAAGGTACTTAACCCAGTTCCATAATACTATTTTTCCCTCTCTTTAAATTTGTATTTGCATTTTTTCTTGATCAGTCTTGAGAGAGATATGGCAATCTTATTAAAAACTTCAAAGACAGCCAGGTACAGTGGCCCATGCCTGTTAATCCTAGCACTTCGGGAGGCTGATACAGAAAGATCACTGAGACCTGTAGTTAAAGATCAGCCTGGGCAACATAGCGAGACGCCCATCTCTACAATTTTTTTTTTTTTTAATTAGCCAGGTGTTGTAGCACACACCTTTAGTCCCACCTACTCAGGAGGCTGAGGCTGGAGGATCACTTGAGCCTAGAAGTTTGAGGCTGCAGTGAACCATGATTGTGCCACCATACTCCAGCCTGGGCAACAGAATGAGATCCTATCTCAATAATAATAATAATAATAATAATAATAAATGTATGAAACTTTGGTATATGACAAAGGTAATATATCAGATTGGTGGGGAAAGATTGGTGACTATTCAGTAAATGAAGTTGGGAAAAATGGTTATACATATGGAAAGAAAAAAATTGTATCCTTAAGTCACTCTGCACCGAAAAAAAAACCCTTAAATGAGTCAATAATAAGGCTTTAATTTATTAGGAAATATAGGTGACTATCTTATAGACCTTGGAGTAGAAAAGGATTTTTTAAACAAGACACAAAAAGCACAAACTCAGAAAAGACCAATAAATCTGACCACATTACAATTAATAGCTTTTATCAAAAAACCCTTAAATAAAAAAATGTTAAACCTCAAAGTTTCCCAGTCCAAGCCAAAAAAAGTATGATAGGTTCACCTTATTTTAATTTCACAAAAATTTGTAAAATATTTATTAAGTGCACACAGAAATTAATGAACAGAGAACAAAGACAGATTAAAAAAACAAATGAGATTCTTTAGGCCGGGTGTGGTGGCTCATGCCTGTAATCCCAGCACTTTGGGAGGCCAAGGCAGGTGGATCGCTTGATGCCAGGAGTTCAAGACCAGCCTGGCCAACATGGCGAAACCCCGTCTCTACTAAAAATACAAAAATTATCTGGGCGTGGTGACAGGTGCCTGTAATCCCAGATACTCAGGAGGCTGAGGCATGAGAATCACTTGTGCCTGGGTGGTGGAGGTTGCAGGGAGCCAAGATTGCACCACTGCACTTCCACTGAAGTTGCCAGCCTGGGCAACATAGAGAGACCCTGTCTCTAAAAAAAAAATTTTAAGGGATTTTGTACATGTGATTATGATTACTAATCAGTAGACTACAAAGGAAGCCAAAATTAGAAGTGGAATGAAGGAATGTGTTGCAAGACACCAACAGCTTTTGTTATGCTAAAAATAGAACTCGTTATTGGCAGTTGTTTTTTCTTGATTTTCTTGCTTTCAGTACTTTATGCCGCTAAGCATAAAATAATCATTTTAGTATGCTCATGGATTCTATGGATCAGGAATTTCTACATGGTATAATGAGAATAGTTTGCCTTTACTATGTAATGATTGGAGCCTCAACTGGGGGGTAACTTGAACAGCTAAGGTGTGCATGGGTTCTCTAGAGAAACAGAACTGATAGGGTATACATTTATTTGTTTATTTATTATAGGAATTGGCTCATGTGATTAAGGCAGAGAGGCCCTGCAATCTGCCATCTGCAAGCTGGAAAACCAGGACAGCTGGTGGTATAAGCCCTAGTCTGAGTCCAGAGTCCCAAGAACCAGGAGTGCTGATATTCAAGAACAGAGACCATGAATGTCCCAGCTTAAGCAGAGAGAAAATTCACTCTCCTCCGCATGTTTTTCTATTCAGACCCTCAACAAATTGGATGATACTCACCTACATTGTGAAGGCAATCTTCTTTACTTAGTGTACTGATTCCAATGCCAATCTTTTCTGAAACCACCTTCACAGACCCACAGAAATAATGTTACCAGCTATCTGGGCATCTCTTAGCCCAGTCAAGTTGACACATGAAATTAATCATCAGGCTGGGCGTGGTGGCTCACACCTGTAATCCCAGTGCTTTGGGAGGCCAGGGTGGACAGATTGCTTGAGTTCAGCCTGGGCAACATGGCAAAACCCCATCTCTACCAAAAATACAAAAAAGTTAGCCAGGTGTGGTGGTGCATACCTGTGGTCTCAGCTACTCAGGAGGCTGAGGTGGGAGGATTACTTGAGCCTGGGAGGCAGAGGTTGCAGTAAGCTGAGATGGCACCACTGCACTCCAACCTGAGTGACAGAGTGAGACCCCATCTGAAAAAAAAAAAAAAAGAAATTAATCATCATGGGGTGGGGGTAGAAGGTAGAATTATCTGAACACTTTTTAGTTTAATGCCTGGACTGGGCTGCTTCAAAGGCTGGGCTCTCATATGGAACTGTCAACCAGAGCAACTACATATAGCCTTTCTATAAGGCTTAGAATTCTCACAAATGGCAATTTGGTTCTGGGAGGTAGGTTCTCAAGAGAAAGCATCTAGGAAAAAAGCATTGTAAGAGAAACAACAGAAGATGCATGGCCTTGGAAGTCACATAGCATCACTTCAATCATACTCTATTGGTTAAGGGTGTCACAAACCTAAAAAGATTCAAAGGCAGTAGACATATATCCTCATTCTTTTTTTTTTTTTTTTTTTTTTTTTTGAGACAGAGTCTTGCTCTGTTGCCCAGGCTGGTGTGCAGTGGTGCAATCTCGGCTCACTGCAAGCTCTGCCTCCTGGGTTCATACCATTCTCCTGACTAAGCCTCCTGAGTAGCTGGGACTACAGGTGCACACCACCATGCCTGGCTTTTTTTTTTTTTTTTTTAGTACAGATGGGGTTTCACCATGTTAGCCAGGATGGTCTCGATCTCCTGACCTCGTGATCCGCCTGCCTCGGCCTCCCAAAGTGCTGGGATTACAGGCGTGAGCCACTGTGCCCAGCCTATATATCCTCATTCTTGATGGAAAGATTATCAGTGATTTTAAGATTATATGTTAAAACCGCCATAGTTTCTTTCCTGCTCTTTAATATTTAAACCTTTTTGTTCTTAACATGCTTCTGACCTGTCTCCCAGTCCAGCAATGTCTAATGTGCTGTTAAACCCATCCCTCGAGTTTGTAATTTCAGTTATTACATTTTTCTATTCTAAACTTTCAATTTGTTTCTCTGTTTATGTTTCCCATTCTAGGCTGAAATTTTCAGTCTTGACTTTTTTCTTTGAATGCTTAAACACACTTAGCGTAATTATTTCAGTGTTTCATTATCTGGGTTTTCTTAGGATCTGTTTGTACTGTCTGATGTTTCTCTTGGTTTTATGAAAAATTGATTTTAGGTCCTAGATATCTACTCATTTTCTAAGACCACTTTGTTTTAATTCAAGATGCTTTATATAATAAACGATATAATATCTAGTAAGACTGACCCCTCCCAATGTTG
This sequence comes from Pan troglodytes, assembly GCF_028858775.2. NCBI lineage: Eukaryota > Metazoa > Chordata > Mammalia > Primates > Hominidae > Pan > Pan troglodytes. The sequence continues at coordinate 110,069,004 of NC_072401.2, read as the reverse complement.
TTCTACTTTTTCAGGGTTTTCTTGACAATTCTTACTGATTATTACATACAAATTTTTAGCATCAACTTGTTTAACTCCAAACAAAAGTTGACATTTTTATGTGTCAATTTTGTGTATTAGCTTGGGGAGACTTGACATCTTTATGATCCTGAGTCATCTTATCTAAGAACATGGAATATCTGTTTGCTGTGTCCTTAAAGTTTTATCCCTAAAAGCTCTGTACATTTCTTATTAAGTTTATCTCTAGGTATTTTATCTGTTTTGCTGTTAACATAAGTGGTATACTCTTACCCACTACTCCATTTAATTGTTTTCTTTTAAATTGAAGGCTATGGATTTTTGTTTATTCATGTATGCCCTGCTACCTTACTGAATTATCTTATGATTGGTATTAACTTTTTATTGATTTTATTTTTTTCAGATATTACCTCCTCCTTTGTAATTCTTATGCCTATTATTCCATCCCATTGGCTTATATCTCAAATGCAATACTAAATATAAATAGTAGTATAGATTAATGGCATTTTTGTCTTATTCCTGAATGCAGGAAAACATCCATGTTTCTCCACTATGTCATATGTTAAGAAAATAGCCACTGATTACTATTTATTTATTTTTTTTACCATGTCAGGAAGGGATATTAATTTATGAATTGCCTTCTTACTATCTATTAAGATGAGAGTTTAAATTTTCTCTTTAGATCAACTAATGTAGTGAATCATATTGGGGGAGGGCGATGGGGCGCCTTTTCTAATTTGCGTAAGACATCATGGTTTTCATGTCTCACTGGCTGTTCTTCTGCCTGGAATGCTGTTCCCCATGTATCTGCATGGCTTGCTCCCATTTCCTTTATGCCTTTGCTCAAGGTCACTTTTGAAATGAGGCCCATCCTAATCATGACATTTAAATTGCACTTTTTTCTGTCTTCCATTGGCATTTTTAGTTCCTCCCACCAGGTTCTTTTTTTCCTCACACTTATCACTTTCTAACATACTATATATTTATTTATTGTGCTTATTGTGTGTCGTCTGTCTCCACTACAAGTGTACTCTGTCTCCACTACAAGTATACTCCATGAGGCTAGGAAGTTTGGTCCTTTTTTTCTTTTTTCCTTTTTTTGACTTACATGTTTCCAATACCTAGAGCAGTGCTTGGCAAACAGTAAGCATTCAAAAATATTTTTTAAATGAATGAATAAGTAGAGATTAGCGCCTACCAAGGAATTATTCAAGAAGAATATCAAATAATAAAATTTAGTATTCTAGCGAAGGTTAGACTTAACAGCTATGGAGATAAAGTAAAGAGATTAAAAGCATTTTCATTGTAGAACTTTTACACGTTTTTCCATTATTGGGCCTCATAGCCTATATTGCACTATGAATCAATGCCTTTTATTAATCTCGTGATTATTTGTGAACGGCCCAATTATAGTCATGTGTTGCTTAATGACAGATACATTCTGAGAAATATGTTAGGTGATTTCGTCTTTGTGTGAACATCATAGAGTGTACTTACACAAACCTAGATGGTAGAGTCTACTGCACACCTAGGCTTTATAGTATAGCCTTCTGCTTCTAGTCTACAAACCTGTACAGTATGTTACTGCAGTGAATAGTGTAGGCAATTGTAACACAATGGTAAGTATTTGTGTATCTAAACATATCTAAACATAGAAAAGGTAGAAGAAAAATATGATATAAAAGATAATGGTACACCTGTATAGGGCACTGACTATAAAGGGAGCTTGCAGGACTGGAAGTTGCTCTGGGTGAGTCAGTGAGTGAGTGGTGAGTGAATGGGAAGGCCTAGGACATTACTATACACTATGGTAGCCTTTATAAACACTATACACTTTGTATACACTATATATATATTTATATATAAAAAAATAAATATATATACTCTATATATACACTATATATGTTTTATATACACTAAATTTATAAAAAGTTTTTTTCTTCAATAATAGACTAACCTTAATAAGCTTACTGTTACTTTTTTACTTTATAAAGTTTAAAAAAAATTTAACTTTTTGACTTTTTGGTAATAACACTTAGCTTAAAACACAAACACATTGTACAAGTTTTGCTACAAAGAGTTAAAATATCAGAGCCACTCTAAATAACCACTGTAAATTTTAGAAATAGGAGTTTGAAACAAATTAGATTTTTCTAATAGAAATGTTCTGAGCCTAAAGCCCTAAAGGGGAGTAAGGAAACCAATTAACTTTAATTTAAATAATCATGTCTTAAGTAGTAAATGAGCGAAGTTCTATTGTTAAAGAACAACTGTACTAAATCCCCGAAAGGTTAGATTCAAAATGGTATAAATACAGTGGTTTCACATCTTACTAATGAAATAAATTTCTATTGGTCATTGTAACCTCTGCTTCTTGTCTTACTGGACATTGTTACTGAGGGTAGAGGAAGGGAATGATTGAGATTAAGGGTGGAATAATTATGTGCAATTCCCATTGATGTTCCTATTGTTAGTAACTTTTTTAAAAGCAACCAATGAAACAGCTAATAATTTTATTCCTGGGAAAAAATAAGAAAATCTGAGCAAAGCTTGTTTTCTTCTTTTAAGCTTGTATATATAGTATATGATTTTCTGTTTGTGCTTGCTATTTAAAAACAATGTATTTATAATGATTGAGGTCACCATGCTGTTTTATATACAAACATGCCCCCTATTTACATCCACAATGACTGAATTTCTGCCAATGTCTATAAGCATTAAAGCAACCATCAAAAATGTATTAATAAGGCATATATTATTAATAAGGTATAATACAGTAGATACTAAACTCATGCCTGGAGTTTTATTCTGGATGAGTTAATGTAGTAAAGTAGGAAGAGAGTGAGTTTAGCAAGCAGTTTGAAGCCAGACGATGGAAAGTTTTAAATGCTATGCTTAAAGGCTTAAATTGTTTCTCTCGTGCCTTGTCTTTTGATTTCTTTCTCCTCACGTGCTACCTTTGTGAACTTCAGAAAGCAAGTTAACCTCACTGAGACTGTCTCTTTATCTGTAACATGGAAGTGGGAATCCCATATTGTGGGTGTGCTGGGGGAATTAACGGAGATAAAGCACGTGGCTGAGGCTGGCACACCATGGCTGCTCAATAGATAATTGGTCTTAGTATTGTTTTCTAGAAATGAAATGCTGCCTTCTGCTCTTCCTTATAACCAGTTTTGCACATCACTGTTACACCTTATACCTTACTAATGTTTGGTGTGTTTTTAGGAGAACATTTTTATTTCCTTGTGTTATTTTGGGGAACTCTAGAAAAACCACTATAGAATTTATCAAAATGGAAACATAGCATGGATTGACAGAAAAGGGCAAAAGAGTTAAAAGGGTTAGTGTGTCAACTCCTTGACTTTCTGGAGATCCTTTTTTTTTTTTCCCAAAACGTAGCCACTGCCTTTGTGTCTTGTTCCACGTCCTGTGTCTTGTTCCAATTATTTATGCAAATGAAGACAATTGTTTTCCTATGAAAGCTTGGTGAAAAGATGCTATAGAAAAATCCAGTGCATTTTCATTATTGCTTGCTCAACAGCAATACTCTTTTGTAGCAAGAAGAAAATAATTTTGCAAAATGCCCCCCCACCCCCACATGAAAAGTAAAAAGTACATAATATCATGTTTGTGTTGAAACTTTTTCTTCCAAAATGTCATAACCCCATACGAAAGAGAATTAAAATCCCATTATTTTAATTTACATCTAGCCACAAGATAAGTAAAGTTATCATTGAAATTCTAATTAAATGGGATGATTGACTAAGGTAGCACATCAAAGAAGAGAAGTGAATATGATAAGTCGAAGACTTATTAATTAGTCTGCGTGGAAGAAATTCCAGGGATGTCAAGCTGAGCCTGCTTCAAGGAGAAAAAAAGCAGACAAGAAAACGTTCGTTTCTTTGAAGTTCGGAACTGAGATAGTGATGGAGGTAATTGCGTCTGACTGGATCCAGTAATGAAGAGCTGTAAATCAGACTGCAGAATCGAAAGGAAGATTCAAGTAACGAATGTGGCTGCCTCCCCCTGCTGTGAAGAAACAGAATGCAGAGCGCACTAATTGACCCAGCCTATTTCCCAGTAGTTCTCTGTTATTATTTATTAATTTTTAATTTCTGAATTATTTACGTCCTGGGAAATTATTCTTGACAGGCTGTTAGGCGTGCCAAAGTTAATGGAGGATGAAAGGACTGGTACCAGAATTAGCAGGGATGTAGTCACAGGCTACTGGATTTAATGATTTTGGAAAGAAAAATTGATTTCACACAGTGTGTCACTTTATACTACTTTAGGGATACACCAGCTATTTGATTAATTGAGGAATAACCAATTCAAAGTATATTTGAAGTGTAAATGAGTCACAGTGCTCAGCTGTTTACTTTTCTCTCTTTCTGAGAGATCTGAATTTTCTTCAAGCTGATGATTAAAAGCCAATGAAGACACACTTGCATGCTTTGAATGCACACCTGTTTGATTCATATTAAACTCAGAAGGGAGGAAAACCCTGAAGTACATGAGAAGGTAGTTTCACTTATTTTTTTTCTCCTTTCTAATCGCTTTATGTGATTTCTTTCCTCCAGCGTATAGCACAGCAGTAGTTGCAATCTGCATCCCTTAAGAACGAGGCTCAAGAAAATTTCTCATTTGCTTTATGACCTATGAGCACAATCAGAAAGAAGCAGTGCTTGCTAATGAATAGAAGAACCAAGTAGAAAAAATGTATTAACAGAAAACAATGACTTTAATGAATAAGGGAAGAGGATTAACCTATTAGGAAAATGAGTGAGGCAGAAATATGCCATCGCCATCCAGGCTAAAAGCCCTGTGTCATTTCTGTCTTCTCCTTTTCCGGGCTCCCTCATTAGCCACCCTCTTTGTTCAGCTATCTTTGGCCTAGTCCTCTAACTGGTTTTCTTAGGTCAAGTCTTCAATTATATTCTATACCGGTGGTTCTCAAATTTTAATGTGCAAACAAATTGCTTGGGGCTCTTGCTACTGTACAGGTTTAGATTCTGTGGGTCTGGGATGGGGACCTGAGATTCTGCATTGCTAGTAGGCTCCCAGGTAAAGCCCATGCTTCTGGTCCTTGACCACTCTTTGAGCAGCAAGATTCTACAAAACTCTGACAGGCACATTTTCTTTAAAACACTGATTTTAACCATGTAACTTTCTCATTCAGACACTTTAAGTGATTTTCAGTGCCTACAGTCAAATACAGATTCCTTAGCATGGCATTCAAGGTCTTCCTAATATGACCACAACCTGCCCTTGTAGGCATATCCTATACTTTCCCATCTCCAGGCTTTTGTTTTTGTTTTTTCTTCTTTGTGAAACACCTTTGTCTTTGGAAATTCTAACAGTGAGTGCCTCAAGGCGTATTTCAAATTCCACATCCTCAGTGTTGGCCCACTCAATAAGACATGAGCTGTCCTTCAAACTCTTCCTCTCATATCTTTTTACTTTTTTTTTTTAAACTGGTTTCTTGAGAAAGGACAGATGTTTTACCTCTTTCTTGCTATGTAGTATCTTCAGTCTCATATAATTGCTATTAATATTGTGATTTCTCCCTGTTCACATACAGAATTGTGAGTTATGTAGGAGTAGGGACTGTTCCTTGTCTTTGTATTTTCCCGAAGTGCAGGTGCAGAGCACAGAGTATGTATCTCACAAATATTTCAGTTAAACTGAACTATGTAAGAACATTCTCTCCATGGTCATTCCTACTCTTGCAAATTTGCAGCATCTCTGAAATCCTTCAGAATAGCTCACGGATCCTGATTTTTTGCTACTTTATTCATTCATCAACTTACCGATTTACTCATAAGCGTTTGAGGGTTCTTTTTGTGTCAGTGCAGTGCCAGGGACTGGAAATATTGAAGTAAAACAACAGTCTTTCACTCCTAAGCTCCGATGATTCCCCCTCCCCACATTTATGTCCTGCTCCCCCACTTCTATATTTACTAACGTCAACCCCAAAATATAAATTATATAAGCGATAATTCTGGCCGGGCACAGTGGCTCACGCCTGTAATCCCAGCACTTTGGGAGGCCAAGGCAGGTGGATCACTTGAGGTCAGGAGTTCAAGAACAGCCTGGCCAACATGGTGAAAGCCCATCTCTACTAAAAATGCAAAAATTAGCCAAGCATGGTGGCAGGCACCTGTAATCCCAGCTACTTGGGAGACTGAGGCAAAGAATCGCCTGAACCCAGGAGGCAGAGGCTGCAGTGAGCTGGAATCACGCCACTGCACTCCAGCCTGGGTGACAGAGTGAGACTCCATATAAAATAAAAATAAAAATAAATTATATAAGCAATAATTCATATATTTTTTAAAAAACCAAAACTCTTCTTGAAAATTCTTATAACTGTTGTAGGCTCAAGCACCATTACCTCAGAATATGGACTTCCGTGAATCCTGAGAGACTTTCTGCTGAATCTGGGCCTTGCATTCATTTTCCTCTCCAAAGGATTTAAAAATTCTTAAAGCCTTGGCCATTCACTACATTTCTCACCTCACCCCCATCCCCCAGTACCCATTTTTCAGCCTTGCATCAGTTCTCAAACTGTTGCTTCTACCTGATCTAATCTCTCTGAGGGGAGGGCACTTCAACGTATTTTAAAAACTTACCCCTTCGTTTATTCTGTTCTCTTCCTCTGTCTTTTCTATTTATGTTTTGTGCCCCTTACCCTACCCTGATTTCCAGCCTTAATCCCTATACCCTACCAAATGCAGACGGAAAAAACATTTTTTAAAAACTTCTAATTTTGTGTCTTTCATAAAGATTCAGTCAAGAATAAACCACAACAAGCAAGTGTGACAGAAATGTGCAGGAGTCTAATTGTCTAAACTAATTAAAAGAGACCAAAAAATTATATCATGGTTCTTTAGTTGCAGGCAACAGAAGCCAACTCTGGGTAACAAGCAAAAAGGGAAGGAGAAGGATGCAAGGGCTGCTCAGAGAATAGATAATATAATAAATATTAATGACAATAATATGAGACTGAAGACACCACATGGTAAGAAAGAGGTAAAACATCTGTCCTTTCTCAAGAAACCATTTTTTGTTGTTGTTTGTTTTTTGTTTTAGAAAAAGGTAAAACAGGTATGAGAGAAAGAGTTTGAAGGACAGCTCATGTCTTATTGAGTGGGAGAAGGTTAGATAGCCAACATTGAGGATGTGGCATTTGAAATACACCTTAAGACACTGGTAGAATTTCCAAAGGCAAAGGTGTTTCACAAAGAAGAAATAACAAAACAAAAGCCTGAAGATGGGAAAGTATAGGATATGCCTACAAGGGCAAGTTGTGGTCATATTAGGAAGACCTTGAATGCAACGCTAAGGAATCTGTATTTAATTTGTAGACACTGAAAGTCGCTTAAAGTGTCTGAATGAGAGAGTTACATGGTTAAAATGTAATTGAATTTTGGAAAACAACGATGGCACCAAATAAGAGAGTGATCCTTTAGTGCCCATGCTAGGGGAACCTGCTTTGGTCTAAATCTTATTCCATCTCCTAAGAACTGATTTATAAGTGGAATGATGCAAAGAAGGGAAATGATTACAGCTGATCCATTTCCCTTGGAAACACTAGCTATCGATTCCTTTATCCCCAGAGCTGTCTGTCTGGTATAATAAATATTAATAACAATAATATGAGACTGAAGATACCACGTGGTAAGAAAGAGGTAAAACATCTGTCCTTTCTCTTTTTTTTTTCCTCAAGAAACCAGTTAAAAAAAAAAAAAAGTAAACAGGTATGAGAGGAAGAGTTTGAAGAACTCATGTCTTATTGAGTAAGAGAAGGTTAGAGTAGCCAACATTGATTCTTGTTCTTCTTGAATCCTGGCTGTTCAGCTTTTCCTCCACTGATTTTTATCAGTGGAAGCCAAAGAACTCTAACTGATGCAAGAGACAGTTGCAGTAGCAGGTGCTCACTAGAGGTTTGCTCATCATCCATGTGGTTTATCAGATATGAGCAGATGAGTTTTTAACTCTATCACAGCTCTAAAAGATTTACTGAGAAAAACATCCTTAAAGAAAAGGCAGTCAAAGAAAGTTCTAATGGCAATATTTATTAATATTACTTAAAAGGCCAATCTCTATAGCTGATAAGATAAAGCAAAGGGAAAGTAAAGAAACTTTTGTTGGGATGTTTTAGGCTGATATATTTATATCAGCATACAAATGAGTGATTCAACCTACTAGTCATTGAGGAATATTACAAAGCAAAAGCAGTGTGGTTCTGGTGTAGGAACAGATGAACGAAACAGAGGGAGAGTTCAGAAATAGATCTGTGTGCATATGGGAATTTGATATACAATAAATGTGGTAAAAATGGAAAAGAATGCCTTGTTTAGAATATAGTATTGGGAAAACTGGCTCATCATCTGGAGAAAAAGCTGGACTTTTACGTTACACTATAGAAAGATGGACTCTAAATGAATTAAAGACCTAAATGAGACAGGTGAGTATTCAGAACCAGAAGAAGAAAATAAAGAATTATCTTTGTGAAGTTTATTAAACCATTGAAGTACAAACAATAAGTGGAAAATTGATGACTTAGCTACATTAATGTTACAGCATTTTTTTCAGCAAAGGTTACCAAAAACAAAGTTAATAGACAAGGAGAAGACAGTTGCAGCATCAAAAACAAAGGATAATATTTACATCAGTGCTGTCCACTAGAAATGAAATGTGAGTCACATATGTAATTTAAAATTTTTAGTCACATTAAAAACTAAAACCATTCTGGCCAGGCATAGTGGCTCACGCCTGTAATCCCAGCACTTTAGGAGGGTGAGGTGGGTGGATTGCTTGAGCTCAGTTCAATACCAGCCTGGGCAACACGGTGAAACCCTGTCTCTACAAAAAATACAAACAAAAATTAGTCAGGCATGCTGGCTCGCACCTGTAGTCCCAGCTACTTGAGGGTCTGAGGCTGGAGGATCACTTGAGCCCAGGAGGCAGAGATTGAAGTGAGCTGAGATTGCACCACTGTACTCCAGCCTGGGCAACAGAGTGAGAACCTGTCTCAAAAAAAAAAAAAATGTATAAAGTCATTGTTTCTGATTTTTATTATGAAGAGTTTCAGTTTCAACATAAATTGTTGTTCCTGTCTGGCTAAATCACTAATAAGCTCTTCCTTTCTTTTGGAGTTTAAAATTTAGCTCTTTCATATGTAGTGTGATATCTGTGAGAAAACATAAATCATATTGTCATTTTGTCTTTGATTATTGAATATTCCTTCCAATTCAGGAACATATTAAATTGGAGTTAAAAGTACTTTCTAAAAATTCTTGGCCGGGCACAGTGGCTCACGCCTGTAATCCCAGCAATTTGGGAGGCCGAGGCGGGTGGATCACGAGGTCAGGAGATTGAGACCATCCTGGCTAACATGGTGAAACTCCATCTCTACTAAAAATACAAAAAAAAAAAAAAAAAAAAAAATTAGCTGGGCTTGGTGGCGGGCACCTGTAGTCCCAGCTACTTGAGAGGCTGAGGCTGGAGAATGGCATGAACCCAGGAGGCAGAGCTTGCAGTGGGCCGAGATTGTGCCACTGCACTCCAGCCTGGGTGACAGAGCGAGACTCCATCTCAAAAAAAATAATAAAATAAAATAAAATAAAAATTCTTCCACAATTCTTATCAATGAGCACAGGCAGAGAACACAAGATTAAGAAAATCAGTCTTAATTCTATCAGTCTATTTCTTTCAAAAGTTCCATAACTTGGCAATGATTTATAGCATTAGTGTATAGATACTAAATGACATTTATTTATTTATTTAGAGACAGTCTTGCTGTGTCACCCAGATTGGAGTGAAGTGATGCGATCTCGGCTCACTGCAACCTCTGCCTCCTGGGCTCAAGCGATTCTCCTGCCTCAGCCTCCCGAATAGCTGGGATTACAGGTGCCCGCCACCATGTCCAGCTAATTTTTGTATTTTTAGTAGAGACTGGGTTTCACCATGTTGGCCAGGCTGATCTTGAACACCTGACTTCAGGTGATCTGCCTGCCTTGGCCTCCCAAAGTGCTGGGATTACAGGTGTGAGGCACCACGCCTGGCCCTAAATGACTTTAAAGTAATTGTACTCCATAACAGTTTTCATATGGTGTGCTTTAAAAAACTGAGCACAAAGATTTTCAATACATATCATACAGTGGAACAAAGCAATAAATGAAATAGAAATCTCTTGTCTTACCATTCCAACAAATCTGGATTTTTACCTAACATATATGGGCCACCATCTGTCATTATAGGCACAAATTCTTCTTTGATGGTTATAAAAGATGAAAAACTGCTCCAGAAATTTAGGTGTTTTTAATTCAAATTTAATAAAACTTCATAGTTTTGGAAGTCCTTTGAGACACAAATATACCCAAAGTATTAATAGACATTGTCATTTTTTTGAGATAGAGTCTCACTCTGTAGCCCAGGCTGGAGTGCAATGGTACGATCTTGGCTCACTGTAACCTCCACCTCCAGGTTCAAGTGATTCTCCTGCCTCAGCCTCCCGAGTAGCTGGGTTTCCAGGTGCCTGCCACCACTCCTGGCTAATTTTTTTTTTTTTTAATAGAGGCGGGGTTTCACCATGTTAGCCAGGCTGGTCTTGAACTTGTGACCTAAGGTAATCCACCCGCCTTGGCCTCCCAAAGTGCTGGGAATGCAGATGTGAGCCACCATGCCCGGCTGACATTGTCTCTTATATCACATCATCCATTTTAAAGCTAAAGAAAAGTACTTGTAATTTTTTAAATTGTTAATCAATTGATCTTTGATACTGTATCATTGGAAAGTTCTTGTAATCTATGGGCCATTTTTTAATGGCTTAGTTGAAGGTCTTTCACTTTTTGTAAAATATCTTCTTTAGTCTTTTTCTCATAATTTTCTAGCAAAATTTCCACAACTGAAATAATTTGTTTTACTATCTGACTTAAAATGACTTTCATTTTTCATCCCTCCCTTTCCCCTCCCTCCCTCCCTCCCTCCCTTCCTTCCTTTTCTGTTTCCTTCCTCCCCTCCCTCCTTTCTTTCTGTAAGAATCCAACACATTTTTTAGCTGTCTAAAATTACAAGCTCAGGGGCCAGGTGCGGTGGCTTATGCCTGTAATCCCAGCATTTTGGGAGGCTGAGGTGGGCAAATCAACTGAGGTCAGGAGTTTGGAACCAGCCTGACCAACATGGCAAAATCTCATCTCTACCAAAAAATACAAAAAAATTAACCAGGCCTGGTGGCGTGCACCTGTAGTCCCAGCTACTCGGGAGGCTGAGGAATGAGAATCGCTTGAACCTGGGAGGCAGAGGTTGCAGTGAGCCAAGATCGTGCCACTGCACTCCAGCCTGGGCAACACAGCAAGACTCTGTCTTAAAAACATAAATAAAATAAAATTATAATCTCAGATCCTGTTAAGAAGCATTAAGGATTTTTTGGTCGTATATTCAACTCCTATTTTGAACTACAATTTTGATTTCTTTTTTGACTTCCAAGGGGAAATGTCTTACCAAATTCATTATGTATTTACTTAAAATGTCTCTTAATATTGTCTAATTTATTGCTTAAAATATTTTTTACACACAAATAGCTTTTTTCATTTTGCTGTGTTACAGCAAATTGCAATTTTCATTCATCGTAGAATTTGTGACATGCTTTCTTTCAGTCCTTTTCTTTTTTTTTTTTTCTTTTTTGAGACGGAGTCTTGCTCTGTCCCCCAGGCTGGAGTGTAGTGGCGCGATCTTGGCTCACTGCAAGCTCTGCCTCCCGGGTTCATGCCATTCTCCTGCCTCAGCCTCCCAAGTAGCTGGGACTACAGGCGCCCGCCACCACACCTGGGTAATTTTTTGTATTTTTAGTAGAGATGGGGTTTCACTGTGTTAGCCAGGATGGTCTCGATCTCCTGACCTCATGATCCACCCGTCTTGGCCTCCCAAAGTGCTGGGATTACAGGCGTGAGCCACTGCGCCTGGCCTTTTTTTTTTTTTTTTTGAGACGGAGTCTTGCTCTGTCCCCCAGGCTGGAGTGCAATGGCACGATCTTGGCTCGCTGCAACCTCTGCCTCCTGGGTTCAAGCGATTCTCCTGCCTCAGCCTCCTGAGTAGCTGAGATTACAGGCACCCACTACCATGCCCGGTTAATTTTTGTATTTTTAGTAGAGACGGGGTTTCACCATACTGGTCAGGCAGCTCTCGAACTCCTGACCTCAGGTGATCCGCCTGCCTCGGCCTCCCAAAGTGCTAAGATTACAGGCGTGAGCCACTGCACCCGGCCAGTCCTTTCCTTTTAATAGCCCAGTTGTTGTACTAGTTTCTGTATCTCCACTTTATTCTGCATTAGTGGTATGCATTCATTTTATATTTAAATTTGGTTCATTTTTAAGCTACACAGGAAGGGGAACATCACACTCTGGGGACTGTTGTGAGGTGGGGGGAGGGGGGAGGGTTAGCACGAGATATACCTAATGCTAAATGACGAGTTAATGGGTGCAGCACACCAGCATGGCACATGTATACATATGTAACTAACCTGCACATTGTGCACATGTACCCTGAAACTTAAAGTATAATAATAATAATAATAATAAAAACAAAGAAAAAAATTAAAAAAAATGATTTTATTATGGTTACAATACTGTGTATTTAAATTTAATTTCTTCTCAGACGAAGGAAACTAAGAGAATTACCAGTTGACCTATGTTTAAAGAATGACTGAGGATATTCTTCAAAGGAAATGATAACAGCAGGCATAGAACTTTAGAAAGAAAGAAAGAACAATGGAATGAGAAAAAATAGGGTAACTATAATAGAATATTTTTTATCTCTTATGTTTTAAAAATTATGTTTAATGGTTTAAATTTGTTTCCTATTGCAGCTCTAACAAGTAACTGCAAACACAAGGGCTTAAACAATACAAATGTATTATCTTATAGTTCTAGAGAGCAGAAGCACAAAATGAGTCTCACTAGGCTAAAATCAAGGTGTCAGCAGGGCTGCATTCCTTCTGGAGACTAGGGGAGAATGCATTTCCTTGTCTCTCCCATTTTCTAGAGGACAGCTGCTTTTGTTGGCTCATGGCACCCTTTTTCCATGTTCAAAGACAGCAGTGTTGGTTGAGTCCGTCTCACACTCACACTGCTACCTCTCTGGTTTTCTTTTTTGTCTCTCTCTCCCACACTTATGTCTGTCTGTCTGTCTGTCTGTCCGTCTGTACATTTGTGTGAGATGGGGTCTTGCTATATTGCCCAGAGTGGCCTGGAACTCCTTGGCTCAAGCAATCCTCTCACCTCATCCTCCCCAGTAGCTGGGACTCTGGGCATAGAACTGACTGCTCTTCCACTTTTATGAATCCTTACGACTATATTGGGCTCCCCTTGATAGTATAGAATAATCTCTCTTTTTAAAGTCAGCTGATTAGCAGCCTTAATTCCATCTGCTCCCTTACTTCTCCTTTGCCACATAACCTATTAACTGTTTTGGGTTATTAGGATGTGGACATCTTTGAGAGTGGGCATTATTCTGCCCATCACAGGATTAAAAAATTATAATACCAATTGGATGTGATATTCAATGTATGTGGAGGAAATACTTAAGACATTATGTTTAAGAGGTGGGGAGGGATAAATCGCTAGGGAATTATGCTGAATTTAAAAAAAGCCACCTATAGGTTGTATACCGTGTGATTTCATCTTTCTAACATTTTGAAATGACGAAGTTTTAGAAATGGATATATATTGCCAGGATAAATGGTTGCCAGAGGGTGAGGGCGGGGGAAGGTAGGAGGATGTGGTTATGAGAGCAACACAGAGGATCTTTGTGTTTTGGAACAGTTGAATATCTTGATTGTAGTAGTGGGTACATGACCTACATAGGTGATAACATTGTATAAAACAATATATAAACACATAATAAAAATAAAGACAAAAACAGAAAACAATATATAAACACACACACACACACAAATGAATACCAGTAAAATTAGAACATCTGAATATAATCAGTAGATTGCATCAATTTCAATATCCTGCCTTTTTATGATTATTTGATAATTTCTGAAGGGATGAGAAGTAATGGATTTAATTTGTACATTATTCCAAGTTTCTCTGCAGAATGCAGGATATTTTGGGATATTAGTCATCTTGTTAGTCTAGAATCTTAAAAAGTGGTTGGCAGAGGTGGGAGGGAGGTGGATGTGGGTGTAAAAGGCATCAGGTGGGCTCCCTGTCGTGTTGGAACTGTTTAGCATCTTGACTGTGGCAGTAGATACACAAACCTGCACAGAAGATAAAAATATATGGAACTTGGCCGGGCGTGGTGGCTCATGCTTGTAATCCCAGGACTTTGAGAGGCCAAGGCGGGTGGATCACCTGAGGTCAGGAGATCGAGAACAGCCTGGCCAACATGGTGAAACCTGTCTCTACTAAAAATACAAAAATTAGCCGGGTGTGGTGGTGGGAGCCTGTAATCCCAGCTGCTTGAGAGGCTGAGGCAGGGGAATGGCTTGAACCCGGGAGGCAGGGGTTGTAGTGACCCGAGATTGTGCCACAGCACTCCAGCCTGGGCAACAGAGGGAGACTCTATCTCAAAAAAAAAAAAAAAAAAAGAAAAAAATATATACACACACACACGTATATATACACATATACATATATAATATATACACACACACGTATATATACACATATACATATATATAATATATATATGGAACTTAATACATCACACACATGCAAATGATTCCAATGGGAAATCTGAATATGATCTGTGGATTGTATCAATGTCAGTATCCTAGTTATACTGTTATGATACAGTTTTTTAAAGTTTTACCATTGAGGAAAACTGGAATCAGCATATAAGGAATCTATCTCTGTTATTTCTTACAACTGCATATGAATCTACAATTAGCGGAACAAACATTTCAATTTAAAAAAGTGAAAGAGTGAAGGGACCTAATGGAAGTAAGGTTTCTACACTCAAAGTGGTAAAATGTCAACGCTGTTAGACTGTGATAAATTATGCAAGTATATTGTAATACCTAGGGAAACCATTAAGAAAACTATTCAAAGAAATATACTCAAAAAACTATAAAGTCAAAATGTAATTCTAAAACATTTTCAAGTGACCCACAGAAAGGTGAGAAAGGGGAAACAGAGGAATGAAAAACAGAGGGAACAAACAGTAAACAATTAATAAAATAGCCAACTTAAGCCCAGCACACCAATCATTACTTTCAATATAACTAATCTAAATACGCCAATTAAAAGGCAGAGATTGGCAGGATGGATAAGTTTAATTATCAAGGATGGTTTAAGTAGGTATCACTATAACTCTTGCTGTTTGCACAAAATATTCAAATAAACACATTGCAGTGTTATATAGTTCACAGAAAAAAATCATTCAAACCAAATCAGTCCATTGGTACTGGCTACGTTGGTGATGTTTTTATGTATAATACATAAGAAATAATACATAAGAATATGTTATGTATAATACATAAGAATATTTCTTATGTATAATGTAAGAAATAATGTATGTATAATATATATAATGTATAAGAAAAATGTGTACTATAATAAAACAATAACAATATCTTAACATAACAAGTTAAAGTAAAACGTACATTTGCCAAAATGCTGCTTCAGTTTTAAATTTAAATTAAATGGAGTGAAATGAAATGAAAAATTCATTTCTAGCTGCATTTCAAGTGCTCAATTGTCACAGACCCAGCGTAGACACAGAAATCCTATATAGCAAAAACAACCCAAAATTTAAAAAAAAAAATGTGTAAAGCATATTAATAGGTAATTCAGTGACAAAGACATTCACTAGTAATCTGAAAGTTAATTAAAATTCTACATGGGTTCTGAGAGCTTTTACCCTTAAGTAATACATATCAGTTAAATTCACATTTCCTCCACCAAAGTAGTCTCTTCGTCACACTTATCATCAAGGGGAAAATAAGTAGCTAGGAAGTGCAGTCCTACTCTGTGCTGAGTAAAAGGTCTGGAAATATTTGCAGAATAGCATTATTATCTACATAAGCCACATATGAATTTTTTTTTTAATATTTGTGAAGTGGAGAATTGAAAGCAATCTAGCTGTCTCTCACCAGGTGGATGGCACTTTTTTTTTTTTTTTTTGAGATGGAGTTTTGCTTTTATTGCCCAGGCTGCAGTGCAATGGTGCAATCTCAGCTAGCTCACTGCAACCTCTACCTCCCGGGTTCCAGCGATTCTCCTGCCTCAGCCTCCTGAGTAGCTGGGATTACAGGCATGCACCACCACACCTGGCTAATTTTGTATTTTTAGTGGAGACAGGATTTATCCATGTTGGTCAGGCTGGTCTTGAACTCCTGAACTCAGGTGATCCGCCCGCCTCGTCCTTCCAAAGTGCTGGGATTGCAGGCATTAGCCACTGTGCCTGGCCGGCACTTTTAATTTATGTTAATTATTGCTACCATTCATTGAGAGTTTAATTTGTGACTCACTGTCCTAAGATTTTACATTTAATTTTTTTTATTTTTTGAGATGGAGATTCACTCTGGTTGCCCAGGCTGGAGTGCAGTGGTGCAATCTCGGCTCACTGCAACCTCCGCCTCCCAGTTTCAAGCCTCGGCCTCCCAAAGTGCTGGGATTACAGGCGTGAGCCACCGCACCTGGCCAAGATTTTGCATTTATTAATCGTATTTAACCACCCTATACATCCATGAGGTGGATATACTGATAATTTTCCTTGTATTACATTAGGAGTAACTTGCCCAGGATCACCCCTCTGTTAAGTGGCAGAGCTGGAACTTGAACTCACTATTTTCTGACTTTATAACCCATGCCCTTTTATCCTTTAGGCTGTACTGCCTCTTTTGATCAATTTGCCCCATTCATGGTTATGCATGCTGATGGAGACTGCTTTTGAAGCTTCTTTATTGAAGGAGCGGGAGAAGAGTAAGAAAGTTGGAGCAGACTAAGAAGACAGGAAAGAAAGAAAAGCAAAAGTAAGATAGAGGTCAGTGAGAAATGAGTGACAAAATGGGTGTTGGTTACCTCACAGGTTTTTTAAATTTCACAAGGCCCTACTCTGTCTTTGTCATTCTGTCCTCCAGATTTCTTGCTGGTGGCTCTCCTTGTCTGAACACAACCACAAGGCACGTGAATCTGTAATACAATCCATAATGGTCAACTTCCCATGACACAGATTAGAGTGCAGAAAAAACTCCAGCATACCATGTTTTCTTCTTTTTTAATTCTTTTTTTCCATTCATTTTGGTGGGAGCATATCCTTAATAGCTTCTTGAGAAAGAGTACACGGGAATTAAGTTTTTGAGACCTTGATTGTCTGAAAATGTTTTTGTTGTTGTTGTTTTAAGACAGAGCCAAGGGCTGGGTGCAGTGGCTCGTGCCTCTAGTCCCATCACTTTGGGAGGCTGAGGTGGGCGGATCACCTGAGATCAGGAGTTTGAGACCAGCTTGATCAACATGGAGAAACCCCATCTCTACTAAAAAAATACAAAATTAGTGGAGCATGGTGGTGCATGCCTGTAATCCCAGCTACTTGGGAGGCTGAGGCAGGAAAATTGTTTGAACCCGGGAGGCGGAGGTTGTGGTTAGCCGAGATTGCGCCATTGCACTCCAGCATGGGCAACAAGAGTGAAACTCTGTCTCAAAAAAAAAAACCCAAAAAACCCAAGCCAATCTGGGTGCAGTGGCTCACGTCTGTAATCCCAGCACTTTGGGAGGCCGAGGTGGGTGGACCACTTGAGGTCAGGAGTTCGAGACCAGCCTGGCCAGCATGGTGAAACCCTGTCTCTAGTAAAATACAAAAATTAGCTGAGCGTGGTGGCGCGCCCTGTAATCCCACCTACTCAGGAGGCTGAGGTGAGAGAATCACTTGAACCTGGGAGGCAGAGGTTGCAGTGAGCCTAGATCACGCTACTGCACTCCAGCCTAGGCGACAGAGTGAGACTGAGCCAGACGCCTTGGCTCACACCTGTAATCCCAGCACTTTGGGAGGCCGAGGCGGGTGGATCACCTGAGGTCAGGTGTTCAAGACTAGCATGGCCAACATGGTGAAACACCGTCTCTACTAAAAATACAAATTTTAGCTGGGCATGGTGTGGCATGCACCTGTAATCCCAGCTACTCAGAAGGCTGAGGTGATAGACTCGCTCAAACCTGGAAGATGGAGGTTGCAATGAGCTGAGATCCTGCCACTGCACTCCAGCCTGGGCGACAGAGCGAGACTCCAACTCAAAAAACAAACAACAAAAACAAAGAAAACAAGACGGAGTCTCCCTCTGTCACCCAGGCTGGAGTACAGTGGCATGATCTTGGCTCACTGCAACCTCTGCCCTCCAGGTTCCAGCGATTCTCCCGCCTCAGCCTCCCGAGTAGCTGGGATTACAAGTGCGTGCCACCACGCCCATCTAATTTTTGTATTTTTAGTAGAGATGGGGTTTCACCCTGTTTTGGCCAGGCTGGTCTTGAACTCCTGGCCTCAGGTGATCCTCCCGCTTCGGCCTCCCAAAGTGCTGGGATCATAGGTGTGAGCCATGGTGGATGGCCTGAAAATGTTTTTCTTCTTCCCTCCTGTGTATTTGATGGTTTGGCTGAATCTAGAATTGCAGTAGGAATGCTTTAACTCAAGAATTTTTGTTGTTTTTGTAAAGACAGTGTATAATTGCCAAACAGATTATTCCTGTCCACTGCACAGACAAAATCAATTCACTGAGATCACAGCATTGCAGTAGAGTTTAATTGACATGAGGCTGGCCCATGCAGGAGAAATAGAGTGATCACTCAAATCAGCTACCCTGAAGGCTTGAAGGCTATGGTTTTTATGGTCAATTTGGTGGGTAGGGGTCTAGGGAATGGGTGCTGCTGATTTGTTGGGGATGAAATCACAGGAGTGTGGAGAATGGTCCTTGTGTGCTGAGTCAGCTTCTGGGTGAGAATATCAGGATTAGTTGAGTCCTGAGTCATGAGCGTGGGTGGGATCAGTCTGAAAACTGTTGCAAAAAATAATATAATAATTTTAGGTTTTACAATAGTGATGTTATCTGGAAGAGCAATTGGAGAAGTCACAAATCTTGTGACCTCTGGGCACATGATCCCTGAGCAGTAAGGGATTATGGAAACTACTCCTATATTTTAGCAGAGTTCAGGTCCCTCCCATAAGCCTAATCTTGTGGTTTTACAAAGGCGGTTTTCAGTCCCTGAGCAAGGAAGAGCTTAGTTTTTATTTATCTATTTAGAGACGGAGTTTCGCTCTTGTTGCCCAGGCTAGAGTGCAATGGCGACATCTCGGCTCACTGCAACCTCTGCCTCCTTGTTCAAGCAATTCTCCTGCCTCAGCCTCCCGAGTAGCTAGGATTACAGGCATCCACCGTTACCCCTGGCTATTTTTTTGTATTTTTAGTAGAGATGGGGTTTCACCATGTTGGTCAGGCTAGTCTCGAACTCCTCACCTCAGGTGATCCACCCGCCTCGACTTCCCCAAATGTTGGGATTACAGGCATGAGCCACCACACCCGGCTGGAAGGGCTTAGTTTTAGGGAGGGACTATTATCATCCTTGTTTTAAAGTTAAAATACAAACTAAATTTCTCCCAAAGTTAGCTTGGACTACACCCAGGAATGACCAAGGACAGTTTGAAGGCTAGAAGCAAAATGGAGTCAACTGAGGTGGATTTCTATTACTGTTATAATTTAGCAAAGACATTTTCAGGGTCTTGCTCTATTGCCCAGGCTGAAATACAATGGCATGATGATAGCTCACTGCACCCTTAAACTCTTGGGCTCAAGTGATCTTCCCATATTTGTGTTTCAAAGTGCTGGGATTACAGGTGTGAGCCACTGTGCCTGGACTCTGAAAAATTTTGAAGGTCAGCTGGGCGTGGTGGCTGACACCTGTAATCCCAGCACTTTGGGAGGCCAAGGCTGGTGGATCACGAGGTCAGGAGATCAAGACCATCCTGGCCAACATGGTGAAACCCTGTCTCTACTAAAAATACAAAAATTAGCTGGGTGTGGAGATGGGCATCTGTAATCCCAGCTACTCGAGAGGCTGAGGCAGGAGAAACGCTTGAACCTGGGAGGTGGAGATTGCATTGAGCCAAGATCACGCCATTGCACTCCAGCCTGGGCAACAGAGTGAGACTCCATCTCAAAAAAAAAATTTTTTTTTGAAGGTCTTTCTCTTGTCTTATTGTAGCTGAGAAGTGTGAAGGCATTCTGATTCCTAGTCCTTTCTAAGTAGTCTATTTTTCTCTCTGCAAGTTTATAGGATCTCTGTCCCCAGTGTTCTGAAACTTCACAGTGATGTTCCTCAATGTAGCTCTACTAGAATCTATTTTGCAGGAGCACTTGGTGGGCCCTTTTCATCTAGCAATTCATGTCTTCAGTTCTGAAAATTTTTTGTTAAATTATTTTACTAATGATTTTTCTGCTTCATTTTCTCCTTGCTCTCTTCCTGGAACCCTTATTACTCATATGTGAGACCTTCAGGTGTGCTCCCTTTATTTTTCTTATATCTTCTCTTCTATTTTCCGTCTGTCTTTTTGCTGTTTTCTTAACACTTTCTTGAACTTTATCTTCAACTCTTCTGTTGAATTTTTCATTTCAGCTATTAGCTGCTCTTTTAATTCTCTGAATTTTCTTTTGACATAGCATCATTTTCTATTTTCACAAAGGAAATATTTTCTCTCAGAATTTTTTTTTTTTTTTTTAGACAGAGTCTCGCTCCATCACCCAGGCTGGAGTGCAGTGTCAAGATCTCAGCTCACTGCAACCTCTGCCTCCTGGATTCAAGCGATTCTCCTGCCTCAGCCTCCCGAGTAGCTGGGACTACAGGCATATGCCACCACGACCAGGTAATTTTTTCTATTTTTAGTAGAGATGGGGTTTCACTATGTTGGCCAGGCTGATCTTGAGCTCCGGACCTCAGGTGATCTGTGATTGGACTCCAGTGAAGACTCCAAGATGGCGATCGCCACCTCGGATACCCTGACTCAGCATTTCCGGGTTCACCTTTCCTGTTCCCGCCACCCCGACTAACGCGCATGCCTACTAGGGCGTGTCACACTCAGAAGCGCGAAACTCAACCGACCCCGCCCCTACCCCGCCCACTCTTCATCCAGCATCCATAAAAGCGCGCTGCACCTTTGGCACAGCGCGACTTCCCTGGCCCTCCCCCTGCGGACCAGTGAACCTCGCCCGAGAGCTCAAGAAAGAAGATTTTTGCCCTCTTAGTCTCGCCTCTCGGCCTTATTGTTCCACGGTGCCCTTCCATTGCCTTTCAATCTGCCCACCTTGGCCTCCCAAAGCGCTAGAATTACAGGCGGGAGCCACTGCACCCAATCTCTCTGAGGTTATTAAGAATAGCTTTGTTTGGGCTCGGTGCAGTGGCTCACACCTGTAATCCCAGCACTTTGGGAGGCTGAGGCAGGTGGATCACCTGAAGTCAGGAGTTCAAGATCAGCTTGGACAACATGGTGAAACCCTGTCTCTACCAAAAATACAAAATTAGCTGGGTATGGTGGCGCATGCCTGTAATCCCAGCTACTTGGGAGGTTAAGGCAGGAAAATTGCTTGAACCCGGGAGGCGGAAGTTGTGGTGAGCCGAGATTGTGCCATTGCACTCCAGAAACTCCGTCTGGAAAAAAAAAGAATAGCTTTGTTTGGCCAGGCACAGTGGCCCACTTTGGGAGCCGAGGTGCGTGGATTGCTTGAGCTCAGGAGCTCGACACCAGCCTGGGCAACGTGATGAGACCCTGTCTCCTCTAAAAATACAAAAGTTGGAGGTCGGGGGAAAGGGGACAGAGAGCATTAAGACAAATACCTAATGCATGCAGGGTTTAAAACCTAGATTACAGGTTGATAGGTGCAGGAAACCACCATGGCACATGTATACCTATGTAACAAGCCTGCACATTCAGCACATGTATCCCAGAACTTAAAGTAAAATTAAAAAAAAAAAAATACAAAAATTAGCTGGTGGCCGGGCACAGTGGCTCACGCCTGTAATCCCAGCACTTTGGGAGGCCGAGGTGGGCAGATCACTTGACGTCAGGAGTTCAAGACCAACTTGGCCAACATGGTGAAACCCCGTCTCTACTAAAAAAATATAAAAATTAGCTGGGTGTGGTTGCATGTGCCTGTAATCCCACTTACTTGAGAGGGTGAGGCAGGAGAATTGCTTAAGCCTGGGAGGCAGAGGTTGCAGTGAGCTGTGGTCACGCCACTACACTCCAGCCTAGGCAGCAGAGCTAGACTCTACCTCAAATAAATAAATATACAAATTAATTAAATTAAATTAAAAAAATTAGCTGGTCATATTGGTGCATGCCTGTGGTCCTGGCTAATCAGGAGGCTTAGTTGGGAGAATTGCTTGAGCCCAGGAGATCGAAGCTACAGTGAGCCAAGATAGAGCCACTAAACTCCAGCCTGGGCAACAGAATGAGACCCTGTCTCAAAAAAAAAAAAAAAAAAAAAAAAGAATAGCTTTGTTGGAGTTTCCCCCCGCCCCACCCCCCACCGTATAGTCTCTATTTCCTTCAAGTTGCTTTCTTTTGTTTATTGGTTTGGTCTTTATCTTCCATATCTTGTCATCCTTCCTTTATGATTAAGAACAAGGGATTTAAATCATAATTGGTTGCTCTGGGTGCTTCTGTGGAGCTTGTTTACTTTGGATGTCACTGTCAAGTGGTCTGGATAGGCTCTTTGTACTTCCAATGTCAATATTTTAAAAATCTTTCCTCCTGGCAGGGCATGGTGGCTCATGCCTGTAATCCCAGCACTTTGGGAGGCCCAGGTGGGCGGATCACTTGAGGCCAGGAGTTCAAGACCAGCCTGGCCAACATGATGAAACCCCGTCTCTACTAAAAATACAAAAATTAGCTGGGTGTCGTGGTACATGCCTGTAATCCCAGCTATTTGGGAGGCTGAGGCAGAGAATTGCTTGAACCTGGGAGCCAGAGGCTTCAGTGAGCAGAGATCGTGCCACTGCACTCCAGCCTGGGCAACAGAGCAAGACTCCATCTCAAAAAAAAAAAAAAAAAAACCCAAAAAACAAAAAAACTTTCCTCCTATGTTGAGATTTTTAGCAGAAAACATTCTTCCGATCTCCTTACTAAAGGGAAATGACCAGGCTTCTGGCATTCTGGAAGCCAAGTGGAGGAAGTGATGAAAGGTTTTAGCATTCCATATGCATTCAGTCATGCAATCTGTCTGTGTTTGGTATGATGATAGATCTTTAATTGTATCTCGTGTCCTGCATTTCAAAGGCCTTCTGCTGCACTTACTCCTCAGAATAAATCAGGTGAGGAAAGGGCAATGTGAGTTAAGGTATAGAGATTTAACCCAATGGAACAGCTTTCATTCAATCCTCATTTTACCCTCTTCATTATTTTGGCCTCCCCTCTACACCAGTGGTAGGGGTATATGGCACTGCCAGTTGTCAGTCTGCTTTTCAGATTCCAAAATTTTCCTGCCCTTGTATTCTCTTTTGCTTGCTTGCTTTTCTTTTCCTTCCTTCCTTCCTTCCTTCCTTCCTTCCTTCCTTCCTTCCTTCCTTCCTTCCTTCCTTTCTTTTTCTTTCCTTCTCTCTCTCTTTTTCTTTCTTTCTTCCTTCCTTCCTTCTTTCCTCCCTCCCTCTCTCTCTTTCTTTCTTTCTTTCTCTCTCTTTCTCTCTTTCTTTCTTTCTTCTTTTTTTTTTCCAGAGTCTCACTCTGTCACCTAGGCTGGAGTGCAGTGGTGTGATCTTAACTCACTGCAACCTCCGCCTTCCAGGTTCAAGTGATTCTCCTGCCTCAGCCTCCCAAGCAGCTGGGATTACAGGCGCCCACCACCATGCCTGGCTAATTTATGTAGTTTTAGTAGAAACGGGGTTTCACCATGTTGGCCAGCTCCTGATCTCAAGTGATCTGCCCTCCTCAGCCTCCCGGAGTGCTGGGATTAGAGGCGTGAGCCACCGTGCCCGGCCTTTTTTTTTTTTTTCCAGTTTTTTCTTTGTTTTTTAGTTTCTCCTTTTTTTTGTTTTTGTGTTCTTTTTCATGTGAGTTGTACCTTTTCAAGAAAATCACTTTACTCAAGTTTTATGGAATTTTGTAGAGCAGCAAAATTAGATGTGTGGTTTAGTCTACCATCTTAACCCAGAAAACCATTTAGATCTACTTTTGCTCCTTTTTTAAAAATGAACGAAGTAGAAGTTTCAGGATACTGAGATAAAGACCAAAGCGTTCTTCTGTCTCCTGTATTTTCTCTCCATGACAATGTGAAACCATATTTAGATCAAACAAGTGTTCATTTAAGCCCTGTGCTTTTGAGAAAAATAGTTTTGAAAGTTTGAGCAATCTGAGCAAACTTGGCCCTTGGAGCTGACCCAAAGGAGTTTTCTACAAACCATGACCAAACTTTGTGGACACAGAGGCTGGTTGCTTAAAAAACAGACCTCTCCTAGGTCAGAAATGATAGGTTCCACTGAGAGCAAATTCAAACAACACTGTTTCATTTGAGGGAATTTCAATATCTAGGTTTTTCTCTAATAAATACATTAAACAACAAGCTTAATTTTTCTTGTGTTACTTATTACACAATTACAGATGTTACTTACTGAAATATGGATAAATTGTCTTTTAGGAAATGTTGACTGAGGACTAAGTATGAAGTACAATAAATAGAAAGTCAGAAAATACTAATCACATTCATTTCCTATTTAAAAATGAGAAAAATGAATTATTAATTGTATTGTAAGAGTTATGGATACTTCAGGACTATAAACTGGGAATTTTGCCAAGTGTTGCTCAGACCAACCTTGATTAACATTCATTCACCATTCATTCATTTATTCATTCATTCACTCAAACATGTTTCTTGATCCCCCATATATGCAAGGCTCTGAACTAGTTACTGGACCTCTACCCGTCAACAAGGCAGACCCTGCCTTCTTGGAACTTGTGCTCTGGCAGAACGGACAAGCATGAAACAAGTAATTGCAACATGATTTACTGTGGTAAGAATATAAGAGAGGGGTGCTTGCCTTAATCTCAGGTGTAATGTTTGAGTTGAGATCTGAGAGAGCAGTAGAAGATGTTAATTAGGCAAAGAGCAGGCATAGAATAGGGGGCCTGGAAATCTACCAGACCTAAGTCACAGAACAGTCAGTGTAAATACCCAGAGACATTCCTTGAGACACAGAGGGGCACAGACACAGCAAGAGAACTGGGCAGGAGGCAAAGTCCACATCATGATTAGCTGTAATGCTTCCTCAGGAAGACAAGAACTCCTCACAGCAGAAACACAGGGCAGAGAAATTTTTCTGCCCAACAGTTTGAACGGTCACCCTGCTTCAACATGACAAAACAAGCCAACGAAAATATTTTACTCAGGACAAGTTTTCAAAAAGCATAAATGCATTTTTTAATGGTTTAGACTTTTATTTGAATACAAAATAAAGTCTCTTACTGGTGAATAAGAACAGCATCTATTAAGAGTACCCAAATACCATCTATTATGTTATTTGCTAATGTATTTATACCACTCCCGCAACCCGGTGTTTTTGTTTTGTTTTGTTTTAATCACAATTCAGTGTTAAAAAGATAAAGCTTTTTAAACATTCACTGTTGCTCAAAAGCTGAGTGCATGTGCTGTCTCAGATCATGAGGTTAGTGGTGCTTATTTCAATATTAAATAAAAGGATTCATTTTCATTGAAGCAAGCAGGGAATTAAGCTTACAACTTCAATTACCAATAATTAATTCCCCACACTGCAAGCCATGCAGTTTGCGTTTAAACTCCCAATGCCCCAAGGATAACAAAAATCTATTTTGATCACTTTTTATTTTCATCATTTAAAGAGTACATCTTATTTTAATTAGGCACATACATTTCCAGATTATAAGAGAGAACAAATATCCCTTCTAAAAAAAAAAACAGGGAATTGTGGGGAGTGGGGGACAGAGGACTTTTAAGCATGACAAAGAAATTTCTGAGATCTTTTCTTTCTCTTGCTTTTATTGAAAGAGCACCTAATATTGTCGAGAATTAGCTACCTCATATCCATGAAGCTATTATTTACAGGCAGATGAATAATTTCTCTAAATTCATTTTTCCTTATGCATTAAGCTATTCTTTGCTGGCTTTTCATTATTTAAGAGAAAGAAAGCAATTGAGCACATGATTTTAAATGAGGCAAAATTAAGTCCTGCTCCAAAGCCAACCCCACCAACTCTGGAAGCAGGCATAAGGATGAGAAGGACTCTTCAGAGAGGGAGGCTTGACCTAGTGGTGGGTAAGGGAGACTGAGCTCATCAGGATCTTCCTCATTCTTTTGACAAATTCTGAGCAACAGAAAGGAACCGCCAGGGTGTCACCAAAGCAAAGACACAATCAGAGCTGGAGTTCTTAGAGATAAAAAGTGATGCTTGGAATTAGGTTTCATCAGAAAGAGGCAGACCTGTGTGGCATCCAGAAAATAAGTTCTAAGAAGACTCTTCTTTCAAGTTTTAAAGACATTAGGTTTCTTCCAGCCTGTAAGTGCTAACTTTGCCCCAAATAAATCTCATAATTCATAATACAATTGACCACGTTACAGTAAAATCTCATTTAAGTGGAACTTAATTAAATGAAACCATAAATTAACTAGAATTAGCTTCTATACTTGGCTTTCAGGAAAAATAGGGGAATCATAAAAAAATGCAGTATCAGTCATTTAATAAAAAGTAATAGTTACAAAGGCAAGTTCTAAGGTCAGTGCAACTTCATCCCAGTCTTCAACCCACAGCTGAACAATGTCCAAACATATCCAGAATCTTGATCTTAGTACCCTACAAGATCTTTAATATAGGCAATAATATACTTTCTTTGTTTGTTTGTTTTTGATGTTTTTTTGAGATGGAGTCTCCCTCTGTTCCCCAGGCTGGAATGCAGTGGTGCGATCTCAGCTAACTGCAGCCTCTGCCTTTTGGGTTCAAGCAATTCTTGTGCCTCAGCCTCCTGAGAGCTGGGATTACAGGCCTGTGCCCTGGCTAATTTTTGTATTTTTAGTAGAAACGGGGTTTCACCATATTGGCCAGGCTGGTCTCAAACTCCTAGCTTCACGTGAGCCACCCGCTTCAGCCTCCCAAAAGTGCAGGAATTACAGGCGTGATGCACCATGCCCAGCCGATATAGTTTTAAAGATTCTATTAAAAAGATTTGAGGGCTGGGTGTGGTGGCTCATGCCTGTAATCCCAGCACTTTGGGAGGCCGAAGTGGGTGGATCACTTGAGGCCAGGAGCTCAAGACTAGCCTGGCCAACATGGTGAAACCCCATCTCTACTAAAAATACAAAATTAGCCAGTCGTGGTGGCAGGCACCTGTAATCCCAGCTGCTCGGGAGGCTGAGACAGGAGAATCACTTGAACCGGGGAGGCAGAGGTTGCAGTGAGCCAAGATCGCGCCACTGCACTCCAGTCTGGACGACAGAACAAGACTGTCTCAAAAAAAAAAAAAAAAAAAAAGGATAGAGGCAGAAAGTATCTTCTGGCTAAGTGAATCTTAATGATTACAAATTTTAATAGCTGTTCAACCTGTTATTCAAGCATTCTGATTAATTAACTTTTTCCAACATTACTCAAAAACTTATACATTAAAAGAGAGCCACCTGCCTAATGAAATTCAACCAAAAGTTTCCAAATGCAAAGAGAAAAGGGAAGCCTTTGCTGATATTAGTATACAAAACAGAAACAAAAACAGATTTTATGTCCTGAAGGCCAAGAGCCACATCTACTAAAATCATTTGTTTAAGGAGCCCGGCCACTGGCTCTGCGTCTGTATGCTTGATGCATTGTTGTCAGCACAAGCAAATATTTCCACCCCAGGAAATCAAATTTAAATAGTATAGTAAGCAATGTCTTTTCACAAGACAGACTTTAAAGAAATCATTTCTTTTTTTAATGGAGAGTTTTTGTTTACAAATCACTCTGACAGAAAAATCAGGAGATTTATTTTGCTGGGGAATTAAAAGTGACAATATGACATTCATTTCTTGGTTTCTGTCTTTAAATCTTTCAAGATCATGCCTTCAGCAATAAAAGTAAATAAGTCCTGCATTTAGACACTTTATTACTCCTGTCCCATCCCATCTATAAGACACATCCTCTCTTGTCATTGAAGGCTTTGGCTCCTGTCAATGGTCTACTGAAGTTTTTAGCACAGACAAGCAAATTCTACTCAGGAACTTTATTGTGGTACCATACAAATGTTTCCAAGCACAATGGGTGTTATTAGCCCAAAATATCCCTGATGGACCACTCAGCTCTAAGATCCAGCCCCTTGTCATAGATAGCCAAGGGGGACAAAGAGAATAGAGAAGCCTCAAATTGGCTTGGAAAGATAGGCCAACCACAGGAGGTCTGGGACAAGAAGCCACTGAATGCCTGATGGGTTTCCCATGACATAGCTGTTCCTGCCTGGGAAGAGGGCAGGGAACACTGGTACCCACTTTATAAGATTCTGTAAATGACAAACTCCTGAAGGCAATAGCCTACCACCAACTAAAAACATCTGTGGGAACTGAAAACAGACTAGATTGGAATGCCACTGAGATCTGCGTTGCTTTCTGTTTGGAACCGGAGGCTGTCCCCAAGGTTTGATAGTCAGCCAAAGCATGGAGAAGTGCTATTTTCCACAAGGAAAAGAGATACCGTTTATGGCTGTTGTCTGTCACTCAAGTATGTTTGAGTTGTTTTTCCACTAGAGATGATGGTCTCATACTCCCCTGCTCTGTGCTCTGCGTTACCAGACTAAGGTTTTTGAGGCGACTACCTAGTTAGGGTACAAATTTTGGTAGCGCCAAGAGGGAGAATGTTGATTGCTTTTTGAGGAAATAAACCTCTGCTTGGGCCCTCAATAGTGTCAAGCTCAATTGAACTAACTCAATATTTAGCATTGTCTTCATTTGTTTCATAGAAATTTGAAAATGAAAACAAGTTTGATTATGAAGTTAAAAAAATAGATATTCACTTGGTTTCAAAAAAGTAACAAATTTTACAAACTTTTTTTGTTTTCTTTTCATCATCACAATTTTCTAAGCTGCTGGCATTCCTGGGTAGGTTGACAGAATAAATCAAATAGCTGGGCCATCCGATTCTCTGTTGAGGGAATTTTGTTTAAATTAGTGGTATTTGAAATTCAACATTCCTTAAAACGGTTTACAGGTTTCTTTTTAATATGTCTTCGCTATCCTATCACGTTTTCTTTGTTACTCTTTGTTGGACCCAATTATTCTCTTGCAGTCCAGTGAATGAACACTATGAAATGAAAGTTTAGAGAGGTCAAGTGACTTGTCCATGGTCACACAGCTAGTTAATGACATAACTGAGGCTTGAATTTATATTACTTATTTGTTAGTTCTAGCAGGATTATTTTCTGTTACCAAGCTACTTCTGAGACTATAAATAGTTGTGGTAGTTAAGATGGATTTTTTTTTCTCCTTAAAAATGAATTTCAAAAATGAAGAAATATCTCTTTTTTCTCTTTCTCCAGGATCTTCAGTACAAGGATAAGCTCTATTAACGTGCTTAGCGTAATAGATGACAGGTTTTCTTGGCTTTATATCTGCCCTTATGCCTCTGTTTTCATTAACAACAGCCCCTCTCAAAGTGTTAAAAGTAGTCTCTTAAATTTGCAACAAATATGATTAAAGGATTGAAAAGTAATGCTTATGAAGGAGAACAAGGGATGATCTAGTGGTCTTCAAGGATTCAGAAAGTCATGCGAAGGATAATGTATTCTTCTGCATTTTCAAAAAGAAGAACTTTCAAGTAAATGGTTTCTAATTATAGCTGCAATAAAATCAGATTTTATTTTAAAATATTACTTGTGTCCACCTATACGAATAGAGGAAATTAGGTTTAAGAAAGAACACCACAGGAATGATTTCTCCCATGTTGGAGTGAATGTTGGTATGCACTGATAAAACAGTTCATACATCTTGCCTCAAAAATACTGCACCATGGCCGGGTGCGGTGGCTCACTCCTGTAATCCCAGCACTTTGGGAGGCTGAAGTGGGAGGATCATGAGGTCAGGAGTTCGGGACCAGCCTGACCAACATGGTGAAAGCCCGTCTCTACTGAAAATACAAAAATTAGCTGGATGTGGTGGCATGCGCCTATAATCCCAGCTACTCAGGAGGCCGAGGCAGGAAAATCGCTTGAACCCAGGAGGCGGAGGTTGCAGTGAGCCAAGATGGCGCCACTGCACTCCAGCCTGGGCAACAGAGCGAGTATCTATCTAACAAAAAAACAAAACAAAACAAAACAAAAAACAAAAAACTGCACCTCTCCCAATGCCCAGAAGTTGTGATGATGCATGGTTTTTACACTGTGAAAGGGGGAAATTTCAGAACCAAGAAGGCAGGTAAAGGTAGACTCATTTAAAAACTAAATTTAGAGCTGTCCTCTGCAGAAGAATATCTCAATGCCTTGTTGTATAATCCAATGACTTTAGCCCTTTATTTTTAATTTGACAGAGTCATAGGTCATATAACATCAACTCTTATTGCATAGAAGTCCAAAGAGATAAAGTGACTTAAAATTTCTCGAGATCATAAAACTAGCTAATAACCAAACACAGGCTTGAACTCAGACCTCTTGTTTGCTTACTCCAAAACTCTTCTCACTTTACCATGCAGACTATATTAATCATTCCAGTTTCTAAGATAGATGTTATTCCCCTCTGCGGCAGGCAGAACAATGGCCCCCCAAAATGTCTATGCCCTAATCCCTGGAACCTGTGAATATGTTTCATTACATGGCAAAGAGGAATTAGGCTTGCAGATGAATTAAGTTCGCTAATCAGCTGATCTTAAAATAGGGAGACTATCCTGGATTATCGGGGTGGGTCCAAAGAAATCACAGGGGTGTCGACGTGTGGGAGAAGGAGGTAGAAGATTTGGCATCAGAGTGATGTAAGAAATCTTGACTGGCCGTTGCTGGCTTTGACAATGGCATGGCACTAGCAGCAAAGGAATGTGGGCAGCCTCTAGAAGCCAGAAAGGCAAGAAAATGGATTTTCCCTGAAAGGTCCTGAAAGGAGGTGCCCTGCCAACACCTTGATATTAGCCCAGTGAAACCCATTTTAGACTTCTAATCTCCAGTACTGGAAGAGAATATATTTGTGTTGTTTAAGCCACTGGATTTATGGTACTGCATGAACCAATATTATGGAAATATGTTACAGCAACAATAAAGAACCAATACACTTTCAAAAAAGTATTTTAAAAAAACACAAGATAACAAAACTCAATAATACATCCCACTATTTTTTTCCCCTAATAGGCCATTTTTTAAATAGGTTTTTTGGGGAACAGCTGGTATTCAGTTGCATGAGTAAATTCTTTAGTGGTGATTTATGAGATTTTGGTGCACCCATCACCTGAGCAGTAAACACTGAACCCAATTTGTAGCCTTATATCCCTTATCTCCCTTCCCACCCTTTCCCCCAAAGTCCCCAAAGTCCATTGCATCATTCTTATGCCTTTGCATCCTCAGAGCTTAGCTCCCACTTATGAGTGAGAACATACAATGTTTGATTTTCCATTCCTGAGTTACTTCACTTAGAATAATAGTCTCCCATCCCATCCAGGTTGCCATGAATGCCATTAACTCATTCCTTTTTATGGCTGAGTAGTATTCCATCTTATTTATATACCACATTTTCTTTATCCACTCCTGGATTGATGGGCACCTGATAGGCCATTTTAAGGACTTTACATTATATATGTATGTATGTATGTATGTATTTATTTATTTATATTTTTTGGAGACAGGGTCTGGCTCTGTCACCGAGGCTGGAGTGCAGTGGCATGATCATGACTCACTGCAACTTCCACCTCAGCCTCCCAAGTAGTTGGGACTACAGGCATGCGCCACCATACCTGGCTAATTTTTGTATCTTTGTAGAGATGGGGTGTTTCCATGTTGCCCTAGATGGTCTTGAACTCCTGAGCTCAAACAATCCACCCACCTCAGCCTCCCAGAGTGCTGGGATTAGAGGCATGAGCCACCATGCTTGGCCTATCTACTATTTTTAAAAAGTAGCTATTATTCCTTTGAGGTCTGATCTTTACCAAGTTGTAGCAAATAACAACAAATATCCAAGGAGAAAATCTAGTATGTATCAAGAACTAGTCTAGATGTTAGATATATTAACTCATTTAGCCCTTGTCAGAATGTTATGAGGTGGGCTCTATTATCATCCTAACTTTATGGAGAAGATGACCAAGGCACAGAGAAGTCGTGCAGCTTGCCCAAGGTCACAAAACTGAAAAGTTCCAGAACTGGGATTGAACCCAGACAGTCTGGCTCTAGAGTCTGAACACTGCTATGCTCTTCTGCTTCTCTCAAATGGTAGTGGCCAAATACATAGCATCTTTACCAAGCATAGACAGAGATGATCTTGTCTTTTACCCAGGAGATAAACAAAATTGCTTATGGAAGTATATATTTTTTTCTAATTCACAGATTTTCCTTTGAAATATTTTTAGCTTTTTCCTGTAAGCTTCTCATACTGCTACTTAAACTTTTTTCTCTCCCTAGCACTCAGACTGTTTTCATATGTAAATCACCAACAATTTTATAACCTTGCAGATATTTATTATTCAAGAGCTGATCAACATGTCTGTGGTTTTCCAGCTCAGTTGTCTGTGTACATTTTTGTGTCTTGCCCACTGCAGATCCCATGAACCCGTCTATCAGTCTACATGCAGTGAAGGGTAGAGAAGGTGAAAATAAAATCTGCAGACTTAGTTACTTGTTAATAACAGCTCTGACAAAAGAGGAGGTTTGTCTATGGTTGCCTACCATTGATTTTTTTTTCCATTTTATTTTTAAATGAAATGTAAGCTCTTTGTAGTCCTCTGATTTTTATATTTAGACATTTAAGTCTCATTTCTAACATACATTTATTAATTTGATTCATTCATGCTAAACCACACTCTCCAATATCACAGATGATCAAGAACTGGCTTTAGTCATTTTGTTTTTTTCAGTTTCTAGACACAGAAAACCAAAACAAATAGTTAAAATCAGTTTGTTCTTCTTCAAGGTTTTCTTCCCGTTTTAAATTTGCTTCCCTTTATGCTATAGCCCAAGAATGGAAATAGATTAGTGGTGGCTGATGGATCAGCAGAGATTGTCCAAAGTATTTTTGAAAAGGATTTTGTGGAAAAATATAGACTCTATGGAAAAGAGTTTGGTGACCTATTCGCTGATGTAGATGTTTATTAGCAGACATAGACGTATGTTTTGGAGGTGAGCTGGGTATTGCAACTGCCACATACTTGCCATCCCTGCTGTAGCAAGTCAAGCACTACCTCACCGTCAATCCCCACTGAGCACCTGTGCGGAGGAACTCGGGTATGGGTGGCACCGTCTGTTTCAACATTACCATTTTTCTGAGTCTTCGGAGTTTTCAAGAACAAATAATGGAAACCATATATAACCACATAGAAGATATTATGTGATTCTCTAAAATATAGCCAAAATGAATTGAATTAGGATTAAATTAAATACAGAGAGTTTTGCGCTTCAAATAATATTTTACCAACTCGAAGAATTGTTAGATAATGCAGAAAGTCGTCGGGAGCTGGTTTAACCTTTCTTTTTTAAGATAACAGTAGCTGGTTGAGCTCTTTTTATTTGTACAGCCCTCTGTTAAGTGACTTTAAATAATTTATTTAACCCTCATCCAAACCTGGGAGGTGGGTATTTTTAACTCCCAGTTTGCAGAAGAGAAACTGAGGCCAGTGAGGTTAAGTAACTTTAATTTGGGTTTGTGGAAACACAGGCAGGATGTCAATTGAGGACTCTGCCTGAAATGGGTCTCAGAGGAGTCTCTCAGGAAGGCCTCAGTGGAAGATTGCCTTCGAGAAAGGAAATGGACTCGATAGATGCCTTGTGAATGTCACCTTCAGCCCAGAGAGGAAATTTAACCCATTTTATATTATCCTCATTCGAAAGAGGAAGAGCCACTAAAATAGAAATGTTTGAAGTCACTGAGGGATTAGACAGAGCCAGATCTCTGAAACATCTACCTCCCAGGATTGCGTGAAGATGGAGCAACCAGGCTCTCTCAGTTCCTTTTATCTCTCTTTCTAGGTCAGTCCCTGCAGGGTTTCAATCCTATCAGTTACTCTTCTCTACATCGCCTATCAATTATTTGCTGTTTTGCTCTAGGGTTCTGATATTTAAAAGAAGATACAAGTCAAGCTGTGAGATTTTGCCTGAGTTTTCTGGATACTTGCCTCAATTTTATGCTGAATGTCTGCTTCGGATACCAGTTATACAATGGGTGGATAGCCTTTTGCATTAGAGGTCCTTGTAGGAAATTTGGAAAGCTTGGTAATTAACAAGGGTTCATAAAATCAGACCTCTGCCAGGAACTTAAACTGAATGAAATAGCAATCCAGAGACTATTGGATGTTCTGTTGAGGCATTGTCTGGGTTTAAGTGTTCAAAAATTCATAGCTAAAAAAAAAAACCTCGTAGCTTCAGCTTCAAATTGGTTCATGCAGTACGCCTTTGAAAACACTGGTTTGGGACACACAGGCCAGGAAGAAAAGAACAAAAAAAATTTGGGTTATGTTTAATATGATTCACTCCAGCTTTCAGGATTAAAGTTAAGTTAAAGTTACTGTGTCTGCCATTTTTGATAGACAAGTGAGTGGAAAAGAAAAGCGCTTTCAGAGATTCAGATAATTGGATGGGAAAAACAGAATCTGTGTGCCTTGAAGAGGCACCTGAGACACAGACGATTAAACATGTGACATAGATGGTTACTGATTTCTAAATACCTTTTAGTTAGAATAGTACCATTATTTTATAGACTTTATATTTATTATTCCACCTAAAAACCAAATGATAATACCTCTAGTTATAGGAGCAACTGTGAGATTATATTCTTTGTTGCAAGTCCCTGCTGAGGCTATAGGGATTTTTGTGGCAAGATTGCTATGTGTACACCAAAACCCATTTTCTTTTTTGTTGGTTTGTTTTTGTTTGTTTGTTTGTTTGTTTGAAACAGGGTCTCGCTCTGTCGCCTAGGCTGGAGTGCAGTAGCGCGATCTCGGCTCACTGCAAGCTCCGCCTCCCGGGTTCACGCCATTCTCCTGCCTCAGCCTCCTGAGTAGCTGGGACTGCAGGCACCCGCCATCACGTCAGGCTAATTTTTTTTTTTTTTTTTTGTATTTTTAGTAGAGGCGGGGTTTCGCTGCGTTAGACAGGATAGTCTCGATCTCCTGACCTCATGATCCGCCCGCCTCGGCCTCCCAAAGTGCTGGGATTATAGGCGTGAACCACCGCGTCCGGCTAAAACCCATTTTCTTACTCCCTGGGCAGACAGACTACATTTCCCAGCCTCCACTGTACTTAGTTGTGACCATGTAACTGAATTTGGGCCACTGGAATGTGGGTAGAACTGATGTACAATACTTCTGAGCCCAGTTCCCATTCTTCCCCCACACCCCAACAAACCCAAAAGACAAAGCCAAAAGACTTTTGCAGTGTACTTTCTACACTCTCTGATGTCCATCCCCTGGCTATAGGATCCAAGAGAGGCGTCTGAGACCCCAGTTATTTTGAAGTCACAAGATGGAATGACCACATTGGACATTGTTTCAGAGAGAGAAATAAACTTTTATTGTGTTAAGCCATTTTAGACCTTGGGATTTGTTATAGCAGTTAGCATTACTTACCCTAAATAATAAAAAAATGGTTTTTGCAATCAAGGTAAAAGATAGTGGTGTTATTAGCATGCCTAAATGCATAAAACTCTCTTTTTTACTAGTTCAGTTGAATTTGAATTGCTATAGCATACAATAGCCAAAAAAACTAGCTGGTATCCAGTCAGCTGTTCATTGTGCTATTTTATCATGTTCAACAACTGGTTTGTCTGATATTTAAGTTAAATTAACAGGTATTTAAATTCAAGAGACTATTTGGTAACATAAAATAAATTTTCAAGTGCCTCACTTCTTACTTATGTTAGGCATATGAGAAATTTATTTTTTAATCTCTTTTCTTTTTTATTTTTGAGATGAAGTCTTGCTCTGTCACCCAGGCTGGAGTACAGTGTTGCGATCTCAGCTCACTGCAACCTCTGCTTCCCTGGTTCAAGCCATTCTCCTGCCTCAGCCTCCTGAGTAGCTGGGATTACAGGCGCTGACCACCACACCTGGCTAATTTTTGTATTTTTAGTAGAGATGGGGTTTCACCATGTTGGCCAGACTGGTCTCAAACTCCTGACCTCAGGTGATCTGCCTGCCTTGGCCTCTCAAAGTGCTGGGATTACAGAGTGAGCCACTGAGTCCAGCATCTATTTTCAACTATAGTAAAATTAATAGAATTTATCTTTTTGAACCTTTAGCTTATGTGAAGGGATTTAAATATTCGAGTTAAAGTAACAATATATAATTTATCCTCAGAGTATCTCAATGATCCTTTCACCAATTTTGTTTGTTTATTTATTGAGACGGAGTCTTGCTCCTGTCACCCAGGCTGGAATGCAATGGCCCTATCTCAGCTCACTGCAACCTCCGTCTCCTGAGTTCAAGCAATTCTTCTGCCTCAAACCTCCCAAGTAGCTGGGATTATAGGTGTGTGCCACCATAACTGGCTATTTTTTGTATTTTTAGTAGAGATGAGGTTTCACCGTGTTGGACAGGCTGGTCTTGAACTCCTGACCTCAGGTGATCTGCCCACCTCGTCCTCCCAAAGTGCTGAGATTACAGTCATGAGTCACTGTGCTCGGCCAATTTATGTAGTTAGGTTTTTGTTTTCCCGAGAAATGAGCAAGTGAGTCTAGACTGTTTTGAGGAAAAAATGATAGGGAATATGATGCAAAATAGTAAATTTTAACATTATAATATTCATCATAAGATTATTCTGTGAAAAACAAAGAAGTAACAGAATGAGATTTTTTTTCTTCTTTTTTTTTTTTTGAGACAGAGTCTCTCTCTGTCACCCAGACTGGAGTCACTGGAGTGCAGTGGCATGATATCAGCTCACTTCAACCTCCGCCTCCCAGATTCAAGCGATTCTCCTGCCTCAGTGTCCCAAGTAGCTGGGATTATAGGCATGCACCACCACACCCAGCTAATTTTTGTACTTTTAGTAGAGGTGGGGTTTCTCCATGTTGGCCAGGCTGATCTCGAACTCCTGACCTCTGGTGATCCGCCTGCCTCGGCATCCCAAACTGCTAGGATTACAGGCTTAAGCCACCGCTGCTGGCCCAGAATGAGAATTTTATGAATGAATGTGCTTTCAAATCTTATAATATGAGAAAAATGGAGCTTTAAAAAATAAACCTCATTGGTAGAATTCAGATGACTTTTGGAACACAAACTGAAAGCTACTTATTAAATAAGGGTGATTTGTTCTGGGTCCACACCATAAAATGGCTTCAAACATTTTTAAAGTAGGTCATTTGAATACTCTAAAATGTCTGGTGTATGGTAACATTCTTAAGCAAGTTCATATGAGAGTTAGAGAGTATCCCAAAAGCATCCTTGGGATTTCTGACCATATCAAAGCAAATGGAACTACATTATCAAGGAGCTCTAATGAGACAGTTTGTTTAATTGAAATGCTTTAAATTACCATGTAGTACAGCATGAAAAAATCATTATTTTCATTAGCTGAACTATTTCTGTTAGCCCCAAACTAAAGGTTCTAATATTGAAGCATGATAAATGCACTGTAAAGCCAGTAGATCACAAGGAGGAATGTAAATGAAAGAATTCATCTAAAATACCAACATTTTGCCTTAAACATTACACGTAGGTGTCAATATCCTATCACTGACTCTCCCAAGCCAGAGGAAGTATTAACTAGAAATAAGCCCCATCTATACAAATAAAAAACTAATAATTGTGGCATCACCATTTAGTTACTTTGTCTTAATAGGCAACACAGCTCTTCTATCAACACATGGGTATAGGTGGGTTGCTTTAGACACAGTCCACTTAAGAGTTTTCCTTTGACTTTTTTTTTTTTTTTTTGAGATGGAGTCTTGCTCTTATCATCCAGGCTGGAGTTCAATGCGCGAGCTTGGCTCACTGCAACCTCTGCCTCCTGGTTCAAGTGATTCTCCTGCCCCAGCCTCCTGAGTAGCTGGGATTACAGGTGCCTGCCACCATGCCTGGCTAATTTTTTGTATTTTTAGTAAAGGTGGGGTTTCACCATGTTGGTCAGGCTGGCCTCAAACTCCTGACCTCAGGTGATCCACCCGCTTTGGACTCCCAAAGTGCTGGGATTACAGGCGTCAGCCACCGCACCTGGCCCCTTTGACGATTTTATTATGGACGATAAATTTGTTTTATTTTGTTTTATTTTTTTCTTGAGGCGAAGTCTAGCTTTGTTGCCCAGGCTGGAGTGCAGTGGTGTAATCTTGGCTCACTGCAACCTCCTCCTCCCAGGCTCAAGCGATTCTCCTGCCTCAGCCTCCCAAGTAGCTGGAATTACAGGCGTGCACCACCACATCTGGCTAATTTTTGTATTTTTATTAGAGACAGGGTTTAGCCATGTTGGCCAGGCTGGTCTTGAACTCCTGACCCCAAGTGATCCACCCTCCTTGGCCTCCCAAAGTGTTGGGATTACAGGTGTGAGCCACCGTACCTGGCCATAAATTTGTTTTGACTTAAGAAGAACCCACCTATAGTAAAGAGGAGAATATTCATATAGCATTTGCCTTGATCACCTTTCTATGGAGAAAAACTGGCTAACAGTGAAATTCCAGAATTAAATCTCCCATTCAGTTAAAATATGATCTATCTCAACAGGAACCACAGAGAGTGCCCCTCACTCATCTGATATCTGATATTCCGTAGCATAAGTTAGATCAAGAAGGCTTCCTGGGAATGGGTAGGATGTGAAAGAAGATGCAGAACAGAGAGGGCCTGAATCTCATTGGTAGGCAAACCTGATGTCACTTAAGGGTACAGTTTCCATTAATAGTAGATTAGCTCAATCTTAAGAAGAAAAAGAATAAGGTTCAACTTGGATGACTGTGAAGTGATTTAAGATAGTTTTTTTTTTTTTTTTTCTTTTTGAGACAGAGTCTCACTCCATCGCCCAGGCTGGAGTGCAGTGGCACGATCTTGGCTCACTGCAACCTCCACCTCCCCGGTTCAACCCATTCTTCTGCCTCAGCCTCTGGAGTAGCTGGGACTACAGACGCACACTACCATGACCAGCTAATTTTTGTATTTTTAGTAGAGATGAGTTTTCACCATGTTGCCCAGGCTGGTCTCGAACTCCTGTTCTCAAGTGATCCGTCTGCCTTGGCCTCCTAAAGTGCTGGGATCACAGGCATGAGCCACCGCACCCAGCCTAAGATGGGTATTTAAAATGTTGACTATTAGCAATAGAAAATACTCTTTGCTTTTTGAATGATAAGGAGGTTTGAATTATTTGCTTTTGTTTTGTGCAAAGAAATAATTATAATGAGAAAATTTCCTTTTTCATGGGTTAGGTATATGGAGGCATATGGAGGCAGTAAATCTTGACGATTTTTTCTTTTATTTTTCTGTAATTTTTGTGTCATGTAAATTTTGCTGATCTCTTGTGATTCATAATTAAATGGGTTAGATGCCATTCCACTAATAATCATTACCAATAAAGAAGTTCAAGAGTTTCTCCAGTTTCATACAAGGAGTAGCTATGGACAAGGAGAATTGGATCCAGGAACTTTGTTTCATTAGTTTTCTTACACCTTTGACATATTTTGTACTCTCTCTCTGTCTCTCTCTCTCTATATATAACATATATAAAAATATATAACATATATGTGTATATATATGTATATACATATATATAACATATATATATATAACATATATGTGTATATATATGTATATACATATATATATATATATAAAGTGTTCTCTTTTAGGAATCCTGGAAGATTCCTAAAATCCTAAAATCTCTTTTAGGAATCCTGGAAGATTCCAGATATATATATATAAAGGGTTCTCTTTTAGGAATCCTGGAAGAACTCCTCCCAGATAAAAAGCATTACTGTATTAATAGATTATGTAAACTTTTTTTCTGAGGTGTCATAAAGTAGAAAGTTGAATATTCCAGCTTTTTTTTTTTTTTTTAAAAAAAGGGAAACTTGAATGCTTTGATCATTAGTCCCTTGAGTCTCATTCTTGTTTGGAGTTTTATTTTCCCATTCCTGATCCAGTCTGATGTTCTTTGTCTGCAATTCAATCTCTATTGCTTTAATCATTTTGGATTGTACCAATGCCTTCTCAGTAATAAAAGAAATGGGGAGCCAGGCTTGGCATGGGACAAGTCTCTTCAGCTGCAGTAAGACATTACGTATGAGTTGTCTACCCACAAAAGGGCCCACTGTCAGGTTAAATTAATGAGCTGCATGTTTTAATCATTAAGGTAATAGCAATATGTGGATTATTTGCCTAAGTTTTAATCATTTCTGTTTTCACCAACTAGGTCATCAAATGCTTTCTTTTAAGAAATCTTCCTATTTCATAGCAGAGTATAGCTTCTATGTGGGACAGAAATAAATGCTTCAGAGTCCTAAAACACTAAACAGCTCCAGGGTTTGGTAAAATTTAGTTATGCCTTTGTCCGTCAACACAGGAATTTGGAGGGACTGGCCGTGGTCACCATTAGCAAATGGAACCAGCGTGAGTTCCAATTTGCAAAGAGTTGAAGTAGAATAGGGGAATTTTAGGTCTCAGCAGCTGAGGTGGAAATGAATTATTTTGTGGACCATGGGCAGCACTGAGACCGGGTGAGTTGAAAGAGATACTGCTGACTATGCCTGCAGGGGATCTGATGGCTTTGCTTCCACTGGAAATTGCTTTGTACAGACTTTCAACTCACAGTCTGGTATCTGCATGGCAAATGTTGGCAAGAGGACTTGCTGTTCTCAGGAAAGTCCACAGTAAGTAGATCAAGACACAACTTCTACAGCTGATTTTTCTAATAAAGCCATGCTTCCGAAAAGGAGGGATGAGTTTTAGCACCATTTTCATTTCTTCTTAGATATTTAGGCTATACCCAAGTGAAACCTAGAGCATAGGGTCAAAAAGAGAAAAATCCAACTTATTACTTATATCATTGGGGTAATGCCAAGCACACGACTCAATTGATTTTTGATCGAATTTGCTAAATTAAAAC
Source organism: Pan troglodytes (assembly GCF_028858775.2). Lineage (NCBI taxonomy): Eukaryota > Metazoa > Chordata > Mammalia > Primates > Hominidae > Pan > Pan troglodytes. Next base: position 110,027,816 of record NC_072401.2, on the reverse strand, counting down.
AATCATTTTATGAACTCTGTGATAGTACTGTCCAATGTGTTACCACAGCATTTGTTCGTAACTCAAACATAGCTCTTCCTATACGTGTTATAGTGAATTACACCATTTAGCTATGTGCTTCCGGAGGTCAGGGACAGTGACATATTCATCTGTGTGTCCTCACGTCTTTATACAGAGTTGATGATCATAGAACATAATTGACAGTGTAGGAATCAATGGAGAGTTTCTGCTTTCCTTTCTGGAAACTGTAGTGTGGTGGGAAACCAAAGGATATAGGGGGTGGGTTTAGAAATATAGAATAACAGATGAGAAGGGCTCTCAGAGATCACATAATTCAACACTTTCATTTTACGGATGAAGAAAGTGAGGTCCAGAGAGTTTAATGACTTTTCAAGGTCAATTAGTTGGTGGCAGAGCCAGAATGGAGGTGACACTGGAACTAGCATTTACCAGAAGCTGCTATAGACTGGGCATTGTGCTTAACCTGTGCTGTCTGATTCATGCATTCTTCTGTCCTTTTTTTTTTTTTTTCTTGAGACGGTGTCTTGCTCTGTCACCCAGGCTGGAGTGCAGTGGCGCCATCTCGGCTCACTGCAACCTCCACCTTCTGGGTTCAAGCGATTCTCCTGTCTCAGCCTCCCAAGTAGCTGGGATTACAGGCGCCCACCACCACACCTGGCTAATTTTTGTATTTTTAGTAGACATGGGCTTTCACCTTTTGGCCCAGGCTGGTCTCAAACTCCTTGACTTCAAGTGATCCGCCTGCCTCGGCCTCCCAAAGTACTGGGATTACAAGAGTGAACCACCGCGCCCAGCCTCTTCTATTCTTTTTTACTGATTTATCCATTTTCCATGTGTTTGGAAAAGGACTAACATTATTTATTTTGAAACTAAATCATTTGGAAAAAATATTAAAGTACATATTGTATTTAAATATTTTCTTTGTCCTTGTTTCTAGTATAGATCTAATATTTTGTCCAGGTGAGAAAAATAAAAGACAATCTGGCAGCTCTGTGTGGTGTGTATTTCCCATACAGGCAGCCTAAAGATGATTCTTGCTGAGAGTTGAGACAAAGATATTTTACCATAATTTTGCTCTGAGTTCTAACATTGGCCAGATACAGATGCCTAAAAATGTGGCAAAAAAAGTTTAGGTCCCAGCTACTCGGGAGGCTGAGGCAGGAGAATCAATTGAACCTGGGAGGTGGAGGTTGCAGTGAACCGAGATCGCGCCTTCACTCCAGCCTGGTGATAGAGCGAGACTCCGTCTCAACACACACACACACACGCACACACACACACACACAATTTAGACACACGAACCCATGCTTTTGATGAAAGAGGAGTCAGATTTTCCCAAAGACTGAATGCACCGTGAATCTGTTTGAAGAAGAACCCACCTCATAGATTTCCTAGCTGTAGAAGGTGTTGGTATAATTTTACCGCAATTGAGTTTATTGTCAATAGAGGGCGCCAAAGGATGGAAAAGTAATTACTGATGACTGGTTTGTTTCTCCAACTCAATTCGCCAGTGCATATTTTTTTGAAAATAAACCTTTGAAAAGTCATCTTTCCATCTTTTGTTTGTTTGTTTGTTTTGAGACGGAGTCTCCCTCTGTCACTCAGGTTGGAGTGCAGTGGCGTGATCTTGGCTCACCGAAACCTCCACCACCTGGGTGCAAGCGATTCTCCTGCCTCAGCTTCCTGAGTAGCTGGGATTACAGGCACCCGCCACCACAACCAGCTAATTTTTGTATTTTTAGTAGAGATGGGGTTTCACCATGTTGCCCAGGCTGGTCTTGAACTCCTGACCTCAAGTGATCTGCCCGCCTCAGCCATCCACAGTGTTGGGATTACAGGCGTGAGCTACCGTGCCTGGCCGTCTTTCCATCTTGAAAAGGAAGAATCAGTACCTCTGTCCACATGTGTACTGTCATTTCTGCCCATCCAGGCAAAGCCAAGCTGAACAGAGCACAGCCTGAAGCTGGGCTTTTGTATATGGGTAGTCTCTGAAGTTGAGAAAAAGTTTCTACTCCTGCTTTTTTTTTTTTTTTTTTTTTTAAACCAGAAGATATGGTCCCTATTTCCCCAGATAGGACTGTCCAACAGCTTTACGTGCACCAGTCCTTTAATTGTTAGCAATTCACATTCCAATTCCTGCCATATGGCAGGCACATTGTTAGTTTCTGGGGAAACCAGGTACTAAAACAGAACCACCTGCATGCAGCCTACAGTATAGTGGGCAACAGAGACATTAATGAAACAGTCACACAGGCATACCATCAAAAATTATCTTGACAAAGTGGTGTTTGAGTTGAAATCTGAAAACTGAATAGGTGCTAACTAGGCAAAGTAGGGAGGGTGGAGGAAAAATATTCCAGCCACAGAGAACAACAGGGTCCACACATCTGAGCCAGGAGGGAACATGGGCACTCCAGGAGTAGAAAGCCAGAGTGACTAGAGCCTGGGAAATGAGAGTGAGTGGCTGAGGCTGGACGGGGGGCAGAGTCATATCATACAGGGACTTAAGGCAGTGGCATGGAGTTTGGATTTTGTTGTCTGTGCCAGGCAAAGTTCTTGATAAGTGGTGATATGGATAGATTTATTTTTTAAAAAAGTTTTCTCTAGCTATTTTGTGGAGAATGGATTAGAAGAGGGCATGATCATGAGGAGGCTACTGCCACAGTTCAGATGGGAGAGTGGCAGAATGTGGTGGCTTGGACCACCATGGTGATCATGAAAATGAAGAGACATGAATAAAGAGGGAGATAAAATTGGCTGAACTTTACTGTGGATCAAACATGGTGGTGAGGGAGGGGGTGGATGACCTCTAGGTTTCTGACTTGCAAAGTGCACATAGGTTAGAGTTTTCAAACTTGGAAAATACAGCTGGTGGTGTTTAGGAAGTGTTGTCATTACTGATGTGAGGTGGAAATCAGGAACGTAAACACATTGGGCAACCCGAGTTCTGGCTGTTGGCCTTTGCATCAAATCTCTAAACTTCTGTCATTCAGTGGACATTTCAAGCAGAGCTAGGAATGAGCAACAGCATTGTAATGTGATATTTAAATACGTAGCCTATACCAGCATGTACATATGTATATACATAGAAAAATTCTGGAATATAATTAAACCATTAACTGTCATGTTTGAGAAGTGAGAGGGAGTTCCAATTTGAAGTCCAGATGTTACTGTGTTGTTTGAAAAAATTTAAAGTAAGGCTTAATTGGTCTTCTAATTAGCAAAACTCATAAAATCACTGTCATTTCCAATAAAAAGCTTTTCAGTTGAGAAATTCGAAGCCCTTGTGGAGCCCCAATAATCTCTCACCTCCATTAAATTTCTCTACAGGAATTTAGAGAGTCTTTCTATTTTGGGACCTTCTAGCCCCAGACAGCATAGATTTTTCTCACTGCAGCTCATTAGAGATGCTCAGAAAATCAACTTGAGGACAAGCTACAGAAGCCCTCCTGGTACCCTTTGATCTTTTGAGGAGCAAATGTGTCATTTGTAGCATGATGGTCCAGTTCTTATGTGAGGCTAAAACAGAGCCACTCCAAGATGCTCCTGAGACTCCCTGAACTCCTACTAACTATTAGACTTTCTGCCAATTGATATATCAGTTCTGCCATCTCCCCCGGGACATCATTTCCACTTGCTTGGTAAATAATTAGCCCGGCTGCCTTTGGCTATAGCAAGGATTATAAATATTTTAAACACTGCAAGTGATTGAAACTGTTTCTATTTGATTTTGTCTATTCCTCCGATGCTTTGGGTAAAAACTTAACTCTAAGTAGGAAACATCTTTGGGAAGAACAATGTTCTAGGTATGAGAGGATGAGGTGTTGTATAGGCTGCTAAGGTCATCGGGCATTCAGAAACATGCTATAAGCCAGTAGTTTGAACCTGTCCAGTTTTAGCTCATACTAACCATTTTTTCTCGCATGAGAGAGATAAAAGACCCCATGTCCTAAGAACATTTCTATGCTTATAGGAGTTTTTAAAAAATAGACCCTATTTTTTTTTTTTTGAGACAGAGTCTTGGTCTGTTGCCCAGGCTGTAGTGCAGTGGCGCGATCTTGGCTCACTGCAACCTGTGCCTCCTGGGTTCAAGCGATTCTCCTGCCTCAGCCTCCCAAGTAGCAGCCTCTCCTGCACCACCATGCCCGGCTAAGTTTTTATATTTTTAGTAGAGACAGGGTTTCATCGTGTTGGCCAGGCTGGTCTCAAACTCCTGACCTTGTGCCCACCTCGGCCTCCCAAAGTGCTGGGATTACAGGTGTGAGCCACCACACCCAGCCACAGACCCTAGTTTTTAGAGCAGTTTTAGGTTCACAGCAAAACAGAATGGAAAGTTCTTACATGCCCTCTGCCCCCACACATGCATAGCTTCCCCCAACATCCTGCACTATAGAAGTACATTTGTTACCATCAGTGAACCTACATTGACATGTCGGTATCACCCAAAGTTCATAATTTCCATTAACTTTCACTCTTGGTGTTGTACATTCTATGGGTTTTGAAATGTATAACGACATGCATCCATCATTGTAGTATCACACAGAATAGTTTTATTGTCTTAAAAATTCTCCATGCTCCTCCTATTCATCTCTCTCCCTCTACCCACTGAAAACCACTGTTATTTTTACTGTCTTCATAGTTTTGCCTTTTCCAGAATGTCATATAGTTGGAATCCTTATAGAAATTTAAAAATAATTCTTCTTACAGTAAGTTATAAAACATAAAAGTTCCCATTTATATAATCAATTCTAATCTTTACAGTGAATTCTTTGTGATTACTACGGAAACCCGATGTCTTAACTAAACCATGTCTGTATCTTACTAGAGGCTCATGGACAACCTGGTGAGAGCCACTGACCCATGCAAGGCAGGCAGGGAAGTTGGGGTGGAGAAGATACTGGTATGTTGGATAGGGGATCTATCCAGAGATCTGCAGAGTATTTGTTCTCAGCTCTTTCAATGTGACTTGTGATGGAAATAGTAACATGTGCCTATTGATCCAAAAAGTAACATACTACAGTGGTGTACAAAGTAAATACTGTCCATGCTTTTATGCCCCAGAAATGACCTCTGTTAACAGTTAATGTATATCCTTCTGTACTACAGGTAGGTTCATACTACACTTATTATTTTGCAACATGCTGATTTTATGGAAGAGTGTATCATGGTCCGCTTTCCATGTCAATTCCTGAAAATCTCATCTTTTTAAAGATATATAAAAATTTATTTAATCCTCTGTGGAGGTAACTTGGATTATTTTCAAATATTTGCTGTGAAACACCAGCAATAAAGATTCTCATGCCTCTTTGCACATTTGATTATTTCCTTAAGATAAATTCCTAGAAGTGAAATTTTTGGATCAAAAGATAAGCATGTTTAAAAGTTTTTTTTATTTGTTGTGTTTAATATTTTTATACATGTTGCCAAATTATACTCTTACCAAAAGCATATGGGAATACACTTTTCTACATCCAAGTCAAGAGAAAGATTAGTCTTTCATCTTTGCCAATTTGTTAGGTAAAAAATGGTTTTAGTTTTAACTTTTTTATTCAGATATTAATGACGTTTAATTTTTATTTCAGTGCTGCGTTATATAAGTATACTTAGATTGTTGTGAGCTATGTATTTGTGATATGCATACTTTATTGGGATAAGTATTATATATTGGCCTTTGCACAGGGGTGGGGGGGATTTCTTTCTTTTTTGAGACAGGTTTTAACTATGCCACTTAGGCTGGATTGCAGTGGTATGATCCTAGCTCACTGCAGCCTCAACCTCCTAGGCTCAAGCAATCCTCCCACCTCAGCCTCCTGAGTAGCTGGGACCACAGGCATGTACCACCATGCCTGGTTAGTTTTTAAATTTTTAGTGGAAAAAGACTCTCCCTATGTTACCCAGGCTGGTTCTGAACTCCTGGGCTCAAGAAATCTTCCTGCTTCAGCCTCCCAAAGTGCTGGGATTACAGGTGTGAGCCACTGCACCCAGCCAAGGTTTCTTGCATATCTGTTAGGCTGCTTAGGGTTGCAAATAACAGAAAAGCCCAAATCAAATATGTATAGATATATTTGTATTCTCTCATATAGCATGAATTCTCTAACTAGGGTGTACAGGGTTGATGAATTCTGCAGATCAGTACATCCTCAGTCATTCTCAGTGCTTTGGCTTAGCTCCCCTCATGCATGCCAGATGGCTGCAGTAACTCCATGTCTCACGTGGAAATGCTGCAATATCCAGTGGGAGGAGAGACCATTTATTTCTACCTATCTTTATCCCATATCTGAGGAAAAGTTTTTCTCAGATACTTCCCTCCTCTTCCTAAGGCTTGCTCTCACATCTAATTGGCCAAAATTCTATCAGGTGTCCATACTTCCACTAGTCAATGGCAAGAGGAATGAGAACACCATGACTGATCCAAACGGATAAAGATTCTCCCTCTGCAGCTGCAGCAAGGCCCACCTTCCCTGCAGTCCATGGCTGGGGGGAGGAAATCAGCAGTGTTTGCTGGAGATGGAGTATGTATAGGAAAGCAATGGGAGATCAGATGGGAGAGGCAGAGGGGAGAGGATTGGGACAGACCTGGGTTGCCAATTCAGATGGACTTGAAGGGAGATAGCACAGACTGAGAGAGCTGTTAGTAAGCCACTTTATGGTCTACAGAAGATAGTGAAACTCAGTATTCATCGAGGCCCCTCTCAGTGTCAGATAATGTGCTTGGTGCTTGTGGATACAGTGAGGATGAAAGCAGACTTTATTGACATTACAACCAGCTATCTTAACTCAATGACATTAGGACTCCATTGCATTGAGAGGCATAAAAATGATATTAATAGCAGCTAATAGTCTGGGCGCAGTGGCTCACATCTGTAATCTCAGCATTTTGGGAGGCTGGGGCCGGTGGATCATGAGGTCAGGAGTTCAAGACCAACCTGGCCAACATGGTGAAACCCTGTCTCTTCTAAAAATACAAAAATTAGCTGGGCATGGTGGCGCATGCCTGTAATCCCAGCTACTTGGGAGGCTGAGGTAGGAGAATTGCTTGAACCTGGGAGGCGGAGGTTGCAGTGAGCCGAGATCCTGCCAATGCACTCCAGCCTGGGCAACAGAGCGAGACTCCGTCTCGGGAAAAAAAATGTCTAATAGTTACTGAGAGTTTCCTACAGCTGGGTATTGTTTTAAGTACTTTAATGAATTAACTCATTTGGTGCTCACAGTAACTTTAGGAACTAGGCATTATCACTCCTATTTTAAAGGACAGACTGAATCAGAGAGGTGAAGTATAATCAATTACCCTAGGTCAAAGGGCCAATAAATAGGGGAGATAGGAATTGAGCCCAGACAGTGGGACTTTTGAATTCATGTTCCTAAGTGATCTACTGTGTTGCCCAGGAAACCCACACATCAGCAGCTAGAATGTTAGTAATATGAACAGTGGACTCAGTACAAAACGGTGGAAGCAGTACAAATATAAAAGGGGGTAGCTGTGATTATATTCCTATCTGACAATTACTGAGTGCTTACCATCTGACAGCAATTGTGTTAAATGCTATTTATGTATAATCTAACTTAATTCTCACAAGTCTGTAAAATAAGTACCCTATTCCACCTGTGAGGAAACTGTGGCTTAGAGATGTTAAGTCATTTACCAAAGGTCAAAATTGTATTTGAATCTGGGTCTTTAAGACTCCAAAGCCTATGGAATTGGTTAATTCCACTATATTAGCATGAAAGTTATTTTCCAAACAGAAGACAAGGAATTCTGAAAAAGAGCACTAAAGGACATAAAGGTGTCCTTATGTTCCTTTTTTATTGAAGAACTTCAGGACAAATTTTAAATGTTCTGTTGCACTCTGGCTGGTCTGAGCTGGCCTTCACATCGGCCATGGTACACTGATCAGACATGATATATTTTTTTTTTGAGATGAAGTCTCACTCTGTTGCCCAGTCTGGAGTGCAGTGTTATAATCTCAGCTCACTGCAACCTCTGCTTCCCGGATTCAAGTGATTCTAGTGCCTCAGCCTCCCGAGTAGCTAGGATTACAGGCGCCCACCACCACACTTGGCTAATTTTTGTATTTTTAGTAGAGATGGGGTTTCACCATGTTGGCCAGGCTGGTCTCTAACTCCTGACCTCAGGTGATCTGCCTGCCTCGGCCTCCCAAAGTATTGGGATTACAGGCATGAGCCACTGCATCCGGCCAGATACGATACTTCAGGATAGCTCAAATTATTTTTTTCCCAAGAAGCTAAACCCAGAATTCAGAAACCCCTTTCCAAACATTTTTCCATTAAAAAAGTTTTGTATGTTAACATTTTATCATGCATTTATAGTCTTTCTGCAATACATTTGTGTATATAATAGGCATCTTGTATTTACTAATTTTTTTAGATGAATGCAAATCAATTTTAATTTGTATAACCAACCAGCCATTCCATTGCTGACTATTCTCACAAACCAAAAGCTCCACCTCACCCCACCCCCATTCAACTGTGGTCTCCTTGTGGAGGGAGGCTTGCTGTCCTGCCTAGTTAGGGAGCACAATTACCTTGAGCAAGCCTGTCCAACCCATAGCCCATGGCCCACATGTGGCCCAGGATGGCTTCGAATGCCACCCAACAGAAATTTGCAAACTTTCTTAAAACATCAAGAGTTTTTTTATTTTTATTTTTATTTTTTTTAAGCTCACCAGCTATCATTAGTATTAGTGTGTTTTATGTGTGGCCCAAGACAATCTTCTTCTTCCAGTGTGGCCTAGGGAAGCTAAAAGATTGGCTACCCATGACCTAGACAGTTTTTTTCTTTTCTTTTTCGGTTTCCAGGGAGATTCCCTCAAACCCTCGTCTAGATGTTAATGTGGCACGTGTGGCATTGGAGTCTTAGCTTTTCAAATCTTCTTTTCTTTACTAGAATGACTGGGTGGAGCAAAGGAAATTCTTTCAAGGTATTATGGTTTCTCTTCTAAGCTGAGTTGAATCCAGACATCATCAGTGACCAAAGTCACTGCCATCTGTCAGTTGTGGGAGCCCCAAACAAGAGGTCTTCCTCTGCTCCCAGTGAACAGGTAACTTGCATCTCAAAAACCAACACATCCCATCTGGAACTTATTGGCAGACTCAAAAGAGAATCCAAAAATGAAATCAGTCACAGAGATAGAACACACTGCTTTTTCTTGGAGCTGGTGTCTCCTAGGTTCAGGCTTGTGGCATATGGGTTGAACAATTCAATAAAGTTTTCCAATGGTATAGGCCAACTGAACATACTTTTCTAAAGCACAATATTCTTCCAAAAATGGAAAGAAAAAATAAAGCCCAAACCAAACACACCCAAATCAGCTCCCTTCTTTGGTGTGCCATGTAAAACATTAATAAAATTGCCTGCTGTGAAGATATTTGAATTTAAATCGTTGTCAGGTCTAAGTAGGGTTAGCTGCTTGAGAGATAATCAGCATTCTAACAAAGTAGAAACATTATATACAAAGCACTAACACTATAATTAGTAAACACAGGTGGAACAACTTCTTGCTTCCTCTTCCTTAGATATATAGAGATTACCCGGGTAAAAAGAATGACAGGATGGAAAAAAAATAGAAAACATGTAAGGAAATAACTTTATAAATAGTCAGAATACAGCATAGTTTTGCATCAGAATGACAAAAATAAATGCACATCTCTTTAAATATTATTTTATTTTGCAATATTTTATATACACGTAAGTATACGGGTATGTAAAGTTTTAATAATCACTTGTTAGACTTTACATAGCATTGCCTTTCATATGCACTTCAAATAACAATATACAATTCATTTCAAATATAAACCATGAGTTCCACTATAATAATATTAAAGAAAGAGTGAACAATTTAGGTGGGTCAGGGACATGGGAAGACTATATTTGAAGAGTAGTCTGATGTATTCCTGGGGAGGTTGAACAGGTAGAGATTTTAGAGGGAATATTTGTCCTCCACTCAACCAGGGCCTTATATACATACATTTTTCTCTGGAGCTTTGAGCATCAAATGAAAAGAGTGTAAGCAGGAGAAAATTCATGAGCTCTGACGTCAGACAGCCCTGGATTTAACTCCCGGCTCTGCTACTTACTAGCTGTATGAGTTTAGGCAAGTTACTTAAACTCGTTCAACTTCAGTTTCCTCATCTATAAAATGAGAGTTGTTAACACCTTCCTGGAAAGCTATTGTCAGGATCAAATAAGATAATGGTATTAAAGCACATAGGGCATAAGGAATGCTTCACCATTGGGCGCGGTGGCTTATGCCTGTAATCCCAGCACTTTGGGAGGCCGAGGTGGGTGGATCACTTGAGGTCAGGAGTTTGAGACCAGCCTGGCTAACATGGTGAAACCCTATCTCTACTAAAAATACAAAAAAAGAAAAAAAAAAAACCAGCTAGGTGAGATGGCACACACCTGTAATTCTAATTACTTGGGAGGCTGAGGCAGGAGAATCACTTGAACCCGGGAGGCGGAGGTTTCAGTGAGCTGAGATCATGCCATTGCACTCCAGCCTGGGCTACAGAGTGACACTTCATCTCAAAACACACAAACAAACAAACAAACAAGCAAACAACAAAAAGGAATGCTTCACCAATGCTGTTTCATTTCCTCTCGCTTGTCTGTAGGTGTAGGAATCGGTGTCATTCAGGTTACCAAACAGGTTTCTCAGTCAGAGACAAGACAGCTTTAGCAGACTGGAATCCAATCTTTTCTATCTTGCTCTCTTTTTCCTCTCTTTTCTCTTCCTTTTTGTTTTTCATTGTAATAACAGTATGATTACATGGCCCTAATGGAAGATCTGATTCACTTTCAATGTTCCTTTTCCCCAACCCAAGAGTAAAACCTACAGTATTCACTTCTGGTAAAGAAACATTTTCTTAATTGTGTTTTTTTTTTTTTTTTTTTTTTTTTGAGGCAGAGTTTTGCTCTGTCACCCAAGCTGGAGTGCAGTGGTGTGATCTTGGCTCACTGCAACCTCCGCCTCCCGAGTTCAAGCGATTCTCCTGCCTCAGCCTCCCGAGTAGCTGGGATTGCAGGCACCCACCACCACGCCCAGCTAATTTTTGTATTTTCAGTAGAGACAGGGTTTCACCATCTTGGCCAGGCTGGTCTGGAACTCCTGACCTCGTGATCCACTCACCTTGGCCTCCCAAAGTGCGGGGATTACAGGCGTGAGCCACCGCGTCTGGCCATTTTCTTAATTGTTAAGGGAAATTTATAATTCAGCCACACAAAGCTTAATTTTTCTTTTTTAAATTATTATTATTTTTATTATACTTTAAGTTCTAGGGTACATGTGCAGAACGTGCAGGTTTGTTACATATGTATACATGTGCCATGTTGGTGTGCTGCACCCATTAACTCATCATTTACATTAGGTATATCTCCTAATGCTATTCCTCCCGCCTCCCCCCACCCCACAACAGGCCCTGGTGTGTGATGTTCCCCTTCCTGTGTCCACAAAGCTTAATTTTTCTACCTCAGTGAGAGCATATGAAGGATAAAAGAACACTAAGGATGCTTGCTTTGAGGTTACTTAGGGTCAGTTAGATATTGTGCTTTTCTGTTTCTAAGTCTATATCCTCATCTATCCCAAAGTGATTGAGATTCATATAACAATTCTGTTGGTGTGGATTGGGATAATTCACTTCTACCTCATTGCTTCAATGTTGTGCCATTATGGGCTCCTGAGTGTACATGTCTTTGTCAATGTCTGGATGAGTCTACTTATTTTATACCTTTTATAGTGCCAGCTACACATTGGGGCATCCAGGAAGCAGTCGGTAAATTCTGAATGAGCAAATGATGAATGAATACTTTTAGAACAGTATTTCTTCAGTTTTTGAAACTTATGCTTTTTTTTTTTTTTTTTTTTTTTTTTTGAGAGAGAGTCTTGCTCTGAGGCCCAGGGTGGAATGCAGTGGCATGATCTTGGCTCACTGCAACCTCTGCTTCCCAGGTTCAAGCAATTCTCCTGCCTCAGCCTCCCCAGTAGCTGGGATTACAGGCATGCACCACCATGCCCACCTAACTTTTGTATTTTTAGTAGAAATGGGATTTCAGGCCGGGTGAGGTGGCTCACGCCTTTAATCCTAGCACTTTGGGAGGCCAAGGTGGGCAGATTGGCTGAGCTCAGGAGTTCAAGACCAGCCTGGACAACATGGGAAAACTTTGTCTCTACCAAAAATGCAAAAATTAGCCTATTGTGGTGGCACACACCTGTAATCCCAGCTACTGGGGAGGCTGAGGCAGGAGGATCGCTTGAACTCAGGAGGCAGAGGTCACGGTGAGCCGAGATCATGCCACTGCACTCCAGCCTGGGCAACAGAGCAAGACTCTGTCTCCAAAACAATAAATAAATAAAATAAAAGGAAAAAAGAAACAGGGTTTCACCATGTTGGCCAGGCTGGTCTCAAACTCCTGACCTCAAGTGATCCACCTGCCTCAGCCTCCCAAAATGCTGGGATTCCAGGCATGAGCCACCACGCCTGGCTGAAAATTATGCTATCTTTTGATCAACAGCTCCCACACCCCAAATGTGATACTCTTCTACAGGGCCGCCTTCCAGTGATGATGAATTGTATTCTCCACCAGTTAAAACTTTCTAGTCTCTCCCACCCTAATTTCACACTAAAAAAATACTACTGGACATGCTCTCTCCCACCCAAGGTTCTGCTATTTACCCCATTTCCAAGAGTATCTGCACCATTTTAGATCAGAGGCCCCAGAAAGGCAGGGACATTCCTATTTAAACATCTGCCATGCATAGACATATTAGGTACCAAATAAGTGCTTTTGATAATGACACAAAGTGACAGCTTTGGGAAAGCTGTAGTGCCCTACCATCACCGATTACATTCAGTCATTCAAAACTGGATTTAAATCCAGACCTCCCAAGTAGAGTCCCCATAGCCTAGTCTGAGATGGAATGCATGGCATTCTTCAACCTCTCTTCCTTAAATATCTTTCCAGATTATGCCCTTTCATGTGTTTTTGAAGTAAAAAAGAAAATCGTATCCTCTCCTAAAACTTTTCCTGACTCAGGCATTTAATATTATTAATGAAGACTAATGGCTGCAGTTTAATTATTTTAATGTTTCCAGCTCAAACTATAGAAGTCTAGGAACCAAATGTTTGGCCCATCGTAGCTAAAAGCCTGCCTATACTTTTCATGTGCACGACTATAAAATGAAAAACAAGGAAAGTGGCTTGTAATTGTATAGCAACCAAACACATGGTTTTTCCCTTTCCTTTGGGATGAAAATGCCTTCCTGTAGAAACTAAGGTTATGCCCCTACTTCTGAAGCCCAAGGAGGGACACTTTGATGTGAAAGAGGATCCTGGCCAAGTAACGGATGCAGAAGCCAGTGTGGGAATAGGAGGAGCCTCCAGAAACAGGAAAAGGCATTGTCCCAGGGAGGGGTTATTTCATCCCACTCTGTCGTCATTCGGGCTGTCTGGTTTATTTCCTCCCCCAGGTTGGTGTGAGTTGGAAGGACAGTCCTTTGTTAATGAGGTCAAGAACAAGACTGACCATTTTGTGAGGTGGTTAGGGCTGAACTTTCAGATTTCAGATTTTATAAGAAGTGACTGAGAAAAAAATTAATCTGGGCTTCATCTAAGCAACACCAAGGCAACTGGTTAGGAAGTGAGAAGTCCAGTCAATTGGTGTGGCTAAGCAACATCAAACACCTTGGTTTTTCTAAGGAAATATTTCAACATGCCAACAATTTAGGCTTTATGCAGATATAAGACTGAAATCCTGCCTGCAGCCAGGTTCCCTCAATAAAACTTGCTAAAATAAAAAAGATTTTTTTTAAGAGTTTCATATCACAAATGAATAGCTGCTGGTCAAAGCACTGATAAACACAAAGCAATGTATAGAGCTGGGAAAATCCCTGGGCTTGTTTTCTGGGACAGCATTAGCAATGCCCCCATGTGGGTTCCATCTTTCTTGGGGGCTTTCTCAGCACACACTTGTGTGTGCCCTGCAGCTCCTTGTGGGAATACTGATGCACGGGTCCTGGCAGAATCTTCAGCCAAACCTCTGTCAGCTGGGAGCAGCAGTATGGGAAAGAGTGGCCAAAGCTGGTTCCATCTGGCACAGGCCCGAGGCCTCTGGCCACATTATTTTCATTGTACTTAGCACTGAATGCTTCATAGTGCTTGAGAAGGCTTTGTCTTTATTAGTTTTCACAACAGTCCATGTTGTAGGATATCATTAATATTAGATTTCCCATTTTAGAGTTCAAGAAGCTGCTGATCAGAAGGCTTAAGGGACTTGTCCATCATCACCTGGAAAATGAGTATTTGACCCAGGATTAGATTGCATAAATACGGGTCTCCAATGGCTCTAATACTGCAGAGTCCACATAGAGTCTCTAATGGCTCTAACGGCTGCATAGTCCACATAAAGCATTGGGTCTCTAATGGGTGCATAGTCCACATAGAGCATTGCCATTTTCTCTGAGAACCTAAGGGAATACTTTTCTCATCTCATAGGAACCCCTCTCTTCCCAGGGCCCAGGGAAGCCCCTCCCAGTCTTATCTCAGGACATGAACTTGGTCTGAACTGCTGGAGGCACTCTCTTAACCGAGGTTGGGCTCAGCTCAGCTCTCATTCTATGTCACACAAAAAGACCCACGAGGGTTTGAGATGAGCTGGGTTTTTTTTTTTTTTTTTCCTAATCTGCAATACTAGTACATAAAAACATAACCTTAGGGAGCATAAACTGAATAAGCCAAAGCTAATCTTTTAAAGCAATTCAATTTGATATGGCAAAATATGAGTCATCTTCCATGTGCAAGACCCAAGGATGAATGAAAACAGTCCTGACACTCCAGGAGTTCACACCCTTCCGAGGTAGACAAATGCACACACACTCATTTGCACTACAGGGTTCACTGCATAATTGTTACACAAGAAGTAGAAACTACATGTTAAGTGGGTCCAGAAGAGGAAGGAGACTCCGATTCTGACCAGGGATGTCTGGAAGCTTTCTCTGAGGAGATGGGAGGGGCCCTTGACAAGTCAGACTTGCAAAAGCAGAAACAGAGGTCCTGAGTAGCGTGATTTGCCCAAGCTCAGAATGCATTTCTTCATCCATCATACCAAATAGCATCAGAATCATTATCTGAATGTTACAAGGGAGATATGGTGTAGTGTAAAATTGAGATGATTTTTATTCTCAGCTCTATTTTGCTAAAAAAAAATTCCAAGAATAAGGCAGTGGCAGAAGTGACCCATTTTTCTCATTTTGCATAAATTTGATTTAAATTCTCACTACTGGGGACTTTAATAATAATAAGATTTATCCAGAGCCTTGGTGCATCAGTGTTAAAGAAGGACGTTCATTCAGAGGAAAATTTTCAAAAAGATCAACCATGCATTGAAATCCATTTATGTTTCCTATGTTTCTAACTGGCGTTCCTTGAAATATTTGCTAATTGCTAAATTATTTTAGCCAAGATTAAATCCCCTGGTTTTTCTACTTATTTGAGTTAGTATCAAGTGAACAGATAAGGTGAAATCTATTTCCTCCACGGAAGTAGATTAAGAGGTTATAAACATAGGATTAGACTTAACTATAGTATTAAGCAGGAGAAACTGGTCATAATGTATGACAATGAGTTTTTTTCCATGTTCAAAAATAGTGTACTTGTCAAAGCACCGGGGCATTACACTGAGAGATGCTGCATAAATACTTTCTATTATTATCTCCCCTTTAAAAGTAATTTTCTGAGAAATGTCTAATACAAAAAATTTTTTCTGCTTAGACAGATATGTGTTCTTTGTTTTAAGGTGTCTACTTGTTTGGAAATTTCTGCTTAAAACCAGTACCTTGAGGCTGGGTGTGGTGGCTCATACCTGTAATCCCAGCACTTTGGGAGGCTGAGGTGGGCAGATCACTTGAGGTCAGGAGTTCGAGACCAGTCTGGCCAACATGGTGAAACCCTCATCTCTACTAAAAATACAAAAAAATTAGCTGGACGTGGTGATGTGCACCTGTGGTCCCAGCTACTCGGGAGGCTGAGGCAGGAGAATTGCTTGAACCCAGAAGGCAGAGGTTGCAGTGAGCCAAGATTGCACCACTGCACTCCAGCTTGGGCAACAGAGTGAGATTCAAAAAAAAAAAAATCCAAAAAACAAAAACACCAGTACTTTGAGATAAGATATTGGGTACATGTGAATCTGACAGAGAGACTATATATTCAATTTTGTCCAAAAATCTTAAGTCACCTGATTATACACAGTATTGTGTACAGTGTTCTTCAGCTGAGAGCTGTACAACCCTAAGGTTAATGAATTCAGGCCAAGCTCCATGGCTCATGCCTATAATCCCACCACTTTTTGGGAGGCCGAGGCAGGAGGATCACTTGAGCCTAGGAGTTCAAGACCAGCCTGGGCAACATAGTAGGACCCTGTCTCAAAAAAAAATTAAAATAAATAAATAAAATTAATGAATTCAGTCATTTGATTAAT
Source organism: Pan troglodytes (assembly GCF_028858775.2). Taxonomy (NCBI): domain Eukaryota; kingdom Metazoa; phylum Chordata; class Mammalia; order Primates; family Hominidae; genus Pan; species Pan troglodytes. Next base: position 110,011,305 of record NC_072401.2, on the reverse strand, counting down.
CATTATTGAATACATATGATGCACCAGGCATTGTACTACATGCTAGTGCTTGCTTTAAAGAAGCCTACAGTTTTATAGAGTAGACAAACAAACAGTAAACATACAAACAACACTCACTGAATATGATGAAATTTCTATTTTCTTGAATAGAAATGGCACAGGTTATAAAATGCACCATTTAAAAAAATCACTTAGAAAAACTGTGGCCAATTAAACTATGACACAGTATTGATTATAAGATTCATTCCAACTTCAGATATGTTAAAATATGAAAAAAAAGTATATATCAGAATCAGCGAAACGCAGTACTCTCAAGGAAAAACAGGGCTGCGTTAGACTATCACAGGGAGATCTTTAAATAGGGATGGCCTCCACGCTGAGATACATTTTAGCTCGTACCTGAAGAATAAGAAGTTGGTCCCACTTCAGCCCAAGAGGAACGTTCCAGGCAGCAGGAAGAGCCTCAGGTCACAGAGGCATGTTTGAGGCACCTAAATTATATTTCACAGGTTTGGTAGCAGTTATCTTGGGGCTTCTTCCAAACCACCACTGTTTTTAATATAGGATTCTAAACCATTGAGGCATCTCCCTTTCCACATGGTCCTCTGCAGCTGTTGTAGCTTTCCTGCTGTTGTTGTGTGTTCTGCTTTCAGGCTGCTCACTGGCCCATCTCCTCTCATGACTGCTGCTCTGGGAACCACCTCTCTGCTCTCCATCGCTACCACTCTAGCCTGTGGCCTGCTCCTGGTTGAAGAAGCCATCAATCAAAATGAATACCACTCTGGAAATCTTGGGTGGCCTGACCTGATATTTTTACATAGTGGCCACAGATATTTTAGGCCCCCAAGAGGTAGTCTTACTCTTTCGATTTTACTGGCTCCACTGTTTGAGGAACTTGGAACAATTTCCCCAGGGACTGGTCTGGAGGTACTGTTGAATAACACCACGGTGTTTTTCTTCCTCCCCACTAAGGGCCCGTTGATGTCTCAAGACCAGACATAAAACTTTTGGTGCTCAAGTCACTCAGAATGAGAGTCCTGCTTTTCCTCAGCACTCTTGCCCTTTGAGGGTGGGGCCAAATGTTTTCTTCCTTTATTACTGAGGACTTTTGATCCTGGTTTTTGTTATTTGTCATTCCCAGGGGGAATTTTGTACCCTGTGTCTTGGTAAAGTGTAAGACCACTGTGGATTTTGGGGTTAAGTCTCATTTCTCTATCCCTCCCTTCAAGAGAAGAAAGAAAGAGAGAATACCCAAACCCTGCATCGTCTCTCACTCGCCTGTCCAGAGCCTATGGAACAGCCATTGGGGCAGCTGTCACAAGCTGTTCACACAGCTTTTCTGATATACTGACAGTCTCATGAGGAAGTGCATATAACTCCCTGCAATGGTTTGAATGTGTCCTCCAAAGTTTATGTGTTGGAAACTTAATACAACAGTGTTGACAGGTGGGACCTTTAAGAGGTGATTAGATCACAAGGGCTCTGTCCTTATGAATGGATTAAGGTTATTGAGAGAGTGGGACGGTTATGCAAGCAAGTTTAGCCTCCTTCCTGTGTGCTCTCTCTCTCTTTCTCTCTGAAAAAGAATGGGAGTTATTAGATGCTTTTTTTCAAAAAGAACCCTGGCTCCTTATACTATCTCTACAATTTCTTTACATCCTATTCTAACTCCTCACATTCCATTCCTCCTTAATCTTACTTAACCTTACTATAGTTTTCATTTTCACCAAGATTTATAGTGACTCCAGCTAGTCAAAAACGATGGTTAACATTCTTTATGATTTCATCTTACTGACCAATTGGCATGTGGTTAACCACTCTTCCACTCTTAAAACACCCTTGGCTTCCCTGAGACCATGTTCTTTGGATTTTTTCCCATACCATTGGCTTTTGTTTCACTCCTTTGGGTTTTCTTTCTTTGCTCAACTCCTAAATTTTTGAGTACTCTATAGGCTTGATTTTGGTTTCTCTGTTTGTTTTCTGTCTTTATCCTCATTCTAGGCAATCTCATAACCACCAGAATTATGACAATTTCCAAATGTATTTCACTAGCCCCACTAAGATCCAAACTTACATATCCAACCTCCTCCTTAATATGAAACTTGATAGCTAATAATCATTTGAAACCAGAATTCTTGATTCCTCTCTCAAATCTGTTCTTGTCTTTATCATTTCAGTAAATGACATATCTACTTAGTTGTTCAAGCTAAAAACCTAGAAGTCATTCTTGATTCCTTCCTTTCTGTCATCCCTGTGTCCATCCATCAGCAAATCTAGTCAGCTCACCCTCCAAAATCAATCTCAAATCTGATTATCTCTTTTATTCTCTATCTTTACTCTCTTAGTTCAAATAATTGGCTGCAGTAACTATCTAACTGGTCTCCATGCTTCTATGTTTGCCCCCTTACAACCCATCCTCTACATAGCATTCAGGGTGATTTTTTAAGGAAAATGTAACTCAGCGCATGTCTATTCTCTATCATTTAAATTAAACAAAATTCGACTTCTTCACTTTGTGTGATTTGGTCTCATCACACAAGCTTTATCCATTTGAGATTTTGTTAATTTGTTATCAGATGCAAAGATAGATCCTTTTATTCTTTAAAGGCAGATCTACCTTTTCAAATACATCCTTTTACTTTCAACTAAACCCCAATTTTGCTGGCAAAAGAACACTGCTTTTCCTTTTTAGGAACTGGTTGTGGGCAGGTTTAAGGTACTGATAGGATGACCAGACATGTAGTGGAGAACCCCAGTGTCATTGCACAAATGCCAGCCTTCCCCATGTTCATGGCTGAGCCTAGTTAAAACTGTAGGGGAATTAAAGTTTTCTTCAGTGCAACAGCCATTTTGGGGGGGGGGGTAATTATTGGGGGAAATGCTGTATCACTATCACCTGCCTCTCCTGCACTTATTTTGCAAAGTTTATAGTGCTTTCTTCTAGGCCTCCATAAAAATTTGTTCTCATAATTTCTATGTGCGAAATGTGAACCCAAAAGTATCTGAGACAGGTCTTGATCAATTAGAAAGTTTATTTTGCCAAGGCTAAGGACACACCCGAGACACAGCCTCAGGAGGTCCTGACAACATGTGCCCAAGGTGGCAGGGTACAGCTTGCTTTTATACATTTTAGGGAGACATAATAATACATCAATCAATAGATGTAAGATTTACAGCGGTTCAATCTAAAAAGGCAGGACAACTTGAAGTGGGGACTTCCAGGTCATAGGTAGATTTAAAAATTTTCTGATTGCCAATTGATTGAAAGAGTTTTTATCAGTAGAAAACAAAGTCTGGGTTGTGATAAGTGGTTGTGCAGTCCAAGGTTTTATCATGCAGTTGAAGCCTCCAGGTAGCAAGTTTCAAAGAGAATACATTGCAAATGTTTCTTATCAGACTTAGGGTTTGTGTTGATGTTAAATGCTGGTCAGCTTTTCCTGAATTCCACAAGGGAGGAGGGTATAATGAGGCATGTCCAATCCGCCATTCCCGTTATGGCCTGAACCAGTCTTTCAGGTTATCTTAGGAGTGCCCTGGCCAAGAAGAGGGAGTCCATTCAGATGGTTGGGGGGGTCATAGAATTTTATTTTTGGTTTACAGAAATAATCTGTAAAAATGTATTAAAAATAACAAAGCAAACATTTTGCATTTGTTTTTAAAAGATAGTCATGCCTTGTGGCATGTAATACTTGTAATCCCAACACTTAGGGAGGCCAAGGTGGGAGGAACACTTGAGGACAGGAGTTCAAGACCAGCCTGGGCAAAATACTGAGATCTCATCTCCAAAAATAACAGAAATAATAAAAAAGAATTAGCCAGGCATAGCAGCATGCGCCTGTAATCCCACCTCCTCAGGAGGCTGAGATGGGAAGATCTCTTGAGCCTAGGAGTTTAAGGTTACAGTGAGCTATGATGGCACCACTGCACTCCAGCCTGGATGACAGACAAGAAAGGATGAACAAAAGAAAGAAGTGGGGAAGGAAGGAAGGAAAGAAAGGAAGGGAAGGAAATAGTTCATTTGACAAAGACTCCCTTATTGAGCAAATGTAGTCAGGGTCCTCTGAGCCCTACTTTGACTAGACTTTATCTTTGGCCCAATCTTTGGCTTGCCAAGTCTAGTTTTAGCTTTGGATACTGCTTAGCCAGTTTATAGAGAATCCCACCACCTTTGATATCTAATCAAGCTCTCCTCCCTACCCTTGATGTCTAATCAAGTTCTTCTCCCCCAGTGTTGTTGATACCTAACCAAGTCCCTCTTTAGTATGTTTCTATCCAATGACTCCCTCATCATGCCCCTTGAATATATATTCCCACTTATCCCTGTTGTATTTATTTATTGATTGATTTTTGAGGTAGGGTCTCACTCTTGTCACTTAGGTTGTTATCCCTGTTGTATTTAGAATTGAGTTCAATCTCTCTCCTCTATTGCAATAGTCTTGAGTAAAGTCTTCCTTGCCATTTTTAACAAGTGTCTAGTGCAAAATTTCTCTTCAATGTGTTGATTCTATGCACCTCTTTTTCATTTTTAAATTATCATTAATTCTCCCCCGATCCCCCACAGTATAAATCTTTTCTTCTCACTATGTTCTGACACATTAATTATTTAAGCAAGGTTATTATTATTTTAAAAATCATAGACATCTATCTATTCCTTGATCTCTGTTCTTAGAGCTGCTTCACAGTTGTAATCCTGATATCTCTTTCACATTGCATTTTGGGGATTCTTTTTGCCTTTCTCTTATGTAGGATTCCCCTATTTAGTTCCGCTGTCTTCTTCTTTTTAATTTTTTTAAACAAATTTTTGGGGTACATGTGAAATTTTGTTACATGTATGTAATGCACAGTGATCAAGTCGGGGTATTTAGGATGTCCATCACCTGAGTACAACACATTTTTTCTTAACTATAGTCACCCTACTCTGCTATCAAACATTGCATTTATCTCTTCTATCTAACTGCATGTTTGTACTCTTTAACCTATTTCTTTTCATTCTTTCTCCTTCCCCCAGTCACCTTTCCCAATCTCCATTATCTCTTTCCAGTCTACCTCTAGGTGATCAAATTTTTTAGCTTCCACATGTAAGTAAGTACATACAATATTTATCTTTTTATGCCTGGCTTACTTCACTTAATATAATGATCATTCATGTTGCTGCAAATGGCATGATTTCATTCTTTTTTTTATGGCCAAATGGTATTCCACTGTGTATATTTACCACATTTTCTTTACCTATTCATCCATTGATGGGTATTTAAGTTTGTTTCATATATTTGCTATTGTGAATAGTGCTGCAATAAAAATGCAAATGCTTTGTATCCCTTTGATCTATTGGTTTCTTTTGGACAGATACTTGGTAGTGGGGCTGCTGGATTGAATTCTGTTTTTAGGTTTTTGGGAAATCTCCATACTGTTTTTCATAGTGGCTGCACCAGTTTACATTCCCAGCAACAGAGTATACAACTTCCTTTTTCTCCACATCCTCACCAACATCCATTTTTTTTTTGTCTTTTTAATAATAGCCATTCTGACTGGGGTGAGATGATGTCTCACTGTGGTTTTGATTTGCATTTCTCTGATGGATTAGTGATGTTGAGCGTTTGAGCATTTTTTCATATACCTGTTGGCCATTTGTAGGTTGTCTTTTGAGAAATATCTATTCATGTGCTTTCCCCCACTTTTTTTTTTTGAGACTGAGTCTCGCTCTGTCGCCAGGCTGGAGTGCAGTGGCGAGATCTTGGTTCACGGCAACCTCCGCCTCTCGGGTTCAAGCAATTATCCTGCCTCAGCCTCCCGAGTAGTTGGGACTACAGGCGCACCACCACACCCAGCTAGTTTTTATATTTTTAGTAGATGGGGTTTCAGTATGTTGGCCAGGATGGTCTCTATCTCTTGACCTCGTGATCTGCCTGCCTTGGCCTCCCAAAGTGCTGCGATTACAGGCATGAGCCACTGTGCCCAGCCTCTCCCACTTTTTAATGGAATTATTTGTTGCCTTTTATTCCTGTTGAGTTGTTTGAGTTCCTTGTATATTCTGGATATTAGTCCCCTGTTGGATGAAGTTTGCAAATGTTTTCTCCAATTCAACAGGGTGTCTCTTCACTTTGTTAATTATTTCTTTTTTGTGCAGAAGCTTTTTTTGTTTAATTAAGTCCCGTTTGTCTATTTTTATTTCTGTTATCTATGCTTTTGAGGTCTCAGTCATACATTCTTCGCCTAGACCAATGTCCAAAAGAGTTTTCCCTAGGTTTTCTTCTAGTATTTTTATATTTTTAGAGCTTGTGTTTAAGTCTTTAATCAACTTCAAGTTGATTTTGGTATGTGGTGAGAAATAGGGGTCCAGTTTCCTTCTTCTGGAATGTGTCTATCCTATTTTTCCAGCACCATTTATTTAAGAGATTGTCCTTTCTCCAATATGAGTTCTTGGTGTCTTTGTCAAACATCAGTTGACTGTAAATGTGTGGCCTTATTTTTAGGTTCCCTGTTCTGTTCCATTGGTCTATATGCCTATTTTTATACCAGTATGATGCTGTTTGGGGTATTATAGCCTTGTGGTATATTTTGAAGTCAGGCAATGTGATGCTTCCAGCTTTGTTCATTTTGCTCAGGATTGCTTTGGCTCTTGGGTTCTTTTTTGATTCCACATGCATTTTAGGACTGTTTTTTCTAGTTCTGTGAAAAATGATGGGATGTTTTCATTAAAATTGCATTGAATCTGTAGATTGCTTTGGTCCATATGGTCATTTTAACAATTTTAATTCTGATTCATGAGCTTGAGATGTTTTTCCATTTGTTTGTATTATCTTCAATTTCTTTCATCAGTGTTTTGTAGTTTTCCTTGTAGAGATCTTTCACCTCTTTGGTTAAATATATTCCTAGGTTTTTATTTCTTTGTTTGTTTTTGTAGCTATTGTAAATTGGAATGCCTTCTTGATTTCTTTCTTGGCTAGATCATTATTGATGTATAGAAATACCACTGATTTTGGGGCATTGATTTTGCATCCTGCAGCTTTACTGAATTCATTAATCAAATCTAAGAGTTGTGTGTGTGTGTGCACACGTGTGCGTGTGTGTGTGTGTGTGTGTAGTCTAGGTTTTTCTAGGTATATCATATCAATAGCAAAGAGGGACAGTTTAACTTCCTCTTTTCCATTTTGGATGCTGTTTATTTTTTTCACTTGTCTGATTGCTCTGGTTAGGACTTCCAGCACTGTGTTGAACAGGAGTGGTGAAAGTGAACATACTTGTCGTGTTCTAGTTCTTAGAGGAAAGGCCTTCAACTTTTCCACATTCAGTATGCTGCTAGTTGTGGGTTTGTTGTATATGGCCTTTCTTATTTTGTGGTATGTTCCTTCTATACATAGTTTGTTGAGAGTTTTTTTTGTTAATCATGCAGCCATGTTGAATTTTATTAAATGATTTTTCTGCATCTATTGAGATGATTATGTAGTTTTTGTCCTTCATTCTGTTGACATGATATATCATGTTTATTGACTTGCATATGTTGAACCATTGTTATATCCCTGGTATAAATCTCACGTGATCATGGTATATTATCTTTTTGTTTTTTGTTTATTTGTTTGTTTGTTTGAGACAGGATCTCCTTATGTTGCCCAGGCTGGAGTTCAGTGGTGTGATCTTAGCTTATTGCAGCCTCAACCTCCTGGGCTCCAGCAATCCTCCCACGTAAGCCTCCTGAATAGCTGGGACTACAGGTGGATGCCAACACACCTGACTAATTTTTGTATTTTTTGTAGAGATGGGGTCTCACTATGTTGCCCATACTGGTCTTGAACTCCTGGGCTCAAGTAATCCTACCACCTTGCCTTGGCCTCTGAAAGTGCTGGGGTTACAGATGTGATAATCCAATAGCAAATCCAACAGCACATCAAAAAGATAATACACTCTGCCAGGCCCTGGGGTATTATCTTTTTGATGTGCTGTTGGATTTGGTTTGCTAGTATTTTGTTGAGGATTTTTGTGTCTATGTTCATCAGAGATATTGGCCTGTAGTTTTCTTTTTTGTTGTCTCCTTGTGGTTTTGATATTAGGGTGATGCTGACCTCATAGATGAGTTAGGAAGAATTCCCTCCTCTCTGATATTTTGAAATAACTTCAAGAAGATTGATATTAGTGCTTTGTACATTTGGTAGAATTCAGCTGTAAATCTATCTGGTCCTGGGCTTTTTGTTGTTGTTGTCTTACTCATTCAATCTTACTACCTGTTATTGGTTTGTTCAGGTGTTCTATTTCTTCATGATTGAATCTGGGTAGGTTGTATGTTTTCAGGAATTTATCTGTATCTTATAGGTTTTCCAGTTTGTCAGTGTATAATTGTTCATTGTAGTCTCTGATGATCTTTTGTATTTCTGTGATGTCAGTCGTAATGTTTCCTTTTTCATTTCTGTTTTTGTTGGGATCTTCTTTCTTCTTGGTTAGTCTAGTTAGTGGTTTATCAATATTGTTTATTTTTTTGAAGAACCAACGTTTCATTTTGTTAATCTTTAGTATTTTTTTAAGTCTCTATTTCATTTAGTTCTGTTCCAATCTTTATTATTTCTTTTCTTCTGCTAATTTTTGATTTAATTTGTTCTTGGTTTTCTAACTCCTCGAGGTGCATTATTAGAATGCTCATTTGTAATTTTTCTACCTTTTTGGTGCAGGCATTTAGTCCTATAAACTTCTCACTTAACACTGCTTTTGCTGTATTCCACAGGTTTTGGTATGTTTGATATTTATGTTTCATTTGTTTCAAGAAATTTTTTGATTTCTGTTTTGATTTCCTCATTGGCTCAATGGTCATTCAAGAACATGTTGTTTAATGTCCTTGTATTTGTCTAGTTTTGAGAGTTTCTCATGATATTGATTTTTAGCTTTATTCTGTTGTGATCTGAGAAAATACTTGATATGAACTTGATTTTTAAAGATTTTCTGAGACTTGTTTTGTGGCCTTACATATAGTCTGTCTTGGAGAATGTTCCATGTGCTAATGAGCAGAATGTGTATTTGGCAGTTGTTGGATAGAATATTCTGTAAATGACTAAATAAAGCCTACTTTAAGTTCAATTTTTTGTGTCAATTTTCTGTCTAGATAAGCTGTGTAATGCTGAGAGTGGGGTGTTGGGAAATCCCCCACTATTCCTATACTACAGTCTATCTCTCTCTTTAGATATAGAAATATTTGCTTTATGAATCTGGGTGTTCCAGCCTTGGGTGCATATATGTTTAGAATTGTTGTATTCTCTTGCTGGATTGACTTTCACTAACATATAATTATCATCTTTGTCCTTTCTTTTTTTTTTAACTGTTCTTGATTTAAAGTCTGTTTTATCAGATATAGCTACTCCTACTCACTTTCGGTTTCCATTTGCATGGAATGTCTTTTTTCATCCCTTTGCTTTCAGTCTATATGTCTTTACTAGTAAGATGAATTCCTCAAAAGCAGCATATAGCTGAATCATTTAAAAAATATCAATTCAACCATTCTCTATCTTTCAATTGGATAATTTGATCCATTTACATTGCTATGTGAGGTTTTGTTCCTATCACATTGCTAATTGTTTTCTGATTTTCAATATATTCTTTGTTAATTTTTTTTCTGTTATTGTCTGTCATTGTGGTTTGGTGGGTTTCTGTCATGGTACCATTTGAGTCCTTTCCTCCACTGTGTGATTTCTTTACCAGTGAGATTTACAGTTTGATGTGTATTCATGATGGCAAATGACATTCTTTTGCTTCCAGGTTTAGGATGGCCTTGAGCATTTCTTGTAGAGCTGGTCTAGTGGTAATGAATTCCCTCAGCATTTGCTTGTCTAGGAAAGACTTTAATTCTTCTTCATTTACAAAGGATAATTTTGCTGGATCTAATATTCTTGGCCCTGACCCATGTTCAATTTCTGATATTCTTTCTTCTGCTCAATCTAGTCAGTTGATGAAGTTTTTAAATGTATTTTGTATTTCATTCAATGAATTATTCACTTCCAGAATTTCTGTTTGGTTCTTTTTAAAAATGTCTATGTCTTTAGTAAATTTCTGATTCATATTCTGAACTGTTTATCTGACTTCTTCAAGAATTCTCTTGTATCTCACTGAGCTTCTTTAAAATCAGTATTTTGAATTCTTTATCTGGAATTTTATAAATTTATTTATTTTTGAGATGTCATTCTGTTGCCCAGGCCAGGGTGCAGTGGTGTGGTCTCGGCTCACTGCAACCTCTACCTCCCAGACTCAAGCAATTCTTCCTGCCTCAGCCTAACAAGTAGCTGGGATTACAGGCACCTCCCACCATGCCCAGCAATTTTTAAAAATTTTTTAGTAGAGATGGGGTTTCACCATGTTGGCCAGGCTGGTCTCAAACTTCTGGCCTCAAGCGATCCACTGGCCTTGGCCTCCCAAAGTGTTGGGATTACAGGCATGAGCCCTGAGTCCAGCTTATAAATTTCTTTTTGATTGGGATATGTTGCAGGAGAATAATTATGTTCCTTACGAGGTTTCATATTTCCTTGCTTTTTTATGTTGATATTTGTGTATCTGGTGTAACTGTTGCTTCTTCCAATTTTTTGAAATTGCTTTCTTAGGGAAGGACTTTCTCCTGAAGGTGTATATAACGTTGTTGGTTGGGTAGGACACTTTGGGTTTTCTTTTGGGAGCATGCAGTATTGTAATTTCTGTATGACTTCTTTGGCTATAAACAGTATCAGTGGCATCTGTGATTTACTCAGTGGCTTATGATGTGGTTATTATTTGAGACTGTGGTGAAGTTTTGCTGGGGAGTAGGATGCCATGGGCCAGTCACCAGGTCTCAGTGGTGGTAGTGGTGAGCTTAGCATGCCTGTTCTTTGGCTTCAAGGCAGCTTGTGCTGGCACTGGTGTTATTGGGTCCAGGAGGGTTGATCCTTGCCTCTAGGTGGCTTGGGAGGGTGCTGGTAGTGCCAATGGGGGGGAGGTTGCTGGGCATGTGAGCAAGTTCTTGGGCCCTTGGAAGCTGGTGTGATATGGGTGATGGCAGTGGCAGTGATGGAGCATCCCCATTGGAACCCACACTGTGGCCTGTGAGAAAGCCCAAACTAAACCTGTGAAAGACTATGTGGAAAGAGAGAAATGCCCAGCAACCCCCAAGCTGTTCAACTCACCCATCTGAGATAATAGACATTGAGAAATACAGACAATCTGTCTCCTCTGTGCTCCATCCAAATTCTTGGAATCAAAAGATATAGTTGCTAAAAGTCACTAAGTTTTGAGATCTTTTTCATGAAGCCACATAAAACTGTAACATATAGGAAATAATTTGAGACCTTGAATGTCTTGAAATGTCTTCTATTTATCACTTATTTAATAGTTTGGATGGATATAGAATTCTTGATTATTAGATTTTTTCTTCAGAACATTGAAGGTATTGTTCTGTCGTCTTCCAGCCATTAGACACCTCAGTGGCATACAAAAAGGCACATATTACTTCAGAGATTCTGAGGGTTTTCTGAGCTATGTGATAGAAAATGAGGCAGAGATCAAGTATATATTTCTTATTATAATATCGCACTCTAGTTCCTCCATCTACATCCTAGTTTTCAAAACTGTGTTGTTCTACCCCTCTACTACTGTCATTCTCTTGTAGATTAATTCCTTCTTAAACCATCTACTATAATATTAATAGGATTAGGGGAAACAGTGGTTGTAATTGTGTGTGCAGGTAACCTGTATTTCTGTTTTGTATGCTGTATTATTTAGAATTATTTGTTTCACATTGTCTCCCCTATGAAATTGTAAACTCAATGATTAGGGACCATTCTCTTTTTCACTACTGTATCCTCATCTCCTAGCACAGTGCCTGGCACGTAGTCGTTATTTAATAAACATTTCTTAAATAAATGAATAGAGAAATGCCCGAGGCAGGAGGCAGGAAAGGTGACAGGGACAGACACATCAAAATAAAACATTATAATATCCCTCATCATTTTGTCTAGACCAGTGGTTCTTAAAGGAGGGCGACTTTACCACCCAGAAGACATTGGTAATGTCTGAGGACATTTTTGATTACCAAAATTAGAAGGTGGGACAGTTTGCTATTGACATCTAATGAGCAGTGTCCAGGGATTCTGCTAAACATCTTACAATGCACAGCACAGCTCCCTGCAACAAGGAATTATACACTCTAAATGTCAGTAGCGCTGAGGCTGAGAAACCCTGGTCTAGACCAAGCTCTAATATATAGCTAATATTTATAATTTGGTATTTCTTAAATACGTGGCCCATTTTCAAAATACCACAAGCGTGGGTCAAAACTTCTATCTTTATGCCTTTTTTGGTGTATGGGCTCGGTGGAGAAGTACTAGGTTTGAGTATCCTATGGCTCACCCCTTTATAGCAGTTGATTTTACATATTCCCCACCTTTTTTTTGAAAGCTAGGATTAGTGGATAAGGAAAAGAGTAGGAAAGAAATCCACAGAGTCCCTACTTAATTCATTAATTTTCTTCCTACCTTCAGTTGTAAGTAGATTTAATGGTGTCTTACATTGTTTCTCAGCTGTTCCCCTATCTTCTCAGAGAAAAGTGCCTACCAGGCTGTTCACAATAACCAAACAGGGTAATCATAGCACTCTAAGACTAGAAGGGGCCTCGTTTTAAGGTAAAGTAATTATGCCTCATGTAGCTAGCTCAATACAGAACTAGAATAAAAATTTGGGTTTGTACTATAAGGTAGCTGTATTCTGTTGTAGCATGTTCTTCGAATTAAAAACAGCAGCCACAAAACTCTGTTGACTACACAAATCTATCTTCAACAACGCAGTGAATAAAATGCTTACCCTATTCTACTTTCATAAAAACTGAAATCACCTGGGGCGACCATTCCATGTTATCCAACCATACCAAATGCTACACCACAGACAGTTGATTATGACCTTGCAGACAAAGCATGGATTTGTAGTTATACGTTGTGACATGCAGCACATTTGGGAGTCTTGCGTAAGCTATGTTTTGATGACAGCTATGTTTGCAGAATGAATTCATTCAGGCTAAACTCAGCAGTTAGTCATGGTTGGTTATTTAATGCTTTACCACTCCCCAACTCCACCTCTCTCTTCCAAATTCATCATTTAAGTCCAGACAAAGTTGGCACAAAAAGGAAGTTGCGCCTTCTCCTCTGCAGTTCTTGTTCCACTAATGACTTCTTATAAATTCAAAGCTAACCATTTTGCTTTTGTTACTCTCTCTCTAGAAGCTGGATAATAATATGGCCTCCTTCCTCATTTTCTTCTCCCAGAGTTTTTTTTTTTTTTTTTTTTTTTTACATGAAGTGGAGTGCAGTGGCACAATCTGAGCACACTGCAACCTCTGCCTCCTGGGTTCAAGCGATTCTCCTGCCTCAGCCTCCCGAGTAGCTGGGATTACAGGCGTGTGCCACCACACCTGGATAATTTTTTTGTATTTTTAGTAGAGACGGGGTTTTGCCATATTGGCCAGACTGGTCTCGAACTTCTGACCTTAGGTGATCTGCCTGCCTCAGTCTCCCAAAGTGCTGGGATTAAAGACATAAGCCACTGCACCTGGCCTTCTCCCAGAATTTCCGAAAGCCCGTAACACAAAAGTTCTTTGACATCTTCAGATAAATGAAAGCCCTGAACCAAATCCTTGTAGTCTCTGACTGCTTCTCCCTTCACAGCTCTGTGTCATGAGAGTTCAGTCATTCCTTTCTTTTCTCACCTTGCCTAAAAGTGTCCTCTTCCTCCAGGCTCTGCAGTACTTCTCTAAGCCTGAATATTTAACCACACTTCTGGGCTGGGTTTTTTAACAGAAGTCACTCAGTCTTCTCATTGGGCCACAGACTGGAGTGGATAATCCGCCATCATCTGTGACCACGGAATAGCTTTTAAGCTCCTTTCATCGCCAAGAGGGAGCCTGGATACTGGCTGCTTTTCTATCAATCCCCCACTGAGCACTTCCTCCTTCCTCATTTATGTTCATTTTCTTGTATTATTTATGTACGTTACTTTTCTCCACTAAATGTAGTTCCTTGAGGACAGGACTCTATCCACAGAATCGCCATGACAGCCAACTCTATGGTTTGTCCCTAATGGATTTAATTAGTATTTGTGCTAGAGTGATAGGGGAAGTTATAGCAGATGTGCTCTATGCCCTGGTCCTTATTTCCCTTTTTACCTTATTTATCTGGTGACTTCCTATTTATGTAGCTAGATCAGGGGGCATTCATTTCTTTAGGGGTTTTCAATGATGAGATCAGAAAGGAAAAAATGCAAATTCTTGCAAAATAAATTTAACATCATCATTTTTGTCCTAAATATTAAAATGGGAAAAATTTTTAAGGATAAGCAAATAGGTAGAATCATTTTTTTCTCCCTCCTCCCCACCTTCCCTACCAGGTCAAGATCCCAGCAACTAAAGATAAAGAGTGTGGGAGGAGCAAAACAGTTTAAGAAATTAGTCTGGCCAGGAGCAATGTCTCATGCCTGTTATCCCAGCATTTTGGGAGGCCAAAACAAGAGGCTCACTTGAGGCCAGGAGTTCAAGACCAGCCTGGGTAACATAGTGAGACCTTGTTTTGATAAAAAATTTTTTTTTTCAGTTAGCCAGGCATGATGGTGTGAGCCTGTAGTCTCAGATCTTTGGGAGGCTGAGTGGGGAGGATTGCTTGAGCCCAGGAGTCTGAGGTTACAGTGAGCTATGATTGCACCACTGCACTCCAGCCTGGGCAACAAGGTGAGATCCTGTTTGTAAAATGAAAAAGAAAAGAAAGATATTAGTTTGTCTGTGGACCTTGTCTCCTGCGCCAACCCCCAGAGAGCTTAAGGATATCCCTGATCTGAGTTCACCTGGTCTTTCTGATCTCTTCTGGAACTAATCTATGACTTAGAGAAAGAGGATAGAGATAGCATTGAGGGTAGAAGGAGCACAATGAGTGCCTGTGACAGTTCAAGGTTCTTTGGGGAGCCCAGAGGACTATAGATGACTGATCTTCTGGTTCTGTAAGAAAGTCCAAGAAAATAGGGACAGAAGGAGAGGTGAAAAAGGAGAGAGAGTGGGGGAGAGGGGAAGATGAAAGGGGAGAGAGAGAGAGACAGAGAACCCACTACCCAGTAAACACATAGAAGGAAAAGGGGAAAGAAATAGAGAAAAAGGAGAGAGAGGAAAAGGAGAAAGGGAGAGAAAGAAATGGATTACCTTCTCTACCTGGCTTGAGTTGAGATTTTCTACGAACCAGGAAAGGGTCGTCCGAGAGATATGTAGTAAGTAGATCAAAACTGTTTCGTAGACCTGAAACAATTGGTTGTCAGCAATATTGTATCATTTAACCTAATATCACAGGCAAGGCTGCATGGTAACTTTCAGGAGCAGTAGGCACTTCCTCCTTAGAAAAAAAGTAAAAAGTATATTTTATGACCAGGTTAGAATAAAGGTGAATGTATTAACATTACACATTAAAACGTGTTCTTTGACCTAAAACTTTATTTTTTCCTTCGGATTTCTAAAGAAATAAAAATCTGTCCATGGGCCCTAAACATATTGTGAGTCTCTAGTCGCTGTGCCCTTTGTGCCTGCTGGGGATGTTGGCCCTGGCAACAGGATGAACCACTGGAGCCTGGAATTCTGCCACTGAGAGATTCCCTGGGAGCATGGCTTTCTTTTCTTTCCTGGGTTCTGTGGATTCTCTCCTTCTCCTCAGGTATGGTATGCTAGTCCCTCTTGCATTCCTATAAATAAATACCTGAGGCTGGGTAATTCATAAAGAAAAGGGGTTTAATTCACTCATGGTTCTGCAGGCTGTACAGGAAGCATAGCAGCAACATTGGCTCGACTTCTGATGAGTGCCTCAGGAAGCTCACAGTCATGGTAGAAGGTGAAAAGGGAAGCCAGCATATCACATGGTGAGAGCAGGAGCAAGGGAGAGAAAGGGGAGGTCCTAGACTTTTTTTTTTTTTGAGTCAGGGTCCCACTCTGTCACCCGGGCGGCAGTGCAGTGGTGCAATCATGGTTCACTGCAACCTCAACCTCCTGGACCCAAGCAATCCTCCCACCTCAGCCTCCCAAGTAGCTGGGACCATAGGTGGGTGCCACAACGCTCAACTAATTTCTTTTTTGTTTTTGTAGAGACAGGATCTCACTATGTTGCCCAGGCTGGTCTCAAACTCTTGGACTCAAGTGATCCTCCTGCCTTGGCCTCCCAAAGTGCTGGAGTTACAGGTGTGAGCCATTGAACTTGGCCTCCAGACTCTTTTAAACAACCAGATCTCACGTGAACTAACTGAGCAAGAACTCACTCATCACCAAGGGGATGGCACTAAGCCATTCATGAGGGATCTGCCCCCATGATTCAATACCTTCCACTAGGCCCCACCTCCAACATTGGAGGTCATGTTTCAACATGAAATTTGGAGGGGACAAACATCCAAACCATGTCATATAGGTTTCTCCTGCATTGGCCTTTACACAGGTAAATAAATGCCTCTAATCTCGAACCCCAATCAGAAAGTCCCTCATGTCATTAGTAAGGATAATTCCATTTCAACTGGGAACTAATTGTAAATGCAGGGCTTTCATGCTGCTATGTATATTAGCTTGACAATCCAATTGAGAGCTGCCCACTCTAATATTAAAAAACAAGCAAAACCTCAAAGCATCACTCTCACTATATCGATACAGAGCTCCTGATCACCATGCACATTGTGGCTAGTGACCAGGGAAGGGAACTAAAAGCTCGTCTTCATTGTTGGGTGCATTCACATATTGGCAAGCTTGCAGAACTCCCACCCATTTCCCTCTCCACTTATTGCCCTATTAAGACTGTGGCAGAAAACACATCGGATCCTGCTCTGAAAACCACAGGGGCTCATAGGAGTGAGTGACATTTTATTTCTCTGCCTTTCAGGAATTAGCCTCCTTACTGTCAGACCAGCCACAGAACTTCCTCCCACTTATCCCTTAGATGTCAACTACCCACACTTCAAATCACCCTGGAGACTGATGTGACTGGGATGATTTGACTGCATGTAGGTCAGAGCTGCCTCCAGGCAACTTGTGGGGCCAAGGCTCTGTGGCTAGAAGGAAGTGAGCATTAATACATCACTTAGAACAGCAAAGATCATCATCTGAACATCATCATCTGAAAGATCATCATCAGAAGAGCTGTGAATATCACCGATCTGATAATTGGGTATTTTTGGTAAAACACACACACACACACACACACACACACACACACGCACAGATGCACACAGCCCTGCTTTTATGAGAATTGCGCTTAAATAGATGTGGGTGGAGGTTTTACTGAACTGGATATTTCTTAACTTTTGGAGCACAACACCTAGTCTCCTAATTCCTGTCCTGCATAGCATGCTTACACAGTATTTTAAAATTAGAGATAATTAAATTTGATTTTGTTTCAATAATTATTTTGACAGTTTTAAAATATCTTTTGGAATTGTTTGTACCATTCCAGTCCTTTTCAAATCCAAGACTGAAATGAATTTTTCTAGCTATTTATCCTATCTTTGAGTTAAGAACATAGGTCCTTGCATTTCAGTTTAATAGGTGATTCTTTAAAATTTGTTTATTTATTTAGAAGCAGGGTGTCACTATGTTGCTGGCTGGTCTTGAACTTCTGGGGTCAAGTGATCCTCTCACCTCAGCCTCCCAAGTAGCTGGGATTACAGGTGTGAGCCACTGCACCTGGCTCTAATAGTTGATTTTTGAAACCATATGGAACATTTCAAGTTAATAAAAATTTTTAATTAAAAAATATGTGCACAATTCACAGATGATCAGTCTTTTGGAATTATTATAGAATATTTTTGACAATAAAACTATGCTGAACTCAATCTTAATGATTATGAAGATATTTTCTGATTGCAAAACTATGAAAATTAATGGTCATTGTGATATTGTTGTGAGTCTAGGTCAATGTGGAGTTCTGGAGACAGAATAATACCTAAAGTAGATCTGTTTTTTACTTTGGGAACTGATTATAACACCTGGAAATTATGTGTTATATTATTTAATTAAATGAGACAATGTATATAAATAAACCAAGCATTGGGGCTTGGCACATAGTATTTTTCAGTCAATGAGAGAAGAGTTTGAATATGAAATTTTTTATGCACTGGGGAGTAACTTCCTAGATCTATTTCTCTATGTACTTCCTCTCTGTCAATCTCACTCATTCAACAATACTTACTAAGCATATACTATTAATATTATATTGCATTGATTCTAAGTCAGACACATAGTCACATTTTATTAACTCTAAAACTGTGATCAGTTTTAACATTGCTGGTGGCTTACAAATACTGTCAGCTAGAAGCAATCATGATGTACTAGTTGGCTATTCTTTTTGGTGGCACAATTGGATAACTGAGCCCCTTCGTGTTTCTGTCAACTGACGTTTATGTTTGAGGAAGGCACATGAATCAGGGCCGTTGTTTGAAATCTAACCTTCGGCAAAAATCGGTAAGGAACTAGCCCTCAAACTTGCCTAACGGTAGATGTCAGCGGCTTGGATGAAAATTCCCAGGGATAATAGAGGAGTACTCTTTTAAGAAATAGTGTAGCACCAACACTCTAGATGGCACGGAAGATGGATACTGTGGGAAAGTCAGGGACACTGATCACTCTATTTGAAAGGTAATTCAGCAAATTTAGACTCACACATATAAAGAAGTTTAGAAAATTGAACCAATTACTTTTGTTTATATTTTTCTTTTTATGTATGTGTAAGAGATAAGATAAATATCTGTGACTAAATATGTCTCTTATACCAAATAGAAAAATATATCCAAGAAGAAATTATAATGTCATTGTTTTATTAAGCATTATGTCATGCTTTTTGGAGGCATTTCCACCCTTTTTTATCTTTCTTAATGGTATATAAAATTGCAGTGCATTTCACCATCAGTGGTTCATTGGATTCGGTGAAGTCTAAGTAACTGCTGGACCCTGCGTTAGGCTTTTTAGATACAATTAATTAAGCAAATATTTATTTATTTATTTAAATTGAGACGGATTCTTGCTCTGTCGCCTAGGGTGAAGTGCAATGGCACCATCTCGGCTCACTGCAACTTCCGCCTCCCAGGTTAAAGCGATTCTTCCACCTCAGCTTCCCAGGTAGCTGGGATTACAGGCACTCGCCATCATGCCCAGCTAATTTTTGTATTTTTGTAGAGATGGGGTTCTACCACGTTGGCCAGTCTGGACTTGAACTCCTGACCTCAGGTGATCCACCCGCCTTGGCCTCCCAAAGTACTGGGATTACAGGCGTGAGCCACCACGCCCAGCAGCAAATATTTATTGAATGCCTACTGTGTGCCCCAAGCTGTTCTAGGTGCTATAAATGGGCCAGACAGGCTGTCAGGGAGGTTGCCCTGGCTGGGAAGACAGACATCAGACAACATAATTCCAGAGCTGGGTAAATACTAGGGAGAAAAACAAATGCGTGATGTATTATAATGGATATTGCAATAGAGTTAAACACTGGGATTTAAGACACAATTTCTGTTCACAAGGCATGTATGATCTAGGGTCAAAGTAAGTGGTGGGTAAAATGCCATGAACTCCTGAAAAGTGTGAAGGAGGTAATAGTTAAGCTGCCCTGAAAGGCTAGTAAGATTTAGCCAGCTGAAGAGCACGGGAAGGGCATTCCAAGCAGAAGGACGATCATGTTTAAAGGTGAAGAAAGAAGAGGGAGGCTGGTGAGTTCCTTCAACAGCAACTAGTCAGATGGCAGAGTCTACAGTGTGAGGGGCAAAGGAGAGGCCTAGAAAGGTAGGCAAGGCTTGGAAGATCTTGGATGTTATGGTGAGTCTTTTGGTCTTTACACTAAGAGCAATGGAGAGATACTCCAGGATTTCATGCAGGGTATAAGCATGATAGGATTTGCGTTTTAGGAAGATTACCCTTGCTGGAGTATGGAGAGTGGATTAATCTTCTTCCCTCTCCCTCTGCAAGCAAAGATGAGAGTTGCAGTCATTCAAAGATAAGAAGATGGTAGCCATGTTAAATTCCCCAATTTTCCCAACTTGATTGGATTGTTGTCCTGTTTGTATGGGGTCTTTATAAGAAAATGTCGACTTCAGCAACTATGATCTCTGCCCAAGGTGAGCCCAGTTACAGACACTACAATGACTTTTAAATGAAGTCCTATCAAGTTACTTGGTTAGAAAAACAGATTAATAAACCCACTGATCTAGTGAACAACCTGTCAATAAAAATGCCACCCCAATTACATGATAAAGTCAAAAATCAAAGTGTACAGTTACCCTCCTAAGCTTCTGTGAGACTGAAGAATTTCCATCTGAGATTTATCAAAGGGTCTCAAAAGGCAAAGAATGGTTCAGATGAAACTCAATTGATTTTATATTTCTGCCAGAACTCTGAGTTTTCTACAGGTCACAGCCTGTCAAGTATTAAAAAAATCATAATTTTATCACAGATTCCTTTTACGGTTTGGAAGGCAGAATGCCCCAGCAAGTGCTAGACTGATAAATGCTGGTCATGTGTCTGTTTAAGCAGATGTAAATGAAAATGCCAAAAGGCTCAAGTTCAAAGGATTCAGTACCTGAGAAATGTCCCTTTTTGGAATTCCCTCTTTGGAAATGCACTTGGCAAAAAGGTTTCTTAAGCAGGCTGGGAAGACACAGCTTCAGTACAGTTCGTGCCTCTCCCAGCCAGCTTGACCACCATCATTTCTTCCTGGAGCCCATGAAGGGCTACAATGCCTAGAAGCTCACTTGGAGAGATGCGCTGTTTACTGAGCTACCCTGGAAGGCTCCAGATCACAGAGCGTTGACATGTGTTCCTCAGTTGCTTATGCCATTTTGAAAGTACTTGAATTTCATAAGCAAACTGTTGTTGCAAGGAAATAACAATGGGCCAACTTAGTCACCTCCAGACATTTTATCCTGTGTACTTTTGTATTTCTGTATGTGCACAGGGCTTAGTCCTGCAGGGAACCATTTAAAGAATATAGATAATACCTATCAGTGTTGAGTCACCCTGTCAAGAGAGTAATGTACAATTGTGCATCCTTGTAAGTTATTTATTATACTCTGAGGTTTGAAGGAATACAGTTTCCTTGATGAAGAGATAAAAAGGAGCAACATAAAAGCAAGGTAAAAGAAGAACACTTCATTAAAACTAAATCTACCTTCCGGTCTTAACTTTTTTTGAGTTGATATTTTTAATTAGTAAAGTATTACTAAAATTTATCGCACAAAAATTTACTTTGTAGAACATCTTTCCAAAAAACAAATAGAACATGTTCAAGACAGAAGGAATAAGGTTGGAAAGGGACAGAAATACATGTAGACAGAGAAAAGCAGAGAGATTGGAAGACAAAAATAAAGCAAAGATGAGAGAGAAAGAGAGAGTGAGAGGGGGAGAGAAGTTGAGAGTTTAAGAGAGATAAACTAAAGAAATCGAGTTCTGTAGAACTGGAATCTTCAAGATACAATTAAACAAACTAATTCCCCAGAGAATGGAAGTAAACAGCTCTGAAAAAGCACCAGTTTTCTCTGTTGAAATTAGTGAGAGGAGTTCTGTCCAGTTAAACAGAAAGGACTGAGCCCAACTCCATTTCACTCCCGAAAGGGTTATAAAATGAGGCTATAGAGAATAGGACGAGTCAAGAGGAACAACAGATTCTAACTTGAGCAAACCAGCACTCTCACCTAAACATGAGGGGACGAAGCAAAGGTTTTGTAAGGTGCTTTGTGGTTCTAGAATTCTATGTCTCTCAGGGTGCGTAGGGTGGCCACTGAGAAGTACAGTGGTGGGCTCAGATCCAAGAGAGGGTGGAGAAGGAAGGAAGTTGGTGTTTTATTCCATGCTGAAGTTTAATTCAAATTCTAGCTTGTTTATCCTTTTCTTCCCACTGCTCCTTTACAACAGAACCTCAGGACTAAATAACTCTCATAAAAAGAGCTGATTTTCAGGACAATATTGGGGTTTAGTTAAATAAGCAATGCAAGAAGTCAATGCTTTTTAAAGTACCACTTAATACTGTGACTGTTTAAAAGGACTTAAATTTGAACTATATAAATAACATGGATACAGTTTCTTTGTAAAAATTGAAAATATTATATGTCAGGCTAAACTCCCCTTTCACCACTACCCTTCTTTTTTTTTTTTTTGGCAGGGTCTCACGCTGTTGCCCAGGCACAATCTCGGCTTAGGGCAACCTCCACCTCCTGAGTTTGAGCGATTCTCATGCCTCAGCTTCCCAATTAGCTGGGATTACAGGTGCACGCCACCATGCCAAGCTATTTTTTTTTTTTAATTTTTAGTAGGGACAGGTTTCACCATGTCGGCCAGGCTGGTTTTAAGCTCCTGGCCTCAAGAGATTCGCCCACCTCAGCCTCCCAAAGTGCTGGGATTACAGGCATGAGGCACTGCACCTGGCTTTCACCACTGTTCTTAATCTCAAATCATCCCAACCTCTCCCAATCAGTTTACTACATTTTCTTAACAGACCTTTTTCTAGGTAGAAACTACATAGTATTGTTTCATGTTTGTAAGTATGTCTTTTTAATATAAACAATATATTTTTAAAAAATTTCATGTCTTAGAGATGGATCCTTATCAGTATGCAAGCTCCATCTCATTCCTTTGAACTACTTTGTAGTGTTCTGTGGCTTAGATGGATCATAGCTTATTTAGTCATTCCTCTATGATCTACAAGTGGTTTCCAAGTTATTGTTTGTTTTTTGCTACTGCAAATAAATGCTGCATCCTTGTATATGCTTCCTTGTATAACCTATGCAATTGTTTCTCTAAGGTAGAAATAATTTGGTTTTTAGCCTTTGGGTCTCCAGGTCTTATGTACGCAGCATGAATTTAGCTACATGCCACAGAAAATTTGAAAAATGGCCCCTAAATTGGAGAGAAGAGTCACTTTTTAATCTTAGCAAAACATTGGCCCACTTCGCAGGTTCATAAAATGACTACTGTATTCATTTTCCTGTATAGGTGAGACTATTGGTTAAGAATGCTACATATGGCATCACACAGAAAAATACTATTTTAGTGCTCGTCTTGGCAGCAACATATACTAGAAAAATACTATTTTAATATTCTTTTGTAGCTTGCATGTTAAAAATGTGTTTCAGGAATAAAAAATAATTTTATATTTATGTGAAAACATGTATAAACCAAGACTTTCAACATACTGCAAAGAGCCACTCTATAAGAGTAAAGTATTTTCTTTTACTAAATGAACACTTAATCAATAACATGAAATGGGCAAGAATGAAAAGAGAATAATGTCAAAATTGAAAAGCAGCTGATAAGCTCACATCGTCATTTTTGACATGTAATGTCTATACTGGCAGCTTTAGGATCAATCCAGTCACAAATCCTTTGAGCAGCTGTTTGTATGCCTTCGACTAATGAAGCTCTTTGAGTGCTCTGTTATTAATGTCATAAAGGGGGAGAGAGGATAAAGAAAGAGACAGTGGACCAAAGAAGAGACATTCTAAAAAGAGACTCCCTTTCCCCAGCCACTTGTGGAAATCCATTTCAGGTCAACTGGGACCAATTGTGAGTTCTGGCCTTGGGCAAAATTCCTATTTGCAGTCAATAAATTAATGGGTGACACCTTTAAATGGGTTAGCTTTAACTGAATCAATGTCTGATGTGGCAATCTATCCTCAGGCCAAATTCCCACTGAAGTTCATATGTTGGGCCTCACTGAAGAAATGGACAAATCCTTGAACTTTTTTTTTTTTAAATCACTTCTTTAAAAAGCAGCATTCAGGCGCTGTTTTTACTTTCCTGTCCTTGCCCATCCTTTCTTTAATTGGCATGGAAGAACTCCCAATATTAATTGATTTCATTTGCACAGAACTCTACAATGTACAGAGTTCTTAGCCTGGGTGATTCTAGTTGAATCTGTTTCTTCTAAAAAAGTTGTCCATAAGGCCAAAGAGGTAACCGTTCCTTTACAGTAGCCCTTTTGAAACCTCTAGGCAGCAGGAAACAGAGAAGGGCTGCTCTGTTGGTTCAGCTGGCTTTTACAGCTGAAGATAACATGAACCACAAATCTGTCGAGGTTCATGTTTTCTTGGAGGGGGAGGAGAATTCAGGGAGCAAAATAAAGAGAAGTTGAAGTTTAATGTTTCATAACTGTGTGCTCTTTTCCAGGTTTTATTCCTGTAATATTCTCTGTGTGTGGCCAGGCCCTTCATAACACAGTGCTATTGAAGAAGAAGGAGAGGGAAAAGGAAAAGGGAGGAAAGGGTGGAGGTAGGGATAAAAAGTAACCTTTGAGGGGGCAAAAAGACCACTGCTTTTAAGTAACAACTTTGACCTTAACTGGAACTAATCAAGCCCTCATGGAATTGAGTTGGCCATTCAATTCTGAAAATAGGATAGGGGGTAAGTATGTGGATGGAATTTGTAGTGAAGCCACAAAAGGGAAATGACCCACTTAGAATCTTCTCTGGAAAAAGTGGGTTCCTGAGGCGTCAAAAAGTTGATGGGACGGAGCTTTCCTTTCCCTGAGGGTATACGTGGGTAATGTCTGCTAGGAAAAAAAAAAAAAATTGAGGGACAAAGATGGTGGAAACATTGGAACATAATCTTTTTTTCTATTTTGGAATCTATTTGTGGGATTAAAAATTGGGAGAAATATTTAAAATCTCTGGAAAAAGAGCAAGCATTGGCATGTCTACGTTATATATGCAATGCTGTTCCTCCCATCAGAAGGGGAGGCTAACAAGCTTAGCTGCTGAGGAGAAGCATATTTTATTCTCAAGTTGGCCAAGCTGTTTCCTGCCCTTGGAGCAAAAACCAGTACAGCCAGTGCACCCTGATGATATTTGTTTTCTCCAAATATCAGAACCTTTTAAATAACAAGCACATTATTCTTTTAAAGGCTCTGAAAACATGAATGAATAAATACAACAACACTGTTGTATCTCTTCCCTTGAGAACACCCTTTTCTCTAGAACTATACACCATTGCTGGAGTTTCTGAATGTAAATTTAGAAAATGACCATTTTTCTTTTTTTCTGCCCAAACTGGACTCGAATTCCTGAACCCAAGCAATCATCCCACCCCAGCCTCCTGACAGCTGGGATTACAGGAGACTGCCACTGCACCTGGCTGGCAATTGTTTTTTCATCTCTCACGAGTGAGAAAACATAGCCAAAACACATAGTAGTGATGAAGTCCTATAGCCTTGAATAGAGGCAATAAAAATAAGGCCAGTTATGGTTTCTGAGCTGAGCTGGGGTCTCTCAAAGCTGAGCAGAGTGTGCTGGGCAGGGCGGAGGAAGAGCGGGGTGGTAGCTATACCTGTGATGGAAAGGCTCCACAGTGGTGTTTGACAGTTCACGTCATTGATGAATAGTTCTCAGGTGCATAAGCCTAGAGCTATAACAAAAAGGACCTTAGATTTCATATAATCCAATTCCTTCATTGTGCAGAATGACTTGCAAGGGTTAGTGGCAGAGTCAAGCCTAGATTCTGGGGCTCTTGTCTTCCAGGTCGGTATTTTCCATTGCTTTGAGTTGGGCATTTTACCAGACAGGTTAAAATACACAGTCTCTGTGTTCTAGTAGCTTACAATTTAAAATGTCTGTTTCCCAGAAGAAAAAGGAGTAGTTTAGGGAATGAATGAACGAACACTAAGAGGACCAAAAAAGATACTTGGTTCCAAGCTCGCGTCGCTGGGTGACCATAACAAAACCACTGATCTTGTCTGTGCTTGCGAAGGAAGCTGAGGGAAAGCGGGGACTGGGGAGCAGCTTCATTCACCTTTTTAACAGTTAGTGGTTCTGCACTAAACCAGAGAAGGCTCTTTACTGTGCCATGAGGGATGTAAGAGTGGACAAATGTGAGGTTAAATTTCTCATTTGAAAGTGTGATAATGGAATAATAATATTAACTGTTTCTCTAACAAAGGTCAATGTACATTCTCACAGTGACACAAAATACCCTGGCTCTGTACTTCTTCCTTTACAAACAGGCCCATGTCAGCTTCCTGGCTGACTTCTGGTAAATCATCCTAAAACGATTCCTGGCATTCACCTCATAGAGGGTTAAAACTTCCTCTGCACAAACCAAGGGCTACACACAGAGAAGAGAGGCTACAAAGGAGGATATTGTTGCTTATTTTATACCAACTGCGAGAAGAGAATGCTGAAAGGAGAAAATGCTGTGGTATAATTTTGAAAATCCAGATTCATAAGAAAAATTTTATGGAGGTTATTTTATTTTATTTTTTAACTCAAATTTTTTTCTCTCTGTGTTCCACCCAGACTAAACCAACCCTAAAAATGTCCTTATTTGGGTGAAAAAGACCCTTAATGCTATAGAATTCTGTGTGGAAACCCAGAAACAGAAGGTTGACCGAGGCAGCACAGATAGGGGTTAGTGATACTGATCCCTTGTCTTCTCACCCTTGACCCTAGAAGGGCTTAGTGGCAAAAGGAGAATTTCCTGCAGGGCTGCGTTCATCCTTCCTGTTAGCAGAACTGGAGGAAGAATACAATGTACTAAAAAGCAGCCCCTCCCTCATTCCTCTGCCTCATCTACTTCTTTGAGATAAATGAAAGAAGGAAAATAGCCATATCCACCAACAACCCTGAGGATCCCTGACAAATGGCCCTAAGGTATATCACACCACATCCTTGGAAACCAGGAAGAAACCAGGGAACAGGATTGGGTTTAGCTCGTATAATTGAGTTTAGCTCGTATAATTGAGTTTAGCTGTAATTACTGTGTGGAAAACTGCAGTATTTTCCCTACCATAGATTGGATCTTCACCCCTCATGAATACTGTGCTGGTCAGTACTACATCTTGCAATCTTTTGCTCGTGTAATTTTCAAAGGTGGAATATATGCAATGAGGAATTAATGTCTGTTGAAAATACATGAGCTGCTGGAAACTTGTACGCGGTTACATTAGAATATGCAGACAAGCTGATATAGTGCATGTTGGAACAGTCCAGAATGAGACAATATTAAAAATATTTATTTTGGGACCCGAGGTAGGTGTTGAAATGGATATGAAGGGCATGTAGCCTCACCCAACTGTCTTTTTGTGCATTGCCGTGCCATTTAAAGGGCCAAGCACCTTTTGAGAATTGATGCGCTTTATTTACTAAAAGTAAAAATATCTTTGGCCCATTTTCTTTTCTTTTGGGGGTAAAAACTAATTTGTTAGTTGTCAAGATAGCCAGGCTGAAGAAAAAATGGCTTTTCCCCTCGTTTTTAACCTGCTTTGATGACACAGTAACCAAATAACCAAGTGGTTCATATACACTCAAAATATTGAATCACAGTCTCTAGGGGAAGGGCCGGATCATCAGAACTTTTCTAAAGTTCCCCACATCACTCTATTGTGCCATCAGGATTGAGAAACCACTTGTCTGAAGTCTCACCAGTTTGAACTGACATTAGTAAGGAGAAAACTTAGTCCAAAAGAGAAGGTTAGCAAAAGGAAACATGTAAATCAGCTACGAAATGTGAATGTGTTGCTTCAGGAATTGCTTCATTGAATTAAGGGCATGAAAAGAACTTTGAGAGTTCAATTATTTCATTCATGTGCATCCAAATAGAAACATACTCCGGAATTGATGTTCTGTTTTTAACAGCTTTCAGTGCTACTTATCCAAGCATTTTTTGTAATCCATTCCCAAATATTGCAATGGATGGAAAAGCAAGCAAGCAAGTAGGCCAATAGTACAAAACATTATAGAAAGAACTTATTTTTACACACAATAAAAATGGAAGTAAAATTAGTTACTTTAGGATTAGTTAAATTAGGACAAGTTAAATTAGGATTGAGACTATGCATCGTGGGTAAATTTTCATATATGCATATTACAATAACACTGATTTTGCAAGACCAATTTATGACTAATCTTAGAGTTTCCTACCAGAATATTTCTTCTTAATTCCAGAGAGGATGTTTTTAGCTATTTCTCTGATCTCTTATAAAGGTACTGGCCTGGCTAGATTTATAAGTAATTTTCAGGTCATAATAGCAATAACCTATAACTTACTGATATTTGAAAGCTGTAATTATTGGAGGAGAAAATTACAGGTGAATCTTTCATCTTCATTGAGATACAAGGGGATAGGAAAGCTTTATAAAAGAAAAGACCAAAAAAAAAGTCATATAAATGTTAAGGTTGAAAATATAAGATCTGTTTTCTTAATTAAAGGAATTTGGCCACATATAATAGTAAGAAGGTTTTTTGTTATTATTTTGATTTTCAGAGCTAAATAGGCAACCAGCTGGGCTCAGCTCCATGTCTGATGGTCTCACCTCTTTGTTTCCTTTAGGGTAATTTCCTTTTGCCTTGTCTCACTGTACCCAGGAGGTCCGTGAAG
Source organism: Pan troglodytes (assembly GCF_028858775.2). Lineage (NCBI taxonomy): Eukaryota > Metazoa > Chordata > Mammalia > Primates > Hominidae > Pan > Pan troglodytes. The sequence continues at coordinate 109,982,963 of NC_072401.2, read as the reverse complement.
ATCCTTAAGGAAGGTGTGATGGGCCGTGGGGAGAGACCTCAAGGTGGGATTCCATTCAGTTGATAGCAGGCCCTCACTCTTTGTATGAAGCAAAGTTCAAAGAGCTGAGCACAAGGAAGGAAAGCAGTTGCTGAACAATGAAGAACAGGATCCAATGGGAGACACAAAATCAAGAAGCAGGGAGCAGTTACTTAGCCCACTATATTAAATAGTCAGACTTTCCCAGCTCAGCCCAAACTTCCCAGGGGCCTCTTAGGATTTTCGTGTACCCTAGGATGCCTTTGTCTTTGTGGGTCCCTTCCTTCATTGAAACAATACTAAAAATTATATTTTATAACTGTGTTGATATAAAGACAAATAATTAATACTGTATGTTAAAATATAGTTTTTTAACCTAGAATTTTTTCTTCTGTTTTTTAAAAGAAGTTAAACGTTTTTGTGGGCTCCTAAAAGCAAGGCTCAGACCTTCGGCACTATGCCAACTGCCTAAAGGGTAAGTCAACCCTAACTGGAGTGGGTTAAGTGAGGAGAGGACTAGCAGAATTAATAGGAATAATAGCAGGTGGACAGATCACATAGGGCCCTTTAGGTCATAGTACAATGAAAAGGATGTTGGAGTTTATTTTCATAAGTGAGATGGGACATTTTTGAGGGTTGTAAACAGAGAAGTGATATGACGTGAAACATTTTAAAGGGATAGTTCCTTTTGTAGAGAATATGCTATAGGAGGTAAGGAAGAAAATCATAGAGACCAGTCAGGAGGCCATTCTGATAATCCAGGGAAGAGATGATGTAGCTTGTCATAAGGTGAAGGTAGAGGTGATAAGAAGTGGACAGGTTCTAAATAGATATTAAAGGTAAAGGCAAGAAGGATTTGCTGATGGATTGGATGTTGAATGTGATAGGGATGATTCAAAGATGACCTCAAGGCTTTTGCTTGAACAACTGGAAGAGTGAAGTTATCATTTATTGAGATGGAGAAAAATTGTAAGGAGAGCACATTTAGGGAGGAAAACAGAGAGCTCAGTTTTGGACATGTTAAGTTTTATATGTTTATTGACATACAAGAGGAGATAGATATCTGGAGTTAAAAGTGTTTCAGACTGAGGTAGAAATTTGGAAGCATCAGCTTACAGGTGATATTTAAAGTCAGGAAGAGAGGATGATATCAGAGAGATGGTATTATGTAGATTCAATAGAGAAGAGATTAAAGGACTGAAATCTCAGGTATTCCCATATTTAGAGGTTGGGAACATGAAGAGGAACCAGCAAAAGCAGCTTTGTAGAAGTGGCTAATCATTGCCAAGAAAGAGCGGTGTCCTGGAGACCAAGTAAAGAAGCACTCAGGTCTGCACGAACAGTTGCTTTCAAACTTGGACCATCTCTGGCTGCTTAACACCACAAGAAATTATGGTGCACCCACAAACTTCCTTCCTGATGGGGGAGGAGGCTAAGTGCCTACTGCCAAAAATGGAATGGAAAATTAATCTAACAACCATTTCCCCCCTCTATGTGACAAAAAAATTTAATCTCATATGGTTCAGTTAAGGCACAAATACCACTAAAAGATTAAAACATACCCAAGAAATAAATTTTTTCTCCTGGCAGGAGAGTCCTTTCTGTAGATGGAACCCCTCTTCTGGTCACATCTGAAAAGGCATTTTCTTCCCTAGAGCTCCAACATGATTTTAGATGTATAAAAGGAAACAATGGGAAGCATGTACAAATGGCAGTCTGAGGAAGGAACCCAACAGTGAATTCTGTCATGGACGTGGACATGGTGAACATGTAGATATGATGATGGAGGAGCTTAGAAAAAGGAAAAGCATGGCTTAAACCTAAGAGAGAAGGAAAAAGATGCAGTCATAAAAAACCCAAAACATTCACTGATACAAACTGAATATTCATGTCCTCTCCCACCTGAAATTCCTGTATTGAACTTCTAATCCCTGGTGTGATGGTACAGGAATTCCCTCTTTTCCATAGAGGATATGTTCCAAGACCTCCAGTGCGTGCCTGAAACTGTGCATAGAACTGAACCCTATATCTGCTATGTTTTTTTCCCATACATATATACCTAAGATAAAGTTTAATTTATAAATTAGGCATAGCAAGAGATTAACAACAATAGATAATAACACAATAGAACAATTATAACAATATACGGTGGACCTTTGAACAATTTAGGATTAAGGACCACTGATTTCCCCCTCCCGCCTTTGCAGTTTTGACCTCACTTAACTACTAATAACTTACTGTTGACCAGAAGCCTTACCGATAACATAAACAATTAACAGATATTTTGTATGTTACTTGTATTACATACAGTATTCTTACAATGAAGTAAGCCAGAGACAAGAAAATGCTATTAAGAAAAATCATAAAGAAGCGAAGATACATTTACTATTTATTAAGTGGAAGTGATCATCATAAAATTCTTTATCCTTGTCATCTTCACATTTAGTAGCGTGAGGAGGAGGAGGAAGAGGAGGGTTTGGCTTGCTGTCTCAGGGGTGGCAGAGGTGGAATATGTGGAGAAGGTGGAAGGGGAGGCAGGGGAGGCAGGTACATTTGGTATAGCTTTACAAAAATACTTTATAATTTCTATATGACATTTTTGCTGTTCCGTTTCTTGAAAAATGTTTCTGGTGGTACCAGTCCTTCTTCTACCATTTGCTTTAGTTTCAGTGCTTGTATCAAATGATCCATGTTATAAAAGAAGTCAAAAGCAATCTTGAATAATTGGAACCCTCCTGCCAGCTTGTTTTCTGACACTGCTTCTTCTACATCTTCCTCACAGTCTGGCAGTGGTTCAGGAGCACTCATCTCCATCAAGTTTTCTTCTGTTTCTTCCTCTGGTGTGGTGTCCATTAGAGCTTGAATTCATCCAAAACCCATATCCTAAAACCTTTCACCTTCTACCTTTTTTTTTTTTTTTGCCATATCCACAATCTCTTTCATGATTTCCTTGATTGACTCCATCATAAATTGTACAAATATCAACACCATTTCTCCAGTAGGAATTATTTTTTTTCATGCTTAAACTCATTTATGCCTAGTGTTCCATTATTGGAACCCTAAGCATGTGGGAGTTATTTATATCCTATTACTCAAGGTCATCACCAAGGTCTGATTGCAAAAATTCAAAAAATTGCAACCTCAGTCATAAATGGGTTAATGGCTTTCATAGTTTTTTCTATAACAATGATGGCACCTTCAATGGTGTAATCCTTTTGGATTTTCATGATATGCTTTCTATCGGGGTTCTCTTCCATGGCATTGACTATCCTTTCCCTACAGTAATGTGTAATGACCTTTAAAGGTCCTTTTGACCCCCTGCTCTAGATGCTGAATTAGACACATTGTGCTTGGGGGCAAGTAGACCATTTTGGCAACTTTGGTGTTGAAGCAAAGAAGAACCTATGGGGTTCTGGGTGGCCTGGGGCATTGTCCAATAGCAAACATTAAAAGGTTACTGGCAGGGTACTTTCTGACTTCAGAGACAAAGCATTGATGGAACCCATTCAGAAAAAGTGTTCTTATTGTCCAGGCCTTCTTGTTGTACAACCAAAAGACTGGCAGCAGATGTTTATCTTTTCCCTTCAAAGCTCACAGTTTTAGTGGCTTTATAGATAAGGGCATCCCTGATCATAAAATGGACTGCATTTTCACAAAATAGTAAAGTTATCCTATCCTTCCTGCTTTAAATCCTGGTGCTCGCTTGTCCTTCCTATTAATAAATTTCCTTTGTGGCATTTTTTTTTTTCCAGAATAGGGCACTTTTGTCTACGTTAAAGACCTGTTCAGGCAGATATCCTTTCTCCATAATGATTTCCTTCATGGTGTTTGAGAACTCTTCTGCTGCCTTTTGGTTGGCAGAACCTGCTCTTCCTGTTATCGTCACAGTTTTTGTTGTTGTTGTTGTTGTTGGTATTTAGAGATGGAGTCTCCCTGTGTTGTTTAGGCTGGCCTAGAACTCCTAAGCTCGAGATCCTCCGGACACAACCTTCTGAGTAGGTGGGACTACAAGTGCATTTCACAGTACCTTACCTGGACATTTTTAAAGCCAAACCTCTTTCTAAAATTATCAAACCATCCCTTACTGGTATTAAACTTTCCAGCTTTAGATCCTTCTTCTTCCTTTTTTTTAAGTTGTTACATGATAACTTTGTTTTTCTCAGATTACATCAGAGTCTATAGGTATGCCTTTTTATAGCAATCATGAATCCACATAAAAGCTGCATTTTCAATGTGAGAGAAAAAGATTTTTGCAAAAATGCAAAGTTTTTGTGCCTGTTGGAATAGCTGCAGCTATGGCTTCACACATTTTCTTTTCTTTCTTTCCTTCTTTTTTTTTTTTCCCACAGTGATCCTTACACTGGATTCATTTATCTTAAAATGGTGGGCAACTGCAACTCCTGACCTCAATCTGCAGTATATATCAAGCAATCAGCTTTTTCTTGCAATGTTATGGCTTTTCTCTGCCTCTTGGGAGCACTTCCAGCATCACTAGTGGCACTTTGTATGGGTCCCATGGTGTTATGCAAGGTTTATGATATTGCACTACATACAGTGGAAAATACACAAGAACCACAGAAGATCACTTTTTACTGTGATACACAATTTACTGGAGAGAGGAACTGCTCACGTGGAGATGATTAGCATCACAAGGCATTTTAAGCAGATACTCTTAACACTTGTGTTCATCACAATAGTAACAGGAGACAGCTACAAAATTATTATGGTAGTGTGGTATTACTACAGTTAATTTTATGCAGTTATGATTTATGCTTGTTTACATTTCTCTTGACTGTAAATGGTGCCATATACAGTATTCTGTTTGTGTGTTTTGATAAATTTTAACTTTTTATAACAGATTTTTATATATTTTATGGTAGTAAATGAGAAAACAGACTACTACCTACATATATTTTATGCATTCATGACATACCTATGTTTTTCTTAATTTTTAAAAATATTTCTAGGCTATGCAGTTTGCAAGTTTTTTCAAATAGTCTCAAACCTTAAAACATTTTTTCAATATACTTACTGAAAAAAGTTTGCATATAGGTGGACCTGTGCAGTTCAAAGCTGTGTTGTTCAACGGTCAACTCTACCGTAAGAAAAGTTATGTGAATGTTTATTTCTGGAATTTTTCATTTAATATTCTTGGACTGCAGTTGACTGAAGGTAACTGAAACCTCGGAAAGTAAAACTGCAGACAAATGCAGGAATACTGTATTTGGAGGTGGGAATTTGGGGAGGTAACTAGATCACCAGGGTGGAGCCCACGTGGTGGGTTTAGTACCCTTATAAGAAGAAACTCGAGAGAGATAATCTCTCTCTGCCATATGAGGAATCAGCAAGAAGATGGCTGTCAACAAACCAGGAAGAGGACTCTCACTAGTCATCAAATCTGCCCATATTTTGAGAAGTGTGAGAATTAAATCTTGGTTATTTAATTCACCCAGTCTTTGGTATTTTGTTATAGCATCCCGAATTAAGATATTTGCTTTGCTCCAAATAAAGCCTTGCACAAAAATCAAAAGTTACACTTAAACATGGTTGTCATGGATTTAGTCAGATATTGACCATAAATACAGTGTCAGCACCCAAGGCTGCCATTATGATATCTCAGAAGACTTTGAGAGGATGGTAGAAGAAAGTCTTGGGTCGCATTTATATAGGGATATAGCTTTAATTTTTTAAAAAAGGTGTGGGAGACGGAAACTAATTTTCATTATTCATGGAGGGATGGAAGGGGATGTCTGAAGTTTTTAAGCAATTGAGAAATAAAATCTTTTTAAAAGTCCCTGCTTCCGAGACTCTTTCCTGACTCTAAAAATATAAATACTGTTTATATTTTTATAATAAATGCTATTTATATTTGTTAACCTCATTCTGTTCAATGGGGTTAAAAGCATAAAGAAACAAAACCAGAAATAATAAGTTTATGACTTTAAAAATTACATACACATCTCTCTCTATATGTCAGTATGAGGTAATATAATCACATGAAACTTTGAAAAACGAAGAAAAGACCAAAAAATCACCCCACATCAAACCACCCAACACAACTACTATTATAGTCTATTTCTTTCTAATCCTTTTTTCTAGGCAAATTTTAAAAACTGTATTATAATTATAAGATAAATTAATGTTCATATCTTACTTTTTCCACAGATCATTAAGACATAATTTTTAAAGTGGATAATTGCCTTTCTAAACTGGAAATTTCTTACAGCAGGATCTTACCTACCTTTGGGCAACAACTCTTTTATTGCTTCAAAATTATTTTCTATAATCAACTGCCCTACAGCAAGTTTCCTTTTTTTTCTCTAACAACCTAAATCCCACTTTTGTAAAGATGTTTATACTTCATTTATTTGCACCCATTCCCAACTCCAAAGTGATTGTAGCCAGTTCTGGTGGTCCATTCTTCTTGTGAGGGATGAGTATGAGCATACAACTCAATTCTATTTAATGAAGTGTAAGAGGAAATATGGGGAGACTTTGTTATTAGTAAAAGAGTAATGAAGAAGAGACAGTCTTCTTCCCCTGGACACTGTCACATCTGTTTGATAAAAAAAACTCTGGAACTCTGGAAGTCATCTTGTAACCAGGAAGAGAGCCAGCCAAGGAAAAAGCAGATATGCTACGGTTGGTGGAAAAAAAAGATGAAAGGAACCTAAATACTAATTTAGGTATTTATGCTCCACTTAACATCCTACTTAACTGTTTGTTATTGCTTAAATTACTAAGTTGAAGTCTTCTGTTTCCTGAAGCCAAAGGCATCTGTATTAATACTGTGCCACTGGCCTGAAGCTTGATCCTCTCTTCATTAGGAATTGAGGCCATCACTTGGGTTGCTCAGAGAGAAGGGCCCCCAAAGTGGTTACCCTTGGCTCCTGATGTCGTTGAAGAGTTTGGCCTGTTGTAATGACTGCTTATTTTTCTCTGATCTGTGCTTTTCTCCATTCCCTTAATTTCATAAACAAAGCTTAAAGTGTGTCTAGGATCTGGTATTAAGTGTTGCAAAGCTTAAGTTTGATATTAACTCATTTACATTTGAGCTCCTCCTCTGGTCTTGTATTAGACATTGCAAGTACAAATAAGAATGAATTATAATATCAGTCCTCAGGTTGTTGAATCAATATGTGTTGATTGCCAGTCATGTGTTAGATGCTGTTATCATAGAAACCAGAGTCTGATGGGAAAAGACAAACATTCCCTCCATACCTAAACTTAATATAATATACTATATGTTCCAACAGTGGCATAAATAAAATATTATAGGAATCAAAATGGAAAGGTGACTCATTGCCAAACAGTCAGGAAAAATTATACTAACTAAAGGCAAGAATATTTGGCTATGATGTTCCTGCGTACAGAAATAATATTCGAATTGGGTACTGCAAAATGAATAAAAGTTTTTCTAGTGTGAAAGTGGAGCAGGAAAGGCTATCTTTGACGAGTGTAATATGAATAAACATGTAGAGTTAGGCTAAAAAAAAACACGCAGAACTTCAGGAGGGCAGGAGATATGTGTGAGAAGAGTTAGAGATGAGCCTACAGAGATTGATGTGTGATTGCAAACAACCTGGTGGGTCAGGCTAAGAACTTGGGGTTTTATCTTGCATGTAAGTGAACTTGTACACCAGGGGAACATGGAACATGGCACTAAATATGCAACAGGAGCCATCCAATTTAAGTCTTGTGGTTTATTATTGTGAATTTTGCAATCCTACTCCATAATATCTTTGATATAATAGACAATATATTTTTCTAAATCTTCAAGTAAAATTGATGGCTAAGGAAGACATTTCCATTTTTTCTATGTATTAGTCCTCTAGCATACTGTCACAATCTTTGAGACTACGTACTACAGATTGAGATGCACTCTGCGGGCAATGGGAAGCTAAAAATTATTTTTAAGAAGCAGTTAAGGAACAGGAATGGTGTACCCCACCATCTCCTGAAGGTATCAGTAGTAGAGGAACAAGATAGATAGAGAGAGACAAGACAGGTGACATGTATGTGGAGAGAAAGCACAAAATGAGATTTAGCGCGAAGTGGGATTTAAGATAAAGTGAATATTAGTTTGTCTTCCCAGCTTCTATTTCCTCTCCTTCCAGCAACAGCCTGGCTTTAATGTGTGTATCCACTCTTCAGTGTTCCACTTTCAGCTCATATGGTCTGCGTAGGGCTGTGCATTGAGCCCTAGGAATGGAGAGCTTGACTCCGCTCTGAGCCAATCAGCAAGTGGTATTTTCCTGTCCACAGAGATGGATTAAAGACCAGTCACGTGACCTAAGTGGGTTCAATCAGGCAAATCTCAGAATTTATGCTAACAATGCTGGGAAAAAGATACTTGTTCTTTTCTACTGAATTAGAAGCCAGGAAGATTCAGCCCTAGAAGCTGTTGGAAGCTTTCTTCTGATTATTTGGACCCTGAAGCAGGAGCAAGAAACAGAGAAAGAAATATAAATCCTGGCTCAGTTTGGACACCTCAGTTATATAAGCAAGTAAATCTTTGTTTAAACCAGTTTGATTTGTATTCTCTGTCACTGCAACCAATAGAATCCTAACAGAGAGAGAAGAAAAAGAAACCTGTTCTATTTCTGTGTTATATTTGCTGAAGATATGTTATGGGTCAAGTTCTATGGAAAAGTTAGAGATTTGAAGAACTTTATGTATTTTTTAGGCTTCACTATTCCTTGCCCAAAAGTAGTCAAGTTTTCAGCAAAACTGATAACACACACAAAAAGAAAAAAGCTAAGTTCTTAAAATTAGATATTTAAGAAGATATGCTTTTCAGAGGCTATGCTGGGAATCTCTTTTACATACACACACACACACACACACCCCTTAATTTGAATGGAGAATTTTTGCATAACAGTGATTTGGTGGAAAGCCAAATGAGAAACAAGATCATATCTAAGGTTATTCCTCTCTGGCAAATCTACTGATATACTTTGAAGCAACTTGCTTTAAAAATCCACTTTCTCTACACCAAAACCACAACTGAATACTGAAAGTAAAAAATAAAAATTGCACATTAAGTAATAGTTTCTAAACTCTAAAACTCTTCTGACATAGGCTGAATCTGGTCTAGAGATTTGGGGAGATAATTTGGCACTTATATCGCTTGAGCTAGCTATAGCTACAGTCAAGGTCACTGCCTCTATTTCTTCATCGTGTGCCTCGCCCGACTCAACCCTATCCTGGGTTAGCTATTTCAGTGATTCAGCACCCCATATAGAAACCTACTGACCCAATAAACAATGATCAAATCTTTGATTCAGACATTTCAAGTCGGAAATGTATTTTCAGCCCTGACAGTAGCTGACACATCAGATTTCCGTTTAACTATTAAAAGACTAAGCCCGAAAGTTCAGAAAACTTCTCTCCTTCTCATGAGTGTTCCAAATGCAGTGTAGTGTGGTCAGCAGTAAGCAACTCACAAAGAAACAGACCTTATTTTTAGGGTTCTCTTGGACAAAATTTTCTCCAAAAAATGCTCCAAAAAACAGGCATTGCTCTGTAAAACATTTAAAAATGATTGGTTTTGGATGATAACTTTGATAGCTGTGTAACAGATGGACTAGTAAGGGCACTGCTGCTGTAATAGCCCAGATAAGACTTGAAGAGCACAGAGGTCACGGGTACAGGTAAATGAGCCTTATGGAAGAGTCTTGTTGGTTGAATAAATACATGAAGGAACAAATAAATTACCCTGTGTAACCAATTCTTACCCTGCTTTCCAATTCTTTCCATAGTAATATTTAACTCCTACCAAGCCAGATGCCACTTCTTCAGACTAGACTATATTTGTCTGTTGTATGATTTTATTGTTCGCTGCACTTTTCCTTTATCGTACTCATTAAACTACTCAATGTCTGTTATTCCTAATAGACCATAAGCTCCATGACAGCTGGAATCATGCCTGTCTTGTGTGCTGCTGCACTTAGTACATTTGTTGAATGAATGATGCTACATAAATATTATTAAGTATTCTTATCCTTGTTTTGCATATAAGGAGACCAAGTCTTCTGGAAGCTCAGTGACTTGTAGAAGTTAATAAGGTACATCTCAGAATATGTTAAATACATTGAAAACTCCAAGGTAGACTGTAAAGAGAAATGCTCTAAAAGTTAATTTTTAATTTCTTAGGTCATTTTCATTATTTTGGGGCCACATACTATAATTTCAACAATTTTAAAGATATATTGAATGCAAGAAATCAGAACACACATACACTTACACATACACACACCTGCCTATGTACTCCACTTTTTCTTAAGTATTCTGTATATTTCAATCTCTGTTAGTGCCTCAGAGCATTGAGTTAAAAATGGGAAGGCCTACCCAGTATAAACCCGGTGTAGCTGGTAAGGAAAAATTATGGTAGAATAAAAAATAAAAGCCAAAATAAAAACTTCACACTCTTCAACCAAACAAGAATCATAGAAGTGATAATGATAATAGCTAACTTTTATTAACTGCTTGGAATATGCTCAAAACTCTGCTGAAAGCATGCCATTCTCTCTCATTCAAGCCTCACAGCAAAGGCATGTGGTAGACGTGATTAATATTCTTACTTTATACAGAAGTAGACTACCTTGGAGAGGTTAATAATATTCCCAAAGTCACATGGACAGTGAGTTATAAAACTCAGAACCAAATGTGCATCTGTCTGATACCCAAGCCTATCAGAGAGAAAACAAAACACTGGGTGCTGCATCACCCAGTGAGTTAAGTTAAGGCCCCTTAAAAGAACATTTTATAGTAGTGATGAAAAACTTTAGCCTCTAGAAATTTGACAATTTCCATATGCATTAGACTAGGTTTTAGTATTGTTGATCTAAAGTACCTTTTAAAAAATTTTACTTCAAGTTTTGGGATACATGTACAGAATGTGCAGGTTTTTTACATAGGTAAACATGTGCCATGGTGGTTTGCTGCACCTATCAACCTGTCACCAAGATATTAAGCCATGCATGCGTTAGCTATTTGTCCTGATGCTCTCCCTCCCCTTGCTCCCCCTGACAGGCCCTGATGTGTGTTGTTCCCCTCTTTGTGTCCATATTTTCTCATTGTTCAGGTCCCACTTATGAGTGAGAACATGCAGTGTTTGGTTTTCTGTTTCTGTGTTAGTTTGCTGAGGATGATGGTTTCCAGCTTCATCCATGTCCCTACAAAGGACATGATCTCATTCCTCTTTATTGTTGCATAGTATTCCATGGTGTGTATGTATCACTTTTTTTTATCCAGTCTATCATTGATGAGCATTTGGGTTGGTTCCATGTCTTTGTTATTGTGAATAGTGCTGCAATAAACATACATGTGCATGTATCTTGTAAGAGAATGATTTATATTTCTTTGGGTATGTACCCAGTAATGGGATTGCTGGGTCAAATGGTATTTCTGGTTCTAGATCCTTGAGAAATCACCACACTGTTTTCTACAATGGTTAAACTATTTACATTCCCACCAACAGTGTAAAAATATTCATATTTCTCCACAGCCTTGCCAGCATCTGTTGTTTCTTGACTCTTTAATAATCACCATTCTGACTGGCATGAGAAGTTATCCCACTGTGGTTTTGATTTGCATTTCTTTAATTATCAGTGATGTTGAGCTTTATTTCATATGTTGGTTGGCCACATAAATGTCTTCTTTTGAGAAGTGTCTGTTCATAACCTTTGCCCACTTTTTGATGAGGTTGTTTGTTTTTTTCTTGTGAATTTGTTTAAGGTCCTTGTAAATTCTAAATATTAGACCTTTGTAAGATGGGCAGATTGCAAAAGTTTTCTCCTATTCTGTAGGTTGCCTGTTCACTCTGATGATAATTTCTTTGGCTGTGCAGAAGCTCTTTAGTTTAATTAGATCTCATTTGTCAATTTTAGCTTTTGTTGCAATTGCTTTTGGTATTTTAGTCATGAAGTCTTTGCCCATGCCTATGTCCTGAATGGTATTGCCTAGGCTTTCTTCTAGGGTTTTTATAGTTTTGGGTTTTACATTTAAGTCTTTAATCCATCTTAAGTTAACTTTTGTAAAAGGCATAAGAAAGGGGTCCAATTTCAGTTTTCTGCATATGGTTAGCCAGTTTTCCCAGCACCATTTATTAAATAGGGAATCCCTTCCCCATTGCTCATTTTTGTCAGGTTTGTTGAAGATCAGATGGTTGTAGATGTGGTGTTATTTCTGAGGTCTCCGTTCTGTTTCATTTGTCTATATGTCTGTTTTGGTGCCACTACCATGCTGTTTTGCTGTTTTGGTTACTGTAGCCTTGTAGTATAGTTTGAAGTCAGGTAGCGTGATGCCTATAGCTTTGTTCTTTTTGCTTAGGACTGACTTGACTATACAGGATCTTTACAATTTCATATGAATTTTAAAGTAGTTTTTTTTCTAATTCTGTGAAGAACGTCAATGGTAGTTTGATGGGAATAGCATTGAATCTATACATTGGGCAGTATGCCATTTTAATGATATTGATTCTTCCTATTCGTGAGGATGGAATGTTTTTCCATCTGTTTGTGCCCTCTCTGATTTCCTTGAGCAGTGGTTTGTAGTTCTCCTTGAAGAGGCCCTTCGTGTCCCTTGTTAGCTGAATTCCTAGGTATTTTATTCTCTTTGCAGCAATTGTGAAGGGAGTTCATTCATGATTTGGTTCTCTGCTTGTCTATTGTTGGTATATAGGAATGCTTGTGATTTTTGCACATTGATTTTTGTGTCCTGAGATTTTGCTGAAGTTTGCTTATGAGCTTGAGAAGCTTTTGGGCTGAGATGATGGGTATTTTAAATATAAGCTCATGTCATCTGCAAACAGAGACAATTTGACTTCCTCTCTTCTTATTTGAATATGCTTTATTTCTTTTTCTTGCTTGATTACCCTGGCCAGAACTTCCAATACTATATTGACTAGGAGTCGTGAGAGAGGGTATCCTTGTCATGTGCTGGTTTTCAAAGGGAATGCTTCCAGTTTTTGCCCATTCAGTATGATATTGGCTGTGGGTTTGTCATAAATAGCTGTTATTATTTTGATATATGTTCCATCAATATTTAGTTTATTGAGAGTTTTTAACATAAACAGATGCTGAATTTTATTGAAGGCCTTTTCTGCATCTATCGAGATTAATCATGTGGTTTTTGTCGTTGGTTCTGTTTATATGATGGATTACGTTTATTGATTTTCATACGTTGAACCAGCCTTGCATCCCAGGGATGAAGCCAACTTGATCATGGTGGATAAACTTTTTGATGTAAAGTACTTTTTTTAAAACTTTTTTTCTGATATTTGGAAACATGACCAAACATGGATTTAAGTCTTTAAATCCATCATTTTTTGTGGCTGCAAAGTTGGCTTAATGTATTTCTTCTTCACTAGATAAGGAATCATTTTACTGTTTTCTCTCTCACCCTACCCCCAAAGCATCTCCTATCAAAGAAGCTAAATTTTTGGTACAAGTGTGGTCTGGTGGTCTCCATTCCTAGCTGTGCATCAGCATCACTTGGGGAGTTTATTTGATTTTTTTGGACTATTGTTAATATTTAAAGCAAAACAACAAGACAAGCACTGTGTTAAAATATGTTACATTAACCTTCTCATTTAATCTTTCCAGCAACTTTATCATGTTAGTGAACTGCAGTGCAAATAAATTGTTAGTTGCCAAAGTCACACAGTTTTAAGTGGTCCAAGCTGTTAAACGCTGGGATACACTACTTCCTTTCATTGATGATATCAAAACCATTTCCAAAATAAACTTGATTCCCTCACATTAACTAATATTCTCTTCGTTTATTCCTTCAGAAGGTCAACCTCATCCCTTAGGTGGTAATTCCACGTTTCCTTTTGTAGAAGCTACACTTCTTCCCATTGTTTCTAAAATCTGTCTAAAATAAAAGACTTGCTGCTAGAGGAAACACAAAAGTACCCTTCATTGTTGCTATAGAAAATTATAGAATTTTCATTTAAAAAGGCATTCAAAGAGCGTGCAGATTAAAAAGTAGAAAAATATTGCAGAAGTGTCAGGTAGTTAGTACACACATTCTGTTAACCTGGATTTTGTGATGCTTATAGTATTTGTCAACTTTGTAAAATTATTCTTAAATAGTCACTTTCTTACCTAATGGTACTTTTATGTTCTGTTTCTTAAAGAGCTCTCCAAGTGGCATAAGCATCAGCTTCCACAGAATGGGATATGCCCCCGGGGAGGGAAATCATATTCATGATCTTGGTCGCCTAACATAGTGTTTTAACCAAGGAGCTAACCTATAAGTAGAGGCAACTTATAGCTATTATCATCTTCTAGAGTCCACCTGTTATTCTAGAACTGGATTAGAATGTCATGGATAATAAGTAACTATCTTGTTAGTTTATATCAGCTGCCAAACTGTGGGATTAAAAGGAGTCTGTGACTGAGAAGAAAGTTAAGAATGTCCAGTTAGTTCTCATTTATCCCTGCTTAGTTTCAAAAAGGAAGCAATCCATAAACTAGTCAAGAAATGAAATTAACATAATAGCACTGTTGGGAGTATTTAACAGAGTATCTGCCTTACATTGTTGTACCAGTTGAGTTGGGCCTTTTCTAAATTTTCTATGTGAACATATATTTTGGTAAATGTCCCTTAACTAATAGTATACCCAAATGGACTGCATTTAACTTATTGAACAGGGGACCCCAGCAGGGGTAGTGGTCCGTAGCCTGTTAAGAACTGGGCAGCACAGCAGGAGGTGAGTGGGGCAAGCGTGCATTACTGCCTAAGCTGCACCTCCTGTCAGATCAGCAGCAGCATTAGATTTTCATAGGAGAGAAAACCCCGCTGTGAACTGTGCATGCGAGGGATCTAGGTTGCATGCTCCTTATGAGAATCTAATTAATAATTAATGCCTGATGATCTGAGGTGAAACAGTTGCATCCCAAAACCATCCTCTGTCCCACCTTCCCCTGCCCCCATGTATGTGGCAAAAGTGTCTTTCACTGGTTCATGGTGCCAAAAAGGTTGGGGACTGCTGTATTTGAAGGTGGCTTATTCAGCCATTTCAATTTTCTCGAAGACATCTGCTAGTTCAGAATAAAGTGGAATAAGACAGGCGAGTGTTGTCACAAATTTCATTCATTACATGTACATTTTACTCATAGATGAGCCACAGCAGGTCTCACTTCTTCTACTAAATTTAGTTATATGATTGCCTACCAGTAAGTTTAAAAGAAGTAAAAGATGAAGAAATGTGGTGCATGCATAGGGTACTACAGGAAGGCAGAATTACTTTGGATATAAGAAGGAAGAAAAGCAATGAAAAGAAGAGACAAGAACTTAACTGGAAAAGGAGCATTTAGCATGAGGGCAAACAGTTCCACGTATTATAATTGTTCCTGAGTTCTTGCATAGTAAATGATGTTCATAATAAACAGCTCTTGGTCATGTATACAAATTTAATTTTCCTTGGTATTCCTTTGAAAATAATATTAAACCTTATGGTGCTTAAAATTTTGATTATCTAAAAAATTATTTATATATATCAGTTTATCTTAAAATAATGTAATTTGAAAGATAATAAACTGTAATAAAGAGCCACGTTAGAACAGCATTCTATTTTATCCAATTTCGGAATACTGTTTGTGAGATTTTCCCAGGTGTTATTTGCTTTGATGATATTACAATTATTTGCATTCCCCCCCCCCCCCCACTCATCAAGGACAAGTTAATGAGTCAAATATCTCAGGTTAGAGACAATGTAAGATTGAATAACAAGATGAAATATTTGTTGTTTATAATTCAAAATGTGCATATATGTAACCCACACACGATAAACAGTGAGTAATTATGTACCACCTGTGAGGATGGATGTAAAACTTTCCTCCCTGTATTTAGGGCCACATGAGTTCTTGTTTCTGAAGTCGCATTGTAATCCCCCAGTAGATGGTGCTGAACAAGCAGGGAGGACTGGACCGGGAGCCTTTCCGATCCCCCGCCCCCATCCTGACTCTCACCTCTCCGCTCTGCTCGGTGCTTGATGTTCCGAGAGCGATTGTTCAGGAACGTCTAACGATAACAAAACCTCTTTCAAACATTACACAAACACAAGCCGAGGTGGGTCAACATCATTAGCGGACTTCTCCTTTGTCTGTTATTAAAAGGAGTGAAGCCCAGTAGCCTAAGATACAAGCTGGTGAGTTTCCAGTTATCCTTTCAGTAACAAGGCACCTTTTGAAAAACATGGATTATCTGTTTGAGGTGGAAGAGAGTAAAGGGGGAGGCACAGGATAGAAGAACATTTAAAAAGTGTGTGTGAGTGGGGGTGGAGGGGAGAAATATGAATTATCCTTTGACAACACGGTTCAAGACTCAGACACAAGCCCCCTAGAGTCAGATGTTCTTGTGTTTGAACCTGCATATTTATAGAGTCAAAAAGAAAGGAGACGTTATTTATGCAAAGCTGAAATATCATACACTTAAATGGATAGCTCCTTGTGACAATAAGTGACTCATATGTCAAGACAAGTAATCAATTTTTCATTCTGATTAAGACCTTTCAACTTAACGCAGGGAGAATGCTCCTGGCTGCCTTAAATACATCCTGTTAAAACAGAAGTCTGCACTTAATCGCTCCTTTTTAGAACATGAGTCTGATTTCAGGCCAGGCAAAAACATGGGGGAAAACACTTTAGGAATAAAGTAAGCTTTGTTTCCCCTTTTGCACTGGAAAAAAAACCATAAAGCATTTGAGTAATGTTAATACTTAGGTGTTCATTTTAGAGAAACTTGGGGGATCTAGTGAGCTGAAACTAACTCTTTACCTTATAAATCTTAAAGAACTTTAAGTTGAAGGAATTTAACTTAAAATAATGCTATCAAAAAAGGAAGTTAAGCATTATTACTTTTCTGTTAGTATTATTGCCAAACCAACTAGAGCAGAACTTCTTGACCAAGACTATGAATCTACAATAGTTCTTTCTGTAATCGACCAAGACTGGCATAACGCTTCCTTCATTGCTTCCTCCAGGGAGAAAAACCTGTGTAGAAGTGTGCATTGTACTAGTTCCTCCAGAGGACTGCCTATGTGCCAGGAAACGTAGGGGATGTGGACAGTGGGACTATGTTTGGGGAGGCAAAGTGGAAATTGGGATGTATATAATATCAGAAGTAGGGATAAAATTGCAATCATAGGCAGTTGCAGCTATGGGTCTACAGACATATGCAGGAAGTGAGAAACGGCTGAGGAAGAGGGAATTTGCAGCCTGGAACAATAGAAATGGGCATGGATGTGCTTGTGTGTTTCTCAGCAGCCCTGTTTTGAAGGGGAGCTTTGTTTCAGGATGGAGGCTGAGAAGATTGAAAACAGACTGGGGAGGAGGGTAGAGACATGCCAAAATTCACGCCCCTAGCAAAGTTCAAAGGACCCAGAAAGTTATTCTAGTGCCTTTTCACCAAGTGCCATGCTGTGTTACCACCAGCAAGGCATCAAAGCTGCAGCCAGTGTGCAGATCCCAGGCGGCTGGGCTATGTGATTGCTGACTGCCAGCACTGAGGCACCTCTCTGGGTGCCCACGTAGTGGGAAGATCCTCACAACCACATGGTTGTCTGTGGCCACTGGGCTGTCACCTGGAAAAGGAAAACCATGCAGCACCCTCATAAATGGCTCTGAGCTGCTGGGGCAGTTCACCATCGGCTGACGACCTTGGTGAGGAAATGATGAGGAGTGGCGAGACCCAGTGTCACAGCATGTTAGGTATTTATTGCTGCATAAAAATTACCTAAAACTTAGCAACCTAAAACAATAAACCTGTATTATCTCATCAGTCTCTGTAGGTAAAAAATCTGAGATTGACTTAGTTGGGTGGTTTTGGCTCAGGATTTCTCATGAAGTTGCAGATATTGGTCAGGGCTGCAGGCATGTGAAGGTCTGACTGAGGTTGGATGATCCTTTTCCAAGGTATTTCACTTCCATGCCCACCTGATTCCTTCTGGCTGTTGGCAGGAGGCTTCAATTCCTTACCCAGTGGGCCTTTCCACTGGGCTGCTTGAGTGCCTTCACGACATGGCAGATGGCTTCTCCCAGGACAAGTAATTAAAGAGAGAGTGCAAGAAGGAAGCCACATGCTTTTTGTAACTTAGTCTTGGAAGTCATATACCATCACTTCTGCCACATTCTGTTAGTTAGAAGCCAGTCATTAAGCCCTTTCCACACAGAAGAGGAGAGGAATTAAATTCCACTTTTCGAAGGAAGAATTATCAAACAATTTTTGAATGCATTTAAATATCACTACAAACAGAGAGGATGGCCAT
This sequence comes from Pan troglodytes, assembly GCF_028858775.2. Taxonomy (NCBI): domain Eukaryota; kingdom Metazoa; phylum Chordata; class Mammalia; order Primates; family Hominidae; genus Pan; species Pan troglodytes. Next base: position 109,964,668 of record NC_072401.2, on the reverse strand, counting down.
TAGAGGATGGCCAAATGGATATATTCCAGATGGCTAGGGCAGATATGTGTCTTCCACAGACCCTGGAACAGTTGTATATTGTCTCAGTTGGGAGATTAAAAAAGAAATGTCAGCACAAGAGTCTCAGTCCAGACTAATATGATAAGAATCTTTCTGAGGATGGAGCCTGGGAATCTGTATCTTTAAAGCTTCCTGTACAATTTTGCATACAGGGAAGTTTGAGAGCCCCTGATCTAGAACAGCGCTGTCCAGTGGAAATAGAGTATAAGCTGAATATGTGATTTAAAATTTTCTACTAGACACATTAAAAGAGTAAAGAGAAACAGGTGAAGCTAATTGTAACAATATACTTCCGTTAATACGGCCAAAATAGTATCATTTTGACATGTAATCAATGTAAAAATGATTAGTGAGATATTTAACTTATTTTTTGACACTAAGTGTTGGAAATCCAGTGTGTATTTTACACTTACAGTACATTTCGACTTGGTCTAGCCACACGGATCTAGTAGCTATTGGATTTATTGATTACTGCTGGTCTAGAATAGAGGGCCATAATCATGGGAAGCTTGACTATTTTATTCACTGCTTTGTGTAGATCCTGGGACATGGTATGTGTTCAAGAAGTATTTGTTGAATAGATTAATAATGTGCTGATATGAACTTAAAGGTCAGTTATAAAGTATATATCCTTTTCATATAGAGTAGATTTTCTCAGATTCCCATAATTTTCTGGACTTTTCCAAAAAAGATTGAGCTATGATACACAATGCTAAAACTCTTCATAAGAAAACTTTCTGGTGCTGAAGTGGATTTATGGGAGACATTAGAAATATTCAGAAGAAACACTAAAATGTGATCAATTTGGAAGAGAAACATAACCAAGTATACCTGGCATCTCTGGAAGATAATTTCAATAAATTGAAACATAGATATTAAAAAAAAAAGAAAGAAAACTTTCTGGTGCTTTGTTATATCTTGATCTGCATTCAATCCAAAAAAAATCTAAATAATTTTATCCTCTGTGTGTTTGACTACTACAAGCCTACATACATTTTATTTATTTATTTAGTTTCAATTGATTTTTAGAAGACAGGTGGTGTTCAGTTACATGAATAAGTTCTTTAGTGGTGATTTCTGAGATTTTGGTACACCCATCATCCGAGCAGTGTACACTGTACCCAATGTGTAGTCTTTTATCCATCACCCCCCTCCCATACCTTCCTCTGAGTCCCCAAAGTCCATTGTATCATTCTTATGCCTTTGCATCCTCATAGCTTATCTCCCACTTATGAATGAGACCATACAATGTTTGGTTTTCCATTCCTGAGTTACTTCGCTTAGAATAATGGTCTCCAATTCCATCCAAGTTGTTGCAAATGCCATTATTTCATTCCATTTTATGGCTGAGTAGTATTCCATGGTGTATATACGTATATACACACATATATATATGCACATATATATAAATACATATATATACACATATATAAATACATATATATATACCACATTTAGTTTTAACTGTAAAAATGGTGTGTTTATTGCAGAAAGTTTAGAAATTACAGGGAAAAGCACAAAGAAGAAAATTAAGATTAACATCCTTGAGTACATAATTTGTTCTTTTGTCTACATATATATTTTAATAAGATTGAATTCATATTGTATGTGCCACTTATAATCTTTTTTCATTTAACAGTATAATAAGTAATTTGTCATATCTTTTTTTTTCTTTTTTTAATTATACTTTAAGTTCTGGGGTACATGTGCAGAATGTGCAGTTTTGTGACATAGGTATACATGTGCCATGGTGGTTTGCTGCACCCATCAATCCATCACCTACATTAGGTATTTATTCTAATGCTATCCCTCCCCTAGTGCCCTACCCCCTGACAGGCCCAGGTGTGTGATATTCACCTCCCTGTGTCCATGTGTTCTCATTGTTCAACTCCCACTTATGAGTGAGAACATGCAGTGTTTGGTTTTCTGTTCTTGTGATAGTTTGCTGAGTGGTTTCCAGCTTCATCCATGTCCCTACAAAGGACATGAACTCATCCTTTTTTATGGCTGCATAGTATTCCATGGTGTATATGTGCCACATTTGCTTTATCCAGTCTATCACTGATGGACATTTGGGTTGGTTCCAAGTCTTTGTTATTGCGAATAGTGCCACAATAAACATACGTGTGCAGTGTCTTTATAGTAGAATGATTTATAATCCTTTGGGTATATACCCAGTAATGGGATTGCTGGGTCAAATGGCATTTCTAGTTCTAGATCCTTGAGGAATTGCCACACTGTCTACCACAATGGTTGAACTAATTTACACTCCCACCAACAGTGTAAAAGCGTTCCTATTTCTCCACATCCTCTCCAGCATCTATTGTTTCCTGACTTTTTAATGATTGCTATTCTAACTGGCGTGAGATAGTATCTCATTGTGGTTTTGGTGGGCATTTCTCTGATGACCAGTGATGATGAGCATGTTTTCATATGTCTGTTGGCTGCATAAATGTCTTCTTTTGAGAAGTGTCTGTTCATATCCTTTGCCCACTTTTTGATGGGGTTGTTTGTTTTTTTCTTGTAAATTTGTTTAAGTTCTTTGTAGATTCTGGATATTAACCCTTTGTCAGATGGATAGATTGCAAAAATTTTCTCCCATTCTGTAGGTTGCCTGTTCACTCTGATGATAGTTTCTTTTGCTGTGCAGAAGATCTTTAGTTTAATAAGATCCCATTTGTCAATTTGGCTTTTGTTGCCATTGCTTCTAGTGTTTTAGAAGTTTTTGCCCATGCCTATGTCCTAAATGGTATTGCCTAGGTTTTCTTCTAGGATTTTTATGGTTTTAGGTCTTACATTTAAGTCTTTAATCCATCTTGTGTTGATTTTTGTATAAGGTGTAAGGAAGGGATCCAGTTTCAGTTTTCTTCTTATGGCTAGCCAGTTTTCCCAACACCATTTATTAAATAGGGAATCTTTTCCCCATTGCTTGTTTGTGTCAGGTTGTGTCAGGTTTGTCAAAGATCAGATGGTTGTAGATGAGTGGTGTTATTTCTGAGGCCTCTGTTCTGTTCTATTGGTCTATATCTCTGTTTTGGTACCATTACCATGCTGTTTTGGTTACTGTAGCCTTGTAGTATAGTTTGAAGTCAGGTAGTGTGATGCCTCCAGCTCTATTCTTTTAGCTTAGGATTGTCTTGGCTGTGCGGGCTCTTTTTTGGTTCCATATGAAGTTTAAAGTAGTTTTTTCCAATTCTGTGAAGAAAATCAGTGGAAGCTTGATGGGCATAGCATTGAATCTATAAATAACTTTGGGCAGTATGGCCATTTTCACGATATTGATTTTTCCTATCCATGAGCATGGAATGTTTTTCCATTTGTTTGTGTCCTCTCTTATCTCCTTGAGCAGTGGTTTGTAATTCTCCTTGAAGAGGTCTTTTACATCCCTTGTAAGTTGTATTTCTAGGTATTTTATTCTCTTAGTAGCAGTTGTGAATGGGAGTTCATTCATGATTTGGCTTTCTGTCTGTTATTGATGTATAGGAATGCTTGTAATTTTTGCACATTGATTTTGTATCCTGAGACTTTGCTGAAGTTGCTTATCAGCTTAAGGAGATTTTGAGCTGAGATGATGGGGTTTTTTAAATAAGCAATCATGTCATCTGCAAACAGAGGCAATTTGACTTCCTCTCTTCCTATCTGAATACCTTTTATTTCCTTCTCTTGCCTGATTGCCCTGGCCAGAACTTCCAATACTATGTTGAATATGGGTGGTGAGAGAGGGCACCCTTGTCTTGTGCCAGTTTTCAAAGGGAATGCTTCCAGCTTTTGCCCATTCAGTATGATATTGGCTATGGGTTTGTCATAAATTGTTCTTATTATTTTGAGATACATTCCATCGATACCTAGTTTATTGAGAGTTTTTAGCATGAAGGGATGTTGAATTTTGTTAAAGGCCTTTTCTGCATCTATTGAGATAATCATGTGTTTTTTGTCATTGGTTCTGTTTATGTGATGGATTATATTTATTGATTTTTGTATGTTGAACCAGCCTTGCATCCCAGGGATGAGGCCAACTTGATCATGGTGGATAAGCTCTTTGATGTGCTGCTGGATTTGGTTTGCCAGTAATTTATTGAGGATTTTTGCATTGATGTTCATCAAGAATATTGGCCTGAAATTTTCTTTTTTTGTTGTGTCTTTGCCAGGTTTTGGTATCAGAATGATCCTGGCCTTGTAAAATGAGTTAGGGAGGAGTCCCTCTTTTTCTATTGTTTGGAATAGTTTCAGAAGGTACCAGTTCCTTTTTGTACCTCTTGTAGAATTCAGCTGTGAATCCGTCTGGTCTGGGGCTTTCTTTGGTTGGTAGGCTATTAATTACTGCCTCAATTTCAGAACTGGTTTTTGTCTATTCAGGGATTCGACTTCTTCCTGGTTTAGTCTTGGAAAGGTGTGTGTGTCCAGGAACTTATCCATTTCTTCTAGTTTTTCTAGTTTATTTGCATAGAGGTGTTTATAGTATTCTATGATGGTAGTCTGTATTTCCGTGGGATCAATGGTGAAATCCCCTATATCATTTTTTATTAGATCTGTTTGATTCTTCTCTCTTTTCTTCTTTATTAGTCTGGCTAGTGGTCAATCTATTTTGTTGATCTTTTCAAAAAAACCAGCTCCTGGCTTCATTGATTTTTTGAAGGATTTTTCGTGTCGCTATCTCCTTCAGTTCTGCTCTGATCTTAGTTATTTCTTGTCTTCTGCTAGCTTTTGAATTTGCTTGCTGTTATTTCTCTAGTTCTTCTAATTTTGATGTTAGAGTGTCAATTTTAGATCTTTCCTGCTTTCTCTTGTGGGCATTTAGTGCTATAAATTTGCCACTATACACTGCTTTAAATGTGTCCCAGAGATTCTGGTACATTGTGTCTTCATTCTCATTGGTTTCAAAGAACATCTTTATTTCTGCCTTCATTTTGTTATTTATCCAGTAGTCATTCAAGAGCAGGTTGTTCAGTTTCCATGTAGTTGTGTGGTTTTGAGTGAGTTTCTTAATCTTGAGTACTAATTTGATTGCACTGTGGTCTGAGAAACTGTTTGCTATTATTTCTGTTCTTTTGCATTTGCTGAGGAGTGCTTTACTTTCACTTATGTGGTCAATTTTGGAATAAGTGTGATGAGATGCTGAGAAGAATGTATATTCTGTTGATTTCTGATGGAGAGTTCTGCAGATGTTTATTAGGTCTGCTTGGTCCAGAGCTGAGTTCAAGTCCTGAATATCCTTGTTAATTTTCTGTCTCGTTGACCTGTCTAATATTGACAGTGGGGTGTTAAAGTCTCCCACTATTATTGCGTGAGAGTCTAAGTCTCTTTGTAGGTCTCTTAAGAACTTGCTTTATGAATCTGGGTGCTCCTGTATTGGGTGCATGTATATTTATGATAGTTAGGTCTTCTTGCTGCATTGATCCCTTTACCATTATGTAATGCCCTTCTTTGTCTCTTTTGATCTTTGTTGGTTTAAAGTCTGTTTTATCAGAGACTTTATCAGAGACTTGGTAAATATTCCTCCATCCCTTTATTTTGAGCCTATGTGTGTCTTTGCACGTGAGATGGGTCTCCTGAATACAGCACACTGATGGGCTGTGACTCTATCCAATTTGCCAGTCTGTGTCTTTTAATTGGAGCATTTAGCCTATTTACATTTCAGGTTAATATTGTTTTGTGTGAATTTGATCGTGTCATTATGATGCTAGCTGGTTGTTTTGCCCATTAGTTGATGCAGTTTTTTCATAGTGTCGATGTTTTTTACAATTTTGTATGTTTTTGCAGTGGCTGGTACCAGTTGTTCCTTTCCGTGTTTAGTGCTTCCTTCAGGAGCTCTTGTAAGGCAGGCCTGGTGGTGACAAAATCTCTCAGCATTCGCTTGTCCATAAAGGATTTTATTTCTCCTTCACTTATGAAGCTTAGTTTGGCTGGAAATGAAATTCTGAGTTGAAAACTCTTTTCTTTAAGAATGTTGAATATTGGCCCCCACTCTCTTCTGGCTTGTAGGGTTTCTGCCGAGAGATCCACTGTTAGTCTGATGGGCTTCCCTTTGTAGGTAACCCGACCTTTCTCTCTGGCTGCCCTTAACATTTTTTCTTGATTTCAACCTTGGTGAATCTGACAATTATGTGTCTTGGAGTTGCTCTTCTCAAGGAGTATCTTTGTGGCGTTCTCTGTATTTCCTGAATCTGAATGTTGGCCTGCCTTGCTAGATTGGGGAAGTTCTGGATAATATCCTGCAGAGTGTTTTCCAACTTGATTCCATTTTCCCTGTCACTTTCAGGTACACCAATCAGACGTAGATTTGGTCTTTTCACATAGTCCCACATATCTTGGAGGCTTTGTTCATTTCTTTTTATTCTTTTTTCTGTAAACTTCCCTTCTTTCTTCATTTCATTCATTTCATCTTCCATCACTGATACCCTTTCTTCCAGTTGATCGCATCAGCTCCTGAGGCTTCTGCATTCTTCACGTAGTTCTCGAGCCTTGGCTTTCAGCTCCATCTGCTCCTTTAAGCGCTTCTATGTATTGGTTATTCTAGTTATACATTCTTCTAAATTTTTTTCAAAGTTTTTAACTTCTTTGACTTTGATTTGAATTTCCTCCTGTAGCTTGGAGTAGTTTGATCATCTGAAGCCTTCTTCTCTCAACTTGTCAAAGTCATTCTCCATCCAGCTTTGTTCCGTTGCTGGTGAGGAAGTGCGTTCCTTTGGAGGAGGAGAGGCGCTCTTCTTTTTAGAGTTTCCAGTTTTTCTGCTCTGTTTTTTCCCCATCTTTGTGGTTTTATCTACTTTTGGTCTTTGATGATGGTGATGTACAGATGGGTTTTTGGTGTGGATATCCTTTCTGTTTGTTAGTTTTCCTTCTAACAGACAGGACCCTCAGCTGCAGGTCTGTTGGAGTTTGCTAGAGGTCCACTCCAGACCCTGTTTGCCTGGGTATCAGCAGCGGTGGCTGCAGAACAGCGGATTTTCATGAACCGCAAATGCTGCTGTCTGATCATTCCTCTGGAAGTTTTGTCTCAGAGGAGTACCTGGCCGTGTGAGGTGTCAGTCTGCCCCTACTCGGGGGTGCCTCCCAGTTAGGCTGCTCAGGGGTCAGGGGCCAGGGACCCACCTGAGGAGGCAGTCTGCCCATTCTCAGATCTCCAGCTGTGTGCTGGAAGAACCACTACTCTCTTCAAAGCTGTCAGACAGGGACATTTAAGTCTGCAGAGGTTACTGCTGTCTTTTTGTTTGTCTGTGCCCTGCCCCCAGAGGTGGAGCCTACAGAGGCAGGCAGGCCTCCTGGAGCTGTGGTGGGCTCCACCCAGTTCGAGCTTTCTAGCTGCTTTGTTTACCTAAGCAAGCCTGGGCAATGGCAGGCACCCCTCCCCCAGCCTTGCTGCCACCTTGCTGTTTGATCTCAGACTGCTGTGCTAGCAATCAGCGAGACTCCGTGGGCATAGGACCCTCTGAGCCATGTGCAGGATATAATCTCCTGGTGCGCCGTTTTTTAAGCCTGTTGGAAAAGTGCAGTATTAGGGTGGGAGTGACTCAATTTTCCAGGTGCTGTCTGTCACCCCTTTCTTTGACTAGGAAAGGGAACTCCCTGGCCCCTTGTGCTTCCCGAGAGAGGCAATGCCTCGCCCTGCTTCAGCTCGTGCACCGTGCGCTGCACCCACTGTCCTGCACCCACTGTCTGGCACTCCCTAGTGAAATGAACCTGGTACCTCAGATGGAAATGCAGAAATCACCCATCTTCTGTGTCGCTCACGCTGGGAGCTGTAGACTGGAGCTGTTCCTATTTGGCCATCTTGGCTGCCCTCCTCAATCTTGTAGATTTTAAATTGCAATGACCTCAAAGCAAGTATTTCTTAGTGACGTGACACTGGGCAAGTCACTTAAACTCTCAAATTCAGATATCTCATGTGAAAAATAAGAACCATAGTACATAGATCTTAGAGCTAGGGTAAGAATAAAACAAAATAATCCATGCAAAGCGCTTAGGACAGGATAGGGCACATAGAAAACACCCAATACCTGGTAACTGCTGTTATTATCTGGAGGAGCCCAAGGAAGGAAGAACATATGAAATCTACATAGTGTGTGACACAAGATAAATATATTCACTGATACATCAAAGTTAACGAATGTACCTGTGGGAGGAAAAATTGGCCCATGATTCAGTGGGAATAAATTCCCACTAAAACAATGTTCAGCTTCAAAAACATGAAAAAAGACTAAAGCAGACATCAGATAGGGCACTGAAAGTTGTTGCTCAAAGACAATAGTTTACCTCCCACATGGATTCCATTCAGTTTGTTAAGTGCTAAAAGTCAGATCACAGTCAGGTACTGTACCTTATTTTCTGTCCCCGAGGGCATGGTAACCAACCAGGGCACCTGGCCACATGTCAATGATCCATGTTGTAACGGCAGCTCTGACAATGCACATTCGTGGCATCTCTCCAGGGATGAACCAAGCTTTTTCATTTCCTGTTTAGTTTCACAGCCTGGCGATTATTTATGGGGTAGCAGGAGTTTTTTTTTTTTTTTTTTTTAGGTTGAGCAACCAATTGTGGGTTTTGAGGTTCATTCTCTAAATAACAGTAAAACTAATAGTTTGGTTAATCTAAGTTAATACCACTGAGGGGAACATCACTACACTTGGCATTGAGGGGATGTCAAAAATACAGCTCCCCAAAATATCCTGGAACTCTACATAGGATTGTGATGTCACTGATTTCACTGTTTGTTGGCAGCCATTTCCTGGAGTCTCTTCTGCCAGGAATGTCTATACCTGGTTGTTGACTTATTTCTGGCCTGCCATTCCTCCCCAGTTGGGTACTTTCTCATCACCCTTGTGAGTTTTCCTAGTTCCCTTTTGGCTACAACCCCTGAGATCAGGCTTTTCTCTGCAAGGCCTATATGACTGATTTAAGGCTGCACAAAACAGAATTCTCCGTTGTTCTTGGTGCAGTGTAATGCATAGACCAACCCCAGTTCCCATCTTTCTAAAGAAAGTCCAGGAGAATTTGCTATGTAGTGTCTAGAGTCAGCTTCCTGTTAAGTGTTCGTAGCTAGAGAAGGTCTTTCTGCTTTAGTCCAAGGTGGGGAAAAGTGATGTCTTAAATGTCCATTGCCTTCTCACATCCACTCAACACAAGCTTTAGGCAACCAGCTCACATGGAGCTAGCTGCATGCACACCTGAGCTTCTGGACAAGAAGACACATCACATGCATATATTCTTATTTATATATTTATTCAATGTTTATCCCCATCCCAAATTGTATTTCTGTTGGGCTCAAAATGAGCAAGAAGAAGAAAAAGAGCAACATGAACAAATGGTTTGGAAAAATTTAGGCGCACTTAGAAAAAATTTATTTAAAGGCAGGGATCATGCCAATTTCATTCATCTTTAAATCCTGAATTCAGATATAGTGGCACTGTATTCCTGGCATCCATTCCCAGTTCTTCTTTTTCAACAGTACTCATTTTCCATTTGTAGATTATGTGGTTCCAGGGATGACACACCTGGCCTGGGCTAAGCCAATTATTGTATTCCTTCTTCTGGTCCTGGTATTGGCTCAGAAGCATGTGTGTGACCCAAAGTGGTCCAATCGCAATAAATCTCAGAATATTGCTAGGAATTATGAGGCAAATAAACCCTTTCTGGGAGCTGTTAGTAGCTATTTTGGGATGAGCAGGGGATGATGCAGAAACCGTAGAAAGCAGAGCAGAGAAAGAGATGGCAAGGAAACAGTTTCCACGTTTGACATGTTGAGCCACTGGGTGACACCCAGCCAGAAGAAGCCAGCCCCATCTCTGCCCTTTTCAGTTACATGACCCCAAACATTTTCTTTATCTTCAAGGTGTTTTGAGTTATGCTTATTTTTATATGCCACCGAAAGCATCCTCACTAATATATTGTAATGGTGCCTGCCACATAGTAGGTACTCAATAAATATTTGTAAAATCAGTAAATTATTGAACGATCACACCACATTGAAACTTTAATAAAGAATGAAAATATCTTTGTTATTTCTATACTTCAACAATCATTAAAACTAGGAAAATTAGTATATCAAAAGTAGAGGAAGTTATCAATTTATATGAAGTGTTCCGGAAGTGGGTTTGAATATGTCTATACAGCTTTCTGTGGATGAAAACACTGGTAACCTTTTAACCCAGAAGTGTGTAACATAATGGAGGTAAATACCCTGACCATCCTATCAAAAGTTACAGCCTCTGCTGCAACACTCTAACAACACCTTCCTTTCCTTTTTTCATGCATAACAAGTATTACCATCTAACATACCAGATATTTTCTTTTACTTATTTTACTTATGTATGCATGAGTGTAAGCTCCAGACATTGGGGATTTTGATCTCTTTTATTAAGTGCTGTATCCTCAACACCTAGAACAGTGCCTAACATGTAACAAGCACTTGTAAATAATTGACAAGTGAATGAAAAAATTATCACCTTCCTTAACAATCAGCAATAAAGACAGGCCACACACACATCATCATTTAGAATAATTCAGGGTCTTCTCTTTCAGATTAGCTAAGGGAGTTTACTGAGGACCCAGAGACATCCTAGATCTGAGCTTTAGGAGCTCCTATTTCACTGAAGATTGGATGGGAAACGTCAATTTCATTTTGTCCAAAACCAGAGAGAGACACACAGTTGGTCAAGACGTCTCTGTGTACTCTCATCCATATTGTTGTCATTCTCATCTCTGACAGGCTCTGATTTGAGGCTCCTTGGAGCCAATTTCAGTGAATCTTTAAAAAAAAAGTTTCCAGGCTAGTAAATCAAACACAGGTGAGGCCAAAATAACAACAGTTGCATTTTGCTCCAGAAGTAGACAATGCCTTTAATTCAGCTGCCATTTTTCAAAATAATCAAGCATTGTAGCAAAATTTAAGGAAAGATTTTCGCTCCCAGGAAATATTTTTATCAGAATCATATAAAATACTTTGGGTCCAGGTGTATAATTTGTCAAATGCATTTATATCACAAGTGTAGTCACAATAGCCTTCTAAGAAATCCTTTGATTTTTCCAAACCAAACAAGGAGACACATTTCAAAGCATTACAGGAATTCACTGTAGGCTGCATTTTGTTCTGGACATTTCTAAGCTTTTCCAAAATTAGTGGCATTCTTGTTTCTATAGAAACTAATGCACTTTAAAGGCAAAAGTAGAAGAAAACTTACGGCCAAAAGTGAACAAAATGAGAAAGCCTTGTGACAGAAATCAAATACCTGAGGGAAGAGTTTGTCAAAGAGTTTTCCTTTAATTTAAGGAACTTTTGATTGGAGAAAAATATCTTCAAGGAGTAGCTCATGAAGTTGTCTTACATTAATAGTTATGAGTTATTATTTTTTATTAATCTTTAAGTACTGGATCGTGCTGGAAACTGGGTAGGATCAGGTGAAATGGAAAAGATGACCCAATAATTAAACAGTGATAAGCATTTACTTTAAAAAAAACTGACAAAAAGTTGTATGTATTTATCATGTACAACATGATGTTTTGAAGTATATATATATATATATATAGCTGGGCTCAGTGGCTCATGCCTATAATCTCAGCACTTTAGGAGGATGAGGTGGGAGGCTCACTTGAGGGCAGGAGTTCAAGGCCAGTCTGGCTAACATAGTGAGACCCCCATCTCTACAAAAAGAAAAAAAGGAAGTATGTATACATTGTGAATGGTTAAACAAATGAATTACCTCACATAGCTATCACTTTTGTTGTGAGAACACTTAACACTCACTATCACTAGCATTTTTCAATAATAAAATACGTCATCATTAACTGTAGTCACCATGCTGTACGATAGATCTCTTGAGCTTATTTACCCTTTCTCTTCTCTTCTCCTTTTTTTTTTTGAAGTCAGAGTCTGTCTCTGTCCCCCAGACTGGAGTACAGTGGCTCAATCACAGCTCACTGTAACCTCAACCTCCTGTGCTCAAATGATCCTCCTACCTCAGCCTCTTGAATAGCTAAGACTACAGGCATGAAGTGCCCTGTCTGGCTAGTTTTTTTTTTTTTTTTTTTTGTAGAGATCGGGTTTTGCCATGTTGCCCAGGTTCATCTTGAACTCCTGAGTTCAAGCGATCTGCTTACCTCAGCCTCCCAAAGTGCTAGGGTTACAGGCATGAGCCACCACATCTGGCCCTATTCACCCTTTCTTACTGTAAATATCTATTCTTTTACCAACATCTCCCCAAACCCACTTCCCTCTAACCATCGCAGCCTCTGGTAACCATCATTCTATTCTCTACTTCTATGAGATCAAGTTTTTAGACTTCACATATGGGTGAGAACAGGCAGTATTTGTATTTCTGTGCCTGGCTTATTTCACTTAATTATGTCTTCCAGGTCCATCCATGTTGTTGCAAATGACAGGATTTCCTTCTTTTTATGGTTGAATAGTATTCCATTGTGTATATATACCACGCTTTCTTTATTCTTTCATCTGTTGATAGATATATCTTGGCTGTTGTGAACGGTGTTGCAGTAAATGTGAGAGTGCAGATATATTGATTTGACATACTGATTTCATTTCCATTGGATATATGATTGGTAGTGGGATTACTGAATCACATGGTAGCTCTATTTTCAGTTTTTTGAGGAACATCCATACCATTTTCCATGATGGTTGTGCATTCTCACTCACAGTGTACAAGGATTCCCTTTTCTTCACATCCTCTCCAACACTTGTCTTTTGTCTTTTTGATAGTAACCCTTCTAACAGGAATGAGGTAGTATCTTATTTTGGTTTTGATTTGCATTTCCCTGATGATTAGTGATGCTGAGCATTTTAAAAATACATCTGTTGGCCATTTGCATATCTTCTTTTGAGAAACATCTATTCAAGTCTTTTGCTAATTTTTAAATTGAACTGTTTGTTTTCTTACTATTGAGTTGTTTGAATTCCCCACGTATTTTGGCCATTGACCCCTTATCAGATGTGTAATTTGCAAATATTTTCTCCCATTCTGTAGATTGTCTTCTTACTCTGTTGTTTCCTTTGCTGTGGAGAAGCTTTTTAGTTTGATGCAATTCAATTTCTCTATTTTTACTTTTGTTGCCTGTGCTTTTGAGGTCATATCCAGAAAATTGCCCAAACCAATGTCATGGAGATTTTCTTCTACGTTTTCTTCTAGTATATTCATAGTTTTGGGTTTTATGTTTAAGTCTTTTATCCATTTTGAGTTAATTTTTGTATATGGTGAGGAATAAGGATTTAATTTCATTCTACAAGCGAATATTCAGTTTCCCAAACACTGCTTATTGAAGACACTGTCCCTTCCCCATTATGTGTTCTTGGCACCTTTGTCAAAAATCAGTTTGGTATAAATATTTGGATTTATTTCTAGGATCTCTATTTTGTCCCATTGGTCTGTGTGTCTGTTTTTATGCCAGTACCATGCTGTTTGGGTTACTGTAGCTCTGTAGTATAATTTGAAGTCAGATAGTGTGATGCTACCAACTTTGTTCTTTTTTGCTCAGGATTGTTTTTGGCTATTTGGGGTCTTGTATGGGTCCATATGAATTTTAAGATTTTTCTTCTATTTCTGTGAAGAATGTCATTGGTATAGGGATTTCATTGGGTCTGTAGATTACTTTGGGTAGTATAGACATTTTAACAATATTAATTCTTCCAATCCATGAACACAAATATCTTTCAACTTATTTTTGTTTTCTTCAATTTATTTCATCAGTGTTTTATAGTTTTCAATGTAAAGGTCTTTAACCTATTTGGTTAAATTTAATCCTAAGTATTGTTTGTAGTTATTGCATATGGGATTGCTGTCTTGGTTTCTTTTTGATAGTTTACTCAGTATATAGAAACACACGATTTTATATGTTGATTTTGTATCCTGCAACTTTTCTGAATTTATTAGCTCCAATAGCTATTTTGGTGGAGTTTTTATGGTTTCTAACTGTAAGATAGTGTCATCTGAAAACACAGACAATTTGACTTCCTCCTTTCCAATTTAGATGCCTTTTATTTATTTATTTATCATCACTTGCCTAATTGCTCGGACTAGGACTTCCAGTACTATATTGAATAGTAGTGTCAAAAGTGGACATCTTGTCTTGTTCCAGATGTTAGAGGAAAAGCTTTCATCTTTTCCCCATTCAGTATGATATTACCTGTGGGTTTACCATATGTGATAATAATATGATATCATATATTTATGGTGTTAAGGTACATTCCTTCTATACCTAATTTTTGAGAGCCTTTTTTAAACCATAAAGAGATGATTAATTTTCCCAAATGCTTCTTGTGCATCTATTGAATGTTCAGTGGCTTTTGTTCTTTGTTCTGCTAATGTGATGTATCATGTTTATTCATTTGCATATGTCGAATGATCCTTGCATTCTTGGAATGACTCCTAACTTGATCATGGTGAATGATCTTTTTAATGTGCTGTGGAATTTGGTTTGCTAGTATTTTGTGGAGGATTTTTGCATCTATGTCCCTCAAGGATATTGGCCTTTAGTTTTCTTTTTTTTATTATATCTTTGTCTGGTTTTAGTGTTAAGATAATGCTGGCCTTATAGAATAAATTTGGAAGAATTCACTCCTCTTTAATTTTCTGGAATAGTTTGAGAAGAATTGGTATTATTTCTTCTTTAACTGTTGGGTATAATTCTACAGTGAAACCATCAGGTCCTGGGCTTTTCTTTGATGACAGACTTTTTATTACAGATTCAATCTTCTTACTTATTATTCATCTGTTCAGATTTTCTATCTCTTCATAACTCTATCTTGATAGGTTGCATGTGTCCAAGAATGTATTCATTTCTTCTAAGTTACTCAATTCGTTGGCATATAATTGTTTATAATAGTCTCTTATGATGCTTTATATTTTGTGATCAGTTTTAGTGTTTCCTTTTTCATCTCTGATTTTATTTACTTGAATTTTCTTTCCTTTTTCTTAGTCTAGCTAAAGATTTGTCAATTCTGTTTATCTTCTCAAAAAACAGACTCTTCATTTTGTTGATCTTTTCTATTGATTTTCTAGGCTCTATTTCATTTATTTTTGCTCTGGTCTTTATTATTTATTTTATTCTACTAATTTTGAGTTTAGTTTGTTCTTATTTTTCTATTTCTTTAAGGTGGAATGTAAGGTTGTCTGGTATTTTTTTTTAAAGTAGGTGTTTATTGCTATAAGCTTCCCTCCTTGTACTGCTTTTGCTGTATCCCATAGGTTTTGGTATAATGTGTTTCCATTTTCATTTGTCTCAAGAAAATTTTTAATTTCCCTTTAAATTTTTTAATTGATCCTTTGTTATTCAGGAGCACATTGTTTAATTTTTATATATTTGTGAATTTTCCAAATTTTCTTCTGTTACTGATTGCTAGTTTTATACCATTGTGTCAGAATAAAAGATATTTGACACGATTTCAATCTTAAACTGTTAGGATTTGTTTTGTGACCTAACATATGATTTATCCTGGGGGAGTGGTCCATGTGTAATTGGGAATAATGTGTATTCCATAGCTGCTGGGTGGAATGTTCTGTGTCCTAATATGTCTGTTAGGTCTATTTGGTTAGAGTATGGTTTAAGTCTGATGTGTCCCTGTTGATTTTGTCTGGATGATACATCCATTGCTGAAAGTGGGGTATTGAAGTCTCCTACTATCATTGTATTGCAATCTATCTCTCCCTGCAGATTGATTAATATTTGCCTTATATATTTAGGTGCTCAGATTTGGGGTACATATATAATTCTTATATCCTCTTGCTTAATTAACCTCTTTATAATTATATAATTACCTTCTTTGTTTCTTTCCACAGTTTTTGACATAAAGTCATTTTACCTGATATAAGTATAGCCACTCCTGGTCTTGCTTTGGTTTTCATTTGCATGGAATATGTTTTTCCATTTCTTCATTTTCAGTGTATATGGGTCCTTCTAGGTGAAGCGAATCTATTTTAGACAGCATATAGTTAGGTGTTGTTTTTAAATCCATTCAGTCACTCTGTTTTTTGATTGAATAATTTAATTCATTTACATTCAAGGTAATTATTGGTAGGTAAGGATTTACTATTGGCATTTTGTTAACTGTTTTTCAATTGTTTGATAGATCCTTTTTTCTTCCCCTCTTACTATCTTTGTTTGTGATTAAGTGATTTTCTTTAGTAGTATATTTTTTATTTCTTATTTTTTGTGTGTATCTATTATAGGTTTTTGTTTTATGGTTACCATGAGGCTTACAAAAAAATTCTTACAGTTATAACAGCTTATTTTAAGCTGATAACAACAACTTTGTTTATTCAAGCTGATAATGACAACTTTGTTTATTATTATTATTAAAACTTCACTCTCCCCCATACATTTTGGATGTCATGTTACAATTTACATCTTTCAATATTGTACATTCCTTAACAAATTATTTTAGTAATTAATATTTTTAATAGTTTTGTCTTTTAACCTTTATACTGAAGATATAATTGATTTACACATTCCTATTACAATACTAGAGTATTATAAATTAGACCATGCTTTTATTAATGAGTTTTGTGCTTCCACATATTTTAATGTTGCTCATTAGTGTTCTTTTCTCTCAGATTGAAGAACTTCCTTTAGCATTTCTTGTGAGACAGGTCTGGTGGCGATGAACTCCCTCAGCTTTTTTTTGGTATGCGAAAATCTTTATCTGTCCTTCATTCCTAAAAGACAGCTTTGCTGGGTACAGCATTCTTGGTTGGCAGTTATTTTCCTTTAACACTTTGACTATATCATCCCATTCCTTTTGGCCCATTGGATTTTTGCTGAGAAATCTGCTACTGGGTGTATTAGAGCTCCCTCATATATTGGTTGCTTCTGTTCTCTTGCTGTCTTCAGGATTATGTCTTTGATATTTGATAATTTTATTATAGTATGTTTTGGGGCAGTGTTATTTGGATGGAAATTGTTTGGTGGCCCTCGAACTTCCTACATCTAGATATTTCTTTCTTTCTTCAGGTTTAGAAAGTTTTCTGCTCTTTCTTTAAATAAGATTTCTACCCCTTTGTCTTTCTCCACTTCCTCTTGAACTCCAATGACTCTAATATTTGCTTTTTTTTATGTTGTCCTATTAATCCTATAAGCTTTCTTTATTCCATTTCATTCTTTTCTCTTTTTTCTCCCTGACTGTATAGTTTCAAATAGCTTTCAGTTCACAAATTCTTTTTTCTACTTGATCAGTTCTGTTGTTGATGCTTTCTATTGCATTTTTCATTTGTTTATTACATTTTTCATCTTCAAGATTGATTTTTTAAATTATTATTTTAAACTCTCTGTTATATTTCTTATTCTTGCCTTTTATTCTTTTCCTCATTTCATTGAAATGTTTCTGTTTATTATCTTGAAGTTTGCTGTGCTCCCTTAAAAAGCTACTTTGAATTCTTTTTTAGGTAGTTCATATATCTCTGTCTCTTTAGGGTTGGTCATTGGTACTTTATTTTGTCCGTTTAGTGACATCAGGTTTCTCTGATTGTTCCTGATTCTTGGGGCTGTGTGTCAATGTCTGTGCATTAAAGAAGTGGGTGTATATTCCAGTCTTTTTAGTCTGCCTTTGTCTAGGAATGCCCTTAAACAATAAGTTTGTCCAGAGATACTAGGCAGGTAGTGCCTGGTCCCTATGCCTGTGACCACTGCAGCTGTTTCAGCACTAGGGGGCACACTAAGCCCAGGACCTTCATGGTTGGCACAGTACTGGGCTGGAATTCTGTGGCCACTGAGGCTGGTGCAGCAGTCGGTGTACTTGAAGACCCTGCCACTGAGGCCGGCTCACTGCTCTGCTTTGTCTGAAACTCATGGCTGCTATAGCTGACTGGCAGTGATTCAGGCCAGAAATTGAGTCAGTTTTGCAGAGGTCATGGGTTCCCTGTTAACACAGGGAAGCTCAGTCCATGGGTACTAGCCTGGATTCACTGGATTCAGGGGCCATGGGAGTCTGCCTGTGCTGGATTTTACTGTGGTAGGCCCAGTGTTGGAGACCAAGGCAAAGTTCTACACTCAGTTCCCTCACTTTCCCCTAAGTGAATAGTACCTCTCTCCTCAGTGTGCTGCTCAGGATTGAGGGAAGGGTGAGATGGGTAATGTAAAACTATCCACCCTACTCTCTTTAATGTTTAATGTGTCTTTTAACATTATCCCATAATTAAGTACTATTATCTTTCACCTGGTTTTCTTAGCTCTTGCTAAGGTATGTTTGTGCACACATAGCTGTTCAAATTGGTGTTTCTGTTGGGGATGATTGATGGAGAGTCCTATTCTGTGATATTGCTGTGCTCTCTTCCAGTGGTAAGTATTGAATTGTGTGGTATGACTTATTATGGCTGCTTAAAGGCAAGGAAAACAATAAAATAAATTCAGAAGGCGAGTACTGATGTTATGTTCCGAGGTGATAGGCTTTATCTGGCAATGGCACATAAATACATTGCAGTAAATAACTTAGCAAGATCAGGTATCAATTTAGCAAGATCAATGTTGATTTAATTTATTCTCTTGTGACAAAAGAACTTACCATGAAATTTATTCTGCATATGTGAGCTTGAGTGTGTATACACACACACAGACATCCATGCATATGAAACATGTGGATAAAGAAAATATGAGCAGGGAAACTATGCAGCATCAGGAACTAACTACCAACAGAAATTTTATGCCATTTCAATTAGCTCAAGGGAATTTTAGTGGAATGTAGGTATATGGAACAGGATGGACAGGAGCAGACAGAGAATAGGCATGACTGCAAAATCATGTCATCTGCTATCATTATCTGCCTAACACACATGTACATTTCTTGCAGTAGTACATATTGAAGCTGAATCTATATTTCACAGTCTCCACCCAGGAGACTTCTCAGTTGAGGGGGGCTGAGGGGATGATATTTCACAACATACAAAAATCTTGGGTTCATGTCGGCAGAAGGAATTGACCTAAAAGATATTTGTTATGTTTTTACCTAGAACCAGTACTTTAGAATAGGGTATTTACTTGTAGGCTGACACATATTTGCACAACTAAATAAACATCTGCATTTTGGTTGACTGACTGACTTGGTAGAAACAACAAACCACAAAATCAATTTGAATGTAAGAGTGGGAGAAATGTGAAAGAAGAAAAAGTTAGAAGAATTTTATATCTTATGAAGATGTTAGCATTACAAAATTTTTACCAAGATGCACTTCATATTCTAAAGGCAGTGATGCAGGAAGTATGTAGCTAGACAGAAGTCAAGGTTGAATTAGTCAAGTTAGGCTAAAACAAGTTAGGCGAAAGTCAAGGTTGAATTAGCCAAGTTAGGCTGCAATAACAAATTAATTCCCAAATCTCAGGGCTTGATGCAGTGAAAGTTTTTTTCTAACTCACACAAAGTCCAATGTCTATTGTCAGAGACTCTCCTCTTCCCAAAGACTCTGGAATCCAGGTTCTTGCCACTTCAGGATTCTGCTGTCTTCACAAGTGGCTTCCAAGTTGTTAGATGAGAGAAAGATGAGAAGGCTATGATGGTTACTTTTTTTTTTTTTTAGATGAAGTTTTGCTCTTATTGCTCAAGCTGGAGTTCAGTCGTGCGATCTCAGCTCACTGCAACCTCTGCCTCCTGGGTTCAAGTGATTCTCTTGCCTCAGCCTCCCGAGTAGCTGGAACTACAGGCGTGTGCCACCACACTCGGCTAATTTTTTGTCATTTTAGTAGAAACAGGTTTCACCATATTGGTCAGGCTGGTCTCGAACTCCTGACCTCATACAATCTGCCCACCGTGGCCTCCTAAAGTGCTGGGATTACAGGCATGAGTGACCACACCAAGTGGATGTTTAATTTTATGTGTCAACTTGGCTCGTCTAAGCGATGACTAGATAGCTGGTAAAACATTATTTCCAGGTGTATCTGTGAGAGTGTTTCCAGAAGAGATTAACATTTGAATTGGTGAACTGAGTAAAGCAGATGGCCCTCCCCAATGTATGTGTGGGCATTTTGCAATCTACTGAGGACCTGAATAAAACAAAAAGTCAGAGGAAATGTGAATTTGCTCTTTCTCTATTTGAGCTGGGACAGTTATCTTCTCCTGCCCCAGGACATTCTGGCTCTTGGGCATTTAGAGCAGTACTTACACCAGCCCAGCACCACCCACCTCCACCCTCCCCAGGCCTTTGGACTCAGATTAAGACTTACATCATTATCTCCATTATCTATCTATCTATCTATCTATCTATCTATCATCTATCTATCTATCATCTATCTATCTATATCTTCTGTTGGTTCTATCTCTCTGGAGGACCCTGACTACTACAAAAGCACTCTGGCTTTTAAGTACCTTAGTCTGAATGTGACAAATGTTATTTCTGTTCACAATCATATTGCCCCAACTCAACTCTGGGGGAGTCTGGGAATTGGAGAGAAGCATATGCACGTTCAACAAACATTAACTGACTTAGCAACTGACAGTGAAGTAAATGACAGATAATGGGTGAAGAAAAGAAACCACAAATAAGTGAATGAGAAATGTAATGGCAGGAGAGCAATAATGACCCCCAAAATCCAGCCTCTCTCTCATGGCATTAATGGATAATCTAGGGCTGATTTTAATCTTCATTTATAAACAGTGCTTTTCTTCTTTCATATTTCTTAATTACAAAGTAATGCATGAGGATATTTAGGGGAAAAAAGAATAAAAAGGAAAATAAAAAATTATATGTATAATTCCACTCCCTGATATAATTATAACATGTTTTTCTCACTTTTTAAATTTTATGTGTCAGAACGAGATATTTTGATGCCCCTTACTGATGAAGTCTGTGGTAAAAACTCTTTTAACTATTACTTCCTCAGAAATCCTCAAGGAATCCACACTAGTAGGAGGCTGGGATATGTGGAGGTCTAAGTCTATAAAGACCGTGTGATACACAACATTACTGGAGTGTGCTAGGGCAGGATGGGGCCATTGAATGCAGTTAATAACTTATACCTCAGAAATAGAGGGCCATCTGCTAATGCACAGGATAAAGGTGGAAACTATAGGCATTTCAGAGAAACACAGGATAAGAAAAAAAAAGTGAGCTGGGATGACCTAGGATGTCTAAGACTGAGATAGAGCTCAGCAGAAATAACTAGACTATTCTAAATTCGAACAATGAGAGACCTGTGAGTGTATTTCAGAAGGCCATGAAATGTTGCCATGAGGTCTCCCAGAGAGAGGGTTTGCTCTGCAGCTAAATGGACCGACATGTCAACCAGACAGAATATTCTTTTTCCAGGAAGCAAAACATAGCCTTGGATGAAAGAGTAAAAATTTTAGCAAGAATAAAGACAGGATAGTGAGTAAAAAGGGCTGGGCTTTGCGAAGGGGAAGGGACAAAAATTGGGAGAGAGAAACAGGGAGAGTGAGGAAGGGACTGTCTAATGTTCCCTGAGTGGAACCAAATGCTTTAAACCTGTGCCAAGCTAATTGAATAAGGTGAAGCTTTGTGCTTATAACTCACGTGATCTTTACATCACCTGTGCTTTGAGATGCTCTCGCATTGTCGTATACACAGTTCGTATACATGAACTGATTGTGTCTTCTGGTTCAGTGGCTGCAGTGTGGAAAGGACGTGGCTGGAGGAAAGAATGAGGGAGAGACCAGAACTGCCGGGAGCACCCTGTTTAAAGGAATCAATCCTGATACTCCCCAGGTGAGGTTAAAAAAAAAATAGAGAAACATGGAAAGAAGGCAGTGCTTTCTACTTGGAGACTGTTTCTGCAGTCTTCCTCTCACCATCCCCTTCTTGTTGAGGCTCATCCCGTTCTGAGGAAATGGTCTGACCCTGCTTTGGAAAGATAGACTTGGATCCTCTAAGCCTGCTGGGGTGAGTCATGGGCAGGACCTACATTATTCCAAAGCAGCAGAGAGAAAGGCTGTGCTAGTCTCTGCTACCACTGTGAAACTTTGGACAGTCTCCACACCCTTGGTACATCTCTACAGCTCTCAAAAGAAAACAGCCAATTGTCCTCAGGAATGACAATTTTTATCAAAAACCTGGGCAAGATGAAAAATTAAATAAATATATTGTCAGTTCAGACTTAAGGCAGGTTGAAGATCCCACAAAAAGGAGGAATGGAAGTGAGTGGGGGAACTATTGCCCATGGGAACCAACAAGTAACTAAAGGGGAAAAGCTGAGGCATGATCAGAAACTCCAGTATTTAGAAATTAAATACAGTCATGTGTTGCATAACAACATTTTGGTCAACAACAGATTGCATATATGATGGTGGTCCTATAAGGTTATAATGGAGCTGAAAAATTCCTATCACGTAGTGACGTCGTAGCTGTCATAACATCACAGCACAATTGATATGGTTTGGATTTGTGTCCCCACCCAAATCTCAAGTCGAATTTTAATCTCCAGTGTTGGAGGAGGGGCCTGGTGGGAGGTGATTGGATCATGGGAGCGGATTTCCCCTTGCTGTTCTCGTGATAGTGAGTGAGTTCTCACAAGATCTTGTTGTTTAAAAGTGTGTAGCGCTTCCCCATTCTCTCTCCTGCTCTGGCCATGTGAAGACATGCCTGCTTCCCTTCCACCTTCTGCCACAATTGAAAGTTTCCTGAGGCAGGCCAGGTGCAGTGGCTCTTGCCTGTAATCCCAGCACTTTGGGAGGCTGAGGAAGGAGGATCAAGAAGTCAGGAGATCGAGACCATCCTGGCTAACACGGTGAAACCCCATCTCTGCTAAAAAAAAAAATACAAAAAATCAGCCGGGTGTGGTGGCAGGCACCTGTAGTTCCAGCTACTGGGGAGGCTGAGGCAGGAGAATGGCGTGAACCTGGGAGGCGGAGCTTGCAGTGAGCCGAGATTGTGCCACTGCCCTCCAGCCTGGGCGACAGAGCAAGACTCCGTCTCAAAAAAAAAAAAAAAAATTTTCCTGAGGCCTCCCCAGCCATGCTACCCGTATAGCTTGTGGAACCGTGAGCCAATTAAACTTATTTTCTTTATAAATTACCCAGTCTCAGGTATTTATAGCAGTGCGAGAATGGACCAATACAACAATGCATTACCTTTTCTATGTTTAGATACACAAATACCATGTGTTACAATTGCCTGAAGTGGTCAGTACGAATATATTCTGTACAGGTTTGTAGCCCGGGACAATAGACTATACCATATGGCCTAGGTGTATAGTAGGCTATTCCATCTAGGTTTATGTATATACACTATGATGTTTGCACAATGATGAAATCGCCTAGCTATGCATTTTTCAGAATATATGCCTGTCATTAAGCAATGCAGGACTGGACTCTCAATTCACACCATAACACTGTAGAGAAGCATTCCCTATAAAGCTGAGAGAATTCTAATAATATTAGTAGTAGAGAGCTGGCATTAAATTTATACCATATCAAGTACAATCATTGAGAAAACTGAGAACAGAAAAAGGTATGATTTTCTCTAAGTCACATCATTATTGAAAATGTGACCCAACACATGAAAAAATATGCAAATGACCCATCAATACGCTGCCAGCCCTCAACTGAAAACAAATAATCTCTCTCCCATCTAATAAACACAAGTAGAGCCTGCTAAACACAAATAAAATTACAACCACCAAAAAAAAATGTATCGCCACGAAACAAAACAAAACAACAAACTCCTATAGGCGCAAAAGTTCATTTTATAAAAAGTGGCGTTATGGCATAGACATTTGGCAAAACTTGTGACAGGGAGAGGATTTGCATCTCTAGACTTTGAATCCATCTGAATCTTAGCACTTTTGACCACTCCTATATATTAACATTGATTTGCTGTCCAGTCTCTACTCCCCCAGGCACACAGCCCTAGATAGAGCCTACAGTGGAGCTAAAACATGAGGGTGAGGAGACCTCCTGATTCCTCCCCCTACTGTGTCCTCACTATGTGCTAGGTGCTTGACACTCATTATCCTACTTAATTTTACAGCAGCCTTGAAAGTTACCTCATCTACCTTACAGATGAAGTAACGGAGGCTCAGAAACATTGAGTTGCTCTCAAATTCACGTAGCTAGCGGATGCTTAAGCTGACACTTGAGCATAAATCGTGTTCTTTTCACAATGCATCTCTCCAGGTCCTGGTTTTGCTCAGAGCTACAAAGTCCAGGACACATCCAGGATTCAGCTCAACTGCTCACATGCCCAGGTCACCCACATGAGTGAGATCTTAAGGCCCATCTGTGAGAATCATTTCACTACATCCTAGTGGCTTCTTTCTCCTGATAAGAGCAAGGAAGGGTGTACTGGTGGTGGATCTCCAAGTGTGGTGACAGCTCTCTTTAAATAAGTGACCTCATTTATTTGAAAACAGCACTGGCCTCATGATGCAGTTGATTCAGAGCCTTGGCCTGCAATTTCAATAGCCCAGCCCTCATCCCATCAGCACCGACCACCATCCAGTGCCTCTCCTATGGGTCTCTTTGCCTCTTAGGCAATGTCCCTGTCTCCAAGCAGCACCACCCTGGCAGCAGGGCAAAGGTATAGGAGAGAGAACACCTGAAAAAAGAGAGGCCAAGTTTGCTGCAAGAGAGCCTCCCTATTTCTTTCTGCCTTCAAAGAGATAGTACATATAGTGGTTAAATTCTCAGGGATTAGAGTCTCTAGCCTGTTCTGACCACCTCCTATTCATGTTTTTTGTGAAAGAGGGACCCTAAATAGAATGAGGTGGCCCAACACATGACAGCCAACACTAGGCAGATGAAATCAACAGCTGTTTATTAGTCACATATACTTGCTGCCTGGGGGAGGTGAACACTACATAGAATACAGGACCACACAAGGATTATGTCTGGGAGCAGAGTGAACCAGAAGGGGCTGTGGGAGGCAGGATCTGTAGTAACAAGAGGGTGAGATGCACCTTGGTTCCTGTGGAAGGGTGAGATTGGCTTGTTTCAGTAGTTTCAAAAGCTAGCAGGGAGGTAAAACACATTAGATTGAGGACCAGGTGGGGACCTGCTGGTCCAGCTAATAGGGGAACTAGGCAGGTGGGAAGCCTCTCCTACTGGGTCATGTGGGGGTCGGGGGCAGTCAGGGAGACAGTCATATGTGGTAAGAATAGGGAAATTTCATGGTTATGCCTTTGGGGCCCAGTGAGGCTCAAAGATGTTCAGGCAGCACTTGAAATTTCAAGGCTTACAATACATTGTCCAAGGTTGAATGTGTCTGCTCCACTATGTTCTGGCTGTATGACCTTGGTCAAGTTACCTCCAAGCTTGCTCTCCTGTGAAACATGCTGTATAGTACTCACCTCATGGAGCCACTGTAAGAATAAGTATAAGGTGCCTTATGTGCCTGGAATCTAACTGTTGAGTAGACGTTAGTTATTGTCATCATCATCTTCATCATCATCATCATCACTGGAGACAGTAACTGTGGTGGATGATTTCCTTCAATTTTGTTCTTGGTTGAGCTGATATTTGAGCAAGATCTTGCTTTTAGGTTTTGGATCATGCAGTGGCCTCATCATTCACATGGAAAATGCAAACATTACTGTGTTCACATCAACTGCCTTGACTTTACTTGGTAGCAAATACTTTCCAGCATCACGAAACAGATGTGGAGGGGTCAGTAAATGGCTTAAAAGGTGAGGGGGAGAAAAAATTCTAGCCAAGTCCTTTCTTTTTGGCTGAAGATTTAGACGACTTATAAGTTCTTTCCTTTTTCTGTCTAAAAAAATCTTTATTTTGACAGAAATGGAAACAAAGAGATTAAAGGAATCAGAAGAGTGATTTGTAATTGGTCTCCAGGCTGCACTTCTGTTTCCATTTGTAAAGAGCAAGCTAGTGAATAAAACTTCACGGAAGGACTTCATTAGCAGTAGCTTTCCTCCTGCAGCCTGGGATTAGAAAAATACTTTAACCTTGATACATTCATTTTATGATTACAATGCCCTTCATCTATCTGTCTATTTTCCTCTTTTCATATTGCCCTGATCCTGGTAGAAGCTTTCAAAATTAACAGAGAATGGTTCCATGTTTCTTGCTTCTTTCTCTTTCTGTTTATTGCTCCCTTTCTCTCTCTCTTTCCCTTTATCTTCCCCTAATGTACCCACCAATCTTTGCTAAGACAGAAAAACAAACCCTCAAGTCTATTAGTGTTGCAATGTTGTTTACATGTATTCTAGAAGTCTGCTAAAGAGGACATAAGCATTGCCCTCAATGAAAAGTCAATGCATATATTAACAGTATTGATTTCCAAAAAGAAATTTATTGAAATTAATAGATATCCAGGAAAAGCACCAAACAGCATGTATTTTTCTACATGTCACCCTCTTTTTACTACAGAACCTGCCTCCCACAGCCCCTTCCGGTTCACTCTGCTCCCAGGCATAACCCTTGTGTGGTCCTGTATTCTATGTAGTATTCAAAAGCTGGCAGGGAGGTAAAACACATTAGGTTGAGGACCAGGTGGGGTCCTGCTGGTCCAGCTAATAGGGGAACTAGCCAGGTGGGAAGCCATCAACTCATCTGCAAAGAAAAAAGGAAACTAAGAATCTGTATATGAGAAAAATATGCATGACTCATTGTATCAGTATGGTGATTATGAAAAAGATGCATAACCTTGTTTTTAAGAATTGATTTGAAATTGGTGTCGGGTGGGTGCCACTGATGTGCATCAGTCTCTGAGGTTCAAGTGTGCAATTGACTTGTATGTTTGTTAATGTGAGATCTTTATTCAGAGTTAAATGTTAATTATAAAACACTTGACTACAGTATCTCAAAGACATAACCACCTTTCTTGTTTGATAGGTGGGAAACCTATCCATTGTATACCAATTTAGTATAATTATGGAGTTTTATTTTACTTTTTTCTTTATCCAGCAACATTTTTGACTTATTTTAGATTAAAGTATATGTCTCGTTAATTATGGCATTTAGTTCTCAGCTTGTAATTGGTATCTGGTGCTTCTAACTCCTAGCGCTCTTAATGTCACTATTCCAAGGGGGCCTGATGAATATGCTTGAAGTAAACTAAAATGGAAAGTACCAACTTTCTGAAATAATTTCAGTTATTTCTTGTGGCTTCCGCAATTTAAGATTGCTCCAGCATAGGGGGTGGGGGTGGTGAAAGGTAGGTGGTACCTCTGATTATCTTTCAATCAGAGGGACTGAGATGGGGGCTCTATATTACTGGCAGGGCTATGTGCCAAAATGTAATCAAATAGGAAACTGGGTGCCAATGGTAATTTTTTGAAATGTGCTTTTATGACATCCTCCACAAAGATGAAAGCAGTGTTCCCTAAAACAAACAAACAGCACCGGACTTGGGCTAAAGCTCTGATATGAAATTTATTTATGTTTCACCAACCCCAACTTGAAAGTAATTGTACATGATTTGAAACTTTTAATTGTTCTTGTTATTTCTCTCTGCAAATAAGGAAATCCTGGCTTTCTGCAAAAAAGTCTAGATCCTGGCTATTGGTTTCTTTTCAAGGTTCTGTCACACTAATTGCTTTCTGTTTGATTCTGTGCCCTTCTGAAATTGAAGGTTGCCTCAAGGCAGGGATAGTAGCTGTGGGATGACTTGTGGGTGTGGGGACTGGGGTAACCCACAGCTGTGGCAACAAGCCAGTCTCATTATCCCACAGCTTCACTGGGCCATCCAGGGGGCCCATTTTACTGCTTCAGATCTGTGCCTATGACTAGAAGGGTGAGAATCTCAAGGCTTTTTCTTTGCATTATTTATCATTTCTGACTGTTAACAGCACTACTTTCTTCTAGGAACCAAACACTGGTCGTTATGGTTTTGTTTTAATGTGGTATTTGGTATTGTATTTCACTGCTCTTCAACCACAGATATAAAAACTAAAAATAGATTAAATGACATGTATTTCACAGGAAATAGACATTTCACTTCTTTTCAGCAATCATGTGACTTTATTGCTTTTACACCAACATATCTCTAATATTACCATGCAATTGCTTCTATTAAGTCTGGCTACACTGATGTGATGAAAGTTGAAGTGACCTTATTGGTATCTGTGAACAGGCATATGCTCAATGAAGTCAAAGATAATTTCATCAGTTGTGTAACAACGGTTTTGTAAATGGGATTTCAAAACCATGAAATCAAAGTATTGTATTAATAAAATGAATTGCTTAGTTATCCAGAAAAGTTGACTCTGTGGGCTTTATAAACATCCCTCTGAATGAAAACTTTACAGAGAGTGATAGTTAACAGGGAAGGCTATGATCCAGACTGCCTAGGTTTAAATCCCAGCTCTATCAGTGTTGCTCACCAGAGAGGAAGCTCCACTGAGTAACGTCTCTGTGCTTCAGTTTCTCATATATCACCTCAGGGTTATAATGTTACCCGGGTCATAAGGCTGTTAACACATGCCTAGTGCTTAGAACAACACCGGGCACCTGGCGGTGGTTTAGTAAACGTCAACTGCCATTATTTTCCTAAAATGTGCCAGGCACTTCTTTCTATTTTGTTCATTAAATATAATTTAGACTTTTCTTGCACACTCTGGGTCATCATTAGGGATTTCATTGATTCCACAGGGACTTCCTGGAAGGGCTCTGAGGGGATCTGCCTGCCCTCGGGGTGGTGCGGTTATATCCTAGAGCCATTAGTCGCCCACCCACCACCTTGTGGGCCAACCAGGGTATTTTCTTGTTTTTTTCCCTCACATCTCTCTCCGTTTTCCACCTCACTGCTTTTTTCTCCCCCAATTAAAACACAACTTCCCACACTACCCTTTCATCATAGTCATCCTGCTTATAATGACCCAAGTCAGTCTTTCCCCCAACCCTCTGGCATTCAGTAAGCTCTCCGAGTCCAGGACCACACACCCGTCCTGTCCCGTGCTCTTCCCCAGGGCTCTGATACACAGCGTGTATTCCACTTACAGGCACGTGCTCGGTGGCCCACTTCCTGGGTTCAGATTCTGGTTTTACAGTTTGCTGACCTGTGTGATCATGAGAAGAATACCCAAAATTTCAAGTTTAAAGCTTTAGTGACGTGATTAATTAAAAAGTTGATAACAGTACTGACTTCTCAGAATTGTTGCAGGTATTAGATGAAGCAAGTCAAGTGGAACAGCTAGAATATAAGTGCCCAATAAAAATTAGCAGTTATTGTAATTGTGGCTAAACTGAGAAAGCAATCCATAATATTCATCTATGTACCTCTTGTATGCTTTGTTGTAGTGCTGGTGAGAAACGTACGAAACTCTAACATGATCAACAGAGTAGGAGTTTTTGGTGTAATGTTGTGGCATTGCAAATAGGACAAAGCAGGGAGTTGAAACAACTATTCTGCTCATTCAAATTAAAACTAAATATCATCTTTTGGCCAGGTGCGGTGGCTCACGTCTGTAATCCCAGCACTTTGGGAGGCCGAGGCGGGTGGATCATGAGGTCAGGAGATCGAGACCATCCTGGCCAACATGGTGAAACCCTGTCTCTACTAAAAATACAAAAATTAGCTAGGTGTGGTGATGGGCGCCTGTAATCCCAGCTACTCAGGAGGCTGAGGTAGGAGAATCGCTTGAACCCGGGAGGCGGAGCTTGCAGTGAGCCAAGATCACACCACTTCACTCCAGCCTGGGCAACAGAGTGAGACTCTGTCTCAAAAAACGAAAACAAAAACAAAAACAAAACAAAACAAAAAACAAAAACCTAAATATCATCTTTTGACTCTTAAAGCAGCATGTTTCGTTTTCTAAAAGGCACCTGCTATCTCATTTTATCTATGCATTAAACTTCAGCTGGACCTGAATTACCTGCTCTTTGTCCACATGGCCCAAATTCACTAAATAATTGCAGGTATGGACTCAATGGTTCCAAGCTCCATTCTGTCTGTAAATTTAAATAAAACTATCCCTTGTGTTTTCTCTGCATAATGATACAATCTAAGCAAATAGAGTTTTTGTCTCCAGGCCACCTGGCTCATGGTGATACTACCACACTTGTTATGGGGCATAGAGTCACAGGCCCCAGGTCTAGAGCAAACCTCAGGGACCATCTAGTTCAATCACATTATTCTACAGATGAGGATGAGGAAGGCTAAAAAGGTGAAGCCACTTGTGTAAGGCCATACAGCTAATAACTAGTCAAGGAACAAGAGGAAGGCCTCCTGTCGTCCATTAGTTGCTGAGCTAAGACTTGTGAAAGTATAAGTGCTCAGACTTATCCATAAGTTTTTCACTAAACTATCTACTTTGATTGTAGGTTTTAATAAAAATTATATTTATTGAAACAACACTGAATCAGGAGTGAGGAAGCCTGGCTTGCCTGACTCTATCTGTTATAATATTGGGAACTGAAACATCATTTATTCCCTAGTCTTCATCTAGAAAAATGGAGAACATGATGCTTTGCTCTGCCACCTTCGCAGGGTTGCTATAGCTATCGAATGAACTGATGAGGGAGAAAGTACTTTAAAGTCCAAGCAGACACTTGTGAGAGCAGGGCTTTGGAGTATTGGTCATGAACCCCAGCTCTGCTATATATCATCTGTGGAACTTTGGTCAACGCAATTCATAAATGGGAATAAAGCTGATCTTACTATTATTAAATACACTTAAAGACCGAATAAAATGTCAGGCATATAAAGTACCTGCCACAAAGTAGACACTCAAGAAATGGTAGCTATTACTAAATAATTAAAACAGTGTACAAAACAGTGGATTGTTGTCTGTTTTCTATTATAGAGACGTGTGACTGCATTCTGTTCAATGCTGTTCCCCATATTATTATATTTCACCTTGTGTGAATTTTTATATATCTTCAACAGCGAGAACGAAATCAGTCAATAATAGAATGAAATCAGTCAATAATAGAGACGCATGACACATTCATGCTGAACTGAACTGAGTACACCTAGAGTACGTTTTGACTTACAGAATGGCTCATTAGAAACCTTCACTGTAGAACTTACAATAGGAAGAAAAGGCTGTTTTGAAAATCAATTCTGAACTTATTCAGGTTGTTCTCAAAACAATGAACTCTTCCACTTCATCCAAATTCAAAATCTGATAAATACAGTGTATGAGGAGATCAGGCACAAATCACAGACCAAGGGGGTCCCTGCACCTCTAAATGAACTTGGCCTGATTGCTCTCTTCATATACAATGTGTGCATATGTATAAACGTCACGAAGCCACGTGGAGATCACCAAAAAGGCCTGTGCGGCAAGCGTGCACACTCCGAGGCTGATTGGGAGAATGGAAACTCCATGTGCAGATATTTTCCCACATAGGAAGCATGGGCACCCTATGGCTCTTTTGGCTTACTCCAATTTTATTCTTCCATTTATGAGGAAGAAGAGAGATTGAAAAATTAGGCTGATGCATAATAATACACATAAATTCATAAAGTCCTTCATTACAAAGTAAAACCGCAGGGTGGGAGTGATCAAAATAAATTGTATTGTCATAAAGCAATTAGGAGAAAATTAGGCAATCATAAGGTGATAAAAGCCTATTAGTTAAAGGGCCTGAAAAACACAGCGGGTTGTAAAAAATTAAATTCTCACACACAGAAAAAATGCAAATACATGCAATTGTCTCTCCATGGCAAAGAGTCAAATTACTGATGTGTGTGAAGAGTTAAAATAGAAGCCCTGAAAAATGTTAAATGCAATTTTATTTCTCATCAGTGCTCAGATTTGAGATTCTACATTCTTAGCTTTTCTTTCCATCACAATAAGCCTTAAAAACAATTCTGTTATTTGAAGGTAAGGAGATACACCCTTTACAATGAAATGTAATAGTATGTAATGAATTTCACATTGATTTCTACTTTTTAACTAATTGAGACCATTCTAGAATTATAGTCTTCAGATGTCAAAAGAATTTTATTTCTAATGCCATTATTGGAAATTAAGAGACTGAAACATGGGGATGTTAAAGCCAAGTTTGCATTTGGCTAATGAGTTAGTTGATGGGAGTAGATCTGATTCCAGAGACTAAATCACTTCTGCTCTTTTTCCCAATCCAGAGCCCTTTCCATTCAGCTATCCTGCTTTTCTTCTATAACGTTAGTGCTTGAAAGAGTTGGGCTATATCAGCTGCTTGGAAGCTTTTTATGTAAAGAGACAGATAGCAATATTTTTAGTTTTGTTGGTCGTAGGGTCTTTCTTGCAGTTACTCAGTTCTGCTGTTATAGTGCAAAAACAGCCACAGACAATACATAAATGAATGAGCATAGCTGCATCCCAATGAACTTTCCTTTCAAAAACAGACTCAGGGCCAAAACTGGCCTGCTGGCAGTAGTTTACCTACACCTGTTTTGTATCTTTTTTTTTTTTTTTCAGAAATAAGTAAGAAGGTTTTAAAATAAGTTAAACCAAAATTTCCAGGTGTCATAGAGATATTTGTAATGGGAAGACTGACCAATTCCCTTACTCAAATGTGTTGCTTTTCCTGAGCACTATTCTGAGGCCATCCTCATTGAGCCCAGTTCTTGGCATTGGTATTACAAACAGAAGAAGCTCCTATCTCAGATTAATCTTACCCTTTTCTTCCTCCGTTTCAGTAGATGGTAACACAATGCAGACTGATGCCAGTACACAATGACCCTGTAGTTATCCCAGGACAGTCCTCTCTCTCTTTGTCCAAAATGGCTGATCTGAGTTTAAGGTAGGAATCTAGCTAATTTTCTGCAGCTGGAAAACCAGTTGTCCCAACACTTCAAATAATCTCTTTTTGGCACTGATTAGGAATGCCACATTTATCATATATGAAATTTCTCTATGTACATAAGTCTGTCTCTAGATTTGCACTTCTGTTTGATGAATGTACCTGTCTATTTCTCTATGAATACATCTTTACTATATTGTATCTCTCTGCCAGGAAAATCTCTATTTAGGTTTTCTTTTGGATTTCTTTAACAAAAATCCTACAGTTTTCTTCATATGTCTTGTACATTTTTATAATAGCTTTTACATAAGCTTCATTTCACTGAGTTCTAAAAGAGCAAACAGTAATACACGTAGCTGAAGACTGTGCACTGAAAGTATAGGAGACTGAACTGTAAACAATTGCCAACTGAGAGCCTGAGAGTGTGGTATAGTTTCTATATCCTTTCTGGTACTAGAAGTGACTGACCAGTGTGCAACAAACAAAACAAAAAAGAAATACAGACTGGACAAGACCAGGGAGAAGAAGAGAAAAAGCCAGACAGTTTTACAAAGGACCTGGCCCCAGTCCAGGAGAGTCTTGGTGAAATATCTTATTAACACCCTCTGGAGGAGGTATCAGAAGCTGTCCCTGGGAACAAGGATTCCAGGAAGAGCTGGGCAGAAGGCACCATCCTGTGAGGTTGTGCAAGCTTTGGAGTTTCAGTTAGATGAAACTGATCTTTCTATGTTTTCCTTCTTCCAGATCTCCACTCTTCCCATTCTGGCTAACTGGCCTCCATTCTCATTATGGACTTGAGTTTATTTAGCCCAGTGTGCCTTATTTTAGTTATTTGTTCTCATTCTTACATTCACTTCTGAGCCTATGTTTATTTGAACTGGCATGATGTTCATTTACTACATGGTACTAGTCTCTTGGTTTCTCTTGCTTTGCTATGAGAATGACCTCTACTTGGGCCATTTTTGACTCTTAGTTTTCCATTCTTGGGCAATCCCCCTGCTACTTTGGTCACCATCTATTCTCCTGGAATATCTCTCCCCTCAGAGGCTGCTGGCCTCCTAGGTGCGACTCCGAGCCAACCCAGTGCCTCTATTTTCCCCACAACTCATTATTGCTCTAGATCACACTGGTAGCTAATTTAAATTATTCTCTGTGTGTTTATGTGTGTCTGTGTGTGTGTGTGTGTGAGTGTGTGTGTGTCCACATTTTACAAAGTAGTATCAAATGCATGCCATAGAGTAGGGTCACTCCTCAACTAATCCTCTTATTTATTTTATAAAGTCCTGTGTTAAATGAACTATTGCAGATATTGAGGAAGCGGTATCTATACCAGATGGATTCAACCAACATATAGAGTCACTCTCTTAGTGAGCACACTGGACAAATCAGGTGAGCGGTGCTCCTTAGACAAAGGCAGATGTTATATGAATGGGTTATTGTTTGTGTTGCCACCCTCTATGACAGTTAACATATTATTTGATGCATATTCTCATGTACATACACTTTTATTGCATAAAGAAAGACACATCTATACAAAGCTATGGCCAATAGCCATGGTAACGTCACCAGAAGAATTCCAGCTTGTGTTTACAGCCTGAATTCACACTCATACGGAGGTCTCCAACCATGGTCTTAGAATTACCTGGCAAACTTTTAAAAGGTAGAGACGCTTGGCCAGGCGTGGTGACTCACGCCTGTAATCCCAGCACTTTGGGAGGCCAAGGTGGGTGAATCACAAGGTCAGGAGTTCAAGACCAGCCTGGCCAAGATGGTGAAACCCCGTCTCTACTAAAAAATACAAAAAAATTAGCTGGGCGTGGTGTTGGGCACTGTAATCCCAGCTACTCGGGGGTCTGAGGCAGAGAATTGCTTGAACCCAGGAGGCGGAGGTTGCAGTGAGCCAAGATCGCTCCAGTGCACTCAGCCTGGGTGACAGAGAGAGACTCCATCTCAAAAAAAAAAAAAAAAAATAGAGATGCTCAGGCCATACTCCAGACCAATAAAACCAGAGTTTCTAAGAGTGGGGCCCAGGCATTCATATTTTAAAAAAATTTCCCAAGTGATTCCAATATGCAGCCAAGGCTGCAAACCACTGTTTTAGCAGAACTTGAGGAGGCACCAACTTTTTTTACTATACATCCTAGTGTCACCAAATCTTCTGTCTCTTAAACTTACAGAAGACTTATGGGAGCTCACTCTCTAATTTAGGTCAGGCAATCTAACTTAGTATTCAACTTGGATTTATTTTTGTCCTTCCTCTATAGCATTAATCCTCTGAACTCGGAAAGCAATGTATCAGAGAGAATTATTTATAATTTTTAAAAGGGCCACATCAGTACTCAGATCCCATGGGTTTGTCTCCACAGGGACACAGCTGTGGTATTTTTGAAGAGCCTGGTAGGAATTTCAACAGAATGAAAAGTCCACTGAGTATTATTAGACTCAAAGCAAGTCCACAGTGTAACAGTACTGTTGCAACAATATTGTATCTGTCAGTCTTTCTAGATGCA
This sequence comes from Pan troglodytes, assembly GCF_028858775.2. NCBI lineage: Eukaryota > Metazoa > Chordata > Mammalia > Primates > Hominidae > Pan > Pan troglodytes. The sequence continues at coordinate 109,929,529 of NC_072401.2, read as the reverse complement.
GACAAGAGGACTCACTGCAGCTAGTGTAAGCAGAAAATGGATTTGTTAAGGGTTAGGATGCAGCTAGGAGGAGTGCCCAAACCATGCCATGGGATTGCTTCTATAAAGACTCTGCTGCTGCCACTGGAGGACTAGATGGGGCAGTTCACACTGAGGACTTGGAACTAGACTCCTGTAAGTTCTGTTAGCACCTATGCCTCCCTGCAACAGATGCCTCCATCACTAGCTTTGCCAAGTGATGTCCTTTCTCAAGGTGCACTTTTCTAAGTGGAAATCTCACCAATGTGCACAATGCACGTTGTGCAAGATTGTGCCCAGCTGCAAGAATTGCTGGAAAACAGTACTTTTTTTTTCTCTTTTTTTCTAATTTTAATTTTTTAAATTCTACGCCCACTGGGATGCAAATAGTACTTTGTTTTAATACTGGGGAAGCAAAACAGAGATTATGAGGAATTCCTAAACACAGAAAGGATGTTTAAAAGATTTAGAATGGCCTCAAAGAATGACAATCACCATTTTGTGTTCTTTCACTTTTCTTCCTAGAGGTACCCTGTGTGCACACACTCTTACTAAAAATTTACTGGAAAATAACTGATATCATTCATGTCTATATGAATTTAAGACTCTGGCACTATCTCTTTCTAGAATATTTGCATGTTGTCTCATCTCTGATTGTATTAGCCGTTTCTTGCATTGCTATAAAGAAATATCTGAGGCTGGGTAATGTATAAAGAGGTTTAATTGGCTCACAGTTCTGTAGGCTATACAGAAATCATGGTGCTGTCATCTGCTCGGCTTGTGGTGAGGCCTCACGGGGCTTTTGCTCATGGCAGAAGGCAAAGTGGGAGCAGGAGTGTCACATGGCATGAGCAGAAGCAAGAGGAAGAGGGAGGTGCCAGGCTCTTTAAACAAACGGTTGTTACATGAACTACCAGAGTGAAAATCCACTCATTATCAGGGGGATGGCACCAAGCCGTTCATGAAGGATCTGCCCCCAATGACCCAACACCTCCTACTAGGACCTCCTCCAACATTAGGGATTACATTTCAACATCAGATTTGGAGGCGACAAGTATCTAAACCATGTCACTAATAATGGAGTGGAAGGAAGGCTTTATTTTTTCCCCCCAAAAAATTAATCCTCGAAGTGTTCCCTGCAACCCCACTATATTAGTCCATTCTCACATTGCTATGAAGAAATACCCAAGACTGGATAATTTATAAAGGAAAGAGGTTTAATTGACTCACAGTTCCACAGAGCTGGGGAGGCCTCAGAAAACTTACAATCATGGCAGAAGGGGAAGCAAATACATCCTTCTTCATATGGTGGCAGCAAGGAGAAGTGCAGAGCAAAGTGGGGGAAAGTCCCTTATAAAACCATCAGATCTCGTGAGAACTCACTCATGATCACGAGAACAGCATGGAGATAACCACCCCCATGATTCAATCATCTCCTACTGGGTCCATCCCCTGACACATGGGGATTATGGGAACTACAATTCAAGATGAGATTTGGGTGGGGATACAGCCAAACCATATCACTTACCTACTCTGATTTACACACGATGTGTCCCTGAAGTCCAGAGTTGAAGTTTACAATCAAGAAAGTTTACAGAGTACTTGAAGCAAATCTGGAAATAACTACACTAAAATACTAATAGAAAATTAAAGCTATGAGGAAATGCTGGTAAGAGAATGCTGAGAAAATATGAAAAGAAAATACAATAGATTGTATGGAGAAGATGGTACTCTTTCTGTCAGGGACAGAACAAAGGGAATTTTTTTAAATTATAGAATAACAAAAGGAGTTTATTTAGACCAAAAGAACAGCTCCCCACAGGGTTGTCCTCAGGACCCTCAGCAATTCCCTTGGCTTTTCAGTAGAGGAAATTCTCATCTAAGGCAGATGGTTTCCAGGAGGACTTGCCTAGAGGCAATATAATGACCCAAATAATCTCTTCAAGTTTTAAAGGTTTTGATGCTGTGAAAAAGCTTATTCTTAGTCCTTCAGTAGAAACCAAATTAGTGTCTTCAAGTACATTGGTTAAGTTTGTGGAGCCAAATGAAGTCTCTGAGTACTTAATGGAATGTGTGAGTAGATACACATCTGAGAGCCTGCCTGTGCAGTGATCTAGTCTTAGCCTCTTCTCATAGCACGAGCAGTTTGCTTCCATCTTGTCCCCCTTGCCTTCCTACCCAGAGTGGCCCCTTGCTTTCTGAAAAGGAGCAAAAAAGTCTAAAACACAGACTTCAAAGTCAAAGGGAATTCTATTTTAACATTATAATTTCATTAAACTGTTACCAATGATGAAAGGTCATCAGTAAAGAACAAACAAGATAAGGATTGGTCTGGACATCCTCCAGAAAGGCTGAGGAAGGAGTGGCTTCAGAGAAAAGCACAACATAATTAAATCTGTGCTGGCTGCTGATATTGCATTTTCAATTCTGTCTGCGCACAGGAGGGAGCCATTTTCTATCACATTTGGTTAGTGTTGGTCCAGTTTCACTGCGCAAGAAAAAATACTTGTTGGAACACTTACTGTGTTATCAAGCTACTTGAAGATGTTACTGTTTCTTTTTTTTCTTCTTTTTTAATACAACTTTTATTATTATTATTTTGGAGCAGTTTTAGGTTCACAGCAAAACTGAGTGGAAAGTGCAGAGATTTCCCTTATATGCTCTCTGCTGACACACGTATAGCCTTCTCCATTATCAATATCCCCCACAAGAGTGGTATATTTGTGACAATTGATAAATTAACATTGACGCATCATAAACACCCAAAGTCCAGAGTTTACATTAGGGTTTTTTCTTGGTGGTGTACATTCTGTGAGTTTTCACAGACATTTAACAACATGTGTCCACCAATATAGTATCATACAGAGTATTTTCACTGCTCTAGAAATCCTCCGTGCTTTATTTGTCACCACCCCATTATACTCTGGTAACCACTGATCTTTTTATATTCTCAATAGTCAAAAAAAAAAAAATTAGAGTAGCTCACGCCTGTAATCCCAGCACTTTGGGAGGCCGAGGGAGGCAGATCACCTGAAGTGAGGAGTTGGAGACCAACCTGGCAAATACGGTGAAACCCTGTCTCTACTGAAAATACAAAAATTAGCCAGATGTGGTCCCGGGTGCCTGTAATTCCAGCTACCTGGGAAGCTGATGCACGAGAATCACTTGAACCCAAGAGGTGGAGGTTGCAGTGAGCCGAGATCGCGCCACTGCACTCCAGCCTGGGCAACAGAGCAAGACTCCATCTCAAAAAAAAAAAAAAAACTCATTCTCAGTCCTTCAACTTTGTTCAACTTTGTTTTTTTCTAGGATGTCATATAGCTGGAATCATACAGTATGTAGTTTTTTCAGACTGGCTTCTTTCACTTAGTAATGTGGATTTAAGATTCCTCCATGACTTTTCATGGCTTGATAGTGTAATTCTTTTTAGCACTGAATAATATTTATTGTTCGGATGTACCGTAGATTATCTATTCACCTACTAAAGAAAATTTTGGTGCTTCCAAGTTTTGGCAACTATGAATAAAGTTGCTATAAACATCTGCATACAGGCTTTTGTTTGGTTGTAGGTTTTCAACTCCTTTGGGTAAATACCAAGGAACACAGCTGCTGGATTATATGGTAAGAGTTTTCTAAGAAACTGCCAAACTGTCCCCCAAAGAGGTTATACCACTTTACATTCCCACCAGCAATGAATGAGAGTTTCTTTTGCTCCACATCCTTGTCAGCATTTGGTGTTGTCGGTGTTCCGCATTTAGCCATTCTGGTGTGTAGTAGTGGTGTCGGGCTGCTGTTTTAATTTGTATTTCCCTGATGACATATGATAAGGAATATCTTTTAATTTGCTAATTTCCATCTGCATACCTTCTTTTGTGAGGTGTCTGTTAAGGTCTTTGGCCCATTTTTAATTGAGTTGTTTGTTTTCTTATTGTTGAGTTTTAAGTGTTCTTTGTATACTTTGGATAACGGTCTTTTATCAGATGTGTCTTTTGCAAATATTTTTCTCCCAGTCTGTAGTTTGTCTTTTCATTATATTAACATTGTCTTTCACAGAGCAGAAGTTTTTAATTTTAATGAAGCTAGAGTTTATCATTTTTTTGTGGATAGTGCCTTTGATGTTGTGTTAAAAAAGCTACCTTCATATCCAACGTCATCTGGGTTTTCTCTTATGTTATGTTCTAGGAGTCTGGTAGTTTTGCATTTCACACTTAGGTCTATGGTCTATTTTGAGTTAATTTTTGTGAAGGGTATAAGGTTTATATCTAGACTTATTTTTTTGCAAGAGGAAGTCCAGTTGTTACAGCACTATTTGTTGAAAAGGCTATATTTGTTCCATCTTATTGCCTTTGTTCCTTTGTCAAAGATAAGTTGACTATATTTATATGGATTTATTTCTGGACTGTCTATTGTGTTTCATTATTTTTCTATTCTTTTGCCAATATCACACTGTCTTGATTACTGTAACTTTATATGATGCCTTGAATTGGGGAATGTCAGTCCTTTAGCTTTGTTTTTCAATATTGTCTTGGCTATTGTGGGTCTTTTGCCTCTCCATATAAACTTTAAAATCCCACAAATAATTTGCTGGAATTTTGATTGGGATTGTATTGAATCCATAGATCAAGTTGGGAAGAACTGACATTTTAACAATATTGAGTCTTCCTATTCATGAACATTAAAAATCTCTGCATTTACTTCTTTGATTTCATTCATCAGAGTTTTGTAGTTTTGTTTATATAGATATTCTACATATGTTGTTGGTCTTATACCTAAGGATTTAATTTCAAGGTTACTAATATAAATGGTAAATTGTATTATGGGTTTTTTTTGTTTGTTTGTTTTTGTTTTTTCTTTGAGACAGAATCTCGCTCTGTAGCCCAGACTGGGGTGCAGTGGCACAATCATGGCTCACTGCAGCCTTGACCTCCTGGGCTCAAGCAATCCTTCCATTTCAGCCTCCTGAGTAGCCGGGACCACAGGCATGCACCACCATGCCTGGCTAATTTTTGTGTTTTTTGTAGAAGTGGAGTTTCCCACATTGCCCAGGCTGGTCTTGAACTCCTGATCTCAAGCGATCTGCCTCCCTTGGCCTCCCAAAGTGCTGGAATTACAGGCCTGAGCCAACACACTCTGCCATGTTTTTCATTTCAAATCTCACTTGTTCATTGCTGGTAGATAAGAAAGCAATTGACTTCTGCATAATAACCTTGTATCCTGCAACCTAGTTATAACTTCGTATTAGATTCAGGAGGTTTTTTGTTGCTGTTTATTCTTTTGGATTTTCTACATAAATGATCATGTCATCTGTAAACAGTTTTATTTTTTCCTTCCCAATTTGTATATACTTTTTATTTCCTTTTTGTGACTTATTGCATTAGCTAAGACTTCCAGTACCACATTGAAAACAAGTGTAAGAAGGGACATCTTCTTCCTGATTTTAGGGAGAAAGCTTTGAGTTTCTCATCATTAATTAGGATGTGAGTTTTAGGGTTTCATTGTGGCTGTTCTGTGTCAAGTTGAGGTTCCCTTCTACTTCTGGTTTAGCGAATTTTTATTATGAATGGGTGTTGGATTTTGTCAAATGCTTTTTCTGCATCTATTGATAATCATGTGATTTTTCTATTTTAACCAATTGATATAATGGATTACCTTAGCCGATTTTTGAATATGGAACCACCCTCGCATACCTGGGATAAGTCCCACTTGGTCATGACGTATAACAATTATATGAGCAGAATGCTCACACATTGTTGGATTCAATTTGCTAATATTTTGTTGAGGATTATTGCACCATGTTCATGAGAGATACTGGTTTGTAGCTTTCTTTTCTTGTAATGTCTTTATCTGGTTTCAATATTAGGACAATGCTAGCCTCATAGAATAAGTTAAGAGGTGTTCTTTCTACTTCTATTTTCTGAAAGGAATTGTAGAGAATTGGAATGGTTCCTTTGTTAAATGTTTGTTCTAATTCACCAGTGAACCAATCTGGGTCTGTGTCTTCTGCTTTGAAAGGTTATTAATTATTAAATTTCTTTAACAAAGATAGGGCTACTCACATTGTCTATGTATTATTGTGTGAGTTTTGACAGATCATGTCTTTTAAGAAGTTTGTCTGTTTCTTCTAGGTTATCGAATTTGTGGGCATACAGTTGCTCATACTACCCTTTGTTATCCTTTTAATGTCAATGCTCTCTACAGTCTCCTCTTTCATTTCTGATATTAGTAATTTGTGTCTTCTCTGCCTTTTTCTTCATTAGCCTGGCTAAAGGTTTATTGATTTTCATGTCTTTGCAAAGAACCACTTTTGGTTTAAGTGATTTTCTCTATTGATTTCTTGTTTTCAATTTCATTGATTTCCACTCTGATTTTTATTACCTTGTTAATTCTGCTCACTTTGGGTTTAATTTTCTCTTCTTTTTCTAGTTTCCTAAGGTAAAAGTGTAGATTACTGATTTTAGATTATTTCTTCTTTTCCAATATGTGCATTAAATGCTATCATTTTCCCTCTAAGCACTATTTTTGCTATAGCACACAAATTTTAATAAGATGAATTTTCATTTTCACTTAGTTTAAAATATTTTAAAATTTCTCTTGAGAGTTCTTCTTTGACTCATATGTTATTTAGAATTGTGTTATTTAATTTCCACATATTTTGGGATTTTCCAGTTATATTTCTGTTATTGATTTCTAGTTGAATTTCATTTGTGGTCTGAGAGCAGACACTGTATGATTTCTATTAAGTTTGTTAAGGTGTGTATTATGGCCCAGAATGTGATCTATTTTGGTGACAATTCCATGTGAGTTTGAGAACAACGTGTACGCAGCTGTGGTTAGCTGTAGTAGCCTAAAGATGTCAATTATGCTGCTGTTTCTTAAACTTCCAAGTTCCATTCTGTTCTTGGATGTATATATTTTGCTATGGGAGTCTGTCATAGATGTCACAGCAGCGGGCAAAGTGTGAAACAGGGGGCCTAAACAAATATTTTAAAAGATATGCTTATTTCCACTCAAACTCTTGAGGAATGAATGAATGGAAACAAAAATATCTTGATAGATATTAACATCCAGCACTTATTTATTTACCAGACACTATAAACATACCATCTCAATTTTATCTTCAAAAAAATGCTCATGAAGTACCTACTATTGAGGAAAGGGAGGCTCAGGAATATTAGGGAATTTGTTCATAGCTAAAAACAGGATTTGCTCATAATCTTTCCATTGGGCTACACTGTAACTTTCGGCAGATTTTATTGCAATCAGCAGAAGCTGTTGAGTGATATAATGAACACTATCAGTGTCCTGCCATATCCTATTGCCCTTCCCATTTGGTGTATGCTGCCCACCTTCTAACTGCTAGCTCTGGCAAATTCTTTGCCTGAAGACTTTCCCTGGCTAATTGGAACCCATTCTGCTTCTGCAGCAGTACAAAAGTATCCACACATGAGTGCTCTACGTCCACCCAACCAGTTGTCAACCACTGACTGAGAGGAGCTGGTACAGAAATATCCTAGCTGCTTCATTCTTTAGGTAGGACAACTCTAAGATGTGTGTTCTACACTGGCTCCAAGTGAGTTCTCCAGCAAGAATATGCTTCAGTTATCCACAATGGTAAGTAACTTGCTTGATAACAAACCTTTTATTGGCTGCTTCCTTCCCTTTCTCAACTCCTCACCTTCTTATCAGTGTTTGCTAGCATTGCCGTTCAAATAAACCACTTGTATTGGATCCTTGTCTCAGAACCCACAGGAACTCAAACTAAGACAGTTGTGCTTATACCTTGCTACTAATAAATAAAAAATTGGGGCTAGGTGCAGTGGCTTATGCCTGTAATCCCAGCATTTTGGGAGGCTGAGGTGGGTGGATAGCTTGAGCCCAGGAGTTTGAGACCAGCCTGGACAAAATGGTGATACTTCATTTCTACAAAAAACGCAAAATTAGCTGGGCATGGTGGTGTGCGCCTGGAATTCCAGATACTCAGGAGGCTGAGGTGGGAGGATTGCTTGAGCCTGTAGGGCAGAGGTTGCAGTGAGCTGAGATTGTGCCACTGCACTCCAGCCTGGGTGACAGAATGACTTCCTGTCTCAATTTTAAAAAAATGAGGCTGAGTTAAGTATGATGGTTTGATTGAAAAATGGCTCCAATTTTGTACCCCTCTCTATATCCAAACCCTTTATAATGTGAGTTTGCAGCTCCTCCCACCAAGAGACAGAGTATATTTTTCCATTCCTTATATCTATATTGGCTTTGAAATTTGCTTTGGCCAACATAATGAGGTGGAAGTGACAATCTGCCAGTTTTGAGCCTAGACGTCATGAGGTTTGGTGAGCTTCTGAACATGCTTGCTCTCTCACTCTTGCTCTTGCTTTCACTCTCTCAGAGGTCTCCCACCTGCATAAAAACAAGTCTAGGCTAGTTTCCTGGAGGCTAAAAGCACATATGGAACCAAACCCTTCAGAGGCTCTAGCCATCTGACACCAGCCAGCCCTTAGCTGACGCACCAGCTGACCACAGATACATGAATAAATCCAGCTATTCTCAGCCAAGTACAGCCCAGATCAGCAAAACAACCTAGAAAAATGAGAGACTTTGGGCAAAAATAAATGTTTATCCTGTAACCCACCGCTCTTTTCTATGCAGCACTTTTGTGGCAATAGATAACTGATGCAGGTACCGTGAGCTCTGTTGATTTCTGTTCTTTCCACTTCCTTCCTTTTGCCATAGCCTCTTCATACTCTCTGCTAGTGTTTGTAAACATATTAATATTTTCTTCTGATCACTGATTAAGCTGAAACTGCTAAGCAATGTGTAGTAGCCTCTGCCGTTAATTTTACTGCAATCTAAAGTTTCAGAAAATCTTTTTAAACCTTTCCTTCAGTTACTCTGTATATTGCATGTTGAGTAGCTAGTGTATTTTTATTAGAAATGATTAAACTATAAGGAATTGTCTAAAGAGAGAGTAGAGGGCTTGAGGGAACACAGGGACCTCAGAGAACATAATGGGAAAGGACAATTCTCTCCAGAAAAAAAACATTTTAAAACAGCAAAGAGAAGATGAGAGACAAGACCATGGCTCCATTTCTTCATTCTGCAAATTGTTCAGCTTCTACTGTGTTCAATGCTGAAGATTCTAGGGCGTATAAAAAGATGGTCCCTGCCTTTGAAGAACTAAGATTCTAGTAGAGGATTGTGCCCAGAACAAAAAAAAATTAAGTAATTCTCTATGTTCTGGAAGTTTGAGAGAACATTTAGTAAATGCATGTTTCTTATTTGGGGATGATGTTAGACAATGAGAAAGTTCCTATGTGGCCTGAGGCTTCCTGGAGGGCAATACTAAGAAGATCAAAAGCGCAAGGACTGGCAGGGTAAGGTCAGTACTAGTGGGAGGGAGGACTTGACAGAGAAGGAGCTGAGAGGGAATTCACAACCACTACCATGCTTCAGTGCATGCAGTGGAGTCCTGAGAATCTGGGAGGCTGGAGATGGCGAGGTGCATCCGGAGGGCTCCCATGACTTCTCAGGAAGAGAAATAAAGCTTCTGTGGTTGCTGAGGGAAGTAGGTTTTATAGTCGCTCAGTAGTTCACAGATTTACAGAGAGTCTACATACTTAATGGCAATGAATGTGTCATTTGGCATTTGTGTTAATTAAACTTTTTAATAAAACTTTGGGTTAAGAGTGCTTATCTCATATTTCAGACATTCCCAGGAGTGCTTATAAAGTGGCTCGAAGTAGGAAAAATATGCCATTTGGCAATATTCCATGAAACTAATTACCATAAAGAAGTCATGAAAATTTGCACAGAAGGGCTTGCTGCAAAAATTTGAATCAATTCAGAAGATAATTTACCGAGTTTGGCCAGATTCTCATTATATCCCGTCCCTCACCTCCCACATAGAAGCTTGAAAAGATTCTGTCACTTTGCCTCCCTGAATTTCAACCATCTGAATTAGCCCCTTACAATCTGACTTTTTAGGACCTCATGGAGGTCTGTATACTAACACTATGATATAGCACGGTGTGTTTTTCTTTGCTTTTTAGAACAGACTCATTGACATGAAATACATCATCAAAGTTCCCAATTTAGATCAAGTTCTCCATGGTCATCTTCTGAGACACAGAAAATGGTATCATGTCAGCCACTTGAATGCCAGCTCATTGAGGGCAATGATTTTACCAGTTCAGTTCAGCTCAATTGTATTCCCAGTGCCCGACGTATTTGTTCAATAAGTGGATAAAAGGATTAAATACCATCTCATGCCCAAGAATAACAAAGCCAGTTAAAAACAAAAACAAGAACAAAAGTGAGCACTTCTTCTCTAGGGAAATGAAAAAATAAAGCATTTCTCAATAATATATGAATTAGGGGTGTCTATATAGAAATTATTTCTATGTGGCCCAGGGTATAAAGGGGCCTTAGAATAGGCCAGGGCAAATGTCTTAGGTCTCATAATTTGAAAGTCTCTGGGCAGCTCTCTATAACTCTTGTCTCAATCATATTCTGACTATCTGCCCCTATTCAAAAGAACCATATGTGGCCCATGATGGTAGAGAGAGAGAGATGGCCCCCTTTCTCTGGTAGGTCTGAGCCAAGGGGATTTTGAATAACAGAAGACTGGTAGGTAGTGTTCTGAGAAAGAAAGTACTGGTCACAAAAAAAGATGATGAGGCCGGGCGCAGGGGCTCATGCCTGTAATCTCAGCACTTTGAGAGACCTAGGCCAGCGGATCACTTGAGGTCAGGAGTTTGAGACCAGTCTGGACAACATGGTGAAACTCCATCTCTACTAAAAATACAAAAATTAGCTGGGCATGGTGGTGGGTGCCTGTAATCCCAGCTTTTCAGGAGGGTGAGGTGCGAGAATTGCTTCAACCTAGGAGGTGGAGGTTACAGTGCAGTGGATGGTGCCACTGTACTCCAGCCTGGGCGACAGAGGAAGACTCCATCTCAAAAAAAACCATGATGGGTCCCTCCCAGCTTTCTCTGTTTTGTGGTCTTCTGTCTTGATTCTTTGGTTTTATAAAATACCTTTTCTTAAAATAATGACATTATTTTTATTGTTCTTCAGATTTAATTTGGTTCTAGGTGTCTGTGAAAGATTTGTGACTTGCTGCTTTGCAAGTCACACCTGGTAAAGCATTCAGTGAGGTCCTCCCCCATACTGTCTGTGACTCCAGTCTTCACCATCATCAGCCCTGCATTGGCATGCAGAGGAAAGTCATTCTGGGTAAATGATTTCTGTCGCTGAAATCCTATGAACACAATTTTCTCAGTTTCATCTATGGAAGACAAAGATGTAGCTCTGGTATTTGATAAACATCAAAAGCATTTGGCTTAATCTTGACTTTGTCAGCATGGGCTTTCTTTGAAACCAATAAGAAATGCTTTAATTGAAAACCAAGGGATGGATTGGGGCTTTTGGGCAGTACTCTGGGACTACTCATGCTTTGCTGGCATAAGGAACAGAACTAGTGTTTGTCAGTAAATGTGACCCTTTGTCTGGGGTTATCAGTCCTAGATGAGAGTCTCAGAGTTGGAAAGGACCCTAATAGTTTCAGGGTCTAACCATTCATTTTGTGCTTGTGAAACGGGCAAAGTTCCCTTGTGCCCCTCGCAGGGTGTGCTATGGTGGTATGGCTCGCTTCTTCAGTGCCCCGCTGCTCAAAACCCCTAGTGGGAGCAGGCAGACAGGCAGGTCATGGGGAGCGTGGGCTCTGACCCCACAGCAGCATCTAAGGGTGAATGTTTACAGCTCCTGAAGCCCCCGTGGGCATGTTACAGTGTGCTCTTTTAGTTTTGCCATCTGTAGGTGGCTTGTGTTAATCAGCTCAGGTAGAACCTTTGCCTTATCGCAAAGACAGAGGGCTTTCTCTATCCTGGGGTTCTTGTCTTGGTGTACTGGAAAAACTGGATCACACGTGGGCTTGGAGAAGGAGTGCACGGTTTTACTGAATGATGGAAGTAGCTCTCAGCAGATGGATGGGGAGCCAGAATGGGTATGGAGTGGGAAAGTGGTTTTCCTCTGGAGTCAGGCCGCTCCGCAGCTGGACTCTCCTCCAACCGCCCCAGCCAAATTCCCCTGGGCGTCCACATTGTTCTGCCAGTTGATGGCCTGATGCGTCTGCTGGTGCCTGTTGGTGTGGTCTCCCACTCCTCTGCTCCTCTCGATGTCCAGTCGCCTGTGTGCTTGTCTGCCGGTATGTTCCTCTGGAAGTCCAGCTGCTTGTGTGTGTGCGCCCATTAGGGACTCAGGTTTTATAGGCACAGAATGGGGGGCCTGGTGGGCCAGGCTGGTCTTGGAAAATGCAATATTTGGACGCAAAAACAATAGGGCTTGTCCTCACCTAGGTCCATGGGCACAGGCCCAAGGGTGGTGCCCTCGCCAGGGACCCCACCCTTCTCCTCCCAGCATTTCCCTGTCCCCCCTCCCATATCACTTGCATCACCACAATGACATATTGCCCATCTCTGCCTCTGCTCCTCAAGACATTCCATCTCATACAACAGAGATTGCAAACTGGCAGTCCACAGAAGAGTTTCATTTGGCATGCCTAGAATTTCAATGTTTTTAAAAAGTATTTGTTAACATTTAAAAGTTGGGAGAGTCCTCATAGATTCTCAGAACTCTGGCTTCTCCTGAAAAGCAGTTAACAACATTGGTGAAACAATAGCCTGGAGCACAGTAGCCATTCCCCACTTACACAAAGCATATGCTCTCCAGCTCACCCCAGTTTCCAGCCAGACTGCTTTCCATTCGTTTACGTTGCTTTTGTAAGCCTTTCAGTATCTGACTTCTGTCCGAGAACCCCTGTTCACTGTCTTGACATTGTAAAAGACCAACCCTAGTCTGTATGAGTGTCCATGTTTTTTTTTTAAAAAGGAGAACACAAGTTAATTTCTCCAGTTACAGTCTTCCTGCTATGGTTCATGTTTTCTGCACTCTTCTAATTTGTGTAAAGACACAAACCTATTGATACTCTAGTTCATTTTAATGTTGGACTCAAACATTATTTGGGCTCTCACAGGGTCTACTGTTTTTTAATAGGTTCTGTAGTTGGTGTAAGAATAAGTGAAGAATATGGTCTCCATATTGAAGGAGTTAATAGCGCATTTAGATGAAGTGAAAGGATGGTTGAAAATAGTTGAGGCAGATTAATATGAATGAAGTAATAAATAGATCAGGATAAATGCTATCACCCAGCTGTGGGAATCCCACCTGCAGAGAGGTTCACTTATTTGGCATTGGCTAGCTGGTTCTTCCTGTGTTGAGAAAACAACTGAGTGCTTTCCCAGCATCCAGTGCTGTTAGACCCGACTTGAAAGAAACAAGTATCTTGTCCACAGGGGAGCTGAGTCTGATATCTTTGTCTAATATCAGACTCAGTTCTTTTAATGTCATCAAAGCAAATTTCTTAAAGGTCCTTTGCTTTTTCTGGACTCACTTATTGTTGCGTGTTGTGCTAAGCTCAAATCATGGGAAAGCTAAGATTGACTTTACATTCATATTCAAAATAGAGCATTCAAAAAATAGCATTACAGCTGCTTTCGGGTGGTCTAAATGCCTCCTCAAACTTGGAGAGCCCACCCAGCTGTTAGGAGAGTGAATTTCTTACTTCTAAATGATCAGATTTCTATTTACACATTAATAACAGGACTTCCTTCAACAGTACCTCTCAGAAAATGTAAATTTTAAAAATATACGTATACACACACACACATACAGACACAAAGAGAGAGAAACAAATAGGGAAATTGTAAATGTAGAAAACGTTACCTTAAAACATATCTCAAGACATACATTGTCTAATCTTGTCACAAGCAGATAGCAGTGAATACACAATTGACCATCTTCCTGAGCTTCTCCATGAAGTGAAAGAAGCTGATCCTCCCCACTGGGTCTCACTGGCTCCCCAGCTGTTTAACATCAACAGATACTGGCATGGCACACCACATTTACTGGACAAATCTATTATTAGTTGGGAAAAGGGGAATTGTTTCAAGTAAAATAAAATATAACCCAAATCTTTAACCCAATCCAAGCTCTATTCCATTTCTGGAAGTCTGATCTATATAGTTTACATTTTAAACTGTGGCTTTTTCAAACCCTAACCTTCTTAAAGGGTGACTTAGGGCTGGCCACAAATCATATAACACAAAAGTATTTTCCCTGATGCTATTTCTAGCCTGGTTGAAAACTGAAAGCTTTAGAAATCCACCAAGACTACCTAATTTTGCTAGATTTTTAGCTCAATATTGAGGCCTGTGGGTTTGGATAAAGCTCAGAGAAGTCTGTGGTAATACCTCAAGACATACATTTTCATATAAGATAATATGAGGCAAAGAGAGAGTGGGAGTGTAAATGAATGTTTTTAAATGGCGATCCAGTATTTTATAAGTTCAAATGGTTTTAGTTGTCATCCAAAGTAAAATTGCAATTGAAATGGAAACAATTTAATTTGTCTTAAACATGCTAGATGGTAAGTGAAGTTACTGAACTCCAATCAATGTGGTCAAGGCATAGGTACTTAGGTCCACTCTGAGTGTGGTCATTGAAAGAATTCTGAAGAATGAAGATTTAGGAGAGCACCACGAGACAGTGGCTCGTGGAAGACAGGCTTGGGAAATTTATCTAGAAATCATTGAATCAATCCTTGAATTGGTATAGGCTTTACAGGAAGCAGAGAGAAGTGAAGCCAAAGTAAGAAAGACCAAGACCTAGAGACAGGACTCAACGTGATAATACTCAGACAGAGCTTCCACTGGTAAAATAAAAACCCTTTGTGTTGAACACGGGTGCCCTTCCCTTTACAAAGTGGATTTCCTTCTAAGAACTTAAAAATAAATGAAATTTTGGTAAAGTGATTCCTACTGGAGGAATAAATGAAAGAATCTTTTGTTTTTGTTGTTGTTGTTGTTGTTTTATTTATTATTTGAGACAGGGTCTCACTCTGGTTGCCCTGTAGTGGCCCAATCTCGGCTCACTGCAGCCTCAACTTCCTGGGCTCAAGTGATCCTCCCACATCAGCCTCCTGAGTAGCTGGGACTACAGATGGGTACCATCATGCCCAGCTAATTTTTTGTTTTTTGTTTTTTTTTTTTTTGTAGAGATGGAGTTTTGCCATGTTGTCCAGGTTGGTCTCAAACTCCTGGACTCAAGAAATCTGCCAGCCTCCACTTCCCAAAGTGTTGGGATTACAGGCGTGAGCCACAGGGCCTGGCCAAAAGGATCTTTTATGGTTATTTTACAGAGATTCCTTCATAACATAGGTAATCAATTGCTAATTTGGTTATTTTGTAAGTTTGCTTTTTTTATGATGAGATTTTTTTAAAGAGGGCACAACTGTTGTTTATATATCCAACTGAGACACTTGAAGGGCAAATGTTATGTCTTGGTTAATTCATTATTGTTTATTATTGTTAATTTATTACTGTTTTGAAGATATTTCTACTCTATAAAACTCAGTAAAGGGCTGCTCGCCATTTATTTGGCATCATAGCTATTGTAAAAATGAGTTTATCTTGGATTTTTAAGACTTTCCTTTGTGAAATATTGCCTCAAGATAAGAGGACATGCACTTAAATTAGTCGTCCCTCTAATCACCAAGTCACAGGGAGAAGGGCGGTGCAAGGAGGATATTCTTTGACCTGAATAGAGAACATTAAGGGGCAGGGAGGAGCTGGCAAGACATTGATGTGATTAACAAACATGTTTTAAAAACTTGTTGGGATAGACAAATTCTGCCTTTCTAGGAGACATGTGAAACCCACTCCTCTAAGCATTTCCTTTGGAATTGCATCACAGGGCTTTTTATTTGCCTTCAGCCACAGCTATTGACTCAAGAAGATGGTGGGAACTGTTGTCTTTCCTGTTGCAAATCTCATTTGGCTGCTGAGCCAGGGCCATCCTTCAGGACTGGACACCTGAAGATGGGTGCAGGAAAAAGGAAACTGGAGAGTGGAGACAGGAAGGCATTTGAGATGTCAGTTTTCCTGAGGCCAGGCACTTTAGGATTAAGGAGCAGGTCCCAATTTATTTCCCCCAAGACTATGCCAGGCCACCTCATCCATCCCAAATAAGGTCCAATGGGTGCTTCCAAGTGAGTGGCTCAAACCACTTGTTTGTTTGGTTCAACTAACCCTCCATTGTCTGACAGACTGAGTAGGAGGGAGAAATCGCAGGAGAGAAGAGGAGGACGGAGATCCTTTATTTAGAAATATTTATTTTTCTTACTCAACTTTCTCGCTTGTAATGCACTGACAGTATTATTAATCACAAATGATATTGGAAGAATAAATAAAAATAATGTTTGTGCTGGGTCGCTTGAGCTCAGGAGTTTTAGACCAGCCTGGGCAACATGGTGAAGCCCCATCTCTACCAAAAATACAAAAATATTAGCCGGGTTTGGTGGTGTGCTCCTGTAGCCCCAGCTACTCAGAGGCTGAGGTGGAAGTATCACTTGAGCCCAGGAGGTGGAGGCTGCAGTGAGCCAAGATTGCACCACTGTACTCTAGTCTGGGTGACAGGGTGAGACCCTGTCTCAAAAAAATAAAAAAAATAATGTTTTCCAAAAGTCCCACAGAGGCTCTGGTCCACAGACAAGACATAATATACTGGTGTGAATCTGGACTTCACTCCTGGTGCCAGTGCTAATCCCAGGCTATAGTGGGCAGGGGCAGGTCTAGAGGATGGCGGAAAGGCATGATCACTTGCAAATGCACTAATTCCAACAGCCACATGATGATCCTATGTCTACCTTGGCCATTCTTATTGAATCTACTGTGCTAGTTATTAAGCTATCACCTCTCAGCTTTAAACCCATCCTTCTATACTCCATGCTGGGACTCAGGAAACTACATTTTTCCTTTGTCAGCTGGTTCTCTGTTAGATTTTGCCAATAGGGAGTAATAGAGGAAGACTGAAAGGCAGAAAGGGGAAGCATGGTGGAGCAATTTGTTCCTATCTCCAGCTTGTACTTGCACTCCCAGAACCAGTCTCAGTTTCAATGTGGTTTCATACTGCTATGGTTTCAATGTGTCTCCCAAAGTTCACAGGGGCTGGAAATTTGATTCTCAATGCAGCCGTGTTGAGAGGTGGGACCCTTAAGGGGGGATTAGGCCATGAGGGCTCTGCTCTCATAAATCAATTAATGTCATTATTGCCAGGATGGGTTAGTTATTGTGGGAATGAGTTCCTGATAAAAGGATGACTTTGGCCCCCTTCCTCTCTGGCAAATGTGCTCTCTTGCCCTTTCACCTCCTGCCATGGGACGACATAGCAAGATGGCCTTTGCCAGATGTGAGATCCTAAGCCTTGGACTTCCCAGCCTTCATAACTATAAGAAATAAATATATTTTCTTTATAAACGTACCCAGCCTGTGGTATTCTGTTATAGCAACACAAAACAGACTAAGAAAGTCTCCCATCACTCCCATCAGAGATGTCAGCACCAGCCCGGTGGTTCTCCTTCTCAGAGGTATGAGTCCCAGCTCCATGTGCTTATCCCTTCAAGTTTCTAGGTTATGATAACACCAACATCTTCCCTGTGTTTTTCTAACCTTAGAGGTGGTGGATAATTTTCACACTTAATATTGCTGCATTATTTTTGACTTTTTTATTCTCAAGCACCTAGTCTCTATTTTCTCACATTTTACCATAAAGTTTAGAGCACTATACACATGGTGCTGCACCTTGCATTTTTCATGTCACAATACGTCTTACAGAGATGTGTGCATAGAGTTCTTCACAATTCTTTACATTAACCGATAATATTCCTTTAGGCTAAAGTACCATAATTTATTTAACTAGTCCGCTATTGGTGGAGGTTTTGCTTACTTCAATATTTTTCCAATTGAGAAAAAATGTCTTAATGAATGACATAGCAGAATTCAGAATTATATATACCATACATCATTTTGCATATGTGCAAATGTCTCAGTTCATTTTGTGCTGCTGTAACAGAACACCCAAGACTAGGTAATTAAAAAAGAACAGGAATTTATTTCTCACAGTTCTCAAGGCTGGTAAGTACAAGGTCAAGGCACCAGAATCTGGTGAGGACCTACTTTCCATGCCTCAAATGGTAGAAGGCAGAGGGCAAGAGAGAAACAACTCCCTCTGCCAAACACCTTTATAATGGCACCTAATTCCATTCATAGGGGTGGCACCTTCATGGCCTGGTCGCCTCTTAAAGGCCCTCATCTCTTAATACAACCATATTGGCAACACCTAAGTTTTGGAGGGGATTCATTAAAATCATAGCAGCAAGTATATCTGGTGGACAAATTTTCCAAAGTGACCTCACCTGGATCTAAGAGTATAAAAGGAAATTGCCCCCCATGGTGACTGTACCAATTTACACTCATACTAACAATGTATGAGAGTGTTTGCTTCCCTCACCTTCATTGAAAGAGTGTTATAAACCACTTACTGAAGTCAGTTAAATGAGTCTTTCATTGAGCATCTGAAGTCATGGCCTTGGTAGTTAAAAGGTACTCTCTCTCTTTTATAGACCTTAAAAATCCAGAACACTACTTGGCTGATCCATACATAGTTCTTTTTTCAGGTAGACAGTTCAAGTTTCCTTAAGAAGACACCATCCTTTTTCCTAGGCCTATCTTCTTTGCTGTCTCTGCACAAAATGAAGCCTGGAGTGAGGCAGCCTAGGAATCAAAATTCTAGCTTTGCAGTCAAAAGCCTGAGGGTGTTGCTAGATGTCAATTTGACTTCCCTCTTGTCCTTACTTTTAGATTCCATTACAATGTTATCCTTTAATAGTTTTATTTCAGGGAATTTGATTTTATTTCCCAGGCAGTGGAAGTTTGCATAAAGGTTTCATCAGGGGAGTGAATAGGGAAAATGGACTGATGGTGGAGGGGATTAAGCCCGGTGGGTGGAAGTCCAGGTGATTCATGATGGAGGACCCATGAGGGCAGTGTGGCAGCAATGGTGGAGGGTGGCACAGAGACTCAAGATATGGAGAGATAAAGACCAGATGATAGGAGGGAAGGAAGTAGGAGATCTGAAGAGGAAAAGAGAAGTTACAGATGATGCTAAGATTTTTAGCTTCATCTACTTGGTAAATTATGAATAGAAAAAAAAGGGAAGGGGGAGGCAGAAGAAAAGTATTAAATTTATATTTATAGTTTTCGGCTACTCTTTCTCTACTTTTTTTGTTTTTTGCCTACTTCATTTTCCCTTCATATTTTCTACTTTTTTGTTATGAAAATTTTAAAACATGCAAGAATGTTGAAGGAAAGTACATTCAACATTCCCACACTTGCCCCCTAAATTAAAAAATTATTGATGCTTTGCTGTATTTGAGTTATACACACATGCAGATGTTTATTTTTGCAGAACGTTTGAAAGTAAGTTGCAGGTAACACAAAAGTTCATCCCTAAATGCTTCAGCATGCATCTCCCAATAATAAGGAAATCCTCCTCCAAGAACACAATACCATAAAACATTTAAGAAAATTTACATTATTTCTCTAATATTAGCTAATTTAAAGCTTGTGTTCAAATTTTCTACATTATACCCAAAATATCTTTTATAGCTGGTTGTTTCAAAGCAAGATTCAATCACGCTTTATGCATTGCATCTGACTGTTATCTCTTTTAGTTCTTTTATCTCAGAACAGTCTCCCTTTCTAAAAATGATATTGACTCTTATTGTCTTTTTGAAGAGACCAGGCCAATCGACCTATAGAGATCACACAATCTGGATTTGCCTGATTGTTGCTTTGTGGTATCCTTTAACTTTTTACTCTCTCCCTTGTGTTTTATACAAACAGCAAGTTAGGTCTAAAAGACTTGATTACATTCAGGTTAAACATCATTGGCAAGAATAACTTACAGGTATTGCCACATACTTTCTATTTATCCCCTCAGCAGGTATCGAATGGCAGATTGTCCACAATTAGTGATAGTATATTTGATCACTTGGTTAAGGTAGTGGCCATCACATATTTTCATTTTGAAGATACATTTTCCTTTTTGCAATTATCAAGTTGTTTGTGGGGTGATATGTTGACACCTTGCAAATATCCCATCTCTCCTTATAACTTATATTTTGGAATGCTGGCCTATGGAATACCAGGCAAAATTGTCCAATGAGCAACTGGTAAAGCTTAGGGAGTTAAGTTTCAGCAATAGGACTTGAAGTCACTGGTATCAGGATGATGGTTAAAGCCAGTGAAGAGGGTGGGACCATCTAGAAAGAGTATACAGAGAAGAGGACTGGGGATGGGCAAAGGAAGCAGAGCCAGTAGAAGAGACCTAGGGGAAAATAATCCTGAACAAGAATAGGAACCTGCAAGGCTGGGACATGAAAGTTTCAAGCAGGGGTAGGAAGAGGAAACAAGATTCAACCCTGCAGAGAGTCTTATCAGACGAAGCCCAGAAGAACATCATGGAGGAGGGAAACCACCAGAAGATTCTTAGCAGAATGGTGGGGACAGAATCTGCTTGGCAATGAGGGCAGGCTGACTGTAGGGGCAAAGAGAGGGAGAAGAGCATATTCAGAAATAAGGTAATGTGGTTATGAAAAAGATTTTATCTTGCTTGCTTGTTTATTTGAGGGATGCAGTATATTTGATCCTATTTGAGGACAAATGGAAAAGAACCAGTGGAGAGGGAGAGGACTAAGACTGTAAGGGGATGATTTATAGAACATGGTGTTGGAGGAGAGGGCAAGGGAATGTGATTAAGGACACAGGGGTTTCACCTTGCAAAAGGATTGTCCCTTTCACAACAGAGCAACCTCAGTAAGAATGAGGTTTGACAAGGATGATTATGTTGGAGGAATTCTCACCGGATGACCTCGATTTCTTCAGTGAGGTAGGAGATTGTCTCATGTAAGCAGGTGTGGGTAATCTGGGTCTTGAATCCCAAACCTTGAAGAGAATAGAGAGTTTTGAACAGCTGTTGAGAAGTCAATGCATGCCCATATAATAGCAAGGAAGAGGAATATGAAGAGCCCACCAAAAATATGAATGAAGGTTCTGTTCCTTACACATCTGTAGCTCACTAAGTAGATCATAGCTTCCTAAAGCGTCCTCATTTGTTTTCCATTTCCCTCTGTTATTGGTTTAAAATATGGTGTCAGTCAGTGCCTGGCCCTCTGCACTCCCACCCTGTCTGACAACCAACCATTCCTCAGATGGGCCACCCTCCTGCCCCTCATCCAAGCCCAGTGAGATGCTTGAGAAGTCAGACTCACAGAGACTCACAGAGACCCATTGTGGCATGTCAGAACCCACAGAAAATGTTCCTCCTGTGCATTATTTATGACTTTCCTGCATTTATATAATATCCAGCTTCCTGAAAGTAATTTGTTTTGGATTGTGTAGTGCTGGGCAGCACATCAAAGGTATGCTAAGCAGTGGTAATAAAACATTGAGGTTTATGGTCACTGAGGTATTAAATATCGCTCATAAATTACAGGGTGAGTATTTTAAATGAGCTATGGCTCAGAGAACAGTAGGTGCCCCATCTCTACACATATTAATTGCTACTGCCTGGCTTATTAATTATCAATAGTTTCAAAAGCTTTTTTACTGTCATTTTCTTAAGGAGCCATTCTATGCCATTTCTGTGGTTCTGTGAGTGTTCATGTGAATGATGTATTGTGTGCATAAGCTGGCATTAGGCATAATAAAAATGTGAGGATACTTTAGAACACTGTAGTGTCTGATAACCTTTCATTTAAAAATCAAATATTCTCCTCGTTTTAACCACTGGCATTCTGGTTGCTTTTTCCTAACAAGGCACCCTGCTTACTGCTTTGGACTTCAAGTGGCAAAGTCAGGAGGAGAGTACAGATCTGTTTCATTTCAGT
This sequence comes from Pan troglodytes, assembly GCF_028858775.2. Lineage (NCBI taxonomy): Eukaryota > Metazoa > Chordata > Mammalia > Primates > Hominidae > Pan > Pan troglodytes. The sequence goes on along the minus strand of NC_072401.2, from coordinate 109,907,676 downwards.
TCTGATCAACTTTTGGTTGTAAGGCTCTATCCCATTGATTCCCACCTTTTTCTGCCAAAATGCCCTGTTGACATTTGATTAAGTTTTACAGGCTCTTTTTCCATTTGAAAACTCCAATGTCCTTTTTTTCTATACCTGCCTTTAGCATTGTTTTATCATCATCATGTCTGAGTTCCTACTTTCTCGCCTCCGCAAGTCTCTGCATATTTCTTCTCAGGCTAGTTCCTTCAGATTCTTGGGTTTAATTATCCGATGTAGAAGTTACCAATGAGTCCCAGAGGACACCCAAGCACCATACTTGGAAAGGAGCTGGTGTTTTATAAAGTTGAATGGCTCACAATGCATCCCTTGGAAATCTCATTTAAAACAGACATTCCAGACACACAAAGTCAATCCAAAGGTACGGAGCCTTGAGGCATTCTCCCCAGCTTTGTGTATTGTTGGACCAGAGCTATAACAGGCAGTTGAGAGGTTTAAGAAGTAGGTGGCTGAGTGTATAAATCAGATGAGACTCTTGTCGTCAGATGGCCTTGACCTTGCTGGTCAACCCACATTTTTTGCTGGAGGTACCTCTGTGGGGCTACCTTTGTCTGGCAAAGCCATTCTACACATTTTTAGTTTGATTTCAATCAGATGACCATAGGAATCTCAGAGAGGAAAGATGGGTGGATTTGGACAATTTCTTAGTCCTACAGGTTAGAGCTAGTCTGTCCAATATAGCTATGCACGTGGCTAGTGGAACTTAAAATGTGGCAAGGAAGACTGAGAAACTGAATTTGTAATTTTATTTAATTTTAATTAACTTAAAAGTTTAAAATTACAATTTAAAATTTAAATTTATAAACCAATACCTCATTTAGTTATTAGGAAGCTTCTAAGCATATTTGAAATAAGTTGAGTATGTAAATCTGCATTTACAACTGTAAATTTTAGGAGATCTAAATACAGATCAAGTAATTCTAGCAAAAATTTAACATCCAAATAGAGATGCACTCTACATGTAAGATGCACATCAAATTTTAAAGATTTAGTATAAAAAAGATTTTAAAATCTCAGTTTTGATGAATTACATATTGAATCTTAATATATATAGTTAATATCTATTATTACCATTAATTTCATCTGTTCATTAAAAAATGTGGTTAATAGAAAAATTCAAATTACATATGTGGCTCACATTCTGTTTCTATTGGACAGCTCTGTGTTACTATAAAACAAATTCTTCTTGGAGCAGTGTGGGGACTCGGGCCCGTTTCTACTAAATTCTATGTAAATTTCTATCGTAGCAATAATTTGGCACCAGTGAGGCAAAAGTTTCAAGAAAGTGCTGAAATACTAACTTGAGAGAAACTGCCAAGACTAGAAATTCAGCCTCTATATGCAGATTAAGAGTCTGAATTTTTCTCTGGTAACCACTAGTTGCCTTCTTTTGAATATTTTAAAACTACATACAGGCAACATTTTTACGGTATGCTTCCACGGGACTTTTTGTTTTTTTTGTCCTGAACATTATGTTTTTCTGAGAGTTATCCATAATGATCCAGAGTGATATTTGTAGCTCTAGTGAGTTCAGTTTCACTGCTGTATAGTGTGTGGTATTTCATTACATGAACACACCATAGTTTATTCACTGGCCTCCTTTTGATGAACATTTAGATTGTGTCCATCACTTAGATACTTTCTCCTCATTACAGACAAATGGTGCTAGGAACTTCCATATGCACATGTGCAAGAGTTTCCGTAGCGTGTAAGTCCAGAAATGAAACGTTGACCTTTAGTGGATACATATCTTCAACTCTACTAGACAGCGTTAAATTGCCTCCAGGGGTTGTATAAATGTGTATTCTGACAGTGTCGCTTTACTTTTCTCTCCATGTGTGACAATCTCTAAATAAAAATCCCAGGCAACCTAAAGTGTGAAACAGTGTCTCTACTGTTTCTTTAGGCATCTTTTTTATATTTATTGGTCATTTAGGTTTATTTTGTGACGTTCCTGTCCGTAACTATTGCCATTTTTTCTATTGGGTAGCTGGCTTTTTCTTCTGAAGAGCTCTTCTATCACTCATCTGGAAACTGATAATGTAGGTAATAATGCTGGGCTGCATCGCATTACTGGGTATATACCCAAAGGAATATAAATCATGCTGCTATAAAGACACATGCACACGTATGTTTATTGCAGCACTATTCACAATAGCAAAGACTTGGAACCAACCCAAATGTCCATCAATGATAGACTGGATTAAGAAAATGTGGCACATATACACCATGGAATACTATGCAGCCATATAAAAGGGTGAGTTCATGTCCTTTGTATGGACATGGATGAAGCTGGAAACCATCATTCTCAGCAAACTATCGCAAGGACAAAAAACCAAACACCACATGTTCTCACTCACAGGTGGGAATTGAACAATGAGAACACTTGGACACAGGAAGGGGAACATCACACACCAGGGCCTGTTGTGGGGTGGAGGGAGGGGGGAGGGATAGCATTAGGAGATATACCTAATGTAAATGACGAGTTAATGGGTGCAGCACACCAACATGGCACATGTATACATATGTAACAAACCTGCACTTTGTGCACATGTACCCTAAAACTTAAAGTGTAATTTAAAAAAATAATAATAATGCTGGGCTGCACAAGAGCTCAGCATTGCTCCTTTTGCTGAATTTGTTTTTTTCTTTTGTCTAAAAGTTTGTCTTTTATATATGTCATCTGAGATCAAAAAAGGACCCCTGTCTTTCCAATTCCCTGCTAACTTCTGCATTTTTTGATAATTACAAGGAATGGAGTGAGAAGAGTCAGGCAGGATGTTAAAGCCATGAGCTATGAATAGTAGAAGAAAGGAAGAAACAAAGCAATCTTGATTTCTTCACCATGATCAATGGCCATTGTTATGTGTTCTTCCTATGTTAAGAATAAAAACTGCTGTTCACAGCCAGGTGGGCACAGTGGCCCACGCCTGTAATCTCAGCACTTTGGGAGGCCAAGGCAGGTGGATCATACTGGAGGTCAGGAATTCGAGACCAGCCTGGCCAACATGGTGAAACCCCATCTCTACTAAAAATACAAAAAGTAGCCAGGCATGGTAGTGGGCACCTGTAATCCCAGCTACTTGGGAGGCTGAGGCAGAAGAATCCCTTGAACCCAGGAGGCAGAGCAACGTTGTAGTGAGCTGAGATCACACCACTGCACTCCAGCCTGGGAGACAGAGCGAGACTCTGTCTCAAAAACAACAACAACAACCAAAACTGCTGTTCACAAGACTACCACAGAACTACAACAAAAACTACCACGTTTAGCATATGCAAATATTAAGAAGGTTCTACTGAGAATTTATTCAAATGAAATAATTTGAAGTTTCCAAAATTACCTAGTTTAAAAGTAGTAATAAAAACTAGTTTGAAGGCAGCAAAAATGCTTTAAAAGGCATCTTTTGAATCTATAGCTAAATATCAATTTGAACTCATAAGACTGCAGTTTTTAAGCTGACAATGAGATCTCTTATTTCAGCTGACACAAAGATCTCTTGGTAATTCTAGCTTATGTCTTCATAGATACTTGGGAAGCAGCCCGTGAAAGCTTTTCTGTGGCCTGTAACAGCTTTTGTTACTTGGGACACTTAGTATCATAAGTATAGATACAGTAATTAAAAGTTAATAATGATACCTAGTATTTATATAACACCTTTCATCCAAGGACCTCAAAGAACCAAGCAAACATTAACTTGTTAATTCCCGTAAGAGCCATGAGGCAAGAGTTTTTATATCCATTTTACTGATGAAGAAACTGAGGCACAGAGAACTTAAGTAACTTAACTTACTCAGCGTCATATAGGACATTAAAATTTTACTAAAAAGAGGTCCAGTTCTCATATTATCTGTTCAAAATTGTCTAAAAAATTATCTAATCATTTTCAAAGATGTGTGGGATTTTTTCCTCCCCTCCTCTATTTTCACCTAGTGAACTGTGTTAAATAAACAAGTATGAAAAGGGGGAAACTTTATGCTTAATAGTACATTTCCAGAAGGCAGAACAATGGCATAGAATTTTGAAGACATATTTATTGAACAAAAGAATAAACACTTGTGGCAGAAGAGGGCAAAAAGATTATATAAACTGTATCTAGTTTCTGATTTAAGAAAAAAAAACCCTAAAAGCATTCCCTGAAATAAGTTGCCTGCCATTTCTTTAAAATTAACTAAGAAAACTCCACCATCTAAGCTATCAATAAGCTCCACCATAATAAGAAGAACTAGACATTTTTGTTTCTGCTTGATTAATCCCAGGGAACTTCATTAGTCTACTTGCAGCCTATTCTATGAAGCTCTAAATTTCTTTTTATATTAAACTCACATCTGACCTCACTGGTCTTAGTTCTGGCTTCTGGGCTTCTGGCGTGATACAGGACAAGGCCAAGCTCTCTCCAGTATTACAGATCTTCACAGCTTTGGACCCAGATCTTTCCTCGCCCTTATGCCTTTTCCCTGGAGCAACCAGTTTCTGCAACTGTAACTCATATGTTGCTGTTTCTGGGTACACCCCATCATGTTCACCCATATCTAATACACTGCAGTTGATCAAGTCTCTCTTTAAAATGTGGTACCCAGCATTAAACATAATATTCCAGATGTGGTTTGAGATTGGAGAACAGCTGCTCCCACTAACCACACCAGAGTTCTTCCTTTATTTCAAAACTGTGGTTTAATCTTCCTGCAGACTTCTTCAGGCAACGAAACAAAACAAAAAAAGCAAAAACAACCCAATTGACATTGTCATTAAAGATTTATTTTTCATTATTTGAATAATTTCTATTTCCTAATTCTCTTTTTCTAATGTATTCTAAATTTCATAGAAGTGAACATCATGATCAAATAATATTTTAAAGCTGATTTAAAATGATGAGCCGCAATTCAATTAAATCTTTTTTTCTTTTCCTTTTTCTTTCTTTCTTTCTTTCTTTCTTTCTTTTTTTTTTTTTTTGGAGACAGAGTCTTGCTGTGTCTCCCAGGCTGGAGTGCAGTGGCGCTATCTTCACTCACTGCAACCTCCACCTCCAGGGTTCAAGTGATCCTCCTGCCACAGCCTCCCAAGAAGCTGGGACTACAGATGTGTGCCACTGCACCCAGCTAATTTTTTGTATTTTTATTAGAGATGGGGTTTTACCATGTTGCCCAGGCTGATCTCAAACTCCTGGGCTCAAGCAATCTTCTGGCCTTGGCCTCCGAAGTGTTGGCATAAACCACCGTGCCTGGCCTTTTTCTTTCTTAACCTGCTGTTAGGTTAACCTTGGCATATATGCCTAGACATGCAAGTGCACATTTAATATTTGTAATGCAAGTTATATACTAAATATTTATGTTTATTATTTTTAGAACAAAATTGTGTGTGTGTGTGTGTGTGTGTGTATCTGATTACCAAAGAAATAAAGTTTGGCACAGAGGTTAGTAGCTTAAGTTCTTTTTTTAAGAGACGGATTCTCACTATGTTGCCCAGGCTGAACTCAAACTCTTAGGCTCAAGGGATCCTCTTGCCTTAACCTTCCAAATAGCTAGGACTACAAGTGTGCACCACCACACCCAGCCAATAACCTAAGTTTTGAATCAGATATACATGGGTTTGAATTCTGGACCCACCACTTATGAGTAATTTATTTAAATTCTTTCAGCTTCATGTGGAAAGTGAGGATGACTGAGCATGGTGGCTCAAACCTATATTCCCAGCACTTCTGGAGACACAGGCAGGAGGATCACTTGAGCCCAGGAGTCCCAGACATGCCTGGGCAACATAGTGAGACCCCACTCTCCACAAAAAGGAAAAAAAGGAAGATTTTTTTTAAAAAGTGTAAAGTGAAGATAATAATAGGACCTCTCTTATGGGGCTATTGTGAAGATATTATGTAATAAAGAACATTAAAAACTTAGCACTGAGCTTGGCCTAGAGAAAACACTTAACAAATATAAACTATTCTTATTGTGGAAATTTTTAGCACATACAGAAAGACAAAAGAAAATAAAAGTCACCTGTAGTCTCCAGCTTAATCCAGAAATAACTACTATTGGTATTTAAAATATATTCTTTTTCCTACATTGTAACTACCTCTGAGTAAAAGGGGTACTTGCAGAGCAAACAAGATTGTGAAAACAGTGAAATTTCCAATATATCATGAAAAGCACTAAAACAACAATAATATCAATACTTTAATAGACTTAGCCTAGAAATACAAGAAATACACATATACACATTTTAGGTCGTTATCATTAGAATTTGCCTGTGAATAGTACATAATGGATCAGATGTAGCATTCCGTCTTTCATAAAAGTAAATCAGAAATGGACATCATTGATACAGTGGACATGGTGAAAGAAAACCTCTCGGATAACCCGCTGTGTCCAGGACAGGTATACGTAGATCCAAGACCAAAGAGCATCAGGGAAAGTGTAGTTCTCAGAACCTTCTGTGATTTAACATGAGCAAATTAGAGATTTATCAAGTTTGGCAAAAATACCAAAGTAGTACTTCGAAACTAGGAATCTCATCAGGCAATTTATATTCCAGCAGTAGCTTATTAAAATTTACTTAGTGATTTACAGGAGTCATCTAACTGTAATCAATGTGAACTTGCATTAAGTAAGTTTGTTTGTTTCTCTAGGAGCCATCACATTTTCTTCCTATAACGTGGCCTCCACCCCGGGAAAAAGAAACTATGGTTTCCAAAGCAATTTTATTTTTGGCTTCTGTGTTGTGCCTGACATGTGTGAGAATATTATTAGATATAGGAAGACACTTGTTCACCAGGATGTGCATGGAGCCTTCAGTTTTATTTCACTATTCCTTCTTTACACAGCCTCCTGCAACTGCTAATAATATCCAGCTATTACCCAGCAGGGCTGGACTTTGGCCGAAGTGGGCAGACACCCAGGCTCAGCATGAGACCCTGAGGCATCCTTTACCATCCCTTTCCCAAACCCCTGAGCCACACCATCGCTGCGTAATAAAACTTCTAAACCAGGCACTGAAGCCAAGGCAGGGGGCACTGACTTCACTGACTCCAGCCGAGCCCCTGCCCTCCTCAGCCACAGGTTGGGCCAACTGTGTGAAGGTGGAGCACCTGCCAGACAGTCCTGGAAGCTGCAGAGACTGGGCTGGATGGTAGGTGGGGAGGGGAGCAGGAGCTCCAGACACCACCGTGTTTTATGGCACCATCATATCAGCACAGAGGCAGATGGCCATGGAGGCTGTTTAAAGAGAAGCCTGCGACAGCCTCGGAGAGGGTGCATGCTGCGTGAGTCACACCAACAGGTGTGTGATTATCGAGGTGATGTAGGGGGCCTGGAATGTGACTTAAAAGGCTGTCATGAGACATTATTCATAAACATATTAACTGCTTCAAGTAACATGGCCCTAAAAGGTGACAGCAGCCCAATTCAGATGAAATCTCTGCTCTCTGAGTGATCAAATACAAGTGACAAGAAAGCAGAATAAATAAGTGAAGTGGGGGCAACACCTCTCTCTGGAAGAAGCCACACATTCCTCACTCTCTATACTTCTCTCCTTCCTCATTTCCCCAACATAATCCCTGTGACTATTATAAACAGCCTTCCTATATTTGATATCCATTTAGTTTTCAAGACAATCTTTTCTTTTCCTGCCACCCTGACCTAAGATGTAAAGCTTTCCTTTTTCATGAACAATTGTTTGACTTCAGACTAGAGGGCAAGGGGTCTAGCATTGCCCCCTATTTGTTCCTGTCTTTCAGGATGTAAGACGATGTGCTTACAATCCATTCTGCAGATATGGAGACCTTCTCCAGCCTGGGGCTCTGCGCAGTAATCAATAGCAATTGTTTTCAGCTTTATGACGCTGACTGCAATCCCAAGAGAGGTGTGTGCAGTGACTGTCTTCAAGGGTGGTGTCCATTCATGACTGTAGCTGATATGCCTGAACCTTGATCTTTGGCCTAGACCAGGCTCTTCTGCACTCTGCAGGCCTGTTTCTATCTGCCAACCCAACAGCCTTACCAGAGTGCCCCTCGGGTACCTCAAGGAACATTTTATTATCATCAGAATCACTTCAGCAAAGACAGACTCAGGAGGTTACCCCGACCAATGGTTATGAGTAGGATGATTACCCATTCCAAGTCACTACATTATGTACGTTTCACCTGCTGTTTTCCTGCCTATGGAGTCAGGATAATTTACAGCTTGAAACCTGCTTTACCTCATTCCTTCTTGACTGTTTTGCCTTTTACCAGTACTAACATCTTCAATAATAATCACCATCAACTACATTTGCCCATACTTCTTACTTTCTCTATGTGTTTTTAGATATTGCATATATTATCCCACTATTATTATTTCACAATAACTTTATAGTTGATCTATTTGGAGCAAATGCAGCACACTATTAAAGAGTATCAAATACATTTTAAGATTGTAATTTGCTGTCTTCATACAAAAGACATTAGGTGTTGCCTCCATGCATTAGCTCAAACTTCAGCTGATACCTGATTTGAGAGAATAGTTTTTCCCAAACATATTCTTTACTTAACTAATGGCTTTTTCTGTCCTGATTAGGAGAAAGGAGGAAGAAACTAACATTTATTAAGGTGTAATGCTTGGAAGTTACTTTTTCATGTCTGATCTAGTTGAGTTCTCCATTGATCCTAACAGATAGCTCTTATGTCCATATTATAGATGAGAACATGGCAATATCCCCCAAGGTCACAGAATTAATACGCGAGAGATCCAGAATTTAAACTCAGTTCTGTTTGTCTCAAAATATTCCAATAACAAGCCTGAATTTCTGGTGTACCATGTGAGACATCTGGGATCTCCAAGCCAGAGTACTCAGCATTTCAACTTATTTGAAAAAATCAAATAAATGATATAGAACCAAGTCATGAAGACAGATTCCATAGGCTAGAACTAATCTTGTAACAACTTGTAAGCTTACTTATTTACTAGGGACATTTGATTTTCAATTCTCTCACAAAGGATAACTTAGAAGCAAATCTGAAATTACTGAAGTAATGACAGGGTTAATAAAGTGTTTTTTATTATTACATAATTTAAATACTTCAGCTTATGTCCTCTATGTGATTAACCTACATTGATTGATTGATTGATTGAGACAGGGTCTCACTCTGTCACCCAGGCATGATCTTGGCTCACTGCAGCCTCAACCTTCCAGGCTCAAGTGATCTTTCTGCCTCAGCCTCCCTAGTAACTGGGACTACAGGTGTGCACTACTATGCCCATCTTTTTTTTTTTTAAATTAAGTAAAGACAAGGTGTTTGTATGTTGCCCAGGCTGGTCTTGAACTCCTGACCCCAAGCAATCCTGCCTCGGCCTCCCAAAGTGCTAGGATTACAGGCATAAGCCACAGAGCCCAGCCCATCTTTCTATTCTGTTTTCGAATTCAAGGTCCTGAGAGTTTTATTAGCTAATTCATTTCCACTGCCAGACAATAGCAATCTTTCTGCAGATGAGGTAAGTGGACAAATGTCCGGTGGATGCTAATTGTCATATTGTCTCCTTTACCCTTGTGCCACACTGGAAATGGACAGAAACTGAAATCTATGCAGTATGAGTTTCTGATGAAAAATTGAGCTGGAAGTTAAATTCAAGCTGTAAAGGATCACTGCAAACAGTCCTTGACTTATATCTATGGGATATCTGTGGTTTGTAATCTCAAGAGGATCATTAGAACTTTCTGTACCTCAGTTTCCACATGTAAAGGGTGGAACTAGATAACTACTACACACCCTTATATTTCAAACTTCCATGATTCTATAATTCACAGCAAGATCAGAGCTAAGTTCCAATCTTGTTTCTCGGTATAACTCCTGTTTAGGGCTGCCCAGAACCCTTTCCTCCTTTGCTGGTAACAGCACCTGCCCTCACTCTTGTTTTGCCAAACTACTCTTCTTTCCCCATCATCCCAACAACCACTATGCACATGTCATTCTGGTAAGGCAGCCACTCCAAGTATTCCATCTACTTGACCACAGGGACAAGCCAGTGGTGAGCACGTAGCCCAAGTGGGGCCAGATCTGAGGTTTTTCATCCAGAAGGTGGCGGGGATGTTTATCTTTTTCCTTTGGGACTCTAACCATAGAGATGTGTCCTCATGTTACCCAAAATGAGCAAGAGCTGGTAAGCAAGAAGCCTGGCCTGAGGCAGAGGCCAAGATGAGAGGAGGGAAGGAGCAGATGGATTCCTGACAGTGTTCACGTTCCTGGATCCTGATGATGCTGAAGTGAGCTCTGTGGTTGCCTTTCTGTGATGTGGGTAAACCACTTCTTTGCTTAAGTCCTTTTTGTTTGGAGTCTCTGTCACTTACAACCAAAAGTTGTTGTAACCAGTATAACTGTCCTAACCAATATAATTCTCCACCTTCCTCTAAACTGCTAATATTCTATATTTCAATTCAGACAATTTAACAAAAAATAGTTTTTATGACTCTAGCAGTTTAAAAAGTCACCAGATCCTTAGGCCTTTTACTTTTGAGGTAGTACAATCAAATGATAGACTTACATCAGTGCTGTAAAACATGGTGATTTCAACTTCTGAGAACTGAGTTTTAAGAGATGGATACTTTAAATCATGAACCAAATACACTTCTTCTTCTACAAGAGTGTCTCAGACCTTCTTCAGTGTCTTGATTTTCCAAAGGACAAATTAAGGAAGAAGAAAATATCAGATAAGTTATGAAGTCTCTGTACAGAACTTCTAGAGTGAAATCCAGGGATTGGGAATGTCCTCTGTCATGTAGGATTTGACACTAGGATCTACTACTAGTGGTAACAGACCCTTTTTCTGGTGTCATTTGCAAGGGAGCAGGAAGAGAGGAGGGAGCAACAGTGGTTGACAGCTCTAGAAGCCCTGATCTGGCATCATGGAGATTTTCTGGCCAACCCTGGAGAGATTCCTGAGTAGCGCACTCTGAGTGAAAGCACAGATACAGCCCAGAGCACCCTGGCTCCCTATTGTGGGGAAACTCGGGGTGCATGTTTTGGGGGAGTAGTTCAGCAAGTAGAGAAAACATATAGATTGAGACATTTTGTTTAATGGCAAGGGAAGGAAACCCCATACAAAAACTTCAATCTACAGCTGAAAATGTAGGCTGGGAAGAGAGGTCTTTCTGCCTTACTTGTAAGAACAACTCTAGAAAGCCCAAAGGCAACTGCCAAGCCCGTGTTTGGAGCATGGCAGAACTTATGAAAGACACAAAAGCCAGTGAGTGGCTGAAAGCACTGACCGACTCCTCAGATGGGGAGAGACGGATGGCTCCTGGGAGAGAAAACCAACTACAGCTGCTCTCCACCACAGACATGCAAAGATAAACAAGATTGTTTTCCATTTTAAGTGCAACTTATTTGCTTTAAATATAGGTACACCTGAATCCAAACTGCAAGATGATATGTATAAATCCTATTCCTTCTTTTACCATTTCCACAGTCAGAACAGTTTGTAGTCTCGTAGTTGGGATTTGATTTACACAAATATAATTATCACTGCAGCACACTAGTATTTTGAGAATTAAAGCTTTAACACTGCCATACAAAAGATTGCATGGTAAGTTATTCTAAGCACCACAATTTTGGTCATTGTAAATTCAACTCTGACGGGTTTATAGGATTGAGCACTCCATATACATTATTTGTGCCTCATTCTTTTCCCCATTGGCTCAAGCATTTGGACACTTTTCTAAAGTCATACTTTGATGCCAAGTGGTACCACTGAAATGATCTGGCCTAACCTTGTCTTTTGAAGACCAAGATACAAAGGCTCAAACAGATGATATGACTTGCTCTGGGTCATACAGGCTTTTTTTTTTTTTTTTTTTTTTTGAGATGGAGTCTCACTCTGTCGCCTAGGCTGGAGTGCAGTGGTGTGATCTCAGCTCACTGCAATCTCCACCTCCTGGGTTCAAGTGATTCTCCTGTCTCAGCTTCCTGAGTAGCTGGGACTACAGGTGTGTGCCACCACGCCCGGCTAATTTTTGTATTTTTAGTAGTGATGGGGTTTCACTATGTTGGCCAGGATGGTCTTCAACTCCTGACCTCAGGTGATCCACCTGCCTCAGCCTCCCAGAATACAAGCTATTAATGGCAGAGCCAGTGCTAGAAGCTGTGTCTCTAGAATGCCAGCTTCTGACTCAAACCCCTGCTCTGCGAGCTTCTATGCAGAAAATGGTCACCGTAAGAGGGGTTTACAAGAGGAGGTGAAAAGGACAAACACCCTAACCCAAATTGACCAGAATAGAGTTGACTGAGCAGGTCAAAATTGTGGCAAGATAAAAACAAATAACGATTATTTGAGTGAAAATTACCAGGGATTGGGGGGGTGGAGCCAAGATGGCTGAATAGGAACAGCTCCAGTCTACAGCCCAGTGTGAACGATGCAGAAGACAAATGATTTCTGCATTTCCAACTGAGGTACCAGGTTCATCTCACTGGGGAGTGTCAGACAGTGGGTGCAGGACAGTGGGTGCAGCACACTGAGCATGAGCCGAAGCAGGGCGAGGCAGCACCTCACCTGGGAAGTGCAAGGGGTCAGGGAATTCCCTTTCCTTGCCAAGGAAAGGGGTGACAGAAGGCACCTCGAACATCAGGTCACTCCCACCATAATACTGTGCTTTTCCAATGGTCTTAGCAAATGGCACACCAGGAGATTGTATCCTGCGCATGGCTCAGAGAGTCCTACGCCCATGGAGCCTCGCTCATTGCTATCACTGATCAATGCTAGCAATCTGATCAGCAGTCTCAGATCAAACTGCAAGATGGCAGCGAGGCTGGGGGAGGGGCACCCACCATTGCCAAGGCTTGAGTAGGTAAACAAAGCAGCCAGGAAGCTCAAACTGGGTGGAGCCCACCGCAGCTCAAGGAGGCCTGCCTGCCTCTGTAGACTCCACCTCTGTGGGCAGGGCATAGCCAAACAAAAGGCAGCAGAATCCTCTGCAGACTTAAATGTCCCTGTCTGACAGCTTTGAAGAGAGTAGTAGTTCTCCCAGCACACAGCTTGAGATCTGAGAACGGACAGACTGCCTCCTCAAGTAGGTCCCCGACCCCCGAGTAGCCTAACTGGGAGGCACCCCCCAGTAGGGGCAGACTGACACCTCACACAGCCGGGTACTCCTCTGAGACAAAACTTCCAGAGGAACAATCAGGCAGCAACATTTGCTGTTCACCAATATCTGCTGTTCTGCAGCCTCCGCTGCTGATACCCAGGCAAACAGGGTCTGGAGTGGACCTCCAGCAAAATTCAACAGACCTGCAGCTGAGAGTCCTGACTGTTAGAAGGAAAACTAACAAACAGAAAGGACATCCACACCAAAACCCCATCTGTAAGTCACCATCATCAAAGACCAAAAGTAGATAAAACCACAAAGATGGGGAGAAAACAGAGCAGAAAAACTGAAAATTCTAAAAATCAGAGCACCTCTCCTCCTCCAAAGGAATGCACCTCCTCACCAGCAATGGAACAAAGCTGGACGGAGAATGACTTTGACGAGTTGCAAGAAGAAGGCTTCAGACGGTCAAACTACTCAGAGCTAAAGGAGGAAGTTCAAACCCATGGCAAAGAAGTTAAAAACCTTGAAAAAAGATTAGATGAATGGCTAGCTAGAATAATCAACGCAGAGAAGTCCTTAAAGGGCCTGATGGAGCTGAAAACCATGGCACAAGAACCATGTGATGAATGCACAAGCCTCAGTAGCCAATTCAATCAACTGGAAGAAAGGGTATCAGTGATGGAAGATCAAATGAATGAAATGAAGGAGAAGAGAAGTTTAGAGAAAAAAGAATAAAAAGAAATGAACAAAGCCTCCAAGATATATGGGACTATGTGAAAAGACCAAATCTACGTCTCATTGGTGTACCTGAAAGTGATGGGGAGAATGGAACCAAGTTGGAAAACACTCTGCAGGATATTATCCAGGGGAACTCCCCAAATCTAGCAAGGCAGGCCAACATTCAGATTGAGGAAATACAGAGAATGCCACAAAGATACTCCTCGAGAAGAGCAACTCCAAGACACATAATTGTCAGATTCACCAAAGTTGAAATGAAGGAAAAAATGTTAAGGGCAACCAGAGAGAAAGGTCGGGTTACCCACAAAGGGAAGCCCATCAGACTAACAGCAGATCTCTTGGCAGAAACTCTACAAGCCAGAAGAGAGTGGGGGCCAATATTCAACATTCTTAAAGAAAAGAATTTTTAACCCAGAATTTCATATCCAGCCAAATTAAGCTTCATAAGTGAAGGAGAAATAAGATACTTTACAGACAAGCAAATGCTGAGAGATTTTGTCACCACCAGGCCTGCCCTAAAAGAGCTCCTGAAGGAAGCACTAAACATGGAAAGGAACAACCAGTACCAGCCACTGCAAAAACATGCCAAATTGTAAAGACCACTGAAGCTAGGAAGAAACTGCATCAACTAATGAGCAAAATAATCAGCTAACATCATAATGACAGGATCAAATTCACACATAACAATATTAATCTTAAATGTAAATGGGCTAAATGCTCCCATTAAAAGACACAGACTGGCAAATTGGGTAAAGAGTCAAGACCCATCAGTGTGCTGTATTCAGGAAACCCATCTCATGTTCAGAGACACACATAGGCTCAAAATAAAGGGATGGAGGAAGACCTACCAAGCAAATGGAAAACAAAAAAAGGCAGGGGTTGCAATCCTAGTCTCTGATAAAACAGACTTTAAGCCAACAAAGATCAAAAGAGACAAAGAAGGCCATTACATAAGGGTAAAGGGATCAATTCAACAAGAAGAGCTAACTATCCTAAATATATATGCACCCAATATAGGAGCACCGAGATTCATAAAGCAAGTCTTAGAGACCTACAAAGAGACTTAGACTCCCACACAATAATAATGGGAGACTTTAACACCCCACTGTCAACATTAGACAGATCAATGAGACAGAAAGTTAACAAGGATACCCAGGAATTGAACTCAGCTCTGCGCCAAGCAGACCTAATAGACATCTACAGAACTCTCCACCCCAAATCAACAGAGTATACATTCTTCTCAGCACCACATTGCACTTATTCCAAAATTGACCACATAGTTGGAAGTAAAGCACTCCTCAGCAAATGTAAAAGAACAGAAATTATAACAAACTGTCTCTCAGACCACAGTGCAAACTAGAACTCAGCGTTAAGAAACTCACTCAAAACCACTCAACTACATGGAAACTGAACCACCTGCTCCTGAACGACTACTGGGTACATAACAAAATGAAGACAGAAATAAAGATGTTCTTTGAAACCAACGAGAACAAAGACACAACATACCAGAATCTCTGGGACACATTCAAAGCAGTGTGTAGAGGGAAAGTTATAGCACTAAATGCCCACAAGAGAAAGCAGGAAAGATCTAAAATTGACACCCTAACATCACAATTAAAAGAACTAGAAAAGCAAGAGCAAACACATTCAAAAGCTAGCAGAAGGCAAGAAATAACAAAGATCAGAGCAGAACTGTAGGAAATAGAGACATAAAAAAAACCCTTCAAAAAATCAATGAATCCAGGAGCTGGTTTTTTGAAAAGATCGACAAAATTGATAGACCACTAGCAAGACTAATAAAGAAGAAAAGAGAGAAGAATCAAATGGACACAATAAAAAATGATAAAGGGGATATCACCACTGATCCCACAGAAATACAAACTACCATCAGAGAATACTATAAACACCTCTATGCAAATAAACTAGAAAATCTAGAAGAAATGGATACATTCCTCGACACATATACCCTCCCAAGACTAAACCAGGAAGAAGTTGAATCTCTGAATAGACCAGTAAGAGGCTCTGAAATTGAGGCAATAATTAATAGCTTACCAACCAAAAAAGTCCAGGACCAGATGAATTCACAGCCGAATTCTACCAAAGGTACAAGCAGGAGCTGGTACCATTCCTTCTGAAACTATTCCAATAAATAGAAAAAGAGGGAATCCTCCCTAACTCATTTTATGAGGCCAGCATCATACTGATACCAAAGCCTGGCAGAGACACAACAAAAAAAGAGAATTTTAGACCAATATCCCTGATGAACATTAATGCAAAAATCCTCAATAAAATACTGGCAAACTGAATCCAGCAGCACATCAAAAAGCTTATCCACCGTGATCAAGTGGGCTTCATCCCTGGGATGCAAGGCTGGTTCAACATACACAAATCAATAAATGTAATCCAGCATATAAACAGAACCAAAGACAAAAACCACATGATTATCTCAACAGATGCAGAAAAGGCCTTTGACAAAATTCAACAAGCCTTCACCCTAAAAACTCTCAATAAATTAGGTATTGATGGGACGTATCGCAAAATAATAAGAGCTATCTATGACAAACCCACAGCCAATATCATACTGAATGGGCAAAAACTGGAAGCATTCCCTTTGAAAACTGGCACAAGACAGGGATGCCCTCTCTCACCACTCCTATTTAACATAGTGTTGGAAGTTCTGGACAGGGCAATCAGGCAAGAGAAGGAAATAAAGCATATTCAATTAGGAAAAGAGGAAGTCAAATTGTCCCCGTTTGCAGATGACATGATTGTATATCTAGAAAACCCAATCATCTCAGCCCAAAATCTCCTTAAGCTGATAAGCAACTTCAGCAAAGTCTCAGGATACAAAATCAATGTACAAAAATCACAAGCATTCTTATACACCAATAACAGACAAACAGAGAGCCAAATCAGGAGTGAACTCCCATTCACAATTGCTTCAAAGAGAATAAAATACCTAGGAATCCAACTTACAAGGGATGTGAAGGACCTCTTCAAGGAGAACTACAAACCACTGCTTAATGAAATAAAAGAGGATACAAACAAATGGGAGAACATTCCATGCTCATGGGTAGGAAGAATAAATATCATGAAAATGGCCATACTGCCCAAGGTAATTTATAGATTCAATGCCATCCCCATCAAGCTACCAGTGGCTTTCTTCACAGAATTGGAAAAAACTACTTTAAAGTTCATATGGGACCAAAAAAGGACAAAGCTGGAGTCATCACGCTACCTGACTTCAAACTATACTACCAGGCTACAGTAACCAAAACAGCATGGTACTGGTACCAAAACAGAGATATAGACCAATGGAACAGAACAGAGCCCTCAGAAATAATGCTGCATATCTACAACTATCTGATCTTTGACAAACCTGACAAAGAGGAGCAATGGGGTAAGGATTCCCTATTTAATAAATGGTGTTGGGAAAACTGGCTAGACATATGGAGAAAGCTGAAACTGGATCCCTTTCTTACACCTTATACAAAAATTAATTCAAGATGGATTAAAGACTTAAATGTTAGACCTAAAACCATAAAAACCCTGGAAGAAAACCTAGGCAATACCATTCTGGACATAGGCATGGGCAAGGACTTCATGTCTAAAACACCAAAAGCAATGGCAACAAAAGCCAAAATTGACAACTGGGATCTAATTAAACTAAAGAGCTTCTGCACAGCAAAAGAAACTACCATCAGAGTGAACAGGCAACCCACAAAATGGGAGAAAATTTTTGCAACCTACTCATCTGACAAAGGGCTAATATCCAGAATCTACAAAGAACTCAAACAAATTTACAAGAAAAAAACGAACAACCCCATCAACAAATGGGCGAAGGATATGAACAGACACTTATCAAAAGAAGACATTTATGCAGCCAAAAGACACATGAAAAAATGCTCACCATCACTGGCCATCAGAGAAATGCAAATCAAAACCACAATGAGATACCATCTCACACCAGTTAGAAGGGCGATCACTAAAAAGTCAGGAAACAACAGGTGCTGGAGAGGATGTGGAGAAATAGGAACACTTTTACACTGTTGGTGGGACTGTAAACTAGTTCAACCATTGTGGAAGTCAGTGTGGCGATTCCTCAGGGATTTAGAACTAGAAATACCATTTGACCCAGCCATCCCATTACTGGGTATATACCCAAAGGATTATAAATCATGCTGCTATAAAGACACATGCACACGTATGTTTACTGTGGCACTATTCACAATAGCAAAGACTTGGAACCAACCCAAATGTCCAACAATGATAGACTGGATTAACAAAATGTGGCACATATACACCATGGAATACTATGCAGCCATAAAAAATGATGAGTTCATGTCCTTTGTAGGGACATGGATGAAGCTGGAAACCATCATTCTCAGCTAACTATTGCAAGGACAAAAAAACCAAACACCGCATGTTCTCACTCATAGGTGGGAATTGAACAATGAGAACACATGGACACAGGAAGGGGAACATCACACACTGGGGACTGTTGTGGGGTGGGGGGAGGGGGGAGGGATAGCATTAGGAGATATATCTAATGTTAAATGATGAGTTAATGGGTGCAGCCCACCAACATGGCACATGTATACATATGTAACAAACCTGCACGTTGTGCACATGTACCCTAAAACTTAAAGTATAATTAAAAAAGAAAATTACCAGGGATTCATATCTAATCTCCAATGAAATATTGAAAAGTTAAGTTATTAAAATTGCCTTTAAGGCTTTGATGATAACCAGCATTTGCCTAATATCTTTCATCTGTGAGTTTTCAAAATATTGTAAAATTAGTATGAGTAACTCAGTTTTACATATGGGAAAGCTGAGGGACAGGGTGGAATAAAAACTTGCCCAAGTTTATACAGAGAAGCAAGAATGGAACCTAGCTTATGATCTTCCTGTAAATCACAGAACCATGGTGTTCTGAAATGAAAGGGTCTGGATGATTATCTGGTTCTACCCTCTGAGTGTAGAGGCTGCGGTGCAGGAGGGTCTAATGACTGGTCCAAGGTCACAAAGCTAGTTAGTAAGTGAGCTGCAGTAACAATCATGCTCTGTGAATCCCACTGCTGGGTTTTCTTCTCTTGTTCATATGGCCTGAATATACAGTATCCCTTGGTATTGGTAGGGGATTGGTTCCAGGACCTCCTGCCAATACTCGAAACTGCAGATGCTCAAGTACGTCATATAAAATGGCATAGTATTTGCACATACCTCCTCCTGCATACTTTAAATCATCTCTAGATTACTTATAATACCTAATACAATACAAATGTTCCATAAATAGTTGTTATACTGTATTGTTTTTTATTTCTATTACTTTTTATTGGTGTATTGTTAATTTTTATTGCTTTTATTCCCCGAAATATTTTCAATCCACAGTTGGTTGAATCCAGATGCAGATCCAGGGACTGGGAGGGCTGATGGAGGGCTGACTGTGTTTCTGCTCAGGCAGATGTGAAGTGAGCCCTAAAAGAACTTCCCACTGGCCAAGGTACTTTCTAACTGCAGAATCATGCTTCTTCCCACATTCCCCCAAGGGATAATTGGCTCTAAGAGGGCTGACTATCCATCCTTCCTCTGAGGCTTAAGACCCAGTATGAGATCCAGGTTGAGGATAAGGAAGGGTGGCTTAAGGAAGTCCACCCAGCAGTCCTTGTTTCAACTGGACAGTGGCATCTCCCAGACTCTTCAACTGCATCTGCTGCTGCAGAGGCTGCCAGTCATGAAACTGGAGGTCTGGTAGTTGCTAAAATGGCCTGGCAGAATTTGGTGGCTACTGACTGGACTTATTGGTTCCATTGAAGTGTCTTAATGGTGCCTTCTTCAACTTGAAAATGCTTGTGATTCTTCCTCCTACAGGCCACCCCTAAGCAAAGAACAACCTCCTATTTTTCGTTTAAGTATTATTTTGGCAACCACAAGAGATGGCAACCCTGCTGCAGTTGAAAATGTGCTCCACATCAAAGCCACACTTTCTTTTCAGCAGACTCACAAAGTTTTTTATTTCCAGCCCTCCTGAATACTCCACACGCCACCAATGTTTACATTTTTGTCCAGCCTACGCGTCTTTTCCTGCTTAAGAACCATATGCCCTATCACTTTAGTCATGTGGCTAACACACCCTGCTTCCTTCCTTTTCCTCCGGCTTTTCTGGCCTCTGACTCAGTTACACCCATCCTGGCTGGTAGGGAACTTTTTTTAACATATCAATTCTTGCCAGTGCCCTCTGATGTGGTTCTCTTGTGCAGCATAGAAAAGTTCCAAGAGTCCCCAGTGTTCCTCACTACTGATCCCTTCATACTAAGTATTTCACTAAATGTTCTCTGATGGTGACCACTGTAGAGTTTGTTTCATCTGAAGTCTGCTTGTACTGTTCTTATCCTTAGTAAACAGGAGGCAGTAAGAAGTGTTGTTTGGGTTTGCAAGAAAGGTACAAATTTAATGAGGCTGCAATCTGTATCTTGCCTCAAAATGAAAATAGAAACCCCATTCTACCCAATTACATTAGGTGGAAAAAATGCAACAGTCATATTGGGAGCAGTAAAGCCAACACTGCATGTTCTCACTCATAGGTGGGAATTGAACAATGAGAACACATGGACACAGGATGGGGAACATCACACACCGGGGCCTGTTGTGGGGTGGGGGGAGGGGGGAGGGATAGCATTAGGAGATATACCTAATGTAAACGATGAGTTAATGGGTGCAGCACACCAACATGGCACATGTACACATATGTAACAAACCTGCACGTTGTGCACATGTACCCTAGAACTTAAAATATAATGAAAAAAATATATATATAAATCAAAAAAAATTAAAAAAAGAGACTTATTCTTGAATCCTGTTAAAGAATGGGGAAGTGAATTTTCCAGAGAACTCCCCATTCTTTCATAGTGCAACTCCTTAAAACATCAAGTCAAGCCATCTTCTTAGGTTGTGGCTGGACTTGGTAATTAAGTCATTCAACAAAATATTTATTGACTCACTACCAGGTTTGGGGAACTGTGCTAGGTTCTGGAGATAGAGGAGTGAGCAAAACACATGCAATGCCTGCCACCATGGAGATTACAGTCTAGTAGAAGACTGTGCATTGGCTGCCTACCTTGCTCAACTAGGTCAAGTCAGTCAGTTGACATGTTAAAAAGTTAAATATCCATGGAATACAGGGTATTATATAAGGATATAGATGATTTGGTGTTGAGATATTTAGTAATAAGTCCTGCTAAATCTGGAAGCTGCAATAAAGTCCGGCCTAGGGTCAGCAGCCTCCCCAGCAGCAGGCACCACTGCGCACTAGGGCAGAGACAGTAGCCAAGTCAGCCTTTTGGGTGCTCTCTGGGCACAGCATGGGCTAGAGGACACTTTTCACCTACTTACACGGCATGGAACATTCCAAGAGGGCCCACACTCTGTGCTATGTACATAGTCTCATTGAATACTCATAATTACCCTGGAAGTAGGTTTTGTTGTTTCTGCTTTATGGAGAAACTGAAAGTCAGGAAGGAAAGTGACTTGTTCAAGATCAATAGCTAATGTCAGGTCTGAGCTCAGATCTGTTGACTCCAAAGTTCTTGCTTTCAGGGGATGATGACACACTCTCTCTTAAACCAGAGAAATTAAGATCTGCAATGTAATATCTTAAAACTGAAAACCTGCCAAAGTCATCACTTGTGTAATAGAGAAGATGTACTTTCAGAAAGAAGCTGTTTGACGGTTAGATCCATAAGGATGGGGTTCAGTAGTAAAATATTTTCCCTCCACCTCACCTTTTCTTTTCTTATCTCAGAGCTTTTAACTACAGAAGTACCCTTTGATTTTACACACGCACACACCACACACACCCCTACATCAGTTTCAAAAGACGTATTTCACATCTGGATCTACTATTTCATTTTTTGCCCCAGTCCAGACCACAACAAAAACACCAACACAAAAACATGAGTAAAAGGGAAATATTGTAGGAGCATTCACATGAGAATTGTTATTTAGAAATCATGTCCCTGAGCTCCACTTGTTCTGCCTCTCTGATCCAGTCCCCAATTCTCCAGACAATGTAATAGTTTGTCATACCCTAAAGGAAAACAAAAAAGCCAAAAACTACTTCAAAGCACAGAAAGTCCTCACTAACTTAAAAGAAATGATCAAGCAATTTAATATGAAAATAAGTCAAACTTATTTTAAAAAACAAACATAATTTGAGTCCTATTGAATGAAGCAAAATAAATAATTAAGTTTTTTTTTTTGAAGCAGATTATTTTGGAAGGAAATCAGGCTTTTGTAAGAATTCCTATGGTTGTTGAGTGTGGTCAGGTGGTTGCAACATGGGTATGGAAATGTAGAATTCATGGCCTCCTTCTCCAAATCGTGAATGTCTGATGTACTATAAACTTTCAGAAAACTTGTTTACAAACTCTATGCTGTTGTTTGGCTGTCTATAACATCAGCATTACTTTTACAATATCATTTTTTAACTAATGACTCTCATAAGATTGTAGGAACTTACAACGCAAGTGGAATCATCCTGCCATGATACAGTCTGACGGGCAGAAGGGCACCATGTGATGAAAAGAGTGATCAGGAGACATCAGTGAAAAAGAGGTCTGTGTTTACATCAGTGTCTGTGGGAACTTAACATATAATGGGTCACGAATGGACATGGAGCCCAGACAACGAGGAGGGCAAAAGGTCAGTTTTTGGAAGGAGCTAAGGAGGGAGGTACGTATTTATAGAGAGTCTGAGCTATATGCTGAGCTGTGGGAAAATCCAAAGCCTGGGTCAGAAAGGTGAGCTGGCTATAAAAATGGAGCAATGAGGTGAGAAATGAGACAGAACCCAAGATTAACAGTAGCGGCAATGGATGGAGAGGGTTTGAGAAAAGATTCCTTTCTCCATACTAATGAAGATAACGTTGCATAATTATTGATTTATAAGTATCCATTATATGCTAGAGTCAGCATTAACATGCACATGACACACTCATTTTATTTATTTATTTATTTTTGAGACAGGGTCTCACTCTGTCATCCAGGCTGGAGTGCAGTCACATGATTCTAGCTCACTGTAGTCTTGACCTCCTAGGTTCAAGTGATCCTCCCACTTCAGCCTCCCGAGCAGGTAAGACTACAGGCACATGTCACCATGCCTGGCTAATTTTTTAATTTTATTTTTTTACAGAGATGGCGTCTTACTATGTTGCCCAAGCTAGTCTCGAACTCCTGGCCTCAAGCAATTCCCTTGCCTTGGAATCCCATAACACTGGAATTATAGGCATGAGCCACCACACTCAGCCTGACATACTCATTTTTAAGCAAAGGACTTCTAAGTCATGGCTTGTTAATCTAACACCGACGATAATGTCTCAGGCAGAAGCCACAGCCCAGAAGACTTCCCAGCGTGGGAAGGCTTAGGAGACCAGCTGGCATCAGGCACATTCCACAGAAATACTGAGAAACTTATGAAGAACAAACAGACCCGGCAGGAGCAAGAGGAAGATACCTGGCCTGAGTAGCACTAAATATGTCCCAATTAAACAGAACTACTATCCCAATTAAGCAACTGTCATGACCATTAATAAACACAAAAGGGTGTGTTGCACGATGGCCTGATTCAGTGCCGTTACTGATTTAGTGCACTGTAATGATTATTAATAATCCTCAGCTACTGCATGCTTCTCTGAGTGCTCTGGGAATTCATATTTGCCTGGATCCTTGAATGAAGATGATACTGGAAATGAAACTCGAAGAGAATCATTTGGATGGCCAAAATAGGTCTGATGAAACTGCTGATACAGATGCCTGAGCATTTCATGGAATTCTGGGCCATTTCCTCTCCCTGGTCATCTCATGTCTTGTGATCTAACCAGCTCTTAGGGGTTCCTTGGTCAAGCACTCTGGCCCTGCTTCCTCCTTTCACTTGGCTGGCAAATCTCATATAGACTTCAATGGCGAAAAGCTGTCAACAGTTCATAAAAGGATCAAACACCTTAAGATGTTGTATACAAGTTCCAGTGATGTTTTCAAATATACTTCCTTTCCTAGTTCCTCACAGATAACCTTTTGGCATCCAGTGAAGTAACGTGGAGGGTAGATACCCAGTTCTGATTTGGGGAAATGTTTTCCACCCACTAGTTGTCATCATACATGGTTTGGTTCAACACATTTCATCAGTGGAACCTTGTGATGTTCCTGTTAGCAACTTTTTTTTTTCCTGGGGAATAGGGGTCAAGGAAAGGCCTTTCAAAGGAGGCCAACTGTAAAGAGCTGGGCTTACTTTCATGTCTGCCATCACAGCTCTTAACTATTGCTCCCCAAAGAGAAGCAAAAGAAAACACAGCTTTCCATGATGCCTGTTCCTTTCATGCCAGCCTAGTTCCAAGGAAAAAGATTTTCCAAATCAAGTAGAGATTTCAGATTTTTTTTTAAATTTCCAACTCTGAGTCTAAATATTGGTAAAGAGAATGCTTAAAGAGGACTTGAAAGATAAAAGCAAGGTGTTTTGCTAACATCATATCCACGGCTAGTGGGATTGTTTTGGGGTGTGTGTGCGTGCGTGTGTGCGCGCACGTGTGTGTGTTTTGATTTCTGGGACAGGAGGCAATGAATGGATAAACTAGCAAGGAAAAAGTGAGACTGAGCCATTAGCCCATTGGTAAGAAAATCACAATCTCTGGTAATCTATGAGAAATATTTCCTAAGGACCTTTTTTGAGACCTTGCAGCTTTTCTCAATTGGGGTTTCTCATGTGAACCACAAAACAGACAATGATTTAAGTGACTATTTTCTCAGTTCTCCCAAGATGGCACAGAGCTAGTACTATCCTGGAATATGCATAGAAGAGAAGGTAATTCGTTGTGTACAATGGATATCTTACAACAATTAGGGCTTAGTTCTATCCCTGAAATGGTTGAGGAAAACCATTAGAAAAACACCACACCCAAGGCCCAAGCCTGGAGACAGACCAAATACAAATTGCCTTTCCAAGAAGCACAGATGACTAAAGTGGTTCAAAAATAAATGTATGTACATACTTGAAAGATAACTTTCATGTAGTCACAAAGTTTAGGGAAAATTCTTTCTGATAAATCTAAAAGTTCCAAAAGTCTTTTAAACCTTTCGATGACGGGGTTAAGAAAAAAATGATGTGCATTAAGGGCCGACTAAATGTTTCAGTTATAGCTGGGTGCAGTGGCTCACACCTGTAATCCTAGCACTTTGGGAGGCTGATGGGGGAGAATCACCTGAGGCCAGGAGTTCAAGACCAGCCTGGCCAACATCACAAGACCCCATCTCTACAATTTTTTTTAAAATTAGCTGGGCAGGATTGTGCATGCCTGTAGTCTCAGCTACTCAGAAGGCAGAGGCAGAAGGATCACTTGAGCCCAGGAGTTCAAGGCTGCAGTGATCCATGATTGTGCCACTGCACTCCATCCAGAATGGCAGAGCAAGACCCTGTCTCCACAAAAAAAAAAAAAAAAAAAATTAAAAAAAAAAAGGTTTTAGCTGTAAGTTAGACAATGTCTGTTGTCAAGGCTCTCATAATCATTGCAGGGAGGAGGACAAGCATACAAGATGGCCCTGGGAGCAAGAGACAGAGATAGATGAGAGAAAGATTAAGGAAATTAAGGAAATAGAATCTTTACGAGTTAGTAATCAACTCTATGTGTAGATTGAAGGAAGGAGCTATTTGAGTGGTTGGTTTTTCCAGGCCTTAAATGGAAAATACATGAGGTAAAATTGATTTGTTGTGGTTGTCATTATTGTGGTTGCTATTGCCATGTGTGGTGGGAGAGATGGTGACAGCCAGCTTAGTGCTGGAAGAATTTGAGGTTCCATTAAGGCAGTCAAATGAAAGTATACTGTAAATAGTTGGACACAGCTCTGAGTTTCAGGAGAGAGGTCTCACTGGAGATGCAGATCTGAGAATTATTAAAGATTGTGAAATATGTCCAGCTTACTCATGGAAGATGTGTTTACTGAGAAGAGGAAAGGTCTTTATTTTTGAAAACTTGAGAAAGAAAGCTGTATTTTCAGTTGCACATTCAAAAGATGATGTAAAAGCAGCCATCAGCAAAATCCACAGTATTAATCTGATAAAACCTTTGCACGCTTGCTGCTTTAGGGACTAAATTCAACAGCTTTGACACTGTTTTCTTGGATGCAACTCCTTTTTCGCCTTTCAAATGCTATAATTCTCCAGTTTTCCCTAAGCACTTGACTTCCCTGAGAGAGACCCTAAAACCCTCTGTGCTTCAATATGTCCTCTTTGGAAATCCGTTTGATTATGCTGCCCATTGCAGGAGGAGATTAAATAGGAAGATTAGTTAATAGATTTTAATATAATTAGTATCCAAGTAGCCAAAATTTTGCCAGACTCTTGACAGCTTAAAAATATCTACATCTGGCCGGGCGTGGTGGCTCACGCCTGTAATCCCAGCACTTTGGGAGGCTGAGGCGGGTGGATCACGAGGTCAGGAGATCGAGACCATCCTGGCTAACATGGTGAAACCCCGTCTCTACTAAAAATACAAAAAATTAGCTGGGTGTGGTGGCAGGCGCCTGTAGTCCCAGCTACTTGGGAGGCTGAGGCAGGATAATTGCTTGAACCCGGGAGTTGGAGGTTGCAGTAAGCTGAGATTGTGCCACTGCACTCCAGCCTGGGCGACAGAGCGAGACACCTTCTCAAAAAGAAAAAAAATCTACATCTACTCTTGTGACAAAACAGACAACTAGGATAATATGAAATTTTAAACACTGACTTCTGTCTATAAACCATTACACAAAAACGTTCTCATGACAAATATTGAAACATTGTGTATGCATGACAAATATTGAAACATTGTCTACATTGCAAAATACTAAGAAAATAATGTAATTTGAAAAGTAAAATTTGGCATACCGTAAAAATGAGAGATTACATATAGTTACTTTCACCTAGGTAAGTGAATAAAGATATCAAATATTAGTGATAATATTCAAAATTATATGTAGTAATTAATTGGTGTAAAAAATCAATGAGTATTATAGATTAAAATAGATTGTTTTTTCTAAATGAAACAAAGTAATTAGCTCCAATGTCTTCATAAATATACTCCCCCTCACAAAAGGTTCCTTACTATGTAGATTCAAATCCTTGCTCCATAGCATAACCTTGGGCAAATTATTTGACTTCTCTAAGTCTCAACTTTCTCATTTTACAAATGAGAAATACCAGTAGAACTTTTGGTTAAGGCCAGTGTAAGGAGTCAATGAGAGAACAGAGTCTGGTACATATGTTCAATAAATATTGAAGTGATGATGACTGAAAGTGGTTTTGAATTGAGATGTGACTCAAAACCACACTTTATGAAAACAGAACATTAAACAGCATTATAAATTACAAGACTTTTACAATATGACACTGATGGAGAGTCAGAGCTGCTGCATTTGGCTGCGAGTCTGTGCACTGAATAATTCCAGGGCTCCATTTACAGATATGGTGACATGCACAGAGCCTGC
The DNA here is from genome assembly GCF_028858775.2 of Pan troglodytes. Taxonomy (NCBI): domain Eukaryota; kingdom Metazoa; phylum Chordata; class Mammalia; order Primates; family Hominidae; genus Pan; species Pan troglodytes. The sequence continues at coordinate 109,880,343 of NC_072401.2, read as the reverse complement.
AGTATTTATGCAATGCAATGGTCCTGGCTAGAACAAGAAATTAACCCACATGGAAAAGAACTTTTCTTCCCTCTCGGAATTCACAAAGAGTGGTTTTTCTTCATTTAATCTTAGACTTCTTAACCTCTGTACACAGTTTTTCACCTCTGCTACTTTACCTAAATCAATGATTCCAAATAAATATCTCCGTGGGCCAGGAGTTGAAAAAGTATAGTGTGCACTAAGCTTGCTATAATCAAAAGAAAGAAGCAGCATTACCTAAAGCTATTCATATTCAAATGGTTTTGAAACACTGCATAGACCAAATAAAACACATTTGTATGCCTTAGCACACTAATCAACTTTGTGGCCTTGTTTGAGTCATGTAATTTCAGTTTTTTTAATCTAGAAAAGTGAAAGGATCATTTTCTTACAGTGACTCAAGAATGACGATCACAGAAACTCAGAGATTCAGCTCTTGTTCAATCTTTTCTTCTAACCCCAGAAATTATTGTCTCCTGAGTCAGCTAAAGATGGTGGTCTGAAAAACAGCCTGTTTCCGCAGAAGCAGCTCGATTCCCCTCTTCCCACTGCTCTATTGCATGGTCTCTATTTATTTGAGTATTGCTTTTTAAAATTACCTAAGGGAATAAATGTTTGTTTTAAATTATAGCATTGAAAAGTACGGCCGGGCACGGTGGCTCACGCCTGTAATCCCAGCACTTTGGGAGGCCGAGGCGGGAGGATCACGAGGTCAGGAGATCGAGACCATCCTGGCTAACACAGTGAAACCCCGTCTCTACTAAAAATACAAAAAATTAGCCGGGCATGGTGGCAGGTGCCTGTAGTCCCAGCTACTCAGGAGGCTGAGGCAGGAGAAAGGCGTAAACCCAGGAAGTGGAGCTTGCAGTGAGCAGAGACCACGCCCCTGCACTCCAGCCTGGGCGACAGAGCGAGACTCCGTCTCAAAAAAAGAAAAGAAAAATACAGAAAAACAGAAAAGAGAAATAAAATTTACCTATGGTCATATCTCTGACGATATGTATGATGTCACATACATACTTGGTTTTTCCTCTGGTACACATTCACATATTAGTTACACGGAATTGGGATCATTCTATGTATGCTCTTTTAAAATATACCTATGTTGTTTTTAAGATTTAAATCAATATATCTTTTTAGAATAGTTTACAGAAAAGTTGCAAGGATAGTGCAGAGTTACCGTATACCCAATACCGTTTTCTCTATTGTTTACATCTTACATTACTGTGGAATTTTTGTCACAACCAAGGAACCAGCATGGATACATTTTTATCAACTAAACTACACACTTTATTCAGATTTCACAAATTTTCCCCTAATGTCCTTTTTTCTGTCTCAGGATTCCAATCAGGATACCACATTACATTTAATAATCATGTCTCTAATTCTCCTCTTGGCTGTGACAGTTTCTCAGATTTTTCTTGATTTTTATGGACTTAATATCAAAAGGGTACTGGTTAAATATTTTGTAGCATGCTCCTCAGTTTGGATTTGTCTGATATTTTTTCACTGTTTTGTAAACATTATGAGTTTTTGGAAGGGAATACATAGAGTTGAAGTTCATTTTCATCACATTCTATCAGGAGTATGTGTATCAGCTTGAATTATCACTGATGAAGGTAACTTTGATCACCTGGTTGAGTAGCATTTACCAGGTTTCTTCATTATAAAGTAACTTTTCCACCTTTTCGTATTCTACTCTTTGGAAGCAAGCCACTAAGCACAACCCATTCAAGGGGTGTGGAGTTAAGCTACATCACCCTGAGGGAGGAGAATCTACATAAACTACCGGGAATTTTTCTGTTTAGGAGATCTGTCTCTTCTTGATTTACGTGTTCAGTCATTTACTTATATCAGTATGGACTCATGCTATTTATTTTAAACTTTAGATTATAATTCTGTGTTATGTTACGATTTTATTAGGCTGGCACAAAATTAATTGCAGTTTTTGCAATTAAAAGTAATGGCAAAAACCGCAATTACTTTTGCACCAACCCCAACATACCGTTTATTTTGTTGTTCAAATTGTTTGGGTATTAAAAGCTCTTTCAGGCTGGCTCCTGGGCCCTTCTCACATGCCTTCATCCTTTTACTTTTTGAGCACTTCCTAATTTCCTGGCACAACAAAACTCAACTTGTATATTCTCTGTCCCAGCTCTACAACGTGTCTTTTCTCCAGGGAGTCCTGGTTCCTTTTATTGGAGAAGAGTATTAAAAACCAAGGTATGAGCAATTGGTGTGTTTATTCCTATCATGATGTCATCGTGATAGGCCCTTTCAGTAGAAAGATCTACGAAACCTATGTATGTGTACCAAACCATGTATCGCATATATCTATGACTACTTCTGTGCCTATTCTTCTGAATCTGTATTAAGATAAACATGAGTTCATACTGGTGTCTCCAACTCTAATCTATTACCACATGGTTCATTCTAACCTTGCGTCTCTGTTACATCCCTCTTTAATCATAAGAAATGTGGCTCCAACCAGCTGCTGTCAACTTATTTACTTGTTCAATTCCAGTAAACATATTCAGCAGTTTCAGAATTGTTAAACCATATCCTCAGGAGAAACAAATTTACCAACTAGAAAACAGTGCTTATGTTCAATCTTCAGTTCTTTTTGTCTTTTGTTTTGTAGTGTCCAGTTAAAACACCATTTTTGTATAAAGTGGACATGGTGGCTCACACCCATAATCCCAGCATTTTGGGAGCCCAAGGAGGGTGGATCACTTGAGGCCAGGAGTTCAAGACCAGCCTGGGCAACATGGCAAAACCCTGTCTCTACAAACATACAAAAATTAGCCAGGCATGGTGTCATGTGCCTGTAGTCCCAGCTAGTCAGGAGGCTGAGGCAGGAGGATCACCTGAGTCCAGGGAGGTTAAGGCTGCAGTAAGCCAAAATCACACCACTGCACTCCAGCCTGGGCGACAGAGTGAGACTCTGTCTCAAAAAACAAAAACAAACAAAAACAACAACAACAAAACCCCCACTGATATGGTTTGTCTCTGTGTCCCAACAAATCTCATCTCTAATTGTAATCCCCACATGTTGGGGGAGGGTCCTGGTGGGAGGTGATTGAATCATGGGGGTGAGCTTCCCCTTGTTCTCCTGATAGTGAGTTCTCAAGAGATCTGGTTATTTGAAAGTGTGTGTGGCATTTCCCCCCTTGCTCTCTCTCTCCTGCTCCACCATGGTAAGACACGCTTGCTTACCCTTCACCTTCTGTCACGATTGTAAGTTTCCTGAGGCCTCCTAGCCATGCTTCCTGTTAAGCCTGCAGAACTGCGAGTCAATTAAACCTACTTCCTTCATAAATTACCCAGTCTCAGGTAGTTCTTTATAGCAGTGTGAAAACAGGCTAATACACCCACCATTTTCCAAAGTTACTTAAGTGAGCGTCTAATTCTCCCCAAACCCTTCAGTGAGGTTATGTCATATATTTGTAATACAATTATATTCTTTTGTCAGAGTCTACAGTCTATCCTGAGATCTGTTGACCTCTTCGTCGATTTTTTATTTGCATACATTAAGGTTCATTCTTTGTGCTGCAAAGTTCTCTGTGTTTTGACCAATACATAGGATCATGTATTTGCCACCACAGTAGCACAGATTAGTTCCATCACACTTTAAAGATGCCCAATGCTTCCCCTAGTCAAATACCTCTTTCCCCCTAAACTCTTGGCACTACTGATATGTTTTCTATCCGTATAACTTTGACCTTTTCCAGAATATCATATGGTTTGAATTATATTGTGTATGTAATATTGTATGTAAATTATATTGTGTATTCTTGCTCTGGCTTCTTTCACTTGTAAAATGCATTTGTGACTCATCCATGTAGGTGAGTGAAGGAATGGCTAATAAATACTATTCATTGCTGAATAGTATTTCATTGTACGGATATACCACAGTTTGTTCATCCATTCACCTACTGAAGGAGATCTTGGTTAATTCCAGTTTTGAGTAATTATGAATAAAACTGCTATAAACATTTGCATGCAGGTTTTGTGTGAACATAAGATTTAAAAACAGTTAGGTAATGCCTAAGAGAATGATTGCTGGGTATACGGTAAGCCTATGTCTAACTCTATAAGAAACTGCCAAACTGTCTTCCAAAGTGGTATAGCATTTTGCATTCCCAGTAGCAATGAATGAGAGCTCTGCATTTCTCACCAGCATTTGATATTGCATTTTTTAAATTTTAGCCATTCTAATAGATGTGTAGTGGTATCTCATGATTGTTTTAATTTGCATTTCCCTAGTGACAAATGATATTCAGCATCTTTTCATATGCTTATTTGCCAGCTGTATGTCTTTTTAAGTGTAGTGTCTTTTCAGATCTTTTGCCCATTTTTAATTGGGTTGTTTGTTTTCTTATCATTGAGTTTTAGAGTTCTTTATATTTTCTAGATAAAATTCTTGTCAGAAATATTACTTGCAAATATTTTCTCCCAGTGTGTTGCTTGTCTTTTCATTCCCTTAGTAGTGTCTTTCATGGAGTAAGAGTTTTAAATTTTGATTAAGTCCAATTTACCTGTTTTTTTCTTGGGAATTATGCTTTTGGTGTTGTAGCTAAAAACTCTTTGCTTAACCCAAGATTACACAGATTTTCTCCCATGTTTTTTTTTTTTTCAGAAGTTTTATAGTTTTACATTTCATCTTCAGGTCTGATACATTTTGAGTTAATTTTTGTATAATGTGTGAGGTATACATTGAGATTCATTTTGCTGTGCATGAATCCCTAATTGTTCCAGTACTATTTGTTGAAAAGACTATCATTTCTCTATTGAATTGTCTTTGCACCTTTGTTAAAAATAAGTTGACTATATTTATGTGGATCAACTATTTCTGGGCTCTCTACACTTTTAATTGATGTATGTGTCTATCATTTTCCTATTTCCACATTATCTTGATTACTGAGGCGTTACAGTAAGTCTTGGAATTCAGTAATAGGAGTCCTCCAACTCTGTTATTTTTTTCAGAATTGTTTGGCTAATCTTAGTTCTTTGCTTTTCTGTGGTTGGGAGGGGGCTATATTAAAAATCACATTTTTGATACCCACAGAAAACTGCTGGAATTTTTGTTTTAAATCTGTAGGTCAAATTGGGGGAAATTGGTATCTTGACAATCCTTGAGCATGACATAGCACTCCATTTATGTAGGTCTTCATTGATTTCTTTCATTGTAGTTTTGTAGTTTCAACATATGGATCTTATACATATTTTAATAGAATCACATCTAACAAGTTTTGCTGCTATTTTAAATGGTATATATATTTTTTGCTTTTATATTATTTTAATTGACACATAATAATTGTACATATCATGGGGAACAGTGTGATATTCCAACACATGTATACGATGTCTAATGATTAAATCAGAATAATTAGAATATCTATCACCTCAGACATTTATCATTACTTGTATTGGGGACATTCAAAATCTGTGCTTTTAACTACTTGAACATATGCAACAGATTGTTGTTAATTATAGCCACCCTATCATGCTATAGAACACTAGACCTCACTAGACCTTATTCCTTCTAACTAGCGTTACTTTTGTGTTCATTAACCAACCTTTGGCAATCCCCTCCTTCCTCTACCATTCCTGGTCTGTAGTAATTGCTCTCTACTTCTACAAGATAACTTCATTAGCTTCCTCACATGAGTGATAGTGTGCAATATTTATCTTTGTGTGGTGTATTTCACTTAATATAATATCCTCGAAGCTCATCCATGTTCTCACAAATGACAGAACTTTGTTATTTTTATGGCTAAATAGTATTCAATTGTCTATATGTAACTTTTTAAAATTCATTCATCTGATGATGGACACTTAGATTAATCTGAGTCCATATCCTAGCTATTGTTAATACTGGGGCATAAACATGAAAGAGTAGACACCTCTTTAACATGCTCCATATTTCTTTGGATATATACCCAGTGGTGGGATTGCTGGATCATGTGTTAGCTCTACTTTTAGTTTTTTAAGGAACCTCCATACTGTTTTCCATAATGGCTGTACTAGTTTACATTCCCACCAATAGCATATAAGAGTTCCCTTTTCTCCACATCCTCCCCAGCATTTGTTACTTTTTATCTTTTTGATAAAAGCCTTTCTAACTGTGGTAAGATAGTATCTCTTTGTGGCTTTGATTTGCATTTTCCTGATGATTAATGACGTTGAGCATTTTTAATGTACCTGTTGGCCATTTGTATCTCTTCTTAAAGGGATGTCTATTCAGCTCATTTGCCCATGTTTTAATGAATTATGATTATTATTTTGCTGTTGACTTGTTTGAGTTCCTTATATATTCTGGATTTAATCCCTTATCTGATGGATAGTTTGCAAATATCTTCTCCCATTCTGCAGGTTGTCGCTTCACTCTGTTGGTTGCTTTCTTTGCTGCACAGAAGTTTTTAGTTTCATATAATCCCACTTATCTATTTTTGCTTTTGTTACATGTGCTTTTAAGGTCTTTTCCATAAACTCTTTGCCCAGACCAATGTCCTTAAGTGTTTACCCTATATTTTCTCCTACTAGTTTCGTAGTTTTGGGTCTTATATTTAAATCTTTAATCCATTTTGAGTTTATTGTTTTATATGGTAAGAGATAGGGTTCTAGTTTCATTTTTCTGCATATGGCTATCCAGTTTTCCCAGCACCATTTATTGAAGAAACTGTCCCTCCCACCAATGAATGCTCTTAGTGCCTTTATTTATAGTCAGTTGCAGGGTGGGGAGCTCTGAGGAATGAAACTAGGAAGTGGGAGCCATAGGGTTTGCAGATATGATCCTTCCACTGGAGGCATTCACCTGGCTGCCAGAGATTGAAGAGAAGCTGAATCAGGAGGAGGAGGTGCTGTCCTATATTCAAGACAGCCTGGAGAAAAGTGACCAGCTCACCAAGAACATGATGTCTATCCTGTCATCATATGAGAGCCACCATATAAAGCTGGAGAATTCCCTCATCCTGGTGCACAAGCAGACAGATAATCTGCAGCCGCTGCAAGACAATTTTGAGAAGACGCTATCCATCCTGGACCACATCATCGACTCCTACCATGTTGCCAGTGACACTTAGCAGATCATCAGAGAGGGCCCCACAGGTAGGCCAGAAGTATCTGGGAAGCATGGCTAAGATTCAGAAGGCTGTGGAGTATTTCCAGGACAATAGCCCAGACAGCCCAGAACACACATCTGAGCTCTGCAGCCTGATGACCAGGCACAATAAGTTTGTATTCCCTGTGCTCATCCTGGATCTGATCGGTGGTGATGATGATCTGGAGGTACAGGAGATTATGTCCCTGGAGCACCTGCCCAAGAGTGTGCTCCAGGATGTAATCTGCATCTCCTACTGGCTGGTGGAATACAGCTGCAACCAAGATTTTATGAATGTCTACTACAAGATTTGCTCCAGCCAGCTGGACCACTTCATCAAGGCCTGGAGAAGTATTTCTGGAAGAACAGTTCTTTTTCCCTACTGTCCTTCTATCCCCAACAAGAGGAAAAAGACACCCGCCAAAAAGCCAGTCAAGTGGCCAGGGATATTCATAAGGCTCAAAACCTTCTGAAAACAGTATTCATTCCAAGCATGGCTTAGTTGCAGAAAAGGGATGCTCCAACCTCCTTCCTTTGGAAGGTCAAGAGCATAATTTCAAAGTTAAGCACCTGTCCGAGGCCTTGAATGACAAGCATAGGCTGCTGGCCAGGAGAGATGGTGGACCTGGAGACTGATGCCTACATTCACTGTGTCAGTACCTTTGTCAAGCTGACCTAGAGCGAGTATCAGTTGCTGGCTGACATCATCACTGAGCACCATCAGGAGAAGACCTTTGACTCTGATACAGGATGTGCTGGATGGGCTGATACTTGAAGGGGAGAGTATTGTCTCCCACTCGGAGGTCATCATTTGACACAACTTTTCCATGGTGCTTACTGTCTTCTCCATCCCGCAGGGCCTAAGCACAGCAAGCCTGAGTTTGACCAGGTGCTCTAGGGCATGGCCGCCATCAGCAAGAACAAATCACCTGGCATCATCATCTCCCTAGAGGCTATTGGAGCCAAAGCACTGGAGGACTTTGTGGATAACATCAAAAATGACCTCGACAATGAATGCAACATGCCCAAGAATGGCACCATGCTCACAAGCAACGTCATCCTCTTCCTGCAGCAGCTTCTGGACTTCCAGGAGATGGTGGGTAACATGCTGGCTTCCCAAGAGGCCAGTTCTTCAGCCACAGCCATGGTTCCAAGTTCAGCAAGTGACTGCTAAGCATCTATATCTGTAAAATTCTGGGCAGCCTGCAGTTGAACTTGCTGAGCAAGTCCAAGGTGTATGAGGACCCAACTCTGAGCACCATCTTCCTGCATAGCAACTACAACTACATCCTCAAGTTCCTGAAGTCTGAGCTAATCCAGCTGGTGGCTGTGACTCAGCAGACTGCTGAGCACCCCCACTGGGAGCATATTGAGCAGTAGATCCCTACTTACCAGTGCAGTTGGCTAAAGGTGACTGAATATTTCACAGAGAACAATATACTTGTGTTCCAAGCAGGAGTCAAATTCTAGAATAAGGAGCAGCAGATGATCAAGGAGTGTTTCAAGGGCTTCAATGATGGCCTTGAAGAACTGTGCAAGATCCAAAAGGCCTGGGCTATTTCAGACACAGAGAAGAAGGACAGGATTTGCCAGGCCCAAAAAAACATTGTCAAGGAAACCTATGGGGCCTCTCGGCACAAGTTCAGCAGCATGCCTTTCACCAAGAGCCTGCTCCATATACACATGGAGCAGGTGGATGACATGACCAATCACCTTTTCAACAACTCTGCCTGAGTCTTCTGCTAGCCCTGCCTGGTTTTGCCAGACTAACCAGGTCACTGGACAGATAAACCCATGTTAACTTGCCTCTGGGCTGGGTGAGTTTGAAGTCCTTTAGGAAAGAGACTTGTCTTCACTGCCCCATCCAGGAGCCCCCCTCCCTGAGCCCTCTAGTCCTGGTTTCTCCTTTTTCCCCGTAGCCCATGTTTCCAACCAAACCAGCATTCACCAAGAAAGCTGGGTTCCTTCTCATCTTGGGTTTTGTGATGCTGATAGCTTGTGAAATAGGATAGGAGAGAAAGAAGACAGAGGCTTGTGCCCACAGCTGCCTCATGTGTACCAAAAGCAGGAGGGCAGAACAGCCCTACCTCTGGCCTCAGTCAAAAATGGGTACTAGCACTTCCTTTTCAGCCCAAAAATGTGGGTAGTTCTCAGAGGAGTAGTCAGAAGACCTGGGGAAAAGCAATCAGGTTCTCTTGGATTTTGTGCAGAAAACGTATTCCCCATTGCCCAAAGACCTGAGGTCTGGGGCTGTTCCATCTCCTAGGAGTCCCCTAGGTGACTCGGGGCAGGAGTGCCTGCCTGCTTGCCATTCCCTCTGGGGTCCAGTACTCTCTAGGAGGCATTCAGAAAAGGAGCCCTGACCCACCCTCTGTGGCCTGCTTCCCAGGCCCCCGTCTCCCACTTCCCAGCATTAGTGCCTCCTGGCCCAGGGCCAAACAGCAATGGTTGCAGAAGGAGAAGTGAGGCTGCATGCCTATGGACTGGGAGACTGGTGGACAGTGGAGAGAAATTCAGGAGAAAAGTGGGGATGAAAAGTAAGGTCCTACCTACTTAGGATCAGAATGAATAGCTGAGTTCAATGAAGACAGACCCTTGAGGTGTACTCGCACTTGGGGATGGGTTTATTTCAAGCTCTTTGCTTATATGCTAACAGAGGGAGAGCTCAGGGTGGCTTAGGGTCTTCCGGGGATAGAGACGAGATCTGACTTTCCTCCTCAGCTCTCCAGAGACCCTGTCTTGGCTCTACCCCCAGCCATAGGAAACCGAAACTGCATCCTCAAGTCTGCAACCCAGGCCCAACGCAGTTACAGCCTTGGCTGCTTGTCATGGGGTACAGCCTCTCTAGGGGCTGAGTTGGACTTGCATGCTGCTCACATCCAAATTCCCGTGAAGATGAATTGGCTGCAAAGCACCCAGGCCACATACATGAGAAAGAAGTCACGGTCAACAGTCTCAGCCCAGCTTCTTTTTGACCACTTTATTCTTCTGGGTGCTTCCATGAGGCAAAGATGCAGAGAAAGGAGTTGTTCTTCAGGCTCCCCCCACCAACCAACATGAGCAGAAGGATGAACCCCAGGGGTCATCAGACTCTATCCCTTCTGGAAAGTCTCAGTTAATGAACGTTTGGGTCTGGTCCATTGCAGGCCATCTTCGATGGAAAAAAACACCATCTTAGAGAGGCTCCACAAGGCAACATGTTATCTTGGAGAGCTGAGGTCACCTGGGCCTTTAGGGAGGCCAAGCTTGCCCCTGATGCAGATCTGCCTCTAACAAGAAAGGATATGGTGGAGTCCAGGGACAGGAGAGCCAGCAGGGTTGGTGCAAGGAGCCATACCCACCTAGCAACCTCACGCAGCCCTAGGCAGGCAACCTGCCAGTTTTTCTCTGTTCCAACCTGCACTTAGGCCTCATTCCTTACCCCTCACCCCCAGGAAGGTGCCTCAACCTCCATCCACTTTCAGGATTAGACCCTGGATCCTCATAATCTTGCTTTTCCTCTCTCAGGACTAGGCTGGGGCTGCTCATAGCCCCAAAGTTGCCCCAGGCCAGCAGCCCAGCCAGCAGCACAATCTCTGTGGCACTGAGGAAGAGCAGCAGCAGCAGGACGCTGATGTAGTAAACTGGAGGTGGGAGGGCAGGTGGGATGGTTAGGGGCCAGGTCCTGTGCCTCTGATGTCCAGGGAGCTGAGCTGAAACACCCTGGTATGGGTGACAGCAGGTGGGAGAAACCAGGAAGGCCAGGTAAGGAAGTAGAACTTACTGAGGAGCGGGTTGCAGGAGGAGCTGGGCAGGGCCTGCACCAGGGAGGAGTGTAAGAGAGGTAGCCCAGCAGCAGTGTCATCTTGGAAACAATGCGCTTGATGGCCTGGAGGGGCAGCAGCCCCCCTACACATGACGGCCAATATAAGTGCCCCTCAGGCGCCAATAGAGCTATGATGGACTTTAGCGCTGTGTTATTCAGGCTCAACTGGAAGGGGAAAAACTGTGGTTTTCCAGGGGGAGATGGGGAGTGGGCAGCAGGGGTGTGGGTTCATGCCTCTGGCCCTGCATCCCCCACCTTCCTACCTCCATTAGCCCTCCTGTCATCCTCTTCCTGACTTGACTCACTGGCACCTGGAAGCAGGGCACCAGCTGCTAGGGTGGAAATCATGAACTACATACTCCCTCTTGACACTCACGATCTCATTCACCACGTGGGCCTGGAACTCCAGCTCCATCGCTGAAAAGGGTGGGGGTGAGAACGATGAATAGGAAAGGGAGATCCCTGCCCCCAAATCTCCTGGGAGTAGGGCCAAAAGCAATCTGGAGCCCAGGGGTGATGGAGACTTCTGATGCCTTCTGGGGGACAGACTTGAGGACAAAACTGATCTACAAGAGGGCTTCCCAAACCTTATTTTGCAAAACTTCAAATTGTCTGAAGGTCTTTATCAGATTCATAGATGAATTTTGATTGTAAAAATCAATGAACTTCCCACCAAAAAAGAAAAAGAACATCATTTGGCTGAAAATAAGTGGACTTATTTCTGGGGTCTGTATTTTGTTCCATTGGCCTATATGTCTGTTTTGATGCCAGTAACATATTGCTTTGGTTACTACAGCTTTGTAGTTTGATAGTGTGATTCCTTCAGCTTTGTTTTTATTTTTGTTATTGCTGTTTTTGCTCAGGATTGCTTTGGTTATTCAGTCTTTTCTTGTTCCCTATGAATTTTAGGAATATTTTTTCTACTTCTGTGAAAAATGTCATTGGTATTTTGACAGAGGATTGCATTGAATTTGTAGATTGCTTTGGTGGTATGGTCATTTTCACAATATTAATTCTTCTAATCTATGAACATGGGATGTCTTTCCTTTTTTTGTGTGTGTCTTCAACTTTTTTCAGCATTGTTTTATAGTTTTCTCTGCAGAGATCTTTCACCTCTTTGGTTAAACGTATTCCCGGGTATTTTATTTATTTATTTATTTTTATCGCTATTGTAAGTGAGGTTGTTGTCTTGGTTTCTTTTTCAGATAGTTGATTGTTGGTGTATAGAAACCCTATTGATTTTTTTCCTTGATTTTGTATCTTGCAACTTTGCTGAATTTGTTTATCACTCCTAAGAGATTTTTTTTGGTGGAACTTAGGGTTTTCTATATATGAGTTCATGTCATCTGCAAACAGGGATAATTTAACTTATTTTTTTCCAATTTGGATGCCTTTTGTTTCTTTCTTTGGCGTAATTGCTCTGGCTAGGGCTTCCAGTACCCTGTTGAATACAAATGATGAAAGTGGGCTTCCTTGTCTTGTTCCAGGTTGCAGAGGAAAAGCTTTCAACATTTTCCCCATTCAGTATGATGCTGACTATAAGTTTGTCATATATAGACTTTATTGCATTGGAATACATTCCTTCTATACCTAACTTGTTGACAATTTTTATCATGAAAAATCATTGAGTTTTATCAAATACTTTTCTGCATTTATTGAGACACACACAGTTTTTTTCTTCATTCTGTTAATGTGATGTATCATGTTTATTGATTTGCATATGCTGAATCATTCTTGAATCTCTGGGATAAATACCACTTGATTAAGGTGAATAATCTTTGAATAATGCTGCTAGATTTGGTTTGCTTGGATTTTGTTGAGGATTTTTGCATTTATGTTCAACAGGGATATTGGCCTGTAGTTTTTTGTTGTTGTTTTGTCTTTGTCTGGTTTTGGTATCAGGGTAATGCTGGTCTTGTAGAATAAGTTTGGAAGAACTCCCTCCTCTTCAATTTTCTGGAAGAGTTTTAGAAGAATTTGTATTATTTCTTCTTTAAAAGTTGGATAGAATTTCACAGTAAAGCCATCAGGTCCTGGGCTCCTCTTCGATGGGGGACTTTATTATAGATTCATCTTGTTGCTTATAATTTGTCTGCTCATGTTTTCTATTTCTTCTTGGTTTAATCTTTTCAGATAATATGTATAGAGAAATTTATCCATTTTAATCATTTCTGCTAGATTTTCTAATTTACTATCATACAGCTGCTCATATAATCTCTAGTGATCCTTTGTATTTCTGTGGTATCAGTTGTAATATCTCCTTTTTCATTTCTATTTTATTTATTGGGTCTTTTCTCTTGTTTCTTGGTTAGCCTAGCTAATAGTGTGTGGATTTGTTTACATTTTAAAAAAAACTTTTGTTGATTTTTTGCATTCTTTTAGTCTCAATTTTATTTATTTCTGCTCTGATCTTTATTATTTCTTCTACTAATTTTGGGTTTGGTTTGTTCTTGCTTTTCCAGTTCCTCAAAATGCATCATTAAGTTGTTTATTTGAAATCTTTCTACTCTTTTGATGTAAGAGTTGATTTCTATAAACTTACCTCTTAATGCTGCTTTTGCTGTACCCCATTTGTTTTGGTGTTGTGTGTGTATTTTCATTTGTTTCAATAAATTTTAAATGTTTCTTTTTAATTTCCTCATTGCCCCATTGGTCTTTCAGGAGCATGCTGTTTAATTTCCACGTGTTTGTACAGTTTCCAAAGTTCCTTTTGTTGTTGATTTCTAGTTTTATTCCATTGTGGTCAGAAAAGATACTTGATATGATTTCAATTCTTTTACATTTGTTGAGACTTATTTTGTGGCCTAATATGTGTTCTATCCTGGAGAATGTTCCATGTGCTGGTGAAAAGAATGTACATTCTGCAACTATTGAATGAAATGTTCTATAAATGTCTGTTAGGTCCGTTTGGTTTAAAATGCATTTTAAACCCAATGTTTCTTTGCTGATTTTCTGTCTGTCTGGATAATCTGTCCAATGCTGAGAGTGGGGTATTGACGTCCTCAACTGTTACTGTATTGGAGTCTATCTCTTCCTTTAAATCTAATAACATTTGCTTTACATATCTGGATACTTCTATGTTTGGTACCTATGTATTTACAATTCTTATATTCGCTTTCTGAATTGATCCCTTTGTCATTATAAAATGAGCTTCTTTTTCTCTTTTTCCTTTCCCAGAGGAAGATGTGCTGCTTCAGCTCAGGCCTGGGGGACATGACTTTTCCAGGAAGCCCAGACATCATTTCCCTGGAATGCAGCGTGCCACTTCAACTTAGGTACTGGGGTGCATGACCATTCTGGGTGGTCAAGGAACTGTTTCCAAGGGACGCAGGGCACTGCTTTAGCTTAGGTACCAGAGAGATATGACTTCTCTGAGTAGCTAAGGTACTATTTTCTTCAGCTTCTGCCCAGGACAGCACAGGAACGGGTAAGCAAATCACTTCCACTTCTGCTTGGCTCCACAGGGAAGGGTGTAATAGCTATTTGCAGCTCAACTTGTGGATGTCAGGCCACCGGGCTGGGGTGGTTCAGTGATGGCTTAGCCTCAGGGATGAAGGGGAGCTGTGGCTACTTGCCCCTGAAGCAAGACACATTTCAGCCACAGTTCCAGTTCAAAGATAGTGTAGCACAGTAGCTGTGTGGGTCACAGGGGAGAGGGCACAGTGTCAGCTCCTTCCCTGTGGAAAGCACAGCTATGTGGACTCCAGGCAGCTCCCTCAGCTGGGCTTGGTGCCTGTGAGAACTGCAGAGGACTGCAGTGGTGAGGTTTATAGGTGTCCAGGGCGCTGATGGGGATTGCTAGGATCCTTTTGCTTACCTCCTCACCATAGGGAGAAGTTCCTCCTGGTTCCCAGCTGATCCCAGTTGGGGGATGAAGTGGTAGAAGCCAGGCATTTTCTTACATTCTCTATGTGGTCCTCCTTAGTTTCTGTGCTCAACAGGTTTCTGTCACTCCCATGATGCACTCCAGAGGTCCCTCTCAGTTATTTTCGTTAAAACATAATTGTTTATTCATTGTTCTGGCTGTCTTTGAAGAGCACGAGGGGGTTGTACTCAACCACCTTGCTGATGTCACTCCAGCATATATGTTTTCAACTTGGGAGTTCACTTTTTCTTTGTCAGTATATAGAAGTACAATTTAATTTTTTTATAGTGATCTTGTATTCTGCAACCTTTACTAAACTTACTAGTTTTAGGAACTGTTTTGTAAATTCTTTGAGATTTTCTACACAGACACGAGTAAATAGAGACAATCTTATTTTTCTATGTCTTTTCTTTCTTTCTTTCTTTCTTTCTTTCTTTCTTTCTTTCTTTCTTTCTTTCTTTCTTCATTCTTTCCTTTCTTTCTTTTTGTATTGATTGCACTGACTAGAACGTACAGCATAATATTGAATAGGACTGGGGATAGAGAACAGCCTTGCCTTATTTCTGATCTTAGAGGTCCTCCTCTGTGCTCTTGTCATCTCAGGCTATTGTTATGGGCCCAGAGGCTGCTCCCCACCGTTTTTTTTAACTATTCCCTTCCCATAGTTTTATTGTGTTTTCACCAGTGCCCCAAGCACAGCAGTGTTTATAGCCCATCCTTCCGCAGAATCAGGCTTCTGTTCCATAAGTAGTAAGGGAGAGAAAAGCGTCTGAGTGGAGTTAAGTGCCCCTCCAACAGCAGTTGCTTCTCATCCTCCATGCCGCACCCAAAGGACAACTTGTTAAACTTAACTTTCTTCATTCTTTTTCTGGGAGTACCTGGTGACATTTGTGGAGAAAAACCTGAAAAAGGCAATTTCAATGCCCCAAGGAGCTTCCCATTCTTACACCAGCTCCCCATTGGCCTCTACCACATCCCCAACCACCCCATTGAACTCCTTTTACTTGTGTTCAGTCGAATCCACCTGTGTATGCCAGCATATGCATTTCTCTTCCTGGGGCACCTGTTTCTCCTTAGACTAGGAGCCAGCTGGTTGCCCTGCAACCTTAGTTCCTTGATGGGTTCAAGGAAATGCATAAATTTGCAGTTTGTCTGGTTTGGTAAGAATAAGAGCAAAATTCTTTCCAGCTGTTTAGGTCCTTCAACAGAAACAAAAAATAACTTTTTTGAATAACAATTAAGACACTCTGTATTACTCACAGAGAGGTCCATATAGATTTGTCTTTGGTTACTGGCTTAACTTAAAGGGAAATTTTTCAGTATCTAATACTTCTGATTCCTACAGATGAAAGAAAAGAATATCCTTAAATTCCTTTCTTCAGGAACCTACTTGGGTGGCATCAATATTTGCTTTCAGATGGATAAGTATATCCACAAAAAGAAAAGTGGTGATATCTATACATTAAACCTAAAATGGATCTGGAGAAGGTTCTTTATGAATCTCAGGCCATTGTAACAATTGAAAACCCAGCAGCCATTATTCTCCAGGTATACTGACCAGCCTGCTGTACTGGAGCTTGCTCCAGCCCTAGGATCCATCTGTTTTGTTGGACACTTTATTCCCAGAACATTTAGGCAGCTTTCTAGGATCCTCCTCCTTTAGTGAACTGAATATTAATATCTTCCAAAGGCATCTGCTACTAACATGCTCACTACTGCGCTACGTAACACAGATTCCTCAACTCTGTTTTGCATAGGATATTGACATCTTGTGCAAAAATGAGGGTACTCACTAAAAGGGTCTGACATCTGACATAATGGTTGCTGGCCTATGAGGTCCTGCTTGGGTGTGGCACTATTTCCCCTGAGCACCTGTGGGAAGTCATACCTGATCTCTGCTTCTACAGTGATACTAGAGAGATTGAAAAGGAAGAACAGATTGCTGCTGAAAAGGCAGAACAAAGAGAAGTTTTGGAGAGAATGCATTACTTATGTTGGCAGATTTACTGCAACTCAATCTGAGCTCACAGATTCATCTGAAAGAGTCTGCATCTATTCAGTATTGATGAAGAATGAAGTGCTCAGACTTTTGCTGAAGACAGATCTATAGCTGCCAACTGACCCTGGAGTACAGAACTAGGGTGAATAGAAAAGAAGTCTCAGTTTGAGATATTATAACAATAATGGCAATAGTAATAATGATAATATTTATGAAATAAACTTAAAATTTAGAGTAAATTCTCCTCCATGAGAATAATAAAATGAAAAGAACAAAGTATGTCTAATGTTTGTTGAGCATTTACTCTGTTGAAATTGAGCATTGAGCATTGAGCCAAATGCTTTCACATACATTTTATCAGTTAGTTTTTACAAAAAGTCTAATAATATATAAATATATATAATAGATACATATATATATATATATATATATATATAAAATAGATACTTTCCCCAGTTTATAGTTGGTGAAACTGAGATTCAGACAGGTTAGCTGACATGATTTAGAAGTGTGTCCCCTCCAAATCTCATATTGAAATGTGATCCAAATGTTGGAGCTGGGGCCTGGTAGGAGGTATTCTGGTCGTGGAGGTGGATCCTTCATGAATATCTATCTTGGTGCCATCCTCACAGTAATGAGTGAGTTCTTGCTCTATGAATTCACAGAAGATCTGGTTGTTTAAAAGGGTCTGAAACCTCCCCCTTCTCTCTGGCTCTGTCTCAGCATGTGATATGGTTTTCCTGTGTCCCCACCCAAATCTCATTTTGAATTCCCACATGTTGTGGGAGGGACCTGGTGAGAGGTAATTATTCAATTACCATGGTGGCAGGTCTTTCCCATGCTGTTCTTGTGATACTGAGTAAGTCTCATGAGATCTAATGGTTTTAAAAAGGGGAGTTTCCCTGCAAAAACTCTCTTCTCTTGTCTGCAACCATGTGAGATATTCCTTTCACCTTCTGCCATGATTATGAGGCCTCCCCAGCCACATGGAACAGTGAGTCAAATAAACCTCTTTCTTTTGTAAATTGCCCAGTCTTGGGTATGTCTTTATCAGCAGTGTGAAAATGGACTAATACAACATGTGATGTGTTGACTCCCCTTTTCCTTCCACCATGATTGTAAGCTTCCTGAGGCCCTCACCAGAAGCCGAGCAGATGTTGGTGCCATGCTTATACAGCCTGCAGAACCATAAGCCAAAATAAACCTCTTTTCTTTATAAGTTACCCAGTCTCAAGTATTCCTTTATAGTAACAGCAATGGACTGACACAGAAAATTGCTATGAAGGAGTGGGGCATTGCTATAAAGTGAACTAAAAATGTGGAAGTGGCTTTGGAACTGGGTAAAGAGCAGAGGCTGGAAGAGTTGGGAGATCTCAGAAGAAGACAGAAAGACAAAGGAAAGTTTGGAACTTCTTAGAGTGGTTGTGACCACAGAATGCTGGTAACAATATGGACAGTAAAGTCTAGTCCTATGAGGTCTCAGATGGAAAAGAAGAATTTATTGGGAAGTGAAGTAAAGGTTTGTTATGCCCTAGCAAATAATTTGGCTACATTGTGTCCATGTCTTAGGGCTTTGTGGAAGGTTGAACTTAAGAGTGATGACTTAGGAAATTTAGTGGAAGAAAATTCTAAGCACCGAAGCATTCAAGAAGCAGTGTGGCTGCTTCTAACACCCTGCAATCAGATACAGGAGCAAAGGAATGATTTAAATTGGAACTTTTAATTAAAAGGGAAGCACAATGTAAAAAATTGGAAAATTTGCAGCCTGGCCCTTTGGTAGAGAGAAAAGAGTATTTTCAGGAGCAGAACTGAAGCAGGCTGTAAAGTATCCATTTGCTAGAGAGATTTGCATGACTAAAAGGGAGCCAGGTACTAATAGCCAAGGCAATGTGAAAAAGCCTTGAAGGCATTTCAGAAGTCTTCAGGACAGCTCCTCCTATCACAGACCCAGAGACCTAGGATGGAAGAATGGTTTCAAGGGCCAGGCTCAAGGCACTGCTACCATGCTCAGCCTCAGGACACTGCTCCCTGCATCCAGTTGCTCCAACTCCAGCTGTGGCTTAAAGGGCCCCAGATATAGCTCAGTCTGCCACTTCCGAAAGTGCAAGCCTCCATATGCCTTGGTGGTTGCTATGTAGTGTTAAGCCTGCAGGTGCACAGAATGCAAGAGTGAAGGAGGCTTGGCAGTGTCTGTCTAAATTTCAGAAGATGCATGGAAAAGCCTAGGTGCTTAGGCAAAACCCTGCTGGGGGGATGAAGCCCCCACAGAGACATTCTACCAGGGCAGTGCTAAGGGGAAATGTGGAGTTGGAGCCCCCAAACAGAGTCCCCACTGGGGCAGCCCCTAGTAGAGCTATAGAAATGGGGCCACTAGCTACAGATCCTAGAATGGCACAGCCACCAGCAGCTTGTAACCTCAGCATGGAAAAGCCATGGGGGCAGAGCTGCCCAAGGCCTTGGGAACCTGTCCAGGACACTAATGTGCCCAGGATGTGGGACATGGACCCAAAGATTGTTTTGAAACTTTAAGATGTAATAACTGCCCTCTTGGGTATCAGACTTGTATGGGGCCCATTGCCTCTTTCTTTTGGCTAGTTTCTCCCTTATGGAATGGGAATATTTACCTAATGCCTGTACCACCATTGTATATTGGAAGTAAACAACTCGTTTTGATTTTACAGGCTCATAGTTGGAAAGAACATGCCTTGAATCTTAAATGAGACTTTGGACTTTTGAGTTGATGCTGGAACAAGTTAAGATTTGGGGGGACTATTGGGAGGGGATAATTGTATTTTGCCATGTGAGAAGAACATGCTATTTGGGGCCCAGGGTCAGAATTACATGGTTTGGATGATTGTCCCCTCTAAGTCTCACGTTAAAATATGATTTCCCCAGTGTTGGAGGTGGGGCTTAGTAGAAGGTGTTTGAGTCATGAGGGTGGACCCCTCATGGATGTTTCGGTGCCATCCTTGTGGTAATGGCTGAGTTCTTACTCGGTAATGTCACAGGAAATCTGGTTGTTTAAAAGAGTCTGGGACCTCCCCCTTCTCTCTCTTGCTCTCTCTCTCTTTCTCTCACCATGTGATGCTCGGGCTCCCCCTTCACCTTCTGCCATTATTGTAAGCTTCTTGAGGCTCTCACCAGAAGTAAAGCAAATGTTGGTGCCATGCTTGCTTGTACAGCCTGCAGAAATATGAGCCAAAATAAACCTCTTTTCTTGATAAATTACTTAATCCCAGGTATTCCTTTATAGTAACACAAATGGACTAACACATTAACTAACTTGCCCAAAGTTGCAGAACTAGGAAATGTTTTGTACCTCTATAAAATCATGACAAGGAAGGCTTTTGGAATCCTAGCATTTTCAAGGTAAGATAAAATAATTTTAAAGACCATCTCCTTCAATTTCCTTGTTTGGAGAATGAGGGAACTAAACCTCAGGACCTAATATCACTCAGTCACTTAGTTCTTTATTGCAGAGCCAGAACCAGAATTCAGGTTTATTTACTTTTAGTCCATTGCACCTTCTATAATTCTACAGATATTTCTTGATGAGACTGAACAGACAGACCTCAGCAAAGGGTAAGATCTGCTTTCTGAGTATTCCTGTTTGTCATGGATTTACCAGTACTCTAAAGGTAGGTCTACAGCAAGCATCAGATTAAAACTGTGTTAAAACCAGTCTTGTTCTTGATTTGGACCTCAAAAAGACACTCTCCAGCAGCCAATTTCAATCTGGTCATGCAGACTAGTTCTGCCTTCCATGTAGCCCCATTGCCTGAGATCTTTCTGCCTACCATTGCCTCTATCCCCTTCAGCTCCTCTGAGCAGGAGGTGCAAGGCAAAAAGGAGGGTGGGAGGAAAAGCTGAAGTACGTAAATAAGAAAGAAAATATTCCATCAAGGGAGAATGTGTGCAACTATCCCAAAGACAACTATCCCAAAGGAAGTTAAAAATAGGTTTTGGGCAAGGATAACAATGTAAAAGTTAATTTGAGGCTTCTTTTGAGGCCTACTGAAAGGATTGCACTTATTTGGATGTTTATAGCCTGGCATGTTACTTTAAAAATGATCCTTATTACTTTATACTCACACATAATACCATATTCAATCCTTTATAATGTCAAATAAAAGGGAAATAATAACACCTTATGTTTGTATATTGTTTTACAGCTTACTGAGCACTTTTACAACCACGATCTCACTTGATCTTCACAATAAGGTTGTGAAGTAGCTAAGGAAGGTTATTATTAATCCCATTTTACAGTTGAGGAAACTGAGGCTCAGAGAGATTAAATGAGTTGCTCAAGATCACTCAGCTAGATAATAGGAGCTAAAAATAGAATCCGGCATTTGAGACAGAGTAGTGCTCTGCGAGGGACTGTTGAAACACCAAGTATGGCCAAAGAGAAAAAATTTTCATTTTATGGATTCAGGATTCAAACCAAGCTCTCAACAGGTTGAGGGCTGAAACAGATTTTGAAGGCATGTTGACCTGGAGCAGCAACATGTAGAGGGATCAGAAGGTGAAAATTCTCTGCAAATAGGGAACTGGCTATACAGTTTCAAGACATGTAATTTTTATAACATCATTGCTAAAAAGGGGAAGGAGTACGTGCTAATAAAATGGAAGTCCAAGAAAGCCTTAGAAAGGTCACAGATAACCAAATAATGTGAAGTCTACTTTTGCCTACTCAGAAAAAAAAATAAAGAAAAAAAATAGAAATGAGGAAAAATTAGTTCCTCATTCCTGGGACTCTGTCTACTAAAAATTACCAAGTATTTCTAATCTCCCCACAAGACATACACAAATAAT
Organism: Pan troglodytes; assembly: GCF_028858775.2. Taxonomy (NCBI): domain Eukaryota; kingdom Metazoa; phylum Chordata; class Mammalia; order Primates; family Hominidae; genus Pan; species Pan troglodytes. The sequence continues at coordinate 109,858,736 of NC_072401.2, read as the reverse complement.
TTCAGAACTAAATGTGTGTCTGTGTGTGTGTGTGTGTGTGTGTGTGCATATACAATTATAGGCTAAGTTAATGGTGAATATTTACATAATTTGAGGATATAAGAAGTTTTCTAAGCATGACACCAATGCAAAAATTATAAAGAAAATATAGATACAATTATACAAAATTTAAACATTTTTTTCTTAAATCAAAATAAAATGCTATAAAATTTCAAAAGAAAATGCTATAAAAGTTAAAAGAAAAAATTGTACAAATATTCAGAAAACATGTCTCATGAGAGGTTAATGTCTTCATTTTTAACATCTCTAATGAACTAATGATGATGATTATGATGACAATAAAATCAACTTTCCATTTTAAAAAACACAGGTTTGGTGAATTAACACAGGAACAGAAAACCAAATGCTGCATGTTCTCAATTATAAATGGGAGCTAAGCATTGGGTACAAATGGACGTAAAGATGGGAAAAATAGGAACTAGTGACTGCAAGAAGCGGGAGAGAGGGAGAGGGACAAGGGCTGAAAAACTACCCATTGGGTACTATGCTCACTACCTGTGACAGGATCATTTACATCCCAAACCTCAGCATCATGCAATATACCCAAGTAACAAACCTGTATATGTACCCGCTGCATTGAAAGTAAAAGTTGAAATTATAAAAAATAAAATAAAAATGAAAATAAAAAACATAGGCTTGGAATACGAACAAGAAATTCCAGTTTTAAGAAATACATAGCCAGTATGCATATGGCAATCTGTACCACCCTTATTTATAATTGTATCAACCCACACTAAAATTTATTTTATTAATGTGGCAAAATTTTATAATGAATGTATTTAAAAGGTTATAAAACCTTATGTTCAGTATTATTCATTTTTTAAAAAAAACACACACATCTAAGTTCTGAAAGAACAGTGTCACTGAAACATAAACAGTGGTTATCTCTAGGCAGAAGGATTATGAATACTTTTTTCTTATTTAGTTTTTAAAATCATGAACATGAATTACTTTTGTAATAAAGAAACCAATTGGCCATTATACCTGTAACCAGAGCCTAACTTCCTATTACACAATGGTTTCTATTTAGAAATCACATTTGACTTATAGTATTTGGATTTTCAAACTCCATGTCAAGAACGCAATCTGCCATAAACGGGAAAGCTTTGTGCGCTCCATTTGAATACATAATTTGAGTTGGCTTGTTCCCTACCTGGTGTTCCTGCCCTTCAGGGTAATTCGCATAGTTACCTCCTGGCTTCCTAGATGTAATTACTCTACTAGGAAAAGAAGTATCTAGATTATTATATAAACAAACAGCATAATCATAAATGGTATCTTCTGGAATTTGGGTTGTTGCCGATTTTTCTTTCATAGCAAAATTAGATTTAAGTAAATTTTGCCTATGCTACATTAGAAGCTTAACACTTTCAAATAAATCAACCATAGGGGCCAGATATAAACTCTAACTTAACTGATTTCCTCCCCCAGTACAGACCCTTCTTTCTTTAATAATCTCGCCCTAGCATCCCCACATATTCAGCCCCACTAACAAACACAATCTGCCACACACACTGTTTTTTAACCAGATGAGGACAAAGAATGAGAAAACATTCCCACAGTCAGCCATAGGACAACACCAGAATGCAAATAAAAGGTAGTTTGACAAAATTTCACTTTTTGCCTCTAAACATTCCAAAAAGTTACATTATACTCATTGGAGAAGAGGGATGATCTAATACTTTAAGAGACTGAAATCCTGAGAATGTTTTTGTTTCTGTGGCCTTTTATGGAAGGAAACTTTGCAGAGGCACTTCATCTTTGTGAAAGTCAAGGTGGCAGATGGGTTTTATATGCCCAACCTGTTATGGCTCTCCTACCACAAAAGTAAGGACAAAAATTATCCATAAGAAGGCATCATTAGCATCTATGCTGTGTACCGTGAGCACATGGTTGAAGTGGAAATGGTTGGCTCTGCTCCTGCTGAACCATATACATGATAGACTATTTTGTATCTTGGAGCCACTGATCACTGCCACTTGTCACCCCCCGAATCTCCTGACTACCATTGCCCCATAAATAGGAAGAAGCCTTTCTTTTATTTTAATTTTAATTTTAATTTTTTTAAATTTATTTTTATTTATTTATGTTTTATGAAATGGAGTCCCGCTCTGTCTCCCAGGCTGGAGTGCAGTGGGGCGATCTCGACTCACTGCAAGCTCCCAGGTTCACGCCATTCTCCTGCCTCAGCCTCCCGAGTAGCTGGGACTACAGGCGCCCACCACCACACCCGGCTAATTTTTTGTTGTATTTTTAGTAGAGATGGGGTTTCACCATGTTAGCCAGGATGGTCTCGATCTCCTGACCTCGTGATCTGCCCTCCTAGGCCTCCAAAAGTGCTGGGATTACAGGAAGAAGGCTTTCTTAGGTGAAAATGGCTTCTGTTGTTCTCCACCTCTCGATATTCCGTGAGACCGTGTGTGTGCACTGACTCACGCATGTGTGGCTGTGAAGGTCTCATTTGGAACCCAAAATGAAATGTTTGCTTGAATCTGGCAGAATCTGGCCGGTAACAATGGAAGATATTTCATCATCATAACGATGATGTCACATCACACTTTTCATCTTCAAAGTACTTTACAAACAGTAATTAATTCCTATAACACTCATGAGGTAAGTAAGTAAACACCATTATCCCCATTTTATAGATAGAGAAACTGAGGTGAAGAAGCCAAGCAAAAGGTCCAAGACCGAAAGGAGACAGTCCAAGAGCAGGGATCAGAGGGAAGAAGCTCCTGGTATCTGCTAATCCCCTCCGGCTTGCACCATCCCAAACCTGCGTCAGGGGAAAGTGGCCACAGAGCTGAAGATACCCAGAGGCTGAGGGAGGGCAGGATCTCCCAACAGGCCTGGCTCTGGCCTCACTGCCCTGGGAAATGAATGCTGCTATTCATATTGTGTGGGCAGTTTGTGGGCATTCACTTCAAGATTGCTTGCAAAATCACAACAACAAAAAAGCCCATTGAGGCCCCTTTCTCCTTGGACCACGTATTTCCTGAGTTTTTCCTTGAAATCAGGGGATGCATAGTACATATATGCCCTCAGGAAGCAGGAGCATTCAGCCCACCCTACAATTCTTGGGAGGCTACATTCAGCAATGTGACCACAGACCCGGCTATGTGGCAGGAACCTTCTCCTACGGGTTCCTGGCCCAGCTCCTTCACAAGACATTTAATAGCCATCTGGCTGGCTCCACACTGGAACACTTATCTAGTTGCCTTCTCACTGTGGGCCTCCCAACTCCCCGTGTCTAAGACGGACACATCTCAAGTAGCCGGCAATTAGATTGAAACCTTATATTACTGCTGGCGGAGGCAGCCTAGGAGAAAACGTGAATTGAAATGAAATGAACATGGCTTATCAAGGAACCTAGTCTCAGGGGAGTCGCTGACCAAACTGCTACCCCACTACAGACCTGAATGTTACCCAGACCACCCTGCTAGACAGCAATCGTAAGAGGCCCCAAGAATTTATCAAACACTCCTTTTGATTTCCTCCCACCTGCCAAAAAAATGCTCCTACCTGTTCACTATCCTGCATCTCTCTTTCCGCACCTCACATTTCCCTCAACAGCCCACAGGTTGCCCTGACCACCCACTTCACATTTGGGGCAAATCTGGAAGCTGCTGCATTAAGCATTATGTAGATCATGTTGGTGTCATGACTTGGCTCCTAATGAAAGCTAATAGGCTTTGAAGCTCTGAACCACACACAACAAATAGCTACACCATTCAGCTCCATTCTCCCACCTTGGCTGACATTGTGCTGCCTTTGGCAGCGTGTGGCCTGCAGAGCTACAGAGAAAGGGGAACTTTCCCTCTGCTGCCCCTCCTGACTTTCCCAGGAGATCAGACTCAGGGAAATTTGGAAGGTCTCAGAAACGTTTTGGCTCAAAAAACATAGTAACGGCACCCAGGAAAACACTGGGTGGAAACTGTCAGCATCAGCCACAACCCAGGGGCGTCTGCCCGGGAGAGGCCCTTGTCTCGCACCTCCTGAGGCACCTTCCTGGCTGTGGCTTGGGATGACAGCCTCTCTGCCCCACCCACCTCATTCACATCTAACCTGCTGCTGAGACAGTTAGGTTTACTAGAGCACCAGTTTATATAGTTTATACATGGCCTTCCAGTGAAGATGAAATACCTCCGGGCACAGCCTTGCTGAATGAAGGAGCCCTCCAAATTGAATAAGGCACATATCTTGAATACATAGACGATATTAATCAAATAAGACAACACCACTGTCGGGATGGCCTTCTCCATTCCACATAATTGCAAAGACTAAACAATTCTGATAATCATCAAGGAAGACTGGACTACAGGGTTACAATCATCTCTGGATCCCCTGGTTCGTGGGCAGGCAAAATCCCCTCCTCTAACCAAAGAGCAAGCTAAGGCCACAAGAAGAATTCTTCTCTGTCCGCCTGAGTGAACTCCACTTCCCTTCCCACACCGAGGTCCCCAGCAGCCCCATAGCTGGGCGCGTTCCAGACTCAGGCATTACACACGTTTGTTCCCTCCATCGTGACACACTCCAGGTGAATGCTGGGGAGAAGGGTAGAGCAGAGAGGCATAACTTCTCACCACATAAAAGAGCCAGACTCCGGCTGGCTGCCAGAGTGCCGGCCGCACAGTGACAAAGCGCGTCACACCTTCCAGATTTGGAAGTTCATAAATAGATCCACAATGTTGATACTTCAGGGGGATGGTGGGTGGGAGTTGGATTTCTGTCTCTCCAACTCTGTAATTAATTTATCCAGCAACGAGGCTATAATGGTGCCAGGAAGAGAGAAAGAACCCCTCGGGGGGCTGTCTGTGGCTTTTCCTCACAATGACTGGGTACTCTTGGGTTGGAGCTGCAGCCTAGATGTGAATGAATTGAAAGCCGTGTATGTGTATGGTCTATGTATGCTGTATGTGATGTGATGAAGGAGTGTGTATGGTATGAGTGTCCATCTGTGGTGTGTGACCGTGGGAAGGTGTATGTGTGTGTGTAATGCAAGAGTGTGAGGTGTGGTGTCTGTAGCGTGTGTCTGTGTGGGGTGTTGTGGTATGTGTGTCTATCTGTGATGTGTGAAATGGTGTGGTATGCAAATATGTGTCATACAAGAGCATGAGGTGTGGTATATGTGTACTATCACATTTGTGGAGCCTGTATGTTTACGTGTGGTGTGTATGTGGTACATAAATGTGAATGGGCTCTGTGGGTACTATGTGACAGTGTGAGGTAATATGTGGTATGTGGATGTGTGGTGTGTATGTGCTGTATATAGGTGCACTGAACATGTATGTGTGTGGCATGTGAGATACAAGGATGTAAAGTGATATGAATGCTCTGTAGTGTGTGTTACATGTAGCCATGTAAAACGTGGTGTATGTGGTGCATATATGTGTGTTGTATGTGCATATTCAATAAGTGGTGTGAGGTATTATGTGTATGCTGTAGTGTGTTTGCTCTGTGTAATATTTGGTGTATGTGTGGTATATTTATGTGTGGGGTGTACATGTATAATGTGAGGGTATGAGGCGTGTTGTGTGAGTTATATGTGGTGTGCATGAGTGTGTGGTGTGTATGTTATATGTGGCATGTTTGAGTGTGTGCTATATGGGATATGTATGAGTGTGGGGTGTGTGTGTGGTGTGTGTGTTACATATGGTGTGTATGAAGGCAAGTGTCATATGTGGCATATGTGAATATGTGTAGAGTGTGTGTGTTGTATGTGGTGTGTGAATGTGTGTGGTGTGTTACATGTGGCATGCTTGAGTGTATGTTAAACGTGATATGTATGCATGTAGAGTGTGTGTGTAGTGTGTGTGCATGCTTGGCTGACAAGCACTTGTGCAGACAGGCCAGGCCCTTACCTCTTTGATCCTCATGCAGCTGGCTGTGTCCCCTCCCCCCACCCCTTTCTCTGAGAGCTAAATCCTAGTGCAGGAAGAAAGAAAGGCTGCCAAAGCACCACACCCTGAGCCCTCAGGGAAGGGTTTGAAGTTAAGGACACTTCACTGGGATTCTACTCAGGCCTGCCAGTCCCTCAGGCTGCACTGCTGAACACAGGTCTTACTTGCAGGAGCTCAGAGAGTGAGGGGAGCAGAAGATGATAATGGCAACTGCAGGGGAGCCCAGGGCCCCGCCTTTCCTCATTCTGGGTCCCCATGCTCAGTTCTGACACTTCCCAGTGACGTGAACAGGTTAGTTAAGCCCTCAGGTCAACATCTATAAAATATACACAATAACTTCTTTCTCCTGGGATGAGAATTTCATAGAATGGTGTTGTACAGTGAGTTACTGTTTCTCACCTTTGTCTTTAATGGGGATGTGAGTTTGCTTAGGAATTGGGATTCTTTGGCTTTCTTTTGGCTTCAGAAGTTTTGGTACCTCGTACCCTAAAAACCCTCATCTCCAAAGCTCAGAACTTGTTGGCAAATAATATAGTTGGTAGCTTGCTCTTTGTCATTCTTATTTTGTTTCTAGTGCTTGTGGATAGTGCTATCAGGCCTGGAGAAAGTAACTCAGCTTCCTTGTCTCTGAAAGTGGGAAGGGAGAGAACATAAATTTATTGAGCTGCTAATTCAAGCCTCACACCGGGCCTGATGCTTTGCCATAGGGCAGTATTCAAGTAACAGTAGGGGCAGGGACTTTCAAGTTTCTGCCCATTAATTGCTGTGTGACTTTGGACACATTGTTTAACCCCTCTGAGCCTCAACGTTTAAAATCTCTAAATTGGAAATAATAGTAGTCACCCATTCATAGACTTATTTAAGGATTAAGTGAGATAATGCATAATAAACTCTAGCACAGTGCTTAGCACTTAGTCAGTGGTAAAAATATGCTTTACAAGATAATTTCCCTGCTCCCCTGGGTAGGTTTTATATCCACACAAAAGGAGGCTAGACAGGTAAAGAAATTTGCCCAAAATCATACAGCTAATAAGTGATGGACCTGGCTGTCTACCCAAATTCATCTTGTTAGCGCATAGCTTGGCCACACTCTCTGCTCTATTTCTACCCTACCATACTGCCTGCCCTTGCAGCCTTTAGAGACCTCTCCAGGAGAGGCTGCTGAGTGCCAGAGGGGCTGTCATTCAATTGAGCTTTAGTCCTGAAGATATTTTAGCAAGAAGGGTATGAAGAACGGAGAAAAAGCCATGGGCTGGCAAAATGAGATTACTTCCTTCTGTAGCAGCTGAAAAGTGCCCTGACCTGTACATGTAGACTGGTAGAATTCTACATGATATTTTTGAGATGAATTTGTTGCTGAGTAAAAGCAAACCTCACTGTGACTACTCCCACTTATAAGAGAACCTACTATGCTCTTCCAGGACATCATGATTTTGCTCAGGCTGTTTCCTCTGATAGGAACACTTTTTTTTTCACATGGGGTCTTGCTCTGTCACCCAAGCTGGAGTGAAGTGGTGCAGTCATGGCTCACTTCAGTCTTGACTTCCCAGGCTCAAGTGATCCTCCCACCTCAGCCTCCTGAGTAGCTGGGACCACAGGCTCACTCCACCATGCCTAGCTAATTAGGAACACTCTTTCTCTGCCCTACCAATTACCACCTCCACCACCCTGGGGCTTCTTCCAACTCTTCTTCCATTCCACTTTGAATATACTTCTCTTGTAATTGTTATCACATTGATCTAATTATTTGTTTATATGTCTGTTCCCTGCCCCTGGATTGTGCACCCCCAAGGATGGGGGCCCAGTTCCACTCACTGTTGTTTCCCTGACACCTGGCAGAACCCCTAAACAGAAAGCACTGCTAGAGCCATCATTTGTTTATACAACATACTCAGTGCCGTTGGCACTGACATTACCCAGGTACTATGCTGCTGCTCCCGGTACAGAGCAGAATGAGGTGCAGGCTCCAGAATGTGGGGTGTGCGTCACCCGGTGTCTTGATAGAAAGTACAAACCGCTTTAAGTGCTTACAGCAAAGGGAATTTAATGCAGAGAATTGGTTCCATAGGTGTCAGAGGACCGAAGAAGCCAAATAGAAGAAAAGAGAGGTAAACCAGAAATTAGCCACAAATGGGAGCCACGACAACGCCTAGACTGGAGAGACAAAGAGAGGAGGTGGAAGTTCCTCCCAAGAGCTGAGGCAACCTGACCAAGGGTGGAACCACAGAAGGGCTGTCCTGTGAGGGCAGGGGCCATCAAGAATACACAGCCACAACCAAAGGCAGAGAGCTTAGGGAGAGGGAGGTTTCATCTTCCACCCTCAGCTGGAAGCAGGAGCCTGGAAATGCCTCCTGCAGGAGTCAGCCCCCTCTAGTATAGGAGAGCAGCTGGGAAGGATGGGGCATGGATCTAAGGGTTAGCTCACCAAGGATCAGCCCATATAGATAATACTGCACTTTGTGGGTGGAGGGCTACTTTGAAGGGGAGGCAAGACCAGGGTGATCATAGGCTGAAGAGGTAAAAGTCAAAGTCATGCAAGCTCACTGGTTTCAGGGCAGGTAGGTGGATTCGTTATCTGTTGGTGCATAACAAATAACCACAAATTTAGCCAATTTAAACAATATATATTTACCTGCAGTTTCCATGGGTCAGGAGTCTGGATACTACCTAACTGGGTTCTTGTTCAGGATATCAAAAGGATGCAATCAAGGTGTTGGCCAAGCTGCATTTTTATCTAGAGACTTGACTGGGGAAAAATCCACCTCAAGACTCACTCAAGCTATTGGTAGAACACATTTCCTTGTGTTCTGTGAGCTGTGTGACTCAGGGCCCAGCTCTTGCTGGTTGTCAGCTGGAGGCTACCTTTAGGGCTTAGAGCTGCCTGCATTTCTTAGTCATGCAGGCTTCTCCAATATAGTCACTTACTTCATTCAGCCCACAAGGACAGTCTCTAGCTCCAGTCAGCTAAAAGGGAGTCTTCTATAACATAACTTAATCACACGCTTGACATCCCATCACCTTTGCCCTGTTCTATTGGTTAGGATCAAGTCCCAGGATCCACCTGCACTCAAGGGGAGGAGATTACACAAAGGCATAAACAGTAGAGGGCAGGGATCATGGGGGAAGGGGGGCCACCTAGGGTCTGTCCACAACAGTACATCTCACACATCTCACAATGTAGCTTTGTGCACCTCAATTCTGATTTTCTTCTTCTGTAAATGTGAATTCTTTAAAGTACTCACTACAGAGTAAAACGATAGGAACAATCTTGTGAATGTTTTATCATCTGGCTCAGAAGATTACCATTAAAGTCCACAGACATTGCAATTAGTGAAAGTTCAGAGATGGTATAAAAATTTGCTAAAGCAAATCCCATGCCAAATGCAAACTTAAATTTTAATTTGGACTACACAAATATATCTTAAATGCTTTAATATTTTGCAAGATCTTTGACCAAGAAATTCCAGTTCTGGGAATTTATTTGAAGAAAATTATCATGGATGTATGCAAAAATTTAGCTATAAGGATGTTAACTACAGCAATGCTTATAATTGAACAAAAACTGAAAACTACATATTGCCTTACAATAGGATATTGGCTGCATAAAGCTATGATACATTAATGCAATAGAATATGATGCCCTCCTTGAATATGTCATAAAAGAATATTGAAGTACACGGAAAAGTGTTTGCCGTATAATGCTAAGGAGAGAAAATGACCTTAAAAGAGCATATACATCATGACCGCATTTTGTCTTTGCTCTGTTATTTTAGTATATATAGGCATGGATAAAAGACTGGAAGAATTTACACAAAATTTTAACAATGATGATATCTTTGGGTAGTGAGATCAGATGTGCTTTTTATTTTGCCTTATTATACCTTTTAGATTTTCTACCATAAACATGTATTATTTCTATGATAAGGAACATGTTAATTTTAAATAAATTTTAGGAAGTTTTCATAATCAAATATTAGGAAGAACAGGCAACCTCAATAATTACTACTTTGCAGCTTAGCATTACAGAAAGAGATAAATTTGGGGCGTAGTTCTGTTTGCTAGCTCTGTTACCTCAGGCAAATCACTTAATTTCATGAACCTCAGTTTCCTTTTGTGTAAAAGGAAATACCATTCACTCTGTCTAGTTAATAGCAGTGTCTACTGTAACAAGGAAGACTGTGTGTAAGAAAGGGCTTGCTAAATTGTAAAGCATGAGTAACAGAGTATTCAAATTAAAGAAGGTATATTGCACAGAGGTATCAGGAAGGACCTGGTGGTTGAAGTTGTCATTGAACATTATTCTATGCAGGGATTCCTCCTCAGCAGTATATTTAATTACCATCCCACTTGGTGTTTGGGGTTGCTGTGTCTGAGTGTATATCTTGTTTACCATTAGCTGGCTGCAGGGTCTTTAGTGTAGCATTTACCTTTCCGACTTCAGTTTCTTACCAAAACCTTGCAAGATAAGCATCGTATTAGGTTTACAAGTTTTTTTACCAGGCCTGTTTCTGCCAAGAAACTGATTCTCTACAGAGCTTTTTTCAGATCAAATGCTCTAAGACTTGTCAAATGCTCTATGTATGTTTTTGTGGGTAAAGCATAGCCAAAGGCTGTCCACCAAAATGGTGAAAAATAGGAGTCAGCGTTTTCCACTTTCAGGAAATTTTTGGTTGGTTACATTCCTAGCTGAGGAAAGAGTGAAGGATCTAGGTGACATATTATATCATTGACATCATCACAAATCTCTTAAAGCTTACTATGTCGGTAAGAGGGGTGGCATCAGAGAACATGAGGAAGGTGGGCTCTGGCATCAGCTGACCTGAGCTCAAACCTGACTTCACCTTACCCTTTGCGTAATCTTGGACAAGTTATTTCAATTTTCTGAGTCACCGTTTCTTCCTCTTTAGACCTCCTATGACACTTGCCTTACATGGTTCGGGAAATTAGGAACTAGTGAAGTGCCAGGACAGAGTCGATACTCAGTAACTGGTAACTTTGACTATTTGAGATTAGTTGGAATAAAGCAATCAGAGAATATTCTTGATTTAATCTAGTTCCTCATTTCTCCTGGGTAAAGAGGATGACATCACAGCCTAAGACATGTCATTGTCATGATTCAAAGTATCATTTAATGGTGCCCAATCATTTAATGATGCCCAAGTTTTCCAGGGTCAGCTTTTTAGTCATTGCCTACACTTGGGTATTCAGCTACCAAATTCCAAATCTGTGGGGAAGAAGCATATTAAAATAAAACACTTGTGGCTTTAAGGAATTTCAATAGGAGACAGTCTGTTTCTGTTCACTTAAAGATGTCTTCTTGAGCATCCCAACAATATTTGTACTTGAGCTTTCCTACAAATATTCAGAAGATGTGGAAACTCCAAACCTATTGCTGTGAACATGAACAATGAATCAAATTCTGCCCTCACATTTTGTCCCAAAGCTGTGAGTTGAATGGAGAATCATGACAGAAAGTTGTACTTAGTGATCTAATGTGTAAAGACAGAATATGATGCAGCTTCCATTGATAAATGAAGTTGTATGCATTTGGCCACATCACCTATACCCAACAGGGCTTGGCCTCGCATAGGGCAGGAGCAGGTACAATGTTTCTTATGAGAAGAACAGTCAGTCTCTTGGTTACCTGGGACCAGGATGATAGCACCAGCTTCCTTTGCTGTTCCTTAACTGGGGTGTTCTTAATGGCCAGGGTTTTTGCAGGGACAGCTGGGCACCTGTTCCTTGCCGCTGAAGAGTGTGGGAATCTTGGTGTGTATATTATACCCTCCCCTCCCATTAGTGAACAAGAAAAGGGACCCTGGCATATATTAAATCACCTTTGGTACTTTGTGTCAGAGATTGGTTGAAATATCTGAGAAGCACCTTGTAGAATAAAAGTGTATTTTATAATGGGTAGATCCTGTGAGCTAAAGGTTTTGGAGTGAGTTTCTCCTTAGAAAGACTAAGTTAAGGATTTTCCTCCTGTAAAAGACTTAATATATTTACTAAATACTAGGGCTGTTTTGCCAAGAAACTTTTTTGTACACAGGAAATTGCAGAAAAGATCCTGTTTAAATAATGAGAAATTAATATGGTTTTATTTTTAAATTCTATTAACTTGTTTCCTTTTTATTATAATAGTAATACATACTCATGTTAAGAAATTTATTTAGACAAGATTCGTAAGGGAATAAAATGAAAAGAAAGAATCCTCTCATCAACCCCACCTAATCTTCAGAGCTACTTGTCTACCTCTGCAGAAGTAATCTGTGTTGAAGATGGCTATGTGGCCCTGCAGAATTTTTGCTGCTTACATTGCATGCATATATGATATTTACGTTTTTTTAAACTAAACTTTGAGGTATTTGTAGATTCATGTGCAATTGTACGAAATAATACAGAGAGATCCTGTGTACCTTTTACCCAGTTTCCCCCAATGGTAACGTATTGCCAAACTACAGTATAATATCATAGCCAGTATATTGACATTAATACAGATAAGAGACAGAACATTTTCACATGCACAAGGATCCATCATGTGCCCCTTTTTATAGATACATCTACTTCTCTTCCACAACCACCCTCTCATTAACCCCTAGCAACCACTGTGTTCTCCATTTATATAATTTCATCATTTCAAGCATGTCGTCTGTGTAGAACCGTACAATATGTAACATTTTGGCGTTGGCTGTTTTGTTTGTTTGTTTTGTTTGTTTTTGTTTTGTTGTTGTTGTTGTTTTGAGACGGAGTCTCCCCCTGTCACCCAGGCTGGAGTGCAGTGGCGGGGATCTCGGCTCACTGCAAGCTCCGCCTCCCGGGTTCACGCCATTCTCCTGCCTCAGCCTCCTGAGTAGCTGGGACTACAGGCGCCCGCCACCACGCCCGGCTAATTTTTTGTATTTTTAGTAGAGACGCGGTTTCACCGTGTTAGCCAGGACGGTCTCGATCTCCTGACCTCGTGATCTGCCCATCTCGGCCTCCCAAAGTGCTGGGATTACAGGCGTGAGCCACTGCTCCCGGCCGCCGTTGGCTGTTTTTATTCAGCATAGTTCCCTGGAGATTTTTCCAGCTGGTTGTATCTGTTAGTAGTTTGCTCCTTTTTATTCCTAAGTGGTGTTCCATGGTATGCATGTACCACAATTTGTTAAACCATTTACCTGTTGAAGGACATCTGAGTAACTTACAGTTTGGGAGTTTTACAAACAAAGCTGCTATACACATTCAAAAAGGTTTTTAGGTGAACACATTTTCATTTCTCTGGGATAAATGCCCAGAAGTACAATTGCTGGGTCATATGGTAATTGCATGTTTAGGTTTTAAGGAAACTACTAGACCATTTTTCAGAGTGGCTGCACTATTTTCATTCTCACCAGCAGTGTGAGTGATCCAGTTACTCCACATCCTCTTTGGCATTTCGTGTTGTCACTATTTTTTATTTTCTACATTCTAATAGGTATGTAGTGATATCTCATTGTGGTCATAATTTGCATTTTCCTAATGGCATATGATGTTGAACATCTTTTTATGTGCTTATTTATCATAAAAATCTATTTATATCCTCCTCAGTGAAATATCTCCTCATGCCTTTTGACTATTTTTTGATTGGATTTGAGAGTTCATTTTATGTTTTAGATAGTAATCTTTTGTTGGTTTTCTAGTTTGCAAATATTTTCTCCCAGTCTCTAGTTTGTCTTTTCACTCTCTTAACAGAATTTTTTTGCAGAGCAAAGTTTTGAATTTTTTTTTTTTTAACTTTAAGTTCCGGGATACATGTACAGAAAGTGCAGTTTTGTTACATAAGTACACATGTGCCTTGGTGGTTTGCTGCACCTATCAACTCGTCATCTAGGTTTTAAGCCCCTCATGCATTGGGTATTTGTCCTAATGCTCTCCCTCCCCTTACCCCCCTACCCCCATGCAGGCCCTGGTGTGTGATATCCCCCTCCCTGTGTCCATGTGTTCTCATTGTTCAACTCCCACTTATGAGTGAGAACATGCAGTGTCTGGCTTTTTGTTCCCATGTTAGTTTGCTGAGGATGATGGCTTCCAGCTTCTTCTATGTCCCTGCAAAGGACATGATCTCATTATTTTTTATGGCTGCACAAAGTTTTGAATTTTAATGAAGTCCAATTTATCAATTTTTCATTTTCTGTGTCATGCTTTCAGTGTCAAGTTTAAGAACTCTGCCTGAAGCTAGATCCTAAAGATTTTCTCCTATTTTGTTCTAAAAGTTTTATAATTTTTTGTTTTACCTATGTCTGTGATCCATTTGAGTTATTAATTTTTGTCTAAGGTGTGAGACAGGCTGAGGCTTTTTTATTCTTTGCCTATGAATGTCCAATTGCCCCAGCTTCATTTGTTGAAAAGATTACCCTTCCTCCATTGAATTGCTTTTGCACCTTTGTCAAAAATCAATTTGATATGCACTATCTCTGGATTTTCTGTTCTGTTATATTTATCTATGTGATTATCTCTACACCAGTTCCACTTATCGTAGCTATACAATGTCTTGAAAGAGGTTGGACTGAGTCCTCTCATATTCTTCTTCAAAATTGTTTTAGTTCTTCTGTTTCCTTTGCCTTATCGTATACATTTTAGAATAATTTTGTTTATACTTACAAAACATCTTGCTGGGATTTTAATAGAAATTGCATTAACCTGTATATTAATTTAAGAAAAATTGGTGCCTTTACTATGTTGAGTCTTCCAGTGAACCATTAATACAGTATGTCTTGCAATTTATTTAAACCATTAATTTTTTCATCAGCATATTGTAATTTTCAACATGAAGACCTGTACATTTTTTTTAGATTCAACCTCCAAGTATTTCACATTTTTGTGTAACTGTAAATGGTATTGTATTTTAAATTTTGGTGTCTATGTGTTGATGACTAGTATAGAGAACTACAATGATTTTTTTGTGTGTTTATCTTTATCCTGCAATCTTGCTTAACTCATTTATTAGTTCTACATAGTTCATAGATTGCTTGGATTTTCTACAGTGACAATCATATCATCTACAAATAGGGACAGTTTTGCTGATCCATATGCTTTCATTTCCTTTTCTTGCTTTATTTCACTGGTTAGAAATTCCAGTACTATATTGAATAAGAGTGATGAGTATATATCCTTACCTTGTTTCTAATCTTAGGGCAAGAGCATTGAGCCTTTCACCATTAACTATAATGTTAGCTGTAGGCTTTCTATAGATTCTCTATCAAGCTGAGGAAGTTCCCCTTTATTCTTATTTGTCCAAGAGCCTTTATCATGAAACGGTATTAAATTTTATTAAATGCTTTTTCTGCATTGATTGATATAATTGGGATTTCCTTTCTTCAGTTTGTTAGTGTGGTAGATTATGATTTATTTTTTAATTATTGCATTTCAAATGCCTTGCATCTTGGAATAAACCTCACTTAGTCATTGTGTGTAATTCTTTTAATATATTGCTGACTTCTATTTGCTAATATTTTGTTAAGGGCTTTTGCGTCTACAGTTATGAGTGATATTGGTCTACAGTTTTCTCTTTTTTTGCTTTGACTCTGTCTGGTTGTAATATTAGGGTAATACTAGCTTCATAAAATGAATTTGGAACTGTTCCCTCCTCTTCTATTTTCTGGAAGCAATTGCTTAGAACTGGTCTTCATTCTTCTTTAAACACTTGGTAGAATTTTCCAGTGAAACCATCTGGATTTGGAGATTTATTTCTTGGAAGTTTTAAAATTACAAATTCAATTTCCTTAACAGAGGCTATTCAAGGGGTCTATTTCATATTGAGTGAGTTCTAGTATTTTTTTTTTTTTTTAAGGAATTGGTCCTTTTTATTTAAGGTTTAAAATTTTTATGCGTAGAGGTATTCATAGTAGCCTACAGGGTTTGTTGTGATCATCTCATTTTATATTCCTGAAATTATGTTTTGGTTTCCAAGTGTTTGGTGATTTTCCTTGTATCTTTGTGTTATTGATTGTCATATTAATTCTATTAATTTAAATGTATTCTAGAGGTTATACTTTATATTATATATCTGGGTTCACCAGTTTGAGTGAAGTATGAAACCATTACCTCCTTTTATGTTCCTTTGCTGTCCAACATGTATAATAGATTTATCTGAAATATTTCCTTTACATGCAATTCAAGGCAAGTCAGAGTGTTATCCTTTTTGCTTTAACTGTCAAACATAATTTAGAAAGTTCAAAAGAAGAAAACTTCATTATATCACCTATATTTTGTTTTACCTTTGCTTTTCTTCTTTCCTGATGTTCCAAGATTCCGTCTTTCATCACTTATTTTTCTGTTTAAAGAACTTCCTATATGAAGTTCTTTTAAGGTAGGTCTACTGGTGACAAATTCTCTTAGTTTCTCCTAATCTGTGAAATGATTTTCCTTTTACTCCTTCTGTTTTCCATGGTTTCTGATGAGAAATCTGCTGTTCATTGAAATGTGTTCTTCCTTATAGGCAAGGTGCTGTTTTTCTATTGTTGCTTTCAAGGTTTTTCACAGCTTCTTTGCTTTGCTTTCAGAAATTTGACTTTTATGTGTCTACATTTCTTTGGGGGTCCTACTTGGGGTTTACTCAGTTTCTTGAAATCTATAGATTTATAAAATTTGGGAAACTTTCAGCCATTATTTTTCTGAGTCTTTTTCAGCCCTGTCCTCTTTCTCCTCTCCTGAAACACTAACAACAGGAATGTTAGACCTTCATTTATAGTTCTATAGGTCTTTGAGACCCTCATCATTTTTTTTTTGGTTTATTTCCCCTCTATTTTTCAGATTGAATAGTTTCTATTGTTGGATCTTTAAGTTCACTGATTCTTTCCTCTGTCCCGTCTATTCTGCTGTTAAGCCTACCCATTGGGCACGTTGTTTGTTGTTGTTGTTGTTGTTGTTGGCTACTGTGTTTTTCAGTTCTAAATTTCCATTTGGTTCTTTGTATGTTCTATTTCTTTACCGAGACTTTCTATTTTTTATTTGTTTTGAGCATGCTCATAATTGCTCATGGAAGCATTCTTATGATAGCTGCTTTAAAAATCTTATTCAGATGATAATTCTAACATTCCTATCCTCTCAATGTTGGCATCTATTGACTGTCTTCAGGTGTCCAATTTGAGATCTTCCTGGTCCTTGGTACAATTAGTGATTTTTTTCTTTTTAATTAAAAGCTAGACATCTACGGTCTTGTAAGGCTCTGGATCTTTTTTTTTTTTTTAGTTTTTTTATGTTTTATGTTTATTTATTTATTTATTTATTGAGATGGGTCACTCTGTCACTCAGGCTGGAGTGTAGTGGCGCAATCTCAGCTCACTGCAACCTCCACCCCCCGAGTTCAAGTGATTCTCCTACCTCAGCCTCCCCAGTAGCTGGGACTACAGGCATCCGCCACCACACCCAGCTAATTTTTACATTTTTAGTAGAGATGAGTTTCACCATGTTGGCCAGGCTGATCTCGAACTCCTGACCTCAAGTGATCCACCTGCCTTGGCCTCCCAAAGTGCTGGGATTACAGGCATGAGCCACTGCACCCGGCTAAGGCTCTGAATCTTATTAAACCTTCTGTTTCAGCTTCCAGTGACACTGCTTTGGCAGAGGAAGAGGGAGCACTCTTATTACTGCCAGGTGGGACAGCATAGCCAGGTTCCCCTCATAGCTTCTGTTGACACCTGAGATGGGAGTGCATCTCATTTATGTTGGACACAGGTGGGAATTTTGCTACCCCCACCCCACTAGGCCTCGAGAGGCTGGGAGGGAAAGGGATATGTCCTTACTGCTTCCCTTGTGGCCTCCACTGACACCGCTGGGGGTAGTGGTCTCATTATGTCTGGGCAGTGGTGAAGATGTGACTCACTGCTTGACCTTCTCTGATATCCTGCATGGAAGTCAGGTCATCTCATTACATTCCAGCCTGGCAAAGGTGGAAATCTAGGCTCTCCATTCAGCCCTTGCTGTTGGGGATTGGGCAGGGGCCATAATTTCTTCTGTGTTTTTTTTTTTTTTTTTTGGCTGGAGCACAGCAGCCATTGTCTAAAAGTTTAGTGCTTTGCTACACTGCCCTACTCCTGGTCCATTGGTTAGAAAGGGTTAACTTTTGTTGAGGCTTTTTTTTTTCTGTACTCGTTGATGTTTCCAGTTACCAACTTCTTCAGCTCCAAGTCTAGAATGTATGAGGCAGGAACATCACCACTGTGTTGTTTCTAGGGTACTGAACCCCTTAGCAGTTTTACCTTCTTGTCTCCACCTTTCAGAGTCTCCTCATGTTTGTTACATATATAACAAACATATATCTAAGCCCAGGGCCTTTAGCTGTACTTAGTGGGAGGAACAGGGAGAAGTGCATCTACTCTATCTTCCTAGAAGTGGAAGCCCATGGTTTACTTCACTTAACAGGGCCTTAAATAGTACAAGTTTTCCCTTGAGCAATCAAGCATGCAGTTTCAACAACTACAAAGAACTAGCGGAAGACTACAATTAAGGAAATCTTTAATCTTGAAATTAGCTAAATAAAACCATAGTGTCTGTACCTTCTAATGCATAACAGGGAAAACTGAATAATGCCTGTGTATTAGAGGCCCAGAATTATGGAGTCAGAAGAGCTTAATTAATATTTTAAACCAAAATTGCAAATCGAAGTGTTTTCTGAGCTAACAGAACCATCAAAGTAAAATTAAGGACCCAGAGTGCTCACAAACTATATCTTATTGTATGTAACCCTTTCTTTCTCCTTTTTTCTTTCTTCCTTTCTCTTCCTTTCTTTCTCTTTCTTTGTGACTTTCTTTCTTTCTCTTCCTTGCTTCCTTTTGTTCTTTCAACTTTTCTCTTTTTATTTTTATTTATTTATTTATTTATTTATTTATTTATTTATTTATTTATTTTTTTGAGACGGAGTCTCGCTCTGTCGCCCAGGCTGGAGTGCAGTGGCGCGATCTCGGCTCACTGCAAGCTCCGCCTCCCGGGTTCACGCCATTCTCCTGCCTCAGCCTCCCGAGTAGCTGGGACTACAGGCGCCCGCTACCACGCCCGGCTAATTTTTTGTATTTTTTTTTAGTAGAGACGGGGTTTCACCGTGTTAGCCAGGATGGTCTCGATCTCCTGACCTCGTGATCCACCCGCCTCGGCCTCCCAAAGTGCTGGGATTACAGGCGTGAGCCACCGCGCCCGGCCTTCTCTTTTTATTTTTAAGACTTTGCCTTTTTCACTTTGAGTTCTATACTGCTGGCTCCTGCCTTTATTTTGAGTCTGTCTTTAGATCCAAATGATTTGAATTATCATTTTGAAGAATGTTACAAATCTATGGATTATTCTGGACCAATCATAAAAAAAACCACTTTAGCTAAAGATAATTCTACAGAATTCTTCCAAATGGTAACTTGGAATATCATTGCATAGCATTTTGTTTTCTGACTTTTCCACAACCCTGTTTAGAAAAGTGTTTTCCTAAGTTAATTTACATCCCATCTTCACAAATTATGCCAAATCTTTACTTGTTTTATTCTTTACTTTAAATTTTTCTTAAATCAATTCTTTTTAACCTTTTAATGTCCTTTAAAAATTTATAAAGAAAGGAAAAGAAAATAGTATTGGTAAAGTTTTGTCTTTAAAAAACAGAAAAGGTACCACAATCTCACATAGTAAGCAAATTCACATTTTGCAAATTTAGAGCGATGAAGTTCTCTGTGATGTCCAATCTGCCTTCCTATCCCTGAATGCACTTTAAACTAAGTTATTTTGGTTTTGTGAAAATAAATCTCCTACAGCATTGGACACATGATCTGTGGTAGAGGACCAAAACTTGACTTTATTCTTATTTCTTAATTAAAATTGTCTCCTTTAACATTTTTGTTTCCTTTAATCTTGTCTCTTTTAAAATTTATTCCCCTGCCACTTGAGGAAAATTCAACAGGCCCCATGATTTTTCTGCTCACTCTTAGATAACAAGCTGTCTTAAAGTCTCAAATCAGCAGAGAGAATGTGTTCGAAGATAATAATCAACTCTTCAATTTTCAATTGAAGACCAGACCTCACCTTTCTTTCCTTCTTGCTGGGGCCTGCAGTTGGTGACTCCTGCCTTGGGGGCAAAGGAGGATGTGGCCAGCTTCTGCTCACCTCCTCCCCTACTTCTAGTCTGGTACAGACCCCAGCCAGGTGACAGAGGGGCAAGATAGGACAGGAAAGTGGGTGGAACAGTCCTTCTTTGGTTAGATGGCTTTGTGCTGTCTGGCACTTACAGAAGATTGACGTTCACCCTTTCCAAGATTTCCATCCCTGGGGCCCTCCCTCCACACCACTCTGGCAGCCTTCCCCTCAGGAGCCCGCAGCGGGAGTCTTCTTCTGCAGGATTTGGGAAGGCTTCAGTGCGCTCCTCCTCTCCTATGTGGCCCTAATCTAGTCCCTGAGAAACACTCAGGCACCCTTTACTCTGAGAAATTAATGTGCAGTTTATTTCCAACTCAGCATCACATTCCTAAATCTACCATCAAAGCCATTCACCAGCCTTCTCCTGTCTTCGTCATTTCCCCAGAGAACAGAGCCAAGCTAACCCTGTCTTCCATCTCCAGGACCTCTGACTGATTGTAGAGCAATTCTTAAATTTTTTTGCCTTTAGAAAATATGCAAGTGATAATCTAGTACCACACTTCTTTGGAATTTCACATCTACATTTTTCTCAGTCAAAACTTTAGTATTAACACCTAGCAAAGGAGAACAGTAACTCATTGTCCATCCCAACTGACTTGTTGATATTTCAAGACTGTTATTAAACCTTTCCCTGACCTATTATTTCAGAAGCTGATTCCAATTCTTACAGCCATTTTTCCCAAGTTCTTTAATAACTTTTATTTCTGTACTCTAATTTCTCTAGTTTTGCTATGCTTCAAATAATGTGTACATCAGACAAATGAGCTTTCAAGAGGTATATATGGTGTTTATGGTTTTATTTTTATTTTATTTCATTTATTATTTTGTGTAGCTCATACTTTTATAGATTTCACAATTCTGAAATAACAAAAAGGGTATACAATGACAGTTTCTTTTCCCTTCTTGTCTCAAAGCCACCTAACACTATTTCCCCACCCTAGGAATGAGTATACTAGTTCCTTCAGAATCCTTCCAACCATGCTGTGTATACATACAGGAAACTGTGTATTTATATCCCAACTCACACTCACACTTTCACCCTTTTCACTTAAATAGTGGATACTTTTACCCTTCCTTGTTCCCCCTTTATGAGGAAATCTTTGAGATCCTCCGTATCAGAAAAGAACGTCCCATTCTCTTTCTGTAGCTGCATGGTAGTCCTTTGGTCACATACCTCACTGTTTATTTAACCAGTCCCTTATTCTAGAACATCCAAGTGGCTTCCAATCTCTATCACAAATAATGCTTTAATGAATAATCTAGTAGCTACATCATCTAATTCATGTGAGAATGTATTTACGGGATACATTCTTAGAAATGGAATCACTAGTCAAAACACGTATGCAGTTATTATTCTAATTATGTTGCCAAATTGCTTTTCACTGGGGTTGTACCAATTATGCTCTCCCCAGCAACATAGAAGACTGCCTGTTTCCCCACACTTTCCCCTGTTTTGCGCTATCAAACATTTTAATCTTTGACAATCTGGTTGGTGAAATGTATCTCAGTTGAGTGAGGCTGAACAGATAATGTTGCATAAGTTTCAGTACTTATTTTCTTATTTTGTGAATTATCTTGCACTTTATATTTGAACGTTTATCTGGACAGGTCTGCAATGATGGAAGGACTATCTCAACAGGCATGGAGGCGAATGGTAGGAGATCCTGTCACAGAAAAGAGACCAGGGTCTAACACGGGAAGCTTCAGGAGACCTGCAACAAGAAGCACAGACTCTTTGCCAGAGCATGATACCAACTTGGACAGTGATGAATGTCAGCTGGGTGTAGATCATGTCCACCAGGCAGGCAAATTCCGGATTGCTGGATTGATAATGGTTCAAAAAAAAAAGAATTATTAGCAGATACTCTGCTTCTTCAGTTATACATAGCAATCAGGAAGTTACAAAAAAAAAAAAGCAAAATAATCTTGAAAATATTTGGCACCCTCCCATGGTAAGACTTTATAAACAATCTATCAGCAGTAAAGAAATTTGGTCTTGCAATTACTGAATCTATGGAGAAAAAAAGATATGTATGAATACATTGATGTGTGTGTATGTATATATAGTATATTTTTATAAACATATAGTATATACCATTTTCAACATATACAATAACATATATAGTATCCATATATACTTTTCAAGTATTTTGTAGCATTATAATTGTTAATGTAATTTGTTCTAAGAGCTATTAAGAACTCAATTATTGATTGTTTGATGGTAGAACTGTAGTCAACTTTTTTTTTTTTTTTTTTGAGGCAGAGCCTGGCTCTATTGCCCAGGCTGGAGTATAGCGGTGAGATCTCAGCTCACTGCAACCTCTGCCTCCTGGCTTCAACTGATTCTCCTGCCTCAGCCACCCAAGTAGCTGGGATTACAAGCACCTGTCACCACACCCAGGTAATTTTTCTAATTTTAGTAGAGATGAGGTTTCACCATGTTGGCTAGGCTGGTCTCGAACTCCTGGCCTCAGGTGACCCACCCACCTCGGCCTCCCAAAGTGCTGGGATTACAGTTGTGAGCCACCATGCCCAGGCTGTAGTCAGCTATTTTAAAAATTGCACCCAACTTGTCACTAAAACAAAACAAGCAAGCAAAAAGTATTTCTGCTTGTTGTTTATGGAGGGAGGTGAGGATGTTGTTTTGCTTTAAAAGCATTTGCAAATGTAGGAAAGTCACTGGTTGGAGACTGCTGTGGTTTGAATGTCTCCTCCAAAACTCATGTTGAAATTTAATTGTCATTATGGCAGTATGATAAGTTGGGACTCTTACGAGATGATTAGATCAGGAGGGTTCTGCCCTCATGAATGAATTAATGCCATTGTCTGTCATGGGAGTGGGCTCCTCCTAAAAGGATGATTTTGGCCCCTGTTCTCTCTCTGTCTCACACACTCACTTGCTTTTCTGCTTTCTGCCATGGGATGATCCTCACCAGATGCTGGTGCCATGCTCTTGAACTACCCAGCCTTCAGAACTGTGAGCCAAATAAACTTTCGTTCTTTGTAATTTACTCAGCCGGTCGCATTTTGTTATAGCAGCAAAAAATAGACTGACAGATAGACCTTAAACAGTTAGCAAATTTATTTAAACTTAAACAAAAGTGTGTAAAAGATAACTTTTTAATTTTTAAATTTCTTCTGAGAAATATGCAAAACTGACAAGGCTTCATATAGAAAGATTTCCTTCCAAGTTATCTTAGCTCCTTTCATTGACCTTTGGGCAAGCTGACTCCTGAATAACCTAAAGTCCTTTAAGTTGACAATCTTTGGTTTCCTGACCCAGACTGATCCCCTCAGATGCTGTTACTGATGGCAAATGTGGCTACTTCAGGGTTTTAAGACTCTTTGGCCAGTTGACACTCCAGGGTGCTTTGATAAGCTCCTCACCCTGTAACATGAGACTGACAAGAAGGCAACCCCTGAACATGTTCAGGGCTTGAGTCCACAAAGGAGAGCAAGTCTGGGAGCTATGTGCATCTAGTTAAGAACAGGAATAAGCACAAAACAATATTAACTTTAGAAATGAGATGAAAGCCCATGTGTGCTGGCTTTCACACGGAAGGGGAGACCCAACGAACCTCCACCCCCTTCAGCACTGCTTTTAGTTGGAAATGATTTTGTTGAATACTGACACAAAAGGAAGATACAAATGAAGTGAAGAGCCTTAGCGAACAATTACATGCAAGTAGGTTACATGAAAATATAGTCTCAAGTGTATGATATCTTGTGAATATTAATTAAGGAAATTATTCTCAGAGCAGCTAGTGTTTAAAACAAGATCTAATCTCTGCTGAGTGGCCCCACCATTCTTCCTCTCAATGTTTAACTTCAAAGGGCTTTGGAGTTGGGGCAAATGAGATTATTATTACTTCAATCTAGGGAAAATGTATTCTAGCCAATTTGATGATAAATTCTAGAATTACACATAGCAGTTAATACAAAGAAGAAAAAAATATTCTATACCCATGAATGTCTGTCTGCTTAAAAGAAAAGGTTTTTAAACCTTATCTAATCTACTCTGTTCCCCTATAAAAATTGCACAATTCAAATATAGAGCTGGAGCAGGATATGGCCCAGTCGAAGATATAATTTTTTAAAAAAAAGCTGTTCTCCTCTATCAATTTGGGACCATTTGAAATAATAATATCACTAATAATAATAGCTAATGCTCATATACATCTGTGTTTCAGGTGCTAAGTGTTTTGCTTATATTAACTCATTTAGTCTATGAGGTACTGCATGGTAAACAAACATGGAGAGGTAAAGTGACCACAGTGGTTCAGATATGGAGCTGGGATTTGAATCCTATCACCAGACTCAGAAGTTTAACCACCATGCTATGCTGCCCCATAGTTACAGCTCATGTAGAAAAAAGGCAATATTTCTCTCTGTCAATCAGGATAGTTGTCTGATGACCTGTACAACTCAGAGTAGGAGGATAAAGGCAAGTCTTTAAAACACAAAAGACAGGCACCATATTAGGTAGTACCAGCAAAACTGAATTATATTCACAGATTACTAAGGACGCCCATATGGATTTGGCAGATGTGTGCTTAAAAAAAAGTTTGAGGAAAGATAACCAATTACCTAATGTTAAAAATTTAGCTGTTGGTGAAATCAGTGCTGCTGCCATTCAACGTATTCAACTGTAAACAGATGCTGAGTATGGATAGGTATTGAAGCACCCAGATGCTGAACGGATACAGTTACAATGGGATGAGAGGTGCAGACAGTGAATCAAGACAGAGCGGCTGCAGATGTGTGCCGGCCACGGATAAAGGAGAGCATATCCATGCTGGGGTCCCCAGCAGACTTTTAGACTGCCATGGTGCCTGGATCCTCAGCTGTCACACTCCACAGAGAGTGTCGGAGGTAAATGGAAGTGTATTCTGCCATTCTTGGATCAACCTGAGACCCAGAAAAGTCAGGCACCACCAGTTAAAACAAAGATCTGGAGAATGCAAGGTGCCTGGAGGTGGGGGCTTTTCAGAGCCAGCCTCCCCACCTGCCACTTGCCCTGCACAGCAGCCCCACAAGGTCACTCCTGGTTTTCGCATGTGCTGTGCAGTGTTCCCCTGCATGCCTTTGGCAATGCTGTTTCCTCTCTCCCTGATGCCTTCCCCACAACCACCTCTCTAGGAGATAAAACCCTTCTTGTGATTCCAGACCTCCAATCTCAGAAACTGAGATTGCCCTTTCCTTTACTGTGGATGTATAGCCTTTAGTTCCATTCCAGCACTTATTATTACATCTGCTTCTGCTTCTGTCTCTCTCCTTTGCTTAACGAAGGATTTGAAAACACGATCCATGTCTTTTGCATTTTTATATCTGCTGGCTCCCGAAACAGTGCCAGGCACATCGTAGGTACTCAGCAAATAATTGTAGAGTGAATGTTTATTGCAGGGAAATCTGAAGGCCCAGAGATATGTTTTCTTTGGTCTACAAATGGCTTAAAAATAATAAATATGTTGCAAATATTTACAGTTTCAGAGATTTCACAGAAAAAAAAGGTTGTTGTCTTCTCTAGAAAGAAAAAAAAAATCTGGCCACACTGGGCTTGAATCACACCTAACATCAGTTAGAATTGAGTAGTGGCTGTCCCCTCTGGACAAAACATTCACTTGGAGATTTGCTTCGGTCTCTACCCCTCCCCAGGTATTTTTGCCTTACAACTGCCCTCTTCCCTCCTTATGAAACCCACTTCACCCCTGTTAAGCAATTGATTTTTCATCCCCTGAACCCATCAAACCAGATCGTCAGACCCTCCTGGAAACTTTGATTGCCATTCCCAGCACATGTGTGCTACAGTGGTTTTCTGTCGTTCAATTTTCACCATACCCACATCTCACTCCTGAGTCTATTCGTAAAAGGCCTAAGAGGTAGGAGAAGGATGCTTCTTTTGGTTCATGGGAAGGGAGCTCAAGGAAAGATCTGTCTTCTTCTGGCATATCAGCTGTTGGCACTGGTGAGAAGCAGGATGCTGCCCAGGATGGACAAACAAGCAGCTGGGAATGGCAGCTCCTATATTTCAGCCAGCAAAAGCCTTTTCAAAGCCTACTTTGCATAAGACAGTTCCGCTGACCACATTAGAGTCACAGGGGAATAGTTACCTCTGGAACTTCCTTTCTGCAACAGTAGCACCCTGTTTAAAGGAACCAAGAATGGAATATGATCATCTCCTATATATGCTGCCATGAGGTTTCAGACGACCGTACTGGCATGAGCTTTCAACATTGAAAAAATAAATGAAAGCTCTCTGTAAATAATAAGAGCACTGTGTCCTGGAACCCAAAGAATAATAATCCCAGGTCATCAGTCATTCAAGCTGAAAATAGTTTCTTCCTCTCTCTTTACTGTGCCTGGGATGACGTGACACAGACCTTAGTTCAGGAGTGATATGAAACCTGGCCCAGAGACTCAGAACAGGCTGCTCCCACTACTGCCAACATGCTGAGTGAGACAGGGGACTCATCCCTCACTGAGGGTGAGGGTCACTTCCTAGGTGTGGATGTGAAGCACAGTTTTGGAAGACAGGTTATGCTTCATGAACTGCTAATATTTGGATTTAAGGGGACCTTCAAAACCAATCTGGAAGAATCACAAGAAGAAGAAGAACATGAGCCAGGTATTGAGAATTTATGTTCTCAAAAGCCCATAAGTCTTCTCCTTGTGTGGACTCATGCAATCTGAAACAGTGGGCCCCCTTCTTAGGCCCATTTTCCAGATGAGGGTGCTGCAGCTACGCAGACTGAGCAAGGTCACTAAGCTTATGAGTGGCAGGTTATCATTTGAACTCGGGTCTGTCTGTCTCTGATCCCAGAGCCCTGGCTCTTAACTACAACTTTCTCTTATTTCCCCCATTCGTTCACTTATTTTCCAAATATGTATTGATTACCTGCTATGAGCCAGACACTGTTCTAGGTGCTTGGGATACAACAGTGAGCAACTCAGGTAAGAATCCCTGCTTTCAGGAACAAACAAACAAAAAATCGAATACTGCACGTTCTCACTAATAAGTGGGAGCTAAACATCGGGTACACATGGACATAAAAATGGGAACATTAGACACTGGTGGCTACCTATTAGGTACAATGCTCACTACCGATTAGGTACTATGCTCACTACCTATTAGGCACAATGCTCACTACCTATTATGTACTATGTTCACTACCTATTAGGTGCTGTGCTCACTACCTCTTAGGTACTATGCTCACTACCTATTAGGCACAATGCTCACTACCTATTATGTACTATGTTCACTACCTCTTAGGTACTATGCTCACTACCTATTAGGTACAATGCTCACTACCTATTAGGTACTATGCTCACTACCTATTAGGTACAATGCTCACTACCTATTAGGTACTATGCTCACTACCTATTAGGTACTATGCTCACTATTAGGTACAATGCTCACTACCTATTAGGTACTATGCTCACTACCTATTAGGTGCTATGCTTACTACCTGTTAGGTACTATGCTTACCACCTGTGTGATAGGTTCAATCACACCCCAATTCTCAGCATCATGCAATATACCCAAGTCACAAACCTCCACGTGTACCTCCTCAATCTAAAATGAAAGTTGAAATTGTTAAAAGAAAAAAGAGTCTTTGCTGTCAATGAGGTTGTATTCTACCAAGTGTATTTTGCAATGTTGTGGAGTTTACAGTCCACGGTTGTGAAGACTCTTCATAGGCCTTATTTCTAAAGTACCCAGGGCAAATATGTGAATTTGGGGAGAGATATGAGTTTATTTGCTGTATGTGCATTTTTAAACTAAATTCGAGGGGCTGAAAAGTTCCTAGTGAACTTGAAAATGAGGTTGGGGTATGGCCTATCAGTTTTCCCTGGAGGGAAAAAATCCCCCAATTTTAATTCTCTTCTGAACTCCGCCACATGTTGAGATAAGAAGGGTGGGGTTATAAATCAACTCAGCTCCCTTGGGAGAAAAATTATAGTAATAAGCTTTAAAAAAAGATGATAATCATAAGCTATATGATTTCAAAGTGACTCACCCCCACCCCTTTTTTTTGACAACTGAAATTGATTTTGAAAGGAAAGGCTGTGGAGATTTTAGTAGAATACAATCCAGACACTCTAAATCTAAACCCTCCAGATCTGGAGACGCCTGGGCTCTGTTGATAATGCCCTACACCATGCCTGACATACTATACCCACCACCACATGTCACTCAACATGCCTGAGAGTTCATAGATGAAGGAAATAAAGATGGAATGATAATAAGACTGAAATCAATACAGCTTTCTTTTACATTTTCCAATAGTCTCAATAACTTCAAAGAAGCAGATATGAATATAATTAATGAACAGAACGAACACCAAGTGGAAAGTAAATCTGGACCTTGTTCTATGAGCACCACTAAAGTGATGGATTTAGGATTACAGACATGTTTGCTGGCAAATCTGACTACTCATTCTCAAATGGTATAATATTTTAGGGCGATTGAAGTTGCTTTGGCTTGAGTGTCCCTTTGTAAAAATATCTTGCTGGAACTATTTGGTACCCAACTAAACAGTGCCCTTGTACTTTGATGCATTCAGCTGTATTAAATTTTATGTTAGAATCAGTATTAGAATGAATCCTCCAACCAGCTCTCCTTTTGACTGCTTCTGCCAGCTAATCCTGCTTTAAAATATGTATATTCTTAGAAAACAGACTAAATTGAATAACAACGATGTTCAGAGGAAATTCATACTTGTGTTTGGAAAAAATATAAGAGTTCTTACGAGGGAATGAGTTCAAAAGCTAGGAGAAAAATGGCCTTGCTGTGGTCTGTTTCTGTGTGGCTTTCCTTATGGAAGTCCCTCAAATGTCTGACCTTCAGTTTCCTCATCAGTAGTAGCAGTAGTAGTAGTACTCAGAGTAACAACAATAATAAAGTTATTGGATATTCTCTTCACTATGTATTAAACTGACTGTGCTAAGAGGTTCACATCCTTATCTCCTTTAACCCTTACAACAGTCTGATGAGATAGTTCTAGTATACTCTCATTTTGTGGAGGAGGAAACTGAGGATCAAAGAGGTACAATGACTAGCTTGTCCTTTTTAAGTACATAAAGGCCAGCATTTTACGTAAAGCAGCCTGACTGCAGAACTTCCATTCCTAACCACTATTTTCTTAGGGCTGGCAGTTAGGAGGTTTTGGATATGAGTTCATTTCCGTAGCCATGGCTAAGTTGATCTACTCTGTGTTGCAGCTTCCTCAACTCTAAAATGCTGATAATAATACCGACCCACCTCACCTCTTGCGCTCAGTACATTTATTATGCAAAAGTCAAAAGAAGATGGAGAAATACGTGGCAAATTGTGATGGTTTCTTTGTGATGGAATCAGAAGCAACTGGATAAAAATGGTCCTTCCAGTTTTTTGTAGAATACCTACAACATCATGAGTTCCAAAGACATGGGTATGTTCGTCCCATCACTCCCAAGACTTTCTTAGCCTGTTGTGGCCAATTTAAATGACTAATTATTTAGGTGTCCTATGCCAAGTCAACATAGCAAAAATAAGAGAGTTCTGGTAATTAGTTTTACATATAAATTGTGTAGAATCAAACCAAACCATTTAGGCCTTGGAGTGACTGTTAAAAAGCTAGACTATTAACATTGATTTTCTATTCAGGATCGAAGTCATTTGTTTGTACTCTAAGGCATTGGGCTGATATTTGGCACAGCAACAACTCTGTTTCTAAGACATCTGCCCCCCAGGGACATGAATTTAGCCCGAAAATATCCTGGCAAGCAGTCTCATTGTAAGACTTACACAGAGAGAAAGAGAAGTAAGTTCGTTCCAGTTCCAGTGATTGTCATGAAAGACACATAAACGTCTTGATATTCTTTCTTTTACCAGTTGTAAAAAGGGGAATTGTTTGCACCTTAACTTACGACTAGAACAACGATGTACAAATCCTGACCCACCTGGCTGCTTCAGTCCACAGGGCGGGAAGTAAGAGCCAACTGTAGGGAGGTGATGGCCCCTTCTCAGGGGGACTGATGGTAATCCCTTTGAAACTGCCTCATGGGCAGAGACAAATACAACGTGCAGAGGTCGTGCTACTTCTCAGGCCTGACCCTGGAGAAGGGCTCGGGTAGAAGGAACATCCCGTGTGTCCTGCATCTGCTCCAGCAGCAGTGCGGCATCCGTACTTGGTTACCCGGTACAGCAAAATTAAAAACATCGGGCTGGGTCAAAATGGGGGAAAAAAACCACTCGCATTAGCAAACTCTTCGTCTTTTTATGTGGTAAGGAAATCTAAGATCTAATCAGTATGCTTAATTGAAAGGCTCAGTGAGGGGGATCCTGCAGATCTTCTCCCTGCCATTAATTTGAATGCTAGCCCTCTTGCGGGTGTATTGACAGAAGTGGAGGTGATGCCATTTTGAATCCTACGGTCCCGTGGAAGGAGTCTGAAGCACTGTCACTGCAAAGTCACTGTGCAGCCAGGTGCCTGGTGGAGCTTCCTGTGGCCTCACACCTGTTCTCCTCAAGAACTTTCAGTCTCTGCCTCTGCCCACTTGCACCTCACACTGCTCCTCCTTCTGCCAAAGGAGGAAGACTTGGCCTGCTGCTACCTCCTGACCCACAGCTTTCAGGAAACCACATGCTTAAAACCATCTGACGATGAGGGGTTGGGGAGGGCAGAGACACAGGCTGGGGAGGGCTGGGGAGGGCTGGAGAGGTTGGAGAAAGGTTGAGAAGGTTGGGGGTTGGGGAGAAAGTGAACCCATAGAGCAACAGCAAGAACTGCCTTTAAAGAAACACCACCTAGTCTTTTCTTCTCCTTTATTTATTTTTCTAATTATTTTTGAGAAACAGGGTCTCGCTATGTTGCCCAGGCTGACTTTGAACTCCTGGGCTCAAGCAATCTTCTTGTCTCAGCCTCTCGACCAGCTGGTACTACAGGTACATGCCACCACATCCAGCTAATTTTTAATTTTGTGTAGAGATGAAAGTCTTGCTATGTTGTCCAGGCTAGCCTCAAACTCTTGGGCTCAGGCAATCCTCCTGCCTCAGCCTCCTGAGTAGCTGGGACTACAGGCATGAATTACCACGTTCAGCTTTCTTCCTCTTTATTTTTGCAATTTTGTGGAATGCTCCTACTAAGTGCTAAATTAGAATTTGCCATAATGCTCATTTAGGTGCCGCTTTGGTGCACAGTACTTGCTGCTACACAGGATGAGCTTCCTTTTGCGGGAATTAAGACTTTAATAGTGTCTCCTTTGTGCTTTCACCAGTTTAATGCCAGAGCCAAGCGTAATTATAGTGCAGGCTGTTAATGGATTAGGTGGTGGCTTTTGCCGCCTTACTGTGTGCCTGTTTTCTTCCATTTGGCTTTGTGCTGCCTCCCATCATCTCCTAATTATCTGTTCCCCTCTTTGCTTGACTGCCTTAGAAGTTATAAGGGTATTATCTGAATCCAAATTAAATTTCTTTTTTCTTTAAGGAAATGAAAAAGAGAGGTTTGTTTTTTGGTTTGGTTTTGCTTTGTGTTAGGAGTAGCACACTCTATCCAGAGTAATCGAACAGGAAAGACATATAAAAGCATCTATGGTGTTCAAGCTTTATGAAGCCAAATAAGCTCAAGTCAGCTCCAGCCTTGCTTTGGATGCAGTGGGCATATTCAGTCTCTTCTCCACCTCAGGGTATCCACCTGGAAAAAAAAATGAAATAATCACACTTACCAATCTCAGCATGGCAACTGGTAGATTTAACAGTGCCCTGAAAATGAGAATCCTCTATTTAACGAAGCATTTTATTCAAAGGTTCATTTGGTTAATAAAAACCCCATTTTTCACTTGTGTTTGAAGCTAGTCCATTATTCTTTCACGTGTGGTTTGAACCAGTTTCCCGTGAGCTGTGGTCGCTCCTGAGGATGGATATGAATGGCACTTATTAGGAAGGGAAGAGCTCATGAATTCAGATCATCCTTAATGCTGAAATGAGCTGTAATGAAGCCCCGAGATCAAAGTGCTTGAGGAGCAACAGCAGATGAATGGGCCACGGCGCTTGGGTCTGGGTTGCTGTAGAAAAGGATTAGGAAACTTCACTTAAGTAGCCAGAAAGGTTTCCACAGGCTATCATGCTACGCATTTAATTGTTTATGGGATTTATGGACGAAAGACACTTTTAACAGATATATAAATAGTCTCCCTCAGAGAAAACGGTGTTAGCAGATATTTTCCACGGGGAGAGAAAAGGCTGTAAATTAGCAGCAAGAACAGAAGCAAGGCCATTCTTAGCTCCTAGGGAGGAGGGAGAGGGAGGCCAAGGGAGGAGTGCAGACCCTGACCTAGAAAGAGGGGATGACACAGAAAGGGGAGAGGAAAATGCCACCCTTCCCTCTAACCTTCAGCGTAAGCATAGACTCTCCTTCCAGGGAAAAGCAAATCCCACTGTTAAAAAAATACTGAACATGAAGCACAACAGAGCGCGTGAATTGCAGTGAGGGTCCCTCCCTGACACGCTTGAGCGCAGCAAGATGCAGGGGGAATGGAAAGCAGATGCAGGGGCATAAGTGCTCCAGCGAACCACTCTCCTCCTCGAAAAGATGTCAAGGATTATTTGTGTTACCTCTCTGGAAAAAGCAGAGACATTCTCTCAAAGGATGAATGAAAGATGAGTACAAAGAGTTAATTTGAAACCAATCAAGCCCTGTGTTCGTCTACTGCTTCAGAAATCCTTCTATTTAATGATGAATTTATTTTCAAAGCAGTGCCGATCCTTTTGAGGGGAATTCCACCTCTCACAGCTGCACAATCTGCCCTGCAGTGTTGAGCTTTCTCGCCCACCTGCTCTTTGTAAAGCAGCGTGGACTTCCCAGAGCTGAGACTGTGCCAAGCCGGCTGAGCCCGCCGAAGAGCCATCGTCAGCCTCCCGCCACCAAAGTGTCAGTGAATCCACACACCACAAACCCCTGCAAAACAGGCAAAGCAACTCGGTGGAGCCGCACGACCACATGGCAAAGCCACAGGCTCCCTCTCGCCTAGCAAAAGACCCTATTGAATTTTCTATGGTTGATCTGTTAACCTAACTTGGCTTCCCCTGCTGCCCTGTTCAAAAGCAACTGCATTGAAAATATTACTTGCAAAATTTTTAAAAAACATCGCACCTGAAAAACCCTAAACAAAATTCCCATTTCATATTCCAAGTACAACTCCTGAAGAAACTGGAAGGTTTGATCTACTTTAACTGGGATGGTGCTGACATGTTTGTTTTGAAATAGCACCTAGCCATGACTTTAGAAGCTCCACTTAATAGCTTTCGGTTCCTTTCTTTCTTCTTCGTCTTTATTCAAAGACACCTAATTGTAATTTTCTGAAATTTAAATATAGTTGCTATGCATTTGGTTATCAACAAACAATTCCTAGAGCAGAAACACATTTAATAGGGCAGAATGCTATCCCTTTGTTTCTTTGAGGACATCCGTAGTTCTATTAACTAGGGGGATTATAAGATCTGACACTAGGCAGTGAAAGGAACCCTGTTCCCCTCTCTGAAAAGATTTCTCCTTTGTCAAGTCGTCTGAGATCCACTAGTATTTCCCTTAGTAAAATGGAAACATTGTACCAAATTACCAATTTTATAATGATGATTCATTGGAAAAATGCACAATTTGTTCTAAATGGAATTTTATAAAATGGACATGTGGCATAACACTTCTTTTTTTCCCTCTCAACCTCAATACCTAATTTTTCACATCTTTATAGTTCTCTCAGAGTTGACCAAGAATCTCAAAATGAGCTGATAAATAATTGGTGTGCCTGCCTTGGCAGTAACAGCCATAGCAGTAGTAATGATGGACTAGAGACAGGGCACTGACTTCTATGAGGCCTCGTTGAATAAGATTTGGTATTATCACCCTAGAGCATCAAAATTCTTGTGCTGTCTTTCTATGAGTCTTTGTTAAGACTGTGAATAAGACAAAGATCACTGTTTATGCTACAGCAGCATATAATTTAGAAATCTACAAAATGCAGCTCACAAGTGTTACTCAGACAGCAATTTAAAGATTTTCAGGAAGAGAGCACGCTTCCATGAAGTATACAACATGTACCTACTGAATAGACAGCGCCTGCATACCCCCAGGCATACTCGTGAGAAACTGAATTTTCAGGATTCCCCCTTTAGTTCTCATCCCACTTCCAGCCCTACTGTTGCGGTGGACTCACTAGTGATTGTCCTGTCGCCCCTGCCTGCTGCCAAGTTGGTAAACTCTACAGACACAGTGTGCTGCAGAGAACATTTCCAGACAACAAGAGAAATAGCTCCATGGCACACTCTCACACTCTCCTTCCCTTTGCCATGCCCAGGCAAAAGCAGCCTGCTTAAGACTTAGGTTTAAGACACAAAGCAATCGCCTGGATCAATTTTCCCAAATATGTAAATATATTCTATTATTGATGCTTAATTGCTTCCTACTGAAAATCTAAAGCAGGATCAAATAGAAAGCTTATAAATTCTCATAGTGAACCTCCTCTAATTCTGTCTCATACACAGTCTATTTGTTGGAGGTGTAAATAAACAAGCCCTCTGACTCCCAGTGCAATTCCTTCATGGTGTACTGTGAACTAGGAAATCATTCTAGAAATATCAGAGCAACAGTTTGGAGTTTTGCCCCACCTCATGTGCCCCCTCCCTCTCAAACTTGTGCTATGAATTTGTTGTTGTTGTTGTTGTTGTTGTTGTTGTTGTTGTTTTGAGACAGAGTCCCTCTTTGTCACCAGGCTGCAGTGCAGTTGTGCGATCTCTACTCACTGCAACCTCCACCTCCTGGGTTCAACGATTCTCCTGTCTCAGCCTCCTGAGTAGCTGGGACTACAGGTGTGTACCACCACGCCCAGCTAATTTTTGTATTTTTAGTAGAGATGGGGTTTCACCATGTTGGCCAGGATGGTCTCCATCTCTTGACCTCGTGATCTGCCTGCCTCAGCCTCCCAAGGTGCTGGGATTATAGGTGTGAGCTACCGTGCTCAGCCATGAATGTTTTAAAGATCTGCTTATGCGTGTTTGTCTAGACTGGATTGTCCACTGTGGTAACCTCAAAGCCTAGCACAGTGTATTTTTTGAAGTGGAATTGTGTTGCTTCCCAGCATTGCGCACCTCCCCTCCATTGCAGAGCAGCTTTGTGGTTTGTATGGGTTTGCCTACCTCTCCTCCAACTCCAAAGAGTATGATCCTGATTTCCTATCCACAGTGACTGGTTTGAAAAAGAAGGCACATGACCTAAGCTGGTTCAATAGGAGTGAAGCACAGACCTTTGTTTGCTGATTTGAGGATAAATTCTTCCAGAGGGAGGAAGAATTTCTGAGAGTGAATATGAGCTGCAGAGTAAGACAGCCATTCTTCTACCAGGAGAAAAGCCAGCCTGAAAATAAAGGTAATACCCAGAGGAGAGCCAGAGATGAGAGAACTGTAAAAAATCAGAGTCCTGATCAGACCATTCCTGACGATTGAAATCACCCTGGACTTTCCCATTTATGCCTCCCAACAGATTATCTTTAACAGACTATCTTCAGCCACCATGAACTCAGTTTCAGTTATTTGCAATCAAAAGCTTCCAAACGAACACAAAAAATGGTTCAATAAATATTTTTAAAATGATTACATCATTACATATAATTTAGTCCACATTAAAATATAACATTATTAATCACCACATTTCTGTTACTAAAGTTTGTATCATCAGCATGCTCTAGAACTGAATCTGAAAATCCCAGGCCAGGTGCAGTAGCTCACACTTTGGGATGCCAAGGTGGGCGGATCACCTGAGCTCAGGAGTTTGAGACCAACCTGGGCAACACGGTGAAACCCTGTCTTTACTAAAAATACAAAAATATTAGCCAGGCGTGGTGGTGCATGCCTAATCAGCTACTTGGGAGGCTGAGGCAGGAGGATTGCTTGAGCCCAGGAGGTTGAGATTGAAGTGAGATCTGATCATGTCACTGAACTCCAGCCTGGGTGACAAAGTGAAACCCTGTCTCAAAAATTAAAAAAAAAAAAGAAAAAAAATCATCAAGTATTGGAGTTTTCATCCAACAGACCATCGCTCAGTGAGTTTATGAACAGAAACATAGGCTATCAGTCCCTGAAAATTTCCTATATGCTTCCATAGAAATGAAAGATATAACATGTGCTCACTACATAAACATGAAGTGAGACACAGAGCTTAAAATTGTTACAGTAAAAAAAAAAAATTAATCCTCTAATTCATCATGAGGAAGACAAGAACATCTCCAAAACAGCAATGGATTTGTTCTAGGTCCTCCATCCTCTCACTTGGTCTGCAGTGGCCAATGACACACAGCTGTGAGGTAGCTGGCCAGGCTACAGACTGGCTCAAAGCCCTCTAAAGACCATCTCCAGGTAGAGTCAGTTAGTCCTTCCACAGGTGCTAGTACTCAGAGGAGAGCCAGGGCTGAGAGAAAAAAGCAGAGCCCTGATCAGACCATTCCTGAAGACTGATATCACCCTGGACTTTTTCATTTATGTCATCCAACAGCTCTGTGAGGGCAGGGACTTGACTTACTCTCTGCTGTGTCCCAGCGTCTAGTATGTGACACACGGTATGTACCTGTGTGTGTACAACTCATGACACATAGTGGGCTCTGAATAATTATTTGCTGGATAAGTGAATGATGAGAATTTATGACTTGGGTCTCCTTTGCACTAGTCTTATTCTGTGCTTCATACAACAAGTAGGAGGAAGTGCAAGAGATAATTGAGTTAATTTTGGGTTTTCCCCCAAACTCCTCTTTGATCTTTTGGACATTCATCAGATCCCTGCATCCATCTAAGCTCTCTT
The DNA here is from genome assembly GCF_028858775.2 of Pan troglodytes. Classification (NCBI taxonomy): domain Eukaryota; kingdom Metazoa; phylum Chordata; class Mammalia; order Primates; family Hominidae; genus Pan; species Pan troglodytes. The sequence continues at coordinate 109,821,823 of NC_072401.2, read as the reverse complement.
TAGGATGCCGTTATACACCCTTAAGGAATTTTTTTTCAACAGAAAATATGCAGAATCTGCTTGTAGAGAGAGAAAAATCAGGTGAGTCTTTAACCTAAGGAACAAGATGTAAATAACCTTGTTTTGCTAATTGTGAGATTTTAGAGAAGTCACTTTACCTCTCTGGGTCTCAATATCTTCATCTTTCAAAGGAGAGAGTTGAACTGGATGAGTAGCTTTTTGAGCTGTATTTGATAGAGCCACAGCATTTTCTAGAGTAAAAAGAGAGGAGGCAAGGCCAAATGGGCAGGGTCTGGAGTCCTCCACTCCCCACATCAACAGAAAGGATTTCTGAAGTTCACTGCCTGGCTTCAAATCACAGCTCTACTATTTACTAGCTGTGTTACTTGGGAAGTTAATTTTTCTGTTACTCAATTTCCACACCTGTAAGTAGAGATGACAATAATACTTTTTATAGGGTTGTGGAGATTAAATACATTAGTATAAATAAAACCTCATACACAGAAAATGCTATATAAATTTTGGATATTATTGGTTTTATGTATTGGAGTTCCCAATAGTGTTTGGGTTTAAAGGATTTAAATGTCTTCTGCTTCTAACAAAACAAAAATACTTAAAATTTTAAGATGTTAAGGGTCTTTAATTAGGATGTAATAAGGAATACTAATTACACAGGGTCTGTTAGACTGACATTAACCTCTCCAGCCACGGCCCCATCATCGTCATTAACACCACACCTCCCCACCGCCAACCAGACTCTCTCCAGCGTCTTTAGCTCAGCACAATGGGCTGCTGCCACTCATGTGAGCTTGCTTTTTCTTCTGAAGATTATTCTGCAGTTCCATTCAAATGGCCTCTGTATAGCTGGGCGTCTGATGCCTGATGCTAGACAGAGAAGGGCTCCGTGGCTAATCGCCTACATTCCTGTGAAGACTGAAGGAAAAGATAAATTTCGCTAACAGTCAACATTTCAGGGAAGGCATTTTTTTTTAACAGAAAATGGTAAATATCTGAAAATATAGAAACCTCAGGCAGTTTGAAATTTGCAAGGAAGGAGTGCCTGGCAGTTCAACGGCTTTAAAATTCCATTTCTGAAGATACCATATGAATCTAAATAAAACCTGAATGATTATGGTAATTATTCACACTAATAACCTTGCTCTGAAACTTCTTTATCAGTGCTTTTACTTCCAGAATATCCTAAGGATTGTGAGACATTTCTTTCCTTCTCTTACCTATGGAGGAAGATTCAGGTAATTGACATCATTCTCTAGAACTGAGATTATGGTACTATCTATTTCTAGACCCATCCTAATCTCAACCGTGACCTGAGCACTGATACTATCCCTGAGCAAGTCCCATTTTCCTGATTTGCTCCCCAAACATTGAACACATATTTCCTTTGACATTTGGCCAACATTTAAAATATTTTCATATTTGTTCTCCCTTTCTCCCTGCCTTCTTCTGTTTCTTCTTCCCTTCTTTTCACCCTTTCCTCCAACCCCACCCCCATATTTCTCCCCTCTCATTCTCTCTCTCTTTCTCCCCTTTTTCTTTTCACTCAGTAAAAAGAAAAAAAAAGCTTCTGCCTATTCCTTAGAACTAAGGTTGGACAGGGGCATCACTGTCCCAGAAATATGCTAAGATTAATCCAATTTGCAAGGGCATGTAGGAGCTGTAAATATTTATGGGCAACAGAGAAGAAATTGACCCAAACAAACAAAGTAAAGAGACTGGGCAGAGGCATGGCCAAACATCAATGACCCCAAGTGTCACTCCATGGGTGCCAGGTGCAATTAGCTGCCAGTGTCTCCCTTTGGGGTGGGAAGATGGGGAAGCAGGAGGAGGGTGGAAAATCTGTCCTTGGCATCAGGAGCAATAGAAGTATTCTCTCTCCCTTTCCTCTTACCCCAGCCCATTTCTATCTACCAGTCTGTTGGAGGTTTTAGGGACCGATTTTATAGTCTGAAACTTTCCACACCTCGGATATGCCTATGCCTGGCTTAGGTAGTGTCATACACTCCTGGGGAAGAAGAAAACACACGCTCACCACCCGCTCGCTTACCCACCCCTCATCCTTAAGAGAGTCATTGCATTTTCCGCACTTGCACCTAGGCATATGTGAGTTGTTTTAAGGTCCAGGGTTTAAAATCCATAGGATAATTTCTAGAATATTCTCTTCCTCTGTTGTAATTTAGACACAAAAACTTAGAGATAAATGCATTGGTCTTTTATTAGATGGTTTATGACTATAAATGTATTATTACAGAGGAAAATTTTCACCAAGTAGTCAACAGCCCTCTCCTGCATTCTGCCAGGAATGAGACACTCACTACCACCAAAAGCAGCTCAGTTATGTTAGCCTCATTGTGTTCATTAGAAAAATATTTTGAGGGCCAGGCGTGGTGGCTCACACCCGTAATCCCAACACTTTGGGAGGCCAAGGCAGGTGGATCACTTGAGGTCAGGAGTTAGAGACCAGCCTGGCCAACATGGTGAAACCCTGTCTCTACTAAAAATACAAAAAAATTAGCCAGGCATGGTGGCACGTGCCTGTAGTCCCAGCTACATGGGAGGCTGAGGCAGGAGAATCCCTGGAACCCTGGAGGTGGAGGTTGCAGTGAGCCGAGATTACCCCACTGCACTCCAGCCTGGGTGACAAAGCAAGATGTTGTGTCAAAAAAGAAAGAAAGAAAGAAAGAAATACATTTTGAAATCAAATGAATATCTGCTTCCCAAATGCATATGTCCCTTGTTCTTTTTCCTACATCTTCGGGTCTTACACAAATAATTGCACATTGCTACCTTGTAGTGTACATTTGCTGGTTTTGCTTTCTCGTTTTTGTTTGTTCATGTCTGCCCAGGCCCCTAACCCTCTCCTTCTCTTGGAATTAGTCTCAATTATGTACATCTTAGAGGGAGGCAGGGCCCTACTTCTAACCATGGAAGCCAAAGGGGGCTGGGTATTCCTTCTGCTCACTCTTAGATAGCAAGTGCATGGCCATTAGCCATTTGAAAGCTCTGAGTAGGATTTGTAATATGGGGCAGGGGGAGACAGTCCAAGACTATCTGTGGAAGCAGAGAAAGGCCTAGCAACAGTGGCCCCAAGCGTGTGGTAGAGGTGGTCCCGGGGGCAGCAACTGGGTTAGAAAGTAACCACAGTTCTATCTTCTGCTGCCAGCCTCCCTTGGCTCTTGTGTGATTTCCCCTCCAGGTTCCCTAGTTTTCCAATGATCCCACAAGTCACCCAATAACCTTCCCACAACTTTCTTTTTTGACTATGTTAGACAGAATCCATTTCTGTTGTTAGCAGCCACAAGCCCTGACTGATACACTTTCTTTCAGATGGTCGAAGATAAGTATTATGCACTCTTGATTTTTTTTTTTTTTAGACTAAACCTCCCAAGTTCCTTCACCACATGGGTCAGCTTCCCACCCCCTCATCTCATTGCTCACCTACCGATGTGCTCAGTGTCTCTGGGCACTCGAACAAAGCAGGGCTCTCCTCTTTCTAGAGCTAGAGATGATACTTTTAGTAAGTGCTACCCAGAATGTATGGCCACATCACACTATTGACTCATACTGAGTCAAATAAAATCTTAAGTTCTTTTTCTACATATTATAGGAAAGCTATATCACCCTCATTTCATAGTTGTGTGTGTGTTTTAATTTGGAACTCCTAGGTCATTAATAAGGTCAGAATTGCTCTGTCTTAGGGGATTTCGAATTCCCCAATAATTAGGTTCCTGCCCTTTTTCTCCTATGAATGAGTCTTACTTTACACCCCGTTTCCCCAGGGGTTAGTCTCTGGCCTACCCCTTACCCTTTATCCACATCCCCCTCATGGGACTGGATAGCCTGCCCTGAACCTTCTCCAAATTATACAGCCACCCGTGCCTAATGAAAACCACCTGCGTGCACGGCTACCCTTGATTCACTTGTTCAGCCTCTGCTTTAAATACACATGCTGGATGTGAGACCTGGGAGATTACTGGGTGGCTTTATGCATGTCACCCATTCTTTTCCTCTCAGACTGATCTAGTTTAGCTTGACTTTAAGATTAATGTCTCAAATAACTAATAAAAAGCCATATTTCATTGCCTATTCTTAATTGATCTTGGACATGGGAGAATAGGAGATAAAAAGGAGAAGATTACATTCGTTGGGTGTTTATTATATGCCTGGCATGGTGCTAGACCTTATAAGCTTTACCTAATTTATTGTACTCACCAGTTCTCTAAGATAGATATGACTGTCCCAATTTTAGAGATCACACAAGCGTGTCTCTCAGAAAGGATAAATAACATCCATTAAGTGGAAAATTTAGAATTCAAACCCAGGTTTTTTGCAGCCTGAACTCTCCTGGCCTCATTCTGACACCACAGATTGAACAGAAGTATGTGAATTGAGAGATTTGGAGTGTACGGCCCAGCGAAGCGTGCCACACTCCCTCTGTGATGCGTTTCAGAGTCGATGAAGAGTATGAGTTCTATGAGTGACTCATGGTCTTCCTGTCATTTCTCCCCAGAAATAGCCTTGTAGCCACCCAACCTCTTATATACTGATTGGAATCAGCATGTTCAGACAACCATTCATCCTGGGTGTTCCTAATCCTCAGAGAACTTCTTGACTCTGAGGGCTACTTTTACCAAGACTATGACACACCTTGTAGCAAGAGGGTCCCAGAAGTTCCTCAGATTGCCCAGAGCTTTGAGAGGGAACACAGGATGTCTCTGAGAACCAAAAATGCTAAAGTAGGAATGAGCCAACCCTGCTCTAGGTTTCACTGGACTCAAGCTGAAAGGAGTGGATGGAGAGACCCAGGACCTGCTTGGCCAAGCCTTTTGATTGCTCTCAGAATTCTCTCCAAGAGGACAATGCCACTTAGAGACACACATCATGTATAAACTGAATTCTGGTCAGTAGCTCGAGTCATTTCTGTAGCCAACCCTTTTCTATAAAGTACTTACAAATAGAAAAATTGCCCAGATCAAATTTCACTTCCTTTCTAGGATTCTGCCTGAGTAGGGAGGGAAGAATAAAGGCGCGGGTTATCCAGAAACTAGTAAACTGCTCTCTGATGAGAGCTGATGGTATCTTGTTGAAGGCAATGCAATGCCAATAGCATTGGCCTATTTTTGTTTTGAAACCTCCCATCCTGGAACCACAATTGCTACTGCTTTGGTGGCAGAGGGAAGATGTTTATCCTTCACAAAGACTGTGAGCTTTCCAACCCTTTATGTAATCTCCCCGGCCACCAACAGGCCAGCCACATGGTGTCTGCAGATGCAGAGAGAGGCGGACAATTCTCATACCAGGAATTCCTCCACTGTCCTTCCAGTGTGAATAACAGGACTCTTCCCTTCCTTCCCCTCAGGCAGAGAACCTGAGGCTCCATTCTTGACTGCCAACTGCCCACGCAGGCCTGACAGCAATTTGTAACTCAGCTTATACAGGCTCTCCTACTGTCTGCATTTTTGTTTGTAAAATGAGCAATTTGCTCTTGGTTGCTTGGCTTCTCTGTGAAGTCAGCCGCAAGGGCAGCTCACCAAGCAGGACAGCTGGTCAGTGAAAGCAAACGTCGGACCCTCCAGCGCATTGCCCGCGCCTCGCCCCTGCCTGGATCCTGTAAATAGTTTTGTTACAAGGAGCTGCTCTCAGAGGCCAAGCGCCAGTTCTCCATGTGTGGTATCATATTTGCAGCAACAGATAAATCAACCCAGAAGGAAGAAGCTTTTGACGGGATGTTTGGGAGGTCTGGGTAAATTCAGTGCTCTTCTGAGCAGCCACTTTCTTTTAAGAGATGAAGCATGGGAGTGGGGAAAAAGAGATGGCAAAAATGTCCTAGCTCCCACTCCAGGGGTGAAACAAACTAATGCATTCATCAAGTGATAAAGACATGGTGAGGAAATCAAAAACCACAGCCAATGCTTACTGCCTCAACGGCTGCGACATTATCTCACCACTCCTCTAGAACATATGTTCGACAGCAGCGTGAAGATTTGGGGTCTCAACTGTGCTCTGAACACGGAAGGGAAGAGGCGAGAAAAATTGCTTGGTAAGGGCCCACATGACGAGTCCACCAGAAATCCTGAGACCTGTCTTCCCCTCACACCTCCCTCCCACTGCCATCATCACCATCTCTACCATATGCACACTTTTGTCATCAAGAACCATCAAGAACTGCCTTAAAGTGTGGCAGTTACAGCTACCTGTGTAGGACATTTGCAAAGAGGAGGTAATATGAGCTTTGTCTCCTCCCTGACCCCTTCTCCCAACCTCCTTCCGTCAAGGGGAAAAGGTGCAGACTCACACTCTTATCAAGCACTCAGATGATTTCATGGGAACACCACACTTTGTTCTATTCTGGCTTCCCTCACAAGGGGTGAGGGGCGGCACATCTTCAAATGCCTGCTGGCTTAAATGGTGACAGCTGCATGCAACGGGCTTGCTTACAGCCTGCCTGGTGCAATGAGAGATAACTGCAGGGTAAGACTTCAAAGACAGACCCACTGCAGCCATTCCAACAGCCTAGGGCTGCTGCCTCCAGTTGGTGGCTCCCTCCATGCAACAAGTGAGCCAAGGGAAACTAAGAAATTAGAACTTTCTCACATGCATTGTGAATTATGATGCAAAGAGGCAAGAATGAGCCTAGAGAGGCATTTAGGGATTTCTGCAAAGCCCAGAGTTATGTTTTGGTCTTAGGCAGATAGTGAGAAGAACCAGCTCATCATAGCATGTTTGACCAATACTCATGTTTCTAACAGGTTATACACCACATTTAAAGACCCAGAAATGAGGTAAGATTTTTTAGCTTTTATTTTGTAGGTGTGTATATTTCTCTGGTGTTACCTCAATTACCCATCTTTGCAGAAATCATTTATTAAAATTTGGCTGTATGTTATAATGTCTGGTGGCTTTTGATCTTCAACTAAGGAGCCGTTATGGGAGAAACTGTCACACAGAAGTTTCAAGAGATGACTTGAAATCCTCAGTTCCTTGCAATGGGTAGCGCAGGTGGCTGTTTGGGGAACCACATTAAAGAGCCACCGTGAAAGGTAGTTATTTCCTGTCATCTCCATCTGGCAGGTCCTAACGAAACGCACCCCAAGGAACAGACTCACTGTGATATTGTGTAGATGTATGTGGTTCATGATGCTTTTGGTGAGGCTATTGGTTTTGGTGAATTGCCTCTTTCTGCTTACATCACCCAGCTCAGCCCCCATTTCTCCTGTCTGGATGTCAAAATCCTAATTGAACATGGGTAACTCTCCTCAGTTTTGTCATCTGTGAAATGGGAATGAAAGTATCTTATAATAAAGATGATTTTAAAAACCCTTGTTTTGCCTCAGGTAGGTTGAGTTGGTTCCGCAACTTAAAAGGAGCCTAATTAATAAATAAATTATAATGTATTCTTATTGTGGAATATAATATAACCAAAAATGTCTTAATTGATAAGCATGGGGGAAATGTTACATTGTAACTGTTAAGTAAAAAGAGCAAAAGTTTTGAATGAAATAATCCATGTAAAATGATGAGAATAGGGCATCACACGGGCAGCACTTAAAACATGTAAGTCTTTACCACTGTTACTTCTCCTTTGTGCCCAGATCAATACCATCTCCCTTATGAAGCCCTATGTCCCAGCCAGAGGTAATCTCTCCTTACAACTCTATCTAGTCACTCTGCCTTTGCCATTTCTCACTGTAGACTTGGGATCATACTAATTCATGTCATGTTCTATCTCACCTTGTAATAAATATCCGTCCTTCTTGTTCTGCTTCAGTTAGGTTGAGTTGGCTCTGCAACTTAAAAGAGAGCCTATCTAATTAATAAATTATGGTCTATTCATATGACGGAATACAATATAACCAAAAATGTCTTAAGGCATGGGGAAAATGTTAATTATGCTTTGGTGAGAAAAGTTGCATAGAAAACTGTTAATATAATACATTCGCAAGCAATAAAACAGAACCAAAAAATTACACATGTATACATTAACATGCATAGAAAAAACACTGCTGAAAAATATGCCCAATAATAATAGTAATATTTGGGCATAAGATTATAGTTGATGTTTGCATTGCCTATCTTCATATTTTCTGGAATTTTTCTATTTCTACTCATCAGGAAAACAAAAAGTAATATGCTTTTATTAAGAAGGCAAATTGTGTCTGGGTGTGATGGCTTATGTCTGTAATCTCAGCACTTTAGGAGTCTGAGGCAGGAGGATTGCTTGATCTCAGGAGTTCAAGACCAGTCTGTGCAACATAATGAGACCTCATCTCTACAAATAATTTAAAAATCATCCAGGTGTGGTGGCATGCGCCTGTTGTCCCAGTTACTCTGGAGGCCAAGGCAGGAAGATTGCCTGAGCCTGTGAGGTCAAGGCTGCAGTAAGCCATGATTACACCACTGCACTCCAGCCTGGGTGACAGAGTGAGACCCTGTCTCAAAAAAAAAAAAAAAAAAGGCAAATTGTTAAATGAGGACAAATAAAAAAGTAAGGTGTTAGGGAGAATTTCATGAGTTTCCAACTTTATCTGTTCATCCAACTAACATTTTTAGAACAACTACTATAAGAATGAGGATGTGATAAATACTATCAGAGAAAATAGACTTAAGATAGATCCTGACCTCAAAAAACTTAATATTTAGTTGAGGAGATGATACAGACAGATGGGAGTAATAATGCAGAAAAAGCAGTAGAGGAAGAGAAAAGATGAGCGACCTGAACAGCAAAGGCTGCCTGTGCTCCTCCTGATGTGTCCACCATGCTGGCGAATGGGCTTCACAAAGAGGCCATCTCAAGGACTCTTTGATGGAAGAACGGGCTCTGTGGCAATTAAATTATTATACAATCAAGGAAGTCAGGAATGAAACAATTAAATTAAATCCACACATCTAACATTTTACTTTAAATCACTGATGTCAAATCATTTCCATGCTTTTTCCCCAGTTTTGCTAGTAAGTAGTGAAATAGTTTGAGTGAAAATTCCATCAACTTTCGGTTGACCTGTAGAGAAATGACAAAAAAGCAAACAGCTGAAAGAAAAAGAGAAGCAGGACAAAATATTCTCAACCAGACTTTCCCCCAGAGACTACTGAAGCTATAAAATTTGATTTTTTAAAATTATGTTTTAATTTTACTTAAAAACCAGCATGATAGTAAAATTTGATTTTTTTAATGCTAAAATATTCTCAATTCTAGGTAAATTTTATGGAAATTAAGCTCTTCCTGCATTGTTTCTGAATAGGAAATGTATCTGATTTTCTCAAAGCTAATATAAGTAATTTAATCCTCCCCTTGTTCTAGTTGAAAATGTCAATAATCTTTGCAAAGAATCTTAGTGGAATTTATTGTCAATATATCCAAACTTTATCATATAGAAATGAAAAAAAACACAACAGTTTTACTTTGATGGAAATTTTATCTGGGTTCAAAGTTACTAGATTTTCCCTTCTACTTGCTAATGGAAAATTTGACAATCTCGAACTATGGCAAACCCAAATAGTTGACTATTCCTTTGTGACACATGAAGGAAGGGTTCTAAGAAAGAGGAATGGTATTCTAATCGTCCTTTAAAAAGAAGAAATTGTGGGTATCAGTGGTGTCTGAGGTAGTCACATAGAAGCAGACAAAAATGCAGGTTGTTTAGAAGACTTACCTAACACAATCTACTATATCAACTTAATCAAAGGTGACATTTAGGCTAGAAATTCACTTTCAAGAAAATCAGACGCTTCTTTAGTCAAGGCCAGAACATTCTGATACTTCCCACTAACTTACAAAACAGTGATTCAGGCTTTCAAACACTTGGAGAAGTCCCTCCACATCAAAAAGTTTACTAAGGACCGTGCATGGTGGCTCATGCCTGTAATCCCAGCACTTTGGGAGGCCGAGGCAGGTGGGTCACTTGAAGTCAGAAGTTCGAGACCATCCTGGCCAATATGGTGAAACTCTGTCTCTACTAAAAATACAAAAATTAGCCGGGCATGATGGTGTGCGCCTTTTAACCCCAGCTACTTGGGAAGCTGAGGCATGAGAATCGCTTGAACTCGGGAGATGGAAGTTGCAGTGAGCCGAGATCACTCCACTGCACTCCAGCCTGGGTGACAGAATGAGACTCTGTCACAAAAAAAAAAAAAAAGAAAAAGAAAAAGTTTACTAAGGAAATACGTATTTCTGCATTCTGAAGAAAACCCAATGATTAAATGAAGTTACTGATGCCACCACTAGCAACAGTTTTCAAAATCAGGCTCTTAGGTGTGATATTTGGAAATAAGTACTGTCTTGATTACTTCTCTTCTTCCTATATAGTCAGGGGTCAACAATTACATTTCAGAGCTGAATTCATCCCAGCTCACAGTGCCAGATGGGCCTCCAAACAGATTCAGTCAGTGGAGACCAAGACCAGGAGCAGCTGAATCTTGGCTGCAGTTCAAGATGAATCTAGCCCACTTTGCCTCCCCCACTCCCTGGGGCTTCTCCAGACTTCTGTTTCAAAGACAAGGCTAGAGACTGCCTAGCACTCAGCCAGAAGCTTTGGCAGATGCTGGAGGCGCCTCAGCCCAAGAAAACGTAGATTTACCTGGCTTAATCTTATCACCCTTTGACTTACAGAATTGAAACTAGAGCCTCCAAGGCAATTTTCCGAAAACATTTTTTCAAGTCATTAAAAATATGCATAATATTATGAGTTACCATTTATAGCAGCTGTATTTCTAGTAACTGGCATTGTTGTTACTTTAGGCAAGCCAGAAATTAAGCATGCCAGGAACTGACATTGTGTGTTATGTCACCAAAACAAAGAGCTCACACTGATAAAAGGCAGGTTGGCTTCTTTGTGGGTTTTCCCCTTCCTTCTACAAAGTGTAGCTGTTGTCTTCTTTCCCGCTCTCGATATGGGGTGAAGTGTTGAGCAACATAAGAAGCTGGAGTCTCTTTCAAAGACATCTGTACTCTAAAGGTAGCAGGTTTATCAAATGGCCACAATTTGAGCAGGTACAAAAACTCTATTTCCTTTGCCTTAGATCTAATAATCTAGTGATGTTTTTAAACAGCTGATATTCCTGGGAATCATGCTGATATTCCTGGGAATCTGGCATATTCATCTTGTAGGGAGGAAAAGACATGATTTTTTGTTGTCATTAAAGCCCTGGGTGGCCAGGGCTGCTTGGAGGGGGAGGCAGTAGAGACTTACTCAAGTAGCAATGAGCAAAGAGAAATAGATATTAGGAGGAAACATGACAGAGTAGGGAGGATGGTTATAAAGCTCTGGAAGACAAGGTTGCGGGAAGCCTCTCCCTCCAGTTCTCCCACCTACCAATTTCTCCCTCACGGCATCCGTTTCTTTTCCAGGCTCAGTTAGCCCCATCACAGACAACATAAGGAAAGGGCATTCTCTGCTGAGGCCATTTTCATTGTTTTTTTTTTAAATCTTCTCAAAAACAAACACACATTACTGCTTTTTCAAAAGAGAAGCTAGTATTATTTGTGGGTTTCCATTTTCACGTGTATGATTAGTTTATACTGATTTCTGCTCTGGCTGGGTCGATGTCCACATGCTGCCTGAAGTATAAAGGCGTGTGCACATATATTAGACACAAACTACTACCATGGTGGTAAAGACTGCTATACATTTAGTCCTCAAGTCTCTTTCTTTCTGCACACCCAGCTAGGAACACTGTGGAAGAAAACTACTTGCTGACCAGGAACACTCACTGTAAACACTTACATGAGCAAGCAATTAGCTCCTGCTATATTTAAACCATAATACACTTTTGGTTCTATTTGTGACAGCAGTTTAGCCTAACTTAACAATACCCCCACAGTCACATTTGACATGAAAACACACACACACACACATCATACAAGCATAGTTATCTTCAAAGGTCAAGTTCTTTTGAAAGCTGGAAAAACCTTTAGTGCGCCAAGAATATATTACATCTGAAGAGTATTTTCCAATTCTCAAAGCATTTTCATGTATATTCTGTCATATAATCTAACAATTTTGTAAGGCAGGTGTTTCAGTCTACAGGTGAAACAATTTGGCTCAAACAGGAAAGCGGCTCTCCCAAAGTCACATAGCCAGCAAATGGAAGAGTTTTAAGGAGGGCATAGACCCAGATCCATTTCTCTGGGAAGGTCTTTCCTCCTGTGCATTGATGAACATTGACACAGCTTATTAAATCTCAGCTCAAGCGTCACCTGCTGCAGACTTTCCTGGCCACTTCCACTCCAGTTAGAGCTAACTGTCTGTTCTTTTGTGACCCACTTAGCCTTGTACATACATCCAGTAAGATACTCACCACATGTTATTATACTTATTTATTTACATGGGCTCTAAGGGTACTGAATGAGGAAGAAGACCTTATTGCTTCTTAAACCTGCATGATTTCAAATCCATAGTCAACATGCTGCAATGGTAATTTACATGGCTCCAAACGTATGGGCATAATTTGAAACGATGCTTACAATATTGCAAAAGCACAGTGTTTCCTTTGATAGAATTTGAGCATAGTTAACAATCCAAAAAATTTTTTAGAAGTTACATATGAATCACTAGACCTTCTTAATATTAAAAACTACCTGAAATACAGATTATTCCTGTTTAGGCCACAATTGTTTTAATCTGGCTAGACTAAATCAGTTTTGATAATGTGAATGGTGTTACATAGTCCTAAGTAATTCCAAAATGTAACTCTATAAGCCAGCATTAATACAAATACATTCATAAACACATATATCAACATATTAATGAGGAGAAAGATACTGTCTCGCTTCTCTTCATTTTTTTTTTCATTTCACACTTGTAATACATTTATCTCTGTTAAATAAACCAAGTGAAGGTAACTGAAATTGAGTACATCACATGGCCTAACTGCACAGGCTAGGAGCAATGATATTAACCCTGTGTATACTCAATTATACGTAAGGCATTTTGGGGTAAAGACTCATTACATTTCCACGAGTTGTGCAAGCAGTCAGGTTTAAATCTTGTAGAATCCTGCCAGCAAAAATATTAGAAGTGACTCTCACCTTTTTCTATGCGAGATCTGAGACTTTGAAGTCATGCTCCTTGCTGCATGCAGGCAAAGAAACATGAAGGAAACATATTTGTCTGCTGGAACTACATGGGAAATTCAAAAACACCCACCATTTGTCATTCCCAGGAATAAAACTGGGAAGGGTGAACAGAACTCTCGCCAATGTTAGTTTTCTAGAACATGCCTTGGGCATAGTTAGTGAGAAAGAAAGAGGGAGAAAAAATCAATTGGTGAGCTTTCCTGGCTGAAAGACAAGATTCAAATAAGCTCTTTAGCCCTTAGTTTCAGCATTCCCAAACATCATAAAGATTTCAGCTCTTGTAAAAGGGGAGCCAGTTGTTTACAATAGTCTATTCTGGAGGGATTGGGTGTGTCTCATGAGGCAAATATTTGCCCATAGGAGGTAATAAAATTGTATTAAGCTCTTCTCCACTACTGTACACGGTCATCAATGTGATTAGCTCACTCAAGTCTATTTTAAGATCCTGTCAGGCACAAACATTAACACAAACCTGGCATTTCTCCTTACGAATATATAATTGACCTTTCAAGTCTGTAATCTCATTTATCAAAGCGGATGGCAAGGATTTATGCAGAATAGTTTGCACACCTCTTTGATTTCAGCCCCCTGAGAACCCAAACATGCATCCCACCCAATCCTGTTTTATTTTCGCCATATCCTGTGTTGTTGAATGGGCCTCTTGTAAAAATGCATTGTGCACAATGCCCCCCACCCCGTTTTTTTCTGAAGTTCTAAACAAATCTTACATCAGTTGTGTAAAATGTGCAGTTCTCTTACATTCCTCAGGCAGACTTTAAAGGTCAAAGTTCTAAAGAGTTGGGGAAATCTTTTTGCAAGGACAAGAATCCACATGGCTGAAAACAAGAAAGTGGTTTAGTGGACAGTAAAGCAAGCTGCAGGGGCAAAATCACACTCCAGAAAATGATGGTTAGAGGGGAGGGTAGAAGTGTGCATATCTGGAGCTTTCTCAAACTATCACCCTCTGCTTGTTATACCCTTTAACTCAACCTTCTGGAAAAATCCACTGACCAACAGCACTGCTTCTTCATTACAGCAACAGCGAAATGGAGTGAGATACTGTTAGATTCTCAGCAAGCCAAAAGGACAGTCAGTGGAAGAGCTGGTAAAGAAAACAAGGTTAAGGCCTCGTTGCCCCCATCAGAGCTAAAGCCAACCATTAAAACTCCCTTTAGCATTTCCATTTCTGTGCCTTCACTATTGAGCTCAGCCCTGTCTCATCTCATAGTACCCTCAAGCACCATCATTTGAAATAATTTTATTTTCATAAACATGTATAAAACAATGTTTCTCATAAACATCTATGCGTTATAAGGATTTAGCTCTAAATTCCCTTTCAAGTCAGTTCAGGTGCCAGCAAGGATCCAAACTACTCTTTGTTTCTGGCTGAATGATGTACACAATCCCAAGAAAGACACCAAAGAAGCACTCAGCTCTGTTGCTATAAAACTAATAAATAGTGCAATCAACACAGGACACATTCCAGAGAAAGCCTGTGCTCAGTGGCTGGGTACATGACTCAAAGCAGCAGCCTCCCACTATCAAGAGTGGTCGAAAGATTGGGTTGTGAGGATAGGGAAAGGATTACATGTCATAAGAAAAAGGAAATTATGTTGATAATGATTTCTGGAGTCACTGCCAGCAACTTCAGCCAACTTGCCTGCAGGTTATCAAAATGTGCCAAATGTAGGTCCAGCCCTGTCAAGATTCAAAACATTCTTCACTCAGATCAAAGGAAGACCCTCAGAATAATTTTTTTTACTCAATACAAATATTGTCCCCAAAATCAGAGATCTCTAGACTGTCAGACTTAACGTATAGTAGAACAATTTCCCAAGTTACTGTTTTAGTACGAGCGTATGGGAATAATTTGAAAGGATGCTTACAATATTGCAAAAACAGTGAGTCCTTAATATCACCATTCAATCATTGTTCAATCATTCACTTAATGCATTTCTTGGGCACTTAGTGTGCAAAGTATTTTGCTATTTCTGTGCATAATGCAAAGTTGGGAGGCAGGATAGCATCACGTTTAGAAATACACACTCTGGTGGCATTCCAAACTTTGGCGGGTCACTTACTAGAGGTGTTATTTAACATCTCTAAGTCACATCTACTTCCTATGGCCCTCATAAAGGTCAAATGAGATAATGAATGTAAAACACTTGGCAGAGCTCCGGGCACATAGAAGTGCCCAGTACATGTTAGTAGGTATTCCAAGTTATAATTTCTAGAATCAAGGCAACATTTCCGAGAATGAAAAAAAATCATGGATGTTTGACAGGATATTTGTCCAGCTCCTTAACACAACACATTCCCTCTTCACACACACATACACAATACTCATGGAGCTCTCAGATTTTCTTTCTGCAGGTAAGTATTTGCTGTTAGGTTTATTTACGCAGTGTACTTAGAATTGTTTTTTCTTAAACAGTCAGGGTAGGTGGCTGTGTCAGTCCCACTCTGGACTGATATTTTGAGCCACAACAAATCCCATATTGTCTGTACCAAAATGAAACTGCTCCGGCATCTCCAGGAAAGTGTTTACTGACCTGTAAATTACTCCATTGTCCATCTGAGGAGAAAGTAAATCAGCCATCAAGGGGAAAACACAGGAAAGGAAAACAGTTGTTTGTCACAGCGGAGGATTGTTTTTTGTGTTTTTTTGTTTTTTACAAGCTCCTCCGTGTCCTAAGACAAAATAAGAGCCTATGGCTCTGTCCAGTAATGACTTTCCTCAGAAAAGCTGTGTCCTCCCCAAGGTACAGGCAAACCTTTTGCTGAAGTGATGGACTCCTCTTTTGCAACCAGTTAGCACCTGCTCGCAAAACTTGATCCCTCCTTGGTTTGTTTCAAGTGGAGCCAGGGGATCAGGACTTAATTAGCGGTGATATCTCTCACACTGATCAGTTCCATCCAGCTTCCCCTGAGGCCCTAGATTTGTCTCTATTTGGAATTCCCGTGCTTGCTGGTAGGCTTGTGTTTGCAGTTAGCTGGCAGACACTTCCCACTGCAGCGCGGGGCGGCAGGAACACCCCTCGTGGCAGAGCAGGCGGCCCTTGGCGGGGCTTGGTGGGAGGCAAGTCTCAGCACCTTCGTTTAGCCTGGCGCCCACAGCCCAGAGGCGGCCCCACCGTGGAGCTTCCCACGTGCAAGGACGAGGTCCACTGAGGCTGCCTCAAGTGACAAGGAGTCACCCTCACCAGCTGAAGGAAGAGCCATGGAGGGCTCAGTCCTGTGTGTTTGCAAATGGCCCTTGGGCTGCTGAGGATGGATTTTTTTTTTTTTAAGAGGGGAAAATGCCTCAGCTCTGTACCAGCTTGAAGCCAAAATAACATGTTTTGGCAACCATTATTTGGCAATTAGGGCCTCAGCTCACTGGAAGCATTCTTCCATGCAAAATATGCCTTAGAAAGAAAACACTAAACCACATCTGTGTGAAAATATAGGAAGTGAACACAGGAGTGACAGAGCAGTGAGAGTCCAAAAGGGGCTTACTAGACTGGGTTGGAGTCAGGACGCATTGGCGGAGGCCAGGCAGTGACTGGGTGACTGGATGTTTTCACAGCCTTACCTCCAAATCTGACCCAGTCCAGCGAGGGACTAAGGATATGGCGTGGTGACATCCTATGTGTGTGTCTCCTCCTCCCAGATGATGGACTTGCCTTTCTCTGGCCTTCAAAGGAGCCCTCCCGCACGTTTTAAGCAAAGGCAAAACAGAGGAACGGACCCAGGCCTGGGATCACGTTTTGCTAGTGGGTGCACCCACCTCCCTCACCTCAGCCTCCCAGAGGGCAGGCAGAGGGAGCAGATTGGGGCTGGGACACTCCCAGAATTGAGGCCTCCACCAGGGACTGGTAGCTCTTTTCTCCCTTTCATCCAACATTTGAGGGGAAAGTGTGGGAGGAAAAGTAAGAGAGATTCGTCTACCCAACCTTTCATGGAACCCACATTCTTTGATAGAGAGTAATCAAGCAAAATATACTCCTTAACGATGCAATTTTATAGAAACAAAGAGAGATTATGACACATGGCACATGATTTCAGATCAATGTGAAGTTGTTTTCCGCATGTTTCTTGAGATGTTACAAACATACATGTTGCCTCATGCTATGGTCTTCTCTCTTTTATGGGGTGCCTTTTTTCTTTCCTACCTCTGCCGAACTCCTCACTTTTTCTGGTGGAACACTTAGTCAAGGTAAGATTTTGAAGGCAGGAAACCAGGCCCAGTTAAACCTCCCATGCCCATCAGTGGTAGGCTGGATAAAGAAAATGTGGTACATATACATCATGGAATACTATGCTGCCATAACAAATAACAAAATTATATCCTTTGAAACAACATGGATGGACATGGAGACCATTATCCTAAGTGAACTATCACAGAAAACCAAATGTCCTCACTTATAAGTGAGAGCTAAACATTGAGTATATAGGGACACAAAGAAGGGAGTAATAGACACTGGGGCCTACCTGAGGGTGGCATTTGGGAGGAAGGTGAGGATTGAAAACTACCTATTGGGGTACTATGCTGATTACCTGGGTGACAAAATTATCTGTACATTAAACCCCCACAACACACAATTTACCCATGTAACAAACCTGTGCATGTACCCCTTGAACCTAAAATAAAAGTTGGAAAAACTAAAACTAAAATAAAATAAAAATAAAGATTCTAGTGACTATAGACTAAGATATTTAAATAAGATATGGATTATATGTGTGCACTATCTTATAAACCTAATGTGAGCTACAATTTTGCATAGATAATATCCTCACCTATGGTAATTGAATGAAATTAGAATATTATCAACTTCTTTCCATTTGTGTATTAAACTTTTAACTTACTTGAGTATAGAGTGACAAGGTAAACCAGACCATGCAGACATGGGAGAAAAGTCTAGTCAGCTTAGAACTGGTCTTTTCAGCTCTCCATCCCTCCTTTCCCAGGCTTTCTTTTCTCTGTCTCAATGTCCACAATCTAGAGAGGTTATAGAAGCTTGGCGATACGCCTGCACATGTTGGCTTGCCTTTCTTTTGAAACCTTTAGAAAAAGTTCTGCCTGCAACTGAGTTTAAACCCTGAAAACAGTAAAGTATATGACATATTCCCTCTGGGCTCTTATTAGGAAAAATGTTTATCTCAACTACTGAGGTCTCAAGGCTCTACAGAGGTTAATGTCTTTCAAAGAAGGCTAAGGGGACTCCATCCCTGCTGAAGCCAGCAATCCCCACTCACATGGGCGTATTGCACACGCAGCTAGCTCTTGGAGGGCAACATGTGTCTACTGACAAGAATAACGGGAAGAACATATGAAGGGTCTAGAAATTTACTACATATACATTTTAATTTACTTTAGGGATGGCAGCTAGAATTTTCTGACAGAATGCTGCTCTACCCTTGGGGTTAAAGGTCTTCCTGCCCCAGCAGAAACAGAAGTAAGCTCATTTTTACCAATATTTGAAAGGATCATGGGAATAGAATAGATGATCATGGATTCCTTTCAAAACACTTTTTAAAAATCAATTACTCTTTGGAACATCAAAAGCCATGTAAATCCATATTACATATTGTAGGAGCTAAATGAATAATTGTTGAATGAAGAGATGAATATTAGAGTCCAGGAAGAGATGAATATTAGAGTCCAACAGACCTAACATACACAGCTTCTAATCAAGCTTTCGAGGTACTAGATTTTTTCAGGAGCATAACTCTTACCATATCATTGAATGACATTCTAGGGTATTCCCCCTTAAACAATTCAATCCATGGGTTTGAAAAAAATGTCCTTAAACTGATTCTGTTTCTTATTAATTGGTTTAAGTGCAGTCATGAGACAGGTTATCCAACTACAATGTGCTGTTTTCTTAACATGTTTGTTGATGGATTGCTAGCTAGGATTTTTCTCTTTGTGCACATCTCACAGCTAAGAACATTACTATAATAACACATAGCATGAATGTCATTTTTCTTCTCTTTTTCTTTTTTTTTTTTTTGAGACAAAGTCTTACTCTGTCACCAGGCTGGAGTGCAGTGGCGTGATCTCAGCTCACTGCAACCTCCACCTCCTGGGTTCAAGCTATTCTCCTACATCAGCCTCCCGAGTATCTGGGACTACAGGCGTGCACCACCACACTCAGCAAATTTTTGTATTTTTAGTAGAGACAAGGTTTCACCATATTGGCCAGGATGGTCTCGATCTCTTGACCTTGTGATCCTCCTGCCTCAGCCTCCCAAAGTACTGGGATCACAAGCGTGAGCCACCATTCCTGGGCCAATGTCATTTTTCTTTAGCATTCACCTTGTCTTATACTTCTTCCTTGCCTGAAGTCACTATGCTTCTTGATTACACTGTCAAACACTTTGTTAATGAGGTGTTATAGTTCATATTAGGTTACTAAAATGTTGTCATGATTTTAAAAAGTTAAGCTAAAGAAAGAAAGGATGAATGCCGCATACATCCAGTGAGTCATGGTGGGGAAGCGGGAGTCCTTGCCATCTTGCAAAACTGTCTGAAATGCATCAGGCAGGGTCTCAGCAAAAGAAGAGTCTGATTCAGAAAAGTACCTTGCTGGAACAGTGATGGAATTTAATTCCCAAAACTGGGAATTGAATTATCCATAAAAAGGTCTACTGGAATGACATAGGCATGGGTTCAAATCTCTTAAAAAATTATAACAACTCTGCTTTGCCCTGTGAGAAGCCAACTTTGCTGATCTTGGGTCAATCATTTAACTTCTGTGGTTTGGTGTCTGAATCTATAAGAATAATAATTCTGTAACCCTTCACAGAGACATGGGTATGATAAGTGAGCTGCCGTTAAAGGGCTTCTGGTGCCTTGGATATAGCTTTAACGTTAGGCTATTTATTTGATTGGTAGGTGAGATTATCATTAGTTTGAATGGAATTCTTATCTCTGAAAAGACAAAGCTGTACACCAAACAGTGGTGTTCTTAATTCAAAGAAGTTGGTGCACTTAGTATGCTGCAGTAACATTTAATACTCTTCTTTCACTGAAAGTAAACTTCTTTAATAGTGAGCCCCATGGTGTCTTTGTGCTCTGCCCAAGCTGGTCATAAGCAAGGCACTCCTTAGCTCCTAAAAGCAAGGGCTTGTCTATGTCTGTATGTGGGAACAGTAGCATTTTAATTCTCTACACAGAGTTTGAGAGTTGTCTCCTTTATTTCCTGTTGACTCAGCTATCTTCTTCCCACATTTTGGGGTTTGTGGTAAATGAAGAATTTGTATTTGGCCCACTGGAAACAAGGCCTTTGAATAAGCTGAGAATCATGTGGACCCTGTGATTTTTCTAAATAATCTGAAATTCTCCTTTTCTCATAGATTCATCAACATTAATAAGAATTATATATGCATTTGCTAAAAGTGGGACCTCAGTGATAGGAGAAAACTTACTATGAAACAAAACACAGTTTTAAGATTCCCAACTTCCTTGAAATTCCTTCTAAAACAAACCAGCCCTTGTGAAAGATGCACAAAGCCTTGTTTTGTTTCCACAACTTTTCTCTCTCTTGAGAGGCAATAGACCTCCACCAGGGAAAGAAATACTCAAACCCACAATGAGAAAAATAGAAGCTGTCTATGCATATCCAAGCACACACTGCAAAAGTACTTGATGTAAATTTGACCCAATTCATTTAATATTTTTGAAGAATTTTACAAAAACTTTTCTATTTTCTATTTCTCTTTCTCTTTCCTTATTACTTACACAGTTATGGGAAAAAATTCATTGAAAGTATGTAAATGTTCACAATTTTAATTTTAAACTTCCCAAATCAAAAGAATGAACCTATTTTAATCATTGCCATTATACACGCATACACACACAACATTTTAACCATTCCTAATCAGTTTATCTTCTGAATCAGAAGATAAATGCAACCATCACCACCATCCATCTTCAAAATGCTATTTTCATTTGTTTTTTGTTAGACACAGGACCTCATTCTGTCACCTAAGTTGGAGTGCAGTGGCCTGATCATAGCTCATTGTAACTTCGAAGCCCTGAGCTCAAGTGATCCTCCTGCCTCAGACTCGTAAGTAGCTAGAACTATGGACACATGCCATTATGCCCAACTAATTTTTGAATTTTCTGTGGAGATGGAGTCTCGCTAGGTTGCCCAGGCTGGACTCAAACTCCTGGCCCCCAGCGATCCTCTCACCTCAGCCTCTCAAACTGCTAGGATTACATGTATGAGCCATCATGCTCAGCCCAGGATTCTATTTTCTTTTGAGCATCAGTGTTTAAAACTATAATCCAAAGGAATTATTCTGGATGTTAGTATAAGACTGGGAGTTACTGGATCCAAGTACAAGAATAGGAGAGTTTTTCAGGGATAGGTCTGGTTCGGGGGTGATTGAAGTTTGAGTCCAGCTGGTGGAGGTCTGTGTCAAGCAGAAGGAGGAGGCAGATGTATGGCTCAACATAGACAAGTCTCTATTTAGAAGACAAACAGGCTATGTTAAGTCTGAGGGACACAGCACACTATGATGGGAAAATAAAGGTGAAGTCAGTGGCAAAACTCCCGAGGGGTGATAGAAATCAGCGTACAAGGTACAGCAGGAGTGGGAAGTTCTTCAGGTAGACCTTCAGTGGATTAATGTCCAGGAGTCCTTCTGATCTGCATTCTTTATATAGTTGCAAGACAAAAGCATCTTTTAAGATGTCATTTCCTAATCAGTTTATCTTCTTCACTCTTTTGGCTCCCATTTCCCCATGTTTACTAGGGAAAGAATAAACTCCTTTTCCAGCAGTCATGATGCTATACTTCATCACATACAAGGTATTTTGGAACAGCATTTTGGGTAGGAAGAATTGCTACCTAAATTCTGCTAGTGAAGACAATATCCTTTCTTCCTTCTCTCCCCTGGTCCATTAAACTTGTTTTTTGCTTCTGTTAATATGCATTGGAGTTTTGTGGCTGCTGTTGATTGGTAACTGGAAAAAGAGAGGAGTTTTGGTGAGGGCTTTCCCAGAGCAGTTTGAAGGGAATAGTGCAGTATTCGTTTCCCAACTTTTTTCCATGAAGTTCTTTTTTATGAAAGGGGATAAACAGAAGCTTACAAAACTGTGAGACCATGAGCTTAGGAGCTATGTGATAAAATGTGGCCCAAAATTATGGAGAAAGTTATTTTCTCAGCTTCTGCATAGAAGCTAGTATTACTTTAATATGCCAAAGACGGAAAGCTTCACAGCTTTTTTCATGGGCATTACTGTTCACATAATGGGCAAAAGCAACATTTTTGAAAGTGGCTTCATGGCCAGCAGACATCACAGTTTGGAACCAAAGCAAGAGAAGAGTGGAGTGGGTACCATATGATGACAGTACCAGACAGTCTGATTCATGGACACAAGTAATGCATCCGTCTAGGGATTTCTGCAAGCAACCTATGAACACTTTGAGGAAGGGCTTAGAAACCTGCTATCGCAGGGTGGAGGCTTTAGGCTAAGTGACCTTTGGGTTACATTGTGTTACTCCAAAGTATTAGATTGTTCATTTCTAAATTTTCTCTGCCAAGTGGCAAATATACTAATTATCTAAAATATGGAACTGGCCAGGCACGGGGGTTCACTCCTGTAATCCCAGCACTTTGGGAGGCCGAGGTGGGTGGATCACTTGAGGTCAGGAGTTCAAGACCGGCCTGGCCAACATGGTGAAACCCCGTCTCTACTAAAAGTACAAAATATTAGCTGGGTGTGCTGGCACGTGCCTGTAGTCCCAGCTACTCACGAGGCTGAGGCAAGAGAATCATTTGAACCCGGGAGGTGGAGGTTGCAGTGAGCTGAGATGGTACCACTGCACTCCAGCGTGGGTGACGCAGCAAGACTCCGTCTCAAAAACAAATAAATAAAATAATAAAATAAAATATGAAACTTACTACCTATAGGGGTCAATATCTCAACAAAGCACTAAGATTCCACTTGGAAGTATCCTGTAAATATTTATTTGCCGGCCAAAGATATGGCACTATATCATCTTAAAGTGGCAAAGATGCTGGAAGATTTCAATTCCGTGCAGGATGCACAAAAGTTAATTCATTCACCTGATAAATATACTCTGAAATTCAATTATGAACCAAGCTCTAGAGGTAAAAGTATGAAGCAGCATCTGTTCTTTAGACTCAAAGACACAAATTTGAGGACGATCTGTGTAAAATATGAGCTACATATAAGGCCAGAAGAGTGCTGGTGTGGAGAAAGCATCAGCATTGGAAGAACAGAAAGAGGAGGAGGAGTCCTCACGAGGGACACAAGAGCATTGGCAAAGAGTGTTCTCTACATCCCAGAGTCCCTCTGCACGTCATCTTCCCTGCAGGGGCACGTGGGACATCTGGAGATCTTCTATGCCAAGTGGAGGGATTTAGGGAGGACACAGCCCATATGAGAGCTTCCTTCTACCTAAACATGGCATTTTTTTCTTTTGTTTTCTTGACTGTGGTCACTCCATGTTACCAGGAACATTGTAAGGAACAGCCTTATTTCAGAGTCCCAGTTGAAAAGGATTACACAATTCTTTCAGTTCCAGGATTCCCAGATCTTTCCAGGAGATCTCCATGCTGCCTCCTCACTTGTACCCAACTTCAGTAAGGTTTTCAACCCGCAGTCACCTCTCAATGTCCTGGTGTTCCTATGCCTCTCGCATCAAGTTACAGTCCTCCAGCCCAGCAAGAGTTTCTGTTTTGTTTTGTTTTGCTTTGCCTTGTTACCCTCTGGTTTGACAGGAAACCGCCATACATCACAGCTCATCATTCATCCTCCCCACTCTATGGTTATCACTATAAACTATGCTCTAGTTTTCTATTTTATTTCCTTAGAACCCACAAATCCTCTCCTCTCTCAACAAAGCCTGGATCTTGCAAATGAAAATCTTGGCTTTCACATCTATTTTCCCTGAAATGAGTTTCAGAGGCCTGTTTTGGAAGTCAGAAGCTCAACACTGACTCCTTTGTTCTTGGCTGGCTACTACTGCCTTCCCCCTGAAGTAAGGGGTGCCCTTGGCTTCAATGGGTGGCAGGAGGAATGACCAGAAAGGAAAAATACATCCAATAATATTTTAAAATATTGTCCCATTATAGAAGAACATCAGACAGCTGCTGAGGTTAGAAATCCTGAATTTGTAGCAGTGCTAATCTCACAGTTGCATGATTTTCCCTAACAACACTCGGAAGACTGAGTTTAAGCCTGGACTGATCTGGGGTGGGGTGTTTAAAGGCAAATGCTTTGACAAGACAGTGGATGGGCCAGGTGCAGTGGCTCACACCTGTAATCCGGCACTTTGGAAGGCCGAGGCGGGCAGATCACTTGAGGTCAGGAGTTTAAGACCAGCCTGGCCAACATGATGAAACCCCAATCTCTACTAAAAATACAAAAAAAAAAATTAGTTGGGCATGGTGGTGGGCACCTGTAGATACAGCTACTTGGGAGGCTGAGGCAGGAGAATTGCTCGAACCCGGGAGGCGGAGGTTGCGTTGAGCTGATATCATGACACTGCACTCTAGCCTGGGCGACAGAGAGAAACTCTCAAAAAAAAAAAAAAAAAAAAAAAGACAAAGCAGTTGAAGCTATTGACAAGAGAATGATTACTAGATAAAGTTGAAAGGCGGCTGGAGGGTCAAGAGGCTAGAATTTTTGGTACTGGAATGAGTAATGTTCCTAAATTTATGAGTTCAGAGATGAAACAGTTTATGGAAATTCAACTCAGGTGGGGTCGCAATCAAACATGTAGAAAAGCATCTTGTTGCTCTCTAAATTATGTTATTTTATGGATACTAGCAGTTACCTAAAACTTAGTGCATTCTTTCTTTTGCATCCCAGTTTGTATGCCACTGTACACTACCGTGGGTGGTTGCTGCCAGCATGAAAGGACTGTACCAAAGGCTTCCATCCCCTGCCTTCTTACCACTCCCCACCCCAGTACCTGATCCTCACCTTGTGGAGGGCTCAGTGCACCACACCCAAGGAAGAGCATGATGTTGGTAGCACTGATGTCAGCTCAGCTTTGGCTGGTCTTAAATACCATGTCTTCGGCTGCTTAGCTTATGGAAGACAACTAGAAGATACAAATAATAATTGATATTTATAAAGCATTTTATAATTTACAAAATCATTTTATTTATCTATTTTTTAACCCCCTTGTTGTTATTATACCTATTTTACAGATGAGGAAATGGAGGCTCGGTGAGGCTAAATGCAAGTTCACAAAGCTAATCCATCCTTTTCATCCCTCACACCTGGCCCAGGTACCATCTCCTTGCCTGACATGGCTTCCAATCCTCTTAACTGTACCCCAGGTTCATCTTGCCTGAGCTACCTCCTGATCTGTACCTACCCCCAACACACCTCTTTGCGTTGGACTTATGGCTCTCTGATGTAACAACTCACCTGTCTGTGCACTACCCAGGCCCAACACCTGGCACAGAGCGTGGCTCCTGCCAAGCCATCTCGAGTGGTTTCTTCAGCGAAGACATGGGCAACCTCGAAAAGAACACAGAAGGTCAAGAGCATCTGTGAATAAACCATGGCTTTCCCTAGTCCATTTGTTGGCAACTCTCAAGCTATCAGGGGCTTCCAGTCTGCAGGCTCACAGATTGATTTGTGAAAAGAGAAGGCCTCAGGGCTTGGATTGACCAGCCGAGTACACTGCAGGTTATACTATAGGGGAGACTGGCATTTATGAAATGGAAATTTCATA
The DNA here is from genome assembly GCF_028858775.2 of Pan troglodytes. NCBI lineage: Eukaryota > Metazoa > Chordata > Mammalia > Primates > Hominidae > Pan > Pan troglodytes. Next base: position 109,796,023 of record NC_072401.2, on the reverse strand, counting down.
GGCAGATAATCTCTCCTGGACCTTTGGGCTTGAGGAAAAAAAGGGCAGGAAGGAGAACAGAATTTTTACAGCCTTGTATATAAAGATCTTCTTGTAAAACCAAACTTCAAAGGGATAGAGAATATCGTTCCTTTCCAATGAGTCTCATTAATTATCACAGCATCTCTGCAAGGGAAGCACACTGGATGGAATATTTCTCAAATGAAGAAACTGAGTGTGAAAAGGTTTGATTATTAGCAGACTAGAAAAATATAACATCATACTTCCAGGCTCCTCTTCCAGTGTGCCAGCAACCTCCACCAGGCTATTTAGGCACTCGTTAAAGAAACATTTATGGAGACCCTGCTTTATGCCAGGCACTGTGCAGGGAGACAGGAAATATGGTCCCTGTCTTGGAGGGTTCCACATGTCACTTGGTCACCAGGGAAGTTTGCAGAGTCTAAACAGGCAAACAAATACCTGTGACACAAGGTGCTAAGTAGAAGGATAGAAGAATGGAGAAAGAGCAAAGAAGTCGCAGAAAGGAAAGTGATGATTATTTTTGCCTGGGAAGATTAAAAAAGACATTAACTGAAATCTTTAGTTCTCACAAGATTTTGACAGCCGGCATTAGCAAAGTTCTGGATTAACCCTTTGAATGAATTTGTTAAATGAGGATAAGCCTTCCCTCCACATTACTGTGTTTTCACAATCTTACAGAATTTGTTATCCACACCCCTACCTCCACCAGCAATTCAAATGTGCTATGTAGACAGTTGCCATAATCCCCAACATTTACTCATTGCTTACCATGTACTATACTAATGTTGTTCCATGAACTATCCCATTGAATTCTCATAGCAAATCTATAAGTAAAAAATATTTGTGTCTCCATTGTACAGATGAAGGAGGTTAAAGGGATTAAGTAAGTTGCCCAAGTGTTCACACTGAGAAAAATCAGATTTCAGATCACTGGTATTTAAGGAAGAGCAGCCCTTGCTCAAATTAAGGAGGGTAATTATTTGTTTTGGTTACACGTCTATTGAGTTACACAAATTAGCATTCATTTTTGGAGCTAAAAATTAATTAATAGCATTTATTTAGATACAGTTAATATTCACCTTTCATATAAATTTTTCCTGTTTCTCTCTTTGTAACACCCAAACTGCCCCTCCTCTAAAAAACACTCTTAATAGAAATGTAAATAAAATCACTAATTGTATGTCATATTATGAGCTACATAGTTGAGCTGATGGACAATAGTTCCCCAAGTTCAAAATACCGTTCATCTACGCATTAATGGTGACTTATAAAGAGGCAGCTTGGGTTTTTTTAAGCTTCAGCTCAAAATATCCTTGACTGGGTGTGTTAAACCAAAGCACCTAATTAGAGATGACTTAAAGTAATACCTTCCTTTGTCACTTAATATCTTCTAACCACGAAAATCCTGAGGTTTTTACCTGTACCACAGAAACCTCACTTCCAAAGACATGATAATCACTGTAGGCTTTTAGCCTCCTGAACTCAGACAATGTGGAACGCCAGGACTCATCTCCACTGTTTCTATAATGGAAAATTTCTGATTACCGCAATCTTCCAGCAGAGTTAAGTAGAATCCCACAACAAATATCCATTTAGAGAAAAGTGACTCGCCAATGAATTAATTATTCAGAGCATCAGTGTAGATGGCATTTAAATGCTCAGTTTTTAGCCTCACATTGCCTGGGTTTGAATCCCATTGCCTCTACTAAGTATGTGACATTGGGCTAGTTTTTCAAACTTGCTAAATTGAATTTACCTCATTAGTAAAATATAGATGATAACTGGTGGAGACTGAAAGTTGCCCAGAGACCTAATGGGTTTAGATAAGATTTCAAAGAAGCCTGAATGTCTATAAATAAACGACCAGTGCCAGCACTGAAATCCTTTCTCTCACGGTAGTAGAATAATGGCTGAGTACATGCCTGCTCTACCAGACTGTATTTCCTTGTCTCTCTTACAGCCAGGTGCAGCCATGACTGAATTATCTCTAAGGGAGTAGGAATGGGAATTAGGTCAGGACACAGGGATCCTGGAGGTGCTCTCCTCATGCTCTCTTTCCCCTTTCTCCTGCCTATAGATGGTAACAACTGCAACAATTATGGAAGACACATGCTGAGGAACCACCCCAGCATCCTGGGTCCCTGGATGGAACAGAGGTGTATATTTACGAGCTTTATGAGAAAAGCAGACTTCTATCCAGTTTGAGTCATTACATTTTGGCGTATTTATATAATAATAGTATCTAAATTATAAAATACTTACAAGGGTTGAGAAAGGTAATGCATGAGCTCTTGGCACAGTGTCTGGCACTTCATATAACAAAGCATCAGCTATTCATGTGAGAGATAGTGTAGGGGGTAACAGGGGAGCTTTGCACCCAGAATCTGTGTTCAAATTCCGGCTGTTTCTTAAAAACCTGTTTAAACTGAGAGATGCTTTGTAGTAGGGAAAGAAAGACATGAGAAGTTTCCTTCTTATTCAGGATCTGGCTGAGAAAACCTGTGGGCAAAGCTAGGGATTCTTTGCATTATCATCCTGATGTTAGCTCATTTCTGCAGTGAAACCGAGCTACTGCAGAGTTCCAAGTGCTGTGACTCAGAAGCTCTCAGCTGACCCAGAAAACCTTCAGCCAGATTATAGAAGACACAAGGTCAAATAGATAAGAATCTAAAAGCCAAACAGAAGCCTCTAATTAATGCCAACAATCTGCTCTTTATAGCTCCAGTTTGGTCACTAGTTGACTGTTAAATTAACTGTAGTTCATTTCCTGGTACAGTCAACTTACAATTAGACATAATAATGAAGGGAAGTAATGGCATTCATGATTTAAAATAGCAAGTAATACAAAAATAATTTTATTTGGCTTTGGAATTGTCGGCATGTAGCACATACACGTATATTTACTCTTTATCATATACACAGGGAAATGCACCCTCCCAAAAGAATTGAAAACAATTGGCTATCTCTGTTTTCCTGTTGCTAATTTTCTATTCCTGTGATTAACTTTACACAGGACTAAAATAAAATTATTTGCTTTCTTACTAGTGTAATTATGTGAAATCATTTCTGGACTGGTATTTTATTAAAAGACATTCAAGCATCTTTTAAATCTTAACTTGACTCATCAGGTTTCTTGAAAACGTGAACTGTATTTCCTCCAGCACAATCACAAACTCCATTCTGGTTGGGGCTGAAAGATCCTGTCCAGGATGCTGTTGTCCAGCTACGTCTCTCTACCCACTCCCTTCTGTGTATGTGCCCTATTACAAAAGGAGAGTCAATGGAGAGACCTGAAATTCTTTAATGAACCGTTTTCAGTTTGGTTGTTTCATTTCTAAGGAGCTTCACTTTTAGTGGGGCTCTTCAGGAAGAAAGGTATTTAAGGACTACAGGAGACGATTTGTTTCCTAACCTTTTGACCCAAGTCAAGGGTCTGGTTTTCTCCAGGCACATTCTATTATCAACAGCAGGATATGCAAGACCACAGAAGTGTACAGAGGGGATAATTAACATTGGGAGGAAAAAAGTAACCTGCACTCCATAGCTACTGATAAGAAAGCAACAGCATTACCTCCTAAATCAGTTCCTGGAAACTCAAAGAAAGTTGGGTGAGTAAATATCATTTAATATATTCCCCTCCCTTTAAATGTTTCCCTTAAATTCTCATATTCTGCTGGTGTTAAAAGCAATTTGGTAGCATCTAATAATGGGGAAGATATATGTCCCTAAGGACCAGCAATTCTACTCATATATATTTATACTGAATTATCTCTAAGGGAATAGGATCTGAGCCAAACAGTATAAATGTAGACAAGCACTTACCTATACACAGAAGAACACACACAGGTATGTGTTTACTGGGGTATTATTTAAGTAGAAAAAAGTAGAAATAGTCTAAATGTCTACCAATGAGAGAATGGAAAAATTAATTCATGAAATGGACATTCAAACTGCAGTACAAATCTATGTCTCTTTGTTTATAAAAATGTATAAATATGACTAAATATAAAAACATAATATTAGGAGAAAAAGCCAATGGTGGACTTATATGTTAAATATAATACCACTTATATAAAAACCAAATTGTATAAAACAAAACTCAGTATTGTTTATGAATATTTATAGCTATTATCATAGCTATACCATATTTGAATTTCAAAAAAACATGTCGAGAATTGTTAAAACTCAAATTCAGGACAGTAATTATCTTGGGGCAGAAGGGGGAAGGTAAGAAGAAGAATGGGCTCAAGGAGAGGCACTGAGTAACTCAACACAATTCTGAGCGGTTTATTTCCTACCATCAGAATAAACCCTGCAAAACATTAAAATTTGTCAAAGTTCTGTGACACATCTATGAGTGTTCATTATATTATTTTCTAGATTTTGCTTATGCCTGAAATGTCGGACTTTCCAAAAGAGTCTCTTGGCAGATGGATATGACTGCATGTCATTGCCTCATTTCTGCTTCTGGAATGTTGTCCATTGCTTTTTCAGACAGTGGAGCTATGAGTGAGTCAGCCTGTGGTTCAGGTAATGTCCCAAGCTCTTCTTAACTGCCATGGAGCTGCAAGCAGTAGCTAGCAATGTTGTATATCAAGGATTTATGGTCTAGACTTAGTACTGAACATGCACAGCCTCCCATATTCCACAAAACAATTTAAGGGAGAAAATACAATTGTTATTCCCATTTTATAGATGAAGAAACCGAGTTGTTGAGAGTGATCTAGCCCAGGTTTCCTGGTGAGTGGAGTAGCCAAGAGTCAAACTACACCCTCTTAGACTCTAGCCACCACTTTATACTCCCTCCTCATGATTGGTGTCCATTGTCTTTACAAGTAATATTGTCCAGAATTGTCAGGTTCAAAAGGTCACTTAAGTTCCCAGTATAGGAGGTATGGGAATCACTGTGTAGCAACCCTCTGACACTGGCTGTGGCTCCACAAGGAACCTCACTGCTTCACACCTGCCTGGCACAGCTGCCACTGCATGCTTGGGAGAGCACCCCCATGAACTTGAAAGCTGTCCTCCAATAAGACCTTGATGCATCAGTCAGATGGACCAAGGCCTCTTGTCATGATAGCTCAGGAGGCAGCTACGTTCATTCACAGTTTACATCTATTCAGCAACAGGCCTGAAACAGAGACGTCGTAAATCCCATCAAAATCTCCTCCATTATGTGACACACTTTGTTAGAACAGAATAAGGGGTTCGGCTCTGTTGGACCAAATCAAGTTGGTCTATGTGGAGTATCACATTTTAGATTCAAATCCCTGTTAAACCCTCTGCTTAGGCTCGTGGTTAACAATATTTTTATATCTGTCTGCAGAGATGACAGGCAGCCCAGCTCTCGAGCAGGCCTAGAGGCCTCTGCACGGCTGCTTTTAGAGGCAGGCTCCATAGATGAAAGGCAGAAATCCCACCACCCCAGTGTCTCCTGATTAGCCCGGAGAAAAGCTGAATGACAAACATGTTTCCAATCTGCCTGGCCCATGCAGGGAAATGGGGCAATCTGGCCTGAAAAGGGATTTAGACTTTTGTTGTGTGCAAGGGAGGGGGGTTGGAGAAAAAAGCTGATTTAAATCCATCCACAATGCTTTCCCACTTGGTGAACTCTTAGATAAGAAACAGCCTGGCTGTGGTTCAGACCCCCACCACGCCTGTGCATCTTCCTTCTGCCTGCCTCACCGCTAGGTGATCTTGGTCCTCTCAGACAAAGTCGGATACTATAGAGATGACTGCCACTGGACATTTCAGAGCACTCACCCTTTTGGCCAGAAGCCTATGTGCTTGTTGATTAATAAAACTGGCATAGAGCAAAATTCTCTATAGAATTTCTAGGCTAAAATAAGCATCAGTAACAAGGTATACACTACCTAGTTAGCTCTTTGGTTGCTTATGCTAATCACACTACAGTACACTAGTTTCACAGTAGTATAAAATACTACATAAAATGATTGCAAGGCTTATGTGGCAAATACTGAGTTAAATATGTGATTTATTTATTGGACACATTGCATGAAAACAGAATATTTTCATTTCTCTCTTCCTGATACAGAGAAGAGCCCCACAGATATTGAAATTATATACAGTTGATACAGACCTTCTTTTAACCATATAAGTCAATAAATCATCTGCCACATTTTATTACATAATTGTATATTCAGGTGGGCAGGGTTTCGGTGCTAATTTCTTTTTAACCCACAAGCCACATAGATGACAACACTGTACTCTGATAACATTTATTCTGGCTTCAAACAAATCATCCTTTTCCTTTCTCAATGCATACACCCGGGTATCAAACTGATGGAATAAAGGGTAGGGTTGAGGGGAGTCTGTCCCCTTCAAGAGTCCTTTCTTAGGGTGTGGTATATAAAAAGCAACTGTAAGATGGCTGCCTGCCACATGGCCATGGCTGCCTGGGTACAGCTAAGGCGCCTTGCTCTGCCGGCATCAGCACAGGGCTTCTTCAAACACAATTATCAAGAGAGTCCTCAGTGACCTCTTATTGCTGCCGTATTTGGGAAATAGCATTCAGATGCAGATTGGCTTAAATCCTATCAATCCATTCAACCATGTGTGTGAGTGTGCTTGTATGTGTGTATGCACACGCGCATTTGTGAACACACATCACACGTGTATTTGCACTTATATAAGTTCTCCGTAGGGCATTTAAACCCCCCAACCTAAAATGTCCAAATGAGGAGAAATGCTTATTTTCCCAGGCAACTTTGTCAATTGCTCCTGTGCTCTTCTTATAAATATTTCATAGCAAATATTTAACATGATTCTTTCCCCAATCGGATCAGCTTTGAAATGCTCCTCAAAGTGAATTCTCCCCCAACAATAGCTTGATGCAAAAGCGCTTTTTTTCTCTCTCTTAAGCACAGGGTCTGCTGCCATAGCAGCATGAATAGTTCTTATTTAATGGAAAAGAAAAGATACTTTCCATTAATTCAGTAGGCAGTGCAGGTGGGGGTGGTGACAGGCACAGCACATGCGTACCTTAGGCTTCCAGTATGGAGGCACAGCCTACCTTGACCTCCCCTCCCCCAGCATGCCTGCGATTACTACCCAGCCGACATTAGAACTGTAATGGGAAGTGACAAGTTTATGTAAATGATCCACATACGGATTTTGCTCTTGTAAAACAGAGCAGTTATTCTGGGCTTTCTAATTATTTCATGCCTCGTGGTTCTCTGATGGGGCAGAGATGACTATACTTGAAAAGTACCCTGTGATTGACAGACTTCTGTCCCCCTGGAGCTCATTAGGGCTTAGGCTTTGGAAGATGGGAAATAACCCTACCAGGCACCAAAAAAGAAAAAAAAAAAAAAAGAATTCTCCCCAGCACCAGTGATTCTGTAAGATTCATTTGTTCAGATTTATGTTTTGTTGGGGAAACAGTGTTATCAGAAAATTGCACTATTGCTTTCCTGATCCAACCAGACTCTCTGCTTTGGTGCTTTTGATTTTTAAAACCTACGTTTAGAGCCACACCAGCTGTATGATGTAGAACTTGAAGGGTATGAAATGCCAGTGGAATTATTCGCAATGAACTATTCTGAAGAAGAAAGTGGGGAAGGAGGGAGGTGAGAGGAGCAATATGCCATATAGAGCAGCTATGGAATCTAACTGGACTTGAACCAGTGTTATCATTTTATAGACACAGCGTGACCTGTTCCTAAGTCAAATCCACAGAGACATCAATGAAGGGAGCAAATAAAATTGAATCATTGATTAGGAAAGTCTGACTATCCTCTCACTTGAAATACACCCTGAAAATATGTTTAAATTCACAAACTTAGTAAGTTGTGGAGATAAGACTCCAGTTCAAATCTTTCAGTACCTGAAGCTCAGGACCTGAGACAAATAGGCACTGAGGGGAGGGGAAGAAGGAATGACTTACGGAGGAAGCCTGAGTGTACCAAGTACATCCATCAAATATAGGTAATGCATGACTCCCAGTAGAATCCCACGATACAGATAGCATGAGAATGTCAGAATTTGGCTTTCAGCGCTCTAAGGAAGTAACTTAAGGGAAAAAGGAGAAGAACAAATGTTTTCCTCTATGTGGTTAGGGTCAGAGAATTTCTTTGTAGGAAGAGACACAAACATGTTGAGACCTAAAGAAAATAGTACAAGCTAGTAGCAACAACCTGCCTCTCTGTGCGGGGCCCTAGTTTCATAAGAAAGTGAGCAGGTGCTCTACATGATAAAATAGAGGGAGTAATTTAAGTTTTTGGTGGGGGAGAAAATGCAATAAGGAGAAGAAGAAGGAAGTAGGCAAGAATGTGGCTCTATAAAGAGAGGCTGGAGGAAAAACATTCCCCCAGCCAAGAGAGCATCCCTGGAGAGATGATACAGAAAACTAAAATGTCTAACTGGGATTTACGAAGTGTTTTATTGTGAGTTGTTAGAGTTAGGGATACAGACTCCTGTATGATCTTCAGCAAAGGCAATGAAAAACAGAATTTAACATTCTGAATATGGCTGTGTTTCTTACATAAAATGTTGAAGCTTGCTAGGTCAGAATGCTGGTTTTACATTTGGCCAACAGCCTGTTTGACAAGAGGACAGCTAAATCTGGATTACATTTATAATATATGAATACTTTCAGAGCAAACCCATGAAGCATCACATATCAAAAGCCTGAAAAAACTGAGAGTCATACCTTTTGTGCCAGCAATTGTAGTACTTGGACCTCATCTTATGGAAGTAATAGGTCATGATTTTGCCTGCCATTATTTCAATGGAGAAAACTTGTGAGGAATATAAACTGCCGAAAGTGATTGGTTAAATAAATTGTGATAAATCCTTACAATTGAGGACTATCTGCATGCAAAAATTACATTATAGAGTCATTCATTCATGTGGCAAGTGTTTATCAATTGCCTGCAATGTGGCCAGTGTTATTCTAGGCACAAGTGACACAGCTGAGAACAAGTAAATGTTTCTAATCTGCTGGAAATTACACTTCAGTGGAGGAGAGAGAAAAACAACATGCAAGTAAACAAATAAATAAGCAATATAATTCAGATAGTGGTAAGTGCCAGGCAGAAGAAGGAAGAAAGGGAGATAAATTCAAATGTAGAAGAAACGGCTATTTTATAAGGGTGCCCAAGGAAAGTCTCATTGAACCTAGAGTTGGCTACACACAAAGCCATGTGTCTCCTGGCCAGAGGTGTTTCCTCTTTGGGAAACATGATCTCTGTGGCTGAATAGCTCAGCATTGAGAAGACAGGAGGTACACAATCCCAGTGGATTACCAGGAGAGATGGTAAGTAGGATGACTCCTACTTCCATTGCTTCCTAGATCCACATATTCCACTTACTGGGACACGTCTTCATTTAAGTTTTTTTATTTAAAGTGACCACTGCATTTGCAAGGGTTGTTCCCCATCCTGCAAGCTGGCACTGCAGCTATGCCTTCATATTCCCATTCCATCATTCTAGCAGGCTGGCAATATCTGGATGTGTCACATGTAGTATGACCAGTGGATCCCATGAGTATGGAAAGGAGGGTCTTGGTCTGATGTAATGTTATGTGTAATCCCATGCAGATGGACCAAACACTTCATAAGCTTTTGGAATGTGATACTGGCTGAGATCTTGAAGACAGGAAAGGCAAACATAGGTTCGAAATATGTATCTCTTCCAGTCGAGGTGAATGCTGCTTTTTTTCAGGTAGAAGGAGCCCAATGTGGTCGACTTGCCACAGGTAGCTGGCACTGTATCTGGGTCTCACAACTGATCTCTGTTATACACAGCTTGGATGTTTGGCAATGGCAGCTATATCGTATTTGGTTGGTGAAATTGTATAAGGATTCCTAACCCTAACTCAGCCACACAGCAAAACACTTCATAAATTTCCATTCATTTATATTTATTTCAGTAGACATTTCAGTTCTTCCCAACATTTCAGTTCTTCTAGCCTCTAAGGTTACTCTTCTGGCCAGAGAAGCTTTTCTCATCCAGCTCTCTCTCCATAGAGCTTCATTCTGGCTTGCTCACTCCTCATTTCCATTCTTAGCCTCCATGACTAATCTGTTCAAGCATTCAATGTGCCAAGACCAGGGTGATGATAGAGGCTGGCTGGTGTCAACCAGGCTAAGTTATTGTGCCTACTAACCAAGTACTTACTCTCCCATGGTGGATGCTTTCTTGTGGGCATTAACAAGCAAGGGAAAGACCTTCACACTGCATGGCCATTCCCATGTCGATCCACAGGCCTCTACCCCTGGTCTCCTATCTTCCAGTCCTCCTCCCAGGACCGTCATAAGGTGGCTATTTGCCACAGCCCAAGTAAGAGTCTGTGTATATTCTACCCTCAGGCCATTCTCTTTCCACACAAACTGGGCAACCAGGTGCACCACCCAAACCTCCGTCATTGGGAAGATTTCCCCCTACTCTTGAGTATGGCAGCAGTGCAACTGCCATCCCTTTTCAGTTTGCACACACAGCACACCCGGGCTGACACACCCATGAACCAAAGAGGGCTTATTACTCCTCTGTCAGTTTGTCATGAAGGATTCACAGGAGGCCACAGATACCAGCTGAGAGAGAAGGGCCAGCCCAACAGTGGTGGGTGGTGTGGGGTCCTGGGCTACCTTGTATAGCTTCCCTGTGCTTTCCAGCCATGCTGGATCCTGGATATGCCACTTGCATCCTATGATGATTTGAACTGGGCTCATCTATCCTCATGACTTGGTGGTCTGACAGGACCCAGCTCAAGATGAATTGTTCTGGCGGCCTGATCACTTGGTGTTCCATGATCCAGCACTTCATCTCTACTAGGGCACAAGGCTGGGGGCTGTTTTCAAAAGGTGTATAATTCTCCATGGCAGATGGCATACTTCTGCTCCAAAAACCCAGGGCTCTGTCATGTGAATCTTCCACTGGGGCCTGTCACAAAAACCACATGGTGTCTTTTCCCACCATGACATCTCTAATATCATAGGTTCTGCTGGATCATATGGCCCAAATGGAAGGGCTGCTTGTACCACAGCCTGGACCTGCTACAGCAAACATCCTGATTTCTACTTAAATCCAGTAGCTTTTTGTGTCATCTGACATATGGATCAGAGCAGTATTTGCAAGTGTGAAATACGCTATTTCCAGAACACAATGAGGTGTTATGCTTTCTTTTTTAATGATGGGAGATACAAGATGAAATAATTTATTTTTTATTTTGTAGTGGGTTTGGGGATTTTCCCCATGCCCACACCACTGGATCCTCACAATTTTCACTGTGAAAATGCCTCTGGATCTTTGTCAAGTTTATCTCTCACTCTCTGGAGGGGATGTTGTCTCACCAACAGGCAAGCCAGCAGGATGTCATCACTACAGTGGACCAATGTGATGTCTGGCAAGCTGTTCAACCACTCAAGACTCTTCAGACAATATTATGATAAAGGACAGGAGAGTTACTATAGTCCCAGGGCAAGATTGTAAATGTAATCTCTTGTCCGTTCCAAATGAATGTGAATGGTTTTTGATCCTCTTTCCAGATCAATGACCACCTATCATGGACCTAAGACCTAGTTAATCTGCTGTAGCAAAGAGACCACACCTGACACAGCAGCTGCAATTGTGAGTACTACATGTCTGAGTTTGCAGTAGTCCACTGTCATCCTCCAGTATCTGGTTTTTGCCGGGGCCAGACCGACGAATTAAACAGAGATATGATGGGGCCCACAACCTCAGCATCTTTTCATCTTTAAAGGTGGCTGGTGTGTGATATTATTTTTTGATTGATTATTTTGGCTGGGAGTGGGGAGCAAGTTGCAGGATTCAGAGCTCCACTTGGCCTTCCTACTATGATAGATCTCATTCAAAAGTTGAGGGAATATAGGATTGTGTCAAATACAAATGCTCCTTATTTTACAAGGGGGTTGCGTCCTGATTAACCCACCATAACTTGAAAATACTGTTGAGTCAAAAATGCATTTAATACACCTAACCTACTGCACATCACAGTTTAGCCTAGCCTGCCTTAAATTTGCTCAGAACACTTACCTTAACCTATAATTGGGCAAAATTATCTAACACAAAGTCTATTTTATAATAAAGTGTTGACTATCTCATGTAATTTATTAAATACTGTACTGAAAGTGAAAAATAGAATGTCTCAATGGGACTTGAAGTACAGTTTCTACTTAATGCTTATCACTTTCATACCCTCATACGGCTGAAAAATCCCGTCACACCACTGTAAGTTGGGGACCGTCTGTATACCTTCTCCCATTACACATTTGGGAACAGAGAACTGACCACCAAATGGATCCGTGGACCCAGTGGAGCCACTGTGAGCCAGGCCTGGGTCAGGATTCTACTTATTACTTGACTTCTATATGACCACATCATGATGCTTCAGGTCTTTGGATATCAATGTTAACTTCGAGCCTGTGTTTAGTTAGGTATTCCCCTTTACCTAGTATATGGTCACCCAAATAAACGGCCATAGGTCCCTTTGAAGGAGGACTGGGGATCCACTACCACATCTTCTTGTCATGTATGATATTGTAGGATCCTTTATCCTGGGGATGGCAGCTCCTTCGGGCAGGGGTTTCTAAGAATAAAAACTGTCTTAGGGTCAGAAAGTAAGCAAGAGACTGTGATTTTTTTTTTTTATATGTAAGTGTGATGACCCTCAGTCTCCTGATGGCATTCATCCGTGATTTCTTTTGATCGAACAGCTTGAGTAGCAACCTGTTGGCTGCCTATCTAGTTTCCCCCAGGGATAGTATATTTTATTAGCCAATTATATAATTTTCTCTTTTTTCATTTTATTTTTAAAATTTTATTTTTTTTAATTTTGGGGTACATAGTAGGTATATATATTTATGGGGTATCTGAGCTGTTTTGATACAGGCATGCAATACGTAATAATCACATCATGGAGAATGGGGTATCCAACCCCTCAAGCATTTTTCCTTTGTATTACAAACAATCCAATTATACTCTTTTAGTTATTTTTAAATGTACAATTAAGTTATTATTGACTATAGTCACTCTATTGTACTATCAAATAGTAGGTCTTATTCATTCTTTCTATTTTTTTTTGTACACATTAATCATCCTTTTCTCCTCCCCACCCCCTCTACTATCCTTCCCAGCCTCTGGTAACTATTCCTCTACTATCTCCACGAGTTTTATTGTTTTGACTTTTAGCACCCACAAATAAGTGAGAACGTGTGATGTTTGTCTTACTGTGCCTGGCTTATTTCACTTAACATAATGATCTCCAGTTCCATCCTGTTGTTGCAAATGACAGGACCTCATTCTTTTTTATAGCTGAATAGTATTCCATTGCATACACATACCACATTTTCTTTATCCACTCATCTGTTCATGGACACTTGGGTTGCTTCAAATTCCTAGCTATTGTGAACAGTGCTGCAACAAACATGGAAGAGCAGATATCTCTTCGATATGCTGATTTCCTTTCTTTTGGGTGTATATCCAGCAGTGGCATTGCTGAATCATATGGTAGCTCTACTTTTAGATTTTAAGAAAACTCCAAACTATTCTCCATAGTGATTGTACTAATTTGCATTCCCACCAATAGCGTAGGAGGGCTCCCTTTTCTCTACATCCTCACCAGCATTTGTTATTGCCTGTTTTTTATATACAAGCCATTTTAACTGGAGTGAGATGAAATCTCATTGAACCAACTACATAACTTTCCATGGGGCAGGTCCCCCTGCACTTCATTCTGACCTTACCCAATACATTAATTGCACTGACTTGGCCTCTGTGGTCAAATGCCGCCACTTAGTCTCTAATGTTTGGGATTCTCTGATCCCCATTGCTATTGATGAAGACATAGCACTAGTTAGTGCATTTCTCTTCTACCAATAACCCATTCCAGTTCCCCATTCAGTGAAAGCTTTAACAATGCTCTGCTTCCTTGGGCCAGGGGTTGTCTATACTCCATCCACCACCACTCACAGGGTCTTGGGGAGAAAGTGAACCAGCTAGAAACTTGTATCATAGAGTCTGCTTTCTCAGACCACTCCCAATGTAGCTGTTATAGATTGGGCCCCCCAGAGAAAAAATTCTGAGACCGAGAATAACATATAGGAAGTCGACAAAGGAGTACTCCTAGGGTCGTGTCTCAGGAAAGGAAGTCATGGGTTGGCAGGACTGAGCAGAGGGAGAAGAGGGGCTACAGTGCTGTCCCAACGAAGGCCTCAGTCTACCCTACAGGGGGTTCTGAAGCTGGAATAACCCTTAAGAATTATCCCAAGTCAGGGCAAGAGAGCCTAGCCTTTATATCCCTGCATCTTGCAGCCACTGGAAGCATGCAGCTGATGGATATGGGTTTTCCCTTGGGCAAGGCAAATACCTTCATCCAACAGTTCTAAATGGAGGAGAGGGCTAAGGGGTGCCTGCCAGCAGCATACAGATGGGTAATTAAATCTTCTAGTTCTGAAGGGAGATCTGGATGGGACATTATAGCATCAGCTTATCATTACTTTGAATGAACCAGAAAGATACTGAAAATAGACTAATAAATGAAAAAAAATCAGGTTATAAAAAGATATGACTAGATGATCCCTTCTGGAATAGCAGAAGGGATATATATCTAATATCGATATAAGCTAATAATAGTTTGGCATATGAGCTACATACATACCAAGATTTCCTATCTAACTCCTGTCCCCACACATGCAGAGCCTCCCCCTGTTATCAACATCCCCCAGCAGAGGGGTACATTTGTTACAAATGATGAACCTGTTGTAACACATGATTTTCTGATTTGTTTTTCCTCCTACATATCTACATTTTCTGATATTCCTTCAATTGATTACTTCTATAATAAAATTCTTAATTTTAAAATTTTCTGAGGATAAAATTGGTCATTATATAATAAATTAGAAATAAAGTGTTTTTTATTTCCCTTTATATTTTAAGCTATTTAACTTAAAAGTTTCTTTCTTTTTTTTTTTTTTTGAGATGGAGTCTTGCTCTGTTGCCCAGGCTGGAGTGCAGTGACGTGATCTCAGCTCACTACAACCTCCCCCCATTGGGTTCAAGAGATTCTCCCGCCTCAGCCTCAGGAGTAGCTGGAATTACAGGCACCCGCCACTACGCCTGGCTAATTTTTTGTATTTTTAGTAGAGACAGGGTTTCACCATGTTAGCCAGGCTGATCTCGAACACCTGACCTCAGATGGTCTGCCCACCTCGGCCTCCCAAATTGCTGGGATTACAGGCGTGAGCCACCACACTCGGCCTTAACTTAAAAGATTTAAGTTGTGACCTTTATTGATTTAAGTAGGTGAAAGTACAAACGTGAGTTAAGGAAAATATGTTGGATTGTATAACTAGTAAAAACATTCACATTGCCTAGTTCTTCTAAGATTAAAAGTTATATTGCTATCATATTGTGATTTTCATCCGTGCACCCAAAAACTTTTAATGAGAATGGTAATTCCTACTTAACTGATGGACAAAATAAAATGTAGAGAGGTAAAGGGATCTGGCCCAAGCTACACAAATTACTGGCAGAAAAGACTTCTCAGCTTCTGATTTGGAACTCCATTTTCTAATTACTCAGCTATCCTTTCTCCAAGTAAAGTTTAGGTCAAGGGCATTCAATACCCAACTCACTAGTTCTAAAATGGCCCTCTTAATTACCAGTGCTCATTAACTTTATGTGTCATTATTAGAGCAAGGAGGTGGAGAGGGAAGTGGGAGATATAAAGGAAACAGGAAGTAATAAATTAATTTCTAACCAAGGTCAGCTGTTCCCCAGAGCACAAAGCAATGGACAGTGGATTGCTCTAGGGGCTTATATTGGCAAGAAAGTTATTTTGACAAAGTTCTTATGAAGTGGACAGAAAATTCTGTCAATGACAGCAAATATTCACCAGATAAAAACTATGTTTTTTTTAAAAGAGATTTGAGTTTAAATATTTCCCTACAAGTCCTTTCTTCTATATGTCTGTTCTGCATAGAATAAGTTTAAGCAAAAGCAACCTATAGGGAAATAGAATGAGATGATCTTGGTAAAAGGAATCAGAGAGACAGAGAGAGAGAGAGAGAGAGAGAGGGAGAGAAACTGAGAGAGAGACTGAAAGAGAGAGACAGAGTGATCTCTAAGCATGCTTTCAGTTTGCCAGGCAGTTTGGACAAGCATTTCAGTTTCTGTCATCCTCTTCAAGGAGCTATCAATATTTCTTAGAGTCACACATTATTATAGTCATCAGTTAAAAAAAAACCTGTTTGATATAAGCTAATAATAGTTTGACATATGACCTACATAGATATTCAAGACTTATAACATTTTCTATATAGACACTACAAATTCCAGAGATTTTGTAGACGAGGACAAAAAACACTTTAACTAAAGTTGACAAGAATCAACACAAAAAACCTTAAACAAGTGACCAAGCTTAATGTGCAACTGACACTAAGAGTCTCCTAAAGGGACGACGCAAAGGGAGACACTCTCACCGGGGTAGTCTTCTTATTAGAAGGCCTTACCTGGACCTATTAGCAAGACCAGCCCAGAACACTGGCCAGCATCCTCACAATGTCATTGCCATGAAAGGAGAAAAATTCACAGGTAGGAGTTGGGGGTTCTGTTTTAGATTAAAGTTGACTAAAGAGACATGACAACTAAATGTAAGGAATGATATTTGAGAAAATTCTAGATTTTTTTTAAAAAAAGAGTGATAAAGAATATTTTTAATAGGGTAAACTTGAATATGGACTATATGTTAGATGATATTATTGTAATATAGTTTATTACTTGTCTGTGATAATGTCATTTTAGTTATATAGGAGAATGTCTTTGTTCTTAGGGGATAGGTACTGATCTTTTTAGGGGTGAAATGTCATGATATCTGCAACTTACTTTAAAAATGGTCAGGAAATGACTGAGCATGGTGGCTCAACCCTGTAATTCCAGCACTTTGGGAGGCCAAGGTTGGTGGATCATTTGAGATCAGAGTTCAAGACCAGCTTAGCCAACATGGTGAAACCCTGTCTCTACTAAAAATACAAAACTTAGCCAGGTGTGGTGGTGCATGCCTGTAATCCCAGGTACTCAGGAACCTG
This sequence comes from Pan troglodytes, assembly GCF_028858775.2. Classification (NCBI taxonomy): domain Eukaryota; kingdom Metazoa; phylum Chordata; class Mammalia; order Primates; family Hominidae; genus Pan; species Pan troglodytes. Next base: position 109,778,936 of record NC_072401.2, on the reverse strand, counting down.
AGGCAGGAGAATTGCTTGAACCCAGGAGACAGAGGCTGCAGTGAGCCAAGATCGTGCCACTGCACTGAAGCCTGGGCAACAGAGTGAGGGAGACTCCGTCTCAAAAAAAAAAAAGTCAGGAAATAACTGAATGTTCATACATATAAGAGAAATGTTTATACATGGGTATATATACACATATCTGCATGTTTATAAATACATATAAAATATATGTACATATATAGAAATATTTATGTGTGTATATAGAGAGAAAGAGAGAATATGACAATATGATAAATGTTAATTAGTAAATCTAGATGATGTACTGTTTTTTCAACTTTTCTACAGGTTTGACTTTTTTTCAAAATAAAAAGTTAAAGAAAAAAAAAGAATGAACTCAAAATGGAGCCAATTATTTGTCCATGGAAGTGATCTACACACTAAAGGAAGTATATATCCTGTTCTCTGAGCTTTACATCCTTGATGGCAGGCCAAAGGAAAAGGTGCTGGCTCTTAATTCTCAGGTTGGAGCCCTTTTCAAATAATTGATGTTCAAAGCAATAAATCCAGTCTTTTAATTTTCACTATTTAGTGAAAGGAAATATATTTTCCAAACTAGTTTTTGATCTATATGAAATATTACCTATCAGATACACTCTCCTATAATTTTTTTTATTTTGAAGAAATTTGAACTTCAGTTTCTTCCTTTAGGACTATGCAAGAAGACTTTGGAAATACATAAAATATAATCAAAAGCAACTTATGATCTGGCTATAGAAATTTAAATTTTAAATTATAAAGATCTAAGACTATTATTATAAAAATGCATTTTTTCTAGTTAATGATGTCACAGAAAAATATGTAAATTCGGTTGAATATATGAACTTGACATTTTTATAGGTCAAAAAAAGTTGAGTAGAGGCAATTTCATATAGTTCAACTATATATTTTTCTATTTACTATACAGATCCAATTATAATTTAAGGTGCTTTTATTTATTCAAAAAAATCCTTCTGAAAAGAGTTTATTCAAGTCCTTGCAAATCCTCTAGTATTATAGGGAGCTCTATAATTACTTTATTTTGAACCACAAAATATTTTGGGGGAAAGCACATTAGCCTGAACTGACTTCACCCAATACGTACTTTGGATGCTTTTGGTGGTTACCCAGAAAAATCATTTAATTTTTTTTTAAAAAACAAATTAACACATATTTAATAATTACTCCAGAGGAGTTGACCCATCTTTAATGTTCAAATTCATTTCATTTTTATTTATTTATTTCAATTGTGGTGAGATATACACAGAGCCACCCTCATACAGAGAGAGATGATGATGATGATGATGATGATGATGATGATGATGATGATAGCAATTTCATGGAGAACTATATCGCAGGCACATTCCTAAGCAGTTTATGTGAATCAATTCAAGCAATTCTCACAGCATTCTGTGCAGTAGCCTATGAAGCCCTCCATGATCTGGCTCAAGGCTCTATCCTGACTTCATTTCCTAGCATTTTTCCCACTGATTGGTCATTCTTCTTCAACCATACCAGTCTCCTTGGATTCCCTGAACATATCAAGAATGTTCCATTCTCAGGGTCTTAACACTGCCTGCTCCCTCTGCCTGGTGTGCTCTTTCCCAAGATATCTGCAAGGCTTAATCTTCTCTTCCTTCAAATCTCACCTCAAATGTCACCATATCAGAGAAAGCTTCTTTTACTACCACATTAATAGCACATCCCTTATAAATTTGTGTTTTAAAATATAAAATTGTGTTATAAAACTGTGTTATAATCATGTTGTAAATAGCACTATGTACCCCATCTATAGTGGAGATGGTTATATGCCACCTCCATCCCCTTCAGGACTGAAGGGCTTGTTCTTCTAAGTGCTGGGAGTAATGTCAGTTGACAACTCTAAATTCTCAGCCTTCTCTAAAAATTGCCCTTAGCTGAAAAGAGCCATTTTTCTAGGGGCAGCCCATGTCCAGTGGCTGATCAAAGCAGGGATATAAAGACCCAAACACTTTGTCCCAACTTGGGTCAATTCAGAAAAGCCATCCCAGCTTCAGAACTCCCCATGGAGTCAACTGAGGCCTTTCCCCTCCTCCTGCCTTTCTGTTCCCACCAGGTATGATCCTGTGTCTCCATCGCAGAACCTGTTTCCCAGGGAACCCAACCTGCAGGACCACCCATCATTCTCTTTTATTCCTACTCTGCCTATTGTTCTTCAAATAACTTGGCACGTCTGGATATATTACATATTTATTTGCTTATTGTCTCTCTAACCGTCTGTAGGTGAACTCCATGGAGTCAAGGACTTGTTTTGTTTGTTGCTGTATCCCTAGAGGACCTAGAGGACCTAGAGTAGCACCTGGCATGGAGGCAGAGCTCAAGGAACACTTGTTGAATCGATAGGTGGGCAAATAAATTAACAAACACCACTAGGAAGTTATTGGTGTTGGCATTTTACAGTTGAGAAAACCAAGATTCAGAAAGATTAAGTAACTCGCCCAAGGTCACACAGCTAATGATCAGTGAGGGGGATAGAAATACTTATATGGCATGTCTCAATAGAATGTAGACAGGAAGAGCTGCACATAATGTGCTAGGGAAACTTGAAGTAAGCCAAATAAAGGGACACACTGGTGGGAGACAGAGGTAAGAGAGAAATGAGACAAATCATGGTTTCTGCATCAAAACTTGGGAAGTACCAGGGTGTGAAGCTTATTTTTTAAAAAGTCAAGAAAGCAAAAAGAAGCATTTCACCACCCTGGTGAATGGCTAAATACTCTGGACTCTAAGAAAGATCAATCATTTCCTAATCTATCCCTTTATTTAGATCCAAAGCCATCTGAAATTAAGTATTTCCACTGAATTCTTACTTTTTCCTAAACCATCAGTTACTGGGAGCCTCATTTAAACTAAGATTTGGATCATAACGAATAATCAGATGTGTTATGTCACTGCCGGTATTCCTAGCTGTTCCAAAGTGGTGAGGGCATGGTGGGAATAAAAAAGGAGAACCTTCCCCTGTTGCAGCTGCTGAGAATTTCAGTGACACCAACAGCTGATGGGTGACAAAGTTATGGAAAATAGTTCCTTAGAGAAGCCTCCACATTTCAAGTATAAAACTCCATCTTTAGACAAGTGAATAGCTGCTTAGAAAAGTTACCATTTGCCTCGTTTCTCTTGTAAGAATAACAACAACAAAATTTAATGATCTGTGTCTCTGCCACAGAGAGAAGCAGTAGAAGATTACACTAGTTTTTGGAACCAAAACAAGGAGCATTTAGGATCTGGGTGAATACGAAGTGTGAGGGGTGGGGCAGGGGGATATTGAAAGAAAGTCGAGGGTCCTACAACCGAGAAGGGGTTTTGACTTTCTTTTTCCCTACAACAAGTAGCAGTCACTTTGAACTTGTGGGGGATATTTCAAAGATCACAAGGAAAAAATCTACAAGGAAGGTATGTGGGACCATAGAAGGAAATCAAAGACTAACACATGACTTTCGGTGGCTTGCAAAAGAAAAGATAAAGGAAGCAAAGAGACAAAATACACCACAGAGTTAGAAAAAAATTATACTTTCACAAGTCTATCAAAGGGAATAAAATCCCCAAAGGGAAGTATACCACTAAATAAGGAAGGCAAATATAAGAAGAAAACTCAAACTATTAAAATGCTTAGCAGACCACACTGCAAACTGAAACCTTGCATGCTCGTTAGAAATTACTAACACACAGTATATTTTCCCCTAATTATTGAGATATCTAGGTTGACCATCAGCAAATTGAATTCAATGTGATTAAACTTTGCTCATTCATCATCTCCCCTCACCAGAGGCTAGTGTGGAGCTGAACTGGCTTCTGAGGATGACTTCAGATTGAGAGCATTGGGTATCTGAGCCCGGAAGTTAACAGCCAAAGGGCATTCAGCTTTGCTTCAGTTCCTTCCAGAGGTTACCTCCCCTCAGCCCACCTCCCACCTCCAACATCTCCCCACCCTGCCTCCCCCGACACAACATCCCCAGACAGGAATACCCTGGGCTTCTCCCTTATCCTTCCCTTTCACAACTATTTACTGAGTGCTTGCTGTAATAAGTGCCTGGCACTATGCTAGGCCTTGAACCTACGAAAGTGAACAAAAGACACACAGTCCCTGTCTCATGTGGAATCACGTGGTAATAGAGACACTAATCAGATGATCAGACAAAGATTTAATTATACATTGTGGCAGGCGCTGAAGAAGCACCGTGAGAATATACGACGTGGGGTTCAGTCTAGCCTGGTGGGTCAGCGCTTTCTGAGAAATTAATGTCTGAGCTCAGAACTGAAGGACAAGCAGTAGCAGCCAGATTTGGGGAGTGGGGCTGGAGAAGAGGATTCCAGGCAGAGGAAACAGCCTGTACAAAGGCCCTGAGGTGAGAGGGAATGTGGTGCACTTGAGGACTGCAAGAAGGCCAGAAAGCAGGTAACAAGAAGGAAGGGACAATGCAGGGCTGGAGAGTGAATTGAGGCCCAATAAAGCAGGGTTTTATGGACCACCGTAAGGACTTTTGTGTACTCCAATAACAATCAAGAAGGGTGTTAAAGGGGCAGGGAGCATTTGACACACTAGATAATTTTAATTTGTTGTAAGTAGAGCCAAGATCAACTATAATACATAATTCTCAGGATTCAAAGCAAAATAAAAACACAGGGCCCTTTGTTTAAAAATTATTTAAAATGTCAAGGCTATAACAGCAGAGCATTATAACCAAGCAGGCCCCTTCTAAGCCAGTCCTGGGAGGAGCATCCCTGAGTCCCTGGGATGTCTTGGTCTTGGGTTAGTCGGCATGGCTCCAGGACTGGTCTCAGCCTTTGCATAGTCAGGCCCGCTCTGAGCTCAACAAGAAAGCAATATGGGCCCCTTGCTCTGCATTTTAAGATGCCATGCAAGGTTTCCAGTCTTCAAATTCTTTAAACTGACTAATATAGAGAAGTTAGTTGAGGTAAACAGAAGAGCTATCAAGCAGAGTAACAGTGATCTGGCTGTGACGCTTCCTGAACTAACACAATCCACAGATCTCTAACCAGAGACTCTGGAGTCCAAGGCCCAGAGTAGGATGAGGCAAGGGAAGCTCCTGGGTGCAAAATTTAAGGAAGCACTTACTTTCAAGGAAGTACAAGTGTAGGTTCGGGACCTGAGATGTAGTGCCTCCTTAAATTTACCCCTCCCACCCCATGTCTGGCTTGCCTCTCATCCTAGTTCCAGCCCTGGTCTGCGCAAAGCACCAGAGGTGTAAATCTGGAGTTTTGGAAGCCCAGCAGGCAGCAAGTCAGCTCTATGCCAGGGGTAGAGAAATGCCTGAAGGTTGAGAAAGCAGGCCATCTTTGGGGTGGAAATACCTTCTGAAATTCAGTACACGGGGTAGGCCCTTTGGAGCTATCTACTTGCTAACTCTGTACTAGCAGCCTTGAGCCAAGTAAAGATCTGGGTGACCCAATGGGCATCTTTGCTGTGTTATACTTTGTATATTACGGTGACCTATATAGGGTCTGGTCAGTTGGAAACTCAGTTTAGCCGACTTACTTGTCTAGGAATTCAGACAGTGCATTGCTGATAGGAAAACAGATCTATCCATGTTAGCTCAGCCTTGTCTTATCAATGCTGTTATTTATTTCAAGCAAATCTCAATACACAGGCTCCGACTCTTTTATGTGAAGAGAAATAAGATGGTGATTTGGTTAATCTTACCTTTTCTGCCATCTCAGTACTTGTATTCTCCTACCCTCCTTTCCCTGTCCCTTTACGAAGAAGAGAAATTCTTCATGCCCCACTGTCCATTACAAAACATTAAAGATGATTTCATTTGTGGCCAAGTAAAAGCTCTCTGCAAGTCCCATCAGAAGCCTGGCCAGGAAAGCAGGTAAGTTTTCCAAAGCGCAGACTATCTCCATAAAGTAGTTTGACCCCAGAGCCCTGTCTGATTTTGTCTGTCTTCTGTCTATTGCTTTGTCTGGATTTTTGCTCCCCTTTGCATTGAAAAGTGCAATTATTCCACAGCAACTGATTTTCCTGTTAGAAGATGGAAAGGCCGTTATTAATTTGTCCTCATGTTAATATACTTCATTTCCTTTCATCTTTATTACCCATCTATATATTCCTCAGAGGTCTTGTTTACATAAAACAGAACTCCTGGATGCAGAAAGTACTTAATGAGTCTCAGCATAACCACTACAGAGCAAACATAGTCCATTCACCCTTTATAATTATGAATCATTTGACAGTATTAAAAAACATCTTCAGCAAATGGTGCCAGGCAGTTTCTTTCTAGATTTTTTTATTACCATAAAGATCAGCCATAAACTATATTATGAGCTTGGTCTATGACATTCTGGCTTTAAGCCCTAATAGTAAGGGCATATATCTTAAACTGTACTCACATTATAGGCTTGAACAATTTGGTTCTTCTTACCTTCACAAGTTCCCCGTCCTTCCTTCCTCCTTCCTTCCTTCCTTCTACCCTCCCTTCCTTCTTGCCTTTTTTCCTTTCTTCCTTCCCTCCCTCCCTCCCTCCTTCCTTTCTTCATTCTTCTTACCCTCACAAGTTCCCCTTCCTTCCTTCCTCCCTCCCTCCCTTCCTTCCTTCTTTCCTTCTTCCTTCCTTCTTTCCTTCCTTCCTTCCCTCCTTCCTTCTTTCCTTCCTTCCTTCCCTCTTCTTACCCTCACAAGTTCTCCTTCCTCCTTCCTTCCTTCCTTCCTGTTTCAAGCATTTGCACACAATTGAAGAATTATGCACAGAGAATTAAGACTTCAGGGGCATCACCTCCCTGAATCCTACTCACATTCTGTTTACTCACTTATGGATCTCTGGTTTAGCAAAACTGATCGGAGAGCCTGAGTTGCTGACCAGTGGGTTTTCTTCTAACTGAAACTATACCATAAACAAAGAACTTGGAGCAATTGCTTCAGTTTCAACGACTAGTTATTAAGCAACCAATATGCAACTGGCATTGTTTTAAGCACTGACAAAAAACAAATATGAGAGCAATTAATTCTGTCTTGGTAGGATGAGAAAGCCTATGAGATTCACAGGATATTTTAGTGGGCTTTGAAGGATGAGTAGAAGTTTGCTAGATAGATAAGGAGAAAGGACATGCCACACAGAAGGTCCAGGATAATAAAAATCTGGAAATACAAAAATACACCAGGGATTGGAGAAGCCTGCTACATCCTGGTATGATTGGGTTACAGGGATTCTAGGAAGGTGTGACTGGAGTGGAAGATGAAAATGGAGATGAGGGATGGGTGGCATGTGAAAAGCCTTATGTTTATAGAGAAATAAGTTGATCAGTTACACAGAGGTGATCTCTAGTGTTTACAAATCATAAACACAGTTCAAAGGGAATTTAAAGGTGAACAATGTAGGATGATTCATTCTTTCACATAAACATTTTTGAGTGTCTTCTACATGCAAGTAGGTGTTAGGGTGGAATAGAAAAAATCTGGTCCCTGCCCACTGGGGGCTTACAAGCTACCTAGGAATAGAGAGCTCCATAACTAATGACAACTCAAGGCAATGTGAGACAAAGGGGTAATAGGAAGCCTATAAAGCAAGCATACAGGAGGGAGCAGTGAATGCCAGAAGGAATGGCTTCAGGAAAGGTTGGCTGGGGGGAAATATATGTCTAGGGGTACAAAGAATGGCATAAAACAAGGCAAGAGCATGCCAGGCAAAAGGAATGTCCTGAGCAAAATAAACAGAATGTGAGAGATCCGTTTGTGTTTAGAAAAAGGTGGAGCACAGAAGTTAGGCTTTGAGGTAGAAGATGATGGTGGAAAGATGGGCTGGGATGAGTTCACGGAAGGCCTTGAATACCATAGCAAGAAGCCTAGGCTTTATCCAGGAGAAAATGGAGATTAATAAAAGACTACTTAACAGTGACATTTTTTCAAGCACATAGTCAAGGCAAATATATTTCATCTTTAGAAAGTACTTATTTTGATTTATTAATAGCCATTACTGCCAGTGAAACTGGACACTTCCCTGACCCCTTTGCGGGGCTCACAAAGGGTTCTCTTGTTTACTCAGCCCATAGTTCTCAACTCCTTACGGGAGGGGGAGCATGCAGGTGAGCAGGGGCAGTGGCCGGGAGGAGTACTTCTGGGCACTGGCAGGAGTAGAACTTCATGCAGCCCCACAGCAGCTTCTAGGGGGGTACCTGCAACCCCCAAAGCCCCAGAGGGTGTGTGTTACAGTGTGTTCTTTTAGCTTTGCCATCCACTGATGGCTTAAGTGTTTAACAGCTCAGTGGGGGGTCAGGGTGATAGCCTTTTGCACCCACCTTCTTGGTACTCAAGTCCTTGTCTGACATTCAGAAAGAATCAGGCTGCATGAACGAATTGAAAGGCAGTGAATGTGGAGGATTTTACTGAGCGGTGGAAGTGGCTCTCAGCAGGGTGGGGAGCTGGGAAGGGGATGAAATGGGAAGGTGGTCTTACCCTGGAGTTTGGCCATCCTTGGCTGAACTCTTCTCCGAAGTCCCATCGTCAAGCTGTCCCTCTGAAATCAAGCCGTTTCTCTCTGATGTCTGGCTGCTACTTCTCTTCTCTCCTTTGCTGCTGCTCCACTCTGCCTCTCAGCCACTCTGCTGTGCCTCTGCCAGTGAAGCCTGGGGTTTTCGTGGGTACAGAATCAGGGGTGGGGCGGGCCAGGGTGGTTTTGTAAAAGGCAATATTCGGGTGGGAAAACAGGAATGCATGTTCTCACTTTGGGCCATGGTCCCAGGCTTGAGGGTATGGCCCTCACCAGGGACTGTCCTCTTCTACCCAGTATTTCCCTACCCCCTGTCCATATCACCAGAAATACTGTCTTGAGAAGGATTTGGGGCTCAGTGAGGAAGAAATGAATTCATTTATCCACACAGTTATGTGTCATCACTAGCCTAAAGGGCACACCTTCTATGTGAGTAGTAGACAGCATCTGGGACAACAATGGTTTGTCTTTGGGAATATTTCCCTTATATTCACCTGACTAAGATCTCAGGAATAGTGGAGCAATACTCATAAGAGAAAGCAATTCTACCCTCATCAACTCAACATCAGAACTAAGCTATTAATACTGGCCAAATCTTTTGAAGTTCAAAAGTACCATAAACACACTACAAATTGTTATTAGTAAACAATGAAAGAGAGACATCTTTCTAGCATCCAACATAAAAGGCCAACTAGAAAGTTTGAAGATCCCAGGCGGGGCATGGTGGCTCATGCCTGTAATCCCAGCAGTTTGGGAGGCCGAGGCAGGAGGATCACTTGAGGTCAGGAATTCAAGACCAGCTTGGCCAACATGGTGAAACTCCATCTCTACTAAAAATACAAAAATTAGCCAGGCATTGTGGTGCATGCCTGTAGTCTCAGCTACTTGGGAGGCTGAGGCAGGAGAATGGCTTGAACCCAGGAGGTTACAGTGAGCCGAGATCACACTCCAGCCTAGGTAACAGAGCAAGACTCTGTCTCAAAAAAAAAAAAAAAAAAAGTTTGAAGATACTGTAAGTGGTATTCCCTCCTTCTCAGTTACTACAATGTTTCAGGACATTGTCTCAGTTCATGTCACAGGCAGCTCTGCTTTTCCTGAATATCAGAGGACACTAGGAATATGCAGGGTCACCTGGCTCTAGAAATCACTGGCATTACTTGCCAAAACAACAAAGAGAAAAACAGATGAGTTGTTAGAAACCTTAGAAGACAATAATGGAACACAGCAATAGAGTCTTTGAGATGGGGAAATTGGAACAATTGTATTCTAGGTCTAGACAAAGCATCTGTAATCAGGGATCCATAGGATACCCTCCTCCCCAAAGGGTGCCTTGGATGAAATTTGAGGAGGTAGTCACTGAGCTTGGGTGGAAAATAATTTCCATCTTTATTTTCAATTACCTGTAATTGAAATTTAGCGTTTCCTTTAATTATGAATGTAATAAACCAACCACAATAATATTAGCAGTACTTGTGATTTTTTTTCACCGAGAGAAATCAGAGTCATTTTCATGTCACATTGCAGTAGTTTTGGATATCCTGGAATATTGTTTATAGTCATCACTAATTTGAATTATGGTAGTTAGACTCAGTGCTAGATCTTCTTAAGTGTTAATAAAGAAATATATATATTAGTTTAGCACAAAAGTAGGATTTTTAAAACATATAGACTATTTTTTAAAGTAGTATTAGATTCACACCAAAATAGAGTGGAAGATACAGAGTTCCCATGTCCCTTCCCCCAACATGCATGCGGAGCCTCCTCCACTATGGACATCCTGCTCTAGAATGGTACCATTTGTTACAATTGATGAACCAACATTGACAAACCATTGTCACCCAAAGTCCATAGTGTACACTAGGGTTCACTTTTGGTGATGTACATTTTATGCATTTTGACATGTATAATGTCATCTATCCACCACTGAAACTGCTGTTGCAAAATTATAACTGAGAAAATTACTGCAGTGAAAGAGACCTGACCTAACTAACTCCATGTTGTTTCTAACCTCCATGTTGTCCCTGTTCATTCCTGGGCATAGGCCAAACTAACTTTTGGGAGGAACTTAGTTTACAGTTTAATTTTGAAACAAAGATGATAACAGCCCTTTTTCAAAACAAACCTCCTTCCTGCCTGGGGACTTCACTGCCTTCGTTAAGACTAACAAATTAGCCACAGGATTAGAAATTACAGTGAAGGAGTCAGGCAGCTGGAGGCTACAAGATTCCGACCCTCCCCAAATCTCTCCTGGGGATAATATCAGTATTGTAAAACCCAAGATCAGTACTTGAGATATTGTGCAGACGCTGCACTTGATGGATCAGCTGGCACCACCCAGATCAATGAACTAGCTCATCTGGTCTTGTGGTCCCCACCCAGGAACTGACTCAGTGCAAGGGGATGGCCTCACCTCCCCATGATTTCATCTCCGACATAACCAATCAGCACTCCTAACTCACTGGCCCCCCACCCACCAAATTATCCTTAAAAACTCTGATCCCCAAATGCTCTGGGAAACTGATGTGAATAATAATAAAACTCCTGTCTCCTGCACAGCCAGTTCTGTGCGAATTACTCTATTGCAATTCTCCTGTCTTGATAAATCAGCTGTCTACGCAGTGGGCAAGGTGAACCCACTGGGTGGTTACACCATTATAGTATCATATCAAATAGTTTCACTGCCCTAAAAGTTTCCAGTGCTCTACCTGTTCATCACTTCTTCCCCCCAAACAAATGTGGTTTAAAATTTTTTTTTGATTACAACTTTACTATAACAAAAATCCTATATCTCTTATGTGTTTAAAAATTTTGAAAAGGAGTCCATTGGCTTTACTGGACTCCAAAAGAGCCCAAGGCAGAAATAAGTTTAAAGACACTGTGTTCCTTCCCCCAGCTCCCATATCCTCAGGGGTGGAGTCTCCTCTCTCTTTCCCTTCCAGCATACTGTCTTTTTTCCTTCATCTTCTTGGTACATCTCCCATCTCTCCCTTTTTATGTAAAGCTATTTAACTTTTCCCAGTTTCTCTTTCTAAACTTGCATACTTAATACTTTATACTGAGATTGAGGAATTTGTGATTTGCAAACAAAAGATTATCTAGTTACCAAGATCCACCCTTCTTGAAGACAGTGGGGATTATACACAGTAATTTTTTCCCTGTGACATGTTCAAATTAAGAACCAGAGATTAGGCAGTGTGCGGTGACTCAAGCCTGTAATCCCAGCACTTTGGGAGGCCGAGGCTGGTGGATCACCTGAGGTCAGGAGTTTGAAACCAGCCTGGCCAACATGGTAAAACATCATCTCTACTAAAAATACAGAATTAGCCGGGCATGGTGGCAGGTGCCTGTAATCCCAGCTATTCAGGAGGCTGAGGCAGGAGAATCACTTGAACCTGGGAGGCAGAGGCTGTAGTGGGCCGAGATCATGCCACTGCACTCCAGCCTGGGCAACAAGAGCGAAACTCTGTCTCAAGAAAAAAAAAAAAAGAACAAGAGATTACATGTCCAAAACAGGAGCCAGACCACTTTGCATTTCACCAATTACATAAGGAATAATGTGAGAAAACTACAGCTAAACGGCACCATATTCCTAACTTTCTCCAGGGGTATTTTTGTACCCTTTCTAGAGAGGCACCTGGGAGCCAGTGGCTTGCCCATCCTTGAGTTCAGTTCTCACTCCATCTGGAGTGCCCTTTCCCCACCCCACTTGGTCTTGTCCATCTGCCTCTTCACTAACATCTCTTCTAGAAGGTTTTTGTTTCCTAGCCCTTCAGGCATGGTCTCCTGTCTATGGACCTAGCACTTATTATATCATAATTGCTTGCTTAGTAATACTGGCTAAGACTTATTAAGTATCTGCCATGGGCCAGGCACTCTTTTCCACCATCTCAACAGTGGTTTATTAAATGCTTAACATATGCTGCATCATACTAAGACTTGGTAAATTTTATCCAATATTCACAACAATTCTAATGATATTAGACTCTTCCCCAGGTCGCAGATAAGGAATCTGAGGTCCAGGAAGGTTATATAGTATTTCAAAAGTCACACAAACCTGGTCAGCTTGACTTTAAACCTTGTGTCAAAATCTAGTCCTGCTAATAACTTACTGGTTTTGGGCAAATCACTTACCTTTGCAGGGCTTCAGTTGTCCTCATCTCTAAAATAAGGGGCTTCTACTAATCAGGAGGCCTAGATTAGTAGATACTAAATAATCAATATTATAAAGGGATTACTTCAATAAATGCTTACATCTCTTCTATCTTGAAGCTGTTCTTTTTCTGGTCATGGGATGTTGATGATTAGGGGAGTGGGAAAATTGTCCTGGTCACAGGAGAGCTGGAGGAGACTCAAGAGGTACACTCCAAGGGAGGTCCCTTTGTATCCAAAATACCCTTAAGGGGCACCAGTTGGCAAACCACAAAGTGTCTACTAGCTGACATTATTACTACCAAATTGCCTGGTTGTCCCAAGCCTTTTCCTCCCTCAGGCTTGAGCCAGGAGACCACAAAGTATAGCCTCAGCCCTATTCCAGGCCCCACAACAATCAGAACATATTATTATTAAGAAGTCCCAATTCAGTATTCAGGTGACTGAGTATTAAATCAATATATATGTCTAGTCCTTTGCTAACCTAGTTCTAGGAACTGGGCTTCTTTCTTGTTTTTGAGAACAAGCTCTCACACATAACCCAATCCTGGACCATGTCTTTTTCTTTATTGGGCCTAAGATACAATCTTAGTAGTTGGCTTACTACAAAATGCAGGAATAGAAAACATCTCAGCAGATGTCACCAGTTGATCACAGCATTCTTTCCTGCAGACTCCAGAAGTGACTTCAGGATCTTTCTCTAGGAAGCCACTACACTCAAGAGGAAACTGATTTGCCACAGCTGTATTTCCTTAGGGTCTGGCACTTGCGTCATTCTGGTTTTCTTCTCCTGAAGAACTAGAGTACTACCATGGGCCTTGCTGCCTGCCAAGTGAACTTTCTGATGCTGAGCACAGCCTGCACACCTGGGATCACTGGAGAAGACAGACTGCCCTCCCTGCCTCCCTGCCTCCCTGAAGGAGGGATTTAGTAGAGGTCATTGGGTTAAAGCCATAAGAACACATACATCTCACTTAGATTTCAAGGACACAGTATAAAAAGAATAAAAAGAAGTGTTAACTTCTTAAAGCCATGAAAGGAATTTCAGGAAGACTGTAAGCAGCAATTGAGGGCCAGCACAGGGAAAGGAAACTGGAAAGTGAAGGAGACCAGACGGTGGTGGAACAGATCAAGACCGTGGATGGATGAGGGATGAGGAAATAATTATACAATCCATCACACTTCTCTTATTGTTGCCAGAAGCTCAGAGTGAAACTTATGATATAAAAATAGTAACTATATTGGCTCTCATCACTAGACTATTTGCTCTCACCTCCCTTTAGAGGGTTTAGGGTTTTTGTTTTGTTTTGTTTGAACAATATGAGGTGTATCTAAATATATACATATTGCATATGTATTAATTTCTACATTTTCCATTTACAATAATAATGGATCTGTCCTAGCCTTGCTAAAAGCCCATGTGACCTCAGACTTCTATATGGAAGGAGCGATTTTAAAAAGTAGCACGAAATAAAAAGCCAGAAATCTTCTGTTGATCTTCTTCTCTCGGTATAGCTCAAGAAGTCTTCATTGGGAATCAAATTTGTGTTGAGCTCTGAATTAAATGCTGTGAAAAACATAAAACTGAAATGGTGACCATGATACTTAGGAGCTTAGCATCTTGGAGAGGCTGACTATACAAAAACATAATAGTTCATGTAAAAAGCTGACTCATGTGGTTATATTGTGTGAGTAGTAAACCTCTGTTGTTGTAAGTGATTGAGATTTTGCAGGTCTCCATCACACAGCACACCCTAATCCAGTGATTCTCACAGTGTGGGGCCCAGACTAGCCTCATCAGCATCACCTAAATATTGTTAGAAACAAAAATCTTCAGGTCCCACCTCAGACATACTGAACCAGAAACTCTGGGGTGGGGCCCAGGAATCTGTGTACTATGTCAGGGGATTCTGATGTGCTAAAGTTAAGAAAATTCCAACCACAATATTCTTTACAATGCTCCACATTTTCCCCTCTTCCACCTCCTGTAACACAGGACCAGATCATGCAACTCTGCATAATCCAAAATGCAATGGCAGATAGAGGAAGAATAGAATTCAAACAGAAGCCACCTTACCGAAGGTCCAAGCTAGCAGTTCCCTTTGTAAAAGTTAGACTCAAATATTTACACAAGAGGTTGTTTAAAATGGTATAAGCTCAAGGGAAGGTGGCTGAAAGACACAAATTCAAAGAAAAGAAAAGATCACAATTATTGATCATCTCCTATGTGTTATTTGATCCACCACTTCTTTACCTAGTTCCCTAACCCAAACCTACAAAGAAGGCAAAATTATCATTTCCAATTTACAGAGGAAGACACAGAACCTGAGAGCATTCAAGGAACTTTCCCAAGACTCTACAGTTTGTATATGGTAGAGTGGATTTGAAAGCAAATCTGTCTGACCTGACCACAGAGCCTGTGCACCCTACAACTCACCTCCATTAAAGAAATAAGCTATTTTGTGAGAGTGCCTGAGAGCTCGGAGGCCTGAGTAATGAGTCAACCCCCGATCATATTACCAACTCTACCCCTAATTTGTTGGGCGTCACTTCACTATTGTGCCTGTAGAGTTTTTTTGCTTGAAAAATGAGAGATTCTGCTACTTACCACCCACTTACTTACCTGGAATGAATTGAGGTATGTAAAACTTTAGAGAACTAAGGATGAAAAGTGTTATAAATAGTATTATTACAAGTAGCAATAAATCACATAAAGAATGTAATGTGCAGGTTGGAACATAAACTGGAATTAAGTCTCATAAATATAAAATAACCCAAAGCATGTGGTTCTTTGAATTCTGACAGTAAAATGTTTCACCTAAATTTTAAGTTACAGAGGCATCCAAGGAGCCACCTCAGAAAGGCACCCTCTGAGAACACTGGGGTAGGAAAATAACAAGGAACTTTTTTTTTTTTAGATGGAATTTTGCTGTGTTGCCCAGGCTGGAGTGCAATGGCACAATCTTGGCTCGCTCCAACCTCTGCCTTCCAGGTTCAAGTGATTCTCCTGCCTCAGCCTCCCAAGTAGCTGGGATTACAGGCATGCATGACCATGCCCGGCTAATTTTTGTATTTTTAGTAGAGATGGGGTTTCACCATGTTGGTCAAGCTGGTCTCGAACTCCTGACCTCAGGTGATCCACCCACCTCAGCCTCCCAAAGTGCTGGGATTACAGACACGAGCCACCATGCCTGGCTAAGGAACATTTTTGAAAAGGTGGCTAATCTGGTGTATATGTTTAATGTTTTTAGGAAATATTATAGTAATAAAATTTGACTGGTTACTGTGTGCCTGAGATGGTGTCTAAGCCCTTTACATTATTTAACTCATTTATTTTCACAACAATTCTATGAAGTAAATCATATTATCCCTTATTATGAAGATGGGAAGACTGAGAAACTGAGTTCACATAACTGTCAAGTAGCAAGCTAGAATAAGAACCTATGTAGTCTGGCTCTAGAGTATACAGTCTTAAGCCTAACGTTATGTACTAGGACGCACCTTTTTTTGTTTTGTTTTGTTTTGTTTTGTTTTGTTTTGAGATGGAGTCTCTTGCTCAGACTGGAGTGCAGTGGCACGATATTGGCTCACTGCAGCCTCCGCCTGCTGGGTTCAAGTGATTCGCCTGCCTCAGCCTCCTGAGTAGCTGGTACTACAGGTGTGCACCACCACACCTGGCTAATTTTTGTATTTTTAGTAGAGATGGGTTTCACCATGTTGGCCAGGCTGGTCTCAAACTCCTGACCTCAAGTGGTCTGCCGCCTTGGCATCCTAAAGTGCTGGGATAACAGGCAGGATGTATCTATTGATAAGTAATTTTTACAATCTCTTCCTCTTTTTCCATTAACTTGCTCTGTTTATCCCTCTTCTCTGTTTTTTACCATTATCCCTGGCTCACACTCCTTACACAGAATTCCAGTGGTAGGTCAGTGAGTGTTACAATAAGCTATTAATACAACAAAACAAAACAGCACTGCAATGATACATGAACTTTTCAATCTTCTCGAATAAAACCATCTAGACAAGAATGTTAATTAAACAGATTTGTGTCAAAGAACCCCCAAACAAGAAGCAAGTATTTTGCCCTGGTACATAGCATAACAAAAGGAACAGAGTATATTTATATCACTTCTTTGTTCTCAGTGATAACTGCTGCTCTTTACAACCTCACACACTTCCTTCCTCTAGCAAGTCTCACTTGATTCTTCTTATCTAAAAACTCTGCCCCAAATTGATGCCTTCTAGATAACTTTTTCAACGTAATTTCATTTCAAAGTATCTTAAAGTTGGTCAAACTCTTAGAAATCAACTACTTTGATCCCATGAGGCCCTGAGAAGTGAGATTTGCTCAGCCTAAAACAATGGGTCAATGCCTATTGCAGCAGGCCAGGCTGTGCCTGCCAGACCTGCCCTGAGCTTGCCTGAAACATTCCTGAATGAACAGGACATCTGAACATGGTCTCATCTCTCCAACAGATTCCAGTGCGAGGCCCAGTTTCACCATTTCCTAGATATGTCATGTTAAGAAATTAAGCAGACATTACTATCAGAAAGAGATTCAAATAACATTATTTGCAAAGAGTGCATGATTGCACAATTAGAAAAGCCAAGAAAAGTCACTAAAAAGCTATTTACTTTCATAGATAATATTTTATCTCTCCAGATACATAATACACATATAAAAATTCATCACATTCCCATGTACCAATAATAACCAGTTATAATGTTTAATTAATTTCTTCCTGAATGGCTACCCAAAATACAAAATACTTACAAATTTAGCAAGAGGGATACATTACTTGTATGCTGAGAAAGAAGTCAAATGACTTGGTAGGAGGAGAAATGTTTCTTCTCCTAAATGGAAAAATTAGATGTATAAATTATGTATGATTTTTTACCAAAATAATGTATGTCTTAAATGCAATCCCAATAAAAATCTCAACAAGATTAATAACAGTATCCTACAAAATTAAAATAAAATTCATCTGGAAAAACAAATGAGTAAAACTATAAGCAATATTTTGAAAGAAGTGCACAAGGATAAAGGGCTATTTTTGGTGGATAGTAAAATATGATATAAAGCAAAATCAGAAAAGTGTTAATCCTAGTACAAAAGTAGAGACACACTAATAGAACTATACAGAAAGTTTGTTATGGTTTGGGTTTTTGTTCTTGTTGTTTTTTGAGACAGAATCTCGCTCTGTCACCCAGGCTGGAGTGCAGTGGCACAATCTTGGTTCACTGCAACCTCTGCCTCTCGGGTTCAAAGATTCCCCTGCCTCAGCCTTTTGAGTAGCTAGGATTACAGGCACATGCCACCACGCCTGGATAATTTTTGTATTTTTAGTAGAGATGAGGCTTCACTATGTTGGCCAGGCTTGTCTCAAACTCCTGACCTAAGTGGTCTGCCCACCTCGGCCTCCCAAAGTGCTGGGATTACAGGTGTGAGCCACTGTGCCCAGCCGAGAAAGTTTGTTATGTAAGAATGTAATACTATATGGAAACTTAAACTATTTTATTAATGGTGGTGTACTATCTGGTTAGAAAATGGGGGAGAGAGATAAACTTCAGTCCATACTTTACTTACACAAAAACCCAAATGAGTTCCAAATGCTGTTAAGAATTAAAGGGGCCGGTTTTTATACCAGTACCATGCTGTTTTGGTGACTATGGTCTTATAGTATAGTCTGAAATCAGGTAGTGTGATGCCTCCAGGTTTGTTCTTTTTGCCTAGTCTTACTTTGGCTATGCAGGCTCTTTTTTGGTTCCATATGAATTTTAGGATTGTTTTTTCTAGTTCTGTCACATAGATGAATGGAACAGAAAAGAGAACACAGAAATAAATCCAAATACTTAGAGCCAACTGACCTTCAACAAAGCAAACAAAAACATAAAGAGGGGAAAGGACACCCTATTCAACAAATAGTGCTGGGATAGTTGACTAGCCACATGTAGGAGAATGAAACTGGATCCTCATCTCTCACCTTGTGCAAAAATCAACTCAAGATGGATCAAGGACTTAAATCTAAGAGCTGAAACTATAAAAATTCTAGAAGATAAAATCAGAAAAACCCTTCTAGACATTGGCTTATGCAAGGATTTCATGACCCAAAACCCAAAACCAAATGCAATAAAAACAAAGATAAATAGCTGGGACTTAATTAAACTAAAGAGCTTTTGCATGGCAAAAGGAACAGTCAGCAGAGTAAACAGACAACCCACAGAGTGGGAGAAAATCTTCATAATCTATACATCTGACAAAGGACTAATATCTAGAATCTACAACACACTCAAACAAATTAGTAAGAAAAAAACAGTCCCATCAAAAAGTGAGCTAAGGTCATGAATAGGCAGTTCTCAAAAGAGGATATACAAATGGCCAACAAACATATGAAAAAATGCTCAACATCACTAATGATCAGGGAAATGCAAATCAAAATTACAATGCGATACCACCACACTCCTGCAAGAATGGCCATAATTAAAAAATCAAAAAACAATAGATGTTGGTGTGGATGTGGCAAAAAGGGAACACTTCTACACTGCTGGTGGGAATGTAAGCTAGTACAACCACTATGGAAAACAGTGTGGAGATTCTTTAAAGAACTAAGAGTAAAACTACTGTTTGATCCAGTAATCCCACTACTAGGTATCTGCCCAGAGGAAAAGAAGTCACTATACGAAAGAGATACTTGCACATGCATATTTATAGGAGCAAATTTGCAATTGCAAAAATGTGGAACCAACCCAAATGCCCATCAATCAGTAAGTGGATAAAGACACTGTGGTATATATGTATACAATGGAATACTACTCAGCCATAAAAAGGAATGAATTAATGGCATTTGCAGCAACCTGGATGGGATCGGAGACTATTATTCTAAGTGAAGTAACTCAGGGATGGAAAACCAAACATCGTATGTTCTCACCCATAAGTAAGTGAGAGCTAAGCTATGAGGATGCAAAGGCATACGAATGATATAATGGACTTTGGGGACTCAGGGGGAAAGGAAGGGAAGGGGGTGAATGATAAAAGGCTACAAATTGGGTTCAGTGTATACTGCTCGGGTGATGGGTGCACCAAAATCTCACAGATCACCACTAAAGAACTTATTCATGTAGCCAAATACCATGTGTTCCTCAAAAACCTGTGGAAATACATAATAATAATAATAACAATAAATAATTAAAGGGGCCAGGCCTGGTGGCTTATGCCTGTAGCCCCAGCACTTTGGGAGGTGGAATCAGGAGGATCACTTGAGCCCAGGAGTTCCAGACCAGCCTGCAGGCTAAGGTGGGAAGATTATTTGAGGCCAGGAATTTGAGACCAGCCTGGGCAACATAGCAAGATCCATCTCTGCAAAAAAATAAAAATAAATTAGCCAGGTGTGGTGGCTGTGCCTGGAATCTCAGCTACTTGGGAGGCTGAGGTGGGAGGATCACTTGAGCCTGGGCGGTCAAGGCTGCAGTGAGCCTTGATTGCACCACTGCACTCCAGCCTGGGTGATGGAGCAAGATCCTGTTTCAAAAGAAAAAAAAAAATAGGAAAAGGAAAAGGAAAGAAAGAAAGAAAGAAAGAAAGAAAGAAAGAAAGAAAGAAAGAAAGAAAGAAATTCTCTTAAAAATTTTTTAAAATTATAAATATTAAAATAAGAAGGCAAATAGACTAAGAAAAAATCAGTAAAAGTGACAAATTGTCATGTTTATATTATCTTTACAATATAAAACACCAGTTCAAGTCAATTTTTAAATGATATTGAAATATTACTGAAATAAATTATATAAAGAACTCTCACACATAGACAAGAAAATAATAAGACCTTAATGGATAATTAGGCAAAGGACAAAACACAGACAATTCAAACAAGAAGAAATGCAATTAATAAACAGGTCTATGGAAAAATATTAACATCACTATTAATCAAAGACATGCAAATTGAAGCAACAATGGAGCACCATTTTCCAGCTGTAAAATTAACAAACATTCTTTTCCACTAAAAATACTCAGTGTTGGTGAGGTTATAATGAAGTTGTACAGGCATGTATTTCTGATAGCAGTGTAGAGGAATATAGATATTTTAAGCCATAAAAGTGTAATTCACTTTGTGTTAAAAAAAAATAGTTCAAAAAAAAAACTGGAAGCACAAAGGTGTTTACAGTACTGTTGTATTTTTTAGTAACAAACCCCTGATCTGTTGCTTCCTCACCTTGAGGCCATGTCAGTGTTACTCGCCTGTGTGTGCCTATCACTGGCTTGTCCTCGACTGCTGGCAAGGACCTGCCACATGGTAGGGCCTTAATAATTATTTGTTGAATGAATGAATGAATGAATCAAATGAATCTATCTTAAACAGTACCAGATTGCCATAGTATGGTTCTTGATGAAATGTGAACCTATTAATTTGCTAATTATGAAAATTATGTTGCAACTTGGAAAATGCTTCAGGGTAGTAGAGCAAAGTGAGGGAAAAACAGAATACATAATTGTACATATATTATGATTGTAACTAGATAGCAGTTGTCGGCACATGGACAAACCCTGGAAGATAATATGTAAATTTAATAATGTTTTTGTTGGAATCATGACATTATGGATGTTTCAGACTTTTTCTTTTTTTAAAGCATATTAATTTTTCTCTTTTTACAATTATAAAAAAAAGGCAGAGGAAAAATTTCACTGGCTTTAGAGTCAGAATAGTTGAGTATCAGTCCTAGCTCTACTATTTAATAGCTTTGTGACCTTGGACAAATTACTGGAACTCTGTGAGCCTCAGTTTCTTCATCTATTAAATGGGAACTATAATAGCTACCTCTCAGAGCTGTTGTGAGGTATAAATGACCTAATGCATGTGAAAGGATTTTATAAGCAATAAAGTGCTATATAAATGTAAGACGCCATTATTATTAAAGTAGCCACTTTTTACACACTTGATCTTAGCCAAAAGGCCGAGAAGTGACAGTAGCCACTGTTTCTTAAGAAAAATAAGCTTTTTATTTCTTCTAAATCGTTTATGTTTGGTAATTTACATACAATGCAAAAATAATTTTAAAGTCATTGAAACACACACAGTGAAAACTGCGTTTCACAGGCTGATACTAAACAGGCCCTAAACACAGTCCACCAGGCAGCAGTGGACTTCTAACTGGGTAACAGAAAGGAACTAGAGATTCTGGGAATGAATGGGAAATGCGCCCAAAGTGAAAAAGTTTCCCTGGGTAATGAAGTCATAGAAAATCTATCACCAACTGTATTAGTCCGTTCTCACACTGCTATAAAGAACTGCCCGAGGCTGGGTAATTTATAAAGGAAAGTTCCCTCAGGAAACTTACAATCATGGGAGAAGGGGAAGCAAACATGTCCTTCTTCATATGATGGCAGGATGGAGAAGTGCCAAGCAAAGAGGGAAAAGCCCCTTATAAAACCATCAGATCTCACGCGAACTCACTCACTATCTCGCAAGAACAGCAGCGTAGGGGTAACCTCCCCTCATGATTTAATTACTTTTCACCGGGTCCCTCCCACGACATGTGGGGATTATGCGAACTACAATTCAAGATGAGATTTGGGTGAGGACACAGTCAAACCATATCACCAACTTTTAAATGTTAATTATTTTATTATTTCAAAACTCAAAAATATATAAAGGGAAAAAGAGAAGAAAGCCACCCTCCCATTCCTGTCCCTAATCACTTAGTGCCCTTTCTCCCAAATGGCTACTATTATTTGTCCTATATGTGTCCTTCTAGGATTTATTATGTGTCCTTCTAGGATACTTTATGCACATGTAGACAAACATAAATGCGTTATTTTTCCTGTTAAAAAAATTAACAATACATCTTGGTGCTATTTACCTACTAGTACATAAACCTCTTCCCTATTCTTTTTTTTTTTTAACTTTTTTTGCAGCTGTGTTCCATTCATGGTACAAATGTACCTTTATTTAGTGCATTTTATCAGTCCTCTTCGAATAAAGGAACATCTAGGCTGTTTCCAGTCATTTGCTATGCCCTCTGAAGAAGGAAGTTTCATTTTGCCCTTAGCAGTGACAACAAGGCAGGAAGGGAGCATCTCTCCAGTGCAATCCCGCTGAGAGATCCCATTGCTTGCTTCTCTTCTGATCCATGAGACAGGCTTTTGGAATCTCCTCAGTTATTTTTCTCAGCCTCGCTCAGAACTACATGATTGGAGGGATGTACCTCAGCCTTTTTCTTAAAAGTCATTATCATGTTGTGTTTAAGACTCTGAGGCTAGACTACCTGGGTCCAAGAGCTGGTTCTTCCCATTTACTACTCAGATTTTCTCTGCCTCAGAGTGGGGATAATCACAGTGCACCCCTCACAGGGTTTCACATGACTTAGTGAGTTATTATGTGCACTGGTGACTCTTATGATGTCCTCCATCTTTTGGAGGATATTCAGTTAGGAGGATCCACCAAAGCAAATAAAAGGCATCTTAATCTCAATAAATTATGCCCTAAATATTCCAAGTATGGTCATGGACCAACAGTATCACCTGAGAACTTGTGAGAACTGCAAACCTACTGAATCAGAAACTCTGAGGGCAGGACTTAGCAATCTATGTTTTAACAAGACTTCTAGGTAATTCTGTTGCACACTATAGTTTAAGAATTTTTGCTCCAAAATATAAGGATTGGCAGGGGAAAGTAGTTTTTAAACATAGTCAGATCATGGAACACCTGAAAACAATTCATGTCACCATGAATTGGTGACATAGAATTCCATGCATTTCACTAGTAGAAAAATATCCCCATATTATTTGTATGCTGTTCTCCACACCTCAAAATATACATATGGAATCGTTTTCCCTTAAATCACATTTCTAAAGTTTTCCCTTAACATTTGTTTGCTATGAGTTCAGTAGCACTGCTAAATTAAATATCAGCAGATCTCAATATTTTATTTAAAGGTAGAAAGGAGAAAAATTCAAAACAAAATATTCTGGTAAACTCATTCTAAATTACAAAATGGGAATAGAACACCATGATTTAGCTTTAGCCATTTTTTCTTTTCTTTTCTTTTAAATTTTATTATTTTTTGAGACAGCGTCTCACTCTGTCACCCAGGCTGGAGTACAGTGGTCCAATATCGGCTCACTGCAATCTCCACCTCCCATTCTCAAGGAATCCTCCCACCTCAGCTTCCTGAGTAGCTGGGACTACAGGTGCATGTCACCACGCCCAACTAATTTTTTTTTTCGTGTGAGAAATGGGGTTTCACCATGTTGCCCAGGCTGGTCTTGAACTCCTAGGCTCAAGTAATCTGCCCACCTCAGCCTTCCAAAGTGCTGGAACTAAAGGCGTGAGCTACTAATCCTGGCCATTTTTTTTCATTTATTTATTAATTCAGCACACATGTACTAAGTATTGACTACATGTCAAAGACAGCAAAGCACTTGGGATGTTGGTGCAAACAAGACAAACAGGAGGAAGATATTACCTGTCTATAGATCTATCATATGATCCATCCATAGAAAATAACAGTCCACTTGTACTATACTCATGTTTCCATGGTATTAGGCAGACCTTCCAGGAAAAAAAAACAAGCCATTACTCTTCCTACTCTTCCTGGGTCCAGCAAAATGGTTTCCCCAGTGAAGAAATGCTGCTATCCTATAGCATAAATCGAAGATGTCAAATGGGTCTGAGGTTAATTTCAGCCAGTTGGTAAGGCCTCCTTGGAACATTACTTTGAGAAGGATTATCAGACGATATCCTGGCTGGGCAGGAAAGAGTGCTGTGATGAACAGTCATACACAAGAAAGAAGGTAGTACCAAGATAAAGGTCTTTCATTTGCATCCCTTGGATAGTTCAGCCTTCCTTTTCCTTTGGGATATGGGAGGCTTTTTCTCAGCATTTCTTGGATTACAAAATCAGGCCCTTCACCTCTGCCTGAGGCTACCATTATTCCCCTTCTCTTTTCCCCTTGTACTTACCAATGGCCTCAAGAGCCGTTGGGAATGGGGTTGCAAAGTTCAGAGTCAGTGAACAGTGGTTTCCTGATGCCAAATACATTAGCATAGAAGATGATCTCTGTGGTGTTTGGGCTGAGGTCCAAGTGCCCAGCCCTAATTCTTTCTTCCACTGGCTTTGAGACACCTGGCTTGCTCCTAAGCATGAAGCAGCAGGATTTGTATTTCTGAATGAGAGAGGACACACTTTCTCCTTTGCTATTTGGCTTGTGTTACATAGATGTGAATAAATGGTCCTTTACCTTCCACTTCCATGTAAACCACCCTCTCAGAATAAACATAAAGAAGAGTCACACTGCAAGCTTTATGCAAGAGAACACAAGAGAAGACGAAGTGGGCATTATAGTCAAGAATCCACTGTTGGGCTTGTTCTCCATTTGCTGTACAATTAAAAGGGTGCATATGACATTTCTAGATAACTCTTTATTTGTTTACATGCCTCTCCTACAAGAAAATAATAAATTCCTATTTAGGATCCATTACACTCATAGCTGTAGGGAAGTTTTATCAGCTCAATCTGGATCATATGGTCAGCTAGAACCATAACTTGGAATGTATGGTGCAGAAAACCTGTTCCATGATTTAAGAAATGACAAGGACACTGGATCTCTATGTCTGAAGGTCAAAAATTTTGTTTCCTAACCAATTTCCTTCAAGAAGATCCAATATGCAACATTCCTAGGAGATTCTTCATTAGCTCTACTGAGAGTAAACGGAGATTGTATTTATCCTGATTTGCTAAAGACATCTAGAAATCACCTTTCCCAAAAATGTCATTTTATTTCCCTTTCCTCATATTTTGCCTCTTTATCAAAATCCGAAAACGTTCACAATACTCACTTGTCATTTGATTATTTTTAGGTACTCTTTGGATCTCCATTTATTGGCTTTCCTGTCTAAATATTTCTGGTTTTTAATTTTTTTTTTAAGATCTTATTTTACTTTTCTTTCTGGTCATGAAAAAGTACATATATGTTCTGGAATTATCTAATTCTAAACCCCACCATGAAGTCATGCTTTACACTTTTTGTAAAGCTGTAAACAGGGAATTAAATCAATCTTACCCCCAAGATAATTAACTGTAAAACTATTAGGTCTTCGCCTGGTTGATTCTAATTTTATGCCATCTGATTAAAAGATGAACAACTCTCAATTACTCCCTAGTAATAATGGATAGGAAGAGCAGTCTATATTACATTAAATTATAAATTGCTTTTTTTTAAATATTATTTTTAGAGACAGAGTCTTACTTTGTCACCCAGGCTGGAGTGCAATGTCATGACTGTAGTGCACGATGGCCTTGAACTCCTGGGCTCAAGCAATCCTCCTGCTTCAGCCTCCTGAGTAGCTGGGACTGCAGGCACACACCACCATGCCTGGCTGTAGATTGCTATTTTTATAGTAACATCAGTTTCCTCCATCACCAAATGTGTACACAAAGGTAACACTGAAGAGTAAAACTGATAGATGAATGCTCACTTTCTTGTTGTTTTTCTTCCCGTCTTCTTTCAGAAGAAAAACAAAGAGTAAAGGAGAAAAAAAGAGAGTAAAGCAGAAGGAACGTGGCTCTGCTGACATGTTAATTTTGAACTTTAGCTTCCAGAACTGTGAGAGAATACCTTTCTGCTGTTTTTGTTTTTAAAGAGAGAGAGAGAGTAAAGGATGAACATCAAAAAATGGGAAAATGCCATGAAGAGTAAAATGCCCTGGAGAGTAAAAAATTGGCTTTGGTTGGGACTTTCAAGATTGTGGACAAAAAAATGTAAGCCATGTCCATTCCTTGGCTCTAAGCACAGGTTTTTTTACAGCCAGTCATAAAAGGGAAAGTAAAGGTTCATTGTGAAACAGTTGGCACATATTTAACAAAGGTAAGACAAGCTGGCACCACTATAATTTATACTTATTAGTCTTAGGTGGTTAGCCTATGGTGGAGGGCACAGCTAATAAAGAACTTCAAAAGAAGAGAGAACAAATGATAAAGCATAGTGTGAGCAGTTCACAATTCCAACTATGGTGAAACTAAATTCTACTTGCAAAGATTAGAAAATATCACTATTAGCACATATAAATAGCCCAATGATTCTATACATGAATGCAGATTTCACACAATGAGTTTTGCCATAAAAAGGCCCTGTTATCACTGTACTATTTAACTTTTAAAAGAAATGAAATGGCAGCTCTTGAAAGCACTTAAGAGAGGTTATCTGTCAAATCTTCACTTGTAAAGATTTTCCTTGTGAAGAAAGAGAATAACTGGATCTCTTTGCCTCCTAATGACCTCCCATATTTCTAAAAATGAGAATTAAGTGACTCCTTCATCTCTACCTTTACAGGTAAAACAATTCCATCCCCATCAGCTTTTTCTTAAAGAACCCATTTCCATCTCCATGGTCATTTGGTTACTTTCCTGTGGATCTCCTCCCTGCTCCCACTTTTCTCTTAAAATAAGAAAAGTAGTTAAGTCTCACTAAAATTCTTCCAAACCTCGCCCAGAAGCATTTCCACTTCTTCCTCTTGTGTACCTTTCTTTAGCTTGGGCAGTTTCATAAAAAAAATAAAATTAGACTATTTTAAATTCCTGAGAGAACAGATTTGAACACAAATCAAAGATGTCAACTCATCCTCCAACATTGTAATAATACCAAGCTCTCCATTAAGTGTATGGAGGGTCTGCAAATCACATGAGCTCATCCTAGCAAACATGCTGTTTACCTGTGAACCAGCAGCTTCACCATGAGTCAGGGTCTCTGCTCCTCTTAGATTTTGGCCAAAGAGCTTACAGTGTAATACACAATATAGAAAGGAAGGAGAGCAAAACATTGTGATTAGGACACTTATATCTGTTTGGTTTTTGTGCATTACATTAATTGTGAGAAAGCTGAATGAGTCAAACTCTTTCTGAGACCCCAGATATCAAAGAGAATTCAGTTAAGGTAAATTGTTTGAAGAGTAGTAACCATACTATCCTTTACCAAAAGTTCTGAGAAATGTGAGTCTTGGCACACTTACTTCTGTCGTTGTTAGGCACATTTCACATGTCATGGAAATCTGTGAAAATGTATATGTGACCATTTGAAATTTGTCTGGACTAGCATTTTGTTGTAGGATAGCAGATTGTGGCATGATGCAAGCTGAAGGCATGTCTTGATGCTATTTAGTAGTGCCACAATGGTTACATCAGTGAAATCCCTCAAAAGTTATGAAATAAATACACACAACTGTAAAGTGCTTGGTAGTCAAACTAAAACAGAGACTTTTGTTGTTTAACCAGAGGGACTACACTTCAGACCTAAAAGAAGTGCCATAAATACAACATTCATAAACCCTTGTCTCTGTTTTTCGCCCATGTTGTTCAGCACCTTGTTGCTCAAAGTATGGTCTCCAAATCAGCAGCATAGGCATCACCTGGGGGCTTGATAGAACTGCAGAATCTCTAGTCTCATCTCAGACCAGTTTTTAAATTAGTTAAAAACACTAATTTAACAAAAAATAGAGCAGCTGCAACTCCCTTATAGAACCATCAGCAAAGCCTTCCTTCTGTCTTTAGATTCATAGGGTGGCCTATTCCACTATTTCACCCAAGCACTAAGGCAAGGGAATAAAAAGTAGTTAAAAGAGTGCCTTCAGTGTCTTATCTTGTCTGGTGAAGGATCTCTCTAGAAGCAGCTTTTTTTTTATTATTATTTCACATGGTTTCCTACTACTTAGAATTTTTAAAAATTTCAAAGGAGAACCACGTGCTCTAAGATTAACAGCTATTCCTTATTGTAATTAATTTACTGAAATAGATTGTTTAATTCCATAGTCATCCTAAGGAGATTTTGAACCAACCAGAAGAGCGAGTAAACTATAGGTGGACTCGCCAAAGATCACTCTATCCTGCAACTCGTAAAAAAATGAACCTTAAAAGATAGGGGAGGGCCAGGCGCGGTGGCTCACGCCTGTAATCGCAGCACTTTGGGAGGCCGAGGCAGGTGGATAACGAGGTCAGGACATTGAGACCATCCTGGCAAACACGGTGAAGCCCCGTCTCTACTAAAAATGCAAAACATTAGCCAGGCATGGTTGCACGTGCTTGTAGTACCAGCTACTCGGGAGGCTGAGGCAGGATAATCGCTTGAACCCGGGAGGCGGAGGTTGCAATGAGCATAGATCGTGCCACTGCACTCCAGCCCAGGCAACCCAGAGAGACTCTGTCTAAAATAAGTAAAAATAATAAATATATTTTAAAAAGATAAGGGAGGGGGGAATATTCTATTACCAAAAGTTCTTGGAATCTTTTCTCATCTGTTCAGATTAACACAGGAATGGAATTGTGGGGATCTAACTTGAGGTGAATTGCTTTTCTTTTGCAAGGACCTCGAAACAAGCCTGTGGTTTAGTCTTCCATGATGTCAAGCACTTAGCAAAACTTCCCTGGGTAAGGATTTTAGGAGTGGAGGCATGGGTTCTGATGAAGGAAGGGTAGATTTCCAAAGTTTGGTTTCAAAGGATATGGGAAATTATTTCTCACAATTCTAGATCATTTTCACTGGGGACGAAACAGAAATTGATGGTCATTCTTGCTGGTTCTGCAACTTATCCTTCTCTAGAAAGTACTTAGATATTTTCATGCATTTTAAGGAATCATTTATAAATGGGTTGTTATGTTCTCCCTTTTTTGTTTTTTTCGGCCTACCATATGTGTGGCAGTATCTTCAGGGGATAGTCTGTAAGACGAGCACTGTAAGCGATTCCTTACAGTAGTGTTTCTTAAAAACTGGACCAGAAGTCATCTGTACCAGAATCACCTGGAATGCTTGTTAAAATAAAGAAATGTGGGTTTCACTCCAAATCTACTAAACTAGAATATATAGGAGTTGCATTTTAGAATCTCCCTTTTTAGCAAGCTCTTGAGTGATTTTTGCACGTGTGAATTCCTGCTTCCAGTTTAAAATCAGTTGAATTTCGGACTATGAGAGTACTCCAGCCTGCATAGTACTCCATTACTACCGTCAAAATTTAGTTAGGGGTGTGAGTAAGCCTGAGATGTCTTACTATGCTAGAAAATTCAAACCCAGCCCAGATTGTTTCTCCATATAAATGCATTAGGGGAAGGAACAAAGTATACCAGTAGACACTTTGGCAAATTGAAATGCTCCCCTGGTGACTTAAATTGTAGCTTGGTGGATCTCTAATCCAGATCCTCTCTGCCCAGTTAAAAGATGTTTTTACACCAGCTAGCTCCAAACTGTGAGAATGGAACAATCACTGCAGGACAAGAAGTGGTATTCCAGCTAGATAATTGTAGAGACCCCTAAAGTTTCACCCTAGTAGACTACTTTGGAACATATAGCCTTACCAGTAGGTATCTGTTTAGTCCATGTTTGAACTTACCTTGCAGCTGATTGATTACATCTTGTGTTGTTTTAGAATTTATAACACTACCAAAATTATGCTCCCAACTCTTGGTTTGTACACTAATAAATGGTTAAGTTTAAATTTTCCATCCAGGTAAGTAGTAGTCAGCTGTGGTTGAGTGTGCCTATTCACCAATCTCTAAATTCACTGTGTTTTTGTCACATTATAGGTGTTTTTTTTTGTTTGTTTTTGTTTTTTATCTTTCCCTGGTAGAAAGGGAACATTCATATGAACAGTAGAATAAGAAGGTGGTCCAGAAAGAGAACCATCACAATAATCAGTGTTTATAAGTGAGTACTGATGCATATTTTAATTTAAGCTCCAAAGACAAGTGAATTATCCAGTACACGCTTTAAGCAACATGTATAGCAAAAGAGTTCTCCTTCAATTATCTGTTTCTTATCAACATAAATTCAATCTTCCACTGAAATTAGCAATGACATAACAGATTTTCAGCAGGGTTTTCCCACCAACCCATATACCCAGCCCAGATTCATAAGCCATCATCTGGACACCTACATATTATGATTAATAGCCAACAGTCTCATGTTTCACTTAATGTGAGATTTCCTCTTTGAGGTCCTGTATTTAAAAAAAAATACACAAACAATTAAGTTTCGCTTCAAAGGAGCAATAAAAGAAATGTTATGCTTGGCCCAAGATCTAAATGATTTCCATCCTCGTGAAAAGCAGACAGCCATAGGTGTATGACCAGTAATTGATTCAGGTCCCTAATATGTAGTCATCAATTCCTTTTCCCTAAAATGACCCTATAAATGACTTACAACTAACAAAACTCAGAATGAAGTAAGCTTGGCCTTTGGATGACAGGAAGTGAGCATACCTGAACTTTGAGTGACATGTAGCCACCCTCACTTACATTTTTAACCCTTTGTTCTCCAAATGTCATTGATATGTAAAGCAGATATGTATTCAGGATGACTCAAAAAATTATTAGCCCAATGAACTACCTATTTAGTGTTTGATGTTTCTTGATCTGAAGTGTCCATACAATTGGCCAATTTATTTTGAATGTTTTAACAAAGCTTTGTGTGTTCAGGTGACAAAAAGGCAAATCGTGTATGACAGCAAGTCAGAGGTAGGGGAAAAAATGGCTGTTTTCAATGTGAGTTTTGTGAAGCATGTTTTCATTGTCAGGTAGAAGTGAAGAAGTTGCTGCTTGAGCATTCATGAAGCCCTGTGGAGACAAGATGCCCCCTTATGCCAAAGTTCATATTGCTCCCAGCAGAGGTGTGCATTTCTCATTGATCATCAGTTTACGAAATTACTAAGAGCTTGTTTGCCCTTAATTTCCAAGATTAGTAGGAAATATCATCAAAGATTATCACTATTTAATAGATCGAAAATACGGTACTTTTCAAATAAGTTGAATGATTTGACTCAAGTTATGTAATAATTACATGCTGAGGCTAGATTAAAACTCAGAATATAAAAAGGCCTGGGAAGAGGATATAGAGTGTGTTCTCTGGGCCCATACCTTATCTAACATAATAATCTAACAAGAATCCTGTGAGGTAGGTTTTCTTATACCCATTTTACAGGTGAAGGAATAGAGACTTGGCTTAGGTAATTTGGCTATCTTTACAGCATTGGAAAATGTAAGAGCCAGGAATTAAACACAAGCCTCCTTATTAAAAGCTCATGCATTCTAAGCTCTAAATCTAGTGTTTCCCAAAGTGTAATGAGCACAGCCCATCACTAGCTGGTATGTGGAAGAAAACTTCTTCAGTCGTGCAGTAGTTCTCAAACTTTATTAATTTTTTTTTTTTAAAGACAGGGTCTCACTCTACCACCCAAGCTGGAGTGCAGTGGCACAATCTCAGCTCACTGCAGCCTTGAACTCCCAGGCTCAAGCAATCTTTCCACCTCAGCCTCCTGAGTAGCTGGGACCACAGGCACACACCACCATGCTCGGTTAATTTTGTATTTTTTGCAGAGATGAGATTTCGTCACGTTGCTTAGGCTGGTCTAGAACTCCTGGGCTCAAGCAATCCACCCACCTCAGCCTCCCAAAATGCTGGGATTACAGGTATGAGCCACCGCGCTCAGGCTCAAACTACTTTGAGTGAGAATCACCTGTGAAGCTCATTAAAGCGCTTTCCTCCCTAGGAGCTTCTGAGTCAGTGCTGCCCAGGTGATTCTGGAGCAAGTTCTGATGGTCTCACGCTAGGGATGAAAATTTAATTAGCACTATGAGCCCAATTCACAGGCATTTTCCTCTAAATAAACTTAAGATTTGGGTATTGGGTACACTAAAAGCCCGGACTTGACCCCTACACAATATATACATGTAAGAAATCTGCACTTGTGCCCCTTGAATATATAAAATAAATGTTAAAGTTTTTAAATAAACTTGAGTGAAAAAGTGGGAGGGTTAAACCCACACACATTAACGCTATTTTTTAAATTTAACTTTATTTAAAGAGGCAAACAGTAAGGAAATAATAGTAGCAGTGATGGCAGATCTGCCAGTTTGGGGAGGTGGTCTATGATAACTGACATTTGGGAAACCCAGTAACTCACTAATCTGAGATTGAAAGGAGAGAAACGTACCTCTGTTTGTCCAGATATAGGCATAAGCTGGTGAGCAAAGACCTGTCTGGAAATTCAGGGACTCTCTGCTGCTTCATAGCCTGATTCTGGCACTGGGGACATGATGGAGGTGAGGGCACAAGAAAGATCACTGGAGTCCAGACAGCCAGACCTTCTCCTCACTTAGCCAAAGTCACAAAGAAGCACCTCCTGCACTACAGTGGTTCAGTTGCACAAAGGAACATCACAGCTCAGGAGCTTGTTCAGCTCCTCCTGGGTTTTGAGGGTTCCTGAACTTTGGGATCACAGACCCCTTTGATAGTTAATGAAAGCTTTGTACCCTTTCCCTAGAAAAATGTGCTCATACACAGAAAACAAGTCTCATAACATTTCAGGGGATTCTCAGGCTCCTTGAAGTTCAATCACAGACTCCAATTTAAGAATCTCTTCTTTATGTGAGAACAGAGAACATTTCAGCTCATGGCAAGTTTTATTAATTTCATTCACTACTGATTAATATTGAATTTTGTTTGAATTCACCTTATCCCTCCCTGAGTAAAATATCTTTTAAACAGGAATTCTCCATCTGGAGTTCATGGTTCCCGGTGGAGTGGAGCTGGGGAGGCAGGGGTTGGAGGTGTCTATGGATCCCTCAACACCACAAGAAATAATCAGATGTTGATACAGTTTTCTGGTAAGGACTTTGATCAGAATGTCAGAGAAGCTTACGACTAAAAAACAGTTTTTAAAATACATCTTTTAAAAAAAACTTTAAAAAATCTTTAGAAATCTACAATAAAATACAGATAACAGAAAACCCTCACTAAACGAAAGTCTGGCTTAGTGAATTATTATTGAGGCAGGAGAATAGGGTCTGGAGGGAGGGAACCTAAGGTCAATTCACACTGACTTCCTATAACTCAGTCAAAAGGAAAACCCCAACTTTCCATGCCCAAGTAACAAAAAGACCAGAGGCTACTCCCTTTGCAAGCCCCCTGCTTTTTTCTGGATGGCAGACGAAAAATTAAAAGTACCTTTGATTGGTCCCCTTCTGCAACCAAACGGGCTGGTCACAGGCCAAGTCTTCATTTGCATAGGAGTATAACGTTGTAACTTCACTTCAGCCTCTGATAGGTCACCTTCCGCAACCAATCAGACATTTGCATAGGGTGTAACTTTGTAACTTCACTTCAGCCTCTGATTGGTTCCTTCCCACAGCCAATCAGACTGATAACAGGCCACTACCTCATTTACATAGGATGTATACCACATAACTAATGGGAAACATCTAGAGGGCATTTAAACCCCAGAAAATTCTGTAACCGGCCCAGCCCACTCCCACCCTGTGGAGTGTGCTTTCATTTTCAATAAATCTCTGTTTTTGTTGTTTCATTCTTTCCTTGCTTTGCTTGTGCATTTTGCCCAATTCTGTGTTCAAAGTGCCAAGAACCTGGGCACCCTCCACCAGTAACATTATCAGGGTAACATCCTGTAACCACCAAAGTCAAGAAACAGAACTTTGCCACCAGCAGCTCTTCTCTGTGCCTCATTCCAGTCACAGGCTCCTCCCTCTTTCCAGAAGTAACTACTATCCTAAGACTAAAAGTAATCATGTCCTAATAATATTTTGCTTGAATAGTGAATGCCATGCTACCAAATAGGCTTTATTATTTTTAATATCTTATATTAAAACTTTGTGATTCAATAATAATAAAAGTAATCATGTCCTTGCAATGCTTTATGGTTTTATCACCCAAGTGTGCATCCTGAGACACTGTAGTTAATTCCTGCCCATTCTTTAACATTTGAGATACGTTTTCCATTTCTTTTAATCTACATGTTATCTTCCAACCTTGTTTTGATTATTATTTTTACTGTGTATATTTAAAGTGTAGAACATGATGTTTTGATATACTTATCTTGATATACATATACATCGTGATCACAATAGTCAAGGAAGTTAACATACCAAGCACCTCATATAGTTACCTTTCTCCTTTTTTCTTTTCCTTTCTTTTTTCTTTCTTTTTTTTTTTTTTTGGTGGTAAGAGTAGCTAAAATCTACTACGCTTTTGGCAAATTACTAGTATACAATACAATATTCTTGACTATAGTTCTCACGTTGTATATTATCTCTAGACTTATTCATCCTTCATAATTGCAACTTTATACCTTTTGCCAACACCTCTCCATTGCCCCCCTCTTCTCTCCTCCCTGACCTGATAACCACCTTTCTACTCCCTGTTTCTATGTATTCGATTCACTTTTGTCTGTTTCACATATAAGATCATGTAGTATTTATCTCTTTCTGTGTCTGGCTTGTTTCACTTAGCATAATGTTCTCATAGTTTCATCTATATTGTTGTAAATGGCAGGATCTTCTTCATTTTTAAGGCTGAAAAATATTCCATTGTATATATAAATACAATTTCTTTATCCATGTGTCCATTGATCGGCACTTTGTTCCATATCTTGGCTATTGTGAATAATGCTGTAAATAAATATGGAAGTGCAGATATTTTTACAAGGTGGTGATTCCTTTCCTTTGGGTATATACAGAGAAGGATTGCTGGGTCATATGGTAGTTCTATTTTTAATTTCTTTAGGAGCCTCCATAGTGTTTCCATAATGATTGCACCAATCTGCATTCTTATCAACAATATACAAGAGTTTCCTTTTCTCCACATCCCCCCCAACTCTTATTTCTTGTCTTTTTGATATTAGCCATCCTAACAGGTGTAAGATGATATCTCTGTGGTTTTGATTTGCATTTCCCCAATGATTAGTGATGCTAAACATCTTTTCATATGCATATTGGCCATTTGTTATGTCTTCTTTTTAGAAAATGTTTAGTCAAGTCCTTTGCCTATTTTATAACTGGGTGATTTGGATTTTTTGCTATTGAGTTGCATGAGTTTCTTACATCATTTGGATATTAACCCCTTATCAGATATATGGTGCACAAATGTTTTCTTCCAATCTGGAGGCTGCTTTTATTTCCCTTGTAATTTATCTGTTGAAAAAAATCTCTAGCTATTTGATCTGTAGAGTTTCCCACAGGCTGGATTTTGCTGACTGCATACCCTTGGTGTGGTTCAATATGTTCCTCCAACCTTGGTATTTCCTGCAAATTAGCAACTGGTTCCAGAAACCAGATCAGATTCAGTTTGTTAAAACTCTAGATGGTGTTGTGTTCTTTCATCAAGAGGTACAAAATGTCTGGTTTCCCTCCTTTTTCATGTAAGAAGCCATTGATATTCATTGTTTGGATCTGTTAATTCATTAGGAGCTATAAAACTGACATTCTAACTGTATCATTTTGTTTCTATTTGTTAGCTATAATAATTTTATAAGGAGATATTTGTTTAGTAGTACAGTTCACAGAAGAAAAGCAGATAAATGCTTGATTTTTCTCTTTTATCAACCCAGTTTTCAAAGCAACAAATTGGTCCTTGTTATATACACACGCATAGCAGCTTGCTCTCTAAGATGTCCTGGCTCAGTGCTCTCAACCCACCCACTTTTGCCTGAATCTTTTCTTCTCATCTCTCTGGTGTGGGTCTGTACCTTAGAAGAGAGCCTGGGACATCAGTTTAAAGAGCTCACAAGGGATATGCTGCTCCAGTCATTTAAGCCTCACCATGGGCCTCCTACATTACCAGCAACCGGGTAGGCAAACACTTGACAGTTTCAGCAGTTGTTATCAAATTGATCTAGTGTAATTTCTACTTTCATCTATTTTGGGGTCCTTCTATTCTCAAACCCATCCAATTAACCTCATTGCTTGCCTGTTTTCTCTTACACAGATGCCAGAAAGGCACAGTCTTGTGGCTAATATTTTAGGGTTTCTAGGTTCACTTTATCCTCTGGCTTTGTCATACATGTTGTCCATGAGTTTTTGGTTTTATGATCTAGTTGGTCTGGTTTTTTTCCTTATAGTTTAGGATCCTGAGCTTTCACATATATATACATATATATTTCACATATATATATATGTATATTCGCATATATACACATATATACATATATGTGAAATATAGATGTATTTTTAATACAGGATCTCACTCTTTTCCCCAGGCTGCAGTAGACTCAAATTCGTGGGCTCAAGCAATCCTCCAGTCTCAGCCTCTCAGCTAGCTGAGACTACAAATGTGAGCCCCCATGCTTAGCTACTTTAAAAAAATTTTTTTGTAGAGACAAGGTATTGCTATGTTGCCCAGGCTGTTCTTCCTCCCAAAGCACTGAGATCAAAGGTGTGAGCCACTGTGCCCAGCCATGTAAATATATATATATATATATGTATTTTTTCCAACAGCTTTATTGAGAAGTAATTCATATACCATAAAATTCACCTTCTGGTTTTTTTGTGGGGAATTCAGGAAGATCCAAAAATCACAGTACCACCATTTTCTCAGCATTCCAAAACCATACTTTAAGACAATCATCAACATTAGACTTTTGAGATAATGAAGATTTTATTATGGTAGCAGACCCAATGGCTAGTGTAATTAGAGGCAGATTGGGAATGTGTAGTGGGTGCTGTAATTTTCCATGTATTTAAAAGCAGGAACTCCAAGGGCTTCTTGTCACGTGTGGTACATGAGCAGTTCACAATTATTGACAGTGCTATGATGGTGACATTGTGATATGGTTTGGCTCTGTGTCCCCACCCAAATCTCACCTTCAATTATAATCCTCATGTGTTGGAGGAGGGGTCTGGTGGGAGGTAATTGGATCATGGGGGCGGACTTCCCTCTTGCTGTTCTCATGATAATGAGTGAGTTCTCATGAGATTTGATGGTTTAAACACGTGGGTACTTCCCCCTTCAAGCTCTCTCTCTCTCTCTCCTGTTTTGCCAGGGTAAGACATGTGTGCTTCCTCTCACTTTCCACCATGATTGTAAGTTTCCTGAGGCCTTCCACTTATGCTTCCCATTAAGCCTGCAAAACCATGAGTCAATTAAACCTCTTTTTTTCCTTAAATTACCCAGTCACAGGTAGTTCTTTTTTTTGTTATTGTTGTTGAGACAGAGTCTTGCTCTGTCACCCAGGCTGGAGTGCAATGGCACGATCTTGGCTCACTGCAACCTCCACCTCCCAGGTTAAAGTGATTCTCTCACCTCAGCCTCCTGAGCAGCTGGGATTATAGGCACCCACCATCGTGCCTGATGATTCAGGTAGTTCTTTATAGCAGTGTGAAAATGGACTAATACACATTGGCAAGGACATTTGAAGTCCACCAATTATCCCCCAAATTCATTAATTTTATCTTTGGTATCTATTGCCTGAATTTCTTCTAGTTGATCCATGTGAGAAGTAACAAGTAATGAGGGTTGGAGGTGGCTATTCATTGGGTATAAAGTTTCAGCTATGCAAGATGAAATAAGTTCTGGAGATCTTCCGTACAGCCTCATGCCTATAGTTAAGAACACTGTGTTAAACACTTAAAATTCATTAAAAGGGCAGCCCTCATGTTAAATGTCCTTACTACAATCAATCAATAAATACATAAATAAATAAATTACACAAGTGTAATATTTCCACCTTCTGCCAGGGCCTCCACATCTGTGTGGAATTCTCCCTGTCTCACCCAAGAAGCACAGTTCTGCACTGAAGAAGTTCTCAATGATTCAAAACCCAGGTCACATTGGAACAATCAACACACTGTGAAACAACATACTGGGTTGGCGCAAAAGTAATCGCGGTTTTTCTCATGGCTTTTAATGGCAAAAACCGCGATTACTTTTGCACCAACATAATAGCTTATTTCCAGGGGCTCATTTCTGAAAACTTCTTAACACAATAACAGACAGAACACTCAAGGTCTCATCTGGGGCTCTTCCTAGCTTTTATGATTTGGAGGACACAGAAGCCTGTAATATCATTTTGAGAAGTGTTTTCCAGGCCTATCTGACAAGAAGGCTATATTTTTTTATCCAGGCCTATGAACTTCTGATTCTACTACTAACTGATAGACATTTCTAGCACAGCCTGATCATACAACAGTCTGTAAACTGCTAACTAAGCAAAATTAAACTTGTTGGAAAGAATCTACTCAGCCTCCAACAATTTCTTCCCACAGGTGTTAATAAGTCTCAATATAAATGTATATAAATCTCATCTCTTCTGTCTGCCCTTGCCCATTTTTTAGGCAATGTGTTAAAAGGCAGCCAAGGAGGGGAAGTAGAGCACCCTCACGTAATCCACAGCATGGATAATCAGTTCCTAAGAAATGGACACGAGACTTCATAATATTTTATTTTACAGCTGCACCTAGACCTTGTAGGTACAAAACAGCAGCCCTTTCTCCCCAGAACAGTCTAAGGATAGAGTCCACCCTCAGAATGCCACTCTAACACAAACTGATTCTCATATACACCCCACTAGTCATGATTTGTGTTCTTAAACAGCAAAAGTTTATTTTATTTCACTGCTCCATCAAAATTATTTATCTCATTTATCATACAGTTCCTGTCTAATGTATTTTGCCAGAACTAACATGCATGAAAATTATGTTAATGGGCCCTGGACTGGTTTTAATGTACTTCATATAATCAAGAAATTAAACAAACAGAAAGCTTTCTGAAAGGTGCTCATTCTACCAGGAAGGACCGCTTGCTCTCCTAAGACACGTTTTTGAGGGAAGGAACTGCCAAGAATCAAACCACCAGCAGTACCCTTAGAAAAGACCCGTTTATTCAAAGAAGAAAATCGACTGAGAACTTATGGTTGTATCCCACTCCATCAAGTACCCGAGGTTTCCATTAACCAGTGGTGGTTTCATGGAGAGAGACTAGGAAGTGATTTGGAAAAGATTTTTAACACGAAAACTAACCGACAGAAAAATGAAGTTTCGATTTTTGAGGAGCAGCCAGCTTGGTGAGACTTGTCCACTGCATGAGGAAATCACTGTGGGAACACACAGGATGTCACTATCATGCTGGCCGGTGGGCCCTCCATAGCACACTGATGTAGAGAAAAGCCGGATTATAAAGAGGCCTTTCTGCTCCTTCTGAGAAGTGAATACCCAAGGATTTAGGACAAGAGGAACCCACATTATCATAAATTTTCCTCCATAAATAGGTCTTATGGAAAAGCTCCATTAAACTTGTTCAAGAACTGAAATTTTGAAGCACAAACTTTAAATAGCTTTGTGATATTGCTTTGAACAGTTATACTCCCATGCTGATTTTTTAATAACAAACTGCAAAAAAAATTATTGAGAGCCAGGAATTGGGCTAGTCCCTGCAATACAACCACCCTCACAGGAACGACAACAAAAAACCTTATTGGCAATATCAAAAGAATGCTAAAATCAAATAAAACCTATTTTCTGAAATGAAAAAAGACATTATTTTCTTTAGCTAATTTAATGATAGTAGCAGATGGACTGATTGACGAATCGAACCCATGGATTTGGACTTAGTAGTTAAGAGGGTCAAAGTATGTGATCTCTAAGGGATTTCAATGTGTAAAATACGTAACTTTCATTTTTATCTCAGATTCCATCCAGGACATTGACATAATCTCTGCACTAGTGACAGGAGGACCTTTGTGCATTTCACAGGAGAAATGGAGCTGGCTTCCAAGTTTTTGTTTTTGTTTTGTTTTATTTTTGCCTAATCTGTCTTCCATTGAGAACAAGTATTTTGATTAACAATAAGACAGCAAAACTCATGGCTAGACGTCACCAAGCTCAGAAGAGCAGGCCCTAAGCATGCTGGGCCATGGGACAGGTTGCTGGAGCAGGGTTAGAGATTACAGGCTGGCAAAGAATCTACAAGTGAAGCAGGGAACAAAATACATGATATAATTTTGGTAAAGCACCCTCCCTATATGGTTCAAAAACAACAGCTACAGCTCCACAACTGGAACACTTGCTTTGATTGAAACTAATCAAGTCTTGGTGTATGGAAATAAAAATATATACTCTTGACGAGAGGTGGCATATTAAGCTTATCACTTATTTTGCACTTCAACTCAAATTCACTCCTTACTGTTTGTTGTAATAAGGACCAGCTTGGTGGGGAGGGTTTGTGGGGGTGGAGTAGGGGTGAAGGTAGCAGTGATGGGACAGACAGAAGGGGAAAAAAGTGAGATGACCCCTGTGGTGAAAAGAGAAAATAAACTCTGAAGGAGTAAAATAATAGAAACAGAAGAAGTAAAAATAGAAAAAGAAGTCAAGTCTTAATCATGTTGCCCCCTTAGGCACTTCACTTATAGTCAGTCCTGTAGGCAGAACAAGACAATAATTCCTCTCTACTGTAAACTATTCAAATTTATGACAAATATTAGGTCTATGAGTATGCCACATTTTTAAAAAAAGACATTGACCAATTGTAGTATGCCCAGCACAGTATGACTAGAAAGATGAGAATTATGTAGAATCTTTTAGGAGGCTAAGTATGTTTAGCTAGGGAAGATTTCGCAGAGGCATGATAATTAACTCAGAGTTTACAAAGGGCACAAGGCAGGTACATGTACACTTATGACAAGCTTGGGCAACATAGGGAGACGTTGTCTCTACAAAAAATCTAAAAATTTGCTGGGCATGGTGGCATGTGCCTATAGCCCCAGCTACTCAGGAGGCTGAGGCAGGAGGATCGCTTGAGCCCAGGAGGCTGAAGCTGCAGTGAGCCATGATTGCACCCCTGCACTCCACCCTGGGTGATAGAGTGAGACCTGTCTCAAAAAAAAAAAAAAAAGATGTACAGTCATAACACGAGTGTTGCTACTGATAGCAGATATAGGGTCAATGAGCTCAGACAAATTTGGAATCAATGTAGAACTTTGTAATATTCAGAAACACCAAAAAGGAGATGAACTGCTTCACAAAATGGTGGGGGCCCCTATCACTAGATGCATTCAAGAGTTGGCTGCTGAGTACTCTTTAGAGTTATCACAGAAAGGAATTATATTTCTCAGAGCTCTCAATTGCAAGTGACAAAATACTAATTCAAATGGCTTGAGCAAAAGGGAAATGAATTTGGTTCAATATAATTCTAGATTCAGGCATAAATGGGCCCAAAGGCTCAAATAATATCATCAGGACTCTCTCCATTGCTCAGTTCTGCCTGCTTTTGTGTTGGCTTCATACACAGGAATGTCACCCCCCTGAGTTAGTGGCAAAGATGGCAATCTACAGCTCCAGTCTTACATTACACCAGCAATGCCTTTTTCTTGATAGCACCAGCAACTGCTAGAATTCACTCCAGCTTAGGTCAAGTGCCTCATCTCAGCCTACTGCTGTGGCCATGGGAAAGACACGATCCCATCAGCCAGAAGGCATATGCTTACTTTTGTACACATCTTGGTGGCCATGGGCATAGAGCACTTTCTATGGCCAGATCTGGGTCATGTGTACACACCAAAGCAGAAGAGAGGGATGGGGGCCAAAAATTCCTCCTTCCTAGATCATGTGGACTGAGAGCTGGCAAGAGAAAACTCAAGATGTTATTATCAGAAGAGGGAAGAGATTCACCACAGACAAAATAACAGCTATCCTGTAACACAAGTTCTTCATAAAATAGGAGGCTGGCCCACAAAACTTTTACAGCCTCTTCCAGTTAATATTGTATTTATTTCTAAGTACACATGCTATGTCAAGAACTGGGTACTCATTCTATAATTTAAAGCTACATTTTTGACATTTTAGGTACTTAATCCCTTTAGATATTCTGTAAAATCAACACAGAAAGTGGATTATTCAAGTAGTAGCTTGTTAACTCCCTTTGTAGGATGTGTATAGACAGAAACAAGTGTTATGCTGGTATGATGGCTATCTGAAAAATGAACCCCTGATTTATAGCATTTGCCAATTTCCATGGTGTTAATACTCCCATAATTGCCAATTTCAAGCTATCAACATGAGGTCACAAAACACAGAGTTGGTGAGAGATGCAATGCTCATGTACCTTCATCTCCCTGAGCTGGTGCCATTCAGCTCTAACACATCACTTAACAAGACCTACTAAATGTTACAAGTCTGTGAAAAATGATCTTGGATGATGGTGTCCAGCTTGATCCCATTTCGTTTGAGGACATAGTAAAAGACTGTGGATTGTGGTGGCTCACGCCTGTAATTCCAGCACTTTGGGAAGCCGAGGAGGGCAGATCACCTGAGGTCAGAAGTTCAAAACCAGCCTGGCCAACATGGCAAAACCACATCTCTACTAAAAATACAAAAATTAGCCAGGCATGGTGGCAGGTGCCTGTGGTCCCAGCTACACTGGAGGCTGAGGCAGGAGAAGCACTTGAATGCGGGAGGCTGAGGTTGCAGTGAGCCGAGATCGCGTCACTGCACTTCAGCCTGGGTGACAGAGTGAGACTTTATCTCAAAAATAAACAAATAAATAAATAAATAAAATGTATATATATATATATAGAGAGAGAGAGAGAGAGCATAAAAATTCAAGTGTATCAATTTCCCTACAGCAGATGCTATTAACTACATCAGTGAGTTTTTTCAATACGATATGGAATTCTTAGTGAGGTTGTCATAAAATAGTTCTCATTCTCAAAGTTTGAGAATTGGAATGGTCTTGAAAGGAAACAGAGGTACTGTTAATTATCGATAGCTAATGATGATACCCGCAGCCCTGTTTGAAAAGCCTAATATAAGACCCCTCTCCACCTAACAAAAACTGGTATAAATTTTGTCGAAAAGAACCAAACCTAATTGGGAATACAACATATAAGTTTATGATAGTTTATCAGTGACTTGACTTATTTTGTAATCAATACGAAAATATCACAAAAACAAATATAACTATGTATCAATGTCACATAGCAGGCAGTCAGCTAAGGAAGACAATATGGGGGAGTGACACAGAAACTCAACAGAAGAGTCATTCCTTATAGTGTGAGAATACATTAAAGGTGCCTTTAGCCAAGCTTCTTATGTTTCACTCCCAGATGCCTCAGTTCCAACTTCAAGCAGCTTGTATCCCAGATAGACAGTGGCAATGATTTAAAAGGAATTACTTATAATTCCAACTTCTTCAAATACTACAAAATAGAATATAGCTAAATATATTTCTTAGTTTGTTCATAATATCCTATATGAATTTTAGAAATTAGTTTTTGTCCTCACCATCAGCAGCCTCAACTATTTAACTATTTTTGAACTGTGATAAAGACAATTTCAACTCAACACTGGGAATAGTGACAGTTAACACTTATACAACCCTTACTTTGTCTCAGGCACTGTTTTACTTAATATGGGCCCTTTGATGCATTCATTCAACAAACAATTTTGCACCAGACTGTGGTCTATAGGCCCAGTAAATGGGTCCCAAGAGGTCATTCAAACAGGTAAATGCTGAATCAGGTGTTAGCAGCAGAAGCCCAAGCACAGAGGTTGCATAGAATGACAAGAGTGAGGGAGACCTGAGAACAGCCAGGAAGGCCAGAAACAGGTTCTTTCTTTGCTCTCTGAAGCCTCTCAAGAGTGCTTGTTCCACTTATACCATAGATAAAATAAATATAGAACATATTTTTAAAAATTAGAAATCTGAATTTACAATAAGAGAATTTTTTAAAATTCTGTGGGGAAAGTATTTTTAAGGAAAACAGAAACCATAAAAAAAGATTAATCTACTGAATTTGTCTCAAAATTTAAAATTTCTATAGGAAAAATATGCCATAAGTAAAATCAAAAGACAAACAACAAACTTGAATACAACTTTTGCAATACATATTATTTCATATAAAAAGATCTCTTATAAATCAGTGGAGGGAGAGAAATAGAGAAAGAGAGAGGAGAAAAGAAAAAGGTAGAATTAAGAAAGAAAGGCAAAAAAAGCAAAAAACAAACACAAAAAGCATCTCATAATTTTATATACATCATTCATAATTTAAAAA
Organism: Pan troglodytes; assembly: GCF_028858775.2. Taxonomy (NCBI): domain Eukaryota; kingdom Metazoa; phylum Chordata; class Mammalia; order Primates; family Hominidae; genus Pan; species Pan troglodytes. The sequence goes on along the minus strand of NC_072401.2, from coordinate 109,734,481 downwards.
TATTAACATCCCTCATAATTTTAAAAAGTCAAATTAACACCACAATGATGTATCCTGTTTTAACCTACACATCCAAAATTTAAGCAAGCATGTAAGCAAGTATGTGGTGAGAGATAAATTATGCAACTTCTCTCAGGGACAAATTTGGCAAAATATCAACATTTAAAATACATGTATTCCTTGACTTTGAAATTCGATCAGAATCCAGAAAATAAATGAAATCAAGATTTTGACTAACAAACAAGCAAGCTACCTAAAAATGAACACTACCATTTCTAGGTGATTGATGATGTGACTTGTAATATGGGAGAATCTGAGTTTTCCTGGACTGTCCTAATGGATACAAGTCAACTTAGCGGAATATTTATCAGCAAAGCTAATAACAAATTCTGGGCCTAATTTGACCTGTGCCTTGCTTAAATTGGTTTGGCCTTTGCCCTTCCCCATACTCAAGAAACCCAGAGAAACCAAGGCTGTTCAATACCCAGCATATTACAACCCAGATTAGCAAACCATGTGTGGCACTGTGCCGGGGACCTGGGAGGAGAGAGAGAAAGCAAGAGGCCAAGTAACAGAGAAACCAAATGCTGTGTGAATGCATGGGTGGAAACAGCTTCACAGAAGAATACTACATGAAACAGACCTTGAACAACAGGAAGAAATTGGAGAGCTGCAGAGGATTAGAAGAGCATTCCAAGGGTAGAGAAGAGCAAGGCCAAGAGTCAGAAATGGGCAGGAAAACTCGAGACTTAAAGACAAATCTAGAAGATATTGGAAGAGGAGCCATAAAATTCTCAGCACTCATCCATAGCCATCAACAGACAAAGGAAAACAGAGTCCCTGTATCGCAAGATGCCCTATAATGGTGTCTCAAACTTCATATATTCATGAATTTCCTTCAAAGTCTTGCCATATTGGCCTATAAGCATATTTACTCTAAATTTTTTCTTTAAGTTGACTTCTTTTTTCTTCAGCCTCATTTTAGGAAACAATATCCATGAAATAGCAGGTTTGGTATGCCAGAAATACTCTTCTAATACATGTTAAATAAATATATAGCCAATAAGATGTTTTTAAAAATACATGGTTTACCACCATATCCCATTGTGAGGAATGTTGCTTTTAGAGATAGTCACTTTAAACTGAGCACCAAGAAAGCTGTATTTGTTCATGTTTATACCACATATGACAACTTAGACCAAACATGGAGTATGAAATTGGGGATACCAGATGGCATTGTAAAAGTGTGCTGAGGCATAAGTTAACTTACTACAGTAGAATGATAAGCTAACATTTTTTGAACAACTGTTATGTGCAGCCTGTGTACTACTTACATAAAATAGCTTATGAATGGACATGGAGTTTATAGAAAATCAAATAACATAACCAAGCAAGTAAGCTCCTAATGCAAACACCTTCACATTCTAAAACCCTGACAACCTGACATTAAATTAAATATCATTTCAAAGTCATTTTGGCTCAGTTTTGACTTCCGACCTTTGAGGAAGGTTGTTGTATCCCACTTAAAAGGATGACTATCCTTTAAGGGAGAAGACCACAATACCACAAGAAACAAGAAAAAAGATACAACCATCAATTATCCTACAACATTTACTAAAGACGGGAGAGGTTTCACAATAGTGTGGCAGCTGGTTGGAGTCATGGTGTGGTTTCTCTTTATCTGTTTATTTGCTCAAGGTACATGCATTTATGTCTCCCACCAGCATAGTTTCCTGGGTGACTAAGGAAGATTTTTAACTAGGATTCTAATTGTGTTAATATACACCTATCTTCATGGAAAACTAAACGACTCATATTCCATGGGTCACAGAAAGAAATGAAGGAATTGTTTCTTACACTCCTAGTTAAATGGCCTATGGCTTTGGGAATTTGAGCAAGGTCTGTTTCTATTCCCCTGTTTACCCCTAAACCATACAAAACCCCTCTTCTTCAAGTAGCCATATGTGTTTGCTGAAGTGGAACAGGGCAGAAAGTACCAGCTGAAGCATGTTCTGGGACACTTGGAGAGAACAACCAAAATGATTAAATGTTTGGGAAATAAGTTTCACAACAAAAGAAATAAAGGAATTTGGGTATATTGCGCCTTAAGAGAAGAAGGCTGAGGGCAGACATGTGACTATGTTCCCAAGGGATAGGGGTAGTTCTTGACAGGCAGAAGACAAGGATCTGCAGGCATATACATGCAAGTGAAGCAATATTGACCTTAACAGATGTGTTATGTGAGCTGTAATTCCCTGTAGGTGAGAGGCAGGACAGCAAACAAGTTAGGTACACAGACTCTGGAGCTAAATTGCAGCACTCCTCACTGCATCACTACGGGCTCACTAAGCCTCAGTTTCCTTGCGTGTAAAATAACAACAATAATAGTGCAACAATAATAGTGCCTACCTTATTAAGGTTTTTGTGAAAATTAGATTTGTTACCATATGTAAAATGTCTGAACCAGTGCCTGGTGCATAGTAAATGCTATGTGTTTGTTACTGCTGTTGTTGTTTTGTTAGGGTTACACTAATTATAAGCATTTGCCATATTTCCATTAAGAATAAGAAGTTTGGGAATTAAAGTGCATGAAATTGAGGTGAGATGTTGAATAGAATGAAATTTCTTACTAAGGGAGACTGGGAGTTTTATCCTTCAGGATTGTTTTGACTTATTTTTATTTGTTTCTCTTGTTTAAGCTGGGCTGCTATGAATGTAGTTCTTCCTAGAAGGTAAGGTGGATACAAAGTGACCCACTGAGTTCTTCACAGCCTGAGCATTTGGTATTAACAATGTGACCACACCAGCCCCGGATAGAAAAGTTTTTCTTAAATGCAACTCACAAGAAACGTCTCCTGTCAAGGTCAATGTTGTTTCACTTGCATGCATATGGCCGACAGATCCTTGCATCTACCAGTCAATAAACATGTGTGATGGCGTCTCTTCCTACATTAGGAGTGGGGGTTGGGGACTGTCTCTGAATCCAAACTTTACAAAAGATGTGAGCAGGCTCTGTGTGTCTCTGCAGTCCATGTCAGTCAATAAAATTAGTTCCTTACATCTCCCTTTTCTTGAAGACATTTAATAAGTTACATATTCATTGTTTTAAGAAGCACACTTGAGTAACAATACAGCTTGTGGGCAGAAAAAAAGAACACTCAGGCTGGGTTCTGATGCCATTAAAAAACTTGGTGATAAGAAGTAACTTCAAACCCTGGTGAAATCTTCTGAATAAAGTAGGAGTCTGCTTGCTGAAAGACTGCAGGGTTCGATCTGAGGGGAGCCACTTAGTAGTACACAGATGTGGCTCATTGGGTATTTAAATCCTGTAGAGCCTCGACATTTGCAGATTCAGCTATTCACAGTAGACCATTGGAGAGAAACCTCAACAGTCTATCCCATGTAATCATTCGTACTTCTACTGCAAGACTGGAGTTCATGAGAGACCACATAGCTAATGATGGAATACAGTGGACTACCTAGGGCAGTTCAACATAGTGCCAAAATTGAGACAACTTATTTATTGTACATATTGCGACAACTTTTGACAGTAAAGGGTAATTATTAATAATTACAAGAGGATGACAAGCATAATCTGAGCCTGTTCTGGGCAAATAGAAACATGTGGTAAGCCTATCTTTCTTAGTCCATTTTGTGTTGCTATAACAGAATACCGCAGACTGGGTAGTTTATAAACAATAGAAGTTTACTCAGCTCACAGTTCTGGAGGCTGAGAAGTTCAAGAAAGAGAGGCCACATCCGGTGAGGGCCTTCTTGCTGTGTCATAACATGTGGAAGGCATCACATGACAAGAGAGTGTGCAAGAAAGAGAGGGAAGGGGGCAGAACCTATCCTTTATAAGGATGCCACCCCCAAGATAGTGTCATTAATCCACTCATGAGGGCAGAGCCCTTGTTACCTAATCACGTCTTAAATGTCCCACTTGTCAATGCTGTTGCACTGGGAATTGAGTTTCCAAAATGTGGGCTTCAGGGGAACATTCAAATCATCGCACTACCCCATATCCAACTTTAGGATCTTCTATTAGTGTAAGCCATATCGCTGATTAATTACTTTTTTAAAAATAATTTCTTTATTTAAAATAGCAGTAAAATGAGATATAAATTTTTAATTGTCCGATTAACTTGTGTGAAGGTTTACAGACAAAATGGATAATGGTGGGAAAATCAGGGAGCTATATAAACATTTCCATTTTGGATATTTATCAACATCTTGCTCTAGAACCATCATGAGATTCCGAGGAGTTTACTGAATTGTCACACAGAGAATACATCTGAAGATTTGTATGTCCTAGTCCTATTTCTATCAAATTGAGCCAGAGCACTTAAATAACAAGAAGACCACCTGAGCTCAACTCCAAACACCAGCACCAGGGTTTGTTATTATTCTGATAACTACCATAAATGGTCAAGTGGGCCACTGGTGATATTGATTTCTTGTAAGGCATTATTTGGTAGCTGAAACTAATTATTTAACTTGGAAAATTTTGGAATCAGGAACATCAAATTTTGGAATTAGCAGCCCTATTAAGGCTCCAGGTAAGAGGAAATAATTAACATGTGCCATACACTCAGAATTGCCAGGCTCTGGGCTAGACTATATATATGAATGCTCTAATTTAATCTTACCACTCTCTGAAGGAGATATTATCCTCATTTATCAGCTTGAGAAATCAGACAGCTTGTGTAACTTGCTCAAAGAAAGTCATTTATATTTTTCCTAGATGTTTTTACACAATCATGGCAAGAAGCATGCTTAAAGTTGAAAGCAGAAAAGCAACTTTCATCTTCTGTTCACCTGGGAAGGTGAAGAGATGTTAATTCTTTGCTGCTCCCAAAAAACCACTACTTTTCTATCATGCACTGACAAACTTCTAGAAACTAATTTGGCAAATCGGTGCTTTCCTACAAACTAGCCTGTCTATCCGTTGGCCGTGACTTTGTTGCTCTGTGCAATTCCCAGGAGATCTAGAGGAATTCTGGAGCCTAAGTGACATAAACAGGGCAGTGGTTTGCAAATATTTTACTATCAACAATCAGAAAGCCTTGTTTTGGGTAATCTCTTTCCTAGTCTTCAATTAAACATCTGTATTGAAAGAGTCATTAAAATGAAGAGGAACAAATTGGCATTACAGGGTGTAATGGGAAGACACAGCAACTTCAAACTGAAGCCAAGAGGTGGCTGAAAAGCATTTTCTTACAAATGCAATGATAAAGAAGTGTAGAGAGCACCAGTGTGTTCAAAACTTAGCCACCATCTGTAATATGCGACCTCCCGTTGAACTCACTTCAGGTTGGAAGGTGAACAGACTGAGGTCTATGCTACAGTAATTACCTGTAATTATCATTTTGGAATGTTTTTTACATAAAAGGAAATCGGTTATAGTTATGCTGTAATCATCTACTTATGTACAGTTTTTGTCAGTTCTGCCTATGACAGAAGATGGGAGGGTACAAGGAAGAACACTCTCTAGTCAAAGCTTTATATGAAAGTGTCACCACAAGTTGAGCAAATAAAATGACCCAGAATTTTTATTTATTTATTTATTTATTTATTTTATTTTATTTTATCATTATTATACTTTAAGTTTTAGGGTACATGTGCACAATGTGCAGGTTAGTTACATATGTATGTATGTGCCATGTTGGTGTGCTGCACCCATTAACTCGTCTTTTAACATTAGGTATATCTCCTAAAGCTATCCCTCCCCGCCTCCCCCCACCCCACAACAGTCCCCAGAGTGCGATGTTCCCCTTCCTGTGTCCATGTGTTCTCATTGTTCAATTCCCACCTATGAGTGAGAAGATGTAGTGTTTGGTTTTCTGTTCTTGCGATAGTTTACTGAGAATGATGATTTCCAATTTCATCCATGTCCCTACAAAGGACATGAACTCATCATTTTTTATGGCTGCATAGTATTCCATGCTGTATATGTGCCACATTTTCTTCATCCAGTCTATCATTGTTGGACATTTGGGTTGATTCCAAGTCTTTGCTATTGTGAATAGTGCCGCAGTAAACATACGTGTGCATGTGTCTTTATAGCAGCATGATTTATAGTCCTTTGGGTATACACTCAGTAATGGGATGGCTGGGTCAAATGGTATTCCTAGTTCTAGATCCCTGAGGAATCGCCACACTGACTTCCACAATGGTTGAACTAGTTTACAGTCCCACCAACAGTGTAAAAGTGTTCCTATTTCTCCACATCCTCTCCAGCACCTGTTGTTTCCTGACTTTTTAATGATTGCCATTCTAACTGGTGTGACATGGTATCTCATTGTGGTTTTGATTTGCATTTCTCTGATGGCCAGTGATGGTGAGCATTTTTTCATGTGTTTTTTGGCTGCATAAATGTCTTCTTTTGAGAAGTGTCTGTTCATGTCCTTTGCCCACTTTTTGATGGGGTTGTTTGTTTTTTTCTTGTAAATTTGTTTGAGTTCATTGTAGATTCTGGATATTAGCCCTTTGTCAGATGAGTAGGTTGTGAAAATTTTCTCCCATTTTGTGGGTTGCCTGTTCACTCTGATGGTAGTTTCTTTTGCTGTGCAGAAGCTCTTTAGTTTAATTAGATCCCTATGACAAACCCACAGCCAATATCATACTGAATGGGCAAAAACTGGAAGCATTCCCTTTGAAAACTGGCACAAGACAGGGATGCCCTCTCTCACCACTACTATTCAACGTAGTATTGGAAGTTCTGGCCAGGGCAATTAGGCAGGAGAAGGAAATACAGGGCATTCTATTAGGAAAAGAGGAAGTCAAATTGTCCCTGTTTGCAGATGACATGATTGTATATCTAGAAAACCCCATTGTCTCAGCCCAAAATCTCCTTAAGCTGATAAGCAACTTCAGCAAAGTCTCAGGATACAAAACCAATTACAAAAATCACAAGCATTCTTATACACCAATAACAGACAAACAGAGAGCCAAATCATGAGTGAACTCCCATTCACAATTGCTTCAAAGAGAATAAAATACCTAGGAATCCAACTTACAAGGGACATGAAGGACCTCTTCAAGGAGAACTACAAACCACTGCTCAATTAATAAAAGAGGATACAAACAAATGGAAGAATATTCCATGCTCATGGGTAGGAAGAATCAATGTCGTGAAAATGGCCATACTGCCCAAGGTAATTTGTAGATTCAATGCCATCCCCATCAAGCTACCAATGACTTTCTTCACAGAATTGGAAAAAACTACTTTAAAGTTCATATGGAACCAAAAAACAGCCCGCATCGCCAAGTCAATCCTAAGACAAAAGAACAAAGCTGGAGGCATCACGCTACCTGACTTCAAACTATACTACAAGGCTACAGTAACCAAAACAGCATGGTACTGGTACCAAAACAGAGATATAGATCAATGGAACAGAACAGAGCCCTCAGAAATAATGCCACATATCTACAACTACCTGATCTTTGACAAACCTGAGAAAAACAAGCAATGGGGAAAGGATTCCCTATTTAATAAATGGTGCTGGGAAAACTGGCTAGCCATATGTAGAAAGCTGAAACTGGATCCCTTCCTTACACCTTATACAAAAATTAATTCAAGATGGATTAAATACTTAAACATTAGACCTAAAACCATAAAAACCCTAGAAGAAAACCTAGGCATTACCATTCAGGACATAGGCATGGGCAAGGACTTCATGTCTAAAACACCAAAAGCAATGACAACAAAAGCCAAAATTGACAAATGGGACTCAGAATTTTTAATGCATATACGAAACATTGAAAGCCTGGCACTGGCAGATTTCTTTTTTTTTTCTTTTATTATTATTACACTTTAAGTTTTAGGGTACATGTGCACAATGTGCAGGTTAGTTACATATGTATACATGTGCCATGCTGGTGTGCTGCACCCATTAACTCGTCATTTAGCATTAGGTGTATCTCCTAAAGCTATCCCTCCCCCCTCCCCCCAGCCCACAACAGTCCCCGGAGTGTGATTTTCCCCTTCCTTTGTCCATGTGTTCTCATTGTTCAATTCCCACCTATGAGTCAGAATATGCGGTGTTTGGTTTTTTGTTCTTGCGATAGTTTACTGAGAATGATGATTTCCAATTTCATCCATGTCCCTACAAAGGACATGAACTCATCATTTTTTATGGCTGCATAGTATTCCATGCTGTATATGTGCCACATTTTGTTAATCCAGTCTATCATTGTTCGACATTTGGCTTGGTTCCAAGTCTTTGCTATTGTGAATAGTGCTGCAATAAATATATGTGTGCATGCACTGGCAGATTTCGAAAGTAAAATAAAAATTTGAGTAACCTAGCGAAGATCACCTAGACCTGTGTATCCAACTGGGAAATGTGTTCAAAGATGAAAAATCATTTTTGGCTGACTTTCTCCAGGACACCCCTTTGCTCTAGAAAACTCTCTTGGTAGAAGCAGACTTCCCACTCCTCCCATGACCCGTGGCAAACTCCTGCTCATAGTTCAGGATGCATCTCAAATGTCACCTCTGCTGTGAAGCCTCCCCTGAACCTCAAGGCAAAGATTTGTGATCTCTTGGCAGGCTCCTTTAGCTTCTTGTACAGAAATACCTTTCCCACGGCTCACTGCACATGGTGTTAGTGCCTGAGAGTGGTCTGCCTCCAGCATGTCAGCCCACTGACCTCTAGGGCTGATTCTAGTGACCTGAAGGATTAGACACAGGAATTCTTCCTCATTCAATATCCAAGAAAATGACATGCACACCTGGTGGAAGGCTTTTGTTCAGTACAGGGCAAGGAAGTAGGTCACAAGTGTCTGCTGTTCATGTGTGTGTTGTCTACTAGGTGTGAGTTCCTAGAGCCCAGGTAATTAGGTCTTACTGACTTTTTATAATCTGTGCATTTGTAATATAGAGTATACATGCCTTATACATAAATGTATGCTCATACAAGAAACTGCAAAGTACATCATGTAACCCTTCTCCGTTTCTAGAAATGCCATTTTCCCGATTTTTATTTGCTAGGCTTTATCTCAATTTGAAAACACTTTTTTGACTGTAACTGAGGTAACCTCAAATTTGCAAAGGAATTCAAACTTCTGTCTCCCCATCCCTGGGATCCAGATACATATATGCAACTTCTGACCTGACTCTCTACTTATAAATCTAATAGGCATCTCAAGTTTATCATGGCCATAAAAGAACTATGGAGTTTACCCTCACCCCATCCCTGAAAGTGATCTTCCCCCACTCTTCCCATCTCAGTAGCTTCAGTCTCGAATCTAACCACTGCTATCACCTTGGTCCCAGCCATCAACATCTCATCTGAATGACTTCCATCTAGTCTCCTCGTTACCATTGTTGTTCCCTTACACACAGGAATAGCTTTAGTGTTCTTCTTAAATTATTAATGTCATGTTATTCTTGAACTCAAAAGTCTCCAATGTTTTTTTAAGATAAATCATGCGTCACTTAACAACGGGTACATTCTGAAAAATGTGTCCTTGGATGATTTCATTGTTGTGCAAACATCACAGTGAGTACTTTACACAAACTTAGATGGTATAGCCTGATACTTACCTAGGTTATATGGTATAGCCTATTGCTCCCAGGCTACAAACCTGTACAGCATGTTACTGTACTGAATACTGTAGAAAATTGTAACACAATGGCAAGTATTTGTATGTCTAAACATATAAAAGATGTAATAAAAATATGGTATAAAAATAAAAAATGATACACCTGTCTAGGGCACGCACCATGAATGGAGCTTGCAGGACTAGAAGTTGTTCTGGGTGAGTCAGTGAGTGAGTGGTGAGTGAATGTGAAGGCCTAGGACATTGCTATACATTACTACAGATTTTATAAACACTGCGCACTTAGGCTACACTTAATTTACACAAAAATTTTCCTTCTTCAATAATAAATTAGGCTGGGCATGGTGGCTCATGCCATGGCTCATGGAATTTTAATCCCAGCACTTTGGGAGGCTGAGGCGGGTGGATCACCTGAGGTCAGAAGTTCAAGACCAGCCTGGGCAACATGGTGAAACCCCATGTCTACTAAAAATACAAAAATTAGCTGGGCACAGTGGCGCGTGCCTGTAATTCCAGCTACTCAGGAGGCTGAGGCAGGAGAATCACTTGAGCCCAGAAGGAAGAGGTTGCAGTGAGCCGAGAATGCACCATTGCACTCCAGCCTGGGTGACAGCGCAAGACTCCATCTCAAAATAATAATAATAAAAATAAATTAACCTTAGCTTACTACAACTTTTTTACTTGATAAACTTTTTAATATTTTTAAGCTTTTTGACTCCTGTTACACTTAGCTTAAAACACAGATTGTACAGCTGTACAAAATGTTGTCTTTATATCCTTATTCTATAAGTTTTTTCTATTTTTAAAAATGTTTCATTTTTTACTTTTTAAGCATTTTTGTTAAAAACTAAGACACAAACACACACATTAGCCTAGGGAAACACAGGGTCAGGATCATAAAGACATCACTAGGTGACAGGAATTTTCAGCTCCATTATGATCTTATTGGGACCAGTGTTGTGCATGAAGTCTGTCATTGACCAAAACATTGCTATGCACCCCATGACTATACTGAGGACAACATCCAAACTCCTTAGGGGACTCCAATGTTGAATATGGTCTGTGTGCTGACAGCCTCTCTGAGTTCATTTCCTACCTCTCTCCATCATATACATTGGGCCCACACGCCTTCTTTCTATTCCAGGAACCTGCCAGGCTTTTCTCCTCTTAAGACATTGCATTTGGTCTTCCCTCCCTGGAATGCACTGACAGTTCTTCTCCGGGCTGTCTCCATCTGGTCATTCCAGTTTCAGCCTGAGCATTGATTCTTAGAGAAACCCTCCTCAACCAACCCTCTACAACAGATCTCCATGTACTCTCCAGAGCACCCCCTATTTTGTTTGCTTTGAAAATTACTTTGTTCATTGTCTTATTACCTACACTAGGATGCAGACTCCATGACAGCAGGGACCTTGCCTGTCTCATTCACTACTGAATCCCCAGCTCCTAGAACAGGAGAGGTGTTCACTTGTGGAAAGAAGAGGGAGGAATCCTGAAAACAAAACAAAAACACTGCCATGAGAAATTGAATTGTAATGCAAACGCCAGGAGGCGGCTGTCCTATAGACACATGATGCTCTCCCTGTTGTCAGCTGTAGGAGTAAGTGAGAATTACACACAAAGAACAATCTGGTGACAAATGTGCAACAGTTTGCTTTGTGACCTCCCTAACACGGAAGTTTGTATGTGCTGGCAGAACAGATGTTATCCAAATTGCCTGTATGGCCAACACAGCTATGTTAGACGTGTGGCCTGCTCAAAAGATAATGGGCAGGACTCTCAGCTCATAGACGAGGTTCTCATAACTGAAAACATGGTAGCAGATCCAAAACATGCTGAACCAAACAAATAGCCCAGCCCTTCAGTACAATGGAAAGAGGCTGAAGAATCGATCAGTGTTATAAGTTACAAATCTCAATCCTACCCTGTCTCAAATCCAGATCAGGGTGACCAATTAGCTCCCAATCCTAGTACACTTGTGTGACAGGCAAGTTAGTGAACTTCCGTGATCCGCAATTTCCTCCGATATTTAATGTCCCTGTTTTAAGCCCTTTTGTGATCAGCAAGTAACAGTGTGGCCATCACCTATCACCTAAGCAGAAATGCTATATGTCTCAAGAAATACCTCTCTGCGCTGTTTCTTACACGACACAGCATACCTGCTAGTGACAGGGCAGCGATGGGAAGAGAAGGACCTCCAGGTTCTGGGATGAGGTTATTGGAGAAACAGAACGGGGGCATGCCCCATTTCTTCTGTGGCTGTGAGTGAAATAAAGGACATGCAACAGAACTGGGTTTTAAACGAGGCAGTTAGGAATTCAAGCTCTGGAATTAAAAATGCCATATTTTGCCATTTATTGGTTTGTGATATCAGGTGACTAACAACCTCTTTAATTTCAATTTCTGAAAATGAAAAAAAAATACAGCACCTACATTGCAGGCTGCTGGAAGGATTAAATTAGGTAATACATGTGAAGGGTTTAGCATAGTTCCCAGCATATGGTAAGTGTGTCAACAAATAGTAGCTTTTACTTTCACGGTGTAGAGAATTTGAGTTTTCAGATGCTATTTACTGATAAATACTGGTTAAAATGCATCTTCAATTACACTTATTGTTTGATGGCTTTGTTAGAAGGGTTTGGGCAAGGAAGGTGGCAGGCCCTTCCTGCCATGTATTTCCAATGTTCCTGCAAGGGCTACAGGATACACAGAATGTGCCAGCAGAGGCATTAGTCCACAGAACTGATTACCTGGGAGTCTAATACACAGGTGCCTGGCATGGGTACTGTATGAAAAAATGATAGAAATGCTCACTTTATAGGATAATTATAAGAAGTAAGTGAGATAAATTATGTAAAAGTACCTGGAGTCTAAGAAGTAATTTTTTTTCTCTTTCCTTGGTATGGTTTGGAAAATGCTTAAAGTCTTTACGTAGTAATTTATAATAATTTTTTTTTACCTGAACTCTAAAAGGAGATTGTTTCTTTCCATGATAAATTCCTGGAATGCTATGTGTTTATTAAACATTTTTTTCTAATAATCTCCCTTTCCCTTCTCACCCTTTGATCCTTTCCCTTGCAGTCCTTCCATTTTTCACATTCCATTAATTTACATTTTGTTGCAGAATCCGGTACAAGAGCTTTATTGTGGCACCAATCATAGAAAGACTTTTTCAAATGGTCAGTTTCTGTAGAAAAGAGAAGAATCCTGGCAGGATGCATCCTGCCAAACTCTGATAGATGTTCTTTCTCTGAATTAAAAAAAAAAAAATGGCTCTTTTGGTATTCTATGCAAATGATCTTTGACTGTAAGTTAGAAACACATTCAGCTGCCTCCTCAAGCAAAGATGTCTTTTCAATGTCAGAATTCTTAAAAGTCCTTGAATAAAAATTCACTTCCCTCTAGAGTTGTATTTGATGTATTTTTAATATTGCTATTTTTCTTTCATTGTTGCATAGAGATGCATTCCAATTTTGTTTGTTTGTAGTTTATAATAAAAAAGAACCAAGGGAAAAATTAGTAAGGGTCTATTGAAAGAGTTAAATCATTTCCCTACAGCTTCCCTAAGCGGAACTGATAGTCTTAGTCTGACTTAGGGAGCTGGAACAGAAAGGCTGCCAACATCTGTTTTGGTCAGAGTCAGATAAAAGAGACTAATTCATAGTGGGAATAACCCATGTATGGCATTCTGTATTCCATTACCCTTTTCACAAAAAAAAATGCATGATATAGATACACAGATATATTTCTACCTAAACTTTTCCACAGTGGAAGTAAAAGAAAGGTGAAAGGCTCAATAGAGTTGTTACTGATTTATTTACCTAGAATAAAGACAGGAGGCATAGCACATCAACATTACCACCACTATGTTGTAGGGGCTAGGTCTCAGCCGTTTGACAAAACTGATTTTGAAATTTTTAAAAATAGAAGTGAGAATAACTCCTCAAATACCAATAGAAACATGGGTTAGGACTGACATAAGCAGCTGAAACACCAGAATAATGCAAAACCCTAGTTTTATCCATTAGTTTCAACTTTCTCTCTATTAAAAGTAATTCAAGAACTGCTAATATGTAACCAAATGAACTAGTTCGAGACCATCTTCTCTCATTATTGGTAAACATGCTAACAGGTAGGCAAGAGAAGTAGTAAACGATCTGAATAACTGACAAAGTGAGTAAGGCACAGAGAAATAATCAGCTCATGGCTATATCAAGAGCTCAACACCAGAGACAATGTTTTGCATTTGGCAAGGGTGCAGCAGTGGAGGTGAGTGAACAGACGGTTGGTTTCGTTGACTGGTTGGTTGATTGGTTGGTTGTATGGGAATGAATACTATCAGTTCCATTTCTTACCCAAGGATACACAAAAAGCCTCCAACGCCAGGGTCATCAAGAAACTTGTTTAGCTCCGAATTCCTTAATACAAACAGCTCAGGCTTAACATTTATTTTATTTTTTGAAATCTTTGCATGATTGAAATAGTGTTGTGACAGGAAGAGGGTTTTATGATATCCTGTTGACAAGAAGCAGGAAAGTCTGGAGTCAAAACAGCCCAGTGGATGAACTACTTGCCACAGTTTTGATACCTAGAACCTATGATTCCCATTAGAAGACAGGCTCCACCGCAGGCACTCTGCAAGTGGATGCAACTGGTGTTCTTGTTCTTAGAGTTTGAATTCTGTTCTCCTACTTAAAAGTTAATCACAAGCTCTGGGTGGCTAACCCTGCTCTTTTGCTCTTCTATCTCTTTCCTTCTTGGTCATCTTTCTCACACTCCCTTTCTCTTCCATTGCCTTGGAAATTGGTCTTGGTTGTTTCAGAGAATATGTCGTGTACCTGAACACTGGAATGCAAGCTCCTTGGAAGCTGAGACTGCATAACGAGGACACATAGATGGTGCTCTAAAAAGCACTTTTAATTAAAGAGTAAAGCCATGACCACCCCAAAATCCAGTACTGAGGAATTAGCTGCATCCAAGGAAAAGCAGCTCCTGCCACAGGGTGGGTCAGGCTGAAAACATTTGCTTATGAGCAACTGTCTTGTTAAATAGCAACTGTAGTCTTTGATACCCAGAACACAGTACAAATGTTTTATGTTTCTGGAGTCTTTAAACATCTTAGCACTTTAACCAGAACCCAGCAAAATGGAACACTACCACCACCACCCCCTTAAAACTATTTGAAACTTTTTTGACATTCCACTTTTGTGAGAGAGATTTAAACTTTAAGTGATCATGGAGACCACAGACATAATTAATAAAATATATTATTTAATCAATAAAAATGTCTATGCATGAAGTAAAAATACAATTAATAAAAGGGTTTTCTAAGATAGTATATGTTTAAGCCAATCCCTTAAATCTTCTACAGGCAAAGCAAATGATGCTGAATGCATAATGATCATTCATATTCCAAATCTCAATTCTGCAGCAGAACAGAGCCATGATAATAGGAGAAATGCTGTTATGTTCTCTGTTTTTACCAAAGCAAGAAAAACTGCTACTGCCCTTCAAAAAGATTTTCAACAGGAGAGAATATTCTCTTTTTTTTAATTTGCATTCCAGATAACTGAATTTCTTTTTTCATCTGCCAAAGAATGTCGGTGCTCTGATCCTTCTAAGAAATCTGGGAGTAGTAGCCTGGAATTATTTATGATTTATGCCTACTGCCATAAAGGATTTGAGACCTGGGATTCAAATAATTGATATGACCAACATGCTAGACTCTGCCCTTGACTTTCTCACCAAAGACGTGTGTGTCATTCACCCTGTGAAACAAAAGACGAAGTGTCACAGAATGACAGAGTTATAAGGAAACTTTACTACTGGAAACTGTAGATAATTTTATAGAAAACTTAGTTCCAAGGAAATAAAATAACCTGTACAAAGCCAAAGGGCTCATTAGTAACAGAAATGAGAGTAGAACCAAGTCCCCTGAGTTCAAATCTTTCCCCACTGGTCCACACAGTCCTCCCTCTGTGCAGGAGTCATTAGAAGGATACTGCTATGAGGGTGAGAACATTTTCTAAAGTCTCTGAATGCTTGAACATGCCCAGAAAGTACAAAATAGTAAGTTTAATTTTCTTTCAAATATGGTATTCTATCTGATACTTAGACTAACTCAAGGGGCACCCCAAATGAGTCACAAGCAAGCCACCATGTGGCCACCACCATGTTCCTCTTTTCCCTGTTACTGTCCCTGGCAAAGCCACTGGTTAAATGACATCCAAAGAGCCCCTGCCTTTTGGTAGACACTATTAGGCTACCAGCCTGCCCTTTCTTGATGGTGTGGGGATGTGGGTGCTGGGAGGTACAGTCTGACTCACAGGCTATGAGCCAAAGCTGGTGGCATTAACAGATCTCAGACCATTAAGCTTGGGTGGAGTTGCATTAAAGAGAAGGAGGTATAACACATTGTCAAACTAAAGCATGTATTGGGAGATGGAATATGGCTCCATGGGCTCAGAGTACTAGAACAAAAAATGCCATGGGAAGGCAGCCTGGGTAAGTAACTGAAAAATTTTTTCACATGTATTTTTCTGATGAATAGGATCCATATTTAGGGCCTGGGGAGGCATGAACAAAAAGACTTCCTGTTGCCTCTTCTCCTGTGGCAAAGCTGTAGTTCTTTTTTTGGGGAATCCCAAGAGTCATCTTAAGCAGGCTAAGCATGCTTCTCCCTCACTTGTGCCATTGCTTCTCCAGTATCTAATACAGGAGGGACTTTGGCTCTGGGAAAACAAAGGCAAATTCCAAGCAGGAGGAAGAAACCCAAATTTATTTATGGGCAGTGATGTGCTAGTAAAAGTCTAACAATCAACTCTCCAGGAAAGAAATGTATCCATAAATATGTGCATTGATTTACTATCAATGTTACCAACATAAAGGATATAAGGACATAATTTATAAGTATAATAAAATATACAAAACTCTATATTGTAAATTCTATGTAGTAAGTTGATTTCTCACAGGATGCTCTCCTTGATTTTTATCTAACTCGTGTCCTGAGCCACCTATAATGGCAGTTAACAAGTATAATTCCTGCATAAATTGTTGTTTAGTATTTTCACTTATATCAAGGAATAATAAACAACAAAGACTTATGTCAGTACAACACTTGTTCACTGATGACATGGGCAACTTCTTTGCTGAATTATATACCATTTTAATAGTTGTTAAATACTGGAAGAATCTTTTCTCAATGTTTAGGCTATTCATATGTAATAACTGCAAGCATAACACATGTTTAAATTTAGTATGCATTATTAACATTTCCTCCACTTTCTTGTCTGGATCATCGATGAAATGATAAGTCAACGCCCTGATTTGTAGTCAGTTTCTGTGAGGCAACTACTCCCAACATGTTGACTTGAAACTATCCATGTGATGTCACTGAACATGGAGATGTAATGAGATACACAGTGGCCCACCATTATACAGTATTTCCATCAAATAGGTACAAGAGATGTAACTAACCTCAAGAACATAGATCATAATAAAATGTACCAAAATAATTAGGAAATGATAATGAGTTTGGGACATTTCTTACCCTTGTTTTTAAGATAACTTATATAACTGAAAGTTTATGTAATTTAATTTTTAATAGCAGCTGTGTTTGACAATGGCTCACAAAAGTCCTGAAAACTTAACAATCAGCTCTCATAAGCTAGTGTGAGCTGGCTCCAGTACTCCATGAGGGGGGAAAGGACATCCTTTGAAGATGAAGTATCAGGAAAAGGATGACTATTTATAAGATATATATTCAAATTAAGTTATAAAGCTTTGTAAAGCCATTTGTTTAAAAAATGAATTTCCCAAGTCTTGGCCAGTCAGTAGATTTGGCATTTCTGTCCAAGTGTGTGCAGGGTTAGAGTTTCTCCACTTTCCCCACAGCCTTTGACCAGCCCCTCCAGCTCTCCCGCAGTCGCCCACTGCACAGAGGGATGCATTTAACACACCTCATGAGAGCTTCACCTTGTCCTGTCCAAAATAACTCGTTCTGGAGCCAATTTTTTAGTGTAATTTATTCCAAACCTTTGATGGGGAAACTTGTACTCCTGAAGCTGTTCAGATGTGCAGCCAGCAGGGAGCTCCTGAGCCACATTGGCTTCTCCAGCCACAGATGTTGTGGCCAAGCCTGACGCCCAGGGACACCACGTGGATTTATAACATTCCTTGACGGAGAGTGGACCCATATCCTGTAAATGAATGCATTATGCTTATCCGCGTTCTTGTTTTTCATCTGTGATAGGTATTTTATGGATTGGAGGTTTCATTTAAATGTTGCATAATCCTCCTTTAATAAACAATGTGAATACTCAACATAATTGAAATAAGAAAGACCGCCTTTGTTTCAACATAACTGATTCAAAAATAAAAGGACTCATGACTAGAAATTGATCTTCAAAAATATCAGTTACATTGGAAGGTATGATCACATGTGTATCACAGTTTAATCCTAATGAAAGAAGAATAAACAACCTAAGAATTTATGCCTTTTTATATGGTTACCATGAACTCCTCAGATATAAGACGCTAGAGAATGTACATTTGGTCAAATTACTAATTTGGTTTAGTTCAAAGCAAAGCCAGGATGTATCAATAAAAAATATTAAGTTATAAAATACTTTTAAAAGAAATTAAGTTGCATTACCTTGTAGTACAAGATATAATTGAAATCGCTGTCCACATTATCAAGTAGAGCTCTTGCTTAGGCAGCTTGAATGCGTGGGAGATTATGTGAAAAAGGGAATCTGTGACTACGTCTTAAAGAGTTTTTACCTGTAGCACTTAGCACAACGCCTGACATGTAGTAAACAGTCAAAAGGAGTTACTGGAATAAATTAATTAATAAATGTCTTAATGATTCAAGAAAATTTACTCTCATTATTTTAAAAGCTTCTTCTGTTCTATAGACTAAACATAATTAGTAATGCCATCTATGACACTAATTTCTTTAAATAAATATTTTCTCTATTAATACCATTAAAATTTAGGCCTTTACGTAAATTATCACACTTTGAATTATGGGAGTCAATAATTAAGAAGTTATAGTACTCTTCCGTTGTTTCTTCCTGCCCAGGGTCCATTTCCCTTTCTACCACTAGTAGCACTCTTATTTTACCTTGGGAAACCATGTCTCCACTTCTCACAGTCCATGAAAATACTTTGAAGCTGACTGCAACCCCTGTCCAGAGTGGGCATATGATCTAGGCCTGGCCAGCAGGGCTGTCCACAGTGACTGATTTGGGGATGAGCATATGACCTATTATGGGTCAATAAAATAAACTCCCAAGAACTTTGCTGGAACTCTTATGAGAGATGCTCTCTTTCGGCTAGTATGCTAATCTGGTAAGATGTAGGCCTGGTGTTGATGGCTATCACATTTAAGCTTAGGAAAAAAGCAGGACCAGGACTGAGGCCAGTGCAGGAGAATGCAGAGCTGAGAGATAAGGAGAGACAGACTCCAGATGGATGACATTATCTACATATCTTCACAGTGACAAAAGGCTGCTCTACCCTTGGAGTTTTCCATTGCAGAAGCATGTAATTTAGCAGGATTTCTGTCATTAATAACCAAATGAGTCTATTCCATAAGTTTGTTCTATGCATATTTTCATAGCATATTCTTCTTGGTTATATTTTAAGTCCCAATAAAAGTACATAGGTTTCTTCTGCTGACAAAACACAAAATTTTAAACTCTGCTAACCATTCCAAACATTTAAATTACAGACTTCAGTAATTGAGAACTTACTGTATAATTTAAGCCAAGAACTGACTTTTTAATTCTTTTTTTTCTAGGAAAAAAGAATATTTCTGTGTATTTTGATCGCTTACAGAAGCTAAGACAGTACCTTGCTTTCAGAAAACAACTCAAATGTTGAGACATTATGATTCGGAAAGTCCTTTCCTATACAGGACCTTGGGTGCCGGCTTAATCATACCCGTCACTGCCAAGGGATAAGGGATCCAAGGTACCCAGAAGTAAGTAAGCCATTAGGGTGACAAGAAGTACACAAAATGAGAAACAGGGTGCTCTTCTTCTAGAATGCATGAAATGCCTCACAAAACTCTTGTCTTCAGAGGGGATCTAGGAACTTTAAAGATTCCGAAACAATTTTTTACCATCCGAAATATGGTCTTATGAAATCAAAACATTGTAGAAGGAGCCCTGATCTTGGTGTGATGCCCACTTCTGATGTTACCGTCTCTGTGATCCAATGTGTTATTGTTGGTCTCTCCATCTAGAAAATGGGGACCATACTTTCTTCCTCATGAGAATCAATGGAGATAGTCAATTTTAACTACACTAGAGCTTATAAATGTGCATCAACTATATTTTCATCAATGTATTATTAATATGTTTATTGGCAGAGTTCACATACTTGAAAGAAGCTCTGGTAAGGTGAGTAGTTAGTATACAGGAGATTTTATCCACGAGTCTCCTATTTATATACCTGAGACAGACTTATACCAGGCTAAGTACCCTGTAATAAGGGGATAAATAGTATGGGTGCTCCTCTGCTTTTGAACTGTGCTTAACTTTGGCTTGGCATAGTTAACCTTGCTTTTCTGTGCAGGCAGGATGCTAAGCACTATTAGTTACAAAGGTGTGTGTAGGACAGTCTTTAATTTCTAGGAACATACAGGCCGGCTATAGAGCAGATATAGCTCATACCAAGCACAGCATGAGCGCTAGCCCTGATGGGCATGCAGAGGACTATCTCGGTGGCACATAAAAAGTGGTTCAATCTAGTTAGCCTTCATCAAAAAGGGCATTTCAGCAGAATTTCAAGAATAGCATGGTTTTTAACAGGTGCTATGAAAGAGGCCTCACAAAGGAAAGGAAAAATATATGGCAAGGTACTGAGCTGTGAACATGCATAACGGAATCACAAAAAGGCAGAGTTGGAGAATAAACTACGAATGAAGGCTTTATCAGATTGGGGAGGGCTTTGAACACCTAGCTAAGAAGTTGGACTTCATTCCATAGGCAATGAGGAGTTATTACAGGTTTTTAAATAAATGAGCTATAAAAAGCAAGATAAAATTTAGGAAGAAAAGTATCAGTGTGAAGAATTTCTTGAATAAGAGAAAGTATGTTGGCAGAGAAAAGAAGGAGGGAGCTGCTGTGATTTATCTGGGCAAGGAAATGTTAGAACCTGAATTATGGAAGAGCCAGTGAGCGTGAAAATGAAGGAAGATATTTTAGAGACTTCTGCATATAGAATACAAATATTGCTTGATAAGTAATTAGATATGGGAAATAAAGAGAGGCACCAATATTTTTTGATAGAGTGACTGGGAAGTTGGTAATAGCATTATTGAAGTAGAAAATTCAAGTAGAAGTACATGTTTGGAAATGAAGGCACATTTTGTACTTTTTGAGTTTGAGGTGCTGTGACACAGTGTGAGAGATGTTAGAAGGCAACTGGAAATAAAGACGTCAAGTCAGAAAGAAGGTTAGAGCTGGAGATTTAGAAATCATTAGATTTCTCAGGGAGAAAACGTGGACGGGTATATAAAATTATGTGAGAAAAGATCCAAAAGTAATTCAAAAAGTAGAGTTCAAAACCAAAAGAATCCAGAGTCATTGAAGTGAAAGAACGAAGGACTTTAAGAAGAAAGGTGTGGTCCCCACCTAACAGGCTGCAGAAGGAGCAAGAAAGAAGGAAGATGAAGAGCATTTGCCCACTAAAAGCTCAATCTGCCCATTTGACTTTAACCAAAAGCTTGCAACTTTTAAAAAATCACAATGCATACATAGATACTTTCAAGAGTTCCCCCCCCCACCGCCCCCAGGACTAGGGCCAATTAACACACTAGTTGTAAAACTAGATATTATAGAAATCTGGTACAGTAAGAATTATCATGTATATTTCTTAAATCCCAACTTCTCTCTCTAATATTATTTTTCTAGTTTTTCTCTCCCCAAATTACCTTTGTTTCCAACAGAAAGTGACATTCGGGATTCGGGTGTGTTTTTTTTTTTTTTTAGCCTTTCACTTTTAGGTATTTTTCTATTTTTAGAAATATTTTAGTCTGGGTGCAGTGGCTCATGCCTATAATTCCAGCACTTTGGGAGGCCAAAGCAGTTGGATCACTTGAGCTTAGGAGTTTGACACCAGCCTGGGCAACATAAAGAAACTCGTTTCTACAAAAAATTTAAAAATTTGCCAGGTGTGGTGGTGTGCACCTGTGGTACCAGCTACTCAGGAGGCTGAGGTGGGAGAATCGCTTGAGCCCGGGAGGTCGAGGCTGCAGTGAGCTGAGATCATGACACTGCACTCCAGCCTGGGCAACAGAGTGAGACTATGTCTCTCTCTTATCAGATTTCATATATATATATATATATAGAGAGAGAGAGAGAGAGAGAGAGAGAGAGAGAGAAGAGGTAGATATATTTATATAAATTTATATTTAAATTTTTATAATATATAATAAATATATTAAATATATATATATATAGAGAGAGAGAGAGAGAGAGAGAAACCTCTTCCTTTCTGAGGAAGGGGTCCCTGGATTCAGGTTTTCAGCTGCCACAAAAATATATATATAATAAATATATCTATACTTTGTTTACAGAGCGCTTATGTATAAATTATAATTTTAAATAGCTCTTATTTGA
The DNA here is from genome assembly GCF_028858775.2 of Pan troglodytes. Lineage (NCBI taxonomy): Eukaryota > Metazoa > Chordata > Mammalia > Primates > Hominidae > Pan > Pan troglodytes. Next base: position 109,712,285 of record NC_072401.2, on the reverse strand, counting down.
GAAAACTATAATTACTTAATGAGAGAGAATTCAAAATTACTTCAGAAAACAGACAAAAAGGCCTTCGATTTCTCCCTGTTCTGGAAGCTCAGCAATGGGAGGAAATCCACGGAGAGGAAAATGAGAACTCCTTGGTGGATAGATACTTCTTACTTAGATAGGAAAATGTTGCAGACCACCAAAATGGCTTGGCTGAAAAGATCCTCATGGTGGTCCACACAAGCTTTCTGTAGAAGTAAGAGGATGAGGTCCTGGTGTCAGGAACTGTCCTTTTGGATAGACGAGCACCACAGGTAGTTGCACTGGAGTTAAAGGTGGAGGAACAAGGCCTGGACACCAAGATGAGAATCTAATAAGAGAGAAAGGAAGAGGTTTCCCTGATGACAGCTGACCTTCTGCAGAGGACCGTGCTGGACTACTCTCAGCTGGGTACTCTAATGCAAGAAGCTACCAGTGATTTCATAGGCTTGATTTTTGTCCTAGTGACTCTACATTTCCAGAAATGTCAGCCCTCAATCTACCTAGAGCTAACTATTTAGACTTCTTTGTTTAGGTTTGTTCTGTTTTGTTTTTTACTATAAAATCTATTTCACTCTGAAGTATAAGAATTGGTTAAATGGAATTAACTTTTACCAGTCACCCACCTCTGTTCAAGCTGTTCCTGATCACTCATTATTAAGGCTGACACCTTTTAAGGATGAATTGAGGTCACTAAATGTTTATCTAAGTTTAAACATCTCAAGAATTTTACATTTTCTCTCAAATACTTTAGAAAGTTGCATAGCAAGGTGTTTACCCTTTCTCACAGCTAACTTCTTTTTTTTTTCCTCTTTTTTTTTTAATTATACTTTGAAGTTCTAGGGTACATGTGCACGACGTGCAGGTTTGTTACGTATGTATACATGTGCCATGTTGGTGTGCTGCACCCATTAACTCGTCATTTACATTAGGTGTATCTCCTAATGCTATCCCTCCCTCCTTCCCCCACCCCACGACAGGCCCCAGTGTGTGATATTCCCCTTCCTGTGTCCAAATGTTCTCACTGTTCAATTCCCACCTGAGTGAGAACATGCAGTGTTTGGTTTTCTGTCCTTGTGATAGTTTGCTCAGAATGATGGTTTCCAGCTTCATCCATGTCCCTACAAAGGACATGAACTCATCCTTTTTTATGGCTGCATAGTATTCCATGCTGTATATGTGCCACATTTTCTGAATCCAGTCTATCATTGATGGGCATTTGGGTTGGTTCCAAGTCTTTGCTATTGTGAGTAGTGCTGCAATAAACATACATGTGCATGTGTCTTTATAGCAGCATGATTTATAATCCTTTGGGTATATACCCAGTAATGGGATGGCTGGGCCAAATGGTATTTCTAGTTCTAGATCCTTGAGGAATCGCCACACTGACTTCCACAATGGTTGAACTAGTTTACAGTCCCACCAACAGTGTAAAAGTGTTCCTATTTCTCCACATCCTCTCCAGCACCTGTTGTTTCCTGACTTTTTAATGATCACCATTCCTACTGGTGTCTCACAGCTAACTTCCAATTGAGTGAAAACTTTTGCTCCAAAAAAATTACCCAAAATCTAAGGATTGCTGCCCATGCCACCATTTCCAAAAGAAATCTGCAGTAATGAGGTCCCTGGATTCAGGTTTTCGGCTGCCACAATCTCATACAGCTTCTGCAGGAGAAGCCTGAACAAATCTAAAGCAGTTCACAGCCTCTTTGTGGCTATGATGACCAAATAGAGCTGCTTCTGGTTGCCAGTGTCCTAGGAGTCACAACAAACAAGTAGGACACTCCACACAATTCAACCTGGTTCCCAAACTGCTCCCAGTAAATAGGAAAGTGCATCAGTTAAGTTGTTCAATGGCAAAGGAGAGGCACATCCAAGGCGGAGCTGTTCAATGCTCTCTTTCGTTCCTTCCTCCCTCCTCTTTCCCTCCTTCCTATCTTCCTTCCTCCCTCTCTCTATGTGTTTGTCTTTCTCTCTCTTCCCCCCTCCTCAACTTTATTAAGGGACAGACATAGAATAAGCTGCCCATATTTAAGCATACAATTTGATGAGCTCTGACATAGGTATATAGGTAGAAACCCATCATTGCAATCAAGGTAACAGACATTTCCGTCACCCCAAATTGTTTCTTTGTGGCCTTTTGTAATTCATTCCTCCCCCTCCCTCTCTCTGCAGACAACCACTGATGTGCTTTCTGCCACTATAGATTTGTTTATATTTTCTAGAATTTTATATAAATGGAATCATGCAGTATCCACTGCTTTTTGTCTAGCTTCCTTCAGCCTACAGATTTTTAGATTCATCCATGTTATTCTGTGTATCAATACTTCATTCCTTTTATAGTAGTATTTTAGTATCTTGATATACCATAATTGGCTTAACTATTCACCTATTAATGAGCCCAGTTCTACAAATAAAGCTACTATGAACATTTATATACAAGTGGAAATGTTGTCCCAAGACTCATTAATACTGTTTGGGTATTTTCTTTCACTTTTTTCTTTATTTTGTTTTCCTTATTGTTTTTTCAGTCTTTTTTCTTTGTGTGCTTCATTTGAGATAGCTTCTATTGCTATGCCTTCAAAATCACTAACCTTTTCTTCTGCAGTGTCTAATCTCCTATTCATCCCATCTGGTATATTTTTCATCTGAAGCATTGATTTTTCATCTCTAGAAGTATCATTTTGGTCTTTTTAAATATCTTTCAGGTATTTCCTTATCATGATCATGCTTTCCTATATTTTTTTGAACATAAGAAGTGTATTTATAATAGCTCTTTTAACATCCTTATCTACTACATTTATGATTCATGTCATTTCTGTGTCTGTTTCTGTTGACTGATTCTTCTCCTCACTATATTATGTGTTTTCCTACTTCTTTGCTTGCCTGGTAATATTTTATTAGATACCAGACATTGTGAATTTTGGGCTGTGGGGTAATACATTTCTTTTGTTATCGTGTTTAAGTATTCTTGAACATTCTTCTGAGACAGATAAGTTACTTAGAAACAGGTTTGTTAGGCAGATCTAGAACAGCATTTAGTGTAGAGCTTGACTGCACTACTAAGAAAATGCCTTTGTGAGATCTCTACTCAATGCCTTATGTGTTAAGAGGTCTTTCCACTTTGAATGGTGGGAAGATGAACAATTTCTGACTTTGAGTGAGCTCCAGGGATTGTTCACCTGCTTCTTCCCACTGATTCCTTCCCTGGGCACAGAACTTTCCTTACATACATGCACTGATCAGTAATTAGGTAAAGACTTGGGGTACCCTCTGCATATCTCCAGAGCATTTTCTCTGTGACTGTCTCCTGTTTGTATTCTGCCCTGTGAATTCTAGCCACCTTGGTCTCCTCAAGCTACAGACTCTTTCTCCTCATCGCAGGGAGGATTGCACTGCAGCCTGAAAACATTCACCAGGCAGCATCTGGGCCAATCATAGAGCTCACCTCATTTGTTTCCCTTCTCTTACAGATCACTGTTCTGTACTATCTATTTTTAAATAACATGATTGTTCCACATATTTTTGTCCTTTTGTTAAAGTTGTTTAAGGCAGAAGGGTAAACCCAGTCCTTGTTACTCCATCATAGCTCAATGCAAATAGCTGATTCAGGGGATTTAATGCCAGCTTCAGAATTCTAAATTATCATTTCTAAGGGTTAATGTTGAATAGTTGTTACAAATTTCTCAGTCCAACCCAGAGCCACATATGTGGACTAAGTGAATTCAGTGTTCCTTATATGAGTCCTATTTTCATTCCCATAAATCATGGTTCTAAGTATTATTGTGTTTTACACCACCATTTTCAGATTCAAGCCCAATGATCTATTGCTATTTCCTCTCTAGCTGTGTGCGTGTGTGAGTGTTTGGGAGGTGTTCCTGTAAACACACAGCATATATATTTTATATCCAGCTATGTGCCTGGATTTAGGCTTAAAAGAAAACTTATAAGTACACCTTGTTTAATGTCCATAAACAGGAAATAACTACTTGTGAATTCATTAATTAGAATCCTGTTTATGCAAGTATTGTAAAGGATAATCCTTTGTTTGCATGAGTGAGGTCCTGCTGTCGGTATGGAAAAAATATGGAGTGATGTCCTGCTAAAGAACCACCTGGGAGCTTCACTGTATAGCCAGCCAGTCTCTCTCAAGAGCCCTCTGCACTACCCATATCCTAAGATTAGGTGTTACTCTCAAAGGCTAATTAGCTCCTAGCTGGACTAGAGCCTTGCATGCGAATCAGTGGCCCATTGACCTGCCCCCTTCCTTTGACTCTGTTCCTAGAGCCGCCTTGGCAGGCTGCCCAGACCCTTGACAGCTCAAGTTTCAGCCCACCTTGTTTCTCATGCCTGACTGAACCCAAGGCCATTCGCCTTTCCTTGACGTTTGGTATAAACTTTCTAGGCTCCTGTCTGCCTGTCCACCTGGCCATTGCTTGGCTTGATGCCCAGCATATACTAAAAGCAAAAGGCAGTATACAGGAATCTACTTGTTTCCTCTGAACTGCACAAAGTCAGCCAGCAGTCAAGAGAGATGAATATGGTACATATTTATAAAGTTAAGTGAACCAATGACACAGCTACAATATTAATGCAATTCAACAGAACATTTCTTAAGCTAAGCACTATGCAGAGGTCTGTAAGACAAGTTGAATAAGATATTACATTAGCCTTGATGATGGGGCCTCACCCTCTAGCACGGGAGACAGGCAAGAAAACAGATTATAATATACCACTGAGGGGACCACAACTTCTGTGTGCCTTTCTAGTTTCTAATTCACTACATATATATATATATATATGTTTGTACAACAGACTATGTTACTACTTGATGACACTGACACCGTGCCCAGACTGACATCTACCAACAGTTTATATGTCGGTGTTTCTAACTAAATTGTAAATTCCCAAAGAACATGGGTCATATCTTATTCCTCCCTTGTCACTCCCAGTGACCAATATAAATTTCCCTTGAATTGAAATACATGCGATTCATATACAAGGGTTTACTACAAAGTAATACACTCATCATACAAGCAACACATAATAAACTAAAGCACACTTCTTGATAAATAGTAATGATCCTAACTTAAGAAAATGTAGATTGTCACAGTTCACAATGGGAAGTGCTATAAAGGCTAACAAAGTAAACGCATTAAAGGTGTTCATTGTTCACCTTCCGGCAAGTTGCATCTTTAATGAATATATGTATGTGACCAGGTTACATCCACATATAAGCAACTCTAGCACTGCCAGCACCACACATTTGGGTGACTGATAAGATGGCAACTAGAATTCATATTTTCAAACAAGAAAAATCCTAGATCCCGCCACTGTTACTATTTTCTGGTTCTTTGGACATGACTTCAGCTACCATACCTTTATCCTTGCCTGGAGGAGAGAGGATAACTCCAGATAGTTTTGTGCCTAGGCAGCAGTGGTAAGGGTTTAGCTAGCAGTCAAGGAGAGGCAGGAGTTTGGGGTGGGGGGAGTCAGGCCAACTCTGGTTAGGACTCTTCCAAGTGACAAAAAGCCAGACTCAAGCTGCTAGAGCAGTAAATAAATAATAAATGGAAAAATGTTCATGCTTCAGGCACAGCCAGACTCAGGGGGCTCAAACAGTGTCATCAGAACCCTGTCTCTTCATCACGTGGTTCTACTCTCCTCCATGCTGGATTCATTCTCAGCCTGCATTCAGCTCATTGAACAATTCTACCTTTGGTAGAAGCTGAAAGCATATTTTCCAAAAATTTCTTAACATGGCATTTGATAATAAATAAAGTATAAATGAAACTGTTTAACCACTCTTTGCTTTAGTAGGCTGCAATGTCAATCTCATTGACAACTAAAAGAATTAAAACACGATCTAACCAAGAGAGGGCTGGCACCTTCTATTTTGGCACTCCCTGAACTCAATGGTGGTCAAGTCTTATAAACGCATACTATGTTATACAAAATGATGGATACACAGTTCTGTAAGTCTGTTTATGGATCTGAACCTTAATAAGCAATACTTTCACAGTTTATCTCTCAAAGTTCATGATAGGATTTATAATCCAGTTTGTGTGTGTGTGTTTTGGAGTTTGTTTGTTTGTTTGTTTGTAGACAGGATCTCACTCTGTCACCCAGGCTGGAGTGCTGTGGCCCCATCATAGCTCACTGCAGCCTCGACTTCCTTGGCTCAAGTGATTTTCCGACCTCAGCCTCCCAAAGTGTTGGGCTTACGGGCCTCAGCCACTGTACCCAGGCTATAATCCAGTTTTTAATTACATTTTATATCCTCAGTTTTCCATTTGTCATGGTAAAATAATATCATTCAGTTCTTGCTCTTGTCTCTGCATTGGCCTGGCTTACCATGCATAATTTGCAAGGTCAGATTATGTTTGTTCAAGTATTTTTCTCCAGGAGAGTGCTTGATCAGAAGTAGGTGAATAATACATATATTTTAAATGAATGGCCTGCATCTTCAACAGTCTGTCAGCCCCTGCCATGTGCTAACTTTGCCACTCCCTGTATGCCTGCTTGCTGACTCATCCAACACATATGGATCATATGCAGTGTGTGTGTGTGTCTGTGTGTGTGTAAATTAAGGTATAACTTACATATAGTAAAGTGCACCCATCTCAAGTGTACAGCTTGATGAATTTCTACCAAGTGAATAGACTTGTGTGACCATCAACAAGCTCAAACATTTCCCAGAAAGCTTCCTTATGCCCCCTTCCAGCCAATATCAGTAGTCAGATAACTATTATTCCAACCTCTATCACTGTAGATGAGCCTGTTTTTGAACTTCAGATAATAAAATCATACAGCCTATCAGTTATCTTTGCTGCATAACAAACCACTCTGAAACTTAGTCACTTAAAACAACCACAATTTTATTTCCCCACACTTCCTTGGGTTAGCAATTTGGCTTGGGCTCAGCTAGCCAGTTCTTCTGTTTGTCTCACTTTGGGTCACTCACATGGCTGCAGCATCTGGCAACTCAATTTGGTGCTTTAAGATCTGATGGGGCCCAAATAAATATCTTTCAATCAGCTTCAAACTGAAAACAACCCAAATGCTGTTTTTGTGGGCTGTCAATTGTGCTCTATGTCTTTAGCAGGGTGGCCTGGGCTTTATCACATGGCATCCATGTTCCAACAGAGTGAGAGCGGCAAGCCTCTAAGGCCTAGGCTGAGAAGTCACACAATGTCACTTCCTTCACATCGTGTTGATTAAAGTAAGTCACAAAACAACCTGCATTCAAGGGGCAAGTAAACAGACCTGGTCTCCTGAGAAGAGTAATTGCAAAATATATGAAGACATTTTTGATTCACCACATACAACATGCACTATTTTGTGCCTAACTTCTTTCAGCCAACTTCCTGTCTGTGAGATTCATACACAAGATTGTGTGTACTAGTAGTTCATTCTTTTGTATTGCTGTGTAGTATCCTATTATATGAAAACACTTCAAACCATTTATCTATTCTACTGGTGGTGGACATTTGGGTTGTTTTCAGTCTGAGGCTATTCTAAACAAGGCTGCTGTGGATATTCCTGTTCATGTCTTTTGGTGGACACAGGCACTCATTTTTATTGGGTATATACCCAGGAGTGAATTTATTGGATCATGAGGTATGTGTATGTTTAGCTTTAGTTGTACTGAAAAATATTTTTCCAAGTGGTTACTGCAAAGTGTTTTGGTCTAGAAGTTTCACAGTGGCTTTGGAGACTATTTCAACACTGCTACCCATGTGTCTTCTTGGGTTCTCAAACAAAACTATGGATTGTTTTTCTTCTGTCGGGGACCCCTGTTACTCCTTTAATGATAAAATGATTTCGACATAGCCATTTCTTAATTTATTTGATCCTAACCAAATTTCCTTGAGCATAAAAATATCAATCTTTTTTTCCAAATTGTGCAGAAATATATGACAAATCTAGTCAGTGTAATTGACAAAGTATGCAGCAGCTGACTCAAACAGACATGATGAGAATCACACCAACACCAAAGTAGGAGAGGAGGGGAAAGGGAAGGAAATTACTGTTTACTGGAGACCTCCTGTATGACAAGGAAGCACTGTGCTATGTACTCTGCCTATGGAATCTCATTTAATCACAACAATATAGTGAGGCTGGCTTAATGATTCCCATTTTGTAGATGAGTAAGTGAGACTCAAAGAAGCAACCTAAAATCACACTCATTTGCCAAGTGGCAAAGTCTAAATCTAAGTTTTCATATGTAATACCTAGCACTGTATCATATCATTGTGAAATAAATATCTCTGAGATGACCAAGATTGATGAATTGTAGCAGATCAGGCTGAAACTAATTGCTTGATTAGAATGTGAATATATTGAGGCTCAGAGAAAGCCAAAATGACAGGTGCTACAAATTCCTCAGCAAGTCCTCAAAACACAAACTAAAAATGTCTCATACTTTGGTTTGAATAACTTTTCAAACCAAATTTCCTTCACCTATCTCAGGTCCCAGAGGGTGAATAGCATCTTCAACCTGCCCAGGAGTGAGAAGCATTGTGTGGTTGAAATAACCCAGGGTTCAAGGAAAGCATATCTGAGTCCACATTCATGTGATCTATTTCCTCACGGTATTCTCCCAGTTCTAAATTCTGTCATGCCCCTAGATTGTAGCCTTTTAAGCTCCTTGATGAAACTCTCCATGCCTTGTTGGAGTCCCTATTCCCACCTTCACCATTTACCCCTCACTCACTCTAACCCCAGGCATTGGATGAGTTTGTCTCTCTCCTGTGCACACTACACAATGACCGCGTAAGCCCTACTGCCTTTGCTCAGTCCTTTCACTGGGCAAAACACAACCCATCCTAACATATACATGGGGCATGATTGCCATTTTTTTTTTAAGACAGGATCTCACTCTGTCTCTCAGGTTGGAGTGCAGTGATGCAATCCCAGCTCACTGCAACCCCTTCCTCCCAGGCTCAAGTGATCCTCCCACCTAGGCCTCCTGAGTAGCTGGGACTACAGGCACACGCCACCATGCCCAGCTAATTTTTTTATTTTTTGTAGAGACAAGGTCTCACTAGTTGCCCAGGGTGGTCTCAAACTCCTAGACTCAAGTGATCCGCCTTCCTGCCTCGGCCTCCCAAGGTGCTGGAATTACAGGAGTGAGCCACCGCGCCTGGCCGATTGACAATTTAAGAGTATTTAGTCTGTGCTTCCTAAAGTTTTGCCACATTAGGAAAACACTTGGTCTGCCTTGTATGCTATCAAAACAATGTGCCTCTACACACAACTGTTAATTCCGCCATACTTCCACACATACACACGCATGTGCGTACACACACATTAACACATACACACATTAACACATACACAACATGCAACCCTCTCTTCATGGAAGATAACCGATGTTCTTGTCCTTTTCAGTCTGTTACTAAAGAAGGCATTTTTCTTCTGTCAAAGTTGAATAGGTTCCATAATTACGTAGGCCTTTCTTAAGAAAGAAAAAACAAACGAATAATCAATGCATGCTGCAATTGCCTCAGTCTGTGAGGTGCTTTTCGAGGCTGGGGTTCACTGTGTGGCTTTGAAGTTCACTCACCCCAGGCTAACCAAAAATGAATGTCCTTCTCCTGATAACTACCTAAAAGAACACAGGACCTGAAATGTTCTGAATTCTTAGAACTTTTACCCCTGGGTGACACCTAGGAAGTGTCTGTGAAAAAGCAACACTATGTGGGGATTTATTTTTGGAGTCTGGAAGTGTGATGATTAAGGGGACAGGCTCCGGACATTTGAATCCTAAACCTGCCACTGGCCAATAATGGGGAGGTTACTTCACTTTCTAGAAGACAGAAATGGTATTAATTGATTTCATATTACTGCCGTGGGACTCAGAGAGAGAATTCATGGAAAGTGCTTCGTACAGTGCTTAGCACATAATAAGACCTCAATACATGTTAGCTATGACTACTTCTGCAACCTCAGTCAGCATCACCATTTCATCTTCAGCCTGTCTCCCAATCTCCTTCCTCCTCCTAATCCTGAAATATTGCCCTAGATGGAAATAGTCACCATCATCTTCACTTTGTACACTCTCATTCTGATCTGACTCAACCCAAACCTTCTCCACAAGACAAATACCTGAACCCCTATTGGGCTGTTTCGCCATGTCCTGGGAACCTCTGTTCTAATGTAAACACACACCCTCTTTGTCCATTCTCCTTAATATTGGCTTATCCCTGAGGATACCATTTCCCTCATAACCCTTCCCCATGGTAACCACTCATCTTACAATCCATTGTCCTGTGAGGTGAGCATGCTCCAGTCACAATCAGCCTTCTCCCCACATCTGCTTACCCCTGAAATCAAGGCCATCCATATATAGCACCTTTTTCCATTTTCGTTGCTGCCATGTATCTTAGCTATTTCATAAATTATACTTGGTTCAAATTTTGTTCTTATTTATGTATTTAATAATTATATAGCATTAATGGGTGCATGAAATTCTGCACCAGGCACTGGGGAAATAAGACTTTATTCAGGTTATAGAGGAAATACCAGGTGAGCAGGAAGAAGGCAGACATAAAAAGAAGATAACCATACAATTAGCTTAATCAAGGAGATAAGTACTGGTATAGTGGAAGCTCAAACCCTGTAGGTACCTCAATATCCATATGTCAATTCTTCCTCACATTTTCTCGATCATCTCAACTATTCTACTTGACCTTCCTGTAAAGAGACTCTCAATTTAGATCAGATGATCTGTAACTTAGAACTGCACACTTCTAAGATCTAAAACTCAAATTCCCTCTCTTTGCTCATAACCTCCAATCCCCATTAAACTTGCTGTCTGCTCTCATTTTCCTTCTATTCCTAAAACATTCCCCATTCTCACTATTCATTGGTCCTTTTGAGACCTTTTCACAATCTCTATTTATTGCTATTAATTCTACTAGCCCAAGCTCTCTAGCGTTATTCACCTTAACAATTCCTAAACCTGGGTCTTCATCTATACTCAAGTTTCCTCCTAAGGTACTAACCATTACTGGAGACACTAAAATTTTTTTTAATCTTTAAAAGCTGAATAGCTCCACTAAAATTCATATATCCAATTTCATCCTTCCCCTTTTCCTACTCAACAGTTTTTTTAACTCAATAATTCTCAGTCACATTCCCTACAAAGCCAATTCTACATAATTCCCTTTCTTCAAATCCTCCTACCACCTTGCCTCAGGTCAAGATATAGCTCTTTCAACTTCCCCAGTTTCTCCTCAAAATATCTTTAAATTTTTTTCCATTTCTCTTCTTTCCTTCCCAGCACAGAGAATGGTTCCCGCTTTCCATACCTTATCCATCCCATTCCCCTTGAGCATCCCTATCAGCTATCAGTCCACAGGACTGTTCCCTTTCTCCTTCTCCACTGAGTCTTCCCTCTCAGCCAATAAGCAAGCTCAAACCTCCCTTCCTATCCTAGAAGAGCACTCTCTTCATCATACTACTCCTTAAGCTATCATGCATTCTCTCTTCTTCTCTTCACTGCCAACTTCTTAAAAGAAATCTACTCTGCTGAATTCTACTTTCTGACCACCCACTCCTGCCTCATGGTTTTGCAATCTAGCTTCCAGCTTTGTGGTCTAGTAACAGTGCTTTAGCATGACCACTGAGGAAAATACAGGATACTAGAAGGATCACTTGAAACCAAGGTTGAAATAGAACAGAGTTAGGCCTTGTCAGTGGAATTCTTACAAGAATTAACCAACACCCAATTCTCACAGTGCTGTGTTGTTGATTTTAAAAGGAAAAAAGTGTTCTTAATTATTTTTCTGAAAGAGGAAGAAACTCCAGGATGTAAATTACAAATCATATGGCTCTTTTTCCTCTTCCCTCCAATACCCTAGAGCATAGCGACAATATATGATGATTTATATAACTATCTTGATTTATAATGAGTAACGCAGTACTCTTTTACTTGTTAAGGTAGTTCCCAGGAATGGTAACATGGTTTGGCTCTGTGTCCCCAGCCAAATCTCATCTTGTAACTCTCATTATTCCCATGTGTTGTGGGAGGGACTCAGTGGAAGATGATTGAATCATGGGGGTGGGTCTTTCCTGTGCTGTTCTCGTGATAGCGAATGGGTCTCATGAGATTGGATGGTTTTAAAAACAGGAGTTTCTCTCCTCTCTCTTTGCCTGCTGCCATCCTCGTAAGATGTGACTTGCTTCTTCTTGCCTTCCACCATGATTGTGAGGCCTCCTCAGCCATGTGGAACTGTAAGTCCAATAAACCTCTTTCTTCTGTAAATTGCCCAGTCTTGGGTACGTCTTTATTAGCAGTGTGAAAACAGACTAATACAAATGGTAATGAGTTAATTTAACGAATACTTCCACTAAGCCAGGAAAATAAATAATTAAAATTTGGAAAAACATATCTAACGTGAAGATATAATATGTTGATCATTTCTAGCCCTTGCAAACAAGGACCAAGATACACACCCTTCTAACTAAGAATAAAATTCAATATTAATTTTCTGTTTTAGTGAGTTTGGGGAGGTTTGTACATGTAGCTGGTTCCATCCAAGCCTTTACTGTGACTCACTTTCACTAGGATTCTGCTGACAATTACCTCTAATGCATTCTTGTCTTGCAAAGTGTATCATTACTCCTGCCTTGACATATCTATCTTAGTGTCATCATCAATTAACCCCATGCTTGCCAGTTTCACAATATAGGATGCTTTATAATTATTATAATGACATTCAATCATAATATAAGAATCAACTGAACCTTCAGAACACTGAGGGTGTGGGCTGTTTGCCTGGTATCCCCATGTTTTAGACAACTAAGGACTTTTTTATTTTTGCCTTCTTCTCTATGCCTCATGCTATGTAGGTTGATATCTGAAAGCATCTACAGAGTGAGTCTTTCTGTCACTTTAAACAAATTTCAAAAGCATTGATGTATAATTATTTTAGAAAAAAAGGTGAGAAGAAGGTATGATTTGGAGAGTGTTAATACTCATAATCCTTGGTTCATAGATTTTACACCTTAGAGTGCTCCTTCTATGGGTACTTTCTTTCTTCTTTTTTCTTTTCTTTTCTTTTTTTTTTGAGATAGAGTTTTGCTCTTGTTGCCCAGGCTGGAGTACAATGGCGCCAGCTCAGCTCACTGCAACCTCTGCCTCCCAGGTTCAAGTGATTCTCCTGCCTCAGCCTCCCGAGTAGCTGGGATTATAGGCATGAGTCCCACGCCCAGCTAGAGATGGGGTTTCACCATGTTGGTCAGGCTGGTTTTGAACTCCTGACCTCAGGTGATCCACCTGCCTCGGCCCCCCAAGGTGCTGGGATTACAGGCATGAGCCACTGTGCCCAGCCTATGGGTACATTTTTAAGTAGAAGGAGCTCATTGGCAGGGCGCGGTGGCTCATGGCTGTAATCCCAGCACTTTGGGAGGCCAAGATGGGCAGATCACGAGGTCAGGAGTTTCAGACCAGCCTGGCCAACAAAGTGAAACCCAGTCTCTACTAAGAATACAAAAAAAAATTAGCCAGGTGTGGTGGCAGCTGCCTGCAGCCCCAGCTACTTGGGAGGCTGAGGCAGGAGAATAGCTTGAACCCAGGAGGCAGAGGTTGCAGTGAGCTGAGATCACGCCACTGCACTCCAGCCTGGGTGACAGAGTGAGACTCCATAAACAAAAAAAAAAGTAGAAGGAGCTCATTACAGTGACTATTCACCGTCATATAATTAAGCAGGAAATAGGGCTGAATGCTATTTGCCAGTACCTAAAAAACACAAGAGAAAGACAGCCAAGTTACATGGAGGCTATCCCCTCTACTGTAAGATCATGAAAGTAGAAAAGTACAGATAGCCAGAACTATCTCTTAGTTTCAATAATCTAAGAATACACAGTTGAGAAATTCTGCTTACTTTTATGTTTCACCAAGAGTATATTCAGTTAAGAAACTTAATTGTTAACTATGGAACAATAATGCACCTTTCCATGGCTATTTTCTGGCAAGTAAAGTCAGAAGCCTAAGGTAAAACTCCTCTACACCATAATTAAAGCTGGAATACATCTTATCCTTTGTCCAGCACAGCTTACTTATGCAATGTCATTCACATACCAAAGGGAATTCTAGTTGCAATGAAATACAAGCCACAGGGACACTATAGAAATTTCCCACAATTATTTGTTCCAAAGTAAATACATTTCCTTTGATTTTGACAAAACCATAAAACACAGAAGTGTATTGTGAGCCTCTATTTAGCTGTATGTTTACCAATACCCTGGAGGCTTTACTCTTTGAAACACAACTAAATTACATCATGCTATTTCATCTCTCTTCACTTGGCATGCATATATGTTATATCTAACAAACATCAGCAGGGCAAAACAATGAACTAATTCATGAATCAAGATTCTGTTTTATAGTTCACTTGTGAGGGATAATCGTGACTTAGCTTAAATGATACTCCATACCTTGATTAAGATTTCAAACTATGAACGTGTTGACTGAGCCTGGGTCCCTGATATAACACACAGAAAACATAGAACATTCATATTATCTTTGCTGAAGGACCCTAAAGGTTTTAGCTCATATACGGCATATGAACAAACAACTCAGTATACAGAAGACCGCCATCCTGAATTTTATCACTGCTTGGCCATAACAACAGTAACTCTATTTTCACTGAACTTTGTTTTCTCTTCCAATTAAAAAGGCTTCCAAATGTTCGAGTCTCTGTAACTCAGGCTTCCACAATCAGATAATTACTTCAAGGGAGCACTCTGTCTTCAATTTAGATGGCCACCTTTTTTCTCTCTTCATCTATTTTATTAGATAGTGGGTTAGATGAGATTATAAAAATAGCACTAAATGTTCACAAATCACATAACTGAAGAAGTCTCACTACTTTATAGTTTCTATTTGTGGTTACCCTTTTATTTATTTATTCATTCAGTAAATACTGAGCATCTAAAATACTCCAGGCACTAACATTTCAAGAAACAATACAGAAGGACCTTGGAGTTCCATGCCCTCCTTTATTGTGGTTTGTTCATGTCCATTCTCATGAGCACATCTTAGCTTTATTACCACCTGGAATTGGGCCATTCTGAACTCATAAATGCAAACTACATCTTCCTATCTGTGCCTCTCTTCTTTTCCTTTACTCTTTATAAACCTATCCTTTCATAGCACTGACACCTTTAGTTCCTCATCACTTGGATGTCTCCACACATACCTGGGTTCAGACACCAGCTCACTTAGAGCCCAAAGTTATTAACAGTTAATCACTCTATCAACACTCTAGCCAGTAGGCTTCTTTCTGGCCTCCTTTGTCATCTCACTGCCTTCACCATAACCATCCCTAGCTCAGGTCAACCAAGCTGGACCCGCAGAAGCTGCAGTGGAATGGCATGGCCCCAAACAAAGTCCTGGCCCTTGGAGTCAGTCTGTGGTTTGTAGCTGCTTCTGTCACTTGCTAGCTATGTGACTTATATTAAGTGATTAACCTCCATAAGCCTCAGTTTCTTCATCCAAATGATGGAGATAATGACACCTTCATCACAGGCTTCTTGCAAAGAATATAGAACAGGCAACTGAAGCATGTAGCATAGATCCTTGCATATAGCAGGCATGAATAAATAGCAATTAGCATTATTTTTCCTACATCTTGTTCAGGACTGCTTTCTGGAGAAAATTGCATATTCATGTTGCTGGGCTCCATTATAAATTTATGAGCTCCAATCTCAGCTGGGCCCTCAAGGGTTTCTCATCTGCTCCATTTCCGTTCTCCATACAAGCTGTTCCAAACCTTTACCACTTTCCTCAAGGGTCCTCCCAGCTCCCTGCTTCCCTCACTCTCAGCAGGTGGTCTAACCTCCCCCTTCCCTGAGATAACAGGTGTCTGTGAGCAAGTACAACTTCCCCTTCGGTCCTGACTTCTCCAATCAGCTCTATATTCACGCCTCTTCTTCCACTTCATGCTTCTCTCAGACAAGAGGTATCCCTGCTCATTTGATCATTACCTAAATGATTCAGGAAGCATTTATTGGGAAGTATTTATTGACTGTATATCAGGCCACAGCTGGGTGCAAGCCTGCCTTCAAACAACTATACTGTAAAGGATGAGACAGATCAGTAAACAAATAGGAACTAAACAGTGGGACTCCTGCTCCAATTGATGTAAAAACAGGTACTAGCCAGGACTTAGAAGGTCAGCCAGGACAGCTTCCCATGGGAGACTGCATCTGAGCTAAAAGCTGAAGGAATAATAGCAGCCAGGTTGTGGGGAAGGGGAGGAAGTTTAAGTTAAAGAAAGTGTAGTGTACAAAATTATGGAAATGTGGAAGAGCCAGGTGGTGGCCCTGGATTTCATTACAGATGTAGGAAACATGGAGCAGCACAGCAATTGGATGTAACAGCAAGGCTCAATGCTCAGTTCATGGCATCAAGGGTTAGTGTCTTGGAGAAGCCAGACAGACCCTCTTGCCTTGCTCCAATCCAAGGCATCTCATGTTATAGAGGATGATCAGGAAAACCCCTAATTGGGGCTTAATGCCCTGTGCTGGACATTATGGCTTTCCTGCACATGACTCAGGTGGGACGAATAGATTTTGACCATGAGCTTTAAGAAAGGTAGGCCAAAGTCCCTGTACCATTTTCTGTCTGCACTGAAGGAAATTGTAGTTAAAACCATTTTTGTTTAGAAATCCTGTTTGCTTCCTTTTTTGCTATGTGTACCTTCATACATAGATTTGAGAGGAACTTGTTCTTTTGTATCCCAAATAAGGCAAAAGGAAGTTATAAATAACCTTCAAATTATGGGCTCGCAGTTTCTTCTCTAAGAGTACAAAAAAGGTTGAAAACTTTCACCCTTTACCAGAAAGACAAGCTGTAGTGACCCTGCTATGGGCCATGGCGATTTCTGCCATTCACCTCCAGGTGCTGGGGCACCAGTACCTGCTCTGAGATCTGGGACCTTCCAGACAGCTGCAGTTTCTAATCTCCAAGCAGAGGGTTCAACACCATGGGGATCATATCTGAATGCTGTTTAGATATTATTTCTGAAAGGCATATAAAATCATTTGACTTGTTTCTATCCTGTTATGCACAGAATTTTGTCTCATTACACTGAAAAGAAGTGAAGTCACTCTTCACAGGGTCTCATTCTGTTGCCCAGGCCTGGC
This sequence comes from Pan troglodytes, assembly GCF_028858775.2. Lineage (NCBI taxonomy): Eukaryota > Metazoa > Chordata > Mammalia > Primates > Hominidae > Pan > Pan troglodytes. The sequence continues at coordinate 109,695,110 of NC_072401.2, read as the reverse complement.
CTCAAGCAATCCTCCTCCCTTGGTCTCCCAAAGTATTGGGATTACAATTGTGAGCCAGTGCACCCAACCTAGCTATCTTTATAAATATGTGTTTGTACATGTGTGTGAGTGTTTCTGTAGGGTAAATTCCCATTTTAAAATGAGCATATTTAGATGAAGAAAGATCTATCAATCAAATGGAAAATGAAAAAGAGCAGGGGTTACTATTCTTATTTCAGACAAAACAGACTTTAAACCAACAATGATCAAAAAGGACAAAGAAGGGCATTACATCATGGTAAAGGGGTTAATTCAACAAGAAAACTTAACTATTCTAAATAAATATGCACCCAACACTGGAGCACTAAGATTCATAAAACAAGTTCTTGGAGACGTATGAACACACTTAGAAAACCACACAATAGTCTTAAAAACACACACACACGCAATAATAATGGGAGGCTTCAGTACTCCACTGACAGTATTAGACAGATCATCAAGGCAGAATACTAACAAAGATATCTGGGACCTAAACTCAACACTTGACCAAATGGACCTAACAGACACCTACAGAATACTCCACCCAAAAACAACAGAATATATACTCTTCTCATCTGCACAAGGTGCATGCTCAGCCACTCAACGACACGCTTGACCATAAAGCAATTCTCAATAATTCCAAAAAATCAAAATCATATCAGCCACTCTCAGACTACAGCACAATAAAAACAGAAATCAATACCAAGAAGATCTCTCAAAACCATACAATTACGTGGAAATTAAACAATCTTCTTCTGAATGACTTTTGGGTAAACAATAAAATTAAGACAAATCAAGAAATTCTTTGAAACAAATGAAAACAAAGATACAACATACCAGAATCTCTGGGATACAGCTAAAGCAGTGCTAAGAGGAAACTTTATAGTGCTAAATGCCCATATCAAAAAGTTAGAAAGATCTCAAATTAACAACCTAACATCATACTTAGAGAAAGTAGAAAAGAGCAAACCAACCTCAAAGCTAGCAGAAGAAAATAAGTAATAAAAATCAGAGCTAAACTAAATGAAATTGAGATGTAAAAAACAATACAAAATATCAATGAAACCATAAGTTCAATCTTTGAAAGAATAAATAAGATCGATAGACCACTAGCTAGACTATTTTAAAAAAAAAAGAGGGATGATCCAAATAAACACAATCAGAAATGACAAGGGGGACATTACCACAGACTCCACAGAAATATAATACAAAAAACCCTCAGAAACTATTACAAACACCTCTATACACACAAACGAGAAAACCTAGAAGAAATAGATAAATTTCTGGAAACATAAAACCTCCCAAGATTGAATCAGTAGAAATCAAAACCCTGAACAGACCAATAATGAGTCCTAAAATTGAATAAGTAACAAAAAGTCTACCAACCAGAAAAAGTCCTGGACCAGACAGACTCACGACTGAATTCTACCAGATATACTAGGAAAAGCTGGTACTAATGCTTACTGGAACTATTGCAAAAATTGAGGAGAAGGGACTCCTTCCCAGCTCATTCTATGAGGCCAGTATTACTCTGATACCAAAACTTGGCATAAACGCAACAAAAAAAGAAATCTTCAGGCCACTCTCTCTGATGAACATAGAAACAAAAATCCTCAACAAAACACTAGCAAACTGAATCTGGCAGCACATCACAAAGCTAATCTACCACAATCAAGTAGCCTTTATTCCTGGGATCCAAGGTTGGTTCAACATACGCAAATCAATAAGTGTGATTCATCACATAAACAGAACTAAAAGCAAAAATCACATGATCATCTCAATAGATGCAGAAAAGGCTTTCCAAAAAATTCAACATCTCTTTATGTTTTAAAATAAAAGAAAGCCCTCAGCAAACTAGGTACCAAAGGAACATATCTCAAAATAATAAGAACCAAACCTACACCCAACATCATACTGAAAGGGCAAAAGCTGGAAGCACTCCACTTGAGAATCAGAACAAGACAAGGATGCTTACTCTCACCACTCCTATTCAACAGAGTACTCAAGTCCTAGACAGTGCAATCAGACAAGAGAAAGAAATAAAAGCATCCAAACAGGAATAGAGGAATTCAAACTATCCCTGTTTGCAGATGACATGATTCTATATCTACAAAACCCCATAGTCTCTGCCCAAAAGTTCCTTGAGCTGATAAAGAACTTCAGCAAAGTTTCAGGATACAAAAATCAATGTACAAAAATCAGTAGAATTTCTATACACCAATAACACCCAAGCTGAGAGACAAATCAATAACATAATCCCATTCATCACAGCCACAAAAAGAATGAAATACCTAGGAATACAGCACACCAGGCAGGTGAAAGATCTCTATGAGGAGAATTAGAAAACACTGCTGAAAGAAATCAGAGATAACACGAACAAATGGGAAAACATTCCATGTTCTTGGATAGGAAAATCAATATTGTTAAAATGGCCATACCACCCAAAGCAATTTACAGACTCAATGCTATCCCTATCAAACTACCAAAGACATTCTTCACAGAATAAGAAAAAACTATTATTCTAAGACTAATTTGGAACAACAAAAGAGCCCAAATAGCAAAAGCAATCCTAGGCAAAAAGAACAAAGCTGGAAGCATCCCACTATTCAATTTGAAACTATACTACAAGGCTACAGTGACTAAAACAGCATGATACTAGTATAACAACAAACACATAGACCAATGCACCAGTTAGAAAATGCATAAATAAAGCCACACATCTACAACGACCTGATCTTTGACAAAACCAACAATGACAAACAATGGGGAAAGGACTCCCTATTCAACAGATAGTGCTGGGATAACTGGCTAACCATAGGCAGAAGATTGAAACTGAGCTCCCTCCTTTCACTGTATACAAAAATCAACTCAAGATGAATTGAAAAATTAAATGCAAAATCTACAACTATAAAAACCCAGAAGAAAACCTGGGAAATACCATTCTGGACATGGCCCCAGCAAAGATTTCACGACGAAGACTCCAAAAGCAATTGCAAAGAAAACAAAAATTGATAAGTGGGATCTAATTAAAGTAAAGAGCTTCTGCACAGCAAAATAAAGTATCAACAGAGTAAACAGCCAACCTGCAGAATGGGAGAAAATATTTGCAAACTATGCATCCAACAAAATCTAATTTCCAGAATCTATAAGGAACTTAAAGCAACAAGCAAAAAACAAACAATGCCATTGAAAAATGCGCAAAGGACATGGACACTTCTCTAAAGAAGACATATACACAGCCAACAAGCACATGAAAAAAATGTTGAGTAACACTGATCATTAAAGAAATGTAAATCAAAACCACAATGAGATATTATCTCACACCAATCAGAATGGCTATTACTAAAAAGTCAGTGGGGCGCCGTAGCTCACACCTGTAATTCCAACACTTAGGAAGGCAGAGGCAGGAGAATTACTTGAGCCCGGAATTCAAGACTTGCCTGGGCAACATAGAAACACCACACTCTTCACAAAAAGGAGAAAGAAAAGACAAAAATAGACAAAACATAACAGATGCTGGTGAGGTTGCAGAGAAAACAGAATGCTTACACACTGCTGGTGGGAATGTAAGTTCATTCATCCACTGTGGAAAGCAGTCTGGAAATTTCTCAGAGAACTTAAAATAGAACTACCATTTGATCCAGCAATCTCATTACTGGTTATGTACCCAAAAGAATATAAATCATTCTACCATAAAGACACATGCACACATATGTTCATCACAACACTATTCACAATAGCAAAGACATGGAATCAACCCAGATGCACATCAACAATGGACTGGATAATGAAAATGTGGGTACATATACACCACAGAATACTACGGTGCCATAGAAAAATAATAAGATCATGTCCTTTGAAGCAGCATGGAAAGAGCTGGAAGCCATTATTCTAAGCAAATTAACACAGGAACAGAAAACTAAATACTGCTGTTCACACTTATAAGTGGAGCTAAACATTGAGTACACACAGACATAAAGAAGCGAACAACAAACACAGGGGCCTACTTGAGGGTAGAGGGTGAGGAGAGTGAGCATTTAAAAACTACCTATTGGGGCCAGGCACGGTGGCTCATGCCTGTAATCCCAGCACTTTATGAGGCCAAGGCAGGTGGATCACCTGAGGTCAGGAATTCAAGCTCAGCCTGGTCAACATGGTGAAAGCCCATCTCTACTAAAAATACAAAAATTAGCCGGGTGTGGTGGTGCATGCCTATATTCCCAGCTACTTAGGAGGCTGAGGCATGAGAATCACTGGAATCTTGGAACCCAGGAGGCGGAAGTTGCAGTGAGCTGAGATTGCGCCATTGCACTCCAGCATGGGCAAGAGCAAAATTCCATCTCAAACAAACAAACAAACAAACAAAAAAACTACCTATTAGGTACTATGCTGATTACCTGGGTGACAAAATTATCTGTACACCAAACCCCTGCAACACACAATTTACCCATGTAAAAAACCTGTACATGTACACCCAAACCTTAAAAGTTGGAAAGAAAATAAATAAATGGGCCCATTTAAAAATGTTCATAAATATTGACAAATTGCTCTCCAGAAATAAATATTTTATCAATCCACATTTCTATCAAGAGCACTCGAGAGGACTGGTTTCCTCACATCTTTACAAACACTAAAATATTAACTTTTTAAAAATGGTTGCCAATTAGACATGGGAAAAATATTTTACTGTGGTTTCAATCTATATTTTTTTTTACAATGAAGAAGTCAAGGACTTTTCAATATGTTTAATGAACATTTGTTTTTATCATTCTATGAACTACCTGTTAGTATTCTTTGCTTGTTCATCTTTTGGAGCATTGATATCTTTCTAATTAATTTGTAAGAGCTTTTGTTTTGTAAGGCTGTTAACCTTTTGTCTGCCATGTTGTTTGCAAATAGTTTTCAATTCAATGAAGCATTTTTCAGTGTATAAAGGCTATATATCCTTGGTGAATTGTATCTTTCATTAATATTAAAATAGTTCTCTATGTTTTCTTCAATATATCTTGTATCACATTCTTCTTTTATAAATATTTCTATCTCTAATTTCCTTTTGCATATATTTACCTGACACATCTTTCCATGGCTTGTTTTTAAAATAATCCGTTGTTATTTAAATTTTGTTATTTACTTTTAAGTATATCTCTTATAAACAGAAAATAGTGATTTTGCTCTTTCACTCAAAAAGACTTTGCTTTTTAGTTTAGGTATTGTTAAGTGGTGTGACAGAAGAATTAACCATTCACATTTATTTAACAATTAATATACTCTTACTATGAGAATATATTAGGCAAAACACAGTAGCTTATGCCTGTAATCTCAGCACTTTGGGAAGCTGAGGCAGGAGGATTGCTTGAGCTCAGGAGTTTGAGGCCAGCCAGGGCAAAACCCTGTCTTTACAAAAAATACAAAATTAGGCGAGCGTGGTGGCGTACACCTGTAGTCCCAGCTACTCAGGAGGCTGAGGTGAGAGGATTGATTCAGCCTGGGAGGTCGAGGCTGCAGTGAGCTATGATCATGCCACTGCACTCCTGCCTGGGCAACAGAGGGAGACCCTGTCTCAAAAAGAAAAAGGTAATATATTAAATAAGGCCAGTTTAGCCTCTTTCCTGCCATCTTATCTTGTGCTTTTAATTTATATTTTTTATACTTGCTTTTTCCACCCTTTCTTTTTTATTAGCTTTTGTTTATTTTAACTTTAACAAACATAACTGAAGTTGTATTTCTCTAGAAAAGTCAAGAATTATTCAGAATCTATAACCAAGCTCCACACAACCATCAAAATTGATCTTCAGCAGATTTGAATTCCTCTCCCCATTGTAAAGTTTAATATAATCTGCATTAGACTTTATAACTACATCATTAGTGAGCTACTATAAATTTTAAAGTGATTCTATCCTATACACTGGATTTCCCTTCTTGATTTCTTTATTATGTTACTTTTAATTTGGCTGGAGTACTTCTTTGAGTAACTTTTTAAATAAATAGTATGTAGGGGCATATTTTCTGTGTGTTTTCACATCTTCACAATAGCTTGACTGTGTGTACAATTCTAGGGCATCTAGTCTTTTATCCTTAAAATCCATAATCTCAGCATATATGGTTTGCTGATGAAAGGTCAGGTTCCAATCTAATTATCTTTCTTGGTAAATAATCTGTTTTTTCTGCTGAGAAGCTTACACTAAGAATTTTCAAATGATATAAAGTCAAAGGTTACATAAAAAGCAACATTAATTACACAGCAAAAGAATCAACAAAATAAAAAGACAAACTACAAATTGGAAACAATATTTTCAAGATATATATATATATTATATACATATACATATACATATATATATATATGGTTAATACCCAAAATTTATGAAAAAAATACTCATACAACTTAATAGCAAAAAAACAAATAACCCATTTAAAAAATGGTCAAAGAACCTGAATGGACACTTCTAAAGAAAAGACATAAAAATGGTCAACAGGTGTATTAGTCCATTCTTGCACTGCTATAAAGAACTACCTGAGACTGGGTAATTTATAAAGATAAGAGGTTTAATTGCCTCATGGTTCTGCAGGCTCTCTAGGGCTCTATAGGTCCATCTGTCAATGGACTAATGGATAAAGAAACTGTAGTATATATATATATATATATATATATATATATATATATATATATACACATATATATATATATAATGAAATATTATTCAGCCTTTTAAAAAAGGAGCTACTGCCTAATGTGGTTTGGATCTGTGTCTCTGCCCAAATTTCATGTCGAATTGGAGGAGGGGCCTGGTGGGAGGTGATTAAATCATGGGGGTGGATTCCCCCTTTGCTGCTCAGTGAGTAAGTTCTCAGCAGATCTGATGGTTTAAAAGTCTGTGGCACTTCCTCCTTCACTCTTACTCTCCTGCCGCAATGTGAAGAAGGTTCTTGCTTCCCCTTCGCCTTCTGCCAAGGGGAAGTTTGATTGTAAGTTTCCTGAGGCCTCCTAGTCATGCTTCCTGTTAAGCCTGCAGAACTGTGAGTCGATTAAGTCTCTTTTCTTCATAAATTATCCAGTCTCAGGTAGTTCTTCATAGCAGTGTGAAAACAGACTAACACACTGCCAATTGCCACAACACAGATGAGTCTGGAGTTCATTTGGCTGAGTGAAATAAGTCAGACACAGAGAGAAAAATAATGCATGACCTCACTTATATATGGAATCTTAAAATAAAAACCTCAAATATACAGAGATAGAGAATAAAACACTGGGTTATGCAGGTCAAAGGATACAAAGTAGCAGAAATTTAGGATAAATAAGTCTAGACATCTAATGTACAACCTGAGCACTATATTTAATAATGCTGTATTGTATTCGAGATTTTTGCTACATTAGATGTTAACTGTTTTTGCTACCAAAAAAAGGGGGAGTCACTATGTGAGATGATGGATATGTTAATTTTATTTACTATAGTAACCATTTTACTATCTGTATATATCCCATAATATCATGTTATATACCTTAGACACAATAACATTTTTTAAAAAGAAATATTAACATTTGTGATACAAACATAATTATTTCATAAAAGTGATTAGTATTTACAAAGCCATAATAGATTGCTTTTTTTTAAAACTGGGTAGCAAAAAAGCAAATGTGGTTTATCTCCATGGTAAGAAAAAAAAAGTTAGGAAGTTGTTTTCTAATGGCAATGATTTTTTTTAAGTCTGTAAAATTAAGCACTGCAAAAGTGTTTCTCAATGAGGGTCTGTGGATTTGGGAGAGAACCCCTGATCCCCAGATTCCATCACACAACAATCAACAATGGCAGAGAATGTGTCAGGTACTTTTCCTATACTATTTTCTTAATGGCTCACAAGAAGCTTGAAAGGTAGGTGTTATTACCTATCTCCAACTTCTGGGAGAAGAAATTGGTTCTCAGAGAAGGTAAACACTTACTCAACACCACACCACTAGTAAATATGTGGCAGAACTAAAATTTGAACCCAGGATTCTATGACCCCACTACACATCCTCTTTGTAGTGTGCAATACAAAGGATCACCCCCATGTTCAAGGCATTAGTCTGGAAGCTGCGAACAATGAAAAGGTGAATGCCACAGAGGCCCTACCTTAAATTGTTACCTAGGTAGAACCTATTTAATTTACCGTCAGCCCTCCACATCCATGAGTTTCACATTCATCAAGTCAATCAACCACAGATCAAAAATATTGCCAGCGGGGCATGGGGGTGGAATCTGTACTGAACATGTACAGACTTTTTTAATTGCCATTATTCCCTAAACAATACAGTATAACAACAATTTATATAGCATTTAAATGCTATTAGGTATCATAAGTAATCTATAGGTGATTTGAAATATATAGGAGGATGTGTGTAGGTTATATGCAAGTACTAGGCCATTTTATATAAGGGACTTGAGCATCCTTGAATTTTGGTACCTGCAGGGGTCCTGGAACCAATCTCCCATGGTATGGAGGGACAATTGTATTTAGTAAAAAAAAAAAAACTAGCATTTTCCTTCTTGATAGTAAAAATTAATTAGGCCATGAATCTGTGATTCAGAAGAAAAATGTCCTTATCCAGGTGCATTTTTATACATTAGCATTTAGGGCAAATTGCCCAGAAATCCAATACTAATTTATCCCCAGGATCTCAGCCCATAGTTACTGTTGGAATTTTTGGCAAGTATATTTCCCTGGGGGTAACAGTCAAATTAAGAAGTCTTCTTAAAGAGAAGGTGTTAGAGTCTTAGGCAACAGTTCAAAGCTCAGTGTTTAAAGGTGGAGAGGGATACCCAAGCAGGCAGTGCTCCAATGGCAAATGAGGTGAGAGGCAGCCTGTTTTCCTGCCCTATGCTCCTGCTTAATGGATCTGCTGCGGATAGTTTGATGTGAGGGTGACAATTTTTACCTTGCACTCAAACTTATAATGGACCATATTTTAACTTCTAATTGTCAAATTATTTTAGCAGATTTGGGAGGGGAACACTTCCAGAGTCAAACCTGAACTCTCTGCAAGTGTGAACTACCAGTATGAGTTTCACAGTCCAAATAAGCATTTCCCACACCTCTACCCACTCTGACACCAGAACCCAAGTAGATGGATTCTGCTTCTGCTAAACTGAGAGTTCCCTTAGATCAACCAGGAAAATAATAATAGTAACAACAATTACTAACTTTATTGGTCATTTTCTATGTGACACACACTATTCTAAAAGTGTTACAATTCACTTAATCCTCCCAACAACTCTACGAGCTTGTATATCTATTTTATAGATAAGAAAAAGAGAGATAAAGTGATTTGCCAAAGACTGTACAGCTTGTAAGTGGCAGACCTAGGATTTGAATTCACATGGACAGGTCCCTGAGCATGCATTATTAACCATTGCCATTCACAAGTTTGCACGTGGTCATAACTGACCTTTATAGGCAATTTCCTTCATCAGTTAGATCAATCTTGCTTGGACTAAGTGCAAATTTGTTTGAAGAAATGGACTTACTTTAGTACTAACTCCTACAAGGTGAAGCAGTATCCTTTGCAGACTCCAAAGAGATCTAAAAGAAGGAATGTCAAGGAAATTTAAACATCAAGATTGGATAGGGTGAAAATCAGTCGGGGGACAATATTAGGAGAAAGCTACAATTAAATGGGCAGGTCAGTACTCATCCCTGAAACACGGTCTGTGGCAACAAGATTAAGTCATGCCCCACTACCTGATAAGCCAAGCGTACTGAACCTGCTACTATCCTAATCAGAATTGAGTTATAATAAAAATTGAATAAAACTGAACCTGCAAATGGAAGGACTTATAGGCTGAGACGACTGAGGCTGGAAACTATAACAAACTTTATGTTCCTTTTATAGAAACAATTTTCAGGTCCATGTCCAATTCCAACTTGGGAAAACATCTACTTATAATTTCCCAATTTGAATTAAAGTTCTACTCTCAAGATACCTGATCTACCTTAATGTCTCCTTAATGCAGTGTCAATACAAGTTTGTTGATTGGTGTCACGTGTAAGACAGAAGGAAGGATTGATTGCATGTCACGTCTCCCTGTCTCCCCAGTGATCCTCTGGGAGAACGACTTCCTCCATTTTGCTCATAAGCACCTCCCCAAGATAGGAGCTTTAATCTAGAAAACTGCAGATGAACTCACCACCAGGAGCTAGCTGGCTATGTTTCAGCTGGCCCAGCTGAGCTCGACCAGTAGGATACAGTGTGTGGCAAACCCAAGAAGCAGCAGCCCTGCGTAAAACAGCTAATGAGGCATTTTTACTGTTTTAGAGTCACAAAAAGAATGTCTCACATTGATTAAAATTCCTCTTGTCAAAGTGAGACTGACCAGGAACCCAGAGATAAGAACCTCGAGTATGGGCATCCCTGGTTGGCTTTTTTAACTTACATGGCTGTGAAAGACGGGGGCTTCTTAGTTATTTGCATTTTCCCCACATTCAGGGTTTTCAGTCAAAGATTTCTCTGGCTGTCAAGGGAAGACATTGGCAGCAATAAGGGGAGACTGGCCACCTTTTATTTCCATCAAACTCTAAGGCACTGCTTTCTGCCAAACTGCCCACCCCAGAGGAAAAGATCCTTTTCTGGTTTTGATCTAGTTCCCTGGCAAGATGGATGTGATTTTTCTTAGCACTTCTCTTCCTTCTGCCAAGGAACAGGCTGTTTGGACACATGGTCTCATTTCTACAATCCTTTAACTCCAGGAAACTCGTGCACCAGCGTTGATGTCAGGTCTGTTGGGTCCTATCTGGAATGAAGGTGTAGCCAGGAGGTCACTTCCTTAGGCGATATATGTCTAGAGAAAGGCATAAGCTCCACGAAGTTAGGGTCTGTGTTGGTCTCATGCAGCCCTTATTCCTGGCAGTAACACATAATGGGCATGCAATAAATGCAGGTGTTCAATGGCATTTTTGAAGTGAATTTCTCAGTAAATTTACTTTTGCATAGAATCTAGTGGTGGTAAACGGCAATAAGTGGGATAACGTGGAAGAAAATGTATCCCGTCTTTATTCTGGGTGGCTATCACTGTAGGTTATAACATCTTTTCTTAAGGTATTTTGTGGGACACTAGACTCAGAAAGCCCTCAGCAAAAAACTGTTTTTGTGATCAAGTAAGCTTGTAAACAGTGCATACCAGAATACCCATTCAAGAGTTCCCATGTACATTAACCTATTAAAGAAACTCCTCTCTTTAGTACATTAACCTATTAAAGAGGCTCCTCTTTAGTACATTAGCCTATTAAACTAAAGAGACTACTCTCTTTAGTACATTAACCTATTAAAAAGGCTCCTCTCCCTCCTCTCACCTTCCACCCTCAAGTAGGCCCCAGTGTCTGTTGTTCTGCTCTTAGTATCCATGTGTTTTCTTGGTTTAGCTCCTACTTATTAGTGAGAACATGCAGTATTTTCTGTTCCTGTGTTAGTTTGTTTAGGATAATGGCCTCCAGCTCCATCCATGATGCTGTAAAGGAAATGATCTTATTCTTTTTTATGGCTGCATAGTTTTCCAGTGTATATGTATGACATTTTCTTTATCCAGTCTACTGTTGATGTTAAACCAGAATTTCTTAAACATTTTTTTTTACCTCAGAATCTTCACCTTGCATCTATTATTTGCTATCCCATGGAACTAGTGTTCCTCTCAACTCACCTTGGAATTATACTTGGAATCACTGAGTTATACCATGATTAATCCTCTGGCCCCCTCCACCATAGTCTTTAGAGTGGATATTTCAGACCTCCTTCTGAAATCATTTATTACATGACCCTGATGATCTATGATTTCCAAATCACCCTACATGAAAATAGGAATAACAAGCTCCCTTATGCCTTTCTATGCAGAGATTTTAGCACTGTCTTCTCTCAGAAGAAGAGCTGGCTAAGGGCAGCTCTACATCAGCCCAGAAATCATGTACATTGCCTGGTATGGCATTCAAAGGGGGCTTAGAGACCTGGTGGGAGCAGGACTCAGGTCACCCTTCATGAACACTGCTTCTTCTTGTGACTGCCTGTGATGGCCAGTCATGTATCAGTTGGCCAGGCTAATGCACCCAGTCATTAAATCAAACACTAAGCTGGGCATAGTGGCCCACACTGTAGTCCCAGCTATTTAGGAAGCTAAAGTGGGAGAATTGCTTGAGCCCAGGAATTTGAATCCAGCCTGGGCAACATAGTAACACCCTGTTTCTAAAAGAAAAAATTTTAACACTAATCTAGTTGTTACTGTGAGGTTCTCATCAATCAGTTCAGTTGGAAGACCTGAAGGGCAAAACTCAGGTTTCCCTGCAGAAGAAGAAATCTCACTTGGGAACAGCAGCTTCGGTGCCAGTGGAGTCTCCAGTCCCCTGCTGGTTCTGGGTCTGTGGGAGAACCTGGCTGACACACTGCCCATTGTGGTGTTCCCTCATCAGCGTCCCTGCCACACTGGCCATGATTTGAGCGAACACACCTCTCAGATGGAGTCAGAAGCCAGCAGGGATGATGACAGCATCTTCTTCCAAGGCTGGGAAAGGGTCTGCCTCAGAGCCATGAGGAAGGATCAGAATCTGTAGGTCCAATAAGGCTGAGGAGCGGAGGCGGGAGGCCTTCTTGCCCTCCACCTTGAAGGAGCTGCAGTTTGTGTCTCTTTTACTGCTTTTGCCTAGTAGTGAGGCTGGGGGTGAATTGCTTACCATAGATGTATATCCATGCCTAGGCACAGCCTGGTGAATTACTTTCCGGAAAAAAAAAGTTTGCCTTAAGATTTAATTAATTTTCACAGTTTAATAATATCTCAGGGCATTTATTCTGCATTTAAGATAAAGAGCATAGATTTATATATATTATGGAAATAAGTGGAATTCTCATTTTGATAAGAAAATGTGAAAGCCCAACCCATTTACCAGCATTGATAAGAGGGAGAGATGGGACGTGTTTGCGCACTTAGTGGATGCTCATTTGGCTATATGTAAAGAAGACTTTAATTTTCATAATATATATTTAGAACCTTAATATGTGAATACTAAATGATTCCATGTCTAGAATTTATCCTGAGAATGTATATAAAGTTATAACCTATAAGAAATATCATCTCAGTTGTGAAAAATTAGAAGCCACTTGAATGTCCAACAGTAAGATATTAGTAAACTACAGTGCATCAATATACAATGGAATACAAAAAAATAGCTATCATTCATTGAATTGTGTGCCAAGCACTGTTCTATACGGATTTCATACATATTAACTCACTGAATTGTCACAATAACCTTACAAGGTAGACTCTATCATCCTCTTTTTACTAAGGCACAAAGTGGCAGGGTGAACTGCCCAAGGTCACACAGTTAGTGAGGGATAGAGCCAGGATTCCAACGTGAACATTTTGGCTCTAGAGTCTACACTCTGAGTCTATGCTGTGCCCCAGTCTCAAGAGCCAACATATGTCACTTAAAACATCCATATGTTCATTTACATATACACAAAATGAACAACAACAAAAAGTGGAAAATTCTATACTTTAACATCAGTGATCTTTCTTTTTTGCTCATCTGTATTTACTAAATTTTCTATAATAAACATCTACTATTTTGTAGTTTAAAAATGAAAATAATGAAATAATTTATTTTTTATTAGGAACCAAACTCCTAATTTCCCTGGTCAGAGACTAGAATCAGACTAGTGCAGACTGATATTCAGGGCAGCTCTCAAGCCAATACATAAACCTAGGTGGCGTGGGAAAGCTCCCAAAGGGCCCAGGTCCCAGGCCCCTTGTCACACATACCACCCGTGAGCCAGCAAATCAATGCACCCTGCAGGGAACAGAGCTAGTCAGACAACATCTTCTGGACCTTTTTTTAGCCAACTTCCAAAGCTCAATTTTTTTCAACCCACCCAAGTTTTATAATTATCAACACTGACTATGAATTTCAGGTCCATAACATTTCCAAAACATTTTGAAATAAAATGAGTAATAAATGGGATAATTTGAGACTTCACAGAATACTTTGTGTGACTGCTCTGATCTCCTGCAGATGGTAAATGTATTGAATGATATAAGAAATAATTAAAAATGCAAAGGTTAGAACCATCTGGACCCTTAGAGATAAAATCTATGTATCTTCATTTGACATACAAAGATGCTAACACTCAGAGAAATTAAATAACTTGCTCTCAGGTAGTCAGTCTTTTAAAGGTCAAACCAGGATGAAAAGACAAGTTTTAGTTCCTAGTCCAATACTCTCTGCATTGAGCCATGCTACTTCAAGGGCTTGGGCTCAGTTGAAAAGAGGGAAGGAAGTATTGGTTATGAGAGCAATCGATATTTTATGAAAATCATTTTCTATTCGCTTCTATTACGCTAGCAATATATACAAAAGAGGGGCATACAGGGTAAATGGTGAAGGTCCCTAGCCACAAACTACAACTCCCTCCCTCCCCCACAGGTGGGGGACAGTGATTACCACAGTCAATCCAGTCAATAACTTGCCATTATATATGTATTTAGCGGTGTGCTAGAACCAGCTTGTACAGGTTCTTAAGAGCCAACTTAAATTTTCAGGAAAGCTATGAGCTGGCTGTTTAAAAAAAAGCCATTATTAAATATTAAATTGCACAAATTTATAATCAAACTATATTAAAAACAAAGATAAGAAGTACTCAAAAAGCATCACCTCCCCCCTGCTTTTAATTACATTTTACCTTTGTCTATGTTCTTGGGGCCACTTACGTCTACTGTATCTCTCTGGTGGAAAGCCCAGTGGTGTGTTCCCAGCTTCACAGTCAGTGACTCATAGTGGTAGAATCCACCACATGGGGAGTATTTACACCACAGAAATTGACAAACGCTGCACAGCAAGGCCTTCCCTCCCTTCACCCCGGACAGCCAGTGTTTAAGCATTTACTAGCATATCATGATAGACACTTTTTTTTTTTTTTTTGAGATGGAGTCTTGCTCTGTCACCCAGGCTGGAGCGCAATGGCGTGATCTCAGCTCACTGCCACCTCCGCCTCCCAGGTTCAAGTGATTCTCCTGCCTCAGCCTCCTGAGTAGCTGGGATTACAGGCACGTGCCACCATGCCCAAATAATTTTTGTATTTTTTTGGTAGAGACAGAGTTTCACCACGTTGGTCAGACTGGTCTCAAACTCCTGACCTCGTGATCCGCCCACCTCTGCCTCCCAAAGTGCTGGGATTACAGGCATGAGCCACCATGCCTGGCCAACAGACACATTTTTTTCAAGTATCTTTTTTCCTTACATCAATAGACTATTGAAAACTTTAAAGGTGGTTAAATGCATTTCTTTCCATTTGTAGAAATAAAGAAAAAGCATTCGCTAAAATAAGTGAAATATATTTGCCATCAGCCAGTTTTTCAAACTACTACAGTCATGCACCACATGACATTTTGGTCAAGACAGGCTGCATATACAAAGTGGTCCCATAAGATTGTAATATTGTATTTTTATTGTACCTTTTTAATGTTTACACATTTAGATACACAGATACTTACCACTGTGTTACTATTGCCTACAGTAGTCAGTACATAACCTGATGTACAGGTTTGTAGCCTAGGAGGACCATCCCGCATATCCTAGGTGTGTAGTAGGCTATGCCATCTAGGTTCGTGCAAGTACACTGTATGTTTGCACAATGACAAAATCGCCTAACCATCATTTCTCAGAAGGCATCCCCCATTGTTAAGTGATACATGACTGCATTTGTCTTCTGTCCCTCAATGCCCTCCCTGTTCCCTTGATAATCTAGCCTTCTATTTTAACTAAATCCCAGTTCCTTTGAACTTTCTTCTTTGAGTACATTCTACCTCCCCTCTTCAATTCCCCACATCTTTCAAGCCTTCTTAGACAGAGAAAGATGGTAAAGGTGCAGTTTTCTGAAGGTAATTAATTAGCAGGCAACCAAACAAGAATGGCTGGATTTGCTTTGCCACAGTAAGCACTAGATCCTGCTAGCGGCTACTTCCCCACTTCTGGGCTCCTGGGTGTCAGAGGGGGAGTGATATACTTAGTCCTTTTTGTTTACACACCAAAAGATTAGGTTTCCTTACATTCCTAAGTAATTTCAGAAGATTAACTTTTAGATAGGAAACTTCATAGGCCGAGCAGGCTGAGAAAAGAAAAAAGAAAAAAATTCATGTCACCCTCAAGCAGTTCCATCAAGGGATGAAATTTTAAATCACATCATGTCTCACACCCATTTCTTAGTGCAAAATAAATCACTTGAACAGAGTGCAAGCCAATTTTTACTTTAAAAATGTTGTGTCCTAAGGCTGTCTTCTTGAACTTCAAAAGCACACTTTGTAATTACTCTACCTATCAAAGGAAACTCAACATTTCACCTCCAATCTTCTTCAGCTTGTGTTATCATTTTTAATTGTTAATAAACCACATTAATTTTAAACTGATTATTCTGTTTGGGAATTCAATGTTTTCGAGGAGAATATGCTGAATTATATTTAAATAAACTTGTTTACGTACACTTCTTAAATATACTTGTTTACATAAGCTAAAGTGGGGCTTTTTCTTGCTACCTGTCATTGGTTTTATTTTTAGTAATTTCTGTCATTTTGGAGACTCACAACATTTCACATCTCTTGTTTTTTATTTTTTATTTTTATTTATTTATTTATTTATTTGAAACGAAGTCTTGCTCTTGTCCCCCTGGCTGGAGTGCAATGGCACGATCTCGGCTCACTGCAACCTCCGCCTCCTGGGTTCAAGCGATTCTCCTGCCTCAGCCTCCCAAGTAGCTGGGATTACAGGCAGCTGCCACCATGCCCGGCTAATTTTTATATTTTTAGTAGAGACAGGGTTACACCATGTTGGACAGGCTTGTCTTGAACTCCTGATCTCTGGTGATCCGCCCACCTGGGCCTCCCAAAGTGCTGGGATTACAGGCATGAGCCACCACACCTGGCATGTCTCTTGTTTTTTAAAGGAATTGTTTTCTGGAAACTGTTTTTAATCTCTGAATTAAAAATGCCAGAGATTTTATCCACGTTTGTGCTCAATACTGATATCACTTGACTGTGAGTTGTGAGCCTTCCTGGGACTTTTTTTTTCTTAAGTAGAAATAGAGAGCCCAGAAATAAGGCCGCACACCTATAACCACGTGATATTCAACAAAGGTGACCAAAGCAAGCAATGGGAGAGGACTCCCTATTCAATAAATGGTGCTGGGATAACTGGTCAGCCATATGCAGAAGACTGAAGCTAAACCCCTTTTCCTTAGACTATATACAAAAAGCAACTCAAGATGGATTAAAGACTTAAATGTAAAACCCAAAACTCTAAAAGCGCTGGAAGAAAATCTAGGCAATACCATCCTGGACGTAGGAATGCACAAAGATTTCATGACAAAGACACCAAAGCATTTTCAATGAAAGCAAAAACTGACAAGTGGGATCTAATTAAGAGTTTCTACACAGCAAAAGAAACTATCAACAGAGTAAACACACAACCTACAGAATGGGAGAAAATATTTGCAAACCATGCACCTGACAAAGGTCTAACATCCAGCATCTATAAGGAACTTAAACAAATTTACAAGAGAAAAACAAACAACCCCATTAAAAAGTGGGCAGAGGACATGAACAGACACTTTTCAAAAGATGACATACATGTGGCCAACAAGCATATGAAGAAAGCTCAATATCACTGATCATTAGAGAAATGCAAATCAAAAGTATGAGACAACATCTCATACCAGTCAGAAAGGCTACTATTAAAAAGTCAAAAAAATTGGCTGGGAGCGGTGGCTCATGCCTATAATCCCAGCACTTTGGGAGGCTGAGGCAGGCAGATCACCTGAGGTCAGGAGTTTGAGACCAGCCTGGCCAACATGGTGAAACGTGTCTCTACTAAAAATCCAAAAATTAGCCAGGCATGGTGGCACACGCCTGTAATCCCAGCACTTTGGGAGGCTGAGGTGGGCAGATCACCTGAGGTCAGGAGTTTGAGACCAGCCTGGCAAACATGGTGAAACCCCATCTCTACTAAAAAAATAAAAATACAAAGGTCAAAAATAACACAGCTGGTAAGGTTGTGGAGAAAAGGGAACACTTATGCACTGTTGGTGGGACTTTAGTTCAACCATGTGGAAAGCAGTATGGTGATTCCTCAAAGAGCTAAAAATAGAACTGCCATTCAACCCAGCAATCCCATTACTGGGTATATACCCAGAGGAATATAGAGCATTCTACCATAAAGCCAAATCACACAAATGTTCATTGCAACACTGTTCACAACAGCAAAGACCTGGAATCAATCTAAATGCCCATCAATGACAGACTGGATAAAGAAAATATGGTACATGTACACCATGGAATACTGTGCAGCCACAAAAAAGAACAAGATCATGTCTTTTGCAGGAACATAGATGGAACTGCAAGCTAACACAAGAACAGAAAACCGAGTACCATATGTTCTCACTTATAAGTGGGAGCTAAATGATGAGAACTTATGAACATAAAGAAGGAAACAACAGACACCAGGGTCTACTTGAGGGTGGAGGCTGGGAGGATGGAGAGGAGCAGAAAAGTAACTATTGGGTTCTGGGCTAAATTCCTGGGTGATGAAATAATCTGTACAACAAACCCCCGTGACATGACTTTACCATGTAACAAACCTTCACATGTACCCCCAAACCTAAAATAAAAGTTAAAGAGGCTGGGTGCGGTGGCTCACGCCTGTAATCCCAGCACTTTGGGAGGCTGAGGCGGGAGGATCACTAGGTCAGGAGATAAGACCATCCTGGCTAACACAGTAAAACCCCATCTCTAGTAAAAATACAAAAAATTAGCCAGGCGTGGTGGCGGGCACCTGTAGTCCCAGCTACTCGGGAGGCTGAGGCAGGAGAAAGGCGTAAACCCGGAAGGCAGAGCTTGCAGTGAGCCGCGATCGTGCCACTGCACTCCAGCCTGGGTGACAGAGTGAGACTCCATCTCAAGAAAAAAAAAAAAAAAAAAGGAAAAAAGTTAAAAAAAACAGAGAGAAGGAGAGGGCTAAAAAAATAATTTACTAAACTCAGACGATAGTACCAACCTGTATGATTCATTCAGATTTGTTTAGATACTTATTTTTTTAACAAGTTTTTTCCCAATCTGAAGTTAACTAGATAAGTGCTTTTTGTTATCAACCTCCCTGCCACTGTCAGCATGGATTATGTCTATTGAACAAACGCAGTTATTTAACAACCATATTTTTCCACCCAGTCAATTTTCTCTCATGGTAACAAACAAAATGTCCTTGAGATAGAAACGTCATGCTTGTTTCCACTTTGTCACCAAGCTCAGAATTCAGGAGCTGGGAACAGTTCCTGCCTGACTAAAAAATTCTCAGAACATCCTTCTCTCCATTCTAACGGTGTCCATGTGCTGCATCCTCCACCTGAAGGGCACTCCCTCTCCCCTGCCCAGTAAGATCATGTTTCAGTGCCCTCCCTTGCCTCCTGGATAAAAGTGATATGCCTTCCTCGGGCTCCCACTTGGAGCACTATCACTACCACCACCACCATCATCATCCTCTATCTAGGGCTGGCTGTGATACCAGGCACTGTTTTATGTGTAATAATTCAAGTAACCCTCACCACAACCTTATTTTTTAAGTGCCATAATTATTCCCATTTTATAGATACGGACACTGAGGCACGTAGAAGTTAGTGCTGAAGATCATTCAGCTGGTAAGTGACAGAGCAGGCCAGCTCCAGGGGCTATGCACAAAAGCACCCTACCATTGAACTGCTTAGTTACCTACATAGTTGTCTCTCCACTGGACTACACATTCCCAGAAGAAAGGCCCATCTCTTATCTATTCTTACATCACCCAGAGTGCCTGCCACAGTAACTGGTAAATCATTAACTGTTTATGGAATAAATGAATGGCTTTCCTGGCCTTTCCAGTGTGAACTGAAAGGTATTGTCACAGAAAGACAGCCTGTGATGGCATCGGGGAAAGAGCACACCAACCTGGCGGCCCTGGAGTATACATGGCCTGAAGCTAAGATCTGTCCATGCTGGACTATACAAGGTGACCAACATAGCTGACCTTTTCAGTCAAGTAAACACTGATCAAGTATCATCTCCCCTAGAAAGTGACAGTAAGTAAGGGGCCACAGATGATGCCTGACATAACATAATTCAGTGATTGAGGTTGGTATAAGCTAGCAGGGCTGATCTTGGGTTGTGGTAAAGTGGTGAAGGTTGGAATTAGCATATTTTTCTAATTCTTTTAGTGCTCCACTAGAAAAATGGTTGAACCTTATTCAATTATTTATACATACTCTGTCTTTTCCCAAATACTATATATATAATATATACACACATATATATACACACACATATATATACATATATACATATATACACACATATATATACATATATACACATATATACACACACACACACATATATATATATTCAGCAGATTTATAAACTGGAAGTGAGAAACAAGAAAACAAAAATAGAGACCAAAAATGGAGCCTAGAATGAAACTAATACAAAAACATGTGCATAATAGAATCATTATATATTTACTGTGGCTAGGGAAAAGACTGAAATATATATAGCACTTTATCACATATTCACAAAGATTCTTCTTGTATCTTCAAAGTGGCCATTTTCTAGGAGGTGATGTCATTAGGTCCAGGTTGCAGATGAGGAGCTTGAGGCTCCAAGAGATCAAGAAACTTTGTTGAGTTATTCACCCACAAATAAGTGTGACTTGAACCAAGGCTGAACTCCTCAGAGGTAAGGAACTAATTCTAAAACCTGCTGCCTGAGAGGCCTCACAACTCAGCCACACCTAACCCATCTTTTCCAAATGGGAGAAAACAACCAAACATAATTTTGGTAAAATATTTATTTGTTCCTCAAACCTACAATTATTACCGTGTAATAATAAGCACTGCAGCTGTATGAAATCTAAGTTTGATTCCAGAACTAGTGTTTTGTGGAGCCTAATGGTGCCTCTTCCTGCATTCCTGTTGATATAAGTTACATTCTCTACCTACCCTCCTCTCAGCTTAGGCATAGACGCTTTTCCTCAACCAGCTTACTGGGTTAAGAGCAGAAACTTAAGATCTGAGTTAAGATCAAAACCTCCACTCCCTTTACTGTAAGTCCCTTGGGGCTTCCTGAGCCCTCCTGGGGAGGGCTGCTGCGGAGGGGCATGGTCCCTGGCAGACTGCTGTTCACTCTGCACAGGGCATGAGGAAACATGCGGACCAGTGGCCAGACATCCAGAACGCTGATGCTGCCTCCCTACTTCTAGTTAGGTTGGAACCAAAATATGAACCTGAAGGAATGCAGACATAGAGGATGAAAAAATGTAAAAAGCCAGCAAAAGAAAATTTTGATCATGATGAAGAAAGACTACTCACAGTAGTTTATGGGACAGGTAATTTATGGGATAGTTGCCTCCTAAGAGGGGCCTGTATCTCACTGGCCTCAGTGAACCCTGAGTTTCCTCTCTTTCTGTCCCCTCCGTCCTCAGCACTCCCTCCCATCCCCCACTGCCACCATCTGCCTAAGGACCGTTCCTCAGCTGAGCAGTCCTAAGAAAGGTGATGCAGACACTGTCTGCCTAGAATGTGTCTGTGCCTCTGCTGCTGTTGTCAACATCTACAGTAGGCCCCACTGCGGGGCATTCCAGTCAACACAGTGAACACATAATACTATCCACTTAGACATGGGATTAGTGCTAGCCAGACATACTGAGGAACAAAAATTCCTTAGCCACCTGCTGACTTATTGTGTGAAGGAGAGGCCCAGCTGATGTGCTAGCAATCTTCCCTGAACAATAAAATCATATAGTGCTTTCTATTTAGAGACAGAATTACCACTAACGGGATTCTGCCAACGACACAAACACCTTTACTGCCCCATCTTTCCTGATTTTCCTAACGTGGCCTGTTTCTGGCTGTGATAATGTACCAGCATGCACAACATAGATACTTCTCTTCAGAAAATTAACCACAATTCTGGGGGAGAAAACCCCAATATCATTTTGAGACTATCTGGAGTCCAATTACTTTATCTATCCATAAAACCATCCACAATCAACAGACTGGGTTTGTCCTTTAAATGTTTGTGGAGGTACATGAAATAAAATCCAAAGATACCTCAAAAAAGAAAAGGGATTTTAGGAAATAGTTTAACCATCTTAGCAAAATACTTTGACAAAACTACCACAAAATAGCAGACAATGCATTTACTGGAACAAGCTTTGGAGAAAATGTCCTAATCTTCATTTTACGAATAAAGAAATTGAGGCCCAAAGTAGTTAAATGAGTGTCCTAAGGTCATAGTACAACTTAGTGTTAGGACAAGAAACTACATGAGCAACACAGGCAGCAGGAGAAAAAAAAAATAGTAAAAGAAAACAGCTTTGAGAATCCAAGACTGCTGGGATTAGGCAAATCGGAGACGTATACACACTCTGGTCACCACTGACCCCGTAGGATTCCTTCAAGACCCACTGAAATGCCCACTGCTCACACCCCTGCTATCCAGCCTGGAGTAGATGCCATCTTACAGCAGGGGAACTGATGTCACAGAAGATAAAAAAAACAGTGGAGGACAGAAGTCATTTGAGCCCCTTCCTATCCTTACTGGGCTCACCTTGCACCTCCAGCAGTACTTTATTTATCGTATTTATATATGCACCTCCCCCCACCAAAAAACTTGTTGCAAAAAAATTCAAGATACTTATTTTTTAAGGCTTAAGCAGCAGAAGTGTATGACCTTCAATGTTTAAAAAAAAAGTACTGCTATGAAAAATGAGTTCAGAACATCTTCATCTTCTCACAAGTGGTTAGCTACAATACCGTCTTCAAGTTGCTTACAGAAATAAACTAAAGGAGAATTGGTTAGAAGACTGCAGTCAATATTATTGAGTTTTGGGGTTCTTTAAAAAAATCAATGTTATCACTTAAGAACTAGCTTCCTATTGTCTACCACCTGGTACTTGTAGATTGAAGTAACAATTGGTCCTTGCTGACAGTGCTCAATAAAGAAAACACATCAGCCTTTAAGGATTCTCATGGAGGCTGAAGACCAAGGTGGGAGGCCTTAATGGAGACCCAAAGACTGTTTAGATCTGAATTTATTCACTGTTGACTCATTTACAGACTCTTTTTTTCTCAACTCCTTTGTGATGTTTAATAATACATGAAGGTAAGTTTTACCATATGAACTAATCACCACTGCCAATTGCAACAAACATAACTGTTAAACTGCGAATCTTTGCAAAGATGGAGAGTGTTCAGAGCCTGAATGTGCAAATCAGCATCTAATACTGCATGTTACAAGTAACTGAACACATCTGGGACAAGAAACCCACTGCCGCTTAAAATATCTACTCTATTCTCTAGCACATCCCTGGTGCAATTAAAGAACCTAGTGCGCAATTAAAATTCAGGTCAGCACACAGCAACAATGGGGCTCTTTGATGTGAGGTCAGCTTTGGTCATTCTCATATACTCATTAAACAGGTTAATCAACTTAGTGCAGAATATAGGATAGGAGTAACCAAACATCTATTTAATTACCATTACCCGGAGAGTTTTGGCAGAAAGAATCTGTTTTATGTGTTTGACATAGCAAGTGCAGTTGCCTTGTCAGTGCATGCTGGAGCTTTATAAAGGTGATATTTCTGGAATTATGTGATTTTTTTCAGGTTATGAAATGTAGATATTAGACAAGTATTTGTGTATTATACTTAATTATTAATTAAAATAGAAAAATAGATGGTCTGGTGGGTGGCTTTCTCTTTCTCTCCTGTACAGTTCTCTTTCTTGGTTAAAGTAACAAACCATGAGTCAAATTTGTAGATTCTGTCTTATGCTCATTACATTGTTTGCCATCCTTGAGTCAAGATGATGCTGATGTGACACATTCAATTCAGATGAGTAAACTTGATTCATGTTCTCCTAATGTGCTTTGTTCAGTATACAAAAGGAAGAACAGTTAACATGAACTTTTAGTGCCTATGGCAAATGCTTTAGTAGAAAGGCCTGGACTTTAAGGTCAAATAGACGTGGATTTAAATCTAGCTCCCTGATCTGCAGATGCTCATTTGTGAAATTAATACAAGTCCTATTTTGCAGGGTTGTTGTGAAGATAATAAAATAATGTATCTAAAGTGTTTAGTACAGTGCTTGGAACATGGTAGAACTTAATGGCAACTATTTTTATCATTAAGAAAATGCTTTTCTAACCATTTCCTCACACTTGTAATCCCAGCACTTTGGGAGGCCAACGCAGACTGATCACTTGAGGTCTGGAGTTTGAGACCAGCCTGGCCAGCATAGTGAAACCCCGTCTCTACTAAAAATACAAAAATTCGCTGGGTGTGGTGGTGTGCACCTGCAATCCCAGCTATTCGGGAGGCTGACTCAGGAGAATCACTTGAACCCGAGAGGCGGAGATTGTGCCACTGCACTCCAAGCCTGGGTGACACAATGAGAGACTCTGGCTCAAAAAAAAAAAAAAAAAAAGAGAAAGAAAGAAAAAGAAAATGCTTTCCTAAGTCACTGAGAAATCCATAACATCATTAATCAGAGTGCAATTTTACTTTCCTCCCTAAAAACTATATTCAGTACTCCTAATAAAAGTCATTGTTTTTTAAGGATGAAACTGAATATATGACATTGTAAAATTAAACAATGAACCCCCCTCACTAGACTTTTAAATAACAAGGTCTAAATGACCTCAAGAAAGAAGGCATAGTAAATGCTTCTTGTTTCACGATCAAGTAAGATACAGGGGAGTCCCATCTTTGGGGAGCGGGGAGTGGCACGAATACTCTCAAGGTTGAAATTCCCAAGTAGCCCAAATAATCCTGGAATATTCCGTAGAAAAGGACACTTGATTCTCATTATTTGTGGTAGGTATGTTCTATAAAGTTACCGCAAACAGTAAATTAGCAAATCCTGAGCCATTGCTCCTAGAGGACATACCAGGTTAGGGTCCTTCAAGCCTCTGGTCACAACATTTTCATAATCAAGATGTAACCTTGTTTCCTATGTGTTTCTGTTTAAAGAAACCTTCTTTAATATATATTGTTGATTCATTAACATTGAACTTAGAGCCAACAGCACTGTAACTCATGCCTGAACAAAGCTTACCAAACACACATTTTTTTTCTCTGTAAGGCACATCAAAGACTTTCTGAGCTTAGGAACACTAAACAACACTTCAGCACTGTGCTTGAAGGGCATCTTAAACAGCAAAATCACCAACAAGAGCACAAAAATGCAAAAAAAAAAAAAACAAAAAAAAAAACACAGGGCACTAAATTGATCTCAGAAAGGACAGTTGGCAATATGAGAACTGAAACAAGACGGCAGAGCATTGCCTGGTTCAGCCTCAGCTGGGAAACTTGCGCACTGCGCAACTCAAAGTTTTTCACTGTTTGTTGCAGGTCTGTGAATGAGTGTGAAAGCACAGCAAATATTGATTTGGGGATTACAAATTAATTTCAGTGAGTAGGTGGATCCACAAAGGTACAATCTGCAAATAATAAGGATCTACTGAAAATTGACATATCACCTCTCACTAAGTCCAACATAGCAAGTCTTTTCTTCACTATTTTAAGGAAAACTGTTTCCTTAGATAAGCACAAGATGAAGTAGTTGACTGGCATTTAGGAGCCACATTGTGCAAAAAACATGAGAACAAAACTAAACACTAGAACAAAATTTTAGAGAGTCTCAGAATGAGAAGATCCTAACTCTATAAGAAGCAAGAGTGAACTGAGACCAACTAAAGGATGAATAAATTCAGATCTCCCATCTCAACATTTATTATGAAAGTCAATTTAATAATAGCAACAAAATATAACAGCTAGTAATTATGTTATGTTTATAAGTACCAGGCACAGTTCTAAGTTTAACTTATTGATTAAATACAGATCAACATAGTAATTTATTGATTATTTTTACTATTATTATTTAATGATCTGAGTTGTTGTTTCCCTCTATTTTTTCTTTAGAAATGTCAGTTTTGGAGTCTGAGAACGGACGCTATTAGGCTGGTCAGAAAAAGTGAAGTGTACTGGCAGGAAGACTAGAGGCTACTGAGTTTCTAGAAGTGCTGTCAGCTCACACCTTATATGGGGCACTTATTGGTTCATGCAGAAAGCAACAACTACTGAGTTGAACATGGTCAACATGTGGAATCTTCTTCAGAGACAGACAATTCTTAGGATGATAAAATGTTAGACCTGGATGGGAGCCTGACAGTCACCTAATTGAACACCTTCTTTTGGGGAAGAAAATTGAAGCTCAAGATGTTATGTAACAGAGCTAAGTAATAACATATATATAAATTGATCAGTTAGAAAAATTACATGATCATATCAATAAATGTTGAAAGTAATTTTATGAAACCCATACTAATTTGAAAGAAAAGAGGCTGGGCATGGTGGCTCACTCCTGTAATCCCAGCACTTTGGTAGATCCGCCAAGGCAGGTGGATCACCTGAGATCAGGAGTTCAAGACCAGCCTGACCAACATGGTGAAATGCCGTCTCTACTAAAATTGCAAAACTAGCCGAGCATGGTGGTGGGCACCTGTAATCCCCGCTACTCAGGAGGCTGAGGCTGAAGAATCGCTTGAACCCAGGAGGCAGAGGTTGCAGTGAGCAGAGATTGTGCCACTGCACTCCAGCCTGGACAACAAAGCAAGAAAAATAAAAAAAGAAATGAGGATGGGTGCTTGCCCTATCACAATAAAAATATGTTATAAAACCACATTACTTTTTAAAATGTGACAAAAGGATCAGCAGACCACTGGAGTGGCACACATAGCCAACAAATAGAATACAGTGTTTGCATGTATGTATGGGTATACACACACACACATAATATTGGGAAAATTGTTTAGGAATTAGTGAAAAAAATCACCTATAGCATCACTTGACATTATTCACCAAAACAAGTTATAGACAGAATAGAGTTAAATATTTTTATGAACTAGAAAATACAGATAAAATATAGGTTGACATTTATCAGACCTCTGTTTCAGAAGGAAGTTGTAACTTTGATATATTGGAAGGAATTAGAAAAGAAAATATATACTACATAAAATTTCTAATCTTTTGTTTTAAAAAATGACCAAACGTTAAAGTACACAAAATGAGAAATATATTTTGGCAGAGTCTGATGGTTGTCTACCTAGCATGGTTCTCTCCTTTTTACTTTACTAACAGAACCCCCCCAACCACCTTTTTTTTTTTTTCTTTTTGAGACAGAGTCTCAATCTATCACCCAGGTTGAAGTGCAGTGGTGCTATCTCAGCTCACTGCAACCTCCGCCTCCCAGATTCAAGCGAGTCTCCTGTCTCAGCCTCCCAAGTAGCTGAAATTACAAGCACATGCCACCACACCCAGCTGATTTTTGTATTTTTAGTAGAGGCAGGGTTTCACTATGTTGGCCGTGCTGGTTGTGAACTCATGACCTCAAGTTGTCCACCCGCCTCAGCCTCCCAAAGCGCTGGGATTACAGGCATAAACCATGGCACCTGGCCAGACCCCCAATTTTGTAAAAGTGGCAATGTATCCAATCAGAAATCCCATTTTAGATATCTTTGCAGCTAGAAGAGGTGGCTATATGATAAGTCTGGATTAAAAGACTGTATTGGAGCTTGCTAAATAGAGCATCCAGAGAAACTTTATATAATAAAAGAGACAAACTGCAGCAAAGTCATGGTACTCCACCCAGACCGCCTCCAACTCTCTACCTGCTCAGTGAGCTCACTCCCTTATTTCTCTGGGTTGTATCCCTAACAACAGGCACCTGTTACTTTCTTTAGATGACTACTTTGGACTGTTACAGCCTCTTTGCCTGGATGTCTGAAGGGCGTGGGTGGTCAATCCCCACCACTGCCACCACCACTACTCCTCCCCCATCAACTGGAGCAGGAGTCTGTACACTGAGCTACTTTGCTTCAAGCTGACACAAACTCTAGTGTAATTTACACTCAGGATTCCTCTTGAGACCGTAAAATCCTTGACCTAAAATCACTCTTGCTTGGCTTTCTCTTCTCTATGCTGCCTTCTTTATCCTATTTACAGATTTCTCCTGGAAACACTTCCTTAGTAAATCACTAGCATATGAATGGGTGAGGGGCTGCTTCTGGAGACTCTGACCTAGGACATATACTCAGCTGACATGCTCTTCCATCTTTCATTCCTTTGCCCTTCACATGGCCACTTTTTTTCTTTCCTGGAGCATGGATGAAATGCCTGGATACTCAACAGCCATCTGGCAACCATGAGGCAATAGCACAGAGTCAAAGGCTCATACGCTAAGGATGGCATAGCAGAAAGATGGAAAGAGACTGGATACTTGATGGCATAATTAAGATGTCATGCTAGCCCTAGCCTTCTTTTTTGTTTATTTTTCTCTTTGTGATCCTCTCCACCACTGCCCCAGACTTCCTTTTATATAAGACAAGTAAACACTTTACTTGTTTATATGCCTGGTATGGGAGGCAAAATGATGTCCCCACCCCTTCCCCACCAGGGATATCTACATCCTAATCCCTTGGACCCGTGTCTATGTTATGTTACATGGCAAAGAGGAATTAAGGTTGCAGATGGAATTAGGGTTGCTACTCAGCTAACTTTAAAATGGGAAGTTTATTCTGGATTATCCAGGTAGGCTCAATGTAATTTAAAAATGTCTATAAAAGTAGACCAGGTTCAGTGGCTCATGCCTGTAATCACAGTGCTTTGGGAGGCCAAGGTGGGAGGATCACTTGAGGCCAGAAGTTCCAGACCAGCCTGGGCAACATAGTGAGACCCCCATCTCTACAAAAAAATAAAAATAATTAGCCAAGTGTGGTGATGTGCACCTGTAGTCTTGCTGCTTGGGAAGTTGAGACATAAGGATTGCTTGAGCCCAGAAGGTTGAGGCTGCAGTAAGCTATGATTGTGCCACCGCACTCCAGCCTGGGCAACAAAGTGAGACACTGGCTTTAAAAAGAAAGCGGAAGAGGGAGGCAAGAGAGAGATCTGAGTCAGAGAAGGAGGTGTGATAACAAAAGCAAAGGTGGGTGTGCACATATGCAAACGACTCAGCCTGTCATTGCTGGCTTTGAAAACAGAGAAAGGGATTGTGAGCCAGGGAATACAGGCAGCCTCTAGAGACTGGACAAGGCAGGGAAACAGATGCTCCCTTGGAGCCCCCAGAAGGAAGCACAGCTTTGAAGCCACTTCCATTTTGGCCCAATGAGATGCCTTTTGGCCCCCTGACCTCCAGAACTGTAAGATGATAAATTTGTTTGATTTAAGCCACCAAGTGTGTGATCATTTGTTATACTGCAATGGAAAAATAATGCACCTAGTTTTCTGTTACTTGCAGCCTAATACAGCTCTAAATGATATTTTTAAACTAAAAAATGGATTTTTCATATATAAAAAGCTTATGCAAATCAATAAAAAGCACTAAGTCCAATAAATTGATGGTCAAATAGCACATGTAAAAACAAATAAAGAAGGTGCTGAGAAGCAACATGGAAACAGATTTTTCACAAAAATACATAAAGCATTTTTAAATATCAAGAGAAAAAATCACTGTTACTACATGAAGAAGTAAGGCAGAATTTATATCATATGTTTCCAACTATGTGAGAAGAAAATAGCATTAAAAAAAGACTGAAAAGAGAGATTTTACATGGAGAGATTTGGGGTGCTTTTTCCCTCTATTACTTTTTTGTATAGGTCATATCTAAATGGCTAATTCCCTCACTTTTTTCAGGCCTCTTTAATAGGAAATAGAAAATAAGCTTTTCCTTAAAAAAATTACAATACAGTATGGTATTTAAAATAATACATGGAAGGTAAAGCCAAGTGCTCGCACAAAGGAGGGGGAGGCTTTGCTTAGGAAACAAGAGGACTTCACAGAGGTGCGGGCAATTGAATGGGGTCTTATCCAGGCCAACAAAGGAAGGAGAGCATTCCAGGTAGAGGCATGCCTGTGCACAAGTGCCAGGGTGTTGCATAGACTGCGAACAGTCCATGATGGCTGTAATATAGAGTGGGAAAGAGAGGGCAGTGGAAGATTGGTTATGGTGAGGTA
The DNA here is from genome assembly GCF_028858775.2 of Pan troglodytes. Lineage (NCBI taxonomy): Eukaryota > Metazoa > Chordata > Mammalia > Primates > Hominidae > Pan > Pan troglodytes. The sequence goes on along the minus strand of NC_072401.2, from coordinate 109,664,998 downwards.
GAGGCCAGACCTGAAAGAGTTTGGCCTTTATACCATAAAGAAGTAACTTTTGTCAGGAAAGAGCCATGATCAGATTTGTATTTTATAAAGATGTTCCTGCCATAGTGTGAGGATAGACAGGGGACCAGAGTCAATGAGATAAATTAGCTCTACTGCAATTGTCCAGGCAAGAGGTCTGAACTGAAGCGTGAACAAGGGAGATGGAAAGAAAGAATAAATTCAACAGAGAGTTGAAAAGAAGGGTCTATGAGTCAAGGGTATGAGTTAGAGGAAGTGGTGAGCCTGACTCTCAGTATTTATTAAACATCTTTCTACCAAATTTTTCCTATGTTTTTAAGTGAGAGGCAACATATGTAACATTGCAGAAAGCCATGCAAATAATGCACAGTATTTACAGCTCAATGAATTATCGCAAGTGAACACATTAATGTATTCCTCATGCATCCAATCACTTCTTGGACTACTGGAGCCTCAAAAGAAGTGACAACCACTTGCTAAGGCCATAAACCAGAATGCCACCTTTCATTCTTTTCTACCTCTCATATCATACATCTCAGCCATCAGCAAGTGCTGTCAGCTCTATCCTCAAAATATGTCCAGAATTCAACCTGTTCTCACCATCTCCACTGCTACTACCCTACTCCAAACTCATTTCTAACTTGGACTCTTGCCATAACCTCCTGTGTGTTCTCGCTCTCTTTCTAATCTTGCTCCCCTTCAATCTGTTCTCCACACAGTTGCTGGAGTGGTCCTTTTAACACGGGAATTGTATCATGCTACTCCCTGTAGTGTATTGCCATAATGGCGGTAGTTCTTCACCTCTCGCCGTATCGGTGCCCTTTGCCATGTAACTTTGCAGTAATCTGCCCTGCCTCTTTGACTCTAGGTTCAGCCATGTGATGGCTTAGTAGTAGACAAAATGCAAGCAGAAGCTTGAACTGGATTCAGGCAGTATGGCTTTATCTTTTGCAAAATTGTGTCACACACTATGCTTCTCCCACCTTAGGTCTGAATTCAAGTCTCACGAGATGCATCTAATTGGTCCAACCTAATTCACACCCAGAACTCCAGCTGCAAGGGTGTGTATAAACCATGGGCTCTGCAACACAAGAAGGAGCACTAGAATGAAGTTGCCATGAATGAGGAATGATCCAAGTCATAGTAGCCACCACCTCTCTCCTGCTTCAATGTGCCTTTCCAGATTGCCTTGCATAGTCTTGCCCCTGTCCCTGCCATTACCCCCAGGATCCCCCTACTCTACTCTCTGGATCTCAGAGTCCTGGCCAGGGTCCCAGGACCCACAGAAGATCCCGTCTTTCCCATGGGCCCTTCCCTGCCCACAATGGCCTATGTTGGTCTCTGCCCCACCCTGCACAGTGTCTCTTAGTAATCTCCTCCCACACTCCACAGCTGGCATCAGATAAAAAGGGATCTCCAGCCTCTCTCACTATGCACCTGTCCCCACTTCCTTCTCACCGCACTCAAGACTCGACCCAGCTGACCATTCTATCTCCACCTGGCCCTGGACACTAACCACTTAGCATCATCTTTTTGGCTAAATTTGAATCCCACAGAGCCATAGTTTACATCAAATCTCCTCCTCTTTGGAGTTTTTTTTTTCTCTCTGTCTTTTATTTGGAAGCAGGACCATCTTATCCATTAGGTAGCAGTAGCGTAGTACCTAGAGGTCCACAAAAATGCTTAATTTCTTTTAAAATGATAATTTAAAAAAACAGAAAATAAGAATAACAAATCCAGCCTGGATTATATTCTTTTTTGAACACATTTATAGGATATATTTTAAAATTTTTCTTTGATGAAGAAAGGGGCCCACAAAGGCAAAAGTGCCTAAGGCAAACAAAAATCATAATATAATCCTGGTTGTCTCTTAATATGTTGTCACCTTTTGTAGGTGTATGTACGCTTCAACTTCATGCTATGAACATTGCCCAGGCTGGAGTACAGTTGCGCAATCATGGCTCACTGCAGCTTCGACCTCCCAGGCTCAAGCAATCTACCCACTTTAGCCTCCCAAAGTAACTGGAGCTACAGGTGTGAGCCACCATGCTCCACTAAATTTTTTTCTTTTTTTTTTTTCTTTTTTCTTTTCTTTCTTTCTTTCTTTTTTTTTTTTTTTGAGACGGAGTCTTGTTCTGTCACCCAGGCTGGAGTGCAGCGGCGCGATCTCAGCTCACTGCAAGCTCCGCCTCCCGGGTTCACGCCATTTTCCTGCCTCAGCATCCCGAGTAGCTGGGACTACAGGCGCCCACCACCACCGCCGGCTTTTTGTATTTTCAGTAGAGACGGGTTTCGCCAAGATGGTCTCAAATCTCCTGACCTCGTGATCTGCCCGCCTCGGCCTTCCAAAGTGCTGGGATTACAGGCGTGAGCCACCGTGCCCGGCTAAATGTTTTTATTTTTTGTAGAGACAGGGTCTCCCTATGTTGCCCAGAGCTCTATTTCTCCCCAGCACTCGTCAGTTGAGTGCACAGGCTGCTTGGCCTTGGATCAGTCCAACCTGGCTACACGAATCCCCACATATTCTTATTCACAGGTCTTTGGTGCAATGTAGGCACTTCGTGCCTTACCATGCTGAATGTCTGCAGATAGAGGAGAGAATTTGTCAGCATCCCCACAAGTGGAGTTATAAAAGAAGCATCTCCAATGGTTGGGGGATTACTACAACAGCCAACTAATGGCTTTCCAAATCCAGTTTTGCCTCCACTTCAGAACATTGCCCACTGAGCAGTGAGAGATCTTTTTGACGGTGTGTACCAGATGGCATCACTTCCCTGATTATCCCTTTAAAGGTTTCTCTTTGGAGGTAAAGTACAAACTCACAGTGGCCTACTGGGACCTCCACCCTCCACCCCTACCGGCCTCTCCAGTGTCTCTTTCCCACCGTCTCCCACTCCCAGCTCCACACTCCAGACCTAACCTGAGTGTTCAGTTCCTCAAGCAACAACTTCTATTTATTTCACAGACCTCCTACCTGCCTTCCCCTGGGCTTTCCTCTGTGGAGGTCAATTTTCTCTTCACTTGGCTGCTTTTCAGTCCCCTGCTGGGAAATGACTCTGACCCCAAGACTGGATTAGATTCCCCTGCTTTGCTTCCTCAACAGCACCTAGTATTTCCCCAACCACCAATGCAGTCTACTGTTCTTATCTGTTTAACATCAGTATTCCCAATAGACTGTAAGCTTTGTGGGGCCACCATTATGTCTGTTTGTCTGTGACTACATCCTCAGCACCTACCACAGTGCTTGTCCCATAGTGTCCCTCAACATATTTATTGACTGTAAGAATGAATTAATACATTAAAGAAGAAAAAGTCTCAAAAAGATAAAACCAAAAATAACTCTCAATGCCAAGAATCAGTTCACATCCACTAAAAGAACACAGGTGTGGGGCCAGAGAATAAGAGAGATATATGGGTAACCACTCTGTGCCTCACTTTCCTCATCTGTTAGGTCTATTTAAAAAGCCCACCTTAGAGGGTTGTTGTGAGTATTAAGGTAGTTAAATAGGCCAAGTATGGTGGCCTCATGCCTGTAATCCCAGCATTTTGTGAGGCCAAGATGGGAGGATCACTTGAGCCCGGGGTGGAAGAGCAGCCTGGGTAACAAAGTGAGACCCTGTGTCTACAAAAAATACAAAAATTAGCCAGGCATGGTGGTATACACCTGTGGTTCCAGCTACTCAGGAGGCTGAGGTGGGAGGATCACTTGAGCCCAGGAGTTTCAGGCTGCAGTGAGCCAAGACCGTGCCACTGCACTCCAGACTGGACAACAGAGTGAGACCTGGCCTCAAAATAATAATAATAATAATAATAATAATAATAATAATAATAAAATTTTTAAAAAGGCAGTTAAGGCCAGGCACAGTGGTTCATACCCGTAATCCCAACACTTTGGGAAGCCAATGCAGGAGAATAGCTTGAGGCCAGGAGTTCAAGACTAGCCTGAGCAACATAGTGGAATGCCATCTCTACAATAACTCTAAAAATTAGCCAGTGTGGTGTCATGTGCCTGTGGTCTCAGCTACTCAGGAGGCTGAGGTGGTAGTATTGCTTGAACCCAGGAGTTTGAGACTGCACTGAGCCGTGACTACACCACTGCACTCTAGCCTGGGCAACAGAGTGAGACCCAGTCTCAAAAAAAAAAGAACAAAAACAAAACCAGAACAAGATAGTTAATATAAATAAAGCACTTAGAACAGGATTTAGGATATGTTGGTATTGTACATGAGGATGATGATGATTTACTTTTGACATCTTTCCAGGGTAGGATACTCCACATGACAGAGTGAACGTGCAGGCACTTTACTGAGGCAAGCATGTGCCAGAAGGCACATTTGTGTGCTGGTGATGCCCATTGCCCCATCCTAGACAGGCAGGAGCAAAATCAGCTGAGACTGCTACTACCTGAAGTTTCGTGTTATCTACAACATAGTACAGAGTAGAAAGTTACAACCTTGATCTGTGGAAATGCACATAAACCACTGCTGCATTTTCAGCCCATCTGGAGAGTTGGGCCAAATGAGTATTCCATCTTTATCCTCCCAAGTCCCCAAGAAGAACACATCAAAGAGCATGTTTGCATCCCTACAACAGATAACGGCACTGCCATAAGCTTCAGGGTCCACACATGCTACAGATAGAATGAATTAATAATTTCATATATTTATAAAATATAAATTAACCCAAGAAATATATCACTCCAAGTAAAATTCCTGCTTTTTGGAACTGAGCAGAGAAAGACACTTTGATAAATGAAAATCTAGTAAATTTTCATTATATGCATCACCAAAATGGCACTTATCACATGGAAAAAATCATTCCCCTCTGATATACAGGTGTTGACACACCAGAAGCATCAGGTTATGAGGGAGAGGGAGGGGGAATCCAGAAAACTGACTTTTAAAATTACATTTGATGAGTTAGCTATTTTTTTAACAATAGAAAGGAAAGTAATATGATCACTAAGAATTCTAGAGGCTCTAGTGCATTTATGTAAGCACAGTAAATTATTCATAAAAACCATGGAGCATTTACCTTCGTCTTTGTGTATAATATACCATGTCTGTATGGAACCCAGTTGCTTTGATGGTAAACAGCTATTCTTTCTGAAACCTGGCCTTATCTTGCTCTGCTCTGTGTCGACAGGTTCCCTTAATAGCCAAACTGGTTTTCCTGGAAGAAGAAGAAAAAGAAAGCAGTGCAAGAAATGTATGTATTAGACTTCTTTCTTTTCCATAATACTGTCATGATAATTTATATTCATATTCAAAGATGTAAGGATCCATAAACCAGCTTTGAAGAGAAGTGGTAAAAAATGTAAAACAGCATCCTATATTAAATGTACCATGGCAAAGAAAAAAAATTGTCAGTCTATTCTACAAAAATACAATACACTAAAAATCAACCTTTTCCATTCTCATGTCCCTGACCCTGAAATAGAATGGTGTGTATGTCTGCAAGAATGCTGTAGGCATGTGGATTATTTATTACTGGGTTTAGGGATTATTTTATTGTTGGATAGGCTTGAGGGAGGGTATGTATTATCTATGAGATATTTCCAAACCTTTTTAAAAACGTCATTAGAGATGAGAGCAACTCAGGAACATAAGGCTCTGTTTGTCCCATAAAGAATTTTCTATTCAGCACCTGAAATAATTCTATAGCTTGAAAATTTTCTATATATCTATATATCTCTCTACATAGATATATATTGTGTAGGATTTCATCTCTAAGATAGAGAAAAATAAGATTAAGTAAAGAAGAAATCATTAGCATCACCCCTAGGTAAAGAAATACTTGAGCTGAGATGGAAGGCCTGTATATGTAAAGCTAGGAAACCCTTATTTCCATATTGCAAAATGTGTCAAGTTTTGTAGAGATAATAGTATTGACTAAAGAATGTTAATGACAATAAATCTCTCAGAAATACCCAGAACTGGAATCTCTCCATCTAGCTCAGGATGGTCTGTGGAACAGACCAAGGAGCTCACCTTTGCCCCCTTCTATTCTGTGGCATTTTCCATATGTTTCCAGGTAAACTAGAAAATCTCCCTCTAGCAACAGAACCTGGAAGTGGCACACAGAAGGACCCAAAGTTACCCTTAGTGGAAGCTCTTTAAGAGCCCCCACAGCTGCAGCCACAGAACAGACAGCAGGAGATTCTCCCAGAATCAGGCCTGTGAACTGTGCCCAGCCCAGGCCACCCGGCCTCTTGGCAAGACCCACCTGGGCAGACACTCAAGGGCTGCAACCACACTCAGGGCCACCTGAGAGAAGGGAAGTGATTCTTTCTGCTCCACACTCTTCCACCCCACTGGGTTTTATTAGGAATTTCTATTGTATAAAGATTCTGCATAAATCATATGTATCTGAGCCAATTCCATCCTTCCCACCAGCACACCAGGGAAAACATTCAGTACTGAGTAAAAGAGCAGCACACAGAAAAAGGAGAAGCTGGAGTAGTGTGTGGTCTCTGTACTTGACCATATTATCCAAACTTCTTCCCAGACCTGTTCTTTCACAGCATAAAAATCACACTGATAATTTCCAAGCAGTGGGCCTGGGTAATATGCTGGATATAAACCTTATTCAAGAAGAGGAATAGTGGGTGATGCCAGTGTATAAAAACTACATTTTATTCATAATTTCTATTGTATAAGAAATCTGCATAAATCATCTCTGGAAGTTTCTATTATTATTCCATTCTACAGGAGACAAAACTGAAGCTCAGAGACATTAAGGAATTTGCCCAAGATTACATAGCTGGTCAGTATATGAGCTAGGATTTGAACACAGATTTTTAAGACTGCATGCTCTTTTTTAACCACTGAACCAAATCATACTATTTATTTTTGTAGATCAGGCAAATGTGGAGAGTATGAAAACAAGTAATGGTTTCATCAAAATATGCATGTCAACTTTATCCATAGTATTTGAATGAGGGACATTACAAGGCACTAAAAGTGTTGATTTGTCATATACATATACATACACACACACACGCACACTTAGGCTAAACTAATGGAACAGTGCAAACACAGGAAGGCATATGTAGGACAGAAAGGCTGTATCATCAGATCAGATGATCTGATTCTGTGGCCATAAAGAGTTCCCTCCAGCCTTATGAATAGATGCCTATATGGATAACCCCAGAGACTGCAAAGTATTAGGTTGCTGCCTCCCTCTTCAGACTAATCAAATAGAAATACTACTAAAAGCAATGTGGTATCCTGGTTGGATCCTGGAACAGAAAAATGACATGAATGGAAAAATTAATGAAACCTGAAAAAAGTTTAGAGTTTAGTTAATAGTAATGTACCAACATTAATTTCTCAGTTTTGACAGATACACCATAGTTATGTAAAATATAAACAGTAGGGCAAACTGGGTGGAAGGAACACAGGAATATTGTACTATATTTTTTATTTTTGAGACAGGGTCTCATTCTGTTGCCCAGGCTGGAGTGCAGTGGTGTGATCACAGCTCACTGCAGCCTCAGTCTTCCTGGCTCAAACAATCCTCCTGCCTCGGCCTCCTGAGTAGCTGGAACTACAAGCATGCACTAATACACTCGGCTAATTTTTTAATTTTTGTAGAGACGAGGTCTCACTATATTGTCCAGGCTGGTCTTGAGCTCCTGAGCTCAAACGATTCTCCTGCCTTGGCTTCCTAAAATGTTGGGATTACAGGCATGAGCCACAGTGCCCAGCCTGTACTATCTTTAGAACTTTTCTGTAAATCTAAAATTATTCCAATATACAAACATTTTGTTTTAAACATTAAGTAAAATATAAATATAAATGTAAGAGAGAGGGAGGGGGAAAGCAAGAGCACAGTCCTAGAGGCCAGAAAATCATCTTGCTAGCCTCTTAATTCCATAAAGCAAAATCATGCAGGATAATTTTGTAAATGCTTTTATATGTTACTGATATGGTATACAGATGTAAAAAAAAAAAAAGAGCAGAAAAACAATTCTCAAAGATTAGAATCGGCCGGGCACGGTGGCTCAAGCCTGTAATTCCAGCACTTTGGGAGGCTGAGGCGGGTGGACCACGAGGTCAGGAGATCAAGACCATCCTGGCCAATATGGTGAAACCCTGTCTCTACCAAATATTCAAAAAAATTATCCAGGTGTGGTGGCGGGCGCCTGTAGTCCCAGCTACTCAGGAGGCTGAGGCAGGAGAATGGCATGAACCCGGGAGGCAGAGCTTGCAGTGAGCAGAGATCACGCCACTGCACTCTAGCCTGGGTGTCAGAGTGAGACTCCGTCTCAAAAAAAAAAAGATTAGAATCATACAGAAGTTAGACTAAAATCTTGCTTTGTCAAAACGGCTCTCCAGGAAGCTTACCCTCTTGTGAGCACTTCATTAGCAGGGATTCCTTTTGCTAGGGATGGGAATGAGAAGAATCTGCTGCCAGACACAAAAGAAGAATTGAAAAAAAAAGGCAAAAAATACCATGTTATTAGAAAAAGACTCAACATCCTTACATGTCAATTTTCCCTAAATAAATCTGTAAATTTATTAACAACATGTTTCCAACAGAAAGGCTGAAATAATTTTTTAGGGGAACTCAGCAAGCTGATTTTAATATTCATAAACGGTCTTGAGGCAAATGGGCGGTGATATGGAAAATATCACTAAGTTGTTTTGTTTGTTTGAGACAAAGTTTCACTTTGTCACCCGGGCTGGAGTGCAATGGCATGATCTCAGCTCACTGCAAACTCCACCTCCCGGGTTCGAGCAGTTCTCCTGTTTCGGCCTCCCGAGTAGCTGGGATTACAGGTGCACGCCACCACGCCCAGCTAGTTTTTGTATTTTTAGTAGAGACAGAGTTTCAACGTGTTGGCCAGGCTGGTCTCAAACTCCTGACCTCAAGTGATCCACCCATTTCAGCCTTCCAAAGTGCAGAGATTACAGGCATGAGCCACCGCACCCAGCTCCAAAGCTGTTTTTTTTACATTATATGTCCCACTAAAATAAATTCCAGATGTATTAAATATACATTCATATACAAAGTAGGTAAAAACATAGAAAGATGTTTTTAAAAATCTATTTTGGGAAAAGCCTCTTTAAGTATAACATAAAAATCTTAAGTCAGAAAAGATAAGAAATGGATATCTGACTACATAAAAATTAAAACTTTCTGAATAAAAATAAAAACTTTTCGTATTTTACTTTATTTTACTTTTTGTATTTTACTTTGTAATATTCACAAAGTAATATTACAAACATATTTACCAGTTTGCTGTTTATATTTTACTTTACTAAACAGAGAAAAATACAAACAGTAAACTGGTAAATATGTTTGTAACTCATATCCCGGAAAAAAAGTACTAACATTATCAATACATAAAGAGCAATAACAAATCAATAAGAAAAGAATAACCAACCAATAGAGAAGTGAGCAAAGGATATGAACATACAGTTCAGCAGAATAGGAAATACATACTCAGGAGGCTAAGGCAGGAGGAGCACTTGAGGCCCAGAGTTTGAGGTTGCAGTGAACTATGGTTGCACTCCAGCCTGGGCAACAGAGCATGACCCCTATCTCAAAAAAAAAAAAAAAAAAAAAGGGAAATATAGAGAGCTCTTTAAACTTACGCAGAGATGTTCATCCTTACTTGTATAAAAAGTACACATTAAAATACATTGAGGCAATATTTTCACCTTATGGACTGGCAAAGACAGAGAAATTTGATCAGTGTGAGGAAACAGGCACTCGCATATATTTGTAGTGGATGTATAAATTGGTATGATCTTTATGGAAAGCAATATGGCAACACAATTTCTATCCAAGCCACAAATGCTCATACCTTCTCACCTAGTAATTTCAATTCTAATAGTTTGCACTTCATGCACATTCTCACAATTGGCATGATCTCGGCTCACTGCAAACTCCACCTCCTCACACAAACACAAGAATATTAATTACCACATTGTTGGTGCTAGCAAAAGATTAAATACTACCTAAATATCCATCAATAAATGACAGGTAAAATAAACCAGAAAACATCCATATAATAGAATACTATGTTATAGATAAAAAGATTGAAGCAGCTCTAGAGAGACTGAGAGTAAAAGGCTTCCAGAATATGTTAAGTTAAAAAGGCAAATAATGAAACAATGAATGGTATGCTATCATTTGTGGGAGTGGGAGGGCAGGGGGGAGGTGTATATATATTTAGAAATGGATATAAAATCTGAGTTTTGGTGATGGAACTTCACAAGTTTTCTCTTTTGTCCTAATTTTTTAAATAATGAACATTAATTCCATTTTAAATAAGAAAAATAAACAAAGTTAATTTTTTAAGGAACTCAATCAAATGCCCTATAACTACCCAAACTTGTTTCTGGAAAGAGAAGAAAGTGAAAACAAATAAAACCACCTGGTTCTTTAGGTCTCTCTCCCTGATCCTAAGCAGTCCCCATCCTCTCCCTGGGAAAACAATGCAGTGTTAAACCCTCAAAGCCTCCCAGCTCAGTTGTTAAGGTAATTGTGTTTACTCTTTTCCAAACAAAGTAATTTGAATCAGAAAAGTAAATGTGCTCTGTCTTCAGGTTCTTTGATGTCATCTTCCTCCTTGCTCTGGAGTGTATGATGCCTGCCTGCTGCCCAGAGCATTACACACAGATTCTCTAAGCATTGCCATAGCTACACCATTCTGCTTGGGATAATGATGTAAAACAAATAAAACATAAGTAAAATCGAATTTGAAATAAAACAATAGGCCCTAAAAAACATAAGCTGTGTATGTTTTTTTCTTCCCTTTGAACACTTATGCTGATTATGAAACTTTGGAGTATTTTGAAATTTCAGAACAATTTTTAGTGTGCTAAAGCCCCAGAGGCATGACTATTTTCTTTCCTGAAAATAACATCTGATCAAGGCCAATGGTATGTTTGAAACATTAAGAGCCAGTGTTTGTACCTCTTAAGCCTATCAGATGATTTCCCTCTAGATGACCCTTGTTAAACATCACATCAGCTCTAAATGTGATTTTAGGATTTTAGGTTCTTAAGACTCTGAAGCTGGTAGCTGTTCAGTCATCCAGGCCGGATCTATGCAGGCAAAGGACTGAGTGGTTCATGCAGTATTAGATGAATTATCTGAGTTAGCCAAATAAAATCCTCTGGGCTGTGGGCTACCTACTGTCTCCACTGTCCCAAACCACCCCACAGTCACTTCATTCTTACTCTGGGATGTCCTGGGTCTACTTGCCTGAAGCTTCAGCTTCTTTTTCCTGTTTTCCTCTTTTTAACACTCCTTTGCTCTGCCTTTTTTTTTTTTCGTAACAACAAATTTGGAGTTGGAAGTTACTTTAAGAAGACAAGAAAGTTAGGAAAATATTTAAAAGAAATCTGCTAGAACGTCCCTTGCTCATTTAACACCCAGGAGTTAAGCTTCTATAATGGCATTTAAATCCTTGGGTTTTTCCCTTTTTTTTTTCATTACTTTATGTACTTGCAATAAAAACATTCCTTTAGACTTTAGAAATTCTAAATAAAACAAGAACAAAAGAATGTTCCTTCTTTTCAACTCTCCACCCAAATGTTACCATTGTAAATCAAGGTAGCAAAGTAAATTAACTACTGGCATTTAAATGTTTGCTGTCCCAAATATTTATTCCTTCCCACTCCCCCAATTTGTTTTATACAAAACAATGCTCATAAAAACAATAAATACTCATTCTTTGTCTACTAAAATTTTAGATCAAAGTACTGTGTGGTCCAAATCCTGAATTGTAAAAAGTAATGTTTGTTCAGCAGGAAGCCTTCAACTTCCCAACAGCAATCTGACCAAATTTGGTTTCCAATTTTCTCTAAGCACTGAAGTGCTAGGTGTAGACACAATAATATGATTCACTCCACATTTGCATAATATACTTTACATCTGGAGTTTCATTTACCCCTTAACTGCATGATGTGCTAGAATCGGACGTATTTTGGTGTCAAGAAAGACCTGAATGTGCTGTCACTTGACGCTCTTATGCAGCTACAATTCAGTTTTGTCATGGCTAAGAACAAGAGGGTATGTATGCCTACTTCTCTGGGATGCTGTGATGATTGGGTGAAATAACACATCCGTGGCTACTGCCCCACGGTGGGCCTGCCCACTGTTGCACATGCCATACCGTGTTGTTTTTCTGTGTTTGTATATTAGCATCCCACCACTAGAATGTCTACTCCTCTGGGAAGGAACTAGGACCCCCTCTCCACCTCCTTCTGCAGCCTCAGAGTAGCTTCCATGTACATTCTTAAAAACTGATTTAAGCATACTGATTTTTGAATTCTTTCCTTGGGCTCACAAAAATTACTATACCCCATACCACTGCTCCCGAGCAAAAGGGCACTAGAGCCTTATTTCCCCTGCCACATTCCTACTTCTGGAGCCCTATTCAGGCTGAACATTTACAGGAGCTGTGAGAACCTCTGGTTCCCTCAGCCTCTAGCCCTGAACCAAGCTAGGTTGGCACAAACTATCCCCACCCTTGCCAGCCCCAAACTGCCCAGTGCCTCACTGTCCTTCATTCACTGCGCTTCAGCCCCAGCCCCACCCCCACATGAACACATGCACACCACTCCCAGGCGTAGAATGCCAGGCAGTCCATAGCTTTCCATCCAGGCTCTTCCACAGCACTCACCACTCACACTTTTCTGCTGGCCTGATTCCCTCTGCCCAGAGGGTGAGAACAGCTCTATGTTTCCCTGAGGTGGAAGCCCTACCCCAGAGCTTTTGTGTGTGCCTTGTTCAGTGACAAAGTTGTCCCTGGGGACATGCTCTTGAGTAACGAACTTGACAAACAACTTTAAAATGACTACCAACAATCCACTCTAGGGCAGATTATCCGAGGGTAGATACACACTGCCCACCCCCTGCAAACTCTTTTGTGGTCCTATAATTGCCCTTGGGCTCATCTTTCAGAGAGTACGAGGAGAAATGACTGAGGCTCTTTCATAGTCTGGGTAAGTGGTTTTTGGTGAGGTGGACTACTCTCCTTCTAAATTATTGAGGAACGCATACTGATTAAAGCACTATTGAGCAACCAGTTGTGCTAGTTGCTACAAGGGAGATAATTATAAGACACAGCCCCTGCCTTCAGCAGCATTATTAGAGGCAGTATAGGGCACAGGTTCTAAATCCCAGCTCTGCCACAAACTATCTGCATGACCCTTAGCCTAGCTCTGAGCGTCAGTTTTCATATCTGTGAAATGGAGATACTCTACAGATTGTTTCCAGGACTAGAAATCACATGTGTGATACGCAGGGCAAGCAGTGAATAGGGTGTAAATGACAGGTGTTTGTTTCTGTTTTGTTTCATTGTTTTCTGAATGCTTGTTGAGAGGTGCAGTCCATGCTCTCAGGAGACCTACAGACACAGGAAGGAAGAGGAGGCAAACACATCACCTAGTACTAGAGTAGACTTCTCCACAGGGTAAAGTTCTAGGGTGGGGCCAAAGGAAGCTGCAGTCATGTCTCCCTGGGGTGGGGAAGTCCTTCATAGAAGAGATGACACAAGCTAGACCATGAAGGATGTTTAAGCACAGCACAAGCGGTGAAGACTGGAAGGGCATTTCAGATGCAGGGAAAGCCTGAGAAAAGGCCTAGAAAACTGCATGGAGTTGAACACCTGGAGCCTATGGTGAAAGCCTGGGCCCTGTGGTATGACTGTTGTGTGGGAGAGGACTGAGGGAGAATCAGAGGCAGAGCACAAAGTGATTTCTTGTAAGCAACTGAGGTAGGCAGTTGCTATTGAGCATGTTTTTCTTTTGATAATCTTTATTTATTTTAATTGTAAAAACAACATATGCTCATTGTTAAAGAAAAATTACATAGTAAAGAAGTACAGAGAATAAAAAGCAAATGATCCTGCCCGATTCCCTACAGGTAAGAGTTTAATGTTTACCCTTCTGGATCTTTCATTAGAGAGTATTTTAGGCAGGAATAGGCAATGACCAGATTTGTATTTTAAAAAAAAATCACTTTGGGACCGGGCACAGTGGCTCACGCCTGTAATCCTAGCACTTTGGGAGGCCGAGGCAGGTGGATTGCCTGAGCTCAGGAGTTCAAGACCAGCCTGGGCAACATGGAGAAACCCTGTATCTACTAAAAATACAAAAAATTAGCCGGGCATGGTGTTGCGTGCCTATAATCGCAGCTACTCAGGAGGCTGAGGCACAAGAATCGCTTGAACCCGAGAGGCGGAGGTTGCAATGAGTCGAGATCATGCCATTGCACTCCCACCTGGGCGACAGGGTGAGACTCTGTCTCAAAAAAAGAAAAAAAAAATCACTTTGGGTAGAAGGTAGTGGACGGGGTGACTGAAACCAGGGAGACTCCCCAAGTGATGGGGCAGTTCTTTCAGAGAGACAGTGAGAGTCTGTATGTACTGAGGCAGCGCTGGGGGCGCTTGGTTCCTCACCCATCATGCAGGTGAGGGAGTGAGAGGAATTATAAATGACACCCTGGTTTTGGCTTATATGAATGAAATTAGATGTATAGAAGAACCAGAGGTTTGCAGGGGGAAATTATGAGGATAGTTTTGGGCATGATGAGTTTCATGTGGCCATCAGACAGGCAGAAAAGTATGTCCAAGGTCTGGGGCTTAGGAGAGAAATGTGGCTTAAAGAAGCAGATGTGGAATACTTTTCATGAGGGGGAGCTCACTGAGGGAGAACCAGGGGAAGGCCTATATTTAAGAAGCAAGAATAAACAAGAGACCTTTCCAGGGAGACGGAGAAGGAGCAGACAGAGGAGGAGAAAGAGGAGAACAGTGTGATGGCGAATAGGAGAGAACTTCAGGAAGGATCGGGGCATCAAATGCTGTTCAGGGAACAAGGAGTCCGACGGAAGTGAGGGCCAGCTTGGCTCGTAGCAGTCATCAAGGAAGGGGCTGTCAGTGGAGCAGGTTCAGTGCTTTGTTTATATTATCAGAAAAAGGCAGGGAGGAAATACGACACAATGTCCGCGAGTGTTACTTCTAGGTGTTCAGATGACGATGATTGCTATTTTCTTCTGTCCCCAGTAAAAGGGTGAGGGAGGAAGATGAAAGTACAACATTCCAAAAGAAAACCCTTTAAAATTACACAGATGAAGCAAGTTTATTCAACCTGCTTAAGCATTTAAAGTCTTAAGAGAAGATACCAGCTTTATGAGGAATATGGCATAAAACAATACAGTTGTTACGTATTACTGCTTGCCGTTTTGTACAGGCCGCACATGAAGCACAGTGTGAAACTTTCTGGTTCTTCCAAAGATCCTCCAGAGCTAGCTCAGGAACTCACAGCAGGTTTTTCCCCAAGCTTCAGCCATGTGTGTCTATGATTTTTGCCATATCTCTTTACCACCAGTCTTATTATAAGCATTTTATTTAAACCAATTGGTTTAAATAAAGTAGTTCTTACATGAATCCAGTTATATCACAATAGTAAATGGAAAATCTAATATCACAATAAATAGTAGGCAATTAAAAAATAAATATAATGAAGGAAAAAAAAACCCTCTTAGTATAAATTCTAGCAAGATTCTCTCAACAACTCGAGGTTTCTAGCCTGAGACCTGATCTAGCTCTCTGGTAAAAAGGGAAATAAACAGGCACTAGAAATGGTTAAAGATTTGCAGGTACTGTAGTTCGAGTTTTCCCAAAAGCAAACCTGTGACTAGAATTCAGTTGCAATTAGTTTACTTGCGAGGTGAAGGAAATGTGGAAACACAATGAAGGAGGTGGGAAGTGAGGCAGAAAAGAGAAGGAAGCAATTGAATAACATATTATCAAGCCAGCTCTCACTGTGGACAACTAGAGCTTCATCCCTCTGAGGAAACTCAGGGAGCCAGTGTAAAACAGACCTCAGAATTCGCCTACACAAAGAATGAGAGAGACGGGGTATTTATACACCAACTGCTGTTAGTCACTTGTTGAAGGTCAATCCCTAGGACATTAATTCCCCAGCACTCCTGGGCTGCCTTGTGGGCAGCAAAGCAGGTCTCATAGTCAAGAGAAGGCCTTGGGCAAAGAATATAAGGGCTGTAGGTGTAACTCTGGCAGGCATACACCCACTTGATAAAGGTGAAAAGGTATGGGCCAGGTTCCAACAGAGGCTGCTACAGGTACTAGACTGATAGAGAATAGAAAAGAAATAGTTTTCTCATGATTTGAGTGAAAATAATTTATTGCTAGTCCTGTAAATCACTCAAAATCATCTCCCATACCACCAAGCCAAGGCTCCCCAACCCCTGGAAACCTTCAAATACTCTTGTAAGGCCTGAAACAGCTCAGCAAGGATAAAGCCTGGCCCAACAACTGTCCTGAGGGGCCTGGTGGAATTCCATCCAGGCCACTGAAAAACAGAACTTTTCAGATATTTTGTTTACTCTTCTCCCTATCAATTAGAAATAGCCTCATAATACCTGCCTGCTCAATAGAGCATTCCAAAAGAGTTGTCTTCAGAGAAGCAGGTCACATTGACAACACAGACAAATTAGAGTATGACTGTTTACTTTTAAATGGAACTTTTACCTTTAAAAAAGGGCCATCAAATGCCTTCTAATAACAGCTTCCCTGATTTGTTTAAAATATGATTTATTGTTTATATGTATATTAAGCTATATCCATTTAGGAGATCACAACAATAACAAGAGGTAAAGTATATAGGTACTATGTGCTACGATACTTGTGTGTATGTATTTTTGTAGATATTCTGTCATTCAACAAACATTTATTGGATTCTATCTGCAAGTCAGGAACTGTTCTAGGTGCCTAGATTTATAGCAATGAAGGAAACAGACAAAAATCCCTTCCCTCCAGGGAATTACATTCTACTAGGGAAGACAGTCAAAAAATAAATAAATAAAATACATAGGATGTCAGCTGGTAATAAGTACTACAAATATAGTGAGAGACGAGGATAAAGAGTACCAACAGCTAGGGGAGGAGTTATAATTTTAAATAGGGTGATCAGGGAAGACCTTACTGACAAGGGATATTTGGAAAGACCTGCAGGAGGTGAGGGAGTGAGCCATGTGAAGATCTCGGGAAACATTACTACGAACAAAGGAAATAGCCTCTGCAAAGATGCTGGGGTAAGAACATGCCCAAGATTTGAGAAAGCAAATAAACTCAAGTGGCCAATGCACAGAAAGCAAGGGGAACAGTGAGAGATGAGATCAGAAAAGTAAGAGGTGGGTGTAGATCACACAGAATCCTGCAGAACATTGGGAAATGGTAAGCTGCTGGGGCATTCTGAGCAGAGGAGGGACATAAACTGACCTAAGTTTGTAAACCAAAAAAATGCTAAGCCCCCCAACTGACTGTATGGACCCCCTCTGTGCCAAGGGGATCCCAGAGAAACCCGAAAAACTGAATTCCCAGCCATAAGAGGAAGGGACGTCAGGCATGCCTGGTTACACCCCTCCCTTCTAGAGTTTAGGACAACTGACCAGCATTAACACTGAAATAGAGATCATAAGACTGACAGAAACAGACTCTTTGTGGCAATAAGATACCAAATTCCAACCTGATTCTGATATAGCATCACATGAGATAGAAGACTCTGAAGGAAATAAAGTGATTTTACCCTAAAATATATTTCTTTGACATATTTTGAAATGGCCCTAGAAAGCCCTCTCTCGGGGAAATTTGCATCTCTAGAAAATCTCCTTCCCTTTCTAGTTTTTCCTGGATCTAAAAGGGACTAAAGGAGAGTTTTGTTTCGAAAAGTTTTGAAAAGAGACATTTACCATCTATTCTAAGGCTGTTACCTGGAGGTTTAATCTAAATAACAAGAACCTTGGATTTCACAATCCTCCCCGCATCTTGACTCTAGCGTGTCTTTGTACTGACTTCAAGTCTAGACAAAGCTTAACTTTTTCAACCAATTGTCCATCCGAAAATCTTTGAATCCACCTGTGACCTATAAGTAACCCCCTCATACTATGACGTGTCCTGCCTTTTGGGGCCAAACCAATGTATACCTTGCATGTATTGATCTATGTCTTTGTTGATATCTTCTGTCTCCCTAAAATGTATAAAACCTAACTGCAGCCAGACATGGCAGCTCACACCTGTAATTCCAAAACTTTGGGAGGCCAAGGCAAACGGATCACTTGAGCCCAGGAGTTTGAGGCCAGGCTGGGCAACATGGCGAGACCTCGTCTCTACAAAAAATACAAAAATTAGCCAGGCATGGTGGTGGGTGCCTGTAGTCCCAGCTACTCAGGAAATTGAGGTGGGCAGATCACTTGAGCCCACAAGATGGAGGATTTAGTAAGCCATGATCGTGCCACTGCACTCCAAAAAATTGTAACCCAACCACGTGGACATACTTTCTCAGGACCTCTTAATACTGTTCCCCAGGCCTGGGTCACTCATATTGGCCAAGAATAAACCTCTTTAAATATTTTACAGAATTTGGCTTGTCATCAATAGTTTTAAGATCACTCTGTGAGCTTTGCAGACAATGGCAGGTACAGCATGGTAGAAACAGGGAGACCTGTTAGGAGGCTATTATAAATATCTAGATGAAAAATGATTGCAGCTTGAACTAGGCTGGTGAGAAGTAGCTGGTTCTGGTTATATTTCACAGGTAAATAATTTGTAGATAAGGCTGGGGGCAGTGGCTCAGGCCTATAATCCCAGCACTTTCGGAGGCCAAGGCGGGTGGATCACCTGCGGTCAGGAGTTCAAGACCAGCCTGGTCAACATGGTAAAACCCTATCTCTACTAAAAATACAAAATAAAAAATTAGCTGGGTGTGGTGGTGCACGCCTGTAATCCCAGCTACTCAGGAGGCTGAGGCAGGAGAATCGCTTGAACCCGGGAGGCAGAGGTTGCAGTGAGCAGAGATTGTACCACTGCACTCCAGCCTGGACGACAGAGCAAGACTCTGTCTCAAAAACAACAACAACAACAAAAGAATTTGTAGATAGATTGGATGTGGGGAGTGAGAGAAAGAGAAGGGTGAGGATGGCTCTAAAGCTTTTGGCATGAGCAACTGAAATAATAGATCTGCCATTTCCTGAGACAGAGAAGACTATGAAGGAACAGATTTGGGGAAAGATCATAAGTTGGGTTTTGGACATGCTGAATTTCACATACCTATTAGACATCAAATAGAGGTTTGTAGGCAGCTGTATATGTAAGTCTGTAAATCTGGGGCTAGGTCTAGGCCAAAGATGTAACTCAAAGTTGTTAGCATTTATAATATATTCAGAGGCATGAGACTGGATGAGGTCATCAGGAAATGAATTAGATAGAAAAGAGAAGGGGGTGAGAGACTGAGCTGTAGGGGCACTCCACCAAATACATAGAGGTCAGGAAGACAAAACAAGCAAAGGAGACTAACGAAGAGCCAAGGAGATCCGGAAAGAACCAGAAGCTGATGGCATCCTGGAAGTAAGGGAAGAAAGCGTTTGAAGAAAGTGTAATCAACTGTGTCAAATGCTGATGATGGGTCAAATAAGGGGGACGAGAATTGACCATCAGATTTAGCAGTTTTGGTGGAGAGCTGGGGCAAAAAGCATGCCTGGAATGTGGTCCAAAAAGAAGGCAGAGGAGGAATGTATGTTCATTTGCTACCCACTTTGTGCCTATGATTTCAGTACTGCTTGGAACCTAAAGAAATGTCTAATTATTTCCTTGACAAAATAAAGCACGATTGAATATTAGCTCTTTTTGAATTAATTAATTTGGGTTTAAATAAAGTTTTTCTTCAACAGTGTTTTACCTAAGTTATTTAAATGATTGGTGTAATTCTCTACTTTTCACATGAACAAAATATTGGCTACATACTACAGTATGTGAGGTAGATGTGATGGATATTCTGCATATGTAGTCTCTATGGTAAGTTAATGAATGTTTTATGTAAGTCAGTAAGTCTCTCCTCTGTTCTCTTCTGGTGAGGCACCAATAATCTGGAAGATGAGAAAAAGGAGACAGTAGAAAGAAAAAGAGGAGTAAGCAATACTTCTGAATTTTCTCCAACCTGAATGATGGAGTTAGTTCTATTTTAATCCAGTGTCAACATAATAGATGGACACAAAGTCAATTCATCAGTGTTCACAGTGAGGCTTGCAGCATAATTACTGAGTCATGGCACAATGTAAATTGAGTTACCAAAATAAAAAAAAGAAATTGTCCCCTTTTTCCTTTTAAATTAAATCTTGTGTCATGTTCCTAGTCAGATCTGGATACAATTCTGAGTTTTTAACTGTATAAATTAGTTGTAATGTCTGCAATACCACTCTTATTTGATTGCAAATTCCTCTTTCATCTCACCAAGACTAGAAGAAACTATAAAGAAATAGGATATCACTCATCTTCTGATTAACTGAAAGTGAGGGCAGAGTTTTATTCAAAGGATCATATTTCTGGGCTAGAAATATAATTATTATTGCTTTATTTCTTTTTCTTTTCTTTTTCTTCTTTTTTTTTCTTCAATAAAAAAGGAGCAGAAAGAGACATTACAGCTGAAATAGAGTTACTTCCATGAAATGTTTCTTCCACAGTGCTGGGAGCCCTAAGATAACAGCCTTGTATTCAAATGTGAGAGGCAGAAAATGTAATTTACTTGAAGCATTAAGTGAAACAGAATAGTTTTTTTTTAAATCATCCACAGTAAGTGAAATATTCATAGTAAATAATGTACAATGTCCATTTGATTTTCAATATTTTTTCAATTTGCAACCAAGAAATAAATAGACATAATGACAATGATTTTCATTTAAAGCTCATTGTTGCTATTATTGGAATAATGAATATAATTAATCATAGAGCATTAACTCTTATATAGAAAACAAACAGGCTTATCTTGGTTTACAAGTGAGTGAAAGAGATAAAAGTAAATATTTAGTTATTAAGTAAACTCTCTCTCCTGCTTTACTTCTTAGATTGTACCTTATCTAATTGCTGTCTGTCCAGCTGATATTCTCATAGAAATTAACCTTTTTTACTTTAATTTTCAGCTCACTTATTTCTAACTTACGTAGCCACCAGGCAAAGGCATTTCTTACTAAGGTGACCTTCTGGCACCAATTCACCACTTTGGGCACCAAATCATCCCTCCTATCAATTCTAATTCCCTTCATTTTCAGGGGTCAAACTATGAAATTCTCATAGCAAACCAGTGGAAACAGTTTCTCAAGTGATTTCACACCCCCACATGCTGTAGGGTCGACGAAGAGAGCAGGAGGGATGAAATGCACAGGGGCGCAACAGCAAGCAGCTCAAGAGTGTTTTGTGGGCCATACTTGGAGTAGATCCTTAACGTTGTTTTCGCATTATTGTTTTTATTTCCCTCACAGCATGCAATGTCTTTTTGGACTACCAGGCTAGTAATCCCAGAAGTCATCTGACCTGAATCATGTTGCAATCCATTCCATAGTCCTCTTTAGGACAATTTTAACCTATGTATTGATCACATTGTTTTGGCATGGACCTTTGAGCCCATATTTAAGTTAATTAAATTTTTCCCTCCCTGGAAGTTGAGGTTTATCTTCACCTTAGAAACAGAGAGGAAAGAGAAAGAGAAAAAGAGAGAGAGAGAAAGAGAGATGAACTTCAGCTATTTCACAGTAAGGGGGAAAAAAAGTCAGACTACATCCTATCTGTATTTTTTAACACTTCCCACAAAAGAAATTCAGGAAATGCTATCTTTTTTACAGTAAGTACAATATTGTGCCACAGCCAAAAGATGTTCCTGTTTGCTGTGTTCAACCACATGTTGAACCGACAGAGGCCAGAGGAATGCTAAGCCTAGAAGGTATGTGCAGGGGGCATGCACAAATCCACGTTGCTCTCCTGCGCTTCTGCACCCACCAAAGAGCCTCATGTTCCCAAGTGTCTGGCACACAGCTGCCTCTGGAAATCACCCCATCAGGTCCTTAGTCACTTGCTCCCCTAATACCCTTCCCCAAACATCCATGTCTGGAGCAACAGACATTTCACTTACTACAATGAAAAACAGTTTATAATACAAATTATTTCATGCAATTTACTTGGTCAGTGTTTCAATTCAGCACTTTGATAGCCAATCCAATAACCTGAGTTCCATTTCTCTCCTTCCTATTAAGTACATTACAGTATTAGCATGTTTTCTAGAAAGGGATACTCTAAGGTGACAAGTTGTTCAGATAGAGAAAATAAATTACAGAGTTAAGGAATATATCCGAAGCAACCAGCAAGAAAACCACAAACTACCAACAAATGTCATTTCACCAAAAATGTAGCTTAAGAAGTTGCTTTGAAATAAGTTCATCCCATAGGGGAAATTTCTGGGATGACTGAAATGTTCTATATCATGATGGAGTGATAGTTTCACAGGTGTATATATTAATCAAAACACTCTGGGGAGTCTTTCAGAATCACCTGTGACTCTGAGGGCTGCCCGATTTAAAACACACACACACGTGTGTATTTGTACACTTTGTACACTTAAGACCTACACATTTCATTGTGTTTAAATTATTACCTTAAAAAAAAACAGCCCATCTTTCTGATCGTTATAAACCAGGGGTGTCCAATCTTTTGGCTTCCCTGGGCCACAGTGGAAGAAGAATTGTCTTGGGCCACACATACAATATACTAACAATAGCCGATGAGCTAAAAAATAAAATAAATCATAATGTTTTAAGAAAGTTTACGAATTCATATTCAGCTGCATTCAAAGTTGTCCTGGGCCATATGTGGGCTGTGGGCCATGGGTTGGACAAGCTTGCTATAAACTGTCAGAGCCCTTTTATATTGACCTCTGCGTGACCAGCAGGTGGCCCTGAAATTGTGTCTGCTATAATGCAGTGGCTCCAATACTGCCCCCAGTTCCTGATACTCTTCTTCTGTGATTTACTAATTTTTGTTGTTGTCAAAATTACCCAAGATCAGCTCTTTCACTTTTTAAGATATTTTTATCACATAACATTTAAAATTATATTTTATTACTTTAAAAATGTTGGTTCATTGCATATAAAATTTTCCAAATGCAGCCAGGTGCGGTGTCTCATGCCTGTAATCCCAGCATTTTGGGAGGCTGAGGCGGGTGGATCACCTGAGGTCAGGAGTTTGATACTAGCCTGGCCAACATGGTGAAACACCGTCTCTACTAAAAATACAAAAATTGGCCGGGCATGGTGGCGCACGTCTGTAATCCCAGCTACTCAGGAGGCTGAGGCAGGAGAATCGCTTGAACCTGGGAGGCAGAAGTTGCAGTGAGCCGAGATTGTGCCACTGCACTCCAGCCTGGGTGACAGAGTAAGACTCTGTCTCAAAGAAAAAAAAAAAGAAATTTCTAAAAGCACAAACAATAAAAAATCTCAATAAAAAATCTCCACTATTCAGAGAAAACTACTATTAGTATCTTACTGTCTATCCTTCCAGATATAGTCAACAGATATTGACTAAGTGCCTACTTTGTGCCAGGAATTGTTCTAGACATCAGATATACTGAGGTAAACAAAACAGTGCCCCTGCTCATAGAGTTTACATTCTAATAAATGATCTGTAGACATAAACTTTTTAAAATGAGGTATGATTGCATTTATTCTCTTATAACTTTATTTTTTAACTTAGCAATGTATCACTAATATCTTCATGTGAATAAAAATAATTGAGCATCATTATCAAAGCTGTGTGGTATTTCACCATCAAGCTATATTAGAATTTCACAAATCCACAGCTAGACCTTTCCAAGTTTTTCAAAGTTATAAACGCTTCTTTTTCTTCCTCGTCTTCTTCTTCCTCTTCTCCTCTTCCTTTCTTTTTCTCCTTCTTTCTTCTCTTCCCTGCTCCTCGTTTTCTCCTTCTTCCTCTTCTCCTCTTACTCCTTCTCTTCCTCTTCTCTTCCTCTTTCTTCTTTCTCTTTTCTCCTTCTTCCTTCTCTTCCCTCTTCTTTTCTTCCTCTTTTCCTCTTCCTCTTCTTCATCTCCTCTTCCTCTTTCTTTCTCTACTTATTTTTCTCCTTCTTCTTCCTTCTCTTCCCTCCTCCTCCTCCTTTCTTCTTCTTTTTCTCTTTTCCTCTTCCTCCTCCTTTTTCTTCTTCCTCTTCTCCTCTTCCTTTTCTCCTTATTCTTTCTCTTCCTCCTTGTTTTCTTCTCCTTCTTCCTCTTCTCCTCTTACTCCTCCTCTTCCTCTTCTCTTCCATTTTTTCTTCTTCCTTCTCTTCCTTCCTCCTCTTCATCTCATTTTTCTTCCCCTTCTCTTCCTTTCTTCTCTTTTTCTCCTTCTTTCTTCTCTTCCCTCCTTCTTTCTTCTCTTCCCTCCTCCTCTTTCTTTTTGCTTCCTCTTCTCCTCTTCCTCTTTCTTCCTTTTCTCCTTCTTCTTCCTTCTCTTCCTTCCTCCTCCTCCAATTCTTTCTTCTTGTTCCTGTTCTCCTCCTCTTCTTCTTCCTCTTCTCTTCCTCCTTCTTTTCTTCTCCTTCTTTTTTTTTTTTGAGGTGGGATCTCACTCTGATGCCCAAGCAAGAGTGCAGTGGCATGATCATAGCTCACTGAAGCCTCAAACTCCTGGGCTCAAGTGCTCTTCTTGCCTTAGCCTCCTGACTAGCTGGAACTACTGGCGCACACAACCACATCCAGCTAATTTATTTTATTTTTAGAGATGGGGTCTTGCTATGTCGACCAGGCTGGTCTTGAATTCCTGGCTTCAAGCAATCCTCTTGCCTTGATTCCAAACTGCTGGAATTACAGGTGTGAGCCACTGTGCCCAGCCTACTCTCTGTACTTCAATGAAAATCTATGGTTCACTTTTATTTTTACTTTTTTTCTTGAGATGGAGTTTCGCTCTTGTCACCCAGGCTGCAGTGCAATGGCACGATCTCAGCTCACTGCAACCTCCTCCTCCTGGGTTCAAGCAATTCTCCTGCCTCAGCCTCCTGAGTAGCTGAGATTACAGGTGCTTGACACCACGATCAGCTAATTTTTGTACTTTCAGTAGAGACAGGGTTTCATCATATGGGCCAGGCTGGTCTCGAACTCCTGACCTCAGGTGATCCTCCTGTCTTGGCCTCCCAAAGTGCTGGGATTACAGGTGTGAGCCACCATGCCTGGCCTATGGGTCATTTTTAGTCACAGTAAAGGATAGTATGTTTATGTAATACTTCTCTACCATAAAAGCATATCAAGGCTTTAGAGGTACATCTCTCAACAAACAGTCTTTACCCATTTCTTCCAGAAAATGACCCTGCTCTTTTGTTCATCTTCCTCCTCTTATTGCATCAGGTTTAAATCTCTGAAATGGAGGGGAATGACTTTTGCAACTAAAAGAATTTGCTAGGCCTAAGGCTAATGCCTTATTAAAGCATTTTAGTGAAAACTCAAGGCATAGGACAGAATAGACTTACTATTATATCTGGCCCATGTGTACCAAGAAGCAGTTCAGGAATTGTACCTGAAAATGAAATCTGCAGTGGGAGTAGGCACTCTCCATGGTATATATTTCTGGAGAAACTTTTGATCCTGTATGACTCTTATAGAAGTGCAGGTTTGGCAGTTTTACAGGGAGGAGAAAGTTATTCTAGAGAATATGATACAGAAAACCTTCAACTTATGTATTTCCTAAAGTTCAATGGTAAATCTATTATTTACAATGTAGAAAAGTACTCAACTCAGCAACACACGAGAACCACAACTATTCATTGCACACCTCTCTTATGGGCAAAGCACTGTTATAATACACTTAAAATGATTATAATCTCAAGTTACTTCACCAAGACTTATTTCACCCTCCAATAAGTTGAAAGTCTGAATTTGCCATGAAAAATAGTATATAACAATATATTGTTATGATATTCTTTGATACATTTTTGATCAACTACTGTTTTGAGGGAAATGTGTAAGGCAATATGGGGGTTACAAAGATGAATCTGACAAAAACTTGTCATTAAACAGTTGACTGACTGCATACAGTAGCCTCTAGCCACACTCAAGCACTCAAAAGGTGGCCAGTTAGAACTGAATCGTGCTGTAAGTTGCTGGGCGCGGTGGCTCATGCCTGTAATCCCAGCACTTTGGGAGGCCGAGGCGGGCAGATCACAAGGTCAGGAGATCGAGACCATCCTGGCTAACATGGTGAAACCCCGTCTCTATTAAAAATACAAAAAAAAAAAAAAAAAAAAAAAGCCGGGCGTGGTGGCGGGCGCCTGTAGTCCCAGCTACTCGGGAGGCTGAGGCAGGAGAATGGCGTGAACCCAGGAGGTGGAGCTTGCAGTGAGCCGAGATCGTGCCACTGCACTCCAGCCTGGGCACAGAGCAAGACTCCGTCTCAAAAGACAAAAAAGAAAAAAAAAAGAACTGAATCTTGCTGTAAGTAAACTGCACTGAATTTCAAAGACTTAATATGAAAAAAGAATGTAAAATCTTTCATTAGTAAGTTTTCATAATGATTATATATTAAAATGGTAATAATTTCAACATTTGGGTTAAATAAAATGTATTATTAAAATTAATTTAATCTGTTTCTAGCTTTTTAAAATTACATATGTGACTTGCATTATATTTCATTTGGCAGTGCTGATCTGCATAATTATAGTTATCACCTACTGAGTGTATCTACTGTATGCCAGGTAATTTTATATCAATTATTTGTAATCTTCCATAAGGGAAGTATTCCAGATAAGAAACCTGAGGTTGTCAAAGGCATGTTAATTTATTCTTCTACACACCTTGCTAGTATATTTTCTATGCACCAAGAGCTGCCACAGGAAGTAAGGATAAAACAAAGCAAAGTCCCTACCCTCATGGAACTTATGAACCAGTGGGAAAGAAAGCTAATTAGTAAGTAAGTATAAAAAATAGGCCAAGCAGTGACAGTAAAAGAAGATGAAGTCCATAAAAAAAATGGAGAGTGACCCGAATTGGAGTGAAGGCAGAAGGTTTGGGGGGATGGCTATTTTTTAAGATAACAAGCTCTAAGAAGGGACTATCTGAGCAGAACCTGAATGAAGTCAGGGAGTAAGCCCTGTGAACATCTACCTGGCCAGGAGCTTCTGGGCAGAGGCAACAAGGACTGAGGTGTATAGTGTGTGTGTGTGTGCATGTGTGTGTGTGTGTGTACACGTGCATGCATGTGCTTTGCACTCTGAAGGAACAGCTGGAGAGCCAGTGGTGCTAGAGAGCAGTGAGCAAGAGGAAGCCAGGTAACAGCTCACATAGGACTTGGAAGCCACAAGTAGGAAATGTTAAAGGATGACTTTGGCTGCTCTATGAGGCATGGAGTATTGTGGGGCATGCATGGAACCCAGCAAGAACGGATGCCAGAGCACTTTGAGAGGTCAAGGTGGGTGGATTGCTTGAGGTCAGGAGTTCAAGACCAGCCTGGCCAACACAGCAAAACCCTGTCTCTACTAAAAATACAAAAAGCCAACTGTGGTGGTGCACACCTGTAGTTCCAACTACTCGGGAGGCTGAGGCACGAGAATCACTTGAACCTGGGAGGCAGAGGTTACAGTGAGCCGAGTTCACACCAGTGCACTCCAGCCTGGGCGATAGTGGGAGACTGTCTCGGAAAAAAAAAGAGAAAAGAATGAAAGCCAGAGACTCATTAGGAGGCAACTGCAAAGGTGCAGGACAGGGAGGGCTAACAGTGAGAGAGTTAGAGCTTCAACAAGGTCTGTCTTACTCAGCCACTGTGAGATACAAAGCAAAACAATGTAAAAATTATCCTAGTAATTTGAACTGCAAAAATCAAATATCTCGGTAATTCAAATGAATCTCAAAATATATTTGGGAGTCTGTGGTTATCAGAACTGGCAGTCAAAAATTACCGTCTAACCTCATAGGATAGTAGTTTATCTCTGTCCTTTGCTTTCTGCCAATTTAGCCTAAGGGAAGTGGACTTGAGATCTGTTAATTGGCAGAGCGGGACTGCAGGACCTTTAAGTCAAATTCAGATGAGGCAAATTAGCTTTATTTTTGCCAAAGAAAAGTGTTTGGTGGAGCCAGATGACAATTTTGTAGCCTAAACTATTTGCACTGGCTGTCTCTACCATCTGAATTCACTCCCATCGTTGTTAATTCTGAGTTTAGGCGTAGCCATACAAGCAAGACAAAGCTAAGGAAGGAACTAGAAATTGGCTGTGTCTTGGATAAATGTATATATGAGTACAGGTAACCTCACTCAAGGAGTCTGTTTTTATGGACAGAAGTGCTTTAAAACAGAAAGCATCCTCAAGGTCAAATGTCATACAGGCCAAGTTCTTCCTCTGAGAGGTAAATAAGGATTTAAAGCAGTTACCCAGTTTCAAATGAAAACAAATACAAACCATTCCCAAGGACACTCAAAAGTCATGTCATGAGAAAAAGGAGGCTCAATCCTGATGCTCTAGGTTGGTTTATTTACTTTGATGGAACTCACTGGAAAATTCTTCAACTCCACGCTTCACTGTGCCTGTGTAGGATGTGTTTTCTGGGCATTGGATGTAGATCTTGTCAATCAGGTACTTTCCTGGAGCACTAAAATGTACAGATTACACACATCAAAGGCAGGCTGCAACCACTGTAGCTGAAATTTACACAAAATCTATGCGGCTAGTAACTGGATAAACAATGAGACTAACGACCTTGTTCTGCATTAATCTCCCTATGGCTCAGTTGGTACTGCAAGAAGGTTGTGGCTTTGGCTTCTAGCCTCAAACCAGGCATTACGTGCTTGCCCAATGCCAACAGAGCCCAGGAAGCCTGAGAATATAGCCCCAGTCCATCCATTTTATGAGGTACATTTACCACAATTCAAGAAACACATCCATTACCATATCCACCCAGGAAAGAGATTTATAAAAATAAGTAAATTCCTTGGCCCTGCCTCCCCTTTCAGGGAGTTTATTTTCTTATAGAAGGCCTCAGGTTTTCCTTAAGTGTTTTCAGGGTCTCTCCATTGCCCCCCAAAAGCAAGATAGAATCCTTGAACTATCTTCCTCTTTTGGCCAAGAATAAATTTCAAAAAGGCTGCATCTGTAAAGAAAAGAGAAAGGAAGAATTGAAGTTGACCAGTGAACTTGATCAACATCCACTTTTAATTTAGGACATTTGGGAAAAGGTACATTGAAAATAGAAGGTGCTTGGCCGGGCGCGGTGGCTCACACCTGTAATCCCAGCACTTTGGGAAGCCGAGGTAGGCGGATCACCTGAGGTTTGAAATTTGAGACCAGCCTGGCCAATACGGCGAAACCCCGTCTCTACTAAAAATACAAAAATTAGCCGGGCATGGTGGCAAGTGCCTATAATCCCAGCTACTTGGGAGGCTGAGGCAGGAGAATCGCTTGAACCTGGAAGGTGGTGGTTGCAGTGAGCCCAGATCGTGCCACTGCACTCCCGCCTGGGCGACAAAGTGAGACTCCTTCTCAAAAAAAAAAAAAAAAAAAAGAAAAAAAAGAAAAAAGAAAATAGAAGGTGCTTTCTAAGTGCCAATTAAAATTGCTATAGAGTCCCTTCCATACAATTGGCAAAGGCTGAGGGTTGCTTCTGGCAGGAGGCAGCTGAAGGAGATGGAGCATCTCAGGAGGAGTCTGCACCCTGGGCAGCCTTGGGCCATGCCAAAGGGACCTAGGAACCCTGGAACCCCACCCACCTCCCAGCCCTGCTGCTTTCATAACTTTGTATACAGGTCACACTGAAAAGCTTATATTGGAAAATGGCTCCCAATGAGCCCAGGAAATGGCTCCCTTGGTGGGGTTACCTTAGGTTAGAAAGGATCACACTGAAGTACATTCAGCTAAATGCCCTATGCACTACACCTGTGGTACTCCTGTCACTTCCCAGCCAGCCCTAGCAATAATCTTTACTGCATTGTAAACTTGAGATACCTCTGTCTGGGATACATAATCACAGTCTATTCTAAAACATAGATTTTTGTGGCACTCACACAGTCCCAAGAAACAACTCTTATATACCTTTCTAGTCACTCTCCCCACCTGTGAGTCCTTACAACTGTTGTTGGGGGTATTTTATCCACATAAACATTACTGCTTTCTCAAGCCATTATACTAAGACTGTTTTCAGAGCTGCTGTAATGTGTGTTAAATGTCTCACAAGAAGATATTGTTTTCAGTGTTATTTTCTTCATTCATTTACGAATTCATTAAGAGCCCAACATAAACACGAGTTAAGGCACATTCACCCTGTTCTGAAAATGTTCTCTCATCACACTCACTTGGGGGTAACAACTGCTTCAGTGATTTTGGTAGCCTTTGTAACACAACTGATGGAGGCGTGGAGATGGTCATAGCATGGACGCGAGAGCGTAACACTGTCCCCATTTGCTCCTGTGGTAAGGGTTTCTAGAGCTTCAGAAGTTTTTGGTTTTGCAACTTAACAGATCCCCTTAAAAGGATCGTCTTTGCTTCATGGACTAATAATACCTTACATTTGTACATACTTTCATATGCATTATCTCACTTAATAGTACGGTATTATTATATCCATTTTTTCGGAGAGGAAACAGACTCTGGGAGAGGTTAAATGGCTTGCCTAAGGTTACCAATGGCATGAGAGGGAGTGGCAGGGCCCATCTCCAACCCAGGATTTCTGACTCTTCGTATCACAGTATTTCAAAGCTGTCTCTTTCTTTTAGTTACTTCCATTAACAACAGAAGTGAAGGGTCCTACAGTTTTTTAACCATAAAAACACAAAGGTTTCAGACTGGTGAGTGGCCTCTAGGAAAAGATCTCTGCAGTCTATCGACGAGAGGGTTTCAAATCACAGAGATCAACTGTGACAGTAAGTACTTTGATAAAAATTTAACATTGGTTTTCCAGAATCTAACTTCTGTGAAAGAAAACTATACGGTGCACCATATCATGTGTAGAAAAAAAGGACCATTATACACAACGAACATATCCACACGTGTTGTGTCAACGTTCTCTTCCCAAATGTGGCCGCAGAAGAAAGTGCGAAGCATGCTGAAATAAGACAGTATTTACGGCTAAGGAAATTCGGCTTCACATACCGGTAATTATGAACAAGATATTTTCCCTAATAAAATTACTCCAAAACGAAATATAGAGAAACTGTTTCCCTATGTTCTCTTTATTTTATACCATGTGCTCAAGAATGGTCACAGAAAAGAGTCAAAGGGAGCAGAGCGAGAAAGAAAGAGAGCTATATAGAGAGCCGGCCTCTGCTGAGGGTTGGTTTTGCTTTAGAAACTGGAATGTGTCCAGGCTTGATTTTTATTTTCAATTCACATTTCAGATCCAGCTCCCCAAACTCTTTGATCTTTCTCCCTGTCTCCTTACCCGGAAGAGAACCCTTGGCCTTCTCAGCTGGGAGCTGGGAGCACACGTGGAAAGACTGGCTCAGATCCATATTCTTGCCAAATTTAGTCACACAAAGGGGCCTGCTAGGGAAAAAAGAAAGGATGAAAGCGGCAGCCGCCGCGACTTCAAAGGCCGCGCCGCCGCGCGGGGCCCTGCGCAGGCGCCGCCCTCAGCCGATATAAGGCACGGCTCGAGCGCGCGGGCGGCCTTTCCGCGCGCGTCCCCGACCCGGGGGGCGGGCCGAGGGACGCGGAGGGCCGGTGGGAAGGAGGGCGAAGGGTTGGATGCCGCGGCCGTGCTACCCGCCGGCCTTTCGAGGCCGGTCCCCATGCCAAGTTCAGGCGCCTGAGAAAAGTTTTTCAGAAAGGAGGGACAAGAATGTCACGTCCTGCCCACGAAATGAGCAGTCCTGTGGCCCGCAAAATGACTCCAGCTCCCACCTCCATTCTAGCTCCGTTCTAGGCATTCCCCGTGCGTGGGAGCCTGGGTTCCCGTCACGGAGCGCAGCCGAGCGAGGAGGGCGCGTGGCCGGGCCCTGTCTGGCTCCTTCGGCTCCCCTGTGCCCGCCTTGCGTTCCTGGTTCCCGTGCGCTCTCCTACCGGCGCGATTCCTCTCCCCCCTTGGGCAGGCTTAGGACGTGTGCCCTCGCCTCCCAGCTGGCAGAAGGGCGGCCTGCAGAGCGGGGTGGGATGCGCCCCTTCCCCGCGGGCCGCAGGAGGAGGCGGCCCTGTGGACAGCCGCGCCCCGGACCCCCACCCAGCGAGGCAGGGACGCAGGGCTCGGCCTGCACTGGCCCAGCGCTGGGAAAGCCGCAGGAGGGCGCGAGGGGTGGCGGACCCCGCTCGCTGGAGCCCCGCGTGGCTGCGCCGAGCTACAGACGCCAACGGGCGCCGGCCCCGCGGAAGTCCGACGTCCGCAGGCGGCCGCATTTGGGAACGACTTTTTCACGGTCCCACGAGTTCCCTGATACCCCGGAGGGTGGGGGGTTGAGTTTGTTTGTCTTTAGGAGGCGGCAAGAAGAAGGGGAAGAACCCCTGGGACACAAACTGCCATTTCCCTCGCCCCCCTTCTCTCCTTTTCCGCGAAGTCCGTTAAACTGAAGATGCCCACAGCTTTCGTCTCCGGGTGAAGCCGGGGTGGGAAATAGAGGGGGTCGGGGTTCCGCCTCTGGAGTCACATTATTCGTTTTCTAGCCCTTCTCCCTGGCTCCTGGGTATCCTCTTCCGTAGGCCCCGCCACCTCCTTCCTTTTGGATCCCACCAAAGTTGTAGCTGGGAGAGAGTCCAGGCCACACAAAGGGGAAGACCTGGAGCCTGGGCGGGGGTTAGGACCGAGGGGGCGGAGAGGACTCGAGGGGCACCGTGCTTTTCTCTCGTCCTTGTAATTAAGGACTCACTGGACTGTCTGTAGCCGACTCGAGTTGGCAGCAAAATCGCCGGGGGGAGGGGTTTTCTGGTGTGAGTGGGGGTCACTACCCTGTCTCTCCTGCCCGCTCCCGAGCGGGGCTGGGCTCCGCTTACCCAGTGGGCAGCGAGGCCGTCTCTTCTCCCCCGCTCCTCTGTTCTTGTGCGGGGTGGGCGCCTCGCCCCCCACGCGCAGTTGAGGCGACGGCGCCCGATGTAGAAGGAAGTGTTGATATAAAACAAGTTTGTTCCCAAACTAAACCCAAACCAAGCAAAGCCACCAGGAGGGGAAAAACCAACAGCAATCCAGCCAGCCCCTAGCAATTGTTTTCACGGTCGGAATTAAATCACATCAAAACGCCCCCTGAAACCCACATCCTGAAGGAGTGAACCTACAACAGCCAACCTCCAGTCGTTCGCTCGAGTTCACACGAACAACTTGCCTCTAACATCCGAGGGAAGGGGGCGGCGGGTGCCTCTCCCGCACCGCACCCACCACATCCCGGACCTGGGATCCCACTCGCACCCGAAGAGGCGGCTGCTTATGTTAATATCAGCCCCCACACGAATTAGAAAAGACCGCCCGGTGACAGAATTGCTTATGCCAGGAACTACACTGAATCCGTAAGGGAGGGGGAAGAACGTCTTCCCGGGGTTACTTCGCCCCTCCTGCGTCCTCCTGCTGTTTCCAAAAGACAGACTTCATGTGCAAATGTCAACCTCTCTCCCAAACGAAGCTTTACAAATTTGGGGCGCATGGTTTTTACTAAAGCCACTTCTAAGTGCTGCTCATCAGAAGATTTACAACAATCCTAAAGACAATCAGCTAACACCAGTTACACCACTGTAAGGAAAACAGCCACGCAAATAGAGCAAGGTGCTGGGTGATTTCGTTAGAAACAATGTTTTCAATGGACGGGGTCTCAGTAAAATACCAAACGCAGCCCCCTACCCTTGGCCCTTCAAGTAAACGTTTCCCCTAGTTATTGTTCTAAAAATTCCCATCTTCTTGAGCTTCTAATCTTCAGGAAACCTGGAGCATAGGCTCCAAATTACTCGGGGAATCCAGAGTTAACATGAAGGAGAAAGTGGGATCTGAATTAGTTTCAGCACTTAAACAGCGGGGGGATGTAAGAGTCATCATTTAATCTCTCTTCGGCTTCCAGAAAGTACCCCCTGGCCATTCTGTGTTCTCCCCTCCCCCTCCTGAGGGTTTGATGAAAAGGAACCTCTACTCTGCTTTGGTGAAACTGCATTTTCCACTTGTTTTCCTATTGGTCAAATTGGTGCAGTTATGGGAGGACTCTTGACTGTTTTCCCATGTGTCTTTTAAGAATGGGGCTATAAATGTCTGACACAGCTACATGTTCACCTCTCTGGGACACTACTCACACTGGTGCCTAACTTTAAGGGAAGTGACATACTACCATCATCCAAAAACAAAAATTGGGTTTCTCACACACTGTAGCAGAATATACTCTTTTTCTTCTCTTGAGGCATAGCATTGTCAGCTATTAAAAATGGATTTAATGTTTTAATTTTCCTGGATTCCTTCACCAACCCCTTAATTTCACCCCAATCTTCCAGATAGAATTTACATGTGACTACTGGCCATGTTGTAGGGACCAACTGGATCCTTTGTAAAGTTTTAAAAATTGCTTCCTAGTAAATTCTTATTCCCAAGAAGTAGTCGTTATTAGTAGGTGAAGTCATTAGTGCTCACTTAGATACAGCATTGTAAAAATCTTTACCCATTCAATGTTCAGCAGCCTGAAATTTCACCTTTAGGAAAAAAAGAGGGATCTTTGCCAGACAATTCCTATATAATGGAGCAAAATCTGATTCTGTAGTGTTTTGCTTGTTTTCGATTTAAGGGAGATGAAGATGCATTTCTTTATGTCCTTTGTTTACTGTTCTGAAGTTTTACAGATGGTTACTGTATTGGATATAATAATTTTGCCTAGATTTTTAACTGAGGGGGTTTGAGAACCAAGGGACAAAATGTAATGTGTTTTCAAACTTCAGCTTCCCTTCTGCTGTAACTTTCACAAAGTATCTCCTGAAAACTCCTGTCTTTGTACAAAATTCATCAAAGAGACAGTGGAGACTGGGGAATTTTTGAGGTTGTATTCGGATTGGTGTCTTCAAGGGTCCCTTTCAGTTCGCAGTCCAAGGTGCCAGGGACTACCCCGTCCTCCCTCCCTCTTCTGGCTTTGCTCTCCTGAGTCCTTTTGCCTTCTCTTCCCCCTTCTTGGATTATCTTTTCATTCTCGATGAGGTTCCCACACACTGCGGTGTGTGTCTCTGAAAACCCACTGGAGACCTAGCACAACTCTCCATACATCCCGTGGTGAGAACAGAATGAAAGATATATTGTTTAAAAAGCAATAATTAAAATCTAGTCTTCAGTTCCTTCTTCCTCGTCATATTTTTTCTCCGTAAGCCTGGAGATTTTATTTTCACTAGTGTGTTCCCTTGTCTCCAAAGAGCGTGTGTGTGATATTATATTCGGGAAAGCCACAACTCTCTTTTCCTTGTCCTTCTGTTCTCTCTTAATAGTTGAGCAATGTCTGTTATATTTTCCCCTTTTCCTTTTTTTCTCAGTCCCAGATTCCCGCCTCTCCCCACTGTCAGAGCATCTATCAATGTGGTGTCGATCACAGCGGCGGCGGCTTTCTCTTTCATCTTCCTCCCTCGGCCAGAGCCAGGGAGGGAGAGTGGGAGGCGTCAAGGAGGTAGGGGAGAGACTGGCAGAGGAAAAGGAGTGGGTGGGTGGGGGCCAAGAAAATAGATACTTAGATGATGAAGTCAAGCCACTGCGGCAATGTTTCTTGTCAGTTTCACGCGGGCAAAGCGTGCCTCTCGGTGGGCTATAAGCAGCGCCCGGTCCTTCCTTCTCTCGCCAAGTTGCCTGATCCTTCCCTCCAGGCGCGCGCGCACACACCACACTCACACACCCCAAAACCAAGACTCGTCCTACAGGATCTGGGAAAAGAAAAAGAAAAAAAAGCCCTCAATCACCACCTCCTTCTCGCCGACTCCCCCTCACCCCCCGCCTCCCCTCCAGCGGGCAGC
Source organism: Pan troglodytes (assembly GCF_028858775.2). Taxonomy (NCBI): domain Eukaryota; kingdom Metazoa; phylum Chordata; class Mammalia; order Primates; family Hominidae; genus Pan; species Pan troglodytes. Next base: position 109,629,266 of record NC_072401.2, on the reverse strand, counting down.
CAAGGAGAGCTAGAGGCGGGGGAGGGGAGAGGGAGGAGAAGCGACGCAAGTGGGTAGCTTTTCAGCGCCGGCGAGGCGCGGGAGGAGGAGAAGCAGTGGGGAGGCGCAGCCGCTCACCTGCGGGGCAGGGCGCGGAGGAGGGACCCGGGCTGCGCGCTCTCGGGCCGAGGAACCAGGACGCGCCCGGAGCCTCGCACGCGGCCAAGCTCGGGGCGTCCCCTCCCCTCGGCTGGGCGAACCCAAGGGGCGCAGCTCTTTGCTTTGACAGAGCTGGCCGGCGGAGGCGTGCAGAGCGGCGAGCCGGCAAGCCAGGCTGAGAAACTCGAGCCGGGAACAAAGAGGGGTCGGACTGAGTGTGTGTGTCGGCTCGAGCTCCGGGCAGAGGCATTTGGGCCCGAGGCCCCCGCTGTGACTCCCCGAGACTCCGCAGTGCCCTCCACTGCGGAGTCCCCGCGCTTGCCGGCAAAAACTTTATTCTTGGCAAACTTCTCTTTCTCTTCCCCTCCTCCTCGGCCCCCATCTTCTGCTCCTCCTCCTTCTCTAGCAGATTAAATGAGCCTCGAGAAGAAAAACCGAAGCGAAAGGGAAGAAAATAAGAAGATCTAAAACGGACATCTCCAGCGTGGGTGGCTCCTTTTTCTTTTTCTTTTTTTCCCACCCTTCAGGAAGTGGACGTTTCGTTATCTTCTGATCCTTGCACCTTCTTTTGGGGCAAACGGGGCCCTTCTGCCCAGATCCCCTCTCTTTTCTCGGAAAACAAACTACTAAGTCGGCATCCGGGGTAACTACAGTGGAGAGGGTTTCCGCGGAGACGCGCCGCCGGACCCTCCTCTGCACTTTGGGGAGGCGTGCTGCCTCCAGAACCGGCGTTCTCCGCGCGCAAATCCCGGCGACGCGGGGTCGCGGGGTGGCCGCCGGGGCAGCCTCGTCTAGCGCGCGCCGCGCAGACGCCCCCGGAGGCGCCAGCTACCGCAGCCCTCGCCGCCCAGTGCCCTTCGGCCTCGGGGGCGGGCGCCTGCGTCGGTCTCCGCGAAGCGGGAAAGCGCGGCGGCCGCCGGGATTCGGGCGCCGCGGCAGCTGCTCCGGCTGCCGGCCGGCGGCCCCGCGCTCGCCCGCCCCGCTTCCGCCCGCTGTCCTGCTGCACGAACCCTTCCAACTCTCCTTTCCTCCCCCACCCTTGAGTTACCCCTCTGTCTTTCCTGCTGTTGCCGCGGGTGCTCCCACAGCGGAGCGGAGATTACAGAGCCGCCGGGATGCCCCAACTCTCCGGAGGAGGTGGCGGCGGCGGGGGGGACCCGGAACTCTGCGCCACGGACGAGATGATCCCCTTCAAGGACGAGGGCGATCCTCAGAAGGAAAAGATCTTCGCCGAGATCAGTCATCCCGAAGAGGAAGGCGATTTAGCTGACATAAAGTCTTCCTTGGTGAACGAGTCTGAAATCATCCCGGCCAGCAACGGACACGAGGTGAGCGGGCCGCTGCCCCAGTTCCGAGAGGCGTGGCGGGTCCCTGGGAAACGCAGAGAGGAAGGAAGGGAACGAAGGCGCCCGGCCGCCCGGCTGAAGGTCCCGAGTAGATCCCTCGTTTGTTTTGGGGTGTGTGCGTAGCTGGGCCCCCGGTCCGCAGTGTGTGTGTGTGCGCGCGCGTGTGTGTGTGTGTGTGTGTGTGTGTGTGTGTGTAGGATGGGAGGTAGAGGGGCAGGGTAACTTATTCCAAATGGATCAGTTTAGGGGGTTCGGTGGCTGAACGGTTGGTTCGCGGGCAGGAACCCACAATGTTTCGCCTTCGGTCTTTTTGTTGGGCTGAGGGGTGCCGTGCTTTAAAGCGACTAGGGCTGAATAACGCTACTGATAAATTCTTCCGTGGGACGGAAAACAAAGTGCACACGCTATCTCTTGGTAGATGTCTCTGCAAAAGTGCGTTAAACCACCAAAGGCTTAGGTGGAGACGAGCAGAGCCACAGGCGGGAGGAAGGGGAGGCGGGCGTGGGCTGGGGCAGGCGGGGCCGTCCCTACCACCGCTGAGCCGGGCCGCGGGGAGCAGGCCGGCCGATGGGGCGCGCACCCGGGCTGCGGGGGCGGTGCGGGGTTCAGTCCCTGCGGCCCCAGCGCCTGGGCTAGCAGCTGGGAGCTGTGGGTGCGCCGAGCCGACCCACCCCAAGGGTACACCCTGGCTGTACCGCCCCCAACTCTAGTTTTCTCCAACCGCCATCACTTGGAAACAAACCCACAACTTTTATTTGGGGTTTGGGACCGGATCACGCCTTAAATCTACGCAGAAGAAAGGCGGAGAAGCAGCGGAAGCCGGGCACTAGTCCTGCAGGGTGGAAGGCGCTTTATCGGGTCTTCTGGCCCGCTGCGGGCGATAGAGCTGGTAACCTGAGTAGAGTAAATAGAGACACGTGGGTGCTGGCTAGAGAAAGCGCGGAGCAGGGCCGCGCTGGAGGGCTGTTTGAAGCCTAGTCCAGAGCTGGTCTAGGGGGCGGATGGACCCTGATACCCGACACTTCACTGGTCACCCTTGTTCCACAACTGGGAAACCCTCTGGAGGAAATCCGGTAGAAAAGTCCTGACACCCGAATGATTTAACCAACGCCTTTTCCCTCCAAAGAAACTTGGAGGATATACCTTTTTTTCCTTAAATGGCATCTTTCTACCCCCAAAAAGAAAGTGTGTGGTTTTGAGGGCGGGGACATTTTGGGTTTTAAACAGCGCGTTTAAGAACACCTCAGATCTGCCTTCTCTATCCCAATGGCAGAGGTGAGTACGCATTTTGAAAGGCTGGGGGCCTGCGTTCAGAGAACAGAAGGGTGTTCTTTACCCGTTGAATCCAGTTTGAGCGGGCTGGGGGCGGGGGTAGGGTGCACCTAACCCCGCGTAAAAGATTTGTGACTACTGTGTGCTGGGAAAAGGAGGTCAAAGGGAGGACACACGTCCAGAGAACCGAATAACATCCAAAACACAGGCTTTTTGCCAAACTCTCCTATTTGTAGAGCAGCCTCTCTTTCTACCCATTTTGCTAGTCCTGCCTTAGTCCATAAATAATTTTGCCACCCACTTCATATTCTCCACAATTTTCTGGTCCGGGTGAAGGACACTGCGTTCGAATCCGAGAGCACTCGGGTGTTAAGTGGGCATGAGGAGGCCTGAGGGTGAAGGAGTAATACCACTGATTTGCACGTGGTTGAGGCTGTCTGGGTGGATGGTGATTACCAAAACTGATATCAACTGGGCTACCTTTTAGATGTCTATAACCTGACTCTCTAATTTTCCTCCCTTTAACCACAGAATCGTTCTACTTTTGTAAGCCTGCACTCAGCCAGCCATAGTAGGTTATAAGCTCGAGTGGAGCTTCTGCTGTAACTGCGCTCAGGGCAGTTGCCTTAAGACCGCATCTGAGTGGTTGGCTTGTTTATGTTTAAATGCCATTTTCAGTTGCAAAATGATATTTCAGCCTTCTTTTAATCAGATCTGATTGAAGTGAACAGTGGTTGAAGAGGCTGTCGAAACCATCAACCCCATTAACTCCTACTCCTGTAATATTAGGCATCCAAGGAGCCTTGATATGGTTTAATAAACAGCAGTCAGAACAGCATGTGGATCATTCCCAAATTTAACTATATTTTTATTGGTTTTGTTATTATTTATACGTTTTTGGTCCCGGGTGGATAATAATCACTCAAAAATACATGTTAACAAGAAAAAGATTATGCAGTACTAAACACTAGCGTATGTCTCTCAGAGTATAAAACAGAGTTGCCCCTAAACCTCTTCCTTTGAATTACCAGCGCACACACATTTGTATAATTATTGTCACAGACTCTAAGGTGATTTTCTTTCTTTTGGGTGTGGGGATTCATGATGTTAGGTGGCCAGACAAGCACAAACCTCTCAGGAGCCCTACCACGACAAGGCCAGAGAACACCCCGATGACGGTAAGACACCCATTCTACTTCTTCTGACTTTAGCAGATAAGGTGTGCAATTTGTATAAATAGGTGTGTTTTGTTACTTTTGAGTTCAAGAAACTGGGACTAGGTCAGACTATGCCCACTATTTTAATGGTAAAGAAAACGCAGGAAACTTATGGCTTACCTCTAATATATATTACATAATTTAAAAACTGTTTTTGAATGAGTTAGGGACCTTTGGATTTCAGGTGGGTTCCAGATTCTTTGGGAAGAGGGAATGTCTATAATGAGTTTTTCTCTTCCTCATCTTACCTTAAATCCTAATTAGCTTAGATCTTTAGTATTTTTAATATATTATTAAGAAGAACGACAGTATGTATCGATTTATTTTCCAACCAGAATAGTTTTGAGTGGATTTTCACTTGCAAAATTGCTGTTTCTTGTTCCTTATTACAGTGAAAAGGCCGGCAGTAAATGAGCAGAGCAGAATCTAACTTGTAAAAATATAAAACTTATAATTAGGAATGTGCATATCAGAAATGATACCCTTTCTCCCTATTTCTGATTCTTGCTAAAAACTTTAAAATTACATACATATGTATTTAGACTTAAGGAGAATTCTTTGTGACTTTAAAAGAATCAAGTAACCTTAGGGATTCCTTGTCAACCTATCTGTTCTCCATTAATTACTTAACAATTGGCCTAACTGAAATGAAGTGTTTTTACATACAATATGTCAACCAGGAGCAGGGAAGAGAATTATATATTAGGCTTCTTCCTCAGCTACAAGATAGTTACACAGATTAACAAGAAGAAATACACATATCGAACAGAAATTTTTTGGCAAAATGATCTAAGTGTAGCACATAAAATTAAGCCTCCCAGAGTTAATCCTTTATAAATTTAGATAGTTGCCTATATACTAGATAACAACTCTTTCAGTAGAATCTAGAAATTTTTCTAGAAATCTGCAAGCACAGGTAGAATCTTTGAGTTTGTCTACAAGGCAAAACATAATTTCAAGTGTATAAATCTCTGTGTTTGTGTGTAGCTAGATGGCCTAATATATTTATATTACAGTTTTAGAGTTGTGTGTGTTCTGTATATTTTAGTCCAGTTTGTTAGTATTAGAACAAATTAAGTTAGATGGATAACACTTATTTTTGTAAAAACATCAGTCAGTAGTGGAAGAACTGTTTGAACTACATGTTTTTAAAACATCTGGTTTGCTGCTAAGCTATTTAAGAGAATAAATACTGTCAATCTAAAATAGAGCATAATAATCCAGTTACAGTATTTTGTAAACAAATCTTTTATGTAGGGTCTGATTTATCTTAGAACTATTAGATTTTCAGATGAAAAATACAGTAATATAAAAGGGAAGTCAGTGCATCATTGATTGTTCTTTGGATCCTCCCAGGAAAGCATCCAGATGGAGGCCTCTACAACAAGGGACCCTCCTACTCGAGTTATTCCGGGTACATAATGATGCCAAATATGAATAACGACCCATACATGTCAAATGGATCTCTTTCTCCACCCATCCCGAGAACAGTAAGTAACATGCTGATGTTGCAAATTATGTTCAGAAGTGCAAATTGATTTGTATTTTGGCAGAATGTTTATTTTTCCAAACTCATTGGTAATGCTTTCATTATATATAACTAGTCGTTGCTAAATAAGAGCTGTTATGAGGAATGGCCACCTTAAAACAGTGCTACCTTTGATGTCTTGCCTTTGAAATTTTAGCTTTTGGCTTATTGATTAAAATAAATATGTAACAGATCATAAGTTATAAAATCAAGTGAAGTTACATCAACAAATCCCTGATTTTATGAGTATTGTGCATTCTATGCTGATGAGAGGAAAAAATTGATTTACTTTTTCAGCTAAGTAAGGACTGTATAGCTTTTAATGCCCACAAGCTTTCTAGAATCAGAGCTACTTTAGCTCATTTGGAGCTGAATGTTTGTTATGTTACTTTGGCTTTTCAAATGGTGTCTTATTTTATTGTATCGGCCAATGTTTCCTTAGGATCGGTTTGGCGGGGATGAGTTATTTTTGCTTTATTGTCAATTGTTGAGAAAGCATCACTCAAAGATAACCCTAATGAAAGTTGTTCCTTTTTTTTTAATCTTGTGGTTTAGTTAACTTTTAAAATTCTAAAAATGCAGTGGTATTATAACTGCATTATGCAAATGCATAACATTATAAAGAATTTCAGGTTTATTTGATGATATTTCTCTTAGGAAGTGGAAACCTCATTTAAGTGAGAAAACACCTAAATGGTAACTTGTGTAGTATGTAGATGTAAAATGTGCTGGTGATGGAGTTCTCTCTTAGAATTAGCCCACCAGCGTTGGTGACAGACTTTTTACTGACCCATCAATATATTTACCTTCTCTCCAGCCCCACTCTCCCTTTATCACCTAACCCCCAATGAAAAACACATGTCTATGGGTCTCGGGGATTAGGGTTCCAGTCTCACTGACAACCCTGGAGGTCAAATCTAAGATTGTAAAATGGAACCTATAGTGTTTGACTTACTTGCCCAGTGTTTCTACCAACTGAAAAAAATCAGTCACAAACATCTGGGAAGAGTAACGTTGTTAATACCTTAGTGAGCAAAATCTGGGAGTGAGAAGATTCACTAGCAGAGAATAGTGGCTCAAAATCAACAGTTATCAACAAGAGTATTTGTGGTTATCATTACACATAATCTTCAGTTGTTGAAATGATACTTATATCAAATATGATCACTTTGAGCACTGCGATTTAGATGTTATTGTAATTATTTTCCAATAAATTGCTAAAGGATATTTGATCTCTCAGCTAGGGAATAAGCTTTTTCTAATTTTTATATAGTAGTTAAAGTGGAGATCTTGGGGTTCTAATCTTGAGGGAGATCTTGTGATGGTTGCTGTAAGAAATAGGTATTTCATATTTTATTTTAAGGCTTTTCAAGTATTTAATGATAAAGATGTCTGTGTGATGAGGATGAATCTCCTACTTAAAAAGTAATTTAAAAAAGCAAAAATAGTTTAATGTTTAGAGGCCCCTCAAATAAATGCTTGAGTTTTAAAAGTTGTAGGAGACTTTAAATTTTTGAACAAAACATACAAATATATAGATATCTCTTTAATATTTGGGCAGGTTCTTTTGCTGTTTTTGGAGGGGGTGGAGAAGAGAAGGAGAATATGTTTTAGATAAGGAATATTTGAAGATTCCTGTTAAATCATTTTCAGAATAACAAATAATCTTTCCAAATCAAAGTAGTGTTGGTGACAATAGAAAATAGCCACAAAACAGCCTTACATTTTTCAGCTGTGAGTATACAGCATTTGTGGAATTTATTTCTTAAAAAGATCAGCTACTTCTCCTTTCAAAATGGTAATTTTAAAAAATCAATATAATGAAAATTTATTGGTATTTATAAACAATCCCTAAGAATATTGAAAATTAAGCTGATCTTCCTCTTTATGCCAGCATTCTGCCTTGTGTTTCCACAGTCTTTTCTCCCAATCTACCAGTATACTAGTCATTTTGAAATTTTGATAGAAAATATCTTTTGATAGAAAGTATTTATTGTTAGTGTATGTATTAAAATTTTGAGGTCAGTGAATCAAACAGTCATTCATTGTTTAGGAAAGATTTGTGGCCAGAATAAATGTTGGTCTGGGTAGAGTGTAGGAAAGAGGTGTGGTCAGGAAACAGTTACCTTACCCTGTTATCTGTTGCTTTGCTTTATTCTGTTAAATATTAGGATGTATTTATTTTAGGCATGTTTTCTTGAGATATTCTGCAGTTTGCACAATTCCAGAAGCTTTTCAGCTGTAACCACAAGACTATGTAAATTTTTTTTTTAGGGTCCAACCGAAGTGAGTTACAATCTTTGGTTTTTAATACCTAACAGCTGTTTTTAATGTGTCGGAGATCAAAAACACTAACCGGAAGACAGCCTCTCTTCTTCACCCCTAACCACACTTCTGCCTTCTTGCTGTTTAACTCTGTCCTTAGCAGGTCTGAGTGTTTGTGTCACTAACATCCACAGTGATAGATTTTCATCTAGGGTGTCAGGAGCATGGTGACCATTTGTGTTTGGGCTTAGGATGGGAGCATCCCCTTGGCATCCTGCTTCTTGAATTTCCATTACAAACAATTGCTTGTTTACTGCATCTGCTTCCCAAAAGTGTTAGGACTGGAAAAACACCTGGGGTGGGGGAGGGACCTGACCACTCCTTCCCTAAACAGTCTTCTGTTTGTATCTAACTGCAGACAATCCAGAGGATACCAGCTATGACCAACTGGCATGCAGAGAAATGTTTCTGCTGGAATCTAATTATAAAAAGTGCATATGCTTTTGCTTATTTTTTAGACAAATGCTACTGTGTGTATGCTGGAACAGATTTTACCTATGACCAATATACAGTATTACCTGTTCAGGAGCACCACTTTCACCTACTCAGCTTTTTTTCTTCTCAAGGGGAATTTTAATTGGCAAATTACATCCTTCTAGAACTGGAATCCTTAGGGATGTGAATGTGTCTATACCAGAAATCTTATTAATGGGTCTCTCACAGAATTTTAAATAAGAATTCTTAGTTCAGATAAATTGGGTCTAAGAAGAAAGCACCTATCATGACATATTTGGTGTCAGCGTGAGTTCTTAGGGCATAGTAAACTTTGGCTTGAGTTGGTCTTCTTCACAGAGAGTGAAGAGAAGATGCAAAAGCCTGTTAAATATTTTAGAGCCAGGACCCTGGAGAGTTTATTAAAAGCATACTCCCAAACCTTTCGTTCTCTGAACTTTATTTATGAAAATCCCTGTAGGCCAATGGTAAAGTATTAAAAGAAAAAAATAGTTCTTTACATCCCTAGTTTGGCTCTGGCAGTTGTGTGCCTGAACACCGTGTGAATGGTGAGCTTGGCCAGCTTTAATGTAGTGAAAGTTCCCACTGGCCTAATGCACTGTGGTTATTCATCTTAGGCGTCAATCTTCCATTTGTCCCGCATGCAACCCAAATGTTTAACACCTTAGAAAAGAAACATCTCATTTCTCTTCAGATGCTTGGGGAGGGAAAAGCAACACAGTGCAGGAAGCTGCAGCAAACGTTGCAGCTCAGTCACATCAAACCACAATAACACCTGGTCAGTGTAGCGCTGCAAACTTCATTGTTTTTGGTTCTTTGTGATCTTTCTAAGAGTCAATTTTTAGGTGGGAAAGGAAAGATATGGGTGTTCTCATTTCAGCTATCTTTTAAAACGTTTATTTGTTTATTTTTTTAAAGTAGAAATTGCTATGAAAATGTTCCATGAGTTCTTTTCTAATTACCTTGTATAACTTAGTTCTGTTGTGACTTTTACCTTAAGGGAATCAACACTTTGGTTTCCATTAAACAGAATTATACCTATTATAACTTTGTCTTACCTACCCTGCATATTTGTACTTGCTTATAAACAGCTAAAATCTGATTTTGTCATTGTTCACATCTGGAATTAAGGAACTAAGTTGGACTTGTCTAATCAGTAAGCTTCTGAATGTACCACTGTATGTGACATTGTTGGATACCTTTGAAAATAATCACATAAATAATATTCAAGGATAGATGGAGACTAAGGCTTATATCTCATGCAAGATTTTAAAGGTAGAGTATCTTTTCACTTTATTGCAAGAAGCTATTGAATTTGACTTAACCTATAAATAATTTTCACTTTTCTATTTTAAGTTGTGCACTTTTTGAAGCTAAACACATTGAGTTTTCCCCTTCAAGTGGAGAATAAGTTTTAGAAAGTGTATTATTCTAACTCAAATGTATATATATATGTCAGGAGAATGTGTGGGAAAATTCCTCAGAGCCCCCAAAGTTTCCTGTTTGATCCCTCCTTCATTGCATTGCTACAATTTGGGACAAGATCATAGTCAGAATAATTGGAAGCGCTTGCCATTCCCCCATCAAATACCTTATGGCCAGTTTGCTTATTTAAGTGTGCCGGGAAGCCATACTACATGTAACCCTTGCAGAGCTAATATTGCATTTGCATGCCTGGTCCTTATTCAGATAGTTTTTTTGAAATGACCCTAGTAGTTTCTTCTTCATTGATAAAGACATGAGAACAACCCAAAAGATAGTCTTAAAAAAAAAAGACCACACACTAAAAAAAAGACCATTGAGCCAACCCGCAAAAATCTTGCTTTTGAAGTATTTTTTCCACTCCCATACAGGTCTTAGATTTGCTCTCATCAACCTCATTATTTTGATCGAGTCTTCCCTGTGGTCCGAGACCCTTATGTGATTTAACAGAGCAGAGGTAGGGTCTCACAAATGGGACTCTCTGGACTTGAATTTGTAGACTCACAAGCACTTGCTATAATATCAATTTTGTAGTGGATGAGTTTTTTTTTTTTTAATGTTCTTTAGACAGAACCATTTGGGTTTATGTGATTGAATTTTTTTTTGAGCAATCAAAACACTTCATTTTTGACTCCTTTTGTTCCTCATTTATGTATCATAGACATGATTGGAATTTTATAAAGCTGATTTCCTTTTGATTTTGGTAAAAGACTTGGAATTTAAAGAGAAAACATGCCAGCACTGTCTGTAGCAAGCAGAAACACATATTTGTTTTATTCCCAGGTAAAAGTAGAGCTCAGCATTATGTAGGTGCTGCTGTCCTGGGACTAAAGGTTGCTCTCTCTCTCTCTCTCTTTTTTTAAGGGAATGTTCATTTAAAACTTGTCCTCTTTGAAGCTGTTGCTTAAGTGTTTGTGCTGAGCTGAGCCAATCTATAGGAAGCTAGTACTGTAGTAATCAAGACACTTAGTACTCTTCTGTGCTATCCTTACACGTCCTTACTTATTTAGAAAAGGCAGCCATTGGATTTTATTCAGATAATTAAAAAATTATACTTTAGGTTCATGATTACTTTTTAAATATTATGATCTTGAATTACCTGCCTAGGAACTGTAGACTCTGCTATAAACTCTTTTAGGGATATAAATCATCCAGTGTCTCAGATAGAGAAGATGAAAGCCTTAAAACATCCTAGAGAACAACAACAAAGACTGGGGGTGGAGGTGGAGGGAGTTGGGAGTTAATCTGTACCAAAGTGAAGAGCGGGGAGTTGAGCAGAGGACTGGACAGGGAGCAGGAGGCATTGCTAACTCAGAAATTCTGATAATCTAGCTGGGACTATTTGCAGACTGTTAGCACAGGCTGTGTAGAGGATTATAAAGTTTCTGTAAAAGAGTGCATTTGTATAATACCCACTGTAGCTAAACCTGTAAACCTGCTGCAATTATCCACTTGTTATCTGTAGATCACTTACAAAGCTCACTGAGCGATGGTACTCACATGCCTTCAATCTGTATAGGGAAAATTGCAAGGGCAGTGCAGAGCAAGCAAGAGTTTTGTTGCCAACCCCATTTTTCCATTTGTAGGAGAAATAGGACTAGCAGAGAAGGTTGCATCACAGAGTGTCTAGAAATACAGTTTATTTTTGCAGCTAGCTAGGGACAAGTAGAATCTTTAAAAAGCTGGATTTGTTGACCGTTGTGTCTACCTATGCTCACACATAATCCTATGTGGAACTTGATGACAGTTTTGCAGATGAAATTTTGATCTTCATCATAGTAATTTATTGTCATTGTTATGTTCACCTGTAAAAAGTTGCCTATTGCTCGAGGCAGGTGGATCACCTGAGGTCAGGAGTTTGAGACCAGCCTGACCGACATGGTGAAACCCCATCTCTACTAAAAAATACAAAAATTAGCTGGGCTTGGTGGCAGGTGCCAAGCTACTCAGGAGGCTGAGGCAGGAGAATCTCTTGAACCCAGGAGTCTGAGGTTGCAGTGAGCCCAGATCGCACCATTGCATCCAGCCTGGGCGAAAGAGCTATGTGTGTGTGTGTGTGTGTGTGTGTGTGTGTGTGTATAGAGAGAGAGAGAGAGAGAGAGAATGAAGAGGTAGATATAAGTTAGGGTCTCTAAAAAGGAGAGTGGTTCTAGGGTAGCTTAATTTTCTTTTATTATTGTTGTCAGCTTCTGAATGAAACAGTAACCAAAGCAAAATTTTAAAATTTGACCTACTAAGATATATTTCTTTTATTTGTATAAGTTTATGGAGTACAAGTGTAATTTTATTACATACATAGATTGCATAGTGGTGAAGTCAGGGCTTTTATAGTATCCATCATCCAGATAACATATCCATTAAGAAATTTCTCATCATCACCCCCCTCCTACCCCCTCACCCTTCTGAGTCTCTACTGTCTATCGTTTGACACTCTATGTCCACATTATTTAGCTCACACTTATAAGCAATAATGTGATATTTGCATTTTTACTAAGATATTTTTATAAATCTTTTTTAATCCTGGAAACCTTACAATAAAAATTATAAAAAATGTTGATGATAGTTAATCATCTAGTAATCAGTTACCATCATAAAGTAACTGGGGGACTATCATCAGCAGTCCTCCAGTTTAAACTCAGGGACTGCTGATGAATTATGTTAGTTACAGTCAGCCTAGCACAGAGTAGAAACCTCAGTAAATGTGCTGAGTTAATAAAGAATGTAGAAGAAATTTTGCATGTGTGTTTTCTGGATATTTCCAAATGATCTGTCTTTATGAAACCAAATGCTATGTGAAAAGTAAAACTTGAAAGTGTTTACTAAGTAATCCTTAGTATTTGATTATTTTACTTTTTCTCTTATTTTTTGCATTGGTGAATAAAGTAGCATTAGACCAGTGTTTTTAATGAGGAAGTCAAAACTACTCCTTATAGAATATTGAGTTTCCAGATAACTCCTGAAAACAGTCAGCCGGGGGAGTGCACTACTGGAATAAATAAAGAATGGACTAGACCCTCATATGAGGATTTATCTTAGGAAGTACTTATCTGTTAGTTAGGTCCTAGAAACCTAATTGAAGAAATGGAGATGATAAAGCTGCTTTTTTCAGAAGGATTCTTGAGATGGAAACACAATACTAGTAAAAAGAAAACCATCTTCAAGTATGTTTCAGAATCATGTGGTTAATGCTTTTCAATTCATTTTTATTCTCTTGGCAATAGAAGGAACTTTTTTTTCAGTATCACGAGGTATTTTCAGCTATTAAAAAGTTCTGTCCTTTTCAAATACACATGGCAGCCTCAGTGCTGACTTTTCTAGGCCATTGTGTTTTGTAAACTGATTCTATCCTTTTGCAATGTGGTGAACAAAATTTTTGAGCCTTAATTAGGGAGAGATAGGTAGGCAGTGCCCTATGATGGCTAAACATAGAGAAGGGAAGGACTAGGCTAGATGTTAAAAGACCTGAGATCTAATGTCAGGTCTCCATCATCTTCTTCTGAAAACTTTGGGAAGGTTAAATGGCATATTAATATCGGGCTTGTCTACCTGATCTGGTTGATGAGAAGTTCATATGGCACAAAGCCTTTTAAAAGCGCTGTTTTCTAGCTGTGGCCGCAGAGCAGGAGTCTAAGATGGTGTAAGTCAGTGCCTTGGGCCCCACCTGGTGGGATTTCTGCAGCCATAAGAAGTGCTTGACTCTACCCGGGAAACTCCAGAGAAAGGGAAGAAACTTTCGGTTCCTATTGTGCCATCATGCTGACTCAGAATTTGGATACTGGGTGAAGGCCTTACACAAACCTTTAGAAAATGTTTGCATAAATAAAAATTCAGGGGAATGTCATCGTATTTTTACAGATCTGATTTTCCTCTCTTGGGCTCGCTTTGCTTATGATTGTTAGGAGAGCAGCAGATTTTCTTCTTTAGCACCGTAATCCACCATGAAAGGGAATGAGACGTATGAGGGAACAGATTTCTAAATTTCAGGTTTGTTAGCCGAAAGTCTCATATCCTTCTAATATTTGATATGAAATTGCCAGATAACTCTTAACTACTTGAATGGAGTTGAATTGAGGTAAGAATATGTTTTTGGTTAGGAGATTTTTTTTTCCCCCTTAATCCCATAGGAGCTGGGGTTTTCTCTCTACTGCAAAAATTATAGAGAAAGGATATCCAGGAGCCGTATGAAGGACAATGGGCAAGTTATTTTTTTTGCCCTTCGAATTTCCTTCTGGCTTAAATTTTTCTAGCTTTCTTGTCACCGAAAAGGATCACGTCCAAAGGGATGTGTTGGCTGGACAGCAAGGAGAAATCAATGTTTTTCTAGCCTCCTGGGAAATTCCAGCTTCTTTCCTTTCAGGACTTTTCTTTTTCTTTCAGTAAAATCCCATGAATGTTAAATATTTATATATTGGATGCAGCTTTCTTTGTACAGGATCCCTCAATTTTGAACACTATAAATGGTACCTTAAAATAATTATGGTCATATCATCTTTGTATACTGGTTAAAATGACCTGGATCAAGGGAAAAAGGTGCTGAAATCTTATCTCAAATATATTAGACTTTGTTTTGGCATCTTAAAGTCTGTAACAAAACCAAAATATGAAGTAAATAATATTTACTGTTTATTACAGTTGGGCTGACCAGTCAGCTGTCTGGCAGTGTTAGGAAAATAATCATTGCTTGAATTATTTTTTTTTCTTATTTGTATTCATACATTAGAATTTTAAGTTAAAACTCAAGTTTTTTGGTTTTTTTTTGCTTGAAAGAGAAGGGAAAGCAACTGATTTTTTTTTTTTTTTTTTTTTTTTTTTTTTTGCTACTACCTTGTGCTACATACTGTGCGAGGCACCTTACAGGGTTGTCATATTTAATTTAATCCTAATGTGAAAACTGGGGCGAGTGTTATACTCCCGGTGTTAAAGACAAGGAATCCATCGTCAGCGACAGCAGTAACCTGCCCCAATTTAATACGCTTCCTTAAGGACCAAAGACTTGTTTGTTTTCATTTAAAATAGCCATATTTACCTTTAAGAATACAAAGTACTTATTAAATTCATCATAATATTGATTAAAATTGAAAGCAGAAGAGAAATTGTTACAATTTTCTTGAAAATTTCAAAAATGCTTAACCATTTTTATTAAAATAAAAAGAAATTTAAAAAGCAATACATGTTCACTGGAAAAATTAGAAAATTCAAATAAGCAAAAATAATACCAAATATTAAATTCCCAGGATCACATTGTTAAAGACGATCACTTTTTCTGTGTGGCCTTTTAGACTTCTTTCTGTGCACACATATAAATGTAGGTAAACAAACACAAATACTTGTTATATATTCATGGCAATAGGAACATAAGGTATCATTTTGCAACTTGCTTTTTCGCCACCAACTTATTATGTATATCTTTTTCTATTAATAAATACTCTTCTGTAACATCATTTTTAATAGATTGCCTAATTTATTTAACCAGTATTTTATTGGTAGACATTTAGATTGTATCACCTTTTTCCCCACCTTATGCAGTACTGTGATGAAGTGCATATATTCTAACTAAAAGTTTGCACAGATTCTGAATTGTTTCTTTGGAACAAATTGCCAGAATTGCAGTCAAAGGCAATGCACCTTTTTAGGTAGGAGTTACCTGCACTGCAATTTAATCTTAAAAACATGTTTATAAAGTTAATATTTAAAAATATGTACTTGTTTACATTCAACTTTCGTTGTGGTTAGTGTTTTGAGGCTGATAATTTTCATGCCTCTTCAAGTCAATAATTAGTCCAGCAAAGTCAGACAGAGGGAAAGTGTAATATCAGCTTTATTATTAATAAGGCCAGACAGTATCAGGCAGTATAATACCAACTGTATTATCAATAAGGCTACATTGGAGAACATGACTTGAACTGTGATACAAACCGTGGACTTCCTTTGATTTTCCTAAATTGAACACAACACCAAGCCACATGCCTCTTTTGCAGAGGCAGGGTGCTCACATCCTGTAGAACTGGAGACGAGACCAAACCCATGTTTGGGCAAGCTGGCCTGACAGAACAAAGGGTCAGTCTGTCCTTGCTCAGTTCCTGCTTCTAGGTTGCCAAAGAGATGAGTGTCCTTCCTTGTAGAGAGTGCATGAGGTGCTGGGGAGGGAAAAGGGCTACAGCCACTGCTGAGAGGGCAGCAGCTCCTACTTTAGTGACCAAGCTAGGGAGGAAGGGAAAAGGGTGAGGTGATTGTCTCTTTAGTCATGACTTGCAGTCAGTGAGACTAGGGTCCAACCAAGATAATGGTAAAATAAATGAGTAAATAAAAGAGAGCAGCAGCAAAGCACTGCTGTTGGAGTCCATATACCTAGATGCCACCACTCTGCTACTGACTAGATGTGTGTTCACACTCTTTGACCCTTGGTCCCCTCATCTGGCATTGGTGGTGGTATGGCTGGAAGGTGGCCAGTGGCCTCTGAATTACAGGTGTTTCTGTTAAAAAGGCAGATTACTGGCCCCGTCTGCAAATGTCCTGAATCACACACTACAGGCAGGTCATGTAGATGCACTTTTAACAAACTCTCCATTGATTCTTCTATAAAATAAGTTTTGGAAAAACATTGGCACAGTAGATGCTCAGTAATTTAACTGAGGTTCAGATAACGTAAATGACTTTCCAGAGGTCTCACACCCAGAAAGCAGTGGAGCTGGGACTCCAAGTGTGGCCCTTTGGCCCCAAGCTTACTTTCTCTTCACTCAACCATATTGGGCCCTAATTGAGACCACTGGCACTGTTCACCTCTAGTCAGATCTCATAAGGTTTTCTCCCCGAGTGCCTTGCCCCACTGGCTGTGGGATTAAATCACATTCTGGGGCATTATTTTTGAAAGCTTTCCACACCCTGGAACCATCTCCCTTTCAAGTCTTACCTCCTCACCACTCTGCCTTGCAGCTTATGATTCAGTTACACTCCCAGACCTGCATCCTAAACCCTTTTCCAAAACCCTGTCTTTGGATTCTTATAGTTTGCTCTCGCTGAAATGCCCTGTTCTCTATTCCCTGCCAGCAGGGTCTTGTCCATCCTTAAAGGTCTGGGGTAAGTGCTGCCTCCTCAATGAAGTTCCTCCGGATCCCACCGTCAGTCAAGAGTGCCTACTCTCTCTTTCGGGTCCTCATAAGTCCTCCCTCAGCTCTGTAGCCATGTTTTCCAATAGCTTTTTGTCTTTGTGTTTGTATTTCTCATTGATTGTTAGTTTCTTTAGGATAGGGAGCATGTCTTATTCATCTTTGTTGCCCAGAACCTGTTATATTACTTGCCACAGAGCAGGTTACTCACCAGATGTTTGTGGAATAAACAGAACAGAAATTTTAAAACTTCAAGAATGTAAGGCAACAACACCAGGTATCAATCCATATTTAAATGGAATCTCTTAAAAATATATAAATTTGTATGGAATCGCAAAGCCAAAATGGAGCTTAGAAATTATTTGAGCATTTCATATAGAATCCATGGACTAGACGTTAGTTATTAGTTTTGAGTACTTAGCACATGCCAGGAACTGTTCTAAACCCCTTCTATGCGTTAGCCCATTTAATCCTCATAGTAACTCAGTGCTATCTCTAATATCCCTGTGTTACAGTTGAGGGAACTGAAGTATAGAGAAGGTTGAGCAATGGCATGCAGGGCATAGAGAAGGGTAAGGACGACTGTAAACAGGTCAAGAAGTGGAAGGTCAGATAATTTACCCTGATTGCACAACTGGTAAGTAGTGGTACCAGATTGAGGCTCAAGTCTTCACTCTCACAGCAGGGTACTTTTTGCAACTTCAGTTTCTTATTACCATTTCTGCCACTAGCATGCAGAAGACGCTAGATGATTATTGAATCAGTGAGTTTCTCATAGGTAAGATGGAAATGATTCTTAGTAAGGTTTTGTGAGAATAAAATTGGAAATTGTACATTTCTTTAACATATTTTGGGTAGTAATAGCTATTATGATGCTAGTGGATAACACAAGAGTTCAAAGGTGACCAGTTAGATGTGGAGGAGGGAAAGAGTTGTGTAAAAGATGATGAGTGTTCTAGCCTGATGGTGAGAGGACAGTATTAATGGAAATAATTAATTTGGAAAGAGAAGCCAGTTTGAAGACAGGCATTCATGAGTTTAGCTTAGGAATCATTGTTTTCAGTTTTATGCTAAGAAAACAAAATTAACCAAGATCTGGAACCAAATCATTTTACATTATGGGCATCTTTTTGGTCCATACTTTATTTGATGTAAGTCAACAATGCCTCACAAAATCACTTCACTTACCTATGAAGCTTCCTGGACCTTGACCAGAAACCTCCATGTGATTATGAGAAATAAGTATTTTGTCCAAGGGTGAAGAGAGTACTGGTATTAATAATATACTAGCATGTAATATTTAATGATGTACTTTACATGCATTTTTCTTATTAAATCTTTACTATAACAGTATGAAGTGAATGCTACTAATATGCCTATGTTTCCAGTGAAGAAACTGAGGCACAGAGAAGTTACTTGAATGTCCATAGTCCCAACCAGAGTTTAATAAGTGGTAGGGAATTTGGATTCAAAGTCAGGTATTTTCAGGAGCTGGGGCCCAATTCATAAATCGGTTCATCTCTCAGAAGTGTTAAGAGTAATCCTTAGTCAATAAACTACTTTGAGGATTAAAGGTATCTGTTATACTTTTATTAAATAATGTAAATGGCTTAAATAAAAGGTTCTAAGAATACTTAGAAATTGTCTTCTGGTTCATTCAACACATAACCATGTGATTGCTCAATGTATTCTTGAAAATTCCCAGGAAATATTGCTTCCTGGGGTATATCAGACATAGTTTGATAAGTGTCTGATTTTTATGGGAATCTCTATTGCTCACTTCCAGAGGCCCAGTGTCCCCAAGTCTTAAGGACTAAATAGATTAATCAAATAGCTGTATGACCAAAGGTTTCATTATTTTTAGAATCTTTTTGGCAAATGATGTTGCCTCCTTATTACATAAGAACTGAGCATTTACAGGCAAAAGTCTGCCAAAGAGCATTCTTTGCACAGCAAGCAATTAAAATGTGGTATGTGCTTCATTTTTAGGAGCAGTTAGTGGTGATTTTTGTGGTATCATGATGTTGGTTTAAATAAGAGAAATTAGTTTAGAATTAACTGGAATTGTGATCATTCCTGAGAAGCTGCAACAGTGAGTTTCCTTTAAAAAGTGAAGAAACTTTTCTTTCTAAGGAGACATTAGGAACAGTCTTTTCTTCTTTTTCTCAAAAGGAAATATCTTTTTTTTTTTTTTTGGTTAACAGTAATATATAAAAACGGGGGAAAACCCATGAAAGAACAGAAAAAATAAATAAAAAGTACCTATATTTCTGTCATTCTGATATAATGGTTTCATTTTGATGAATTGTTTCATTTCAGACATTCTTTCTGTATCTATACCTGTAATACAAACGTTTTTGTAAATGAGCTTATAAGATTATTATTCTATTATAATCTTTTGTCATTAAAAATGTATTACGTGTGCTCATCTTTATGTGAATGTAGGTCTGTGTCATCAGTTGTAATGGCTGGATAGTATCCAGTTATATATATATACGTGTACACATATGTACATATATGTACACGTGTATATATACGTACATATATACACACAAATATATACACACTTTAATTTATTGGATTTATCCTCAGTTATGGATGTTAAAGTTTTTTTTTTGTTATTTTAAATACTACTACAATGAAACCGTGTTAAAAATATATTTATAATCTATTTGTTTATGTTACTTGCTGGTTCATAGCTTTCTAGATTTAAGATAACTTTTTACATAGTAAGCATGTAAACAGTTTTGACAAACTATTCATGAAATAATGGTTCAAAACTATTTTACACCAACATCATGTATCTGTTTCTTTACTCCTGCACA
Organism: Pan troglodytes; assembly: GCF_028858775.2. Taxonomy (NCBI): domain Eukaryota; kingdom Metazoa; phylum Chordata; class Mammalia; order Primates; family Hominidae; genus Pan; species Pan troglodytes. The sequence continues at coordinate 109,609,574 of NC_072401.2, read as the reverse complement.
ATTAAGATCTGCTTGCAAGTTAATATGTAAAGAACTCACTACTTAATATAAGAAAATTCATAGTAACTCAGTGCTATCTTTGATATCCGTGCAGCATTAGTTTGGTTCATTATTTATATTTAATTTCAGGAGTGAAGATGCTAATACAGCTCTTTTGACCCTCATAGGATGGTGCAATAACCAGAAAGCACATCTTATTCCAGTTCACTAATTATATGTTGTTATAGGAGTTTCTGAACTTATGCTAAAGTTTAAGGATAAACAAGTTTCCTGGTAGAATGAAGATAAATCCTAAAGAATGTTTTCAGGAATGATTTATCATTCATTCCATAAATATTCATTGAAGATACTTATTTTGACAGTCAGTGTGCTGAGCCCCATTGTGGATACATGATGATAAAAGCAGAGTCACCACCCTCGAGAAGCTTACAGATTAGTGAGGGAGAGACACTTGTGCAAACATCCACAGCTGAGCAGAGTGAGGCAGGCATGACATCACTACTACAACCCAGGGATACAGGTGTGAACAGAGCCTAGCCTGCTCACCCTGGAGTGTTGCAGCCTAGTAGAGCAGTTCCAGAGGACTGTCTTTATATGTACTATTCATTCTTTACCTGCTTTCAATTCCATGTGGCCCATTTGAAGCATGGTGGGGAATATTTGGTTTACTTGTTTAAAAAGGGTTGTGTAGACAACTCTGGGCTGGGCCAGGAAAGTTGCTTGATAAATGTTTTTTTTTTTTATTAAAAGAGCATTCATGTTAAGTAACCTAAGACTATTTAAGAATAGAACTCAGAAACTCAGAACTATTTATAGAGCATTTGAAATGAACAAGTTTATAAACATTGCTGCCAAGTTAACTGATGGTTGGTAAGAGTGGAGGCCAGGACTTAGACCCTCTTCTGTTTTATGCTGTTGGTACTGTGTCACTGTTTATTTAGTACCACCACCAGAAACCTTTACCTTGTGTGAGGCACTTGCTTTTTGTACTATTTAACCACATTTTAAATCGTTGTTGTTAAATTTGACTACAATTTGAATTGGGCAAACAATATTATGAAGGTAGATAAGTTTTCATTTATTTACATATGTCATGTAGTGGCTGAGAACATATGCTCTATATCTTAAGTGCCTGAGCCCAAATCCAGGATTAGCCACTTACTACAGGTGGGAAAATTGCTTTACCTTTTTGTTTCTGTTTCTTTACTCACAAGTACTTTAAAAAAATTTCTGGCATCCTAACAGTAAGTTGGAAAGAGTAGGAAATGACTGTTTCAAAAATATTATTTAGTTACCACATATAGGAAATACGTGGTCTGAATTCATTGCAGGGAATCACTCTACTGCTAGGAATAAGGTGTCAACATAGGACTGTGAATTGCAGGCTTGAGGATATTAGATCCCATTTAGTGAATAATGTGAAGCCAACAAAAAGTTACATAATACAGGATTATATGTACTAGATTTTATGAGGGCTTCTTATGTATCTATAGAGGAAAATGGAGATTAAATTTTTCAAAAAGAAATATTTCCTCCTAAGATGGCTGGGTATAAGGAAAAAACAGAGGCCTCTGTGTAGTGGTGAGAGAAATGTGACATTTAAGCTACAAATGAAAAAACGGTTCATAATTCAGGGCTATCTGAGATGTTTGTTTTTGTTCTTATTTGTTATTTTAATCTTGGGTTAATTCAATAATGTCTATGCAAATTTGAAAATATTGGCTACCTGAGAAAAACCTTTTAAAGACTTTTTTTTTTTTTAGACTTCTATTGTTGCTAATCTCGTGGTAGAGGAAAAAATACTGACATGGAGTTAGGCAAGTCATTGACTAGCCATGTATCCCTGAACAGACTAGTCCCTAACTTCTTCAAGCCTGTTTCCTTCTCTCCCTCCCTCCCGGGCCTCTCTCTGTACCCAGGCTGGAGTGCAATGATGTAATCAAAGCTCACTGCAGCCTCAACCTCCTAGGCTCAAGTGCTCCTCCTGCACTTCCCAAAGATTCAGGTATGAGCCACTGCACCCCACTGAGCCTCAGTTTTCTTATCTGAAGTTCTAACAAAGGACTGTTGTATAGACTAAGGGAAACACGGTTGTGTCAGTGTGCTTCCCGTGCTTAAAAGCTCCTGGACTTCTTATGGTACCAGACTTTAGAGCTCACTCAAAGAAAACACACTTGCATTTCTCTTGAGTTGTTTTATCGATACAGGTTGAGTAACCCTAATCCAATACGTGAAGTGCTTCAAAATCTGAAACTCTTTGAACACTAACATGAAGATCAAAAAACAAAAACAAAAAACTTGTCGGAGTATTTAGGATATTGATTTTCCCATCAGACATACTGAACCAGTAGGTATATAATGCAGATACTCCAAAATCTGAAATGAAATCTGAAATGCCTCTGGACCTAAGAATTTTGAATAAAGGATACTCAGCCTGTACTGAAAGCATCAGAATTTACCTCAGTGCTTTAAGAAAGGAGGTTTTTTCTGCTCTAGAGGTGAAGCAAGGTCTGATGCTATGAGAAAGGTAGAAGATTGACTCAATACTTCTTTTTGCCTGGTTCTGGGAGGACATCTCATATGTTAATAACTTATTAGGGGCACCACAAGTGCATACCTGTTATACCAAATCAGATCTGGACATCTAACGTGAATAATTCCACTGGTATATAATGCTTACCATTAAAGGTCTGCCTTTGGAACACCAAGCCGTACCTACTTTCTGCTCATCCTCTGCTCACTCTCTCATAGAATCCTGGAATTCCTTGACCCCAGTCATCATCCACATACTCCTTTTCATGAGCAAACATTTAGTGTTTTAAAGTCACAGGGTCGCTACGTGGACAAAGACTAAGCAACACAGTTGTTTTTACTCATGGAGAACATGTCCAGGAGAGCTTTTCCTCTGGCTTTTGTTTAATTGGGATAGGAGGAATTCATTCACTTATTCATTCAGCAAATGTTTTTTCAGTGGTCACTTATTTTTAAAATAGTTTCATTTTTATTGCGATATAATTCACATAGCATACATTTTACCCACTTTGAGTGTATAGTGTAGTGGTTTTTAGTATATTCACATAGTTAGTGCAGCCATCATCACAGTCAGTTTTAGGACATTTTCATCACCTCGGAAAGTAACCCCATAGCCTTTAGCTATTATCCCCTTATCTCTCATTCCCTCAGTGCTCACCCCAGGCCTAAGCAACTACTAACCTATTTTGTCTCAACATATTTCCCTATTTGAGACATTTCATAAGAATAGAATCATAGGCACATATAGGGTGTAGTCCTTTGTGATTGGCTTCTTTCACTGAGTGTAATGTATTCAGGGTTCATTCATGTCACAGTGAGTATCACAGCTTCATTTCTTTTCCACTCTGGCTTCCATGGCTCCATCTTGCTTCCAGAAGGTTAGATCAGTACAGTGAGGAAAGGAGTTGATTTAATCCGTATTGAGAGGAAGAAAAGTGAAATCAATTGATATTTCAGATATCTAAATCCATGGTGAGAATTATTTTACTGCAAGCCCTCATCAATTAAAAATTTTGCCCACTGTATAATTATTTATGAATTATATACCTGAACTGTATAATTATCTGATGGCTGTTATTTCAAATAAAATTGATAATTTCTCATTGTTTTGGTCAGCTTCTTGACAAGTCTTGTCCAGTGTCATTACAGATTTTAGCTTTAATGCAAGCTCTTAAAGGGTTGATATTAGAGGTAGAACTGTTGGCTTTGCCATTTTCTTGCTGTTTTTTGTGCTTACATTATTACTGTTATCTTCAGTCCACTTGGCATTCTTGACCATCTGGCATACAGAGCAAACGGGGGCCCCAGTGGCAATTTGTATGTTAAATATTTCTGGTAAAACTTAAAATTTTTCATATAAAAATATGTACTGACATTGTAGTATTTTCTTCCTGCTGCACCCCAGTGGATAATGCTATGTATTCTTTGTATGATGTGGGATAACCAACTATTCTAGATTGATGGCTGGGGAAAGTAAACGGGAACTCTATTCCTATTTGTTCCGATAAGATACTTCTGAAAGTGTGGCTGTTGATGTTTCATATGAAAGTTTTTTATGAGACCTGCAGATTATGCAGTATTCATGAGGATACTCTTCTTTTTTTTTTGGCTGGTTGGGTCGATTCTTTGCTGTACAGATTACTTGCAGATTGCTCAGAATCACCTGGGTTTGCTGCACACTGAGCTATGGGCTGAGGCTGTGTTTCACCCTTGTGTGGCCCAGCTAAATGACATCATTTGAGGTCGTGCTTCATGGTGACCTTGTGGCATCTCCTGTTCACCCCTCCTGTGGCCCTGCCCTCCAGCAGCTGTGTGGGAATTCTGCTCTCTTCCTTCTCTCTAGATTAGATGTCTGCACTAGGGCACTTGCTATTTTAAACCAAAGATGTACTGTGTGTGCAAGTGATGAAACCCCTTGAAAAGAAGGCTCTGTGCTATCTGAGACAGTTCTCAGTCTTTCACGAGCATGTTGAAAATTGGGCACCATCCAATTATTGACATATGATTGTAGATCTTGATGGCAGAACTCTGCCAATTCCCAGGGGGATCTCCTTGATAAGCTGTTCATTTGACTTGGGGAAGACGGGAGAGCAGTTTAAACTCAGCTCCAAATATAAGAACAGTTTCTTTAGCATGTGCCTGGGGCCAGCTTTGTTCTTCACTGAAGGAATAACCAAAGGAAATGGACTTGAATTGTTGAAAGAATTTAGGTTGGGAGAATTACTTCAGAGGGAGAGATTAATAAACATTGGAATGGTTTATCAAAGGAAAGCATGGAATCTGGTTATTTAAAGGTTTTTAAGAGTAAATTTGTATTTGTGTGAAGAGATTGGAATGCCTCATCTAGAGGGGTCCCAGACTTTGGGCAGTACCTATTAACTCCTGCTCCCCAACCGGCTTGCCTCCCCCACTCCTCACCTCTGAGGCAGTTTTCTTTTCTTTTCAGTAAGGAGCATACGGACCCTCCAGGTTCTTCAAGAGATTATTTTTCCCTTCCTGAAGGGAAAAATAAATAGGCCAGCACATAGATTATGCTATATAACGAGTCTCCTGTGTATCATTACAGTGTTGTCACCTCCATTCTCAATTATGGCAATTTTTGCTGAGGGCAGTCTGAGGAATGTGTGGAGCCCACAGCTCCAGGGGCTACTGAGATTCCATATGCTTTTAGTTTGTCTCTGCTTAGCCGCTGGAGTGCCTCTCTCAAGGTTGGTGGCTGAGCAAGTGGTGCTGTGTTCTCTCACATGCTGTTCAGGTGACTAAAATTCTAAGTACATGTTTCTCTGAGGAGCACCTTGAAGAAGGCGGGGGTGGGGGGTTGAGGGGGCGCCGTATATTGACTTTTTCCTTTGGTTTGAATGGGAAGCCTGGGATGCTTCCAGTGACTGTTTTGCTTGTTACTTTGCAAGAGAAGGCTAATGATAGAATTACAAAAGAAATGTTGTTTTTGCCTGATAATCTGAAATTAGAAGGGGGCCTTGGGATATGGAAAATGTGATAAGCTTATTAAGAATGCAACCTACCAAAAAATATTTGATAACACTGGAACTTATTTCCGGCATTTTCTGAAAATGGTGAAATTAAGGAAAGATGGCACTTTTCCAAGAGAAAAAGATACAGATTTTGAGATGTTATTATTCAGGTTTTCTTGCTGATTTTGCTTTTGCAATTCTGAATTCATGTAGTTTGTACCCTTTCCTCTAAAGCGAAACAAACCCCAAATGAAACAAACATAAAAACTGTAACCCAGTAAACTGAAGTAGGCAGGCTGTTAAAAGAAAGAGTTTTCCAGTTCTGCACAGTTACAGACAAATTTTCAAAGAAAATTTACAGTTGGGTACCTTACAGCCAGGTCTGTTGATTCAAAATCCTTTCAAACAAAGATGGCTTTTGTTCGCCAATTACGTGGTGTTTCAGAACTAAGAAGTTTTGTGCAGAATGAAAGGAAGCAGTTATTTCATAGTCATTTCTCCTATGTCAATAAGTTTTAGAACTTTGTAGACTTGGAAAAGTTAAAGACTGATGGTTCATTGACTACTATCTACATAAACAATATTAAATCTTTGTGAAAAGGGGACTTTGTTAAACGAGATGCATTTTATTTTATAAATTCTCTTAAGATTCTACTTTCCTGCTCTCTCCATCCATAATCTTGTCATTTCAATGTGAATGTAAATTCAGAGTTTCTCTGTAGAGCTATGTAATATTGATTAGGGCAGACATTCTCAAAGGCAGCAATTAAAAATTAGAATTGGAATAACGGAAGGTTTTCTTACTAGGGAGTGATTACTGGACATATGTAACACTATATGTAACACCAGAGACATAGTATAGTGATTTATGGTCGCCCTGCTTGCTTTTTATGTTGATTTTAAATGTAATAATGGATGAATTACACAATGTATTTAATCATAAGTCCAAAATGTCTTAATTATTTTTAAAAAATTAGAAATAGCTTCACTTTTAATTTCCATTTTAAGAAATAGGATACTAGTGTTGATGTATTTTGGTTATTATGTTCTTAGGAATTTTTCTGCCTCTTTTGGTGGCATTAGGTTTTGATTCAGTTGTCAAGACGTGATCCTGTCAGACTGATTTGTGGCTCTGTATCTGGAGCCAGAATTGAAAACCACCTTTGACTTTCCTGTTCTTCCTCTTCTGTTAACGGAATCATGCATTTGCAACTTCCCAAATAAACCTGTGATTCTTACAAATGCAAGTATCTGCTCTGCTTAGTTGATTAAAAAGGGCTAAGGAGGAGCAGGTAAGGGCGAGGGACAGGTCTTGAGCAGCTGCACCCGTTCACCTTGCATCAGGTGTCTGCAAAGTCTTCAGACCAAATACATGTTAGAGTCCCTTTCCCAATTGGAATCACTTACCCCATCATTTTTATTTTACCCTTTAGGCTTGAAAAAGTGTGTATTTAGCCATCAGTTCATTTTGTGTGGTCTGAGTTATAAAATGCCCCTGCTGGTTTTTCCATATGAAAAACATGGTTTTCATTTGTGGAAACTTATATAATTTTTTTTCTGGGCCTTTTGTGCTGCTTTAAATTAAAAGCAAATGTATTTCCCTCCCCTTCATTCTTGCTTCCCCACCCCCATCTTTGCATGTTCCAATTACAGAGTTGTGAAAATAAGTCATCTTTCGGCTTTTGTTACTTTAAAACAGCTATCGGTGATGTCAGAGTCAATACTAAAAGCATTAAGAATGCTGGCAGAATGTAATGCAGCTGCAATCCAACATGATGCTGGAAATGGGGTTGAGAGCATAAAGGCTTTCCATATTCCCAGGGCGCACAACTGCTTGCGGCCTTGGCTTTGATCTCTTCAAAGGCTGCTGCCTCCTCCTAGATGGAGAGACTTGGCTGCCACTCGCTTGCATTGAAAAAAGGCAGAGGTCTCTATTCAGGCAGAAATCAATCACTGTGCAGAAACAATTATGTGTAATTCAACCATCATGAAAACAGGACGAGATTACGGGTTTGTTACCTGAGTGACTGTGTGAAGACGGGGAGCAGAGAACACTGGAGTCCCGCTGACATGCCACATCTCGATGACAATTATAGACATATGAATGATGTGGCAGGCGGGGGAGGCACAATGACAAATACTGGTCACGCTGTCCAGCAGAGCAGAAAATGAGGTTACAATTGGGAGATAATGTTTGCATATGTAACCATATTTCAGCAAGCTGAACAACTTCAGGGAACAGACCCTCAAAACTCTTGTGAATATTTGTATGTACAGAGACTAGCATATGAATTTGATATTGGCTGAATTAGGACAAAAATAATCCTAATAATTTGAGGATTATACTGAAAGAGAGAAGGAAAGTGAATTTAACTTTGGTTTATTACACTTGCTAATTTGGAGTACATACTACTGCTAACACCAAACTCTGAAAACACAACTAACTTTCTAACCTAATATATATGGATCTCTCTTTAAACATCTTCTGGTTCAAGAATAACATTTTTATTTTGAGTCTGTAAACTTGTCTCAAAAAAGCATTATGTTTTTTCATCTTGATTGAGGCTTTTTGGGGAAATGATTTTTGTCAGTTGTACCATCTTCCCTTGTTTTCAGATTTAATTTTTGAAAAGCAACTTTCTCAAATGTGTTGAAGTTTCCTTTCACTGAGAAGAAAAGCAAGGCATTTTTCTAGGTAGGAAATAACTTTTTGCTTTAAGTACAAGTATGCTTAATCTTGAAGCCCTGGCATGCAAAGCTATCGAGGTATTTATTTTTATTTTAACTTGCTTCTTGTCACCTAACAAAGGCGTAGGAGTAACCTCGCACTTTGCTAGCTAACCTGACTCCGGGTGAGGGGAAAGTCAAAATAAGATGAAAACCTAGATGGCTGATTATAAAATGGTATTGCTTCTGCTCAGTTTGATACCCAGGCCTGGGTTTACCTTTTATGCTGCTCCAGCTTAGACATCAGAGGCGTGAGAGCTGCTTTGAGTTACAGATCTTCAAACAATAAGTCAAAACAAAAAATCAATCCCCTCCGGTCCCTGGGTGCAGTTATCGAAAGATAAAAGAGAAAAATAAAGTTATGCTAAAGTAGATAGAGGAAAGGAGCAGATATGCCAAGGAAACACGGAGGACAAGTGCAGAGTTGAAGTGGGCCTCATATGAGCCAACATCAATGAATTTTTATCTTATCAAAAAGTTTTAGGGTTGCCAGTTCTTTTCAAACTGGATCCAGTCTGCTCCAGGGCTGCCTGGAGCGTTGGCTTCAATGAAGTTGCTTTTCCCCCCTCCCTCTAAAATATAACCACATAGGAATTAGACTGCATTTCACTCAAGGTATAAAACTTGCCACAGACTTCGACGGCAAATTAGGGGTTTTGATAATCCCTTGATATTTTGAATATAAATTGAGGGGAGTGTGTGTGTGTGTATTTTTATGTTTATTGAAAGCTGAGATTTACATGAAAAGTAAGGCAAATCTCTATAGTGTGTTTTTGCTTCAAGCCAAATTTCTAAGGAGAGCTAGAAAGTCCCCATGAATTCTTTTTGAGGTAAGAAATCTGTGTTTTTCCTCTGTTTCTTGTGGGTAATGTCAGATATTTTTGGATATTAATTATAACTATCTAAACCATTTTAGATGGTATTTTAACATATGAGCCAGTATATATTTTCATGAATCCAAGTTATAGTTTGAAAAAAAAGCCTTACGTTTTTACATATTTTTAGAAAACAATAAACTAGTTTACTCAATTGTTTTACAGCTGTAAACGTTTGTGAGATGATCCTAGTTCCTCTATTAACGTCCCTAAAGGTCTCTCACAAAATGGCAGCACATATTTCATTCTTGTCCTTCCCTTTGCTTCCTCTTTGTTTTCCTTACCGAGAGAGTCATGTTCCTGAGCTAATGCCAGCAGGGCCAGCAGGGCCAGGGTGGAGGTCCAGGCTCTGCATCCACCTCCCTAACCACTGTGGAGCCCGGCTTGCACCTTGCCCTGTGATCTGTGCTGGACATAGTCACATTTAACAGCCCTTCAAGTTTCCAGGTTTTAAGGGAGAAAAGGATAGTTAGCTTGGCATTGTAGATGTAGATGCCATGCTATTTAAAGATGCATGTTCTATATATAAACTCTAGTTAATCATTTGACTAAAACCATCATAACTTTCCTTTGCATAGTTCAGATGATTCATTGTTTTGAAAACTATGTAAACTCAAATGGAAAACAACCACGCACTGATGGTTGCAACTTATATTTCCCAGTATAGAGTTAATGAGCAGAAAAATGGCAGAGCCACTTCCACACATCTAAGGCTGAACATTTTTTGGAACTATTAATGAATGTACTTTACTGTAAACATTGAAGCTTAGCAGTATGTTCTATAGGCCCTGAGAAGAGGGGAATGAAGATTCTTTCTAGTTTCTTACAATTATACCACGGCAGGGAATCTCAGTCTGTATTTTTAGGTCTTTGTCCTCCAACTCTCCTTCAGGCTTGGTTCAGCTAGCATTTCCAGTCCAGTCTCTCTTTACCATTTCCTATCCTTAATCCATCCTTGTTATCCTTCCAGGCTACTTAGAGGATGTTGTTACGAGTGGCTTCATGTTTACATGCAAGGAAGGGAAGGCAGAGGAGGAAAATGGGGCATGGTGGCACATGTAGGTCACATAGGCATCATGCGTCAGCAAGCTCCGTTCTGTCCCCCATGGAAGCATCTTTGAATTCCTGATGTTCTCAGCCCTAAATTCTCAGCTCTTCTATTCTCATATAGGCAGTGGCAACTTCAAGGAGTTTGGAGGAGTTGGGGCTAGCCCCCATAATCTCCAGCAATACCCTTCGCCACCCCAAATAAACACCTATGCTAAGTAAAAATATTCTTCAGATACAGCATTTACTTCAATCTTGCAACCAGATTGCTGTTCCTAAGCCCCCTTTGTGTAGAAATGTATATGCTAGGTAAGCTGTCAGGCATACTCACGTGCGTGTGTGTGTGTATATACACACACATACACACTTGTACATATAATGCAGTGTTTAAAGCTCATGAGTCAGATTGCCTGTGCTTGAATTTCACTGCCATGCAAGTTCCTAAAGCATTATAATGCTCACTTTCCTTATCTGTATAATGGGAGTAATCATAGTAGCGACCCATAGGCTTGTGTAAAGGCAATGCAAATACAGAGCATACTTGATACCTCTTTTTGTTGTTGGAGAATAACAATTCCATTCCACACATCATGAAAACATTATTTGCATTTCATTACTGACCTTTTGAGATGTACTCTTTCATCTATTTATTTTATACGTATTTGATATTCGAAATTCCACATTTGACCGCTCCCCAAGTAGAGGCCATGGGTGGAGGAAAGAACTGAGTCCAACAAGTCTCATCTAAACCTGTATTTCTGTTGAAGAAGCAAAAATAGGAGATTTTGTTGGGGTCGTCCTAAAGGCTGCATAATCATGAGAGAAAATTATGTGGTTAATAATTTGTTAACCTCTTAGGTTTCAGTAATTTGGAATTTAGGAAAGCAAAATCATAGTTCACATTTTTCCCTAGTCTTTTTAATGTTAATATACTAGAGGAAATTAGATATCTCTTTCAAAGGAAAAATGTTTTAAAATTAGGTGAGTGTTATATTTTGGCATGTTATATTGGGTTGATATATTCTATAGGACAATATTAAGTTTTTATTACGGAGTCTGTGAGTGTGTAACTCATTAACATTTGGAATGGTAACAGGAAAAGCATATTCAAATATTTTGAATCACAAAATATAAATTAGGATCTAAAATTTATAATATTCAGGGATATGATGGATGAGATGAGCAAGATTCAAGTTAATAGATTATTATAGTCTTCTGAATAGTAATAGTACCAGACTCTGGACAGCAAAGTAACCAATACCGTTCCTTCCTACATTCAGACTTTGCTCTTCTTCCCGCCAGCACACAGAGCCTCTAATCCTCATGCCAACAAATCAGTGCCACTTTCCTCTTTTCCTATCTTTGAGGGCATTTTTATCACATAAAAACTCCACATTGAAAAATCTAAGTTGTAGTATGAAGATAGCTTTATGATGTTTAAAATATTACTTGGACTTTCTGTTTTAATTGCTTTTTTGATTGCATGAATCAGTTTTTTTAGTGGTGATTTCTGAGATTTTGTTGTATCCATCACCAGAGCAGTGTACACTGTACCCAATGTGGAGTCTTTTATCCCTCACCCCACTCCCACCCTTTCCCCTGAGTCCCCAAAGTCCATTGTATTATTCTTATGCCTTTGCAATAGACTTTCTGTTTTAATAGGAAATTGCTAGCTTTGATGATTTGTGATGTTTTGTAAAAAATGTTGAAAATAACTATTTAAAAAACTGTTCTTCGTAGCTTCAAAATTCCGTACTGTTTGAAGAATAATTACAATACTTATTTAGGGAGAGGCACCAAATACATATTTTAACTAACATTAAAGTCAATTTTAAAGTACTTACAATAAAGAAAAAGTTGACTTTTTAATAAGCCAAAAGAAACTTAGTCTGGGTTAAATAGCTTTATCCTTAGCAAAAATGACCAGACAACCTCTCAGAATTTTAAAGGAAGACTTAGAGCCCTTATAGGTATCTATTTAGTTTTCAATGACTACATACTTATATAATTTCATAAAAATTATTGGAAGTTATTTCCTTTTTTACCCTTGGATATTTTGAGTTAGAACATTATTTTTAAAATCTTATAAGCACAGTAGGGTAAATAATCACAAACATTTATGTTTTTTAAAGAAAAAGACACCTTACTGAAGGGCAAATGACCCTATATTATTAGATTTAACTATTCAGTCACCGTAAGAATTACAATAGCATGTTTTATACAATGTGTGAATCGTAACTCTAGGTCTGCAGTTATAAGACCCCTGAAAGGCAAACTTCTGGCATATTTGATCATATGTATTGCTGAACTTTCCAGATCTGGGTGGGGTATCCAAACCTGGAATTGTTATAATACTATGCAGCATAAGCATCTAAAGTTTAAAAAAAAAAAAAGGAAATTTAACGAGATGAGAAGTATTTGAACTGGCAATATGCTATATAACTGTACATGTTTTTATAAAGATTAATCCTTTGATTTTAGAATACTTGGTCAAATAGCCAGTAGAATTTAAGTTTTGAAGGTTTGGGGGGAATACGCATATAGTAGAAGGACAAAGCAGAAATGGTTAAGAAAGATACGAGTTTTATAGCATGCTAAACCAACACCACATGAAATTTTATAGGTGCAGGTTCTTTATGGAACTTCTAATGTTTGCACATTTATTTTAGAAAAAATGAACTATGCTTCTGAAAGTTATTTTACATTTAAGTTCAGAGTTATTTCCTGTTTTCTTCTCTTGTCTACCATAACTTGTTTTGTTTTTTTCTACCTAAATTTTAACCCTTGAAAGATTTCATTATTTTCACATCACGTCATCACCTTCCCCTGAGCAGCTGAGACCAGTTTTTGCTCATTCAACCTGTTTGTGTAGTAATTTTGTGACTGATTTTCTTCATGTATGGGCAAGGAAGAAGTCATGCTGTTTGTACAGTTCACATTTGGGCAGGACTGGGGGAAAGGGGGATGAAGCCAAAAAGAAAAAGTTCTTGGAGCCAGCCCATGGGGTGCGTGGGAGGAGAGCAGAAGGAATCGCAGGCTCCAAGCGGGTTAGCTTGAAGGACTCACAGTGGATAATTACCTACACTATATGGCTGGAGGAGGGCTACAAGTCTCCACTTGCCTAAAAACAACTCCCCCGCTGGCAGGCCATTGAAGTGTCACTCAGCCAGCTTCCTTGCCCCCAGTTCCCACTGCTAGAGGCTCTCCATAGACAAAGCAGGGCGTTGTTGCCTAGAGGCCCCTGTTCTTGCCGGCTAGCAGACACAGCATTGTACCTCTCCTGGGGCATGCCAGTCCCCCAGTGGGAATAACTCCCTCCACCTTCACTCTCGCCATCCTGAGCCTCCACTGGAAGGGATGCTTGCATTTCAGGGCCATCACCAGAAATAGATGGAAGCGCATCTCCATCTGTATTTGAGCCTGCTATCATTTGCCTCCTCCTACCCTTTATCACTCTTCCAGGCTAAACAGTCTTAGTTCTCCGTGCCTGCTGGTTTCAGAACGTTTGCTGTTCTGGCCCTCCTCCTAGTTACATTCTTTGTTTTGGCCCAATAAAAGTTTGGGTTTTGAAGTACACTCAGTGCTTCAGATTGAGCTGGCCCCCACAGGATAGGAGTGGTCTGTAGCTTCCCTCATTCTGGATGTTTGAGTTCCATTAATGCGCTGCAGGTTTTAGAGTCTTAATAGCGTCTTGACACCTGGGCTCAAAGTAGATTTTAGGCAGCTAAAACTCCTGTCTTCCTCTAACAAGTTTGGTTTATGGACCCATCAACTTGCAATGTTTTATTGTAATCTATATTAGCACCCCCCTTCTCAATTCACTTGGTCACTTTAGTCATTTGGGGTCTTTTTGGACCTAGTGATGTAGTGTTTTTTATTCCTTCCATTTTCTTGTCATATGGGAATTTGAAAGGCAGGCATCTGTATCCCCTTTAAAGTCATTGATTAAAATGTATGAAGAAGCAGGGATGCTGGGTGGGTTATCATTACCCTTTGAGTATATGAAAGGGTTCTGCTTCAACTTGGGAATCAGATAAGAATCCTGGATCTCCCTTTGGCTTGCTATGTGACCTTGAGCCATTTACTTTAACTTCTCAGGGTTTTAATTTCCTCATGTATAAAATGATGTTACCTCCTACTTCATAGAGCAGAGTGAGGAATGGAGAGTATGCATGCAAACCATCAGATGTGCCTAGCACATTGTAATGGGCAATACGTGTTCTTTTTTATCCTGTTTTGGAATCACATTGATAGAGTTTAATCCTTCATCTGTATGTCTTGATGTATTTGGAATAACTCTGTGTGGCCCATCAGCTTCTCCAGTCTCCTCTTTTCTAGGATGGAGTGCCAGTGCTGTAGCCTGCTGCTCCAGTGCCCTGTATTATTCTACATTTGAACTTTAAATAAAGAAAGCAAGCTGCTCTGGATGAGCAGTAGAGCCCTACTCTAGCCCTCTTTACACTAGGTTAATTTGTCAGTTGATAATTTAGAAGTATGACGTGTGGAGGCACAGTGGATAAGGGAGAAGTGTAAGAGCTGTCTTCCAATAGTGGAAGGACTGCTAGCATGGAAGAGGAAGTGGACTTACTTGTGTATTCACTGAGGACAAAATAATATATGTCCACAGTTCTTTATTTGTAAATTTGGAATTGAAAGATATGTGAAAGTTGATTTTTTTTTTTTGGTAAATTTGGTGGCAAAATCCAACTTTAATTAATGTGAAGTTATTTAAATATACTCGTTAGCCCACTAATTGTGAATATTTGTATGCTTCACTGCAAAAATACAAATGTGTTTGATGATAGAGTGCTTCCCTGGACCCCACTGGGGAGAGTATAAAACACACAGTATGTGTGCCCTATCTAAAACCTGAAAAATTAAGTTGTAAGACGTGCAGCCCCAAGGATTTCAGATAAGAGATTAGGGGCCTGTACCAATGAGTAGATAGAAGTCTTGGCAAATAGAATCAAGTTTAAGGCAGACATCCTCACATATATGACAATAAAATGATATTATTTTCTGATGTAATGAATCTCAGACACAGAGCATTCATGGTGGAGGTGAGGGTTGCCATGAAACCATCTATTAAGGATGTTATCAAAGGAGTTTATTGAGTAGGAAACTGGACCTCTAAAGTCCGTCCCAACCCCGCATTTATTGATTTAAAAGACACAGTTTTGCCAGTGCAGTGGGCGCATGCCTGTAGTCTCAGAGGCAGGAGAATCACTTGAGCCCAGGAGTTCAAGTCCAGTTTGGACAACACAGCAAGACCCCATTTCCTTAAAGAAATTTTTTTTTTAAAGGACATAGTTTGTTTAGTCCTAGGTAGATGAGCTCCAACAGAGGTTTCTCTGATAGACTGAGCTTACAGCCCTGGCCCATTCTGAGAATTAGGCCATAAACTGAACATGGGACACTATGCTGGAGAGTATAGGCACCTAATGAAGGACGAGTCTGTAATTGTTTAACATGTATTACTTGTATTCCATGATTACATAGTCACTGTCACATTTAAATAAAAGTTACATGATAAACTCTCATTTAATAAGGTTGATCTAACCCAGTGGTTTTCAAAGTGTGGTCTCCAGATCAGCCACATTGGCATCACCTGGGAACTTGTTGCAGATGCCGGGGCGGGCGGATCACGAGGTCATGAGTTTGAGACCAGCCTGACCAACATGGTGAAACCCTGTCTCCACTAAAAATCCAAAAATTAGCCAGGCATGGTGGTGTGTGGCTGTAATCCCAGCTACTCGGGAGGCTGAGGCAGGAGAAGCGCTTGAACCTGGGAGGTGGAGGTTGCAGTGAGCCGAGACTGCACCACTGCACTCTAGCCTGGGCGACAGAGCGAGACTCCATTTCAAAAAAAAAAGAAAAAGAAAAAAAAGAAATGCAGATTTCAGGCTGGGTGCATCTGTAATCCCAACACTTTGGGAGGTAGGGGCAGGCAGATTGCTTGAACCCAGGGGTTGGAGACAAGCCTGGGCAACATGGGGAAACCCCATCTCTATTAAAAAATACAAAAAATTAGGTGGGTGTTGTGGTACATGCCTATAGTTCTAGCTACTCAGGAGGCTGAGGGGGGAGGATGGTTGGAGCCTGGGGAAGTGGAGGTTGCAGTGAGCTGAGATTGTGCCATTGCACTCTAGCCTGGGTGACAGAGCAAGACCCTGCCTCAAAAAAAAAAAAAAGGCAGATTTTCGCTCTCATCCCATATCTATTGAGAATGCTGTAGTTGAGGGTTAGAAACCTGCATTTTATTAAAATCCCTCCAGGTGATTCTGATGCAGGCTAGTTCAGTAAACAATATCAACTAGTTTTCATAAAGAAAACCTCTAGAGGGCCCATAGTGCCTGCACTCCAGGTCTCAAAGTATACTTTGAGATCTAGGTTATCTGCCAAGGTGCTATCCTGAAAGGACTCTAAATGAGACTCGAGATGCAAAAACAGAATAGAAGAGGAAAAAGGGATTCTAATTGGGACGCCAAGACAAAGCTTTCTGGGAAGTATGTGTTTTAAGACATGGGTAAGATTTTGAGGGGGTACAGAATGGGATAGTATTCCTTGCTGAAGGAAGAGAACAGTAAAACCTCTTCATTGGCTGGGGAACAGAATCGTCTCCAGAATGTCAGTGGGAATACAATACTAACAAGGGAGAGCTCCTATCAGCCAGACTAGTTAATTATGTTTTTTACATAATGTGAATATGAAATAAACTTTTTGGACCCAAATACCTGCCTTTATCCTTATTAAGGGTAGGCACATCAATCTAGTCCTGTGATACATTTTGGATTCCTGAAGCTGTAGCCCCATTGCCTAATTAGATCCTCATCCAAATTGTCAATAAAAACGTTTACCTTGAATTTGAAATTTCCTTCCAGATTGACCTAAATCCTAATACTGCTTCAGTGCATTTTGTTGCACTAGAAAGAAATAATCCTGATTTCATATGTGGTTTTATACAACCAGTATTTCATTGAAACTCACTATTATATCACCATACCCTATACAACGCACCTTAGTTTTTTTTACTGGGAGTTTTTACATTTTAAGCTTTTTATGAGATATATTTGATACAATAAGCTGCATAAAGGCAGGGTTTTATCTAGGACTCTTAGCATGTCAGAAACTAAAAAAAAAAATTATGTTTCCAAAGAGCCCATGTCTCATAGAAGCCATAATTGTGCCTAGTAGCTTATATCAGCTTGTGTACTACTCAAAAACACAGGCATTTGGTGGGTATTCAGCAACCTTGTTTTTCAGACTATGTAGGCAATTTGTGGAGATTGGCTTTGATGCCGTTGCTTGAGTTTAGAGTGTTTCCAAATGTATTTCAGCCAAAATTATGTCCAGTGATATATGGAAGTGTGTTTTTGTGGTGGTCTTTTGCATAGCTGTGTAGGCGTTGTGTAGATACTCTTGAGTAGATTTTTATTTAAAACATTTTTTTTTTTTTAGAGATAGGGTCTTGCTCTGTCACCTCACCCAGGCTGGAGTGTGGTGGCACCATGATAGCTCACTGCAGCTTGGACCTCCAAATTAAATGCCTAGCTAATTTTTAAAACATTTTTAAATAGAGACGGGTCCTTGCTATGTTGCTCAGGCTGGTCTCAAACTCCTGGCCTGAAGTGATCCTCCTACCTTGGCCTTCCAGAGCACTGGGATTACAGGCATGAGCCACTGCTTGAGTAGTTTAAATTAAAATAAGCTGGATATAGTGGCGCCACCTGTAGTCCCAGGTGCTCTGGTGGCTGAGGCGGAGGATCACTTGAGTCCAGGAGTTTGAATTCAGCCTGGAAAATACACTGAGACTCCTCAAAAAAAAGATAAATAAAAAATAACCTGGGAGGAAAGATACAGTAGTTTGGTGAAAAGCTTCCTAGGTGATTTAAATTAAAGAAAATATTTCTCTTTAGCACCTTACTACCACCACCACCAAAATGCAGTAGTTTAATATTGTTCAAGAAAAAAAATTTTGTATGCCTCATTAATTTTCTTTCTTTACTTGTTAGTGGAGTGTCTAAGTTCTAAGAAGCAACTTGGGAAGGGCAAGGAAGGGAATGTGTTATTTTACATTTAGTAGCAATTTAACTGGAAAGTCTTTTTTTTTTTTGAGTCGGAGTCTCACTTTGTTGCCCAGGCTGGAGTGCAGTGGCATGATCTTCGCTCACTGCAACCTCTGCCTCCTGGGTTCAAAGGATTCTCCCACCTCAGCCTCTCTAGTACCTGGGATTACAGGTGCACACCACCACACCTTGCCTTTTTTTTTTTTTTTTTTTTTTTGTATTTTTAGTAGAGACAGGGTTTCACCATATTGACTAGGCTGGTCTTGAACTCCTGACCTCAAGTGATTTGCCTGCCTTAGCCTCACAAAGTGCTAGGATTGCAGGCATGAGCCACCACGCCTGGCCTGGAAGGTCTTTTGATGAGCCGTAAAGAGTTAATAATATCATCTTAGGCTGATAGTGCAGCATCATAGGGCTGGCAAGTAACATAAGAGAGCATTCTTGTGCCTTTAAGGATCTCATCAATACTATCCAGGTAGATAGTTATCTGTCAGACTCTTAATGGTCTAATTTAAGGAGAATCATATAAGCAGTCTTAAATAACTGGTTCTGGTCACCAATGTTATCATCTGTCCTCCTCTTTTTTTAGCCTTAATTCCAATTGCTGCTCTGAATGTCCTTGTATGAAGGAAGTGATTTGAAGGGCTATTTTAGCTCACCCTAAAACTCAAAGGGAAGTATATGAAGTAGTATTTTCCTCTAGGTGATTATTGGAATTGATCTTATGGAAGAAAAGAAATGAAAAGTGGGATCACTATTGAATACCTTGGTTGTCATTCACCCTGTAAATACTATCTTTACTCATAACACAGCTTAAGAGGACCATGTTTCTTTCCTAAATAGACACCATTTGTTATTGGTACTTGAGAAACACTAAGAAAATTGTTCAAAGCATACACAGTGTGATTCCTATGTGTAATCACAATGTGATTATACCCTACTAAGTACCCAAATTTGTATCACATTTTTTGTGCCTAGGATTTGCAGCCACCTTTTACTAACATAAACTAAGCCTGTTTCTAACTTTATTCAACAATTAGAATGCCAAGGTATGACCTTTTTATTAATGAGGAATATTTTGTTGTTGAAAAGACTTACAGAGAATGAGTAGAACAACCTTAGTTTCGTTGTTTATGAAGTGGAACATGCTGGCAAGGTTTTTGTTCTCTATCTGGAATTTTCTCAGAATCCAGAAAAGTGTTGTTTTACTTGGATTCTTCTCTCTCTCCTTTGCTTCTCCATTATTCATGAAGGACCATGTTTTTATAGAACAAAGCATTCAAAATTTATGCAATCCATACATGGTTTGAGTTTCTAACTATTACAGGAAAAATTATTACCCTGAGGCTTAGAGAAACTGTGATTCAGTGATATTTTTTCTTCCTAAAATTATAATTTGCTTTGGAATTCCAGTGCTCTTGGAATGCCTAGAGATAAAGAAAGCATTCTAATTAGCCACTGGTTCTTGGGAATGGAAAGGGTTTGTGTTTTTTGACCTCCTTCTAGTGATTTGGTTGACTAATCTACATTTTATGGTAGAAACAATGTGGAGTTGACCAGAGCTCCATATACTCAGAAGGACTTTGAAGTGACCCCAGTCCTGCAGAGGTGTTAAAAGGAACTTTCTGCTGTGTATTCCCATAGAAGCAGCAGATTCAGTAATGTGAGGACTTTGAGGAAGAATAGAAGCAGAAGGGATGTCCTGATTCAGCTTTGAGTGGTGGGAAAGGAGGAAGTGATGAAGCTGGTGCCCAGTGGACCCTCTCCAGGATTTTTCCTGGCCTGATTTTTTAAAGTAAAAATGTTAGCCTGTAATTTGGTAAATATTCTTTCATCTGTAATAATATTTATTTGATTGTTAGAGACAGCCACTTATGATGGACATTTTTATGGGTTTCTTCTCTTCTTCTTTGTCTTTTAATCTCTATTAAACCAACAACAAAGGAAATATATTTAACTGTACTGCCCTGATAGAGAACTCTTCTCATGATTTACAATTTTTTCTAGTCCTGCCCATATACATAGGTATTGTGTACATTTTTTAGTCTTCCCTGATTAGGATTATAATAATCAATAGGTTCATACCGATTATCTTTTCAATAGGTATGGCTTCTGTATCTCTATGTATTTGTTTGCTAGCTCAAATGAACATATTTTACATGTTAGAAAAGAACTCCTTTAGAATCAGCCTTAAAATAAGTAATGTCTTTCCAAAGGGCAAAAGAAAGTCTAAATCATAACTTCAGTCATCAGTTTATCGTAGAAAAAAAAAAGCCCTTCCTCAGTCTGCTTTTTTCCCTTGAGAATTTTAATCCCACCTTGTTTTTCTGCCAATGACTTACTGATATCTTGCCAAGCTTTTATGAAGTTTTTTTAATGATAAATAATTTTGTTTATGTTGTAATCATTGACATTTAGGAGCTCTTGTTCCACTTTGTTCATCTTTTTGTTGTTTTTCTTAAACCCATAACCGGTATTTAGAGGGCAGGACTGAAGATTCTTGTGAAGGTCCTGACTTGATTGCTGGACTCTGCTGCCACTAGTAAAATTTCCTTGGTGAGAACTCTGCTCCCTCCCAAATAGGTGAATACTCTCACTTTTATAATAGAGTTTGCATGTGTATTTATTTTGAGAGTCTGCCATTCTCTCCTGAGAATGGTACATAATGGTACATATTTATTATGTCTTTGAACTAATGCACTGAACTTACTGGTATTCACTGCATTTATCAATTCAAATAATGCAGTGAATACCATTATTTGACACAATAAATATAACACATAAGCAAACCTCCAGTGGTTGGAGAGTTAAGGAAGTAGAGCCTATAGGGCTGAAATGGTCAGGACAGACCCTACAGAGAGGATTCAGGGCCATGTGGAAACTCCAGAAAAAGGGATGCAAGGACAAACACCCAATCCCTGACCTCGTTCTTTTTGCCTAGTCCCAAACCCTTCAGATCTTAAATTTCTGTTTCCCATAATCCAGACTTTTTGTCTTGTACGAGTTACATACCCCACTGTTGCATCTCTAAGTTCTCTTGACTGTAATTTTCCTACTATTTATATTCCTAAAATCTTTGGTTTCCTACAGTCACGATAATTTATTTTCCGCTTAAATAAGTGAGAAACGGCTAGATACTCTGCCAAAGTAAGTGAGATGAGCTATAAAACCTGTTCAGAATACTAGCAGTAGTCCCACTGAGGTGGTTTTCAAGTAGAAGGGGAGAAGGAGAGAGAACATAACATTTATGTCAACACGATAGTAATTGTACATAATTTGTCATGAGTGAATCCCTGGGTTTGCTTCTTTCTTGCCACTTCTTTCTCCAGTTCTCTCTTTAGCCTATCCCTGGAGAGTCACATGAGATTCAGCTTCAGTGATATATATAGCAGCATTCAGGCGGTAAACATTTCCGTAGATGCACAACTTTATAAATAACATAAGTAATTTGTAGATATTTTTATTCCTTTAACAGTCTCCTAGATTAAAGGGTTTTGACATGACATGAGGAGCCTTCCCAAAAAATAACCCAAAGAATTAACTTGTTAAATGAGAAGTCCCACGTCTGATCACTGAGCCTCTCCCCAGTTTTAGCATTCTGTTCTTGGCCTCTGGGCCTTCACCTGCACTGTTCTTTCTGCCAAAATGAGCCCCCATTACACATGAAAAACTCCTACTTCCAGCTCCTATGTCTCCTGAGAAGCATTCTTCTAGCCCCTCATTGGCCATATAATTACCCCTGTAGTATTTAGTCGATGTCTCACATACAGCATTTTCCACATTGTATCGAACGTTGTTCATTTACATCTCATCCCCCTCATTAGACTACATACAGATTCTTAAGGACAGAGATCATGTTTGTATGACTAGCCCCTAAAATAGAGCTACACACACACACACACACATATCAGTAAATAATAGAGTAAATGAATGACATTTTCCACCTATTCTTTTTTTTTTTTTTTTTTTTTTTTTTGAGAGAAAGTCTCCCTTTGTCACCCAGACTGGACTATATTGGCGCGATCTTGGCTGACTGAAAACTCTGCTTCCCGGGTTCAAGCAATTCTCATGCGTCAGTGTCCTGAGTGGCTGAAACTACAGGCATGCACCATCATGCCCGGCTAATTTTTGTATTTTTTAGTAGAGACGGTGTTTCACCGTGTTGGCCAGGCTGGTCTCGAACTCCTGTCCTCAAGTGATTTGCCCTCCTTGGCCACCCGAAGTGCTGGGATTACAGACCTGAGCCACCATACCTGGCTGCTTTTTCCACCTAATTTTTATTAAAAAAGAATAAAAAATCAGGAAATGAGTATTTTGAGAAACTATTAAGTTATAATTTATCCTAATTCATGATTATTCCAATTACATTTTATCCTGGTTCTTTTAACCACTTTTCTTCATTCCTATCACACCCTAATGTACATACCAAAGACACAAGAAGATCAAATTCTGTAATCAGTTTAAGTCCTAGTTGGGGACTTAGATGAAAAATTTTCAGTGGAGAGATTGCTAAAACTGACTAAAATGACTTCTAAAGACTTATAAAAATATCCATGAAATCTCTGGTTTTTTTTATTACTGTCAAAAATCTAGAATTGGCTTCTTATTCATGTGTATTTTGCAATTAAAGAAACTTATAACTGGAGCTTTAAGTCCTTAGTGGAAAATGGAAGAGAGTTTCAGAACATAGTTATGACCACTAGACTCAGGAATAGGACTATTTCCTGAAATAAACAACAAAAGTAAAAAAATTCCCTATCCTAGTAAAGTTGTTTCATGTACATCTAAGTACTTAAACATTGTAATTGGCAGGTTACGGTTAGTTTTGTGAATTTTGTGAAAAATCTGATTGGTGTTAACACTGTTATGATTAGTAACTTTTCGAACTTAGCGTTTTAAGTAAAACAACATTTACTTTTTAGGATCCATAATACATCTAGGATTACCTTATACATGAATCACTGCACAGTCACACTGCTGTACTTAAACTGTTGTGGGTCAGTTGTTTCCGAAATTTGACTACTAAACTGTTTTCCCAATATGCGTGCTAAAAAAAAAAAAAAATCCCAAGGTGTGTTATGTACCAAGCAAGTGATTTTTCTAGAAGAACTTAGAGTTGTAAAAATCCCTGTAATATCATAAAAACTATCAGCAATATGTACATATCTGCTGAACTTTCACAAATTTTCATTAATTTATTCAGTAAATTCTCAAACACTAGATATTTTACCTGTAATAGTGGAAAACTGGAAAATGATAGCATGTGGAAGGATATAGTCAAAAGAGCTCGAGTCATACTACTGTAAATAATATTGATACGGCCGGGTATGGTGGCTCATGCCTGTAGTCCGAGCTCTTTGGGAGGCTAAGGTGGGCGAATCACCTGAGGTCAGGGGTTTTAGATGAGCCTGGCCAACATGGCAAAACCCCATCTCTACTGAAAATACAAAATTAACCAGGCGTGGCGGTGGGTGCCTATAATCCCAGCTACTCAGGATGCTGAGGCAGGAAAATTGCTTGAACCTGGGAGGCAGAGATTGTAGTGAGCTGAGATTGCGCCACTGCACTCCAGCCTGGGCGATAGAGCAAGACTCTGCCTCAAAAATAAATAAATAAATAAATAAAGGTACACAGATGACAAAATTATATTGAATTGATAAATGCAGTGAATACCAGTAAATTCAGTGCATTAGCTCAGAGACATAATTACTGGCCTATCATGGGAAAATATGTTGGTATGTTAGAATTCTAAGTCAGAATGAGCTAAACTCTATATGATTAGCCTTTTAGTAGAGAGGTCATTTCAGATATAACCAGTCAAGAATAATGACTCCCACGGGTTGGTAACAGCTATGCCCCATCCAAGTGTATGGAACAAACCTAGTGATACCTAGAAAGGAGTGTTAGAAAATCTGTTTTAGTCCTAGGTCCAAGTTGACCTTTGGACAAATTACTTGAAGACAAAAGAATGTGGAAATCTGCAAAAGCTCTGCAATCTTAAAGTGTTTTCATAACTTTTATGTGGTGGCCCAAACTGACCAAAATTAAGACTTTTTATAGCCTTGTCTTTCCTACTTGGATGTTTCGCTAAAGCAATGTTCATGTTCCCGGTGCGGTGACTCATGCCTGTAATCCCAGCACTTTGGGAGGCCAAGGCGGGTGGATCACAAGGTCAGGGGTTTGAGACCAGCCTGGCCAACATGGTGAAACCCTGCCTCTATTAAAAATACAAAAATTAGCCGGGTGTGGTGGCGTACGCCTGTAGTTCCAGCTACTTGGGAGGCTGCGGCAGGAGAATCACTTGAACTCAGGAGGCGGAGGTTGCAGTGAGCCTACACTGCACCACTGGACTCCAGCCTGGGGGACAGAGCAAGATTCCATCTCAAAAAAAAAATGTTCATGTATCTGTTTAAGGGGTATATACTCCCCACACTTTGCTGGGGGTGTTACATAATATATAATGTGCATTCTGTATTTTCATATATGTGAATATTTTGGAAACTGAAAAAATATCTGGCTTTGTGGGTTTCATCTAACACATATGGACCAAAATATCAGTTATCTCATGTAAATTAGAATAATAATACCATACAATCTTGCTAAGAGAAAAGTTTTTTGTTTTTAATTTTTTAAGGTAGAGTCTCTCTCTGTTCCACAGGCTGGAGTGCAATCATAGCTCACTGAAGCCTCAACCTCCTGGGCTCAAGCTATCCTCCCACATCAGCCTCTGGAGTAGCAGGGGCTACAGGGCCATGCCATCACACATGGCTATTTTTAGTTTTTATTTTTTTGTAGAGATGGGGGTTTCTCTATGTTGTCCAAGCTGGTCTTGAACTCCTGGCCTCAGGTGATCCTCCTGTCTCAGCCTCCCAAATTGCTGGGATTTACAGGCATGAGCCACTGCACCTGGCCCAGAAAAGTTTTTGATATCAGATTATAGATTGTTAATTTTAGATTTAAAGCTGATATTAGGCATCTTAAAAATTGGTGTTCTAGCATTATGGTAGATGTGATACCCTAAGCAACATCTGCTGAAGTACACTAAAAATATGGAGATATATTTTACTCACACACACACACAAATATCACATATACATAATACATACTCACAAACATGCATACACATATCCAATCTGTAAAGTTTTTTCCCCAAAATATACATTTTGAATGCATCCATGAGCGGACTGAAAGTTAAGGGTACTCAGAAAGCAGTAAATGGACCACTAAAGCTGGCTGTTGTAGAAGGTGATGAACCAGGCTTCAGATTCTATCTTGTAGGGTATGCAGGATAAAAAGTAGACTAATAGGTAAAAACAAAACAAAACAAACAAACAAAAAAAACAACCCTAGCAGAAAGCTGGGGTCCCAAAGGCTATATCTTTAGTGTAAAGGCAAACTAGAAATACACCTACCTTCCCAGGGAACTGCAGTGAAAATTTCTTGTCTCAAGTGCTGCCACTGACTAGAAGAAGAAAAAAATGCTGTCCTGAGAATTATAACTGCAGCTGGCTTTCATGCAGGTTTGCAGTCTTAGTTCATATTATCAAGGGTGACCGAAGGACCCCAAGCTGAGAATTTCCTCAACAGAGATCTGGTTTTGTAATGCCCCACAGCATATGGCAGAAGTGAAGACAGATTCATTCTGGAAGCACATACTATATAGGCCTCAAGTAATTTCTGCAGATAAACTTAAAAGAAATGGACACTTACAGTAAAGAAAAAGAAAAAAGAATAGAAAATCACAACACACAGGAAACATGGCCCCATGAGCCAAAGTCAACATATGCAGTTGAGTCAGACAAAAATCTTTAAATCTGTGTTGTTATAAGTGTTAGCCAACATGGTAGTTACTACATGCATGTGACTGTTGAGCACTTAATTAGTGTAACTGAGAAACTGAATATTTACTTTTATTTAATATTAAGTTAAATAGCTACATAGCTGATGACTATTCCATTGGGCAGTGCAGCTTTAGAAAATAGAATTATTGGCTGGGCATGGTGGCTCACACCTTTATTCTCAGCAGTTTAGGAGGCCAAGGTCGGAGGATTGCTTGAGTCCAGGGGTTCGAGACCAGCCTGGGCAACATAGTGGGACCCCATGTCTACAAAAAATAAAAATAAAAATAAATTAGCTGGGCATGGTGGTGCACGCTTGTAGTCCCAGCTACTCAAGAGGCTGAGGTAGAAGGATCACTTGAGCCCAGGAGGTCGCGGCTGCAGTGAGGCTGCAGTGAACCACTGCACTCCAGCCTGGGTGACAAAGTGAGACTCTGTCTCAAAAACAAAACCAAAAATGAATGGGTGGTAACAGCAGATTAGACCTGACTAAATTAATGAAATGAGGGATCTGAAGAAATTATGCAGAATTATAGAGACCAAAAGGAAAATTATGAAAGGTATGAAAAAAATACGCCATGATCAACCCAGAATAAGCTGATGGAACTATGATAATAACAGATAAAGGAAGATATAATTCTGAATCATTATGCATATAATAATGTAACTTTAAGATCTATAAAGGAAAAATGGACCAGAACCACAAAGACAAATCTACTTTCTAGTAAGAGATTTCAACTTATCTCTATCAGTAGTTAGTAAATCAGCAGGAGCCCCCTACCACCTTAAAAAAGTAAATAGGCTATAAAAGATTTGAACAACCATTAAGATTGATCAAATGGGTTATATGAGCTGCTATATCCAACAACTCTAGAATATAAAATATTGGGCCATGAGTAGCGTGTTAAAAAACTTCAAAGGATTAGTTGTGACACAGACCATATTCTCTGCTCAGAAAACCATTAATTTAGAAGGAAACAACTAGAAAAACCCTTATTTATCAATAAGGAAAACTCTTCAAAGGTCAAAGAAAAGATTTCAGGACTGAATGGTAATAAAAAGTTTACATATAAAAACCAGTGATGTGCAGCCAACAGGTACTTAGAGGAAAGTTATGGCATTAAGTAGTTATACCAGCAAATAAAGACTAAAAGGTGCAGTAAAAATGTGGTGGATCAAAGAGAATGAATGAGGCATGAAGAATGATTGTAGCACAGTGCAGGCAGGGACTAGTGGCCTTTGCTGCTAGCAGTCCTTTGGCCCCTGTATTTTTGGAGAGTGCTCATTGACATTGTTAGGTGTGAGTTTTTTATGATCTTGGCCAGAAAATGTTATCCAAGTTATTGGCAATAACTGGTCTAGCAAGTAAGAACATGAAAGTGACAACTCTGTAATGCCCGAAATACTGGGGTGTAATTGGCTTGTGCATTGGTATCTGTATTTTTCCTCAAGAGTTAAAAAATTCAGCTCCTTTTGTTGAGTATATCAGTAGCAGCAGCATTGGTTTAGTAGGTAGATTCTCAGAGTGTAGTGTCTGTACCTCTGGGGTCCCTGAGACATTTTTAGGGAGTCCATGAGATCAAAACTCTTTTCACAATAATACTGTTATTTTTTGCCATTTTCACTGTGTAGACATTTGCACTTGTATGAAAACAATGCTGGGAAAACTGCTCGTCACTTAGCACAAATCATGGCCGTGGCACCAACTGTAGTAGAAGTTCTTTAGTTACTATATTCATCACCATGGACTCTCAGTTAAAAAATGCTAGTGTCACTTAATAAAGCAGTAGAAGTTATTAATTTTGTTAAACCTAGGCCCTTAAGCACATGTGTCTTTTTAATATTCTAGTGATGAGATGGGAAGTACATATAAAGCACTTTTACAATGTGGCAAAGTGCCATGGTTGTCTCGAAAACACCAGTATGATTGAGTTTTTACTTTGCAGAATGATTGGCAGGTCAGCTGTGGCTCTTCAGACTTGGTTATTTGGTAGACTTGGTTATCAAAAGTAAGTGAAATGAGCCTATTGTTTTAAGGAAAACAGTTATGAAGTACAAAATTCAAGCTTTCAAATACAAATTAGAATTTTGGAAATCTTGTATTCCGCAACATAAGCTTGACAGCTTTCCTATCCTTTAATGTCTCTTCTGATGAGTTCAGTGGTGATATTGACAAATGTGATTGTGGTATTATATAATGAAACAGGTAAACATTGGGAAAATCTGCATGACTCAGTAACCCAACATTTTTCAAATGATCAGTGTTTGTTGCAAAATCACATGTGGATGAGAGATTCAAAGTGTAGGACTTTGATAGATTAATGGATTTCAATGTAACAGAGTAGGAAAAGTTCACTGATGGTTTCAGATTCCACATTGCAGCTGACCTTTAAAAAATTACTGCTTTGTCCATTGTATCAAAGAAGAATATTCATAATTATCTTAAAAAGCTATTAAAATAATTCTTTCCTTTCCAGTTATATATCTGTGTGAGGCTAGAATTTCTACATATACTTCACAGCAAATTTTATGCAGAAGCAGACATGAAAATTTAGTTGTCTTCTATTAAGCCAGATGTTAAAGAGGTTTTCAAAAACATAAAATGGTGGCTGGACACAGTAGCTCATGCACATAATCCTAGTACTTTGGGAGGCTGAGGCAGGAGGACTGCTTGAGTCCAGGAGTTTGAGACCAGCCTGGGCAACAAAGCGAGACCCCATCTCTACAAAATATAAAGAATTATCTGGGGGTGGTGGCACATACCTGTAGTCCCAGCTTCTTGGGAGGTTGAGGCAGGAGGGTTCCTTGAGCCCAGGAGTTCAAGGCTACATTGAGCCGTGATCACACCACTGCACTCCAGCCTGGGTGTCAGAGTGAGACCCTTCCTTTAAATATATACATACGTATACACACACACACACACACACACACACACGTATATATAAAATATATACATATAATGGTACAACTTCCTATAAAAATATTTATGTTCACATGTAACAATTTAAACAGATTGTTTTTTAAGCAAATTAATAAATATTTTTAAATTTTCTCAGTTTCAGTTTCCAATATGATAAACATTGATAGATATAATCCATATAAACAAAAGCTCCCTGGGTGTCCTCAGTAATTTTCAAGATTATAAATGGATGCTGAAACCAAAAGTTTGAGAACCACCAGTTTACTAAGTCAAACTTTTAGGCCGCCTTATAGGAAAGACTTGAGGCTACCAAATGCACAGATACATGTGTGTTTCTTTTTGTAATGAAGGCTATCGTGATGGGGCAGATCATTCAACATACTCCCAAACAGGCCACATCCTGAAACTGGCAAAGACCTTCACACCTTTTATTGAGGGTTTTTTATTTTAATCTTTTGCCTTACAGTGGGACTTCCTGAAAAGTGTGGTGATTCTCAGTATTTCATTTTGTACATTACCATAATACTCTTACATGACATTTTGAGCATCATAAATCTGAACTCTATTATTAGGTTCAATATGTAATATGGACTCAGAAATTTCTTGAATGAAAATTTATGATGAGAATTAGTCATATCCCTAGGGTTTAGTCAGTGAAAACAAAACCTCAGTGTGTGCATTTAAAGGTGATCAGGAATAGAAATTATCTATTCTAAATGAAAGGAAAAAAGATAGAAAATTTCCCCATTTTAACAGAAAACAAAGATAAATGATTTAGAACCCAAGGACTGACTTTTCTCCTCAATATGTGATTTTCCATCACCTGATGTTGAACTTTTATCTCGTATGTGGGAGTTAGCTTTCAGTTCTACAGTTATAATCTGTATAGCTGACCTGCTTGAAAGGCGAAGAAATTGAAAAAAAATGTTTTTTAAAAAATCTTATTTTTATATGTTTTTCTTTGGTGTAAGTTGCTTGACTGTGTTTCATCACAAATCATGTACTGTGCAGTATAGTTCCCTCACAAGGATGCATGCTGTTGAATATACACAAAAAAATCTTTGTTTGAAGAAAGAAATAGTTAGAAAGTTTGTGCTTTAACCAAAAAGAAGCTCAAGAATAGATTAGACCGTAACAACAAATTATGTAAAACAAAACCCAGAAAACAGGTCTGGTGGACGTTGTGTGTTATACTGTCTCATTAAAGAAAATGAGTCAAGATTGATCTAATTAACCACACAGGTTCAGTACATTTTACCTACTCGAGCAGGCTGCAGTGGCCATCTCCTGCCACAGCTGTTTGTTTAAATTGTTCACATGAGTCATACTGAGAAAGAGCCTTTAAAAAAAATAGGTAAACAAACTATTTGAAATCTCTGTCTTCTACCTGACAATCATCTAAGAGAAGCATTGTAATTATGTACTTGGGAGAGTCCCTGGCCTAAGGCCTTTCTAAACCTGAGGTGGCCTTACATAGATATTTAGAAGTAATGTCTTTTCACATGTCATTCATTGGGTGTATAGTGTTTTATGCAGTCGTTTACCTTCATGTTAGTTTAACTATAGCATGACAATTCATAGTTCGCATTAAGCCTAAGTTTCGCACTCAAAATCATTTTTGTATAAAATGTATGGAACTTGACTGTTGACAAATCGATCTGTTGAGTATTTTTATGTCACTGTTTAGCAAATGCAGAAATGTAGATTTGTGAAAAGATGACTAGAGATGAAAGCATGAATTCTTTGCCACCTTCCAAGTTAGCAGTAAGTATTAATAAGCTCATCTTTTAGAAAACAATGCAATGGAAATAAAAATAATTATTTGTTCTTGTGGTATGCTTGAAAGGATCATGGACTTTGGTGAAAGATCTGGATTTGACTCCTACCTCTACTACTTGTTAGCTGTGGGATCTTATGCAACTCATTTAGTCTAAGCCTCGTCACTCCCCACTCCCTACTCCCTAAAATGGAAATAATGATAGCAATCTCACAGAGTAGTCATTGGGACTGAACATTTATTTAGCATAGTACTTGGCTCATAATGACTGCCCCAAATGCTAGTAATAGTAATTGTGGCTGTTATCACTGCTAATATTAAGTTATATTTCACAAGTGCTAATTAAGTCCTGTTATCTTCCTGAGCCTTGGTTTTCTTATCTCTAAAATGGGGACTTGGGAGGTGATCTCTAAGATTCTTCCAGTCAGACCTTTCCAGTCACCCTGCAGAGGTTGGTGAGCTGCCCATTGCTGGGATCCTTCACGCCCACCCTGATCCCCTCCCTGCTCTTCCTCCCCGCAAAGCTTCTCTCTGGCCAGTTCTGCTCAGCAGGAGGTCGTTTGATCAAAGCCCTGGGAAAGGTCAGACATTCCTGGAGTGGTGACACTCAGCCGGCTGCAAGAGCTGCCCTTACAGAACCTTGTACTGCAGAAGCTCTAGCTCAAATGGAGAGGCTTTTCTAGGAGCCATTTTCTGAGCACTGTGGCGTAGCCCAGCTGGGAAGAAAGTTATTGAAGAACACCTGTTTGGGGGTGGCTGTCAAAAGCTTTGTTATGCTTTCATTTTCTTTGGGGATGTGCAAATGGTGGGAATAGAAAGGTGGAGGTTAAATCTTGTCATAAAGATGCTAACAAGTGGTAAATTACACTATAGTTAAACCGTGCAACCATTAAAAATTCTGTTAAAATATTTAATCAAGGTAAAATATTTATAACATGTTGAGTAAATTAGATTATAAAATAATATCAGGGTTTTTTAAAAAAAATGTTTATATGTGAAGGTATAATGGAGAAAAATTAGGAAGAAATTTATCTCTAAGTTTTTTTCTGGGTGGCAGTATTAGGTCATTTTTGTTTAGATTTTCTAAATGTTTTACATGGGTTGATTCTAATGATGAGAAACAAAAGAAATAAAATCAAAGAAAGAACCTTAATTGCTTATCAGATGAAAAGGCTAACCTCTTCACAGAAAAGAGGATGTGTGAATGTGAATTGTGTACAGTGATGTCTCACAGTGAGGGCACTCTGTGTCACACGTTGCCACCTTTGGCATCTTGTGGGCTTGAAGCTATAGAATGTGACCAGTCTCTTTACTTGTGGGCACTTACACCGTGCTTATGATGTGCCCAGCACTGTTCTTGGCACTGTAATACTAACTTATTGAATCCTCTCCACAACTTGCTGAAGCAGATCCTGTTATCCTTACCTTACAGGAAACCGAGAGACAGGGATGTGAAAACACACAGGGCACACAGCCAGTGAGAAGCAAAGCCAAGATTCACACCCAGGTTCACCAGGCCCCAGAATCCAGGCTCCCACCACATACTGTTCCACTTTGCCCTGAAGTAAGACTCTGACAGCCCTCAGGGCAAACAGCTCTCAAGTTGGATTTTATGTGTGTGGCCATCATGAGGGTTAATTGGGGTGTGCTGTACTCTAGTGTGGTTCAGAAGTGGACTCAGAGGGCTCTTTGGTCCCTTCTTTTTGTTTGAGACAGTCTTGCTCTGTCACCTAGGCTGGGGTGCAGTGGTGCAATCACAGCTTGCTGCAGCCTCTACCTCCTGGGCTCAAGCAGTCCTCCCACCCCAGCCTGTCAAGTAGCTGGGACCACAGGCATGTGCCACCACGCCCAGCTAACTTTTCTATTTTTTTGTAGAGATGGAGTTTCACCGTGTTGCCCAGGCTGGTCTTGAACTCCTGGGTTCAAGCAGTCCTCTCACCTCGGCCTCCCAAAGTGCTGGGATTACAGGTGTGAGCCACTGTGCCTGGCCTGCACCCTTTTTTCTTGCTTACTGTTTCTCTTTCCTGTCAGCTAAGTCCAGCTTATGTCCCCCTGCCCTTTTCACTGTTTGAGTTCCAAGCCAACTCCCACACAGCTACCTTGATCAGATTTGACTCTCTTATTTTACCTCAGAGTCAAAATCTTGCCTGGGCGGGAGCGCAGCAGTGAGCCTATAGCTTAACTTGGAATTGAAACGGCCATTTATTTTCCTTCTGTCATTGTCAGGGACCTCAATTGTCTCTACAAAAATAGCTTTCCATAACTGCTCCTCAGTAGAGGGAAGAAAGCAGTAAAGAGGAAGGGGCACTGCAGTCTTCAGACCGCAGGCCTGCCTTACAGCCGTGTGTGTGTGTGTGTGTGTGTGTGTGTGTGTGTGTGTGTGTGTGTGTTACATTATAGGCAGACCTCTTAACCTCTCTGGGCCTCAGTTTCCTTATTGGTAAAATGCAAGGATTGAAGTAAATGAATTTCAAGGTCTCACTGCTCTGATGTTTTGAAAAGCTTCAGTGTATCTTTCAACATTTTCCATTACAGATTCTTTTTTCTCATGCTGTAAATGCCAGAAGCAGAGAGAGGTTAGTCTTATCTATTTCTACAGCAGCAGCTACACAACTATCTTATTCTTTCTCTCTTTAACCTCTTCCAGTCTGATTAGGACTCAGCTTCATCCTACTGTTTTGATAGCAATTATCTATTCTGTGGCATCAGCTACTATTTATTTTTGAGATAGAGCTCAGAGTTACCAATTCTTGGGTTATTAGCACACTTGTATTTAGCAAGACCAATAATGTGAACCATCTTAAAATTAACACTTAAATAGAAATTTTCTCAAGGTTACATAGCAGAAGAGTGACATGGACTCACCATAGCCACTGAGAGAGGGGGTAGCTTCCCAGTATTAAACCGAATTATATCTGAGTAACTTCTCTTGATCAAGTCTCACCACTGTTTCCACTTACTACTACTGTTCTTGCCCTCATATTCATTCAGTTGTGTCTATTGATCTCTGATCTATTTGGATAGCTCATTTCCAATATATAAATTTGGATACTTGCATTGTCAGTAGATACTTTTTGTCCCTAACAGATAGTATAGGTGTGCGCATGGAATTATATGTGGACATAGATCTTTATTTGAAGCCTTACAACCTAAAATGGATTATAAATTGCTTCTTTAAATTTAGCCTCCTGGATTTAGGTTGTCCACAGCAGGCCAGTGGGAGCACAATTCGGATGCTCGTCTCCTCCTGTCCCATCCCATCCCGTTCCGTTCCTTTTAGGCAGCAGCTCCCTGCCCTCCTCGAGCCCCATAAGTGCTGCTCGGGATAATTCCATCCTGGGCAAATGCAGGGCAGTGGTCTCTGGAGTTTCTGTTCACAGAGGAAGCCGGCTGTTCCATTTATAACAAGGAAGGGTAGTTCTCTCAGACATTGCACATGCACTTCAGTGTGATGTAACCTGACAGCCCCTGACGGAAGTCCTAAGGCTCTCTCTTTAAACCCTTTTCCAGAAGGCAAGGTGTTTTCCTTGCTCTTTGGCTGCTGCTCACAGTATTTTCGTGTTATCTCCTCAGACATTAAGTCCCATATCTTTACCTCGCAGAGTTTGTCTGCTCATGTGCACCACACTTAAACGTCCACATCTAGAAAACACTCTTGTTTTCACATCACTTGGGGCTGTTTCCCCAAACTGCTTACCTTTTCACCATGGCTTTGCTGTTTTCCTCATTTTGACCTTTTCTTGTTAACATAAGATGCTTCTGTGTTGTTTCTGCAATAACCACTTTCTGGAAGGGCCTAGTTGACATTTCTTATCCTGCTGTTTTGACTATGATGATGATGATCATTATCATCATATATATGATTCTTTGCATACAAAGTGCTTTTACAAACCCTTTATCGTTTAGGCCAAGCTTGGTCCTCCTCCCTGGCTTCTTGTTACAGATTCCTTTACTTGACTCTGATAATACTTTTTAAATTAGTTTGCTTACCAAGTGGGTTAACAATAAAGAAGAGAGAAAATCTCTGAAGGACACTTTTCCTTTATGTTTGTTTGCCTAAATGCTAAATAACTGGCCTATTACAGTCACAGAGTATGACTGTAACTACTGACTTAAATATGCTGATTTTCTGCAATGAAAAGAATAGCTTTTAATAAATGTTAATAAATAGCTCAAAATTTTTGAGTAATCATAACTTCTTGAATGTTCTATAACATACTTGCCTTAAAAAAAACTCCAGATTGCTTTAAACTTATGTGTTTATTTTTTATTCTTTGTCTTCATATAGTGGTTTTTTAAATGAGTTTAGGGTCTAGAACTAAATCTTTTACAGCTGAAAGCAGAACAAAGCAACTTTCAATTGGATCCGTCTTTTCTTTTATTCAAAATGATTATTCTAAGCACTTGTGACAGTGGGTAGCTGAGTAGTAGAAATAGCCACATAGTGCTTCATCCTCCTTGCCTCTCTTACTTTTCTCTCGATATGCATACCTGCAATTTATCCATGGTCCCACCCTCCCAACACATTACTGCTGTTTTGCATTTGCCCATCCTCCCATTTGAAGGAGTGCCAGGGAAGTCCTGTTGAATTCTTCGAAGAGCAGATTTGTAGTTGTTGTATGTTTTGGTATTTTGACAGCACTAGATGCAGACTTGGGTTTAGGGTGCTGTGATCTGCGGCAAAAACAGGATGTTTTAGGTGAGCCTGACTGTACAGGCAGTGGGCTTGTGGCAGGGTGGGTACTCCCTAACTTTGGTCCCCGTTTCCCTCCCACCCCCACAACAATTTCTTTGTGTGTGGGTTTGTTTCAGGACTTGTCAAAAGACAGTCGTTCAGTAGGTGTTCCCTTCTCCCCTGTAACACAGCTGCGGAGATCTGCACTTCCCCCACCCAAACTCAGCCGGCTCTCCTCCCTGACACATGCCCCTGGCAGCAACTAGTGCTGTGGAGCTCTTCTACCTTTTTTCTGCCATTCTCAAAATGCTGTCTGGTTCCATGTAGCTTTCTTTCTGATTTCCAGATTGAAAAATCTGAATAGATTTACTGGCAAAATGTATTTCTTCCTCTTTAGTGAACTGTATGGCACTAAACAAAGAGAATGGTTTCCATCATTGTATTAATTAAAAAACACACGCTGTCTGTTTCACTTTAAGAACATCTCACCTCGGATAGCATTCCACAGCTCAGAGATGTGGCAGCATCAGGCTTCCATTCCTGGGCTTCTGCCATTCTAATGTTTTTCCTCCAACAGGGTGGTTTCTGACAGTGCTTTGATGACATTGTCTAATGGTGTACTTAATGGGTAGCTGGGGGATGTCTTAGAGACAGATAATATTTTACTTTGTAGAGTTAGACTCTGGTTTGACTCTGCCTTTTCTGAGAAGGCTGTTTCTGTAAAGCGTGTAGGATTAAAATCAGGAGCATATGCTAATTATGTGAAACTATTTGTACTAATCCCACTTGCAGGTAATGACATTTGTTTACTGTGCAGCTGATGTTGATTTATCTTTACATTTTATCTAATTAACAAACATACTTATATATCATTACGAGCCAGAAATCATTCTAAGAACTTAACTAATAGCAGCTCACTTAATCCTTAACAACCCTATGAAATAGGTACTGTCATCATGATCCTTATTTTCCAATGAGGAAAAATCAAGGCACAGAAAGAATAAGTAACATGCCCAAGGTTGTACAATAAGTGTCAGAGTTGAGATTCAGCCCCTGGCAGTCTGGCTGCAGGCGTCATCCTCTTACTGCCCCATGGCTGTGTGCCCATGGGTGGGTGGGACTGGCCATCACACAGTCCTGAATGGCATTGCAAGGGACATTTTTCTCATTGCCTGGAGAAACCAGGATCAGAACACTCTACCCCAGGCATGGGGCATGCAGCGAAAAACTGACTCTCAAGCCTAGGAGCTATTTGTATTGGCTTTGGTCCTTGGACCTCTGCTTACAGAAGCAGAGACCTCACAGCCTTCATCTGACCACACGAAAGCCATCATAAGCTCATAGGACAGGGTTCCAGAGATAGAAGCTTCTAATGCCCCAGCAGCCACACAGTGTGTATCAATGCCTGACCTCCCAACATCCTAGCACCATTGAACTCCCAACAGGTCATTACCACTGTTTTTTGCCTGTTTCCAACAGCCCAGCTCTTTGCATACTCAGATCACTAGCTGCTGAGCCTTGTAGGGGAATTAGGGCAGGGTCGATTTCACAGATGAGAAGATACAGTGTCAACAGTCCACCGTAAGACTAGGACCTAAATCCTGCTGCCACTTTTTTTGTATGTCAGTACTTTTACTTTTTAATCTGAGACAGGGTCTCAGTCTGTCACCCAGGCTAGAGTACAGTGGCGCAATCACAGCTCACTGGAGCTCCCAAGCTTAGGTGATCGCCCACCTCAACCTTCTGAGTAGCTGGACTGGAAGGGTGCGCCACCATGCCCTGCTAATTTTTTTGTATTTTTTTGTAGAGACAGAGTTTCGCCATGTTGCCCAGGCTGGTTTCGAACTCCTGAGCTCAAGCAATTCACCTGCCTTGGCCTCCCAAAGTGCTGGGATTACAGGTGTGAGCCACCACACCTAGCCTGTATGCCAGCACCTTTCTTGCCTCCCTCTACCTCATTTTTTCTTTACTCTTCCTCCTCTGATTAAATAAGGTAAATGGTAATAAATGACAGTTAGGGCTGGAAATATATATGGTGGCTACAAAAGGTAAAGAATCACTTTTTGCAGGCATCTCCTGTTTTCCCCTCCTTTCCTCCCTTCAGGCAGGAGTTGTGTGGCCTGCAAGATGGCCTGGTTGCTGGAAGGTGACTTAGTCAATGATGCAGTTCATTGGCTGGGTCCCCAGGTGCACTCAGCAGGTGGTGCTTTCAAAGATTAGCTACAGGCCAATGTGCTGAGAATCAGGATAATAATGCAGCTCTTGTGCAGTCATCACAGCTTTAGATACATTCAGGAAAAAAGCCAGTGGGAATGGAAGGAAGGCAGAGACTGTCACAACCACCTGGGCACATCTTGCATTTCTTCATTTGTCCTTACAGGGGCTCTGTTTGCATCATTAACGTGAATAATTCTTTCTTCCTTTTCATTATGTGTTCTTTCATTTGGTGTATCCTATGGAAATATTGGGGGTAGTTATTGATTAGCACTATATTTTGCCTTGGAAGAACTTAGAGAAAATTACTGATCCAATTTTACCCAATTGTTAGGTCATCTTTCTATATACTAGTTTACCTATCTTTCATCCAATTTAGTAAGTGTTCATCTTCATTGAAATGCCATAAAATGAGTTGTAACCTAGAGTCTGGACAGATTTCAGAGATATTATGGTTCTAGGACCTACTCAAAGTTTGAAATAATATGAAAGATTGCAGTGTGCTTACTAAGCAGCCATGAAGGGCTGTGAATTCTGCATATTTTCTGTAATTCTTACTACAACACTGTAAGGTGGATATTATCTTCATTTTACAGTTGAGGAAGCAGAGGTTAAGTCACTCAACGAGGATGATGGAAGGGAGCAGGGTCGAGGTTTGAGGCCAGGTCTGTCAGTCTTGTTGCATACCCTAGGAGACCCGCACGATGTGCCCATTGCAGGGGGTGGGGCACAGATCAGCTGCGGTGATTTCCTGAGAGAAGCGGTGATACCATTCTTAGGAGAGTAAAGAAATAAAGAACATTGATGTGTCTGTCTCTTTAGTGGGGAAAAAAGCTCCATTGTGTTTTTTTGCTTTAAAATATCCATAAAAATTCAATCTCAAAGACAATTGCAATCATCCTATTAGCAACCTTCTAGGCAACAGACAAGCATTAGTTTCACTAGGGGCATAGTAAGGCTATTAAGTTGTAGAGATAGTAAATGCCTGCAATGTATGATGTTTGAGAAAAATTCTGACTTCAGAGAAACAAGAATAGTGAAACTTGTTAATTTTAGAAAGTGAAAACATGCTCTGTAAGGAAATGGTTTATAATACTTAGTGACCCCTGCTGCTGTACTCAAAATAGGAAAGGCAGAAACATTTAACAGTTAAGTATTGTTTGGAGAATGTTAATTTTCTACTTGGAAAACTGTTTGCCAGCAATGCCACCTGCCTTTCTTCTGCATCTCCCCTCCTACTGGAGGCTTCGTGCTCTTGCTGAAGAGAACAGTTCTAATACAAATCCTCATTACTTTCCCTTTCACACCTTTCCCCCACTAGACTTTAAAAGTGATAATTGCTTGAAATACTGGGAGAAACTAATTTGTATTGGTAAAGCTCCCGTGAACTTCAAACAAATCTGTGTTCTCTAATGGTGACTTCTTTTTAATTATGAGGCTGGGCAGGTGTGTATTTTGTGGACCTGCTGCGCCTGCCCCTCTTCCCCAAGAGCCTCCCATCTCAGCCTGGGACACTTGATGATGGAAAATAACTTCTCTGGATTTAAAAAACCATCTCTATGTATACAGTAAGAAGCCATAGTTTAGAACCTGAGGGAATGTCTTATTCAGTACCCTGAATGTTTCGCCTTCTGTTTTCTAGATTAAAACTTACATTAGAGGGGAGTGGTAATATCTAGTGCCTATTGGTCACCATTCTAAGCACTTCACATGTTTTGTTTTAACACTTACATAGTACTTGCTATGTGCCAGATGCTGTTCTAAGTGGTTTGCAAATATTAATGCATGTCCTGCTCATACAGTCCTTCAAGAGTCACTCTGTTCTTAATACCATTTTACAAATGAGGAAACTAGGCACATGGAGATGGAGAGACTTACCAAAGATCACCCAGTTGGTAAGTGACAGAAGTGATATTCAAACCCAGGCAGTCTGTCTCTGGAGTTCATGCTTAATCACCTTCCATACTGGAAAACAACTTGTCCCTTTTTCATTTTTAGAGGCCTTTCTAGATGATTACAGCCTCTAGCAAGTCAACAGCGTTTAGCTTCCGTCTGTTAATAATTGAAACGAATTGAGCGCCGAGGAAGTGCTCAGGCTAAAAACACTGAGACGTAATAGTTGATGGCCTTACAAGGAGTGGATTTCTCTTCTTTCCTCCAATTTAATTAGTTCTGCACAGGGGCTAACTGAAATATGCCTAAAGATTGCATGCCCACAGCAGATAAGTAGCTTCTAGCAGATTTAACAAATTACCCTTTGTCTGCCAAGCTCCTTTGTTATCAAAACTACATCCCTAGGTAGAAATGTTAAGTTTTTGCACATCAAAGTTTGCATGCTAAGCTGGGGACACTGGAGAGACCTATTGAATTTGATCCTTGGTCTGGTTCCAATCCTGTATTCCTGGTTGCAGGTACAAAATGAAATACACACATAAGTCAACACTAATTATTTGTACGATCTTCACTCCAGATCTTTTTAATGTAATTAAGAGGGTAAGAGTATGAAGGAGGAGAGAGAAACTTGCAGCTCAACAGGAAGAGCTCGTTTGCTTGTTTTCTGTTTATTTTTTAACCTAATATTTAACTGCTAATCCTAACGCAGTGCATGTGTATCTTATAAATAAAGAAACTGAGAAGTTAGTGATTTGTATTGGTTTCTTGAGTGATCCTGTTTACCACATGGAAAAGTCTGGTGAGATGAACAAGTGGGACTGCAGCACTTGAGTGTTTCTCCTGACAGTGTGGCTGCTCTTATTTTGATGGAAGTATCCCCAGTTCCAAGACCACTGGACATCTCCCACATTTTAATATAATTTATTTTATACATACAGAAGGAGAACAGCATCTTTATGTCATGCTTTAGGTTGGATAGGAAAAATCAAGTCCAGAAAAATATTATTAGCGCTGCACCTCTTAACCAGGTCAGGTTGCAAGGAGAAAGGGTATACTACGAGTGAGTCAAATCTAGAAGAAGCTGAAAGTAAGAAAGAGGTGCTATGACAAACTGATTGCAGATAAGATGATGATAATCTAAGACCTTTTTTTATTACCAGCACAATGTTAGGCTTGTTACAAAACAGTCATCTCTTGCAAAGCACCTGAAGGTTGATGTGGAAAGTCTGAGCAACTGGAAAGGAAACCTCAAAGTCGAAGCACACTATTAAAAGCTGTGTATCAAGGTTGAGGTCCTTTGTAACTATACACTTTCCAGAATGATTGAATAGATGGTTGGGTCTCATCGAAACTTGCATCTCTCTCTTGAATTAAAGTGAAGACCAGCCTCACTTTGTAGCTTGCTTTGCTTTTCCCTGTCCCTGCCCAGGAGACCTGTCCCTTTCTAGCCCGCTTTAGCACTGTGGATGTCTGACTCTGAATTGAATTGTGAGAGCTGTGCTTTCTGGGGATCTCCTAGCTATAAGCATCTAGAAGATCAGTATAAGCATCTTCATGTGGTAATTGTCCTTTTGAGTTATGTGCCTGTAGTAGGTTTTCTGTCTGTTGTTCTTTCTCTTATCAGTAACGGGGAAAATGGCAGTGAGAAGCAGCATGTTGGGGGGCGGGGGTGAAGAGTGAAATTGGACTGTTAGACTCCATGATAGTCAAAGGACATAACATCCTATTTTACTGTCCTTCAGAAGAGCTAAAATGTTCTCAGAGAGTGACAAAAAGATGATAGTTACTTCCTTGACAGCAACATAGGGAGAAACTTTATGAAAAGCTAGAAAATTTATATGCATCTGACTTCAGTGACTATCCAAAATAAATTTCAAAGTATACAAATTTTTTTTTTACAAGACAGCTCAAGTAGCACTACCATTTCCCTTTTTAAAAAAATAAAATAAAATAAGCCTTTTCCCTGATTGTAAGGATTATGCACAATATTCTAGATAAAAATTTTGGAAAGCATAAGATGAAAATTACCTATAGTCTCACAAGTTAATTATTGTAGTTTACATTTCAGTGCATATACTTCTGGTCTTTTTTTCTCTTTGTAGACTTTCTACGAAATTTCATATTTTTCCCAGAAGTCAGGCTGCTAGATCTGTGTGATCTTTACCAAAAAAAGAAAAAAAAAAAAAAAACACCTTTCTCTGTCTCTCTGCCTATAAATTCTATCAAGTTTGCCTGCAAAGGTCATTGACCTCAGCTCTTCTTCCGAGGCATGAGTCCATACATTCGTGCAGAATAAAACCAATAAAAGTCATAATGAGGGGCGGAAAGAGTGGATTGTTTAAAGGCTCAGTCCTTTCGAGCAAGATCAATGAGTCTTTTTATCTTAAGAGGCATGTGAGATGTGGGGTTTTTTTGTATTTTCCAATCATGCACAAGTGACCAGCCAGCTGTTGGACTCTGGGTGACAGTGCTTGTGTCTGACCTGCTGTCTGATTTCTTCTCATTCTTCTGTCACTACCCATTTTTCAACCTGTGTCCGCCTCCATGCAGATGGGTTTCCTCTCTCTATGCACTCAGAGAAGTAGAAAAGGAATGTAAATATGTGTAAACTCCCCTTCATTGGTGAGTGTTTTTGGATGACCATGTAATGTCAGTTTTTCTTGCATATTTTTGACCAACTTGACTGGGTTTTGGAAAAATAATTTGTATTTCTCCCACTGATCTTTGCAACTCATCCAGGATAGGTAGTCTTCTGGAGCTATGGGATGGCTCGGAACCAGAAGTTGAGCTTTAGAGTCTAGTGCTGGCTCTACCACTTTGCAGCCCGATGACCTCATACAAGTCACTTTGTAACTTGTGTTGCATGAAACGACAACAAAAGTACCCTAATGTGTACATCAGTGTACCATATTGTCGCTGGCTTGCTTCCACTGGACACTGAAAATGAAGCCCATCATCTTTCCTCATCCTGCCTGCCTGCCCCATCCTAGTCCGTAAAGGCAGCCTCAATCTTGAAAACCTGGAAGCCTCTTTCTCCTGGCCTTTCCCCTTCACCCGGCACACCCAGGCTGTTACTGTCTTCTTCCCTTCCTTATTACCTCCTGCCTGGAGTTTCATCTCCTAATGGCTGGTTTTGTTCTTAACATTCCACATTATAGGTGTTTGCATATATGTCTTACCTCCTTGAGTAGATACTAAGTTTCTTGGGAATAGTGATGAGATTTTACTTATCTTTGTCTCCTTGTCATGCTTCCTTGGGATAGCACCTTAACATGGTAGGCATTTATTTACTTAAGTACTTTTTGAGTTGGATAGGTGAAATTAACTGATCGGACCG
The DNA here is from genome assembly GCF_028858775.2 of Pan troglodytes. Taxonomy (NCBI): domain Eukaryota; kingdom Metazoa; phylum Chordata; class Mammalia; order Primates; family Hominidae; genus Pan; species Pan troglodytes. Next base: position 109,566,701 of record NC_072401.2, on the reverse strand, counting down.
TTGATCTCCCTGAGCCATATCTGGGCTCACCTCTGAGCATTTGTGACTGGGTCTGGTAGTAGCTTTGTATCCCAGGTGGGGCACTGGATTCGGGGTGGCAACATTTGGAGCCCGACTGCAGACCCAGCTGCCTGATTTGTCTGAATATCACTTTCGTCATTGACTGACTGAGGGTGGTTAGAATTTATTGAACGCTTAGGCTCCTTCAGCTCTGGAATTCTACATTAATAAACTGCTTTGCACTTGATTACTTTGAAGTGGAAGTTTCCCCCCTTTCTTTATAAGGTAAATGAATATTTCATCTCAAGCCCAGGAGTCACTTTGCACATATCCTGTGATGGGAGGCTAATGAAAGCTTTGATAGAGACCTTAAATTGGGAGAGATGGGATCATATCCATTGCTCTATCATAAGAATTTCACCAGATCTATAGAGAAATGAGATAGAAGACTTAAAATTTTCATTCATAGCTGTACAACTCATGATTTGAAACATTATTAAAATTAATTTTGAAAACACTTGGGAAAATGGAGATGTTTGAGGTAAAAACAATTTTTGAAATTCTAAGAGTGGCTTTTAACCTTTTCATTAGAACCCTAGTAGTCTTCTTAAGGAGTGGATATTAAAAGCGGGTTCAGGCTGGGCGTGGAGGCTCACACCTGTAATCCCATCACTTTGAGAGGCTGAGGCGGGCAGATCACCTGCTGTCAGAAGTTCGAGACCAGCCTGGCCAACATAGTGAAACTCTGTCTCTACTAAAAATACAAAAATTAGCCGGGTGTGGTGGCACACGCCTATAGTCCCAGCTACTCAGGAGGCTGAGGCAGGAGAATTGCTGGAACCCGGGAGGCAGAGGTTGCGGTGAGCCAAGATTGTGCCACTGCACTCCAGCCTGGGCAACAGAGCAAGACTCCATCTCAAAAAAAAAAAAAAAAAGTGGATTCTTCATGCAATTTTAAGTTTAAAAAAACAGTGTTTTTAAATGTAGGAAAAACGTAAACCCATAGTATTAAGCTCTGAGGGTTAAATATGTATAGCTTCCAGGTTATTGATGAAGACTAACTGGGCCTGATGACAGAGACTTTTGCTCATGCCTGTGATTTTAGAGTCTGCACGTTCTCTTCAGCTCCCGTGTCACATGCCAATCTCTCACCTGGCAGCTGAGAACAAGCCTAGAAGACAGTGTGGACTCCCAGGAGGCTTGCACATTCCCTAATTGTCCTCTGGCAGTTTGGAGGATACCTGAAAAGGCACACCTCCAACTCCTAGCTGTCAGTTCACCGGCATGCCCACAGAGAATCAGATTGATGCCATTTATGGAACTCCAGAGAGAGCCCTGGAAGGGGAGGGGCAAGGAAAACTAATAACAGCCCTTTTGCCATCATGGGGAGATAGGCCCAGGAATTGGGGGCGGGGAGTGGGAAAGAGTATTCCTAGGTATGTCCTTCATACGATAGTTTGGGTGTCACCTGTCTGCCTAAACATATACAATATGTCGTACTTTGCTGTGGGTTGGACACTGGTTATATAGCATCCCAATTTTAGCTTGCTGGAATTCCCCTGTCATCACTACATGTGAAATTACAATGTTCAGAGATATAATATGTATATTATTATATAATATTATATAATATATTATTATATAATATTATATAATATATTATTATATAATATTATATAATATATTATTATATAATATTATATAATATATAATATAATATATAATATAATTATATAATATTATATATTATATATAATATAATTATATATATTATATATTATATATAATATATTATTATATAATATTAATATATTTATATTATATATAATATTTATTGTATTTTTATATATATATAAATTTCACTTGGTAAAATTTCACTTGGATTTGCCTTCTGTATAAAGTAAAATTAGCCTTCAATCAGTGGTTTTTGGTATATTCACTATGTTGTACAACTATCACCACTGTCTAATTCCATCACTCCAAACAGAAACCCGGTATCTGTTAGCAGTCATTCTCAATTACTGCCTCCACTTAGCCCCTGGCAACCCCTCATCTACTGGTCCGGACATTTCATATACATATACATATACATATACATATCATATAATATGTGGCCTTTCTGTTTATGGTTTATTCACTTAACAGAATGTTTTCAGAGTTCATCCATTGAATGTCAGTACTTTCTTCTTTTTCATAGATGAATAATATTACATTGCATTATATATACCACAATTTGTTTATCCATTCATCAGTTGATGGACATTTTGAATTGTTTTCAGTTTTTAACATTGTTAAGAACATTTGTATATGTGTATTCATGTGAATATATGATTTCAATTCTTTCAGAAGGAGTGGCATCACTGGGTCGTATGGTAGTTCTGTGTTTACCTTTTTGAGGAACTGCAAAACTGTTTTCTATTTCTTTTGAATGTCTTTAAACCTCAAAACATCAACTACTTAGAATTTTTTAAGAGGAAGAGGGAGTTAAATTAACACTTTTCTTTAGAGAAAACAACTGAATTAGTAGTAAGAGGAGAAGGAAAAATTCAGGTTATGTTAAGCAAAAGAAAACATTATTTACATTGACTTACAGTGTCTCCACATTTACACATTGAAATGATTAAATAGGATGTGTGGAGAAAATGAATTCCCACAGATCTTTTAATAGATATATCCAAATTCCGGTGAAATCAGTTGTAATTATTGTCAAGAATTAGATGTAACAAGGTAGAGAAGATATCTTGAGCATTTCTAGTTAGCTGGAAGAATTGAGAGCGTGAAGAAATTTGTAGCGTAAACTGGAAAATTAAGGGGAAGGTGAAAAACATAGGCACATAAATTCATTCCTTAAAATGGATGTTTCTTTGTTCTATGGATGGGATTTTTCTGAATATGCAAGAATAGCTTACATTCTTTCTTGACATCCCATTTATCAGCTTGTCCTGGGAATCACAAGGCTTGTGAATAATACACTGATCGATTGTACTGTTCATTAGCACATTCACATGATATTACATAAACATTTCTAAAACATAAACACAGATGATGACAGCATTTTAGGAGGAAGGCGAAGGTTCCATAGTGATTCTTTGTTGTTTGGCTGCGTGTTTGCAGCTTGACAATTCTCACTCTTGCCTCTGAGGCCTAGTGGCCCACTCTAGGTCAACTTTTGAGACCCACGTAGTGACAGGAGCTGCGTGCTCTTAGAGAACCAGAAAATGGGCTGCATCATGGTTTGGTGAAAGAAAACAGGATTGAGTTCTACTGCTTTTGGACTTTGCTGAGCTTTCTTGTCCTTCTCTGAAACATGGGATATTTATTAATACCTTTCTTGCAGGGTGATAATGAGATCCAAATGAGATAAGGGTCATGGAAGCACTTTGTAAGCTAATGTAAATGTGATGGTTTTCATTATTGTTTAATTATAGCTTTCTCCCTCAAGACATCACCCTTTTGTTGGAGGAGCTCATTCATAGCTATACCACACTGCCAAAGATGTGTCCTGTTTGAAATAAAGTACTTACTGGAGACTTAGAATCCAGACCACTGGAATAAGACAGGACTCTTATTCCATATTTGCTGTATGTAAGACCCTAGCTCTGTAATCATACAAGGCATAGAACTTAGAACCACTGAACATCATGTCCCTGTATCAGCTGGAGTCTTTGCACTGACTTTATGTCTATGCAATTGACTCTAGGTGCCTCCTATCTCCTTCCCTTCTTCTGAGACTGAGGAATGCCACTTTCCTCGTCACAGACTTGTCCAACTGAGTTTTTCTGTGAAGGTTAATTTAGTGGTAGAGATTCGAGGCAGGTCAAAGGCACAGGAGTACAGAGTGGTGCCTTTGCTGAAGAGAAAGGGCATAGCCCTTTGTGGAATTTTGGCAGGATGACCACATCTCATCTGTAGGTTGTAATGATTAGCACAACCTTACAGGTCCCTACGCTGGAAGAAATCAGGTTAGTAATAATTTTAATGAGAATTGAAGTAATGTAATGACAGAATGCTCCTGCTCTGTGTCTTAAATCTGTTCTGTAAGCTTTATTGATGTTCTTCAAATTACCATTTATGTTCTTTCAGATTCCCAGTGCACGTTGCCATTAAACCAGTGCCTACCATCAGCAATGTGGCATTGATCCATTTTAAAACTGATTCTTAAAATGTTCAGTAAATAAGTCCGTCCTTTCTTTTTTTTTTTTTTTTTTGAGACGGAGTTTCACTCTTGTTGCCCAGGCTGGAGTGCAATGGTGTGCTATCTTGGCTCACTTGCAAGCTCTGCCTCACGGGTTCAAGTGATTCTCCTGCCTCAGCCTTCCAAGTAGCTGGGACTACAGGCGCATGCCACCATGTCTGGCTAATTTTGTCTTTTTAGCAGAGATGGGGTTTCTCCGCGTTGGTCAGGCTGGTCTCAAACTCCTGACCTCAGGTGATCCACCTACCTCGGCTTCCATATGCAGTTCTTTCTTTTGCTTTCCTGACTTTTTTCCATAGCTGCTTTTAGCCATAGTGTCAGAACTACAAAATATTAGAGTGTTGAAATTCAAAGCTTTAGAACCCATGGGATCATGGGGTCACTAGAGCTGGAAAGGGCATTGGAGATAATCATTCCCATACTTTATCATTTGTGGATAGCAGGAATCCAGTGCTCACACTTTATCATTTCTTGATAGCAGGAATCCAATACTCATGGGTCGCAAACTCCAAGTTGTTGTACACAGGAACTTGCCTACCCACTCCTCTCACTTCTGTTTACCATTCTTGCTACATGCAAGAGTAGACTGTCTTGAGAACATTCTTCAATAAGCCCTTAAATTATTTTTACTTCTTTACCCCTCTTCCCAAGATTCACAATGGTTTTCAGAAATCCCTAAGCTGATTTTCATATTCTCTAGAAAGAATTTGTTTCTTGAGTGAACCTGCTGCAAAGACAAAAGTGTCTCATCTTTGTCTATTTTAATACTGTATTTAGCCCAATGTCAGCTTCTGTGCATTTGGCCTGGACAACTGCGCTCTGATACACTGCCTCATGTCGAAAGCTGCATTAATTATTCTTTAATGCACTTGTGAAAGTCTCAATTATTTGCTTTTTTTGTGTCTTATGGATAACTTTCTAAAATAATCACATCAAACGTTTTACATTATGCCTTACATTAACACTTTCCTTGAGAAGTAAAAGGAAGAAAATACCTGTGAATCTTCTACAAATCTCTTCTCATTGCTGTGCAGTAAAGTTCCTCCTTGTATCCAGTGACTCAAACCCAATGCTGTCTAGACCCAAGGCAAGGAACCAGACAGAGTAATTAGGGACAAATGCCTACACATCCCTCCAGTGTTAGCAGGAAGTGGGTCATGAAGCAGGTCACCCCAGACCATGTTAAATGATAATCTTTGAAATTTTTCATCCGAAATAGTTTCAGACAGAGATCAAGATTATGATCCTCTTGTTTGTCAAAGAAATAAATAAGCGTTTTTCACCTAGTAATTTAGGAAGGGATTCAATGTTTGCCAGTGAGGTGCTGTTATATGTGAAACAATTAGCTCAAGGGAGAGGGGACTTTTCACATGTGCCAATTTCCATGGTATAAATAATCCTACCATGACCAATTTCAGGCTACCAACATGATAACAGGCTCTCAAAATTCCTGAAAATTTAGCCATCAGGTCTCTGAGCTAGAACAAGCCGGCTCCTGGACACTACTGTAAATTCAGGGTAATGTAGATTGCTCTCGGGAAAGATACATAGGTTAGGCATTCAGTATCTGTCTTGAATTCTTCAGCATGTTCCCCTAAAAGAGATGGAAATGAAAATAAACTTCAGGAGGAAAATTTTCTATTTTTAATACATGGAACAAAGTGGAGTTTATCTTTGATTTTGTATTCACAGAAATGCCCTTTTTCACTAGCAGAGAATAGCTGTTGTCTTTGCTACTACAGTTTTCCATGGGTTATAGAATATTTCCTTTTTATAATTTATTAATAGAATTGAAAGTCTTTTAAAAGGTCTTTAAATTTTGCTTCCTCTTTTTTGAAATAAATGTTTTCAGGGAAAATGTTCTCTTCTGGCTTGACTTATTTGAGAGCTTTAAGATGAAGCAAAGTTACATAGAACCCAGTTTACGTAATCTGCTTTCTTTCTCATTTAAGTTTTCAGACTCAATTCCAACTCATTTCAGGTTTTGTTTTTAAGTCTATAACAAAAGGTTATTTTTTTCTTGACTCATATAAATATATCCTGTGAATAGTGTTGTCTGCAGCATCATTTTTCACTCAAGATAAGCTCTGCTTTTTCTTCCTAGATAATGTGCTATGATGTGAAATGGAAAAGATGGTTACCTGTCAAGGAATGAGTTCATCAGTAACTTGTAATGAATCTGAAAATGTGTGTTAGGTATTTGTAAAAGTTATCTGAGTTGACTGGCAAGTTGAAGAAGTTACATATAACTGCTTCAAGACACACCATTTAATCATAAGGATCATTCTACCCTGCTTTTAGTAATTTTTTTTACACCATAAAATGAAAGGTTATAGTTCTGTACTAGTTGTCATATAAATATTTGGTTTTAAATATATTGACTTTAGCATTTGGAGAAATACCTAATGTAGATGATATAGGTTGATGGGTGCAGCAAACCACCATGGCACGTGTATACTTATGTAACAAACCTGCATGTTCTGCACACGTACCCCATAATTTAAAGTATTTTATATATATATATATACACACACACACATACACACACACATATACACACACATATATATATATATACATACACATATATATATACATACATGTGTATAGACTTGACTCTCAGTATGGGATATTGAAATGTAATGTTAAATTACCAGCTCTGCCACTTACCTTCTCTGATTTTCAGTTTTTTTACCCGTAAGAGTTCTTTTCCATACAAGGAAGCTTTGTTTTAAAAACGCCAGTTTTTTTGTTTAAGTCAAATTGGAGTACGAGACAGAAAGGGGGCAGTCTCACCTACAAATTTTTAAACTGTAAGCAGAACTGCCTGATAGAAATGTAGTGCAGATCACAAATGCAAGTCATATATGTAATTTTATGTTTTCTTAAGCTACATCAAAAGGTAAAGACAGGTAAAATTAATTTTAGTAATTTATTGAACATAATATGTCAAAAATGTTATTTGAGCATGTAATCAATATAAACATACTGAGATCATTTACATTATTTTCACACAAAGTATTTGAATTCGAGTATGTATTTTACACTTATGGCATGTCTCAGCTTGGACTAGCCACCTTTCAAGGGCTCGACCTAATGCCTAATGGCTACCATATTGGACAGCACAACTCTACAACGCTATAGAATAGCTTTAATGCTGATCTTACAGTGTAAATATCAAATTTACATGTTCATAGAAAATGATTTGAGTTTTCCAATAACTTTACCTCTCAATTATTCATACTTTTAGTCCCAATCTTACTGATAGTAGCTGAACCCAAGTAACTTGTTGTATTTTCCCCATTTGATTTCTGAAAGGCTCTTCAGAAGTTCTGTAGAAAAATGAGGACCCCGGTAGACATAAATGTTATCTTTTCACTTATTAAAACACCCAATTTTAAGTAGAGAATACTGTATACATATGGCACTTATTAAAATCAGAGAAGGCTCGGTGGGACAAAATTGTACACATAAGTATTTCTGTTACTGTCCTGTAAATCCTTCACACCTGATCTTAAAGAATCAGTTTTACTTAAACTAAAATAAGGCAAATGCTTTTCCTAGAAACTTAAGTGTGAAAGCGCCCCCTTTGAATATGAAATAATTAGATTTAAGTCTGTTGGCTTCGCCTATGGAATTTTGCACCCTCCATTTGCAGTCTGAACATTTAAACAGATCATCTGCACTTCGTATCTGGGTAACTGTGGGACTTCTCTGACCTTGACCTTGGGCAGACTGTAGCTTGCCGAACCCCACCCCCACAACCCTGCCACAGGAGATCTAGAGTCCATTTCTCAGGCCCAACCATTCATTGTTTCCTGCTGGACATTCTGAGTGCCAAGGAGAGCTCTTCCACCCTCTAAACTGCATAATAGAGAGGTGTGGCTGTGGTGGCAGTGGGAAGTCCCTCCCTCTGAATATGCCATCCCTGGGCAGTGGAGGAGAGAGCCTTTTCAACCAACATGTCCCCAGACCAGCACCGGAAAACCTTGTTGAGCCTATTCAGGATTGATGGCTGATGAGGTTCTGAGGAAATCTTTCTGGAATTTGTCCCCCCTGAACCAACCCGCCCCAAACAGTGCCCTCCCTCTCTGGTTCTGGAGTCCCTGGGGTTGCCTCATGTTGCCTCCGGTCTGAGCTCTCTGGATGGTAGACAGAGAAAGCTTTTGCTCCTGACTTCTCACTCACTTTAATTGATTTGTTTACCTTCCATTATTTTCCACTGACCTGCAAAAATACTACTTTCATCAAGCTGACTACATTTCAGCTTATTAATCATAATAAGTTATTATGCAGTGATTGGATTGGTAAAATACTTCTCTCAGAATAAGGCAGCAGATATTAAAAAATGTCTAGGTTTTAATCATTATGGGTACATAATAGGTATGTATATTTATGGGGTACATGTGATGTTTTGATATAGGCATACAAGGTGTAGTAATCATGTCCAGGTAATTGGGGTATCCATCTCCTCAAGCATCTATCATTTCATTGTGTTAGGAACATTCCAATTCCACTCTTTTAGTTATTTTAAAACTTACGATAAATTATTGTTGACTATAGTCACCCTGTTGTGCTAGCTATCAAAACTAGATCTTATCCTAACTATATTTTTGCACTCATTAACCATCCCCACTCACCCAACCCCCATTCCAAGCTGCTGGTAACCATCATTCTACTCTGTATCTCCGTGAGTTCAATTATTTTAATTTTTAGCTCTCACAAATGAGTGAGAATGTGGTTATTTGTTTCTCTGTGCCTGGCTTATTTCACATAACATAATGTCATCCAGTTCCATCCATGTTGTTGCAAATGCAAAGATGTCACTCTGTTTTGTGGCTGAATAATATTTCATTGGGTATATACCACATTTTCTCTGTCCATTCATCCATTAATGGACACTGAGGTTGATTCCAAATCTTAGCTATTGTGAATAGTGCTGCAGTAAATATGGGAATGCAGATAGCTCTTTAATATACTGATTTCCTTTCTTTTGAGTATACCGAGCAGTGGGATTGTTAGATAATAAGGTGATAATATTTTTAGATTTTGAGGCAACTCCACACTGTTCTCCATAGTCATCATATCAATTTACATTTCCACCAGCAGTGTACAAAGTTTCCCTTTTCTTTATACCCACGCCACCATTCGTTATTACCTGTCCTTTGGATAAAAACCATTTTAACTGGGGTGAGATGATGTCACGTGGTAGTTTTGATTTGCATTTCTCTGATGATTAATGATGTTGAGCACCTTTTCATATACCTGTTTGCCATTTGTGTGTCTTCTTTTGAGAAATGTCTATTCAGACCATTTGCCCATTTTACAAAGGGATTATTTCACTTTTTCCTATTGAGTTGTTTGAGCTCCTTATATATTCTAGTTATTAATCCCTTGTCAGATGGGTAGTTTGCAAATATTTTTCCCCATGCTGTGGGTTGTCTCCTCACATCGTTGACTATTTCCTTTGCTCTCCAGAAGCTTTTTAACTTAACGTGATCCCATTTGTCCATTTGCTTTGGTAAGGCAGCAGCTTTAAATCTAGGGATCATGGGCCACTTCTTTCCCTGTCCTCCCCTGTGCATACTGCAACTCCTCTGCCCCAACCCACGGATGTGTGGTTGTATTTGTGTATAAAAACATTTAAACACAGCTTTCATCTTATTTTTCATGTCTGTGATCCAGAAAAGATGAACCATTGGATTCTTGCTCTGCCCCATGTCCTTCCACTGCAAAGTTTTCCATACCCCATAGAATCCTTGCACCACTACAGCTAGTGGTCCAGGCAGGCAGCTGCTACTGCTGCTGCTCCTCCTCCTCCTCCTGTTTCTCCTTCTCTTCCTCTTCCTCTTGCCTCCTTAGAATCTGGTGAGAATCTCGTGGTCCTTTCTTTTACTTATGCCCCATCCCTCTATTTGACCTCTGAATCAACCACTGTAATGCCTTACTTGTACTATTTTACCACTAAATAGTACATGTAAGTAAGTTGCAAATGTTTTAGTTTGTTTTTTTGGCTCATTTATCTGGAATGACTCCAGTTCCTTCTCTTAATTTTCAAAGTATTTTCTTCAACATGAAAAATTAATGGAGTACTTAGATGATTAGGGGTATAGTGAGGGTGTTGTGAAATCAATCAAATAATAGGATGTTGCAACTTTACATAATTAGATGTCATTTTTCCTTTACCCTGATCTTTCCTCAGCCTCTAACCTTAACCCCAGTCCCTCTATTTACAGGCTCCAGTTACTGAAAACAATGGGTCTCCTTTTGGCTCCCAGAATGAATTATTCCCAGAGCCTTGTTTCCTTCTCGATAAAACAGAAATCTTAACACCTAACTTAGGTATGGCTTTAGGATTAAATGACGTAATGTTTGGAATTCACCACCTTACAGAGAACTTGGAGAATAGTGGGTTTTCCATGCTTTTTAAAAGGGAGCCCTTCCAGCATTCTGTTGTAGTCTGATTGCCTCTGGTAATATCAGTTTTCTCCAAGTGGTCCACTGTTCCTCTCTAGATGCTTCATTACAGTTGAGCCCACAGCAGGCCACATTCACTTGGTTGGGGGGTAGTTTGGAACAGAGATGGAGAGAGGAGCTGAGCACCAAACAGTGTGGGGCAGGAAGAGCAGGGACTTTGGTATCAAACAAATGCCGGCACAGATCCTCTCTCCACTAATTATTACTTAGCTCTGTGTTCAAAAAGACTCAGCCTTCTCATCTATAAATATGGGGGTAATAATACCCACTTACATGGACGAGTGCCAGAGTATATAAAAGCGCTACTGTAATGACTGGTACTTACTAACTGTGCAACCCATGTTAATTCCTTTCCCTGTGATATGTTCCTTCCCCTCTTAAGAAAACATTTCAGTTGTCTGATGATGGTGCAGGTCTCTAGACCATCCCTTTTCCTCCAGAGTTGGGCTCATGGACCATTTGAATCTTAAGATCCTGGGGCCTCGTTCTTATCTGAAAAATGCAGCTGCATCACCACCAGTAGGGGGTCTTAGATTTGAAAGCCCCATCAGACCTGAAGCAGGTGTTTGGCTTTGGTGGATCTTAGGAAATATTTCCAGTACCTTGTTTCTGAGGTCTAGATGCAAGAATCAATGTATCCTTTTGGAGTAAATCTGCCTCTCTTTCTGGGAAGGCTTGAGAAGCTCAGATTCTCAGAAAAGGAGGGAAAGGCGCAGCATGAAGTTACATGGCTTTATGTCACGAGTACCAGACTTCTGAAGTGTTTAATGAAAAGCAAAAATGCCACCATAACAATCAAGGCCAGATGAAATTCCTCATCTCAATAAGTTGATGAAGTGTTAAAATTCCCCTGGATTCAGTTATTACCAGAAGATTATTGATTAAATGCACAGCCAGTTGAAACTCCAGACCTTTATGCACAGCCAGATCCCGCACTTTGGGTTTAGTTTAGTTAGAACCTGGAGATGTGGAAAATGAGGACTAGCTACCAGGACAGCAGGTTTCTCCCCCAGTTACTCCTCTATCCAGGAGGCCCCAGGCCTTAGCCAGTAGGGAGTTGAACCATCTTTTTAGTTCTTCCCAGAACCACATCCTCTGAGGCTAACAGCTTTCATGACACCTTCAATTCCTGCCAGTGGTGAGTGGGTCATTTCTGGGAATGCTGCTTTGGGGGTGGCTCTCAGGATCCCTAAGTGGCACCCACTTCGTGTCCACAGGAGGTATGGGTTTTATTGGCTGTGATGCCAAAGAGGTCCTTACCTGCAGGGACCAGCCTGGGTGGCAGCCAACCAAGCTTCCTTGGCATGTTTTCCAGTCCTGGAGAGAAAGGCTGCAGTTGAGTCTCCGTAGCTTTACCCACTTCTGCTGAGGTGCTTCTTTGTCTCAAGTGATTCCTGTGCCTGGGACAGAGACCACACAGCCATTTCATAGATGTCACATGCTGTCAGGTGTGGCCCAAATGGTCACCTCAGTGTCCAAGATTTTATGAACTTGGCTTTCAGGAAGGCCACATGATGTACGGGTAATGAGCTTGGCCTCTAGAGCCAGACTTCTGCATTTGAATCCTGGCTTGGCTGCTTGCTAGAGCACATACCCTTCAAGAATATTTTCTTCTCCATGCCTGTTTCCTCATCTGTAAAATGGGGATAATAATAGTACCTGCCTCAAAGCTGTTGTGAGGATAAAGTGCTTAGCACACAGTAAGCAGTTGGTAAGTGTTAATTGCTGTAATTACTATGTATTATGTGGGTAGGTTGGCCTGATGGTGATTTGCAAATTTAAGAAAGGGTTTCAAGCTTCTCCCTAAACAGCCATCCTTGATATTTTCTCCCTTTTCTTTCTTTCTTTTTTTTTTTTTAAGTATCTACTCTTTTTATCTTTTCCTTTGCTCACCCACCAATCACCTGCCTGAGATTAAAGAATGTGCAGTTGGAATCAGAAACCAAGGGTTTTGGCCTAACTCTTACTGCCTTGTGAGCTTAAACAAGTCACTGAACCTCTGACCAGAAGTGGAGAATTTGGGGTGACTTAGGGCTGCCAGGTATCTCGTAAAGCTGGAGTAACTGTGCATCCTGTGACCCTGGGATAATGAAACAGAGCACATATTGGGACTACCTGGTGATTCTCAACTGGAAGCTAAGACTTACCTGATTGTATCTGTGAATCAAAAAGCAGGTGATTTTTACTCTTTCTCCCTCCTTCCCTCCCTTACAGCGAGATGTGTAGTAGGAAAAGCACCCGAGTAGGAATCGGGAGACTTGGGTTCTATTAAGTGAGGTACTTACTATGTGTACAGTAGCCAGCACAGAGTAAGAGCCAAAAGGATCGAATTTCTCCACTGCTGATTCCACTGTATTGGGCAGCCCAGGGGGTTCATTCCCATTGTACTCAGTGTCCCTGTGTTACTGGAGTTGTGTAGTGAGCAGGACTGTACTATTTTATACAGTAGTCCTGGCTTGACCCACCCATTCCCTGGTGACCTCTGTTTCTCAGCTTCCAGTCTGTAAAATTAAAATAAGGAGCTAAAATAAGCTACTAAATATACTTTAGGTTTCTTAGAGCTTAAACATAATAAAAAGGCATATACTTAGATACACACTTTCTCCTATCACCAGGTTCATTTTCTTCATAGTACTTGATGCTGCCTTTTCAGATTTTGCTTGTCTTTTTTTGTTTGTTTGTTTGTTTTTTTGTTTTTTTTTTTTTTTTACATATTCATTGTTTCCAATACCCACCCTCTGCTGCCTGATGCCACTTCCAGAGCCCCAGAAAGTAAGCTGCGAGAATTAGAGACCTTATCTGTGTGTTGGTCATTAGTGCTAGAATAGTGCTTGAAACATTTTAGGTGCTTAATAAATACACACATATGCACACGGGCATGTATAACTCTGCATGTGATGTAGCCACTTAATTTGTCTACAAACACTTAGATAGTTGGTTGATTATTCTTCCCCTTACCTACTCCCCACAAGAAAATATATACCACATTTTATTAGGAGATTAAATGAATGGAATTAAGAATGGTTTTACTGGCTGTCTTAAAACTTAACCAAAGTAGCAGTGCCAGCGTTCTCACTTTGTGCGTGCACATAGTGTCAAGGGGCAGTAACTTGTGAAATCAGAGGAAGCCTGCAGATTTTTGGGCTGAGGAATCTTGACTGTGATGACGATGTGCCACATATCCGCAGTGTAAGTTGGAATCCACTTTGTTCTGTTTATATACATAGTGGAGATGGTTGGCAGGAAGCAAACCATAACCCTTGGAATTCTGCTCACACATGCTATTGAAATTTCATATTACTTTTATTATTTGGCCACAAAAATGGACATAATCCTTGTTGGCTTTAACAAACCTACTAGTACTGCTTTCGCTATCCATCTTGCAAAATATAAGACAAGGCCAGGCTTAAATTAAAATCCTCGGCTTCTTATCTCTTTCCCACAGGAAAGCAAATCTGTGTTGAAAACCGTAAAATTAAGAGGAGAGCAAGGATAGCATAATTTAGCAAAAATTCATGGCACCAGATTCTGAGCTATATGACTGGAGGGATAGGTCAGACATTAAGAAGATGCTGCCTGCTAATGCAAGTTCCTTAAGGTGGTGCTCTGGAAAGAAAGAATATATCCAGAAGATTTCCACAGTGTTTACTCTTTATAAGTACCCTAAGAAAATATCTTTGTAGATTGTTTGGCAATTATGCTTATTTATGAGACTTTTAAAATGAAACTGAAAGCCATTATTCTAAAGTATATTTGAAATCTATCGATTTTAACATTTGGGCATTGAGATTTGTGTTTCCATTTTCAAAAGAGTTTATAATAAACTCCTCCTATCCTCACATCTACCCACCCCCACTTCTAGCATTCTAAATTCCATGTGTTTAAGAAGCTTATTCTGTTATTTGGAAAACTGTGTCATTAACACTCGAAAAGCATTAGAAGATTTGTTTAACCTTTTACACATTTATATGCATAGATGTTTGTGCTGAGGTGTGTAGAGAAAAATTGTGTGGCTATGATAATGGCACTCTATTTAATATACGCCAAAAAAGCTATATGAGCTATGCAAGTTTTGCCATTAAAGAAGAGCTGATAATTATAAAATAGGGAAAATCTAGTATGGAAATTATATCATTTTCCAAAAAAAGTGTGATTTTTTTTTTCCTTCCCCCCCCCCCCCCCCCGTAAGTTTCTTTTGGATGGAGGTTGTAATGATAGGGTATAAGAAGAATTACTAATTTTTCTTATAAGATAGGGTATAAGAATTCTAATTTTTCTAAGGGGAGTCCTTCTCATTGGAGCCACATATTTTTTATGGCTAATTTGTAAAAAATATTAAGTTCAAAATTAGTGTATGTCGTAGGTACAGCCACCATACACAAGTGTGTTTTGGGGGCCCTCTTTAACCATTCAGATATGGACTTACATTTTAAGCAGTTCACATTGTGCAGTTTTAGGCACTTCCTCAAATTTTTAAAAAATATGAATATTTGCTTCAGGAGAAAACTGATTTCACATGCATTTTAGTCAATAATATAGTAAGATCTTACTAATTCAAACTAATTATGATGAAGACATGTCTGAACTAGTGAATTGAGCATAATGATATGCTCAATTTCTCTTAAATTCATGTTACCCATTACTATAGTGTTTTTAAGTAGAGATTTTCCTGCAACTGCTTTAATTATTAGATTAGTTTAAAATCAGAAACAAACACCTTTAACAGGTATATAATTGTGTTGAGTCCCTTTTTCTTTGGTGAAGGGGTTATTGAGTCTCTTTAAAATGATTCCCCTAGAGAAGTTGTTAATGGGTATAAAAATACGGTTAGATAGAAGGAATAAGTTGTAGTATGTACAGTAGAGAAATTGTAGCTAACAATAGATTATTTAATAGCTAGAAGGGAAGAATTTTAATGTTCACAACACAAAGGAAAGATAATGTTTGAGGTGATGGATATCCCAGTTATCCTAACTTGATCATTCCACCTTTTATACAGGTATCAGAATATCACATATACCACAAAATTTCTACAGCTATGCCATATCAATAAAAAATAAATAATAAATAAATAAGTGATTTTACTAATTAGGTTAAACCTACTTAAGTCTTCTTTATATTTTTTAATTACTTAGTAAGCACTTTTGGGTTGGGGGGAACAACCTTAACTTTGTAACCAAAGTAATCACAGATTTCAAACTGATGAAGTCCAATTAGATAACTTGAATTAAAAAGTGTGACTGTTGACTTCCAAATTAAATAATAAAATGTCTGTAAACAAGTATAAGACATATAAAGTGTGTTAAAATATACAATTTTAACAATTAAAAATATTATTAAAGCAGTATTTCAGCTGGACACGGTGGCTCATGCCTATAATCCCAGCACTTTGGGAGGCCAAAGTGGGCGGATCACAAAGTCAGGAGTTCAAAACCAGCCTGGCCAACATAGTGAAACCCTGTCTTTACTAAAAATACAAAAAAAATTAGCTGAATGTGGTGGCGGGTGCCTGTAGTCCTACTTGGGAGGCTGAGGCAGGAGAATCACTTGAACCCGGAAGGTGGAGGTTGCAGTGAGCCAAGATCACACCACTACACTCCAGCCTGGGCGACACAGTGAAACTCCATCTCAAAAAAAAAAAAAGACAGTATTTCATATTATGCAGTTCAACTCAAGATTGGAAATTCCTTTTTATCAATTAATGTTTATGGAAACTAGAGAAGCAGAAGATGAACTGAGGAGGGCCAAAGCATAATGGCTAGTCTTGTTTGATTGACAAAGCTATAAAACTCGAAAGAATGGTGTACCATGGTTCTTAAAGATGTACAACATAGAATTATGAACTCTGTAAGCTGAGGGGATATCAGTATAGGAAATTTATATTTATTGGGTTTAAAAATTTATCCTTTGAATTGGCAATATTTATTCATTTATTTGCTCATTGGACAGTTTTTTACTTTTTGTGCCAGATATATGTAGTGAATACAAATGTTGTAAAACATTCATAAATTTTGCTGTAATTCACTCTTTATTGACTTAACCTGAGGAAATAATCTAAAAGAGAGTATAAATATATATGTACAGAAATTCATGCCATATGGAAGAGTAGTGATCAACCTAAATCCCTGAAGAGTCACTGGTGAAATAACTGATAACTCATGAATATCAGTGACATATTCATATATTTGAGAAGTATT
Source organism: Pan troglodytes (assembly GCF_028858775.2). Taxonomy (NCBI): domain Eukaryota; kingdom Metazoa; phylum Chordata; class Mammalia; order Primates; family Hominidae; genus Pan; species Pan troglodytes. The sequence goes on along the minus strand of NC_072401.2, from coordinate 109,549,832 downwards.
TACCATGGAAAAATTCAGAAAAATTCTAAAAGAGACATTTCCACCTGTCCAGGTCTGAAGGTGATTCTTGGGTTATGTTGATGACTGGTTACTGCCGCTGTGTGAATTTTTTTCTTTGGGAGAAAAGACTGGAGCTGGGCATCCATATTAACTATTGACCTTGTGGTTACTTTGCAGTCAAATAAAGTGCCCGTGGTGCAGCCATCCCATGCGGTCCATCCTCTCACCCCCCTCATCACTTACAGTGACGAGCACTTTTCTCCAGGATCACACCCGTCACACATCCCATCAGATGTCAACTCCAAACAAGGTGAGAGTCCCTGTCTTTCCAGGCCTTTTTTTTTGCCAAATGAAGAGCCAAATCTCATCAGCCTGAGTGACCCTCCAGATGCCAGTGCTCCATGTCACTGGGTGGATCAGAATGTGTTTTTACAAGACAAGAGTAATTCATTTGATAGCAATTCTTTGGAAACACACAAGAATCTGTTACATTTATTACGCATTATTAAAAAGCAGAAGAAAAGCATAGCAGGGCCACAGTGAATGAAAATCTTTCATTCACAATGTAAACCAATAGATTGTGCAAATATACTAAAAATTCAGTACTCTACAATATTCATTTATTTCAGCATGTACAAGATATTGATGCTGGTAATTTTAAAATAGGAATGGGGAAAGTAGGAGATTTTTTACTTCAGATGTTATTCTTTTGAATCTCTTTTGGTTATTCCATTATATCCCTATGGTGTTTCATCTTTTGTTATTTACCAGCACTAGGTTACATATTCTACATAATCATTGATGTATAAAACCTCTATTTAAAGTCCAAGAATCGTGAATCTTATTTTACGCCTCTGCATTAATATTTGCTTCTACTTTGTTTATAGAAAAAATATATAGTGCAAGAGGTCTGAAAAATTAAAACATCCTGTTTCTGCCTGATGTGTACGGGTACGAGTTGGGAGTAGGACAGAGAGCTCTGGTGCACCAAGCCTTCTGGTCCCATCACTCAGGGCGCCAACCTCAAGGATGGATTTGCTCTCAGGGTGGCTCGTTCCTCTTTGCATGCACATGCGCACTTGGACTTCAACAGGGTCTTTGAAAGTTCAAAATAAAAGATTTTAAAAAATGTGAAGGCAGAGAACGTAAAGGGGTAAAATTTGCCACTGCCTACATTTTACCCCTTTGTCCATCCCTTTCTGGGACTTACAATGGACAACAAAATTTAATGACTGTGTGAAAAAGAGTGGCATAGAGGCTGGGTGTTCTTTCCACTACTGGTGAACACTTCTAGATTAAATACTTAACGCTTTCATTTCCCTTCCTTGTTAAAACAGAATGCTTATTTAAAGACTTAGTTACTAGTGCACTAGACTTGAATAGAGTCTGAGTACTTTGAAAAGTTGAGAATCACTTATGCAGACATTTCTAGGTTTGCTTCTGTTTTATTTTTTAATCCTCAGTCCTTCCTCCACCCTGCTTCCTTTAATCAAGAGCCTCCAACAAAGTAGGAATGTTCAAGAGTCAGGTCTATGGCTGTATAGTGAGAAAGGGAATTAAGATAGGGGTCTCAGGAAGCAGGCTGAGTTTGAGAGGGAGGACCAGTCTTGGTCGTGGTGAATTTGAAGTGTCTGTGAGATACCCAAGGGGAGACAGGAGGTAGGCCACTGAAACCTGTGGGTCACAATCTCAGACCAGCATCCGAGCAGGAGGCGCACATCTGGGAACCTATTTAGTTGTTAATTATTTCTTTATTTAACAATTAAATAGTGCTTACCCTGTCCTAGGTCCTATTTGAAACTCTTCGAAACATTAACTTTTTAAAAAGAATAAGAAATCAATCATAGTTCAGTAGTTTTTCTCTCAAGAATAATGGGACTGTTCAATTTTTTTAATAGTTAAGTTTATAACTGGCTTTCAGTTACGCTTATAGTTTCTCTTGTGTTTCCATCTACTACTGCCACCCTACCTTGTTTTGCATAATTGTTAAGTTATATCATTGCTTCTCAAACTTTTTTAAAAAAAAACTCTCCAAAACTACCGAGAAGGGACTAATGGTCATCACCAGAAGTTGTCTGCTTGCAATTTCTTCGGTCTTTATTTTGTTCTAAAGATTGGTGTGATTTTTGTATTCTGGTCCAGACACTATTTGTGCTTGTTTTAAAAAAAGATCCTGTTTTATCCCAGGCCTTGTGTTCCTTATCATCGTGTACTTCTGGAGATATATAAACTCCAATTTGAAAAAAGCACTCACTTCCATGATACTGAGTTTGTATCATTCCAGTTGGGCACTTTTGTTGCGAAGAAAATAAGCTTACTAGATCTCTTCCTTTTAATTCTTTTTCTCTCCTGCCTTAGGGCATGATGGTACTGAGGCCAGAGCTGCTGGTTTCAAAGATCCTAATAGACTAGTTAGCTGTATCTTCCCCCAACCCCTCCGCCTCAGCCAGAAAAAAACAACCGAAGATCATCATATTCACACTTTAACCCTAGAGAGAACTATTCCATAAATATAAAATGTTTGCCAGCAGAGCTCATTCTCATTTGTGGAAAAACAACTCCAGGTTAATTTCCTATTAGGGAGCACATTAGTTTTCACGTGTGTGTGTGTGTGTGTGTGTGTGTGTGTAAGTGTGTGTGTGTAAGGGACAGTACATTAATGTCAATTTTCTCATTATGTGTCTGGTAAAAATATCAAAAGGAAAGCGCTTTTAGGAAATCCTAGGTTTAGATGTCTGTTTTTATCTATGTGTTACCCATTTTATCCTTACAGATGACAACAAATACTTATACTTTTGCTCCAGGCACTTTTCCGTAGTACATATATTAATGCATTTATTCTTCACAACAGTCCTATTCTTATTTTATAAAACAGTAGCAATTACATAACTTCCTCAAAAATGCATAGCTAGTGAGCTGTATATCCATATAGTCTGACTCCAGTATTATTTCACCTATGTCTATAGAAGTTACCTATACAAGTTTAAAAATCTTAAAGGCTACGCTCAGTATATCCTCCAGCACATAGTAAGTGTTCAATAAATACTAGTTGAATAAATGATGTGAAATGTGCTGGGCACAATGTGGTTCATGCCTGTAATCCCAGCTACTCAGGAGGCTGAAGCAAGGATCGCTTGGGGCCAGGAGTTTGAGGCCAGCCTGGGCAACAGAGTGAGACCCCCTCAGCTCTAAAAAAATTAAATAAATAAAAAATAAACTTAAAAAAAATGATGTGAAATGTGTCTTCAGTGGCATAGTAGTTGGTGGAGAGACACACACTTCTGAGAATCTTTGGAAATAGGATTTTTAAAGGACAGTGACCTATTTAGAAAACTCAGATCCACTTTCTGCTCACATAATGACCTAAGCCACATCATGTATTTGCATGTACATGCCAAATGGTTGATAATATTGACCCAGCATATGGAATGGGTCTGTTTTAACACTTCTGACTTCACTTGTTTGTTTGTTCAATTGGTCAGAAATATTAACTAAGAGGCTCCTCTGCAGAAAACCATGGTTAGATACATAAATTGGTAAAATGTGATCTTTTTCTCCAAGCAGTATATAAGCTCATGCAGGAAATCATTTGCACAGACTAACTATAAAACAAAATGAAGAGCATCCCAAGTACCACATTAAAAGTACAAATAAAAAAACTTGTAGATTCAAAGGAGAAAGATTTCTCAGAGCTGTAAGTTAGAGAAAATTGCCTATGAGAGGAACATTTGAAAGAAGAGTAGAATTTCTATAGATAGAGTCAAACGCCTAGCATAGGACCTGTCCTCTAGTTCCTTCCTTCTTCCTTCTAGCAGAAGAGTGACATCCAACTAGTTGGTATTTTTTGTTCTGTTGAATCACTTCTGAACAGTATCACTACTGCTGTGTTCTAAGCATGCTTAGAACATGGAGTAGTACGGAGAGTAAGAGTTTAAGCTTAAAGACATGTGACTGCAAGCAAGTTACCTCTCCATGTCCCAGTGACAAAAGTTCAGGACAGAAAACAGATGCTTTAACAGTCACTTGGTCCCTCTACACCTCAATTTCCACACCTGTGAAATAGAGGAATTAAAGTAGATAATTCAGGGCTGTGGTTCATGCCTGTAATCCCAGCACTTTGGGAGGACGAGGCGGGCGGATCACCTGAGGTCAGGAGTTCAAGATCAGCCTGGCCAACATGGCGAAGCCCTGTCTCTACTAAAAATATAAAATTGGGCATGGTGGCACGCGCCTACATGCCTGGCTACTCAGGAGGCTGAGGCTGGAGAATCGCTTGAACCCGGAAGGCAGAGGTTGTGGTGAGCTGAAATTGTGCCACTGCACTCCAGCCTGGGTGACAGAGGGAGACTGTCTCAAAAATAAAACAAAACAAAATAAAATAAAATAGATAATTCAGATAGTCTGTGACCACTACGATTTTCAAGTTAATAGAATAAAACATTGAAATTTTCACTACGTTTCTGATGTTTTTCAGGGTTGGTCAAACTGTATTGCTTTTATTTTATTTTGTTTATCCCCGCGACTGAGCCATCCCCTTACAGACCGTGAGATTTGGGGAGGTATCTGGATCTCAGAGTTAAGGGGGCAGCAAGTTGAAAAACCTCCTCAATGATTCTGATATGTTAAGAATCACCACTGCAAACTCCCCCACCCCCAAAAAATCCTAGGGTAAAAAATTTATGTTCTGCTGTAACCAAAAGAGTCAGTATTTCTAACAAAAACAATTTTTTTGAATAAAGGAGATTTGAGACCATTATTTTAAAAACAGCAAAACATGAGATGATTTAAGGTAAGCCCTCTGTTGAGAAATTAAAGAACTTTTTTCTTTCCCACCTACTTTCTGTAAGAATTGAGAAATAGTTCATTCTAACTTCAAAGTTGAATTAACACCAACTTTCAAGACAGCACTTCTTGTCATTCCCAATGTGAAGGCTTTCAGTATCCTTAAGATACAAATGAAATTCCTAGGCACTTTAAATAGTAAAAAGCAGAATATTTAAGAAACATCTTCCATGTACTCATCTAATTCCACATATTAGCCAGTATATAATATTTACAGTCACTAAACGTATAATCTGGGTGTTAAACCTTGGAATATGTGCTTGTATATGGAAGTGGTCTTTTAAAGCCATCATTAGCTATGTGAAGACACATCTGTGGCTTTTTTTTCTATTCTGAATCACTTTCCCCCAAACACATTGAATCTAAGTTGTTATATTTTACATTTTATGCTTGTCATTTTTTTCTTCTGTACCTAGGGTAAGGTATAAAGGGATGTCACTTGGGACTGGGATTACATATAATCTTTAGGTGGTTTTCACAGTTACAGGGCAGTGTACTCCAGGGACTGTGAGCTCAGGAAACAATTTGGTGGCACTTTGATTTTCTGTGGAATTCAGCTAATCCAGAACAGCTTGACCTTGCAGCCCAGAGGACTCAACTTGATGAAGAGCTTAGACAGAGACCAAATGAATCATATCAAATGTGACCATTATGGGGCTGAAGATGATTCCTAATTAATCTTTGATCCTCTGAGGTGTCACATTTCCCAAATCTATATGTCCATAAGGGAACCAATGAAAATATGAAAATGGCAATTTACCTAATCCTTGAACTTCGTGGCAAGCCATCTACTTATGAAGGGCTGTCATTTTCCATTCTACAAAAAAATCATTCTCATTCTATATAAAACAATTGTCTACCATTTTCTTAAATAATGTGAAATATTGAGGGCAAAACAAATAATTCAAAAGTCTATTTTGATGATTGTATTACTAGCAGCATCTTTACTCCTGTAGGAGTTCCTTAAGATAATACTCTCTGAAGGCCCAGTTTTCCCAGATGTTGAAATCTTGAGAAAAGCTAACAAATGGACTCCTGTTCCTTGGATCTGGTGAATAAATATTGTTTCATTCTGAACCTTAAGTATGAATGGTATAAAACATGTAGTTGCATTTCTGGTTAAATATCCTGTGAATCTGTAAATGATACCTCTCTGTTCTGTTTAACAGGCATGTCCAGACATCCTCCAGCTCCTGATATCCCTACTTTTTATCCCTTGTCTCCGGGTGGTGTTGGACAGATCACCCCACCTCTTGGCTGGTAAGAACCTTGCTGCACCCTTCAGCCAGGCATTTGAACACATGTTCCTCCACTTTCCATTCATGGAAATTAGATTTATGAATGGTAACACTTGCGGAGTTGAAGAAATTTCACATCAACAAGCAAGGTGCTAACTTTATTCATTTCAATTTAAAAGATTAAAAAACATACAGACTTTGAAATGGATTGATCCGTTTGCTAATATGGGTAGAAAATGACTGTAGCATTTGCTTTGAAGCTTATAGTTTTATGGATTCCCTTTGTGGCTTTGGGCATTTGCTATGCCTGTACAAAGTTAGTGCTCAGTGTGGTTCTTCTTTTCTAGGTTTTTTAATGAACAACTTATATTTTTCAAAAATGAATTTAGACGCATTGAATATCTACCTTTACTTGTAAGTGGGCAAGTGAGGTAAATGACAAAAATAACTAGAGAGAAATTCAACAATATAAGAGCATTTTTTGGATGTTAATGAAGTAAGCATCCAATTTGAGTTCAGAGTAGTAAAAAACTGATTTGGGGGCCTTCTTTTTTTCTGAATATGAACGCTAGTGCTCTTTATTTTGTTGTTTATTTCTAAAAATATGCTTACTGCTGCCTCCAAAATCTTTTCAATTATGAAGGTGAAGGAAACATATTTTGGGAAGAAAGAATAACATGGTATAGCCTATGTTTATTATTTTATGATTAACCCACAACATTTCCTCCTCCCACTCCCATACTCTCTCCACTCTTCCCTCTCCAATTCTCCCTCCATAGAAATAATTCTCAACTCAAGCAATTGTTTCTCTCCTTTTTCCACTTGACTCTCTATGTCACAGCCCCCATGTCATTGTACCCCATCTCCCTACCTGGACATCCTTGCATTATCCTTCTTCAGCTAGGAAGGGTCATCCTGCCATGGACAATCCAGCTTTCTCTCTTTTTCTCTCTCTCTCTCCCTAGCATTACATCTCTTAGTCAGTAACTGCTTGAACTTAATTGATTATGCATACATTTTCAAACCTAGATCAATTATTCTGTCTGAACTTAGTGACTTAGGGGCAATAGTGCTGTGCTGAATCGTACCACTGGCAGCTGGAAATAAAGTCTGTGTAAATGAAAAATGAGAGATGTAGAAAGAACAGAGGGAAAAAATGGACTTCTCAGGGTGGAGAGAGAATAATTCCAGTGAATTAATCTTTTATTTCTTGACTTTAACGTGTATATGGGGGAAATGGTACAGTGTTTCTAAAATGTTTATTTTTATATGAATATACAATTTTATTTTCTTCTTTCTTCCCTTGCCTGAAATTCTCAAAGATTCTGATAAAGAAGTCACTCAGCTCCTTCTCTGAAGGGAATATTTCACTATTCTCAGGGTTATGTTATATTCAATAAACATTTAAGTGCTTACTTTGTTCAAAGCATTAATGGGGTTGGGAGAGGGGATGGGATAAAAGAGATGTAATTCATGGATGGTTTGTTTCAAAGTTGAGGGTGGGAGATTTCTTTCAAGGCAAATGACACTTTGATTGGGTGGAGGGTGAGGAAGGGGAACGGTTACGTTTCTGAAACAATCCCGGGGTCTGTGATACTTCCACAAGATTCTGTTTGAATATCTCCCTCTTCTCCCCTCATCCAACTCTTACTACTGGTTGGTAACTGGTGTTTTGTCATTGATGGGTTCCTTTCTTCTGTGACCTCAGGCAAGGTCAGCCTGTATATCCCATCACGGGTGGATTCAGGCAACCCTACCCATCCTCACTGTCAGTCGACACTTCCATGTCCAGGTAGGTGGAGGTGGAAACTGGGGCGCTCGAGGACAAGTTGCTCTTCTCGTGCTTGCATCCTGTGCGCCTCTGCTTGCCTTTTGGTTGGCTAGGAGGGTGCATACCTCAGCCATGTGTCTGTCTGTGCAGTGTGCCTGGCTCCCACACTAGGTGTCAGAGAGAGTCCCGGGTAGGAGCTCTGCGCTGTGCCCCGGCCGGACCAGCCACACCATCGGGTGATGGACTCAGCCTCCCTGGAAAGCGTTGCCTCCAAACAAATTCATGGCCGCCTGACTGTGGGATGGGAACTGTCTGGAAAGCGGACATTACAAGAAGAGTTTGTTTGATTCAAAATATGCCGGGGGTGGGGTAAGGGAGGAGGATAAAACTGGTTTGGTCTCAGCTCTGTAATTTGCTTCCTTTGTGGAAAGTTGTATCAGTTTGATGCGGCAGTGTTTGAAAATGCCCAGATAGTCTAGAGCCTTCCTGGATGGAGGCTGTCAGAAGAGACAGAACAGTGCAGACAGGCTGGCAGGCCATACAGGGTGTGTGTCCTAGTGTGTGAATCAGGCCCTGTGTGTACATGGTCGTGCCAGCGGAGCTCGGGAGGCCTGCCGCACCGCACCGAGAAGCTGCTGTGTGTGATGCTTTTGCTTCTGGAGAGGATGGCTCTGTGCCCTGTGCTTGATGTACACACACATTTGGGGTGCATCATCTGTGTGTTCGATGTGGCTTTGTCAAGGGAGCTAGCATTATTGTGCCAGGAGTCAAACTGGTGGGTTATTAACTGGTTGTGAATATGTCTTTTTTATATGGGTATAGTATTCAAAGTTTCTGTGGTGAATTACAGCTTTAAAAAAACTTTTTTTTTCAGTGAGTTGTAAATGTAGCTGATTGTGGGAGGAGGTGGAATTAATATCCTTCCCCTTAAAACATATTTTTATACTTTTTAACATTGTAAGAACTATCTGATGATAGAACTCTCACAGGCAAATAACTATCATCATGTATTTTTGCAAGTAATACATTTAGCAAAGCATCATTATTTGGTCAAATATTTGTATTTTTACCATGCTTCCTTCATATTTTAAAATTTGTTTTTGAAAAATATATATCCTAGCAGAGTTCCTTTCAAGAAAAGGAAATTAATTGTGTAGGCTGTGATGAAAGACCTGAGAATGTTGTTCTTGCTGAATTAAATGTTTACTTTAAAAAGTTTGAAAAGCAAAAATTTCTAAAACATATCCAAATTTATCTAGAGAGCTTTTTGAAAGTACTGTCTTTATTTTATTTTTCTTGCATGGCAGTTTCCCTCCTTTGTGTTGGCTGGTGGTGGATATTTTAAGATTTTTTTTAATGCTGTTCAAGCGTACTTGGGAAAAAGCCTTTGGCAAGTGTAGTTTTTAACCTTGATGCAGAACTTTATCCTTCCTTTAAATTCTTCTCCTTATTTCTGTTACCAGTTTTCCATAAGATGAGATCTCTGAAACATTAGTGTATTTCTGCACAGAAAATCATTTTGGATGATGTTAATGGAAACCTTATTAAATGGGAGACTGATTCCTATCCGTTTTCTCAGTTGTTCCCTCCTAATATGGATGAGGAAGCCAGTAATATGAGAAAATTCTCATTGTAATGGTTTGCTTAGGAATATAGGCAGAGATTTTAAAACATGATGTGTTTTGCTTTCATTTAAAAATCATTTAAAAAGCCAAGTCTTAAATAAAGTGTTATATTTCCAATACTTTTCGTGAAATTCCTATTTCAAAATTGCTTTGCAAGAAAAATGATTCACTTTTTTTTCCACCCGAATATAGAAAGAAAAAAATAATTATCGGCCCACTCTAATTTATAGTTAATGCTTCTGTGCGTAAAGATGTGTTTTTACTCTTAGCCAGTAGCAGTTAGTGGATTGCTTTGAAATTCCATCTAGCTTTTGCTGCAACAGCCAGTTGTACATTGTTTTCTTCTCTTTCCTCCTTTCAGGTTTTCCCATCATATGATTCCCGGTCCTCCTGGTCCCCACACAACTGGCATCCCTCATCCAGCTATTGTAACACCTCAGGTCAAACAGGAACATCCCCACACTGACAGTGACCTAATGCACGTGTAAGTATCCACCCGGGCTCTGCTGTGATTGCCTTAGGATACTGAGGATTTCTACACTGTTGCTCCTTTGCAACAGTGATCCTTCACCCCTTTGTGTTGCTGTGAAACTCAATGCACCTCTGCCTTGAAAACTCTGTCCCTGAGGACATTAAGCAGCTTCATTCCTACTGTGCTGATTTTGATTCTGAGGTTGCAAAGGAGCGCGGACCCTAAAAGATCATGGGAACCTCACCAAAATGGAAGAATCTTCAGAACATAGGCATCCAAGACTCTTCAGCTGTTTAGCCATTTACCACTGAATTTTCATTTGGTTCAGATTATTGGGGAGAACCTGTTCCTACCTGAGTGAAGTAGATTGGAGGGTTTAATGCACTTTCTTCTGGAAGTGCAGTTACCCTGGCTCCAAGCTTCAACAGCACAGAATTCAAGAGAAAGGAACAAATAAAGCCCAAGATTCCCTGTTGGGCCAGGGTTGTCTCAAGACTGTGAGTGCAGGCCTAAATTAATTTACTCTGAAGAGATGAGTAATTAGTTTCTTAATCTAGGTTTTGTGGATGGGAGGGTGGGGGTGAGAGGCAGCATGTGATGGTCCATAAAGCCCTTGCGAGTGTATGCAAAGGCAACATGCATTTGTTTGGGGGAAAAGGTCTAAAGATTTATTAGCTTCTCGAAGTGGTCCTTAACCCCCTGCAAAAGTTAAGAACCTCTATTCTGAAAGAGGAATGATCACCTGTGCTGTGTGTTCAGCTTCTTCTGAGGGGACCAGAGAAGTCCTCAGCCTCAGAGCCCATCTGGAGCATCTTCACAATGCCAAGTCCATTTCTACTTGGTGTTCATAGTTCTATAATGACAGGTCCACTTTCTCAAACCAAAGGGTTTTATTCTCAGTCACTGAGTAGATAGGAAGCCCTATTGGATGGGTTGTTTGCCTCTCAGTGTTTTGTCAAATGAGTCAATAACTGCTCTTCCAAGTTGGTGGTGTTCTGGGGTGAGAGGGTTGTCGCCATCCTGAGTGTAGCCATGTGAGCAGGTGCTCTGCTTTTCTCCTCCCCCATCCCTTCCTCATTCCTTCAACCCCTTCCCCTAACCACCACGACCACCACCTTTTAGGAAGCCTCAGCATGAACAGAGAAAGGAGCAGGAGCCAAAAAGACCTCACATTAAGAAGCCTCTGAATGCTTTTATGTTATACATGAAAGAAATGAGAGCAAATGTCGTTGCTGAGTGTACTCTAAAAGAAAGTGCAGCTATCAACCAGATTCTTGGCAGAAGGGTAAGTAGCCGAGTCATGTGTAAATGTTCATGGTAGCCATGGAACTGCTTCATGAAAATCTGCCCCAATTTAATCACATATCAGGTGGTCATAGAATGTGTTTGCACTTCAAGATATGATATGATGCATTTTAAAGAATTTTGATAACTGTTTTTACTGTTATTCTTTTTTTTTGAGACAGCGTCTCACTCTGTTGCCCAAGCTGGACTGGAGTACAGTGGTATGATCATAGTTCACTGCAGCCTTGACCTCTTGGGTTCAGGCGATCCTCCCACCTCAACCTCCCGAATAGCTGGGACTGTAGTCGTTGTGCCACCATGCCTGGCTAATTTTTTTTTTTCCAACTTAAAACTTTTAATTAAAAAGTAAACTTTAATGTTGAAAATGCAAACTTGGGGAGGGCAGGAAGATCACACACAAGGCTGTCACTTCACACTTGGAGGGTTGCACAGAGGCCGGGCAGAGGCGCCCCTCACATCCCAGATGGGGCAGCAGCCGGGCAGAGGCGCCCCTCACTTCCCAGACGGGGCGGCAGCCGCGCAGAGGCGCCCCTCACTTCCCAGACGGGGCGGTAGCCGGGCAGAGGCGCCCCTCACTTCCCAGACGGGGCGGCAGCCGGGCAGAGGCGCCCCTCACTTCCCAGACGGGGCGGCAGCCGGGCAGAGGCGCCCCTCACTTCCCAGACGGGGCGGCAGCCGGGCAGAGGCGCCCCTCACTTCCCAGACGGGGCGGCAGCCGGGCAGAGGCGCCCCTCACTTCCCAGACAGGGCGGCAGCTGGGCAGAGGCGCTTCTCTCTTACCAGTCAGTTGGGTGGCCGGGCAGAAGGGTTCCTCACTTCCCAGTCCATTGGGCGGCCAGGCAGAGGCGCTCCTCACTTCCCAGATGGGGCAGCCAGGCAGAGGGGCTCCTCACTTGCTAGACGGGACAGTGGCCAATGCCTGGCTAATTAAAAAAAAAAAAAATTTGTAGAGATGTGGTATTGCTATGCTGCCCAGGCTGGTCTCAAACTCCTGGGCTCAAGCAAACCTCCCACCTTGGCCTCCCAAAGTGCTGGGTGAATAAGTGGGAGCCACCATTTCTGGCCCTGTTATCATTCTTTTTTTTTTTTTTTTTGAGATGAGTCTTGCTCTGTCACCCAGGTTGGAGTACAGTGGCATGATCCTGGCTCACTGCAAACTCTGCCTCCCAGCTTCAAGTGATTCTCCTGCCTCCGCTTCCTGAGGAGCTGGAATTACAGTTGCCTACCACCACACCTGGCTAATTTTTGTATTTTTTTTTTTAATAGAGACAGGGTTTCACTGTGTTGGCCAGGTTGATCTTGAACTCCAGACCTCAAGTCATCCACCCACCTCGACCTCCTAAAGCCCCATTATCATTCTTTAAACAGATATTTATTATCCTTTTGGGTCAGGCATGATGCCTGGAGATTAGGTAATAATTGCTGAATAAAGTAGATGCAGCCACTGGGCACGGTGGCTCATGCCTGTAATCTCAGCACTTTGAGAGGCCGAGGCAGGCAGATCACCTGAGGTCAGGAGTTCAAGACCAGCCTGGCTGACATGGTGACACCCCATCTCTACCAAAAATACAAAAATTAGCTGAGTGTGTGGTGGTGGATGCCTATAATCTCAGCTACTCAAGAGGCTGAGGCAGGAGGCAGGATAATCACTTGAACCTGGGAGGCGGAGGTTGCAGTGAGCCGAGATTGTGCCACTGCTCTCTAGCCTGGGCAACAGAAAGAGACTCTGTCTCAAAAAATTAAATAAATATCCACCTAGAATTTACAGATCTATAAATCATTGTTAGGGCCTCTATTAGCCAAAATAGATACAGCCCCTTTCTGGAGCTTCAAGTTTTATGACAGAATACAGACATTAGACAAATAAATAGCCAATAAATATATAATAAAAATTATGATAAATACTGTGAATGTAGGGAATAAGATTCAGTGAGAAAGAACAGTAGGGGCTTGGGCAGGCCCCTCTGAGGAAACCGTATTTAAGCTGAGATGTGAGAGTAAGTAGAGACGAATGGGGAGAGGTAGGCTCCCCACATGCAGATGGAGTAGCATGTGTGTGCCGCCTCTGAAACAGGGAAGCGTTTAGCTCTTTTAGGGAGCTACAGCAAGGCCTTTGGGGGACTGTCCTGGCAAACAGAGGTGGCCACTCCTTCCAGGACAGAAGCAGAGCTGTTCTACCATGAGGCTTTACATGGAAGAATGTATATGATCCTGAGGAGTCTTGATTCTAGAAAGACTGTTCTCCAAATCTCAAAGTGTACACCTGCCAGGTTTCTGGGTTGCCCTTTTCTTTTCATTCATTCTTTCACCAATGCTATGATATTTTTCTGAGCCCCTGTTATGTACTAGGCAGCAGGCTACAACTAGGATAGACACTCTAAGATTGTTTATCCAACTGTCAGCCAAAAGACATACATAGTCAGTCCTTCCAAGTACTTTGTATGGGATTGAAGTGATTTCAGTTAGATGGCTGAAGAGTGGTAAGAAAAGTTTGAGTTTCTCTAATTTAAATTATATTTTCACCATAGTCACATTATCATTATAATTTTAGAAATGTTTCATCTTAATTTGTTGATGCTCTTCATATCTGTGTGGTAGCCTCTTAATTTGTGACCCTGTGTTTGTTTTTGCAACCTCTCAAGAAATTCATGATTGGCAAATGAACATTCAGTTGAGGAGGATCTAACAACCCTTGTGAAACATAGAGGATCATGTGTTAGCTATTGTCGATGATAATTTTACCAGGTCTGTTCTGAACCTAATAAATTTGAGCATTTATAACAGAAAACATTTAGGAGATTTCCAGTCCATGTGAACAGGAGGGAAGCAGGCCCTCTTACATTATCGATTCCCATTGGATAGCCTCAAAATGCAGCTATTTCCAATCTGCAAGTCACCAGGGTTTCCAGGGGAGGATGTGGTGATAGATTATAGCTTTTTTGGTGTCCTGTGTACAATGCCGTATCTCCCTGTGGATTCTTAGACACTTAATAACAATAATTACAATGCTTTCCCAAGCCAGATCATGGCAGATGAGTGATTCCCATCATCTTGGAAGAACTCTGCCTTAAAAACTGATGATCATTTTCCCTGACTCTTTAAAAAGAAGAAATCAGAGGAAAAGAAGGGCTGATGTTTTTATTTCAGCTTGTATGCAACTCTTAGTTTTTTCTTTTTTCTTTTTTGAGTTAAGGGCCCCCTGGCCCTCCAGTGGGAATTACTTTCCTGCTGAAGAGAGTGAGGATATGATATGAAGGTATGCTTCCTATTCTTAATGCACATTTCCAACAATTGCTACTTTCTCAGCTCCCTTAACAATCCCCAGATCCGAGCATGTGTCCTAAAGGATGGTTCTTATTTGGGGTCTCTGTCTGTCTCTGATTTAGACACCTGTTTCTATTTATAGGTCTCTGAGATCTTTGATTAAGATCAGGTTTTCTATCCTTTCATAACTCCCCTCTGGCAGGGCAGCCCTTGCTAGCTCTTTAAAGTCTCTGGCATCAAAATCATGACGTTTTACACTGGGATAATTTGAGTTCTTAAAAGTGGATCTTAAATCCATCCCAGAACATTTTATCTTTTGATTTTTATTCATCTTTACTATATCTCTAAAATAGTGTTCATATGAATTAATCAAAGTTTTATTTTTAATCCATATTATAAATAATAATATCACAAATTTTATTTTAAAATAAACCTTTTCTCTTCAGACCTTCCTGGCTATTAAAGGAAATCCATTTATCACAAATTTGTCATGAGAATGTTTTATCTTGGAACTGTACAAGTTTATTCAAATTAAATGGATATTTTCCCCACAACTTGGTGAAATCTTGACAATGAGATTTGATTTTTAAAAAGTTTGACTCTTTATTTTGCAGTAAACAGAGATAGAGAAGCATTTTTAGTCAATTGTGTTTCAGAAATTCCTGTAAAGAAAGACCATCTTTCAGGTCTGTACTAGACTTTGTTTTTGTTTTCAATGCAAAACTTTAATTACATCATTTTATCTACTGTTCATTTTGGTAAGTGATCTTCTATTTGTGAGTCATTTTTGTACATTAGAAATATCAGAGAACTTCCTGGCTAACACGGTGAAACCCCATATCTACTAAAAATACAAAAAAGTAGCCAGGCGTGGTGGGACGCACCTGTCGTCCCAGCTACTAGGGAGGCTGAGGCAGGAGAATCACT
Organism: Pan troglodytes; assembly: GCF_028858775.2. Classification (NCBI taxonomy): domain Eukaryota; kingdom Metazoa; phylum Chordata; class Mammalia; order Primates; family Hominidae; genus Pan; species Pan troglodytes. The sequence goes on along the minus strand of NC_072401.2, from coordinate 109,534,388 downwards.
TGAACCTGGGAGGCGGAACTTGCAGTGAGCCGAGATCGCGCCACTGCACTCCAGCCTGGGCAACAGAGCGAGACTCTGTCTCAAAAAAAAAAAGGGGGGGGGTATCAGAGGACTTAAAGCAATGGAACATGTAAATAAATAGTTTAGTTTATGCCTACTTTGCCTCCTTGCCTTTTATTCAGTTTCGTTAGCTTGGGTCTTTTTGTCAACCTGCTTCTTGTTTTAACTGAAAAATACCTCGTTGTTTGGGTAGAAGACCCAAACTTGATACCTATTTTGGGAGTTAATTTGTATTTATGATTCCAGGTTTTCTCAGCTGCTGTAAGTTACGTAAAATTATACTGATACAGTAATAAAAGGTGTTGTATATAGGGGAATGATAGTTGTCAAATAATAAATTTAAAATGGAAGACTTCCTGTCTTCTTTTCTTTTTTTTGTCCCTAATTTTTTTCCTTATTGGTAAAACTTTGCCTCTTGCCAATCATCCTTATTTAGCACTAAAGCTAATTGTGTAAATATCAATTTTTTTTTTCTTGTTGAGACAGAGTCTTGCTCTATCACCCAGGCTGGAGTGCAGTGGTGCAATCTTGGCTCACTGCAACCTCCACCTCCTGGGTTCAAGCAATTCTCATGCCTCAGCCTCCTGAGTAGCTGGGATTACAGGCATGCACTGCCACGCCTGGCTAATTTTTGTATTTTAATAGAAACAGGATTTTGCCATGTTTGCCAGGCTGGTCCTGAACCACTGGCCTCCAGTGATCTGTGTGCCTCAGCCTCCCAAAGTGCTGGGATTATAGGCATGAGCCACTGCACCCTACCATAAATATTGCTTTTCTTTTACAAAATCAAGGATTAGCCAGGCCTGGTAATGTATTCCTGTAATCCTAGCTCAGTGCTGCGGTGGGAAGATTGCTGGAGCCCAGGAGTTCGAGGCTGCGGTGAGCCATGATCATACCACTGTACTCCCGCAACACAGTGAAACCCTGTCTCTTAAAAACAACAACAACAACAACAACAACAAAAAAACGATGATGTTTCCTTTTGTATCCAGTTTGGTTTTTCTCCCTGTGAAGGTCTGTAATACTAGGTCAGTGTTCCAGGTTTAAAAAGCTGTCAGTTGCTAGCAGCAGTGTGACTTTTCCATCCCAATTTAAACCACCGCTGCTGCCCCAGACACAGATTCTTCTCAGGCTCGATTTGTCTAATGTTTATTCTACTAGTACAAAGAACTGTACTTAAGGTAACTGTTTCCAGGGTTGTTTTGTTTTGTTTTCCTGGCACCTCCCTCTAATTTTTTTTTTAAACAAAAGCACATCACCTGATTTGCTTTAGGCTCAGGGCAAGCCCTGCTGTGTGTCATGCTTTTTAACCTCACGCTCTGCACTTCTAAAGCAATTAAACAATAAATCATCTATCCTCTTCAGCACAGACTGCCTGACTTTTAAGGGGCTTTCAAAGGAAACGGACTCTGTTACCCTTCTGGTGGGAACTGCTGCTTCTCGCACTGGTGGTTGGAACTGGAGGTGGGGTGTGGCCGGAAGGTGCTGTCATGTCTCATGAAATCAGCTTCATGTACTGTTGTCAAACAAGAGCAGCAGGTGTTTGTTTTCTTAGCTACACTTTAGGGGCTGAGTCCAAGTTGATTAGGACTTAGACATAGCCTCCTCTAGGAGAAGTTTTTCTCTCTCATCAACCTCTCTCTATCCTTCCTCCAACCCACCCATACCCTTCTTATTTAAACATCATTTTAAAAAACATGAACAGGGAGATCAAAATTAATATGCAGGGCAGCCATGAATGGGAAAGAATCTCATAGCCTGCAATGGGAAGGAAGCAAAATGGGAAGCTCCACACCTGAGAGTTGGGGGAGAGCAGGAGCAGGGAGGCTCCCAGCTGACAGATTGTGTGTGCACACAGGTGAGCACATGTGGGTACAAAAGTGAGTGTGTGTGGTGTGCACGTAGTTTATGTGCACAGAGGAGCATGTGTGTTATGCATGTGGATGTGGGTATATGTGCTCAGGTGAGCATGTGAGGGGGGTGTGTGTGTGTTTTGCGTGTGTATGTGCTCAGGTGAGCATGTATGTTTGCGTAGTGTGGGCTCTGGTCTCATCCTTGTATAGCTACCATCGCCTCTGTGTCATACCCTCATGGACAGTGGTTCTCCCAAATCCCAGATGGTTCTCCCTGGAAAGTTCTGCTGGCAGATCCTGGCATTTGGGAAGTTGGGAAAATACATGAACACTGTCTGCTGGGGACTGGGGTGAGTCATGTGCAGATGTATGCAAAGCAGTGTGCAAATGTAAACCCCTTAAAATCCCAGATACCTTTCCTACATAAATGACTTTGTTATATGTGCTATATAATCAGTTATGTAAAAAGGAGACAAAAAGTTTGAAGGATATTAGCAGCTACATTCTTCATATTAGAAATTACAGTCTCAAATTCTAGATGGCAAAACAAACTTAAATAATGCCCCGTGCTGTCCATCAGAAGGAGGCTAAAAGCCATAGCCATAAATGCTTGTGTGACTGGACAGTGTCATCAGTGTTGTCCCTATAGACAGCGTCTATATGAGTGTGAGGAGACAATGAAGAGATGGAGATACACAGGCTGACTTTTCATGTCCTTCTTTATAGATAATCATATGATTAAGGTTTCAGGCTCTTCATATGACAAAATGGGAAAGTGTTCATATGAGGAGAGGGTATATCTGTTTTAAAAGACATCTGGAAATTATCACATTTTGCATAAATAAAAAGTACTTGGGCTCAGATATCAGAATATGCTAGTAACTGTGAAAAACAGTGAAGTTGGGTGTTGAGGTTCACCAGTGAAAGTTCTTTTTAATTTATATTGGAAAAGAGAAAGGGTGGGTGACAGAGATCATTTTACTTTGAACACTTTGATTGACTTTGATGTGTTTCATGTGATATCAGAGAACAGGATAGAGAAACCAAAGTTTGAGTTTCACTGTAGCCACTAGACTCCAAGGAGATTTCTACGGCACTTGGCACTTGGTCTTCTGCAATTTAAAAATAAATCAAAGTTTAAATGCTTAATATTTTCATTTTTTGATTTTTGAAACATAAAATATACTATTGCTATTTTGCTTACTTTTGTTTTTTTCTTCCTTCCTCTCTGTTTTAGTGGCATGCCCTCTCCCGTGAAGAGCAGGCTAAATATTATGAATTAGCACGGAAAGAAAGACAGCTACATATGCAGCTTTATCCAGGCTGGTCTGCAAGAGACAATTATGTAAGCCCCTCCTCCATACCAGTGGCTCTCCACTCTCACTCATTCGCTCTTTTGCATTCAAGAAGGAAATGTGTTTTAGGGTGTATATAATGCTGGTACTACTTATTTTTTGGAAGTTAATGAACTTTGTAATAAGGATTTCATGGATATATTGCATTATGAAAGCTTCGAGCTATCTTTTTTTTTTTTTTTTTTGCTATGGGTGCTAATGAATGCTTTTAAATAAAATTTTTGAAATAAACTAATACCTTATTATTAAAATTTGATAAAAGAAAGATTAAAAAAAGACCATAATCTTACTATGTAAAGGCAACATTAGTAATAACTACTTATATTACTTTCTAATATTTTTTCTATGCGTGGTTTTTTTTTACTTGTATATTTGTTTGCGTGGGTGTATATATATACATGTTTGTTGCATACTTCTCGATCTTATATATAAAAAGCATTTCTCTGTTATGGCACAGTGTTTATGTCTATCAATATTCCATTAAGTGAATTTCACAATTTATTTAATCTTATTTTTTCCTGCTTTTAGACATTTAAGTTGCTTCCTATTGTTTTTCTTACAAATGTAAATATTCCTTCAATGAATATGTCTATACATAACAGTTTTTTTCTGTATTTAGGGCTATTATTTATGTTGAATAGATTCATTGTGGAGGTAAAGGATATAAATATTTTAAAGTTATTTTGCGTTTTTTTTTTTGAGACGGAATCTCACTCTGTTGCCCAGGCTGGAGTGCGGTGGCATGATCTCGGCTCACTGCAACCTCTGCCTCCTGGGTTCAAGCGATTCTTCTGCCTCAGCCTCCCAAGTAGTTGGGATTACAGGCATGCACCCGCACACATGGCTAATTTTTTGTATTTTTAGTAGAGACAGGGTTTCACCATGTTGGCCAGGCTGGTCTTGAATGCCTGACCTCAGCTGATCTGTCTGCTTCTGCCTCCCAAAGTGCTGGGATTACAGGCATGAGCCACTGCCCTGGCTATTTTAAATTTCTTCATACATATTGTCACATTGCTTTCCAAAGGACTGTATTATTTTACACTTCTTATAAACAATGTATTCAGGTGACTGTTTTGCCACAGACTACTTAAAACTGGGTAAAAAAATCTTTTTTCATGTTATCGTACCCCAGCATCTATCACGTATTCTCTTCAGTGTAGGTATATCATGTTTAAGTCGTACTAATTTTATCAGCAGGAAATACCTCATTTATAGTGCCAATTGTTTTATTACTGTAGAATTTGAGCATCTCACTTATGTAGTCTTGATAGGGCAAAGACTTTTATTTTATAGAGGGGAATAATTTTCACTATTTAAGCTCTTAATTTAATATTTTGCAGTTATTATGTCTGAGTTCATGCAGCCTGCTATAATAAAATACCATGGACATGGTGAGTTATAAACAACAGGTTTATTTCTCACACTTCTGGAGCCTGTGAAGTCCAGGATTAAGGTGCAGGCAGGTTTGGTGTCTGGTGAGGGCCTGGTCCCAGTCTTCTGGCTGTATCTTTGCAAGGTAGAAGAAGGGGGAAGAGAGTGCTCTGGGGTCTCTTTTATAAGGACATTAATCCCCTTCATGAGAACTCCTTGCTTAGGCTATGATCACCTCCCAAAGACTCTCCCTCATTATACCATCACATTGGGGGTTAGAATTTCAGCATATGTATTTGGGAGAACACAACATTCAGTCTATAGTAATTCTCAGGGTCTATGTGAGACGAGCATTAGAAATGCCAGCCAGGTCAGTCTTAATAAAAGTGAAATTATTTCTTTTTAAAAGAGCAAGAGTGAAGCCGTTAATTAATATACAATTTAATATGTAGCCATTGCTTTAGGTGCTGCTGTGGGGCTCAAGTTCTCACAAGAGATGATGACAAGGATGCGTATCTGAGGTCATGCACACATGGAAACTTATTTCTGGAAATGGGTTGCACAATTTATTTCCTATAATATGCTCCACAGAAAAAGTCACTTTACTGGTCAAGGTTTGGAGCTCAGACATTGGATATAAGTTTGACACAGGAAGTAAGAGTCTGTCTGTTACTTATGGGAAACAGCATAGTCAGCTCTTCTGAGTTATTTTGGTTGCCTTAATAACTACCATATGCTGATGGTTAGGAACTGTCTTAAATTCTTGACAGCAACCCAGTGGTGGAATGAATACTATTACATGAATATTATTACTCCATTTTTCAGGTGAGGAAATTGAGAGGCTGAAGAGTTTAGGTAATTTATGCAAGGCCTTGTAGTAGGTGGCTAAGCTGAAGTTTTCACCCAGGTCACTCTGACTTCAAAATCTACGTGGTTTTCCTCCTCCTGAGTGGATTAGCTCAGTCTTCCAGTACCTTCTTTTTGTTTTGTTTTGTTTTGTTTTGTTTTGTTTTGTTCTGAGACAGAGATTCGCTCTTGTTGCCCAGGCTGGAATGCAATGGCATGATCTCGGCTCACCACAACCTCTGTCTCCCAGGTTTAAGCGATTGTCCAGCCTCAGCCTTCCGAGTAACTGGGATTACAGGCATGCACCACCACACCCAGCTAATTTTGTATTTTTAGTAGAGACGGGGTTTCTCCATGTTGGTCAGTCTGGTCTTGAACTCCTGACCTCAGGTGATCCGCCTGCCTCAGCCTCTCAAAGTGCTAGGATTATAAGCGTGAGCCACCACGCCCGGCCCGGTGCCTTCTTAAGACTGCTGTAGTTGAAGAATTTTCACCCCTGAGCCAGGCTTCTGTTTTCTGAGCAGCAATTACCATCTCTATATAGAGCTCCTGCCATGCCCTGTAAGTAGGAAGATCAGTGTTCACCCAGAGGGTTTCAAAAGTGTCTTCTTCTGGCCAGCCATGGTGGCTCACGCCTGTAATCCTAGCACTTTGGAAGGCTGAGGCAGGCAGATAACTTGAGGTCAGGCATTTGAGACCAGCCTGACCAACATGGTGAAATCCTGTATCTACTAAAAGTACAAAAATTAGCTGGGCATGGTGGCGTGTGCCTGTAATCCCAGCTACTCGGGAGGCTGAGGCAGAAGAATTGCTTGAACCCGAGAGGAAGAGATTGCAATGAGCCCAGATCGCACCATTGCACTCCAGTCTAGGTGACAAGTGCGAAACTGTCTCCAAAAAAAAAAAAAAAAAGGGATCTTCTAATCCTGCCTTAGGTGTCTTTTGGGTGTAGTTTGTCTAAAGGGGGAGAGCTAATCTTCCTCATATGACCTTTGTAAACTTCATTGTGCTGTGAATTTTATTCAGCATTGCTTCTTGAATGCCTTTAAATTTGTTTTTCTAATTCTTAAGTAATGAGTTTTAACTTTTAAAAAGACATGAAACAAACACCTACATATTCTATCTCTTTCTCTATCTGCTCTCTCTTCTCCATGTTGATGGGTGGGAAGAAAGTAGTTTTAAAGAAAGCTACTGTAATGTGATTTATCTTTAAAGATTTCCCTCTGCACAACTTTTAAAGGAAATTGTTTTGCATATTCCTTGAATGAAGGGAAAGCCCAGCTTCGTTCATAGTGTTTTCATCATAATCAAAATAAGTCATTCAATTACTGAGGCAAACAGAAGCTGATCAATGATAGTACTTTATCTAAAGATACTGTTCTTTAACAGTACTGTACAGGGATAGAATAAAGGTAAAATTAAGGCATTTAGTGCCAGAATGGTATCCTGATCCTCAGTGAGATCGTGTGAAATATATATCTCAATTATTCAGTATTAAAATACCCTATTACATGACATAGATTTATAATTTGAACTTGTTTTTATAACTTTGGCTAATAACAGGCTAATTAATAGTGCACAAATTTTCTTGGGTGAGATTAGCCAAATATTTATAACGTTAGAACTTTTCAATTTAGTTTTTAATGCTTTCCAATATTATACAGTCCGTATAATTTTAACAAAAAAAATTTTTTGTTTTTACCATACATGAATTTTGGTTTTTGTATAACTTGACATTAATACATCCAAACTACTTAGTTCTCTTTGCCTATCATAAATGTAGATTCTCTTGAAGAACTGGTTGATATCCTAGAAGGTAACAGGTTATTTGATTTAGCGGTAGAAGCGTAACGGTGCAGGCTCAGTTGGTCACTGTGTGCTGGCTATGTTCTAGACATGTGTGAGTGGGGGAGCGTGGTGCTGAGACCCAGGTGGTGCTCTGGGGACAGAGCCCATTATAGCACCTGTGAGGCATTCAGTCATGCAGTGAGCTCAGGGTCATAGGGAGCGAGGAAGAAGAGCCCCAGCTCTGTCTGAGGGATGGACCAACAAGGTGTGGAGCAGAGAAGGTTCATGGAATAGATAACACTTGAGACACGGGTTGAAGGGTTGGGAAAGAAGAAAGTGTGAAATAAGGTTCCAGACACATGAAACAACCTTGTAGCAACTTCTGAACCTTGCAGTAATTACATTGAAAGGACCGTTGTGGATACTTGAAAGAAGCGTGCACTCCCTCTCTACTCCCTGTCCCCAGAGCACCTTTAATAATCTTGAAAGAAGCCCCACTTATAGGGGCGGATTACTTGAGGTCAGGAGTTCAAGGCCAGCCTGGCCAACGTGGTGAAACTCCGTATTTACCAAAAATACAAAATTTAGCCAGGCATGGTGGCATGCGCCTATAATCCCAGCTACTTGGGAGGCTGAGGCAGGAACATCACTTGAACCTGGGAGGTGGAGGTTGCAGTAAGCCAAGATCACGCCACTGCACTCCAGCCTGGGCAACAAAGACTCCGTCTCAAATAAAAATAATAATAATTATTATTATTATTGTTATGAGAGCAAGACCCTGTCTCAAAATAATAATTATTTTAATAGCGTATAGCCATGGTCCGCTTATAGTAAATGACCAACCTGCATCAGGTATTTTCAAATAACTAAAATGGAACACATATCATATCCAATATCTCTAGCTTATGTCTGCTGTAATAATCAAATTAACAAATAATTTTTTTAAAAGCTTATAAGATTGTACCATATATATTTTGTGGCTCTATAAAAGTGCATATTTCTGCACCTCAAGATCGTTCTTCATGTCACTTGGCCATTGAGGCTTTACAGCTTCAGAAGGGTGACTGAAATCATCCTCCCCAACACTGAGGCAAAGAGCAGATATCAGTGACCCTGAGAAACGGCACATCAAAAATAATGGAGTCTTCTTTCAAGATTGTTATTATTTTTTGAGATGGAGTCTCACTCTGTGGCCCAGGCTCACTCTGTGGCCCAGTGGAGCAATCCTGGCTCACTGCAACCTCTGCCTCCGGGTTCAAGTGATTCTCCTGCTTCAGCCTCCCCAGTAGCTGGGGTTACAGGCACACGCCACCACGCCTGGCTAATTTTTGTATCTTTAGTAGAGACAGGGTTTCACCATGTTGGTCAGGCTAGTCTTGAACTCCTGACCTCGTGATCTGCCCACCTCGGCTTCCTGAAGTGCCGGGATTACAGGTGTGAGCCACCACACCCAGCCCAAAATTATTTTTGAGGACAAAGTAGTTATGAAGGAAAAGGGAAAATTAGACCACTGTAAGTGGGATCTAAGATTTTTAATTTGGCATTGAGATGTTTTGAAATGTATTTAAAATGGTGTGCATATCCATGTTATTTTGTCTGTTTTGGGAAGCAAGGTCCTTAATTGCTAGAAATAAGTCTTTGAGATATCTTCAGTTTTCTCAGGTTCTCTCACTCTCTTCTCCCTTTCTCCTTGGTTTTGTCGTTTCTGTGCCACAGGGCCTGTGGGTACTCAATTAACACCAGGGAACTTTTAATCAGACAATGGAATTCACAGTAAGGTTTATCTTAAGCACTACCAGAAGTGGGTTCTAAGTGTGTTGGTTAGTAAGAAAAGGAATGGCTCATTAAGCTGGCTTTCCTTGAAGAGGGTCCTATGGCCACAGCTCTAGGACATCATTATCCGTGTGTGTGTATGTGTGAGAGAGAGAGAGAGAAGGCTCTATGGCCACAGCTCTAAGACATCATTGTGTGTGTGTGTGTGTGTGAGTGAGTAAGAGAGAGAAAGAGAGACAAAGTGTCTACCCACGGTGTCAATATTGATGATGTTAAATATGAAGCTATAGAGACAAAGGTCACCAGGTCACTATTTTCTCCCGTTCTCTTGCTTTCTGACTTTGTTTCTAGATAGAGATGGTGAAGAGGGAGAGAGAATGAGTCATCTTTACCTCTTTGTTGACCACCTGCCTGTACTTCCACATCACATTCATCTGTGTGTTCATGGTACAATCTGTGACATGACAGTTTACCTCTCTTCTTCCAGGGTAAGAAAAAGAAGAGGAAGAGAGAGAAACTACAGGAATCTACATCAGGTAGGCACCATGAGACTTTCCAGTCAATCCTCAGGCTTCTGACAAACACCTTTTAAAGCAGTTTGCATCTCTCTACACACTGCTTTCTTCTGTGACTGTAACTCATGATGCTTTAACTCTGCTTTTTCTTCCTGAAATTCTTTTAAAAATTTGAAAGACCCTTCTTTTAAATGTGACTGTGGGAAGGTACATGTAAAAACTGTTTCCCAAACCCTGTCACCTGGAATCCTGGTTGTAAACTGTGGGATTTTGTTTGTTTGTTTTATTTTTGCTTCTGTTGTCTGTGTTTGCTTTAACACTCTTGCCTTTTTACTATGTTATATAACTCCTTAAAGATACAATATTTTATGTTGATTAAATGATGTTACCTGGTGTTCCCTTGAGAATCTCTTTTGTGATTTGGGCTTTTTAAAAATTTAAAACATAATGATAGGGTTTGTCTTTCTTGTACATTAATTCAAGACATCAGCGAGGTCCCATTTATTTTCCTTTTTTCTTTCATTAAAAATAAGGCCACTACTTGTACTGCACAAATAAAAATGGCTGGTATAAGAACCATGAAAAGTAAAGCAAACAAGTTCACATGATATTGTAGCTACTACGTATTTGGAATGTACAAAAACCTCTTCAATAAAAATTTGTTAAAGACACAATTTTCTGCAGGTACAGGTCCAAGAATGACAGCTGCCTACATCTGAAACATGGTAAGAACGACTCTCTGGTCCTACTGCTGACGTTAGTTGTTATAAAAAGAGGCACTTGCTTGTGAATCTTCTTGCTCATAATGAGTTCATTCGACATTGCTCCTTAAAGAGGAGAACTCAGCAAAATCAAATTAGTGCTTTAAAAAATCTGATGGTTTTTATACCGGCTATGTATTTGCAATATAGTATGCTTTTATCTTTTCTCTTCTATCCTCTTTGGCCCATTTATTCTTCCTCCATTTCCTTTCCCCTAACTCTTTCTTCTAAACCATTTCTTACTGATCAGTGGCAAATCGGCCTGCTTAAAAAAAGAACAAACAACAACAAACAGTAAGCAAAATGCCATCTTACTCAGCAAATCCAGGGTGAGTTTGAGGAGCACCATTTTAGCCCAGAACTCCCAAGCTTTTGCTCAGTAGACACTTTTTCTCAATTGAAATCACATGTAGTCACTCAAAAGTAATGTATTTGTTTCTAGTCAGAAAGCTATGTATGCTTTATATTTTTTCTATTATTTAATATGGCATGGGCACTTATTTAACTGTGTTTCTTCTATCAAGTATTTCTCTTTATTGGTAACTATTGCTAGATTTTACTCTAGTATTTATAAGTAATATTTATTTTATTTCTTTTTACTATAATTTTTTATTTATTTCCACATGACCACTAGCCCAAGGAACCTGACATTGTAAATTAAGGCTTGGTCTTTATTAAGCTTTAAATTAGCAGGGTGTGTACCTCTTCTCCTGGTAACAGTTCTCAAAGGAGCTGCCTTTGGTAATCCTCTCTAAGAACCCACATCCAGTCAATCACCAATCCCTGTCTTTGGGGTCTGTCTTGAGCCTTTTCTCTCACACTTACCACTGCCATAGCCCTAGTTCAGGTGCTCAGACTTTCCATCTGGAGTACTGTAATACACGTTAATAATTTTTCTGCCTCCAGGCTTTCTTTCTACCAGTTCATCCTTCACGTTGCTCCTGGAGGGATTTCCTACAACTCAGATTGTGCATCACTTCCCGACCTGGAAACTTAGCCAGTACTTCCCATTGGCTAAAAGATAAAGCACCCGCCACTTAGTGTGTGGGTCTGCCCAGTCCTGCCCTTGTAGCTTTGCCCCCAGTCACTCTTGCTCTCTGCCTCCCCTCACTTTCACCCTCGCCCTTCTGAGTCCTATGATCAGTCCAAACAAAATTATTAGCAGTTCCCCACATGGCAAGAGGGCACCACACATGCTGTCCCTGGGCTTTGAAAGCCCATTTCCTCTACAGAGGACTGGATAAGCGTGTGCAGTGTTTCTTAGGAGAAGAGTGTTTACTGCAGCTCATTTGGCTTTTGACTAAACCAGGTGGCCCTTACCTAAACTTTTAGAACTTAATTTTGGTGCTGAGGTTTCAAACAACTTGCCCAAAAGGGGCCAGCAGAGATTTTGGTACCAAATAGATCTGAATTTTAAATCAGTTGATTCCCTGAGCAATCTACTTCAGCTTTTTAATCTTCATTTTCCTTACCTGGAAAAGGGGAATATCGATACCTACCCTCTGTGGTGGTTGATGTGCAGGATCTGCCCAGCGGCCAGCACACAGTTGGAGCTCAGACTCGCTCCTTCCTCCTACTGAGACCTAAGTCAATTGCCCTCTCCTCTGTGAAACTTTTTTCATCTTTATTCAGATTCCCCAGGTTTTTCCAAATCCCATCACTGTAGTTTTATGATATCAAAACTCTTCTAAACTAATACTGAGTGGCAAGCTTTCCTCCAGGTGAAAGGAGGACCATCCCTTCATATAAGATCAAAAAATAATATACTCATTTTAACTTAGTGGCTATTAATCGAGAACCTCTTCTGAGCCAGCCACCTGGCTCCATTATTAGAAGCACAGATAGGATGTAAGCATGGCTGAAGACACCCACCCCAGTAGCTCATGGCTTCACAGTAGAAGTAAATCTAGTCAAAATCACAAGCCTTGTAATTTTTTTTTTGAAAAAAAAAATTGTTTTAATTACTGAACACTTAGGAATGGCCAAAAGTTTTTTCATGTTCTGCCTGTAAACAGAAAGCCCTCAGAATGGCAGTGTGCCAAGGGCTGGCACTCGATTTACCTCACTTCTGTTTGCACCAAAATCTGTAAAGCTAACTATTTATATTAAAAAGCATGGAAAAATGTATTTCTGTATTTCAGAGTTTGGTAGTCGATTTGGTGTTCTTCAAGATTAGCATCCTATGGTATTTTAGATGTAAAAGATGGCTATTTTTGTCCTAAAGTGTATCCCAAACATCTTTTTCTAGTAAGTCACAGCTGTCATTGTGCTTTCTTGTCACTTATTTATATTTTCTTAAGGTTAAGATGTTCTCTCTATCCTGCGCAAGAAAAACAAAAATAACCCTCTCTCTCCACCCTACCCCCCTAAAACATTCTCAGGCCATCCCGCCGCTGGTGAGGCTCCAGTTGGTTGAGCTTCCTGTAATCAGAGTCTCTGGTGTTGCCCTCCCTCTCATTCCCGGATCAGTCATGCAGCCTTTGAAGTCACTGCCCTGCACACCATCCGAGTTTGGAGACCAGAACTGGCAGTTATTGGATAAGAATTGTAGAGTAGAGAGGAGCTCAGATCCACCTTCATAAAGATTTCCATAAATTAGACATGATAATTATTTCTGTTGTACCCCCACCCCTTCCTTTGTTGTAGGAATTCAGAAACATTCTGTTTGTATAGTAGCTGACTTGTTACAGTCATGATTCAGCATTTATTGAGCACCTAAGATAGGCCCTATGGAGACTTGTATGACCTGGAAATAGAGTGTTGGATGGAGCAAAGAAGGTCCCTATTCTCACAGTGCTTGTTATGTTGCTGTGAGGGTAGTTGTTTAAAAAAAACAAACAGGAAAATATAAGTACTATAATAAAAATAAGTTAGGGAGTAACTTAGGGGTCTGCTTTTAGATTGGATTGTCAGGAAAGGCACCTCCGAGGAGGTGGCACTTAGAAATAACTACTGTTATCACAGAAAAATGGAGGGGGTCTTCTGTTCTGGAACAGAGCCCTGGCAAAGAAATGAAAGACAAAGGGAACAGAGCGTCATGTTAGGGAAAGAGCAGAGCCCAGGAATGAGGCCACCCAGTCTCCCAGGTTAGCTCTTGTATAAATTTGTGCGGCCTGGGGCAGGTCACCTAAAGCCTCTGGTTTCTCAGTATAAGTGAAGGATTGTGCCCAGCGTCCTCTGAGATCCCTGTCTGTCTCTCCCTCAAGTCCAACTTTCTGGTCTGCTTTGCTTTTGTGTGGTCTGCACTGCCTCCCAGTGTTATTATAGGGACTCAGATCTCTTTTTTTATTTCCTAATTTATAGTCATCATTTTATGTCCGAGTGGCTCTGTATAACTATAAAGCTTCTGCACGACCTTGAAAATGGCTTATACATGATGGGGATGTTCTTCAGTTCCTGTACAGATCATCCCCTGTGTCCCTCCTTCCTCCCCAGGATGGCTACCTTGTGTCCTGGGATATTCGAAGCATTGCCTCTAGTTTGAGGGTTTGATTTTCCACTAATGTAATAATATGGTTCCTTGTTTGCCAGACTACAGTCATACTAGTGCTGACCTCACCTTAGAAATAGTAAAATACTTGATTAGAACCAATCCTCCAGGCTGGGTATGGTAGCTCATTCCTGTAATTCCAGTACTTTGGGAGGTTGAAGTGGGTGAATTGCTTGAGCCCAGGAATTTGAGACCAGTCTGAGCAACATGGCAAGATCCCTTCTCTACAAAAATTAGCTGCGTGCGGTGGTGTGTTCCAGCTACTGGCGAGGCTGAGGTGGTTGGATCTATTGAGCCCGGGATGTCAAGGCTGCAGTGAGCTGAGATTATACCACCGCACTACAGCCTGAGCAACAGAACATGGCTCTGTCTCAAAAAAAGCAAAAAACAAACCAGTCTGTCAGAGTGTGATGTGGAATATCACACAGCTGGTTTTCAATTCTGAAGGGAAGTTGACGAGTAAAGGTAAAGCTAGGCCAGAAGCAGTGGCTCATGCTGGTAATCCCAGCCCTTTGGGAGGCAGAGGGTATATACCATCACTTGAGGGTAGGAGTTTGAGACCAGCCTGGGCAACATGGCAAAACTATGTCTGTATAAAAAATAAAAAGCATTAACTGGGTGTGGTGACACACACCTGTAGTCCCAGCTACTCAGGAAACTGAGATTGAGAATAGCTTGGACCTAGGAGTTTAAGGCTGCAGTGAGCTATGATTGCACCACTGCACTCCAACCTAGGTGATGAAGTAAGAACAAAAAACTTGTATTTTCATTTATTTAAAGATCCTATGGGTTTCATGGAATGCTTCCCATTTTTTGATGGGCAGTGCCAGCGCAGTGGCCGCATGCAGCCCAGCGGAGAGGCTGGCTCCTGAATCAGTGCTTTATTCACCCGGTCGTGTTCCTGTCTCCCCGTGTGTTTCTACTTTTGAGCATTAAAAAATGTTTCACCCTGGTGAAATCAGATTGAAACAAATAAATTACCATTAATGTGGTCTCGACACTGTGGGGAAACTTTTAGGATAATTGGAAATGAGATCCCTAAAAGCCATTCCTCCAGGTTGGAGATGGTGGTCCCCAAGCTGCAGGATCTTTGGGAGAGGCCAGATTCATCTGTTTAGCTTTTCGGACTAGTCATTTGTGGGAATGCTGGGAGCCCAGGGCCTCAGGGGATAAGACTGCACACACTGTCCTTTGTCCAGCTGGAAGGCCGGTGTCATGAACACTAATCACTTGTTTACTCACCACGCAAACATTTAGTGAGGACTGCTGTAAGTCACGAATCCTGTTAGGCGGTGGGGGTGTTTGCAAATGAGATCCTATCCCTTCCTGGAGGAGCTTCAAGTTTAAGAAGATATAGACATATTAAGTGGGTAGTTATAAAAGAGTATGTTTTATGCTGTGAAGAAGTGGCATGCTGTGCCTTATATAAAAACAAAGAGAATAAGAAGTATATAAATCGGAGTGAAATCAAGGAAGGCTTCCTGTAGTAGATAGCACTCGAGCTGTCAGGTTGGTGGCGGAATTTGGGGGTTTGATAGCACAGTAATAGAATTGATGTGAGTTTCTGGTGTTTGGGATATGTTTGATTTGGAATACCACCTTAAAATTTGTCACAAGTTAGAGATTATTATCAAATACTGAACTTTGCTTTCTTCCTGACTTAAGATTTATATGAAATTAAAGAAGTAAAGAATTATAATTTTTGAAGTGCTGGAGAGAATTATGACTCTGAGTTTACTAATTAAACAATTTTCAAAATTGGCTTATTAATATTTACTTTATCAAAACAAATATAAAAAGCCTACCACCTTTAAATTATATAGATTGAAAAGATATTTTTAGATACTTTATTTCTTTTAGTTATATGACATGAGAGTTAGTTTAAAAGAAGGAACAGGCTACTTTAAAAGATAAAAAAAGGCTGGGCACAGGGGCTCACACCTGTAATCCCAGCACTTTGGGAGGCAGAGGTGGGCAGATCATGAGGTCAGGAGTTCGAGACCAGCCTGGCCAACGTAGTGAAACCCCGTCTCTACTAAAAATACAAAAAATTAGCCAGGTGTGGTGGCAGGCGCCTGTAATCCCAGCTGCTCAGGAGGCTGAGGCCGGAGAATCACTTGAACCTGGGAGGCGCAGGTGGCAGTGAGCCGAGATAGCACCATTGCACTCTAGCCCAGGTGACAGTGAGAGACTCCGTCTCGGGGGAAAAAAAAAAGATTAAAAAAAATCATCTGGTTAAACACATTTGGCTAAATAAAAACTTCAGCCTTTATTTCCCTAGGGCCAAGAGATGAGCATGAGAGGTAATTGCTAAGCTCAATATAGTAGTTAATGTTCAGTGCTTGGATTTACATTTTTTAAGAAGATTGTTTCTGGCTTTTCTTTGATGATGATGTTCGAGAGCCTGATGAGGTGGTTAAGGGTTGAGAACTTGGGGCTCCTGGGTCCTGTGAAGCTGTGCTACAGAGCTGACAAGTTGCAGAGTGGGAATAGAAGCACCAGTGAGAGGACTGCAACCCTGAGGGTCTGCCAGGAGCTGTGCCTGGTGTCCAACATTTAGCCCTGTCCTCTTAGAGCAGCCAGGGAGTGTTCTAAATATTTTCAGTGGTCTCAATGAGAAAAATATTTATTTCCTATGATTTTTGAAGCTCACTCTGGTAAGTTTGACACTTTTGCCTAATGTTTGTTCCAAATTCTGTTCCACAATGTAGTCACCAACATTAAATATCAGTAAGCTGCTGGGTTATGTTTAGTTAGAAAACAAAGCCAGAGTCTTAAAAATTAATAAAATTGAAAGGAAATTGGAGGCAGCTGAAGAACTCTTAAGTCTTGTCCAAGTCTCAGAGTAAAAATTAAGGCTTCAACAACTAGAAAGTGAAAAAATGACATCCTGTTTTCCATTCTTTATCTTTTGTAACATATTTAGAAAGCACCTCAGCTAGAATTGTTACCAAACAAGCAAAAGACCCCTGGGGGTTCAGAACTCTTGGGAAGGAAGCCTGCATCTAGGGAGGGGAAGGGGGATGTCAAACTGGGGAGAACCAAGTGTCGCACGGCAGCCAGGGCAACACGTGGCTGCGCAGCTACCCTTGGCCACAGGTCGGCACCTCCTGGGAAAACTTCTGCACCCTGCTCAGCACTGTCCCACACTTGGCCTGCAGTGGTTTTTTTTTTTTTTTTTGAATAGTGGCCTAGCCCAGTTGGGGGTACCTTGTGCCGCCATTTTACCACAGTGGTGAGGTCCTGTGGAAGTGACTGCTGGCGTGCTGTTTATCTTGCATGGATTGCCAGATCGCTGCATAGGAGGTGGAGGTTGTGGTGGCCCGGAGAGGCTCCCATATGTGTCGTTTCTGGGAATGCTCCAGTCTGAGGTGACGGCCTACCTGTGTCTTCCTTCTTTTTATGCTTGTGTTCACAAATCCCTGTGACACCTGTCACAGACTAACAGGAAATGTGTACAGGATTCACAAGGTGATGACACTTGACTACAGATAATCTCAGGCTTGGTTTCATTGTCTTAAATAGCAATGGCAGCATAATGACAGTGTGGTTAGACTCAATTATGCGTGGACTGCAGGTTTTCACATCCTGGCCATTGTTCCAGGATTCCTAGGTGCATTCATGGGAGCCTTTTGATGGCAAGTGCCGGAAACAAACGGTGCTCACTTAAGGAGAAAGGGGAAATGTGTTTTAAGGATATAGGAGCATCTTGTGGAATCCAAGGACAGTAGAGCAGTTGGGCCAAAAAGAAAGCTGGAAATTGGAAAGCTGTCCAGACACTTTCCCTGCTGCTTCCATCTGCCCCTCCCTGAAAATCACTTCCTCCTTCCCTTCCCAGATTGACTCTCTCAGTTCTCTGAGCCTTATGTTTAGAGCACTCAAGCTATATGTTGTTACAATATCAGCTCCCAAAGAGACAATAATTCTTTCAAATTCTGTAGAAGCGACTCTGGTTAGCCCAACTTGGGTCAAACTTCCACCCCAATCTATAATCAGCTGTGGCCAGAGGAGAAGGTCACATTGTACAAAATGGCTGTCAGGAGCTCACTGCTCTAACAGTGTTGGAGTTGGGATAATGGAGAGGAGAGCTGGACAGCAGCCCGACAGATGTCCGCTATAGCTCACTAGGAAGCTGATAGTTGGGGTGATTTTATCTAGACAGCTCTGTGTTAATAAAGAAATTGGGTTGGGTTCATGGGTACAGTGAAAGCTTTTAAGAATGGGCAGTATCCCTTCCATCAATTATCTTTTCTCTCCTTAATGATCAGAAGAGCTAGAATTGTGTTTAAGTTGCCTTGGGGAGCAGAAATAGAGAAATAGACCCTCAGGTAGCAAGACTGATCTGATGCCGTTAAAAAATAATAGCAGAGGGAGAGGAGTATATGAGGTTCATTAAAACCCTCTTGAAATGCTTCATGTTTAGTATTGTTCATGAAAACTTACCAAATGGAATTAAGATCAATGCACTAGAATATAGAATAAAAAAGAAGTATTTTGGATAAATTTTGTTTAATAGAACTGTTTGTTACTGAGTTGTGAGGAACTGTGTGGAAATGAGCCCTTCTGGATAATGGAGTTTTTCAGAGAAGCTATATGGTTTACATCTTTAAGTGTCAAAACATGTAATTTTTCAAAACACTTTTGGATGCAACTCTGTCTTCTTCAGCAGAGTACATTGAAATTGATTTGAATACGAATACCTCATGCCATTATTTTACAGTGAATATTATATATGCCACAAGGAGTATGGTGGTTTGTATAATACTATTCTAAATGACCCCAAATAACGTGGAATTTTAAGAAACTGCTTTTTAATAATTCTTTTGTGGCTTCCTTTGCTGTTTGGGACTATACCCTGTACCCACAATAATATGTTTCTTCTGATCTGTGTGGATTTAGGAACCAGGAAAATGAAGCTTAATTGAATAATATGTAAATTAAAAGTAAATGGGGTCTGATTTGGGGTATAGAGAAAGGCTAAAATGTGCTATTTTAAGGAAGGCTAAAATGTGCTATTTTTGCACATACATTTCATGACATTACTGTGATACCTTGAGATAGTTTTAACGTGTTTTTCCTCAGCAGTGTTCTTCATAAATGAAGCTACCATGTTACTGAGAGCCAGATGAGTGGGAAATCCTGCTGCTCATAGCTGTCTGTGACCTTTAGCAAAGTAACTTTATTCTTTTTGACAGAATGAGAGAAAAATTAAAAGCATTAAAAATTATCACTTTTTGGCATAAGGTTTTCATCAATCTCTACACTAAATTTTTCTAACTGCCTATATATCGTTTTTGTGAATCTAACTTTTTTTTTGTATTGGGATTACTTTTTCTCAGCTAGCATCATGCTTTTAGAAGCATTCTGTTTCATAAGAGATATTTTAATTAATTGGCAGAATACCCTGTTGGTCTTAATTTTCTACCAGAAGTTCTGTAATAGTATGAATCTTGCTTGCTGCCCCGAATGTGTCGTGTGAAGTTGGAACAGCAGAAATGGTCCCAACCTGTATGGACCACCTGCCACATTCCGGAGGCTTTAACAGATGCTTCTGCATGTGTTGCCTCCTCTCGTTCTGTAGCAGCCCCATTGTGGGGTGGAGGGGACAGATTTCAGTTCTGTCTGAAGGATGAGAAAATAATCACTTGTCCAGGGCCACGCAGCTGGCGAGTAGCAGCGCTGCGTCTGCAGAGTGAATTACCATCAGCTCTGAGCCCCAGTTCTCCATCCTCTGCTGTTACTGTACTCACTACGCTGCTTCAGGGCGTCTGCCCTGCACTCGCCCGGCTCTGCACATATGTCTCCCACATCCCGCAGCGCACCTGATGAGGTAGAGCAGCTTCTTATCTTCACTTTACAGATGAGGAAACGTGTTTGGTACGTTCAGAGTGCATGCCCGAGATTTCCAGGTGGTAACCGATGGACCCAGGATCCAAACCCAACCCAGGACTGTCAGTCCTTAGAGCCCACACTCTAACCCATACAAGTTATCACCTCCCTGTGCTTAACCAGATGCACAGGTGCACACACAAATGCTGGCATAACCGTGGAAGGGCTTGGTTTGGGTAAACAAAACAAAAAAAGACCGAAGTGTGCCCTGATCCTGTCACCTCATTTGTAGAAGGTGAACTTAGCATCTTTAGTGTGAGAGAACGTCTGTTGAGAGAAATGTGGATTGGATAGCGTTTGGAGGTGAGTAGATGAGGGAGGTCTACCTAGCTAGTTATTGCCCTCTGGAAGCACTTCAGCTGACAGAACTACAATGGGCTTTTGAGGCTCTCTCCTTCAAAACTTGCTCAAGACCATTTCTCCCATGTTTCCCGTGGTAGGAAGGATCTAGCGGTCATGACCTGCACCAGGAGGTCTGGCCTACAAATAGGACACATGTCCTCACAGAGGAGACAGACACAGAGGGCTAGGCTGATCAGGAAGAGAAACCAGTAGCTACAGAAAAATTCCCCTGGAGTAATTCATTAATGGTCACAGGCTTGTCTCAAAGTCATCTTGACATTGCCAAAGTCTGGTTGAGCTGATGGTAATTCACTCTGAATAGCCACAGGAGAGGAAGCCGCACAGGTCACTCAACCTTGCCTTGGTAGAACATGAATCCAGGAGTGGCAATGACCCCTTTCCTCCCACCTCCAGCTTCTGGGAATCTTTTTGCTTTAGAGCTTTGTGGTTAGGGGATTAACTAACTAGTCTTGAATGCTGGGACTAAGGAGTCATTCAGCTGCAGAAATAAAACTCAGTGTTAACCTTCCTAACCACACATTTTCATTTTTCTTTTTTCTCAAATGTTGGGTAATGTTTACTGTCAAGGAGCTGAAGCTGGCTTTTGTAGGTTATATTTCCAGTCTTAGGGACTTAAATTTCAAAGTTAACTTATGCGTTTGTTTCTCTTTATCATCTTTCTTCAAACAGAGCGTGATATCCTGGGGGTGGCTGCACTGTTACAGATGTAGACTGCCTCCACCAGGATACAGGGGTTGTTGCCTGGGGATGGACAGACAGAATGATGGAAGGTAGGAAGGAGAGAAGAAAGTGAATGATAATTTAGTTCCAAGGTATGGTGGAGAGAACACGTGTTGAGAGTTCAGAGGCTCATCCTGCTGCCTATTAGTTGGGTGACCTTTGGCAAGTTACTGAACTTCAGGTAGCCTCAGTGTCCTTATCTGTAAGTGGGTGGGAAGATGCAAACTGTAATGATGATAATGTGAAATTCTAAAGTCCATGTCTCAGTGCCTGGCAAATCAGTGCGTAGTGGACAGTGTTTTTGTTCCTTCCCCCTCACCAGCTTCTTGCAGACAAGACCACCTTCAAGTCAACAAGACTGTCACTTTTATGATGCCAGGAGGCCTGGGGAACAGCCCAGCACTGGGACTCTCTAGGGGTCACCATGGGCCAGTCATTTTATGACCATATTCCTAAGTCTCTGCTAAAAAAACAGGATTAGACTAGCTCTGTCACGCTTGCTTCCTGCTGTAGAAGTCTGTACCTCTCTTCCTTCATACACACATGACATTGTGCAGCAGAAGAGTTCACACCCTCAAATCACAGGCTTTTGTCAGTTTTTCCCAAGGTGTAAAAATGGAGACAATTGGCATGAGGTGTGTGGTGTGATGCTGGAATTCCATTTTTGCAATTAAAATCTGTGAATCTGTTTACCTCTCATAAAACCAATCTCTAATATTCTCCCCTCAAATTGCACATCGTTTAAGGCTCCTGCCTCTTGTTAGTAGCATTTGAGAGTGGCGTAAAAGGAAGAGGACAACGAAGAAAGGGTCTTTTATTCCAACTCACTTTTTTTGTATCCTCACCAATTCTGAATAAGGAAGTGATATTACATGATGGGGCAGGGGTGTGTTTTGTTCCTGGACACCAGCTTTGCTGCCCTTGCCTTGGCCTGGACAGCTTGAACTGACTGGCCAGTGAGCCCTGAGTGGCACCCTGACAGGGCTGGCCCTTGCCTGCTCCTGACCCTCCACTCCACCACCTCAGAGCTCACCCATAGAATTGTCTCCTTGGCCCTTTCTTCCAGAGGACAGCCTGGGGAGGAACCCCCAGGACATGAGCTGGCCAAGCGCTCTGCTTTTGGTAGGATTTTACATTTATTTGGGCTTAGAGAGAAGGAGTTTCCCCCTTTCCCTTTCTTCACTCCTGAGTCAGGGTCTGTAAAGCCCTATTGGCCCGGGGTCGGTGCTGTTGACCTCCCAGAAACAGGCCCACTCTTGAAATCTTTAGATTCACCTTTATTGCTTGGGCTTTTAGTAAGGAACTCTACCCATTTGGGTTCATGGTTCCATTTGGTTGATGGGATATTTTGTCAAGATTGGAATTTGGTCCAGGAGAGCATCAGGGGGGTTCGGTTATATGGGGTGGGGTGGGGTCTTGTGCCGCCTTTGCATCCCCAGTACAAATGCGTGGTGACTCCTGGTGGAGGGAGCCCAAGTCTGAACATATGTAAGATGGGCCTTGCCTCACTCCCTTTGAAGCCCAGCCGCAGCCGGAGGGCAGTAATTGCTGGCTTTGATTGCGCAGACTTCACTGGTGGGTTGGGCTGTGCCGGGGCTCGCCTGGCCTGGCCCAGCTTCAGCCGCAGCCCCCCAGTGAAGCCTTAGATGTGGGAAAGCTCCAGCCCCTGGAGCCTCATGCCTGTGGTTTCTTGAAAATAATCTGGACTGGACCTGTTTTATATCTGTAAAGCAACACTGCAAGGCCCCCGTTTCTCCCACTCGGAAGTAAGACTTGGTCTCCCCTGACATCCCTGTATTTTAAAAGAGCCACCAGGGACAAACTGCCTCATTTCATAGTGAAGGAATTTCTTTGCTATTTTTTTTTTTTAAGCACTAGTCCCTGAAAGGGATTAGTTGCTTTTTGGTAAGCAACTGTACAGAGGTTCTCTGAAGCCAACTTTCCAGGAGAATTTGCAAGGTGACCCCATGGAATAAGGAAATAACAGGTGGGAAAATGTGAGACTGTGGAAAGAAATGACTTTATTAGGAGATATAGACTCTTTCTTGGCAAGTGACATACTATCCTTTAGGTAAATGGCTATCTCTGGGCACCCATGTTTGTGTTAATCACTATATTATCACTTGTACTCAGCTTAAGAGAGGAGGAGAAGGCACCCTTAGGTAAGGCAGGGAAGGGACAAGAAGACTGGTGGAGCCGGAAGTGCAGGGTGCTCTAGATTGGAGGTGTTCGCCCTACTTGAGAATGGGGCCACAGCAGGGCCATGGAAGTTGTCTGTACCTCAGTACTTCACAGTTCGCTGTGCCAGGCAGTGGTGGGATGGCCCAACAGAAGGGCAGGTTGTCTCCCTCAGGCGTTCCTGGCTGCCAATGGCGAGTCTATTCTGAGTCCCAGTGCTTGTCTCAGGCGCTAGCCTAGGACTGCAAGGCCAGGCCTCACCAGGAAACTAAATGTTTTCATGTCAGACTGAGAGGAAAACCTTCCCAGGAAGAGCAACCTGGACCAAGCCTTTGAAAATCTGTGATGCAAAATTATAATGTAAATAGGAATCTGTGGGGTGCCCTCTCTCCCACCCCAGGCTCTGCTAGAGCCCTGTTTCTTTCTCCATAGAAAGGCAGGGTCCTTCATAGCTCTTTGATCCTCCTGCGTGCGAGATCCATACCTCTGTTCAGTAAAAGTATCACAATGCTGTAGTGTTTTCCTGTTAAACAGGGAATGGTTGATTTTCCAGGAGAATAGAAAATGAAATTGTCATTGGAGGACCTCCTCAGTTGAAATCATTCTGTGACTGATTTCCTCCTATTTTGTGTTTTGTTGGTTGGTTGGTTTTTGCTTTTTCAGTAGCTACCCAGGTATACAAATAGCTTCTTTGCAGTTCCGATCATCTTTAGGGGCCGCATTGGGCGTAATTGGAATAATAATACTAGCTAACCTGCTTGCAGGGCTTGCTCTGTGCTGTGCACTTTGTGAGCACTTTAAATATAGGAGCCAAACCTCTCTTTCCAACAGCCTGAAGGGCAGGTGTCCTCGCAGTTCCCATTCCATAGATCACCATCCTTCCATGGAAAGTACTCTGTGGACTGTAACTTGCCATCTAGACTTTTGTATTCAGTATTAAACTATGTCAAAGTTTCCTTTTATTTCTCTTTTACTTTCTTTTTCCATTGAAATGAAAGTGTACGATAATCCACCATTATTTAGAATGAGTTTCTAAAAGGAAACTTGTGCTTGTAACACGGATAGCACAATCACAAGCACAAAGTGTTGGGATTCATCTGAGGCTGTCAAGGGACCCAGGTTGAGAAGGTGCTTCCAGCATCGCTGCCACCAAAGGAAAGCAGCCTCCCTAAGTTCAAAGCAGCGGAAGCAGGTGCTCTCTGGAGTGAAGGAACGGAACTTTGCCATGCTTTTACTTTCCTTTTGTCTTTGTCTCATCTTGTTACAATGTTACATTTTACTTTTAATCACTTTTTAAAAAATCTCAGATCGTTAAAGCTTTGAGGATGTGGGAGTTCTCTTATTTGAAAATCATTATCACCAATATCTGGCAACATTATTTTAACATATTTGCTGAGTGTCCTTTCCGAGGCTATCATTAGAGAGCCTAGATGTTAGGAAGGAAAAAGAAAATCTTGAAAATTGTAAGATCTTAAGGAAAAAGGGAGCGGTTTGTATCCTCTGGGCTGTGAGTGTGAGCGGACAGAGCACATAGCATCACGGGAGTTGGCAGTGCGTTGGGTAATGTGAATATGTCTGTCCTATGTAGAATCATACAGTGGCTTCCCACAGTGGACCAAAAACACCAAACACTGCAGAATGACACATCTTTCCCTGATCTGGCTGTTGCCCACCTTCCCTATTCATGTTTGGCTGTTTCCTACTGGTGTTTTTCAAACTTTTTTTTTGTTCTGTTTACCATGACCCAGAGTATTCGCTGCACTTCACATCATAACTCTGGGCATACATATACATGGAACCAAAGTAAAAATGTCACTATATTAACTCTGTAGTGTACTCTCAGGATTTTTGACTGATAGGGCAATTCATTTTAGCCATCCCCAAATTAACAAAATGGATTAATTAAATGCAGAGGTTGTAAGACATATATGGTATGGAATAGAGGTTATAATCTTAAGGCCTACGGCAAATTCATATTAATAGCATTTCATTTGTTCCTTCTTGAGGTGGAAAACGAAGCTCATTCCCAACATGCAAAGCCAAGGCAGCGACCCCAGGACCTCTTCTGGAGATGGAAGCTTGTTGAAAACCCAGACTGTCTCCACGGCCTGCCCAGTCGACCCCAAAGGAACACTGACATCAATTTTACCCTGAGGTCACTGCTAGAGACGCTGATCCATAAAGACAATCACTGCCAACCCCTCTTTCGTCTACTGCAAGAGCCAAGTTCCAAAATAAAGCATAAAAAGGTTTTTTAAAAGGAAATGTAAAAGCACATGAGAATGCTAGCAGGCTGTGGGGCAGCTGAGCAGCTTTTCTCCCCTCATATCTGCGTGCACTTCCCAGAGCATCTTGCATCCAAACCTGTAACCTTTCGGCAAGGACAGTAACTTGGCTGCATTTGCCTGTCATGCGCAACTGGAGCCAGCAACCAGCACATCCATCAGCACCCCAGTGGAGGAGTTCATGGAAGAGTTCCCTCTTTGTTTCTGTCTTCATTTTTCTTTCTTTTCTTTTCTCCTAAAGCTTTTATTTAACAGTGCAAAAGGATCGGTTTTTTTTTGCTTTTTTAAACTTGAATTTTTTAAATTTACACTTTTTAGTTTTAATTTTCTTGTATATTTTGCTAGCTATGAGCTTTTAAATAAAATTCAAAGTTCTGGAAAAGTTTGAAATAATGACATAAAAAGAAGCCTTCTTTTTCTGAGACAGCTTGTCTGGTAAGTGGCTTCTCTGTGAATTGCCTGTAACACATAGTGGCTTCTCCGCCCTTGTAAGGTGTTCAATAGAGCTAAATAAATGTAATAGCCAAACCCACTCTGTTGGTAGCAATTGGCAGCCCTATTTCAGTTTATTTTTTCTTCTGTTTTCTTCTTTTCTTTTTTTAAACAGTAAACCTTAACAGATGCGTTCAGCAGACTGGTTTGCAGTGAATTTTCATTTCTTTCCTTATCACCCCCTTGTTGTAAAAAGCCCAGCACTTGAATTGTTATTACTTTAAATGTTCTGTATTTGTATCTGTTTTTATTAGCCAATTAGTGGGATTTTATGCCAGTTGTTAAAATGAGCATTGATGTACCCATTTTTTAAAAAAGCAAGGCACAGCCTTTGCCCAAAACTGTCATCCTAACGTTTGTCATTCCAGTTTGAGTTAATGTGCTGAGCATTTTTTTAAAAGAAGCTTTGTAATAAAACATTTTTAAAAATTGTCATTTTATTAAGAGTGAAGTTCCTGATAATCTAAAATTGCTAATGAACTGAATCCACAGGCCAGGGCAGAGCTGGTTTGTAGAGAGGAACAGTTTGTGTGAGAGGGGTGCTGCTGGTGCAGCCTTCTCCAGGGACAGGCCAGAACCGGCTGTAAATGGGCACCTTGCCCTGTCTCCTAGACATGCAGTCCTCAAAAGTACTTGTATGGCTTGGGCCTCTCCCTCCTTTTCCAGGTGGTATGAAACGGTCAAAGGAAAAAAGAGGGTTGCCAGGATTCAGATGGGAGTGAGTCCTTCCCTGAACACAGATCCTCATGGGCTCCCACCATCTGGTTGTCGTGCTCATTGAAAGTCCACAGGTACCGCCTCTCTTCATAGCTCATTGGTATTCAAACTGGGCTTCCACATTGTGGGGTCCCAGTGGAGAAAGTATGTCTTAACACCCCCACCCATCTCCCCAGTCAACATTTTCTAAGTCCTGAGTTGTATTTCATAATTTTTACCTTACTAGTACATGTTATAAGTTGGTATCTGATTAGGAAAAAGTATATTTTAAGTTTAAAAGAATATGTCATGGTCTTCCACGATGGTTTTCTATCCCTTGAGCTACTTTGAGAACCACTATCACTGGTCCAACTTAAACCTCTCTGCTGAAATTCTAGCTCGATTTCCCCTTTCTAACCTTCGGTGCAGCTGGGGAACAGCTGGCTACCATACTTATAATAACCCTCCTCATACTGTACTTGAAGATTGCCATTAAATCACCCCTCAAATTTCTCTTCTTCAGGCTAAGTAATCCCAATTCCTTGAAACTTTCATCATCAGTCCTTTAATCATTTTCATTACTATCCTCTGGAACCTTTCCAATTCCTCTTCATTTAGTCCTAAACTTGAACCAGGGGGAAAAAAAAGTATTATGTTTAGGGGGCCTACTTGTTATAAAGGTTTCATATTCAGCCCTGGCCAGAACTTCATTTGAAAATTCTCTCTCTCTGAGTTCTCTTAACATGCATAAACCAAGTAGTTAAAAACAGTCTAAAGCTGCCACCATGATCTTTTTGAGAGTTAACTAGAAAATCCAACAAAACGGTAAGGGAGGTGACAGTGGAGCATTATGCCAACACATTGATGGGCTCTTCTGGATATAGAGAGAAAGCAATTAATAATAAAAGTCTATTCATCAAGGCAACAGGCATAGCTGGATCTATACCTGAGACTTGAGGCTTGGCCAAAGCCTGCTCAACTCTTCTCTCCCTCGGTTCCTCCTCCTCTCAAAAATGCAGAGGCCAAGTCCCGAGTCTCAGGTGTGTATATCCTGCTATGGTCCAAATAATCTATTTCTTTCAACTTCACAAAAAATTGGTGAAGTTGAAAAAGAAACGGGTTGTTTGGACCCTCAGCCAGTTCCTTCCACAAACTTGGTCCCCTCCTAGTTTCCTGTATTTTTTCCAGAATAATTTTTCCCAAATAACTTTGATGTCACTGCACAGAGCTCATTCTGGGCTCATTCTGCCCAAATCCTGCTTTCTGTAGGCAGCAGTTCTGGGGGAGAGTCAACAGTCCCCCTAGAGATAGGGATCAAAGCAGGTGTCTGCAGGGAGAGGGACACTCCTCTGGCCACTTCTTCTGTTTGTTTGATCTTGAAGGGATTTGGCCTCCTTCCCTGCAGCGAACTCAGAGCTGAACTGTGTGCCAAGAAGAGGCTAGGTCAGCCTTCTTTCTGGGAGCTGAGCCTTCTCTGAGGTCACAGCTGGCATGCGGGTCTGTATGAAGGGGTGTTTTCCTCCTGGTTCTAGTTTGGTTGCTAGGGCTGCTGGCAACTACCTGTTTAGCTGGAAGGTGACTTTGAACTGTTTCATGACTACAGTTGTCTTAAGTATTTTACACCATAATTTTTTCCTCCAGTTTGGTCTATGGCTGCAACAATATGGAAACTCTAATAAAGGGCTTATGAACAATAACAAGATGTCTGTGTGGCTGTGCTTTTAAAGAAGAAGAGTCATGAGCGAGTAATGTACCATTCTGACAGAAAAGAGGCCCCTAACATCCGCACGATGTAGTAGTTGTTGAAAAATCGCATTTACCATTTCTGCCACAGAATGTGATCTTCCAGATGTGGAAGATGAGAACTTTAAGAGCTGCCCTGTGAAACCTAACCTCTAAAGATACACACACAAGAAAATGTGGACTGCTTTTTAATAGAAACTGTAAAATTTGATGGCAATTAAGTATCTTAATACTAATAGAAGGATGTGATTCTATACACCGTTTACACTGATTTATTGTGGGAAAAAATAAGATTGGTTTTCTTGGCAATAATTCAGTGGATATCATTCTGGAAGTGGCTCTTCTAAATTTCTTCAACTCTTTTCTGGGAAAACTTTTATCATCTTTACTCTGCAGCCAGGCGTGACTCAGGGAGCGTGTACCAAGGTGACTCAGATACACCTACCTCTACACAGGGTGTACTAACAGCAACTATTTAAAATAAACATTATTAGCACGAATCAAAGTAAACAAACTGTATACATGTTAATTAAAATTAATAATTTATAGTAAAACTTGAGACAAGTGAAAACTACTTGCCTTTATTGAAGAAGCAGTGCTAATATTGTTTATAGCATTGTTCATCAACAGTAAACTGGTGTTAAATAATAGATGCATTCATTCAATACATTTTTACTGAGCACTTTCCAATGGGCTATGCTCAAATAACTGGACACCAGAAAAATGTTTTGTATTGTCTGTCTACTGTAGGCATATAAGAAATGCCTACTGCCCGCATTTGTTACAATGATGTGCAAGGGTCCTTTTCCCTGGATGGTAATTTGGACTTAAAACAGGCAGGAGGTGGCCCAGTGAGGAAAGCCCAGGTTTAGAGTCCACAGAGCTGGACAAAAATCTATTCATCCCACTGTTGGGAACGGCACACTAAACCCCTCTGGGCACACTTACTTCCTCATGGGCTAAGGTATCACAGACCTCTGTCAGGGTATGTGAGAGGTAAAGGAGAGAGAAGCCTGACAGGAAGTGACTAGTAAATTTTTAATTTCCCCTTGAATTGTTTTATAATGTGTTAGAAAACATGTTTTGTCCAGTGCAAAAAATATCTTGTTTATATATTGCCTTGTAGCCATAGAACATGTGAGCTTATTTCTGCCTAGGGAAGCAGTGGGTAACAGGACTAAGCACTCTGTTTTGGAGTCAGGACCGTGGAAGTACTTGTACCAAAGGGGCAGAGTTTGGATTTATTGGGTCATCTATACTGATGTGTTCATATAAATATTTTTCTTAATACATAATAGCTTGGGATGTTACCAGCTAAATTATTAAATTTTTGATCCCCACTAAATAAGTGGGAGAAATTGGTAGAAAAATGTATTTGCCAGATGGAATGAGAACACTGCATACAAATAGATGTCATCACACATCATTTTAACGGTTTTCTCTGTAGTCACAGTGGAATTTGTAGACTTGTCATTTTCTCTTCTCCATCTACAACTTGTCTCAGAATCTGAAATCAGTGGAATCACTGAATTATATTCTACACCATAGTGATTTTTTTTTCCCCAACAGGAAGATGTATGAGGCAACCAAAGTAAAACAGATCCCCACAAGCTGGCCTGGTTGTCATTACAGGTCCTTTCAAAGTTAGTTCAGACTCCCACTGCTCAACTGGAGGATGGCAACAATGGCTTTAGAGTCTCGCCTGCCCTCCACGCTCAGCCCTGGAGACAGCCTTCAGCACTGCACAAAGCCAGGGCTGTGCAGTGCTCACTGCAGGGCTCACTAAAGCTCAGAGGTGCTTTGTGAGCAATCTCATCTGCTCGCCACATGCTGGCATCTTGTATAGGCTTTGCCTGCTTTGCTTCTCATGTTCCAATTAGCTGGGGCTGATCTTTCCTCAGTGCCTGGTCCTACAGAGTGCAAACCCATTCAGGCAGCCCTTACGAAAACCACCTGGCTTTCAAGAGCTTTCGACTTGAATGAAAGACAATATCATGGCCACTGCAACTTTTATACTCAGATCTGTTTAGATTGTCTCTGTTCTTTCCCAGGCCTCTGCTCCCTAGAACAGCATCTCTCAGACTGGATGATGAGATCTTTAGCTGGTAGGGATGAGGATGTCAAGGAAGTGCAGAGTCTCAAGGAGGCCATGGTTAATTGGGAAGGGGCAGGCACTGCAAACTACAAATCACGTGAATGAGATGAGACGTGCTGTCCTCTCCCAGCATTTGGGATTAACTATTTTAATAAAGGGATGCATTTAATAAAGGGTGTGTGTGAGTGTGCACACATGCACACACATGCACACATACACAAGACTTAAGAAGGGGAGGACAACAAAAAAAAATCAAGATAAAAGTATTAATACCCTTACATTAGGCCTGTGATTTGTGATAACATTGTGCCAGCTAGTGGCAGAATCCACCATGAGACTCAGTGCTGAAAGGGTAGCTGGTTCTAAGCAATCTGTGTGCACTGTTCACTCTGACTGCTCTCTGTGTGTGTGTGTGTGCATGTGCACGCACAAGTTAAAGTCTCTGCCTATCAATAGAAAAAGAGGGAATCCTCCCTAACTCATTTTATGAGGCCAGCATCATCCTGATACCAAAGCCGCGCAGAGACACAACCAAAAAAGAGAATTTTAGACCAATATCCTTGATAAACACTGATGCGAAAATCCTCAATAAAATACTGGCAAACCGAATCCAGCAGCACATCAAAAAGCTTATCCACCACGATCAAGTGGGCTTCATCCCTGGGATGCAAGGCTGGTTCAATATACGCAAATCAATATATGTAATCCAGCATATAAACAAAACCAAAGACAAAAACCACATGATTATCTCCATAGATGCAGAAAAGGCCTTTGACAAAATTCAACAACGCTTCATGCTAAAAACTCTCAATAAATTAGGTATTGATGGGACGTATCTCAAAATAATAAGAGCTATCCATGACAAACCCACAGCCAATATCATACTGTATGGGCAAAAACTGGAAGCATTCCCTTTGAAAACTGGCACAAGACAGGGATGCCCTCTCTCACCGCTCCTATTCAACATAGTGTTGGAAGTTCTGACCAGGGCAATTAGGCAGGAGAAGGAAATAAAGGGTATTCAATTAGGAAAAGAGGAAGTCAAATTGTCCCTGTTTGCAGACGACATGATTGTATATCTAGAAAACCCCATTGTCTCAGCCCAAAATCTCCTTAAGCTGATAAGCAACTTCAGCAAAGTCTCAGGATACAAAATCAATGTACAAAAATCACAAGCATTCTTATACACCAATAACAGACAGAGAGCCAAATCATGAGTGATTCACATGCTTCAAAGAGAATAAAATACCTAGGAATCCACCTTACAAGGAACGTGAAGGACCTCTTCAAGGAGAACTACAAACCACTGCTCAATGAAATAAAAGAGGATACAAACAAATGGAAGAACATTCCATGCTCATGGGTAGGAAGAATCAATATCATGAAAATGGCCATACTGCCCAAGGTAGTTTATAGATTCAATGCCATCCCCATCAAGCTACCAATGACTTTCTTCACAGAATTGGAAAAAACTACTTTAAAGTTCAAATGGAACCAAAAAACAGCCCGCATCGCCAAGTCAATCCTAAGACAAAAGAACAAAGCTGGAGGCATCATGCTACCGGACTTCAAACTATACTACAAGGCTACAGTAACCAAAACAGCATGATACTGGTACCAAAACAGAGATATAGATCAATGGAACAGAACAGAGCCCTCAGAAATAATGCCACATATCTACAACTATCTGATCTTTGACAAACCTGAGAAAAACAAGCAATGGGGAAAGGATTCCCTATTTAATAAATGGTGCTGGGAAAACTGGCTAGCCATATGTAGAAAGCTGAAACTGGATCCCTTCCTTACACCTTATACAAAAATCAATTCAAGATGGATTAAAGACTTAAACGTTAGACCTAAAACCATAAAAACCCTAGAAGAAAACCTAGGCATTACCATTCAACACATAGGCACGGGCAAGGACTTCATGTCTAAAACACCAAAAGCAATGGCAACAAAAGCCAAAACTGACAAATGGGATCTAATTAAACTAAAGAGCTTCTGTACAGCAAAAGAAACTACCATCAGAGTGAACAGGCAACCCACAAAATGGGAGAAAATTTTTGCAACCTACTCATCTGACAAAGGGCTAATATCCAGAATCTACAATGAACTCCAACAAATTTACAAGAAAAAAACAAACAACCCCATCAAAAAGTGGGTGAAGGATATGAACAGACACTTCTCAACAGAAGACATTTATGCAGCCAAAAAACACATGAAAAAATGCTCACCATCACCGGCCATCAGAGAAATGCAAATCAAAACCACAATGAGATATCATCTCACACCAGTTAGAATGGCAATCATTAAAAAGTCAGGAAACAACAGGTGCTGGAGAGGATGTGGAGAAATAGGAACACTTTTACACTGTTGGTGGGACTGTAAACTAGTTCAACCATTGTGGAAGTCAGTGTGGCGATTCCTCAGGGATCTAGAACTAGAAATACCATTGGACCCAGCCATCCCATTACTGGGTATATACCCAAAGGACTATAAATCATGCTGCTATAAAGACACATGCACACGTATGTTGATTGCGGCACTATTCACAATAGCAAAGACTTGGAACCAACCCAAATGTCCAACAATGATAGACTGGATGAAGAAAATGTGGCACATATACAGCATGGAATACTATGCAGCCATAAAAAATGATGAGTTCATGTCCTTTGTAGGGACATGGATGAAATTGGAAATCATCATTCTCAGTAAACTATCGCAAGAACAAAAAACCAAGCACTGCATATTCTCACTCATAGGTGGGAATTGAACAATGAGAACACATGGACACAAGAAGGGGAACATCACACTCTGGGGACTGTTGTGGGGTGGGGGGAGGGGGGAGGGATAGCACTGGGAGATATACCTAATGCTAGATGACGAGTTAGTGGGTGCAGCGCACCAGGATGTCACATGTATACATATGTAACTAACCAGCACATTGTGCACATATACCCTAAAACTTAAAGTATAATAACAAAAATAAATAAATAAAAATAAAGTCTCTGCCTAGATATGGAGATTTTGGGGTTGGACAGAGCTTTTCCATTTCACCCTCCTTGGTCCTACTACAAATTGGTGTGGTGGAAGGATAGATTTCTCTCCACTCCCACCCTTCCCTGCAACTTGAATATTGACGCTAAAGGGCTCCAGAAAACTACCTTTCCAGCAGCATATACCAAAACCTCCACATAGAATGAGGCAGTTGGAAACCACTCAAACTGCCTCAAGTAGGAAATTCAGTTTCAAAAATGCCATCCTCACTCCCTACTAGTTTTGGAGGCATCCCAATTTCCTGTCTTCTACACCTGCAATCTGAGTGGTGAAGTGGCTGTTCAAGAGCAGGTAGCAAGGGCAGAGTTCTTATTCCAGGAGGTTTTGTCTTCTAATACCTGCTTGCCTGAGAACAGACTACATTTTCTCATAGAATATTCCAGTAACTGCATCTGTAGAAGTGAAACTGAGGTGTCTCCGTGAAGTTTATTGACATCATGAAGGGCTCCATTGCCACTCTGTCATCCAAAGGGATTCTACCTCGACAGACTAATTTATTTTAGGAGATGGGGTCTCGCTATGTTGCCCAGGCTGGACTCAATCTCCTGGGCTCACACAATCCTCCACCTCAGCCTCCCAAGAAGCTGGTATTACAGGTGTGCACCACCCCACCCAGCTTGACGAACTGATGTTCAAGTTAGCTATGGTATCCTCTCCCCTCCTTGACGATGAATCAAGAGCAGCTTGAATTTGTTTAAACCCTAGGGGCCATCCTATTGCTCCCTTGGCTAAATAATTAATAGACCTAGTAGGGCCTCCCACAATTTTGTTCTGAATAAATCTTTAGAGTAACCTAATGTCATTTAAAACTACTGGCCACTACAATCCTAGCACTTTGGGAGGCTGAGGCAGGTGGATCACTTGAGGTCAGGAGTTCGAGACCAGCCTGGCCAACATGATGAAACCCCGTCTCTACTAAAAATGAAAAAATTAGCTAGGTGTGCTAGTGAGTGCCTATAATCCCAGTTACTAGGGAGGCTGAGGCAGGAGAATCGCTTGAACCTGGGAGGCAGAGGTTGCAGTGAGCCGAGATCGTGCCACTGTACTCCAGCCTGGGTTACAGAGCAAGACTCTGTCTCAACAAAATAAATAAATAAATAAATAAATAAATAAATAAATAAATAAATATAAATAAATAAAATTACATTATGATAGAATGAAGCATCATTATGCTCCTGTTCATATGCCACCACTTCTCTAATTACCATGTGTTAGGAGAATCTTGGGAACGTCTCTTCTACACACCTGCTGTTTGTCTGGGGTCTTAAATCATCCAGTCTACTGCTCACACATAACATGTAGCCTACCTGAGTGACAGCAACCCCTTTCTGAGTAGCCCCGACCAGCACCTCTCTGAAAGTGTGGGAAGACCTTCCAGAGGAGCTGTGGGGTGGAGTGCAGAGCCCCAGCACTGGTCTTTTTGCCAGGTAGCCCAACTGCTTAATTTCTGAGACTCACTTTTCCAAGACTCAGGCCTGCTCTGAATCTTAAGCCTACTTCCCGCTGCTGTCACATGTTCAGGGCTGTCATCTGTAACCCGATGAACATAGGTTACTGGGGCTTCCTTCACAATTGGCCTATAGATGCTAGGCAGTGTGCTCAACACCTGAAACCTACTTCGCTTGGTCCCCAGCAACCCTATGGCATAGGTTCCATCCTTATGCCCATTCTACCAGATATACCCAGAAAACAAATAACTTCTCTAGGTTACACAGGTAAAGGCAGTGGAACTGAGAACTAGAACCCAAGTTGGTTTAATTGCAAAGCCCATGCTGTCAAGTAGTTGTGCTGGTTAATCCTGTAGCGGCAGCTACAGTTGGTGATTTTCACTAAAACATTGAATAACATCAGTATCAATGACAGG
The DNA here is from genome assembly GCF_028858775.2 of Pan troglodytes. NCBI lineage: Eukaryota > Metazoa > Chordata > Mammalia > Primates > Hominidae > Pan > Pan troglodytes. The sequence continues at coordinate 109,499,194 of NC_072401.2, read as the reverse complement.
GTTCTCTGTCTTTCAGGAGTTAAAGTCTGTTATGCCATGTCAAATGGTAGCAAGAAAAAAAATGCTAAAATAGACATTAAAACTGTGATGATGAAACAGTGAGACCAATTTAAAAAATAGAATTTACACAGCCAAATGAATTCTTTCAAAGTATAGTACTGAAAGCACAGCCATGATTTCATTGTTCAAAGCATTTTTTCGATTACTATTTATGCAGCATCAATGCCTGTTTACAAGAAAATTAGTCTCATAAAATTATAGCCACACCTTATACTTTTGGTAGACTTAATGAGTTACTTAGGTTGAAATGTTAAAGGGATTAAAATCAAGGTGGGGACAAGACAAAAGCTTGTTTCAAATATGTGAACGGTATAACTCACAAAGAGAAAGCATAATTAGTGTATGTTGTTGTATAAGCCGTGACTAACATAGTGGCTGTAACCTCTCCAATGATGACTGGTTGAATCTCAAATGGGTTTCTGAAAGCTGATGCGTTAGTCAAAACACTTACTATTAACGGAACCCAGTGAAGAGTCATTTTTTTTTTTTCTTATTTTTGAGACAGAGTCTTGCTCTGTTGTCCAGGCTGGAGTGCCATGGTGCCATCTCAGCTCACTGCAACCTCTGCCTCCTGGGTTCAAGCGATTCTCCTGCCTCAGCCTTCTGAGTAGCTGGGATTACAGGTGCCCGCCACAACGCCTGGCTAATTTTTTGTATTTTCAGTAGAGACAGGGTTTCACTATGTTGACCAGGCTGGTCTCAAACTCCTGACCTCATGATCTGCCCCCCTCGGCCTCCCAAACTGCTGGTATTACAGGCATGAGCCACTGCACCCAGCTGAGAGTATTTTCTAACATCGGATTTGTTCATAGTAGTTTCCGAGTTCCAAGACATGGTTCCACCTACCCCCACGCTGTGTCATTGAAGTTCCCAAAGTGGAAATACGCTTTACAATTGATGTCAGAAAAAGTTAACCATTTTCCCCAGAAAAACTACTATTAACAGTGAATCTTAAGAACATGAAAGGGCCATGATTTTCATTTTACAAGGATATCTTAGAGTTAAAACGATCCTTCAGAGAACTCCATTTTACTAAACAGAATTGAAGTCTAGGTGATGGCTATCAGAGGCTCACCATCTTTTTCAGCAAGTAATCTCATAAGTTGCCTGGTTTTCTTTTTAATCTCAAACTTTCACTTGTATTATAGGTAAATAAAAATATCACTGGCCGGGCGCAGTAGCCCACGCCTGTAATCCCAGCACTTCAGGAGGCTGAGGTGGGTGGGTCACGAGGTCAGGAGTTTGAGACCAGCCTGACCAACGTGGTGAAACCCCGTCTCTACTAAAAATATAAAAATTAGCTGGGCGTGGTGATGTGTGCCTGTAATCTCAGCTACTCGGGAGGCTGAGGCAGGAGAATCGCTTGAACTCAGGAGGTGGAGGTTGCAGTGAGCTGAGATTGCACCACTGCACTTCAGCCTAGGTGACAGAGCGAGACTCCATCTCAAAAAACAAATAAATAAATAAAAATATCACTAAGGGGAAGCATAGGAGAGAGGAAAAAAAGTGGCCAGGTACGGTGGCTCATGCCTGTAATCCCAGCACTTTGGGAGGCTGAGGCAGGCAAATCATGAGGTCAGGAGTTCAAGACCAAACTGGCCAGCAATGGTGAAACCCCGTCTCTATTAAAACTATAAAAAATTAGCCAGGCATGGTGGCACACGCCTGTAGTCCCACCTACTCGGGAGGCTGAGGCAGGAGAATTGCTTGAACCTGGCAGGTGGAGGTTGCAGTGAGCCAAGATTGCAACACTGCACTCCAGACTGGGTGACAGAGCAAGACTCCATCTCAAAAAAAAAAAAAAAAAGTATCCTCTTGACCTAAAACTTGGTCTTTACTTTCAAGTGTCATAAAAGATTCATGACGGTTAGGAGGCAAGTTTGGGGAGGTGAGGAGAACCAAGAGCAGTGACACCAGGCCCAGCAGCACTGCCAGGACCCACCCTCCCTCTTGAACAAGTGCTGCCAAAACACAGTGGAGGATGATGCAAGGCACCTGAGGCTCTCACTGAGGCTCAGTTCTTAACCACAGACTGAAGCAAACAGCAGCAGCGGGCCTATATTTGGAAGCAGAGAACCTGACTGACATGACCTTCCCTCCCCCCGCCCCAAGAGCTCTCCGTGGCAAGCAGCTACGTTCACCTGAGAACGCAGAGACATGGAGTTGGGAAAGAAAAAGCTACTCCCTCACCTCCCATGTCTAAAGGAAGGATGTTCAAAATCCCTTCCTGGTCCCAAACATGGTGCATGGAAAATATTTTTTGAAAACGATAAAAGGATATTGAGAGGCTAGGCCTTTTGACTATTTGGTAGGCTTAAAGTGTATTTTAAAATGCCAGCCAGAAAGACTGCTGCAGCCCCTACCTTCTCATCCCGGCAGTCTGATAGTTGCATTGCTGAGTTACATCTTTCCTGGAATTCAGTCGTCAAGAAAGAACCCTGCCATTTCCAGGACAAGGGCCTGCATCCTATGGGGACTCTGGTGAGACAGTAAGGAAGTGAAGCCCCCACTTAGGCCCAGGGCTCATGCCAAAGGTCAAGAGCCAGCCTGAGAGAGCAGGGAGCTGTCAGACCACAAGGGTAACCTTTAGCGATGGAAATGCGGGTGGCCTCACAGGTGCTTCCTTTGGTTCGTTAGGCAGCATTTTATAAGAATAACCTAAAAGTGTCCTACCCAGGTTCTATGTGCGGTACAAATGCACCGATGTATTTATTTTCCCACTATGTTATAGATTCAAAATTTTTAAAATTAATAAGCTCCCTTTTATCAGTCATAAAATGAAGAAAAAAAATCTCTCGACTATTAGACCTATGACCCAGAACACCAAACAAGGATGCCCATTTTAGGGAGAGTCCTGTCTGAAACTTTGGATCGGAGATTTTCAAATGGGCTATTTTGTACTTAATTTTATCAAAACCTAGTTCTAGTCTAGGCTCTGTGACAAAATATCTAGTGACTTTGGGCACATCCCTTAAGCTTTCTGCTAATGAGGCTATTGGACCTCAGGATTTCTGATGTCTTTCCAACTCCAAAATTCTATCTTGGAAGACACTTTCTTAAGCCAATGATTAAAAGAAGCTTACGTTACACTATTTCACTTTGTTGGCAAAGAAGAAACAGATGTTCCTTAAAAATTGTTCTCTGTGCCCTTATTACTGCTTTCCTGGTAAGAAATGTGGCAGCGACGGCCACAGGCAGGTTTTACACAAATGCCTTGTCCTGCCATTCCCTCCCCGTCACTCCCACTTTAAAAATTAACAGCAGGTCAAAGAAGAGGAGAAATAGCTTCTGCCTAAATTACCAACTTTTACTTTTATAATCATTTGAGTGTATTACAATTTTATATTATACATTTTTTTCAATTCAAATTTTCAGACTGAAACATTGTTAGTTTAGTAGAGTCAATTTATAGGCAATTTGCAACAGTGATTTCTCATGGAAAAAAGACACAGACAGACAGTAATCATTCAGATCTGTGGAACTGAATGACCATGAAAACCGACCTCCTGCAAACCATGCAAACAGAGATATGCTGACCCATTCTGCAGCAGCATCTTCACGACGAGCTGAATAAAGACACATCTTATGTCATGCCCAAAATGTAGGGCAAGACTCAAAGCTGCAGGTAGTAAAATGTTCTCATAAAGGCAAGATCCAGGTGCTGCTCGCTGCAGTGCTTCACAGACTATACCACTTGCTTGCCAGTGGCTTGTGACTCTCCCACGCAGCAACAGTGAGCATGGTGCACTCGCACTCTCAGAGGAAGTACTTTCCCGTTGATGAGAGAAGGAATCCAGGCAATTCTTCACAAAAATGACAAGGTTCAAAAAACATGTTTGCTCCAAGGCACCAAGGGTGTAAAGCTGTTTAGAAAATACACAGAAATGAACAGACTAAAAAAGGGAATTATTTCTTAATGGAGAATCTATTACTGCTGTAACTGGTGTAATAATCACTTCGATAGATTACAATCAAAATGCACATTTATTAAACTGTGCTGTGTGAGGGAATGTCTGACCAAAGAGCATTCCCACAGGCACTCGGGGCACTGGCTGGAAAGCGCTCTCAGGTGTTCTTCTCAGAGCCGGAGAAGCTGCACATCACTTGTATTTGTAAAATCCTTCTCCAGTCTTCTTGCCGAACTTGTTCTCTGCTACCAGCTTATTTAAGGATGGGCTGGGCTGATGTAATGGGTTCTCTGCATCCATTTCATGCCACCCTATTGAGCGGAGGGAAGAGAACTCAGGATGAAGTGCTGGGTTTATTTTTACATCTTGGCATTTCCAAGGACAAGTCTGGAGGCCTGCCTCTGATGTGGGAGAGCCCCCCAGGCATGGCGCCCCTCCGGCCACCACTGCAGAGGCACCAAGGAAGGCTGTGCTGGTGCAGCCACATCAGCCCCAAAGCTGCTGCACTGCCACCCACCTGTGCTGCCTGAAGCCTGGCCCTACTATGGTCCTCCTGCTTATCCAGTGTCTTCTCAGAAATCACTAAGGCCAAAGGCCCAAGTACACTGATAGAAGCCATTAATTTGCTGGTTGGATTCATCACTGGCACAGTTAACTTTCAGAATACACGTTAAAAAATCTGCATTCCTGCCATTGGTATTTTGCATCCACATAAGATTCAAAATTTAATTCTTCAACTAGCATTCTGTGAAACTTGGGAACAGATAGCTACATTCAACTTCAGTAGTCCAGTTTTAATTATTATTTTTACCCTGTCTTCAGAGCTTTTACATTACAATGGATATATTTTTTGAAATGGATGTGTATCTTGCTTGCAATGGAGGTTACACAAATCTATTTATGTGATAACACAGTGTACCAGTGTCAATTTCCTGGGATTTAATATTGTACTATGGCTATATAACCATTGGTGGAAACTGGGTGAAGGGCACACACACAAGACCTGTCTGTGCTATATTTGTAACTTCCTGTGAATCCATAAAGGTTTTTTTTTCTTCAAGGTCACCCTGTTAAAGAGACACCAGACAGTCACATTCTTCCTTCTCCTGACATCTGTTCATGAATTCTCAACCTGGTGAGGCAGGATTTTGGAAGGTCTTTATTAAGACCCCTGCTAACTTTTTTTAAAAAGGCATTATAATTTACAGTTCAGAAAAACTACCTCAATTAAAGACAACAAAAAATTCCAATTCCTACCATCCACGATGAACTTCGTAGTATCCAGTCCGACATAATCTAGAAGCTCAAATGGGCCCATGGGGTAACCGGCTCCTAATTTCATAGCAGTGTCAATGTCTTCTTTGGATGCGTCACCTAAGGAGAAAACGGCAGCACTGGGTCACCACCACCTTTCCTTGAATTCTCCCTATCACGGGATTAGCCCCAGAATTACTAGAATTTTATATGCTTGCACAATAAAAAAAATGCCTAGACTGAGACTTTCTGGCTTGGGTAAGATTTCCTCTCTAAAGTACATGCCAAAGAGGTCATAAGACTTTTTTTTTTTTGAGACAGTCTTGCTCTGTCACCCAAGCTGGAGTGCAATGGCACGATCTTGGCTCGCTGCAACCTCCGCCTCCTGGGTTCAAGTGATTCTCCTGCCTCAGCCTCCCAAGTGGCTGAGACTACAGGTGTGCGCCCCCACACAAGGCTAATATTTATATTTTTAGTAGAGATAGGGTTTCACCATTTGGCCAGTCTGGGCTCAAACTCCCAACCTCAAGTGATCCTCCCGTCTCAGCTTCCCAAAGTGCTAAGATTACAGGTGTAAGCCACAGTGTGTGGCCCAAGATTTTCAAAGCTACGCACCACTGAGGTGAATTTTGGAGTACTGATACCCTGTCCATGGAGACAGAAGTCTCCATGCCCGAAACTTCAGCTACTTTCAAATACATTGGGATTTTCCAACTCTGGAATCATTTATTAAAGTATAATTTAATGCTACAGCATATTTTTGATTTATAAATAAACTTTCCTAAAAAAGAAAACTAAGCTTTCTGCTTTTGTATGTATAGTTATTGTATGTATTCTTTCCCCCCAGTTTTTTGGGTTTTACAAGTAAGGAGTATTCCCCTGGCATCACATTTCACACAAACCTTTTAGTCAAGATACCTTTTAAAGAAAAGCCCAAACCCGAGTTAGAATCACCACACGTTTGGAAGTCTGTTGAGTAGACTACGACAAGGATCAATGTGCTTTTCCCTTGGAAATTTACTATGTCCTTTGGCCCCAAGAGGCCTTTATGGAGAACAACCTGTTCCCTTTCTTTGAAATCAGAAAAGTAGAATAGTCTGCAACAGGTGGCTATCTAGAATTTTGTTCCAAAGCATTAAGAAGTCAATCAGATCAAAGCTAAAGAAAAGAGGGAAAAATGTTAAGACACTCAGAGAGAAACTACTTAAACATCGATAAAGAAGATATATTTTTAAAAGCAAATAAAGTACTAAAGTAATTCCAAAGGATTTCAAGGCATTTTAAGGTGACTAAAATACACCACAATTATTTATTATGGTTGACATTACTAATAACTACACTAATTAGGATTAGAGACGCCTGAGAAATCATGATTTGAGTGTTAGGCCATAAGAAAGCAAAGAAACAAAAATAATCATATAGGCAGCGTCATTCATTCATTCATTCATTCAACTTCTATTCATTATGTAGCAGGCACCAGAGATGTAGAATGAGACAAAGATAAACCAGACAAGCACTCAAGGTACTCATGACATAATGGGAGAACTCAGATGTGTAAGCCAAAAACTTCAACATAATAAGACCGGAAGATTCATGACTCACACAGCTCTGTGTGAGTAAAGATGGAGAGATTTACTCACACTGCCAGGGCTTCACCAAAACCACCCCCATGCCTGGGTCCTGGAAGGTGAAGATAATCCTGAGATGAGCAGACCAGGAAGGGCATTCTAGGTAGAGAGAACAGCACATGCAGAGGCAGGAATGGGAAGGAACACAGCATATTTGGGGTGTGGCTATGAAGCTTAAAAGTGGGTTCTACTCAGAGGATTTCATTAGGAAGCCCCGCAGCTTCTGTGCTGGTAGAGCCCTGGAATGCTGGAAGTGCCGGCCTCACAGGCTCCTCAGGCTTGGGATATGCTCCCTGTGCCTAGGTGCTGCCCTCAGACAGCTTCGGGGCTCAGTCTCTCACTTCCTCCAGGCCTCTGCTCAGGTGTCATACTTCTGAGAGCCTCTTCTCCTCCCTGCATATATAAAAAAAGCAACTCCCTGCACTAAAGAAAAGGCCAGGACACTAGGACAAGACTCTTGCCACCCCTTACTATCTTCTTCTCCACAATTACTCATCACAACCTAACATGCTTATGTACTGGTTCATTTATTACTGGCAGTCTCCCTGGGACAGAAATCTGACAGCATAATGGTTGCAACTCAGCTAAAGCCATTTAATGAAATCTATATTCAAGGACAGGACAATTAACCCTAGAAGCAACGCTGTAATTCCATATTCAGAGACTCACTTGAGGACTGTTTTATTTCAAGAAATAATATGAAGATACAGCACATGATAGAAAAATATCTAAATAACTCTACAAAGTCAGCACAACTCTAAAAATCGTGTTCTCAATAATGCAGAGCAAAAGAGGCAAACTTTCAGAAACAGAGAAACAAAATACAGAGATTGGTGTGCCAAGTGACAGTTAGATGTGGAATCATGTTTTAAACTAATAATTCCTAAACTTCTTTAGAATCAAGTACTTCTGACAATCAGACACCCTCTCCATAAAAAATGCACATATACCCCAAATTCTGCATCAACTTTAGGAGGTTCATTGGACACCCTCTCCTACCTCCCTCCAGTTAAGAGCCCCTAACTCCAGACAAGACAGCAAAGGAAAGCTTCCTCAGTGAACTCCAGATCAGCACAGCTGAGGGCCTGGGACTTGCCCAACATCTGCTTCTTTGTCTGGCTCAGCAGCACCACCTGCCAACCATTCTTAGCATGAACAACAGAGGCACTTAGCAACAACTCAGAAACAGCATTTTTACTCATCAGCAGCTGCCTATGTGCCCGCCCTACACAGCACCTTGGGGCATATGAAGATGAGGAGGAGCCAGAGTGCCCCAGAAAAGAGAGTATAGTAAGGGAAAGAAAACACCTGCCATGCCACAGGGAAGACAGTGACAAGTGACCCAAGGGAGAGCCAAAGCAAGAAGAGTTGTGATGACAGAGATGATGTCCAGCTGGGAGTTCTGCAGACACTCAGGTGGGGCAACGTGGGAATGGCGGGAGTAGTTGGCGGTGATAACAGCAGGGGCAGAGGGTGGCCAGAAGGAAGGCTCTCTGGCAGAGCTTGTAGATGGCAGGAAACCAGAGAACCACTGAGCCTGTCTTGAGCAGGGGCGACAATGTGAGCAAGATGTCACATGGTGACTGGGGGGCAGGCTCATGGTCCTCCCAGGCCTGTTGCCAGCAGAGCCCTCCTGAGAAGAGCTGACCATTTGGCCCCACCATCCTGCCCACACTGGCCATTAGGAGTGGGTGCCTGGCAAGGGCAGCAGTCCACTGTCAGACACAGCCTATCCAGCCTCTGTCCCTCTGACTCACAGGACTGACAGTGACTGGGGCATGCATCAGGCCTCAGTCACAGTGTGAACGAACAAGAGCAATAGGAAGAGTGAGGACGGAGCTGGGATACTGGGAAAGAAGGCCCAACATGGAAGCCACAATGAGTGGACAAACAGCAGAGCAAAAGGGTGTGAGCCTCCACGAGATCCCATGGGGACTGGCAAGAAGTGTTAGTGGCGGAGGCCCGGTCATCCAGGAGGCCTGACCTACAACAGCACACACATCCTTCCAGAGAGCCTGCACCACTCAAGGCAGCATTGGCCAAACCATGTGCCTGGAACCCCAGGTGTATCAACAGTGGGGTACAGAAAATTTCTCCTTGCATGAGTTCAGAAACAGTCACAGAGCTCCTGCCGAGGCTGTGCAGGGGGTGTGTGGGCAGATGCAGTAGGCGGTGTCTCAACTTCCTGGACAATATGATACTTTCTCAGTAAGTGCAGTAGTGGGGACCAGTCAGGAAAAGACATGAGTAGCGTGAATTACTCTGCTACCTAAGGAACCTCATGAAGGCAGCCTGACTGGGATGGGGAAAAGCTGGGATGAAGAGGTGGAACAGGCATGACAGGAAGGAATCAAAAGTGATGAACAGATGTGGCAGACAAGAGAAGGAGCATCCAGATGCTTGAGGCTTCAAGGTGGAACTGTATGAACGGAGATGGCATGGTGGGCATGCTCTGAGCACTCCTCTGTGTTGGCTGAGAGGAGGGAGCAGGTGGTGGGCGGGGGGACACGGTAAGAGGCCTAGGGTGTGACTGTAGTGTGCAGTAGGGAAGCAGCACCCACCCCAGGCAGGACACCCAGCAACTTCAGAAGCAGATTCTGAGAAGGTGGTGGAAAAAGAAGCAGAGGGACCAGCAATGATAGGCTGTTGAAGCCCATGCCCAGAGCAAGCTAAGAGCATGTCCTGAGGCCAGGTCCTGCTCTTCCAGCTTCAGCCCACAGGCGGCCAGGGATGGTGAGGGCTAAAGGGCATGCACCTGTGCAGAAAGGGACCACAGACAAGAAGAGGGCTTTCAACTTACCATCTGATACTTGGTGCATTGGAGAATGCATCAAATGGACAGTGAGGAAAACACCATTAAAAGGTGGATCTCTCACATGCTACATTCTAAAACATTACATTTTGTTAAAAAAAAAAAAAAGACATACAACTGCCTTTCAAGGTAGGGTAAAATGCTCTGTGCTTTCTTTGAGGTGTAATTAGGCATATTTGTTGATAGATAAACCAGAAGTGTTGGTTTGATCTTGGAGCAAAAGTGAGGCAATTGCTTCCATAAACCATAGAGAAAAGTTTTAATATTTAAAGCAGATTTTGAGGAAGCAAATGTGCTTTCATCTCTCTGGAAGAGCTGGTGTAAATGTTTTGTTTAAAAAATGACACTCTCAGGAGTGAGCATTTATGAATGAAGTAATTGAAAACAATTACACTTGCTTTTTATCCAGTCCTATTAAGGCTTGTTTGCCTTTGAAGCAGACATGAGAGCTACCTTTCCAGAAACCAGGGAGGGAAAGCAGGCAGGAGAATGCAGATCAATTTAGAAGCCTGGACCCTGTCCCAAATCTGATATTTCTACAGCAGAGAAAAGCATTCTTTGTCAATCAAGTACTGAGGAAAACTGTTTACACCATTCTTAAGGTTACAAAAAGTACATCATGACATCACTCAGTAAGGACAGACTACTAAAAACTGTCCTTACCACATATCGGCCTTGTCACATATTTCTAATCACCTGTCAGTCACAAGTTTTAGAACCTTAAGGAACTTTCAAGATCTCCTAGCCTAGTGATTTTTACATTATGATTATTTTTAAAAGCAGTAAACCTTTTAATCAAAAGCAGAGATCCAGGATATCAATCTGGGCCGGCCATGCAATTGCTCTGGCTGGGACTGTAGTGGGGGTGGTGGGAGTTCCAGAAACCTTTCTCAGAGGCCTCACAGGGAAGCCAGGAGGCCCTGGGAAAACAGTGAAAAAGGTACCAGGGCTCAGGGTGCAGCTGAGCTCACAAAGCTAGAAAACAGACACTGCTTCCTCCATTGTGCACGGCCCGACCCCTCCTAGAGACACTGAGAATTCCAGACAGTGGCGCCAGGAGCTGAGGCCTGCTGCTCCTGGCCTAGGTCAGAAGGATACCTCGTTCATACAGCCTGATTGCTTCCATGAGGTATGGAACCAGGAGGCGGTTCACAATAAACCCAGGAGTGTCCTGTTTTGGGAGAGAGAAAAACAAAAAACTAGTAAACTTTCATTAAATGGTATCTTTTGTGAAGTCACCAAATTGCCCCTTCTTACCCTGGATCATGTTTGCCCCCATTTATCAAGCTGTACATTTTCAAAATTTGCAGCATGGCCTTATTTCTATCTCATATGACAATTTATCCAACAATCATAGTACTTAAAAAAACATTCAAACCCAGATGCCCCACTGCACAGATCCTGACATAAAGACAGATCAAGGCACAGGTGTGACCTGGAAGAGCATGGCTTTGGGAGAGACAGATTTGGGTTCAATCTTGAATACTCTCTTGGTCCTTCTGTCACTCTGAATCTGTTTCATCATCTGTGAACTGGGGGTGACAGTTTGTCTCAAAGTTGTGAAGATAAATCAGAAAACACATAAAATGCTGTACACACAGCCCTACACCCATCCCTTTATTCCTCCTCTTTCCTCCCAATTCCCTTTCAAGAATCGACAAAACGTCACACTCCACCTTGAATGGTCCTCAAAGAAGGACTGCTTTCCAGGCTCCTTGGAGCCACTCCTAGGCTACTCAGCAACTTCTCAGGTTCCAGCGCACACTGCAGTGGAGCTGACTTGAGGGCACGTGCTCCGACAAAGGAGCAGAGCCTCTGACAGAGAGCTGGCCTTTCACGGCACACCCCCTAAGACCTCTGCATCCTGCGGTGACCCCTGTGCCACATACGCCTTTCATCCATTTCCCTTCTCAGTAACTAACATTAATCATCTCTCTGGAGGACAGGTGTGGGATTTGGATTTTATCTACTGATCTCTTCCGGGGACTTGTAGAGAAAAGCAGGTGATTTTTTTGTTGAAGCTGATTTCCACTAGGCAAATGGTGCCTCCTCTTTTGTCAAAAGGCTGTGATCTTCCTGAGGGCAGAAATCCTCACCCTGGCCTGAACTCTGCATTCTGTTTCTAGCACACACCAGGTACTTCCTTAATGTCTGAATTACAGATGACCAGACACTCCTCACAGAGCTAACCTGACTGCATGCTGGGAAACTGGACAGTAACACAAAGGATGTGAACCTCCTTTAACCCTAGGCAAACTGAAACCAAGCCCTAACCCCATCTATTGCCACATGAGCACAAAGATGCACAAACAAGTTTTATCAGCTTAATTAAGATTATGGAACAATACAGATTTTATAATTGAGGCAAAAATACTCTTTTCAACTTCAAAAGGTTCACTATAGACTCAAGATAGGGTACCTGAGAACATGAAGCTCCAACAGTTAATATCTTCTACAGAAAAAGCTCATAGAGCTCAATAAAAAAAAAGTGCCAAGACTAATTAAATATTTAAACTCACTGGCCAGTCGCAGTGGCTCACACCTGTAATCCCAGCACTTTGGGAGGCCAAGGCAGGAGGATCATGAGGTCAGGAGTTCAAGACCAGCCTGGCCAACACAGTGAAACCCCGTCTCTACTAAAAATACAAAAATTAGCCGGGTGTGGTGGCACGCGCCTGTAGTCCCAGCTACTCAGAAGGCTGAGGCAGGAGAATCGCTTGAACCCGGGAGATGGAGGTTGCAGTGAGCTGAGATTGCGCCACTGCACTCCAACCTGGGAGACACTGCGAGACTCCATCTCGAAAAATAAAAAAAAAATAAATAAATAAACTCACTAGTAATCAAAAAAATACCCATTTTTGCCAACAAGATTATCAAAGGTTTTTCCCCCACTGTAATAATATTTGATGCTATTGAGAATGCAGAGAGACAGATGCTATCAGTATATTGGTGGAATGTGAAAAGACACAGTCTTTTTTTTCTCTTGGCAGGGTCTTGCTCTGTTGCCCAGGCTGGAGTGCAGTGGCGTGATCTCAGCTCACTGCAGCCTCCACATCCTGGGCTCAAGCGACCCTCCCACCTCAGCCTCCCAAGTAGCTGGGACCACAGGTACACACCACCATGCCCAGCTATTTTTCTGTAGAGAGGGTTTTTGCCATGTTGCCTAGGCTGGTCTCAAACTCCTGGGCTCAAGTGATCCACCAGCCTTGGCCTCCCGAAATGCTGGGATTATAGGCGTGAGGCACCGTGCCTAGCAGGAGACACAATCTTTAAATAAAGTAATTTTATTTTATGTAATCAAATTCATATTTTTCAGATTCTTATTTATTAAACACATTTTATTTACTGTACTTACTGTGTGCCAGGTACTGTTCTAAATACTTTAAAAATATTAATTTATTCATTCCTCATAATAACCCTGTGAGAGAGGTACTATAATTATCCTTACGTGAAGCATGAGGACACTGAGGCACAGCAAGGTTAAGTAGCTTGCCTAAGGTTACACAGCTAATAAGTGCCGGCACCAGGATTTGAACCCAGTTGGGCTAGTTCATACCCTTAACCTATATACCACAATCCCCTCATGAAGTGTCACTAGGAAGGCACATTCCAGGCACATTAATGCCCCTCTTCTATGTCAAGTATTGGTAAAGTACAATACTGTAGGCCAAATCCAGCCCACAGCCTGTTTTTGTAAGTCAAGTTTTACTGGAGCACAGCCACACTCATATTGCATATACTGTCTATGGCTGTTTTCATGCTACAACAATAGAACTGACTACTTGCAACAGAGACTGTATGGCTGAAAATATTCACTATCTGGTCCTTTACAGAAGTTTGCTGACCCTTGTCCTATGTAGTTGCCATATATTGTCCAGATGCCTCATAAAGAGCTTCAACAACTGACCCAGAAAGACCCTCTGAAAGCCCTTAGAATACCACACAGAGAGAGTTCTGGAATGACCTAACAAGAACAATTTAATGAGAACAAAGAGTTCCCATCTCTGCAGCTGCCGTGGCCACTCTGATGGAAGACTGAATCATTACTTTGTAGATTAATTATTATGCTGCTGAAGATAATCATTAGCTTTTCCCTGTACTTCTGTTTCCATATCTTTTTGTCTTGCACAGATGTTCTTTTCAATACCATTACTACTTTCTTCCACTAACAAAGCATAACTGCGTAAGAAAGTACAATCATAACATCCAATTATTAATATGATTTTAGAAATCTAGATGACTTAAAACTACGGAACCAAACAAACAAAAAAATGGGTGTTAAAGCATGAGACTCCCTAACAACACTTTACCCATGGACGGGGAGGAGCAGGACACACAAGCCTGCTCTCTTTGGCTGCTGGAGTCCACCTCAACAGATGGCTTCTTCAGGTGATTCATGAACAACATGATTTTTCATGGGTTAGTACAGTACTGTGAGTTCAAACTCGAGAATATTTTAGAAAGCAAAAGTTTGCTATGAGAACTATAATGATACAAAGGATTACAGTTAAAAAAAAAAGTAGATGACTTATATGTAAATCTTTGTAATGGTGTAGCATTTTGTGACACAACTACCCCTTAAGAAAAACTGCAAAGTCATGCATAAGTATAGTCCCCGAGTTTTGGGGGAACTAAAGAGGAACTAAAGCAAATGGAGAAACTGAAGGTAATCAAAATAATTACCTTCAGGTAGGTTATCATTTCAGCAACTGGGATTACTTTATATACAATAACTGGGCAGCTTAAGAAAGGGGAAAAAAAAGATGGAAGTCAAGCAGGCTTCCCACTAAACCATGCTGCTTCTTGAAAAACAAAACAACAAACAATAAAAACATAATGCAACTTCCCGGTGAGAAACAGGTTCCTTAATGCTATTTTGGCAGGTTGCTCTCTCACTGTCTTATCATTTATTTCACCATCTGTAGTATTTCTTGCAAAAGTAAAGCCCTCATTTTCTGTTAGGGATGTATGTGTTTACCAAGCTGTACCTAAAATCATTTATGAAAATGCAGCCATTCATCAGGAGACAAAAGCCAGGACAGAGAGCAGTCCTGTGTCTTCTACTCAGCTGGTGTCCTGAGCTCCATTCAGGTCTCAGACTATCCACATAATGGCCTTAGGCATGGCTTAGGAGTCCAGTTTCCCTGTCTACAAACTAGAACAGGAGGCACGGATTGCTCTTTACAGCACGTGGACAAGCTTGCAGTATACAATGCTCCTTCTTTCACATCATTCTATGAGAAGAATTCTACCAGGAATAAGTCAGGGTCCAAGAAGAAAAGAACTACCTCCTTCCCAAGCTACCCATACTCTTACCTTGCAAGAAACAGGATGCTTTCCTAGGGCTTTGCTAAAGTCTACCAAAGATTCAAATGTCTTCTGGCTGGTCATTGGTGTTTTAATGACCTGGAAATGCAAAGCAGAGAATTATGACCAGAGTGTCAGCAAGCAACTTCAGTAGAATGGTTCAAGGAATGATTGATCAAAAGGCTCCATATAGGCAACAAAAATAGTTTGAGTTTCAGCATAGAAGTAGGAATCTCAAGCCAGAAACAATGTATTTCCCAAAATGACTATTTTAAGACAACAGAGGCCAAATGTGGTGGCTCATGCCTGTAATCCCAGCACTTTGGGAGGCTGAAGCGGGCAGATCATGAAGTCAAAAGATCGAGACCATCCTGGCTAACATGGTGAAACCCTGTCTCTACTAAAAATAGAAAAATTAGTTGGGCGTGGTGGCATGTGCCTGTAGTCCCAGCTACTTGGGAGGCCGAGGCAGAAGAATTGCTTGAACCTGGGAGGTGGAGGTTGCAGTGAGCCGAGATCATGCCACTGCACTCCAGCCTGGGTGACAGAGCAAGACACCGTCTCAAAAAAAAAAAAAAGACAACAGTGTACTGTAGAATGTACAAAATCACGGCTTAAAATACAAGTGTATGTGTGTACATGTGTGTATAGGACAGTTTTACAGGCTTTGTTGTTGAGACAAGCCTGGGTTCAGTTGCACCACTTACTGGCTGTGTGACCCTGAGTATGTTTCTTGAAACTGAAATGACACTGAAATCACTCTGTTCACCTCAGGAAGTTGAGGTGAGAATGAAATTACATTGGGAGTAAAGCACAAAGCCTAAGCACAAATGCTCAATAAATGCTGACTTCCATTATTTAATTATTAGAAGTCTGGAAGTATATGATGGTTGCCCTTAAAGTCCTCTACATGGGACCTGATCTTCTATTATAGAGGAGGAGGAGCCCCAGGAAAGTAGAGTAATTTGCCCAAGTGACAGTTCTCCTGGATTCCTGAGTATTCCTCCCATGACTCCACCCTCTGCCACACAGATGCTCTAGAGGCCAGTGGCCCCTTGGCTTCAGAACAGACTCATCCTGCTGGGGAAGGCTTTCATTTACAGCAAGCGGGGCCTGCCACCTGCTCCAGCAGCCCTCCTGACCTCTGTGAGGTACAGGCAAGGGCACAAGGGCTGCCCTACTGGCATCTGTAGGGGACGGCACCAAGCACGATGCCCGGCACAGTCAGCCCTCAGTAAGCATTTAGAGAACTCATGTGTAATGGTAAATGGAAAGAACCAGATGAAGTATATATATATATTTTTAAACAGGAGAGATGCGTGTTTATTCACTCATTCAACTATACACACACACACACACACACACACACACACACATAAATATACACACACATATATATATATGTAAAATGTAAAGGCCAGTAAAGAACTTCAATCGGAGTCAAAGGGTTTACTTTAGACCCTTCATGGGATCTTAGGCAACTGCCTCACCTCTCTTCTCTGAAATGGGGATCATGGGCATGTCTTCCCTGTGCAAGAGGGCCGTCTGACTCGGTGAACTAATGAGCTAGTGTCTGTGCAGGGATGAAAGGTGCTATATAAACAAAGAAGAGTTCTCACTCCTGTTTTCGTGTGATCACAGCCTGGGCCATGGTGTCATGTCGTGACATCAAGAGAAGTGAATGGATGGAAACAGGAAAAGACACAGTGAAGATGGAGAAGAGGAGCAGGACGAGAAAGACCAGAAGCCACCCTGCGGGTACCACAAATCAAACAGAATCCCAGAGCTGTTTGAAAGGAGGTCTAAAAGTCTCCATCAAAACCACAGACTGAGCTGGGACAAACACTGCTGACTATGGAGTTTTCAAATTAAGTTTTTGGTTTAAAGGAGTTAATAATAGTGAAGGTTTGTTTCTTTTTAAACAGGAGAGATGGATGTTTATTCACTCATTCATTCATTCAACGAACAGTAATTTGTACAGATACGCTGCTCCTAGTTCCAACAGAGTCTGAAAAAAAATACATATATATATATACATTTAAATGAGCCCAGTCCTAAGTAAAGGAGCCACTTAGCTTATTATACAAGTCATTTTGGTGTACACCACCAGCAACACAAGGAAGAGCTAAAGTTAAACAATAAAAACTGAATAGAGAAGAACACTTTTACAAAATACTTTCTAAAAAATAGTAGCATTTGCTAAACATCAGCTGCTAACAACCAACACACTACATTTCCAAAGACAAAAGCATACATTACCAGATAAATGCAGTTGAAAACATTATTAAAGTAAATCTACAGAATGTGCCTATCTCCAAAACACTTATATATACAATATAATAACTAAAGAAATCAACTAGTCCCTAAGTACTGAAATGTTGGAAATGCATGCCACTTCTTTGCTCTTAATCTGCATGAGATAAGAGCTGTTAAATGCTGTTTCTTCTGTTCCCCAAATCCCTCCCCTTCATTCTTCAATTTCTTCAAAAAATCAGCCTTAGGGGATAGGAGAAAATAGGAGGAAGCTGAGAAGCAATGTTAGTAAGACAGAAAAAGTCCCATTGCAAGATGGTCAAAGTTGTCACTTGAGAGAAAATGCTAAAAAAATGGTCATTATTATGACTTATTAAAAATGCTTATGCTGAGTAGTGGTGAGGGAATGAGGAGGATAAAGGAAGGAAAAGGTAGTTGGAAAAGGCAATAATGAAGAAAACAGACGATACACACTCCCAGAGAGGCCACAGCCAGTGTGTGTAGGTTTGCCTGGCCCCACATCACCCACATGGCAGCATCAGCGTCCCCCACACTTCGCACGGCAATAACTCCTCAACCTCAGAACAAATGCTACTTTAATAGTGGCTGCTCCTCAGACCCTGTAATTAGGACCCTGTAAAAGGCAAGTTGTCCCATTTCAGGTGCAAATTGCCTACTGTGACTCCAACTCCAACATATTGGAGTCTCCAAGCATTCCAAACAGGATGCTGGGGAAGCCCTCCCTGCCTCCCCCCTCCACCTTCCAGGTTTATGGTCAGGAGGCTCAAGGCTATCAGAAGCTGGTTTTATTTTTTTACTTTTAGGGTTTTTTTATTCAATATAGGATCTTGCTCTGTCATCCAGGCTGGAGTGCAGTGGTGCAATCACAGCTCACTGCAGCCTCAACCTCCCGGGCTCAATCAATCCTCCCACTTCAGCCTTCCAAGTACTGGAGACTACATGCGTGCACCAAAACCCCTGGCTGATTTTTTATTTTTTGTAGAAATGGGGTCTTGCCATGTTGCCTAGGCTGTTCTTGAACCCCTGGGTCTCAAGCAATCCACTAACTTCCACCTCCAAAAGTTCTAGGATTACAGGCATGAGCCGCCGCACCCAATGGGAGCTGGTTTTAATAGCTCTGATCACAATGCACAGGAGATGTACCTCATCTGGGGACAACGCTAAGGCACCATTACATGGGGTCAGAATTAACCCCAGGAACTGTGGACAAGCTAGTATAGTGTATCTAATGAGAACTGCATTTACAGCATGGGCAAGCTGACCTCGACTAGATAATATGAACACATGTAGCTGCCCTCTGTGTGGTCCCATCCAGCCCACGGTTTCTAGTGCTGCCTTCCCATTCTGATGCCTCTCAGCACTGCCCATCAGCTCTGGCACAAATAAGTAAATGACATTCCACAAAGTTAACAGCCTTTCTGGATATCACTAAGCAAGACACAGGGCTGTGAAGAAACAAAGCATAGAAGCCCTCCTAGATATGAGGCTCAGGGACAACCTTCTACCCTCAGGTTAAAACCCATCCTAGGCAACTGGTGGCAGGGCTGGTGTAACACAGAAAAGCAGGACTGAGAGAGCTGGCAGAGCGGGCAGACACACACAAGCTGACACCCACTGACCTCCACAAGTTTCATGACCGGCACTGGGTTGAAGAAATGGAGGCCAGCGAATCGGTCTTGTCTGGTGGTGGCATTGGCTATGCTTGTAATCTGCAAGGAGGAAGTGTTGCTGGCAAAGATTGTATGTCTGTGAAGAGAAAATATAGTGGGAGTATCAGAGTGAATCTCTTCTTTCAAAACAGCATGACTCTTGGATGCAATGCACAAGGTGACTGCTTACTGCCACATCTGTTGTCCTGACCCATTGGGGGAATCAGGGAGAAGACACATCTTCATATAAGAGGCTGAAATCAAGTGACTTCAGCTTTTTAAAAATTTTTAAATTTGAAATAAAATTGGAATTTCCTGTTCCGAAGAGGTATTTAACCTTCACCAATCCTTCCTTGATTTTCCAGAACAAAATTTCCCCTACCTACTTGTATTAGTTAACTTCCAAGGTATGTGAGATAACAAGAGGTGGCTAATTGATCAAGCTACTTAACCAATCCCAGTCACAAACGAAACTCAGTGATCAAAAAATAATGAAAGAAAGACACCTAAAAGCAACAAAATTCTAAATGAACACATAAATCCTCAATCAGAAACATATGATAAACATGAATTAAGATATTTTCCCTGAAGTGAAAAGCTTTATTTTTCAATTGAATGGGAATTAAAATGAAAACAAGAACACCAACATGGTTCAAAAAAATTTTAAGGTTACATGGGTAGATATGGGGAAAAGAGGATATAGGCATATGCATATATAAGACATTAACTTATTTATTTAAAAAAATCCATACTGACTTAAACCAAATTTAGTTCTTTAAGGCCACAGTAAAGTGGGGTGCCAAAAGCATGAGAGGAAAAGCTTTAAACAGGTCGACTTCCAGGCTTTCCTGCAGCGCCACCTTGCGGATAAAAACATACAAACAGGCCTGGTGCTGATTCCAACCAAGATGGCCTGTAACAGGGCAGGAAAGGAAAGGATCCCTTACTGACCAGGCTTGGGGGTTTCTGCTTACCTAAAAGGCAATACTATAATCTGCTCAAATCGGGGCGGGTGGGAGGAGAGGAGGAAGAGAAGGGAGAAGAAACCAGTTATTTGGAAAGGAGGGAAAAGAGGTAAAAGGCGAGACCAGTGTGGGTAGGCAGCGGAGAGCCTTCTCTTTCCAGGTATGAGCACATCCGCCTTCTCCAACAGCTTCCAAGGTAGGCCATTTAAACGCCAGGGTTTCCTTTTTAAAAAAAAAATGACATTTTTTTAAGGTCTTAAAATTTCAGTTTTCAAAGTTTCTTGCTTTTGGTCATTGGGGAAAATAATATAAACTATTCCCCATTACAGAAGGTAATGAAAAAAAGATCCTCTTCCAATAACAATGTGTGTGGCCAACACAAGCACTGTTCAACCACACAACCTGCACCACAAGCACCTGGAACCACAAAAACAGAGCAGGGACAGCCTGGGCCCAAGGCTGTGCCAGCTGTGGCTCCACACTCCCCTTAAGAAAAGAAAGTGTTATTTTAAAGATTAGTATTACAATCGTAATACCCCTTTTCGTAGAATGTTTGAAGGGCCATTCACCTGCAAAAAGGGGAAACTTGGGCACATTTGGTAAAATAAAGTGACATCAGAGCCCAGTTCCAGGTATCACCAGTCCAGGGCACTCTGGCACATTTTATCAGAAGGAGGAAATGATCTCTCCCCAGCAGACCTCTGCTTCTGCCTCTCCCAACAGGGTCAGGCTGACTCTGTTCCTAAAAGTCTCACACTGTCTTCAGAGAATACTAAACACATAGGACAGTCTTTTCATCCACAAACAAAATGTACTCTGGGCTGGGCACGGTGGCTCACACTTGTAATACCAGCACTTTAGGAGGCCGAGGCAGGTGGATCACTTGAAGTCAGGAGTTCGAGACGAGCCTGGCCAACATGCCCCGTCTCTACTAAAAATACAAAAATTAGCTGGGCATGGTAGCGCATGCCTGTAATCCCAGCTACTAGGGAGGCTGAGGCAGGAGAACTGCTTGAACCTGGGGGGCAGAGGTTTCAGTGAGCTTAAGATCATGCCACTGCACCCCAGCCTGGGCGACAGAGCGAGACTCCATCTCAAAAAAAAAAAAGTACTCTTACATGTTCCTGGAAACACTTGTCTTGAACCATCTTTTGTTTTTTTCATTCTGACACTCAGGTACCAAAAAAACTACTTTTCTCTTAAATGTTCTAAAAGAAAATCGACAACACAAGCACAGTGATTATTAGCAATGGCCCCAGACCCTAGTATAAAGAAGACAAGAGGGGTGGTGGGGATGGCAAAGGATTCAAGAGTCTGTACTTTGTCTAAAGGGGAAAGTCAGGACTTCAATCTGGCTGCCTGTGCGTCTGGTCATACTTTTCATTTGTGTGTCTTAGGCTGCTGCTAGAGAAGTCATGTTCTCTCCAGGATGCAACTATTTCATCAGGGCTTCCAACCCGAAATGTATCACTTGACTATATTTTCTTCTCCCATTATAGGATCGAACTGTAAAATTTGTCAGTAAAGTACCTCTCAATACGGCTGCTTAAAAATTGTAGCAAGCATTCAATAATGGTGGTGATCTAAAACAAAAACAAACAGTGCCAAGAAAGGTGGAGAAGGTCAGCAGCAAAGTCACATCTTTGGTATGACTATGGGTCATGCCTTCTTTTCACACCTCATATCTGTTTTGCATCAATTCAGGTTAAAGAGCCTAGTGTAGTGCCTGATACACAGCAGGCACTCAGGAAATGTGAGCTAAATTAAATGAGTTTCCTAAACAACTCTGTACAATAGGTACCAGTGCTGCTGCTCCTATTTTACACATGGGGGAAGCTAGTCTTAGAGAGTTAGAGCCAGAAAGGTCTAGGAAATTATTTACCCCAAACACCTCAACTTGCATTACAGATGATGAAACTGAGGACCTTTCCAAGGCTGGAGGTGGTGAGGGGGTCAGCACCAGGCCTCCTGACTTTCTCCAATGATCCTTCTTCTGTACCAGACATGGACAATGGAAGGCAGTCAGGCCTTTCACTGTCACCAAGAGCGACCAATCTTTTCAATAAAGATCAAACTGCTTGACAAAACTCCCTTTTTTGGGGTGGCTGTTTATTATCCCAGAGGGCTCCCTGCTGGCCTGGGAGCCAGTCCCGGTACCACAAGTGTCTTCTGTTTTTGTCAGATGTCTCTGCAGCCTCTAGATGCCAGTGTGAAATGCACGAGGACACTGATTGGCAGTGATGGACAGATGACAGAAAGGCAAGTCTCTTCTCTTTGTCAGGGGCAGGGCCTCTCTGGCCACAAGGCCACCCATCTCTGAAGGTTAACATTCCGACAAGCTGGTATGCAAGTGTCTCTCTTTAGCCACTGCCCACCGGAAGTGCCCTGAGAATTGCTTTTGTCATATAATCTTATTCTGCCATTCAATTCCAACCAAGAAGCATGAAAATATAGTCAAACAAGTCACTAGAAGAGCACTGATCAGTGGGTCAGGTGTCACACACTCGAAGGCTCTGGATCCCAAGGTACATTCTGCCAGGAAGAATTCCACCAGGAAGCCAGCCAGCTAAGAAGTCAATGCTCCTTTAACACTCCCAAGAGTACTTCGATTGAACCCAGATGAAGCTCAAAACAGGAAAGTCCTCTCTGTCTATAGGCATTCCCTTCAATTACACCATTCTGTTTGCTCCATCCAAAAAAGGAGGAAACACAGAACTGCTCTGAGGGTCCTTGGCAGACAGTTAAGGACACGTAGGGTACTCCTATGCCCGAGAGTGGAGCACAGAAGTACCCTACATGTCCTTAACTGTCTGCTGTCAGATGTCTCTGCAGCCTCTAGATGCCAGTGTGAAATGAACCAAGGAACGTCAGAGCAGCTTCTGGCATAGGAGTATCCATGACCTACACACTTCAAGAAACATAGGCCTGTCCCTGGATGGACCCCTCCATGTTACCATGGGTAATTCTACACGCATCTGGGAAAAGGATCAGATCACAGCAGCCCAAGCTTCAGAAGCAAACTGGGAGTGGGAGGATGGAGAAAAACGGAAACCATATTGGCTTTTCTTGAAATAGCTGTGGGGTAGGAGAGAGGGAGGTGGATAAACTTGGTCAGAGGATCCCTTCCTGGGAGAAGGCAATAAACAAGGAGGAAAGTTCAAGGCCCAGGGAGGGACCCCTCAGAATCTGTCAAGAATGTCCAGGGGTCATGAACAGATATTTTTCAAAAAAAGACACACTAGTGGTCAATAAACATATGAGAAAATGCTCAGCATCACTAATCAACAGAGAAATGGAAATTAAAACCACAATGAGTTTAGCACCTGATACCAGTCAGAATGCCTTTTATTAAAAAGTCAAAACCAACAGATGCTGGTGAGAATCTGGAGAAAGGGAACCCCTGCATGCTGGTGGTGGCAATGTAAATTAGTACAACCTTTAAGGAAAACAGTATGGAGATTTCTCAAAAAACTAAAAACAGAACTACCATGCGATCCAGCAGCCCCACTATTGGGTATATATTCAAAGGAAAAAAACTCATTCTATCAAAAAGATACCTGCACTCATATGTTTATTGCAGCACTATTCACAATAGCAAAGACACGAAATCAACCTAAGTGTCCATCAATGGCTGATTAAAGAAAATGTGGCATATATACACCATGGAATACTACTCAGCTATAAAAAAGAATAAAATCATGTCTTTTGAAGCAACATGAACAGGAGTGAAGGCCATTATCTTAAGTGAAACAACTCAGTCAAATACCATATGTTCTCACATATAAGTGATAGCTAAATAACAGGTACCCATGGATGTACAGAGGGAAATAACAGACACTGGAGACTTCAAAAGGTGGGAGGGTGGCGAGGGTTGAAAAATTACCTATTGGGTACAGTGTTCACTATGTGGGTGATGGGTATACTAAAAGCCCAGACTTCACCACTACACAAT
This sequence comes from Pan troglodytes, assembly GCF_028858775.2. Lineage (NCBI taxonomy): Eukaryota > Metazoa > Chordata > Mammalia > Primates > Hominidae > Pan > Pan troglodytes. Next base: position 109,475,385 of record NC_072401.2, on the reverse strand, counting down.
ATAGGCATGGAACAAAACTGCACTTGTACTCACAAATCTATAAAAACAAAAAATAAAAATGAAAAACAAAAATAAGGTTAAAAAAAAAAAAAGAAGATTGTCCAGAGGTTACATACTCAGCAGCAAACTTGTCCAGCCTTTTGAAGAGCTCGTTTTTCACCTTCAGATTCTCCACGATGGCTTCCACCACCAAGTCTGTGCTGTGGACAACGGAGGCTGCATCCGTGCTGGTCACTATGGTGCTCAGGGTCTTCTCCACAAATTCATCGCCGGCCTAATGCAGTGGGAGGAAGAAGAGAACATTCACCGGGCTCACTGGAAATTATCTTTCAAGTTCTTAGCTCTGCTCCAGTTAGCAAACTGGGTGTTCAGAGCACCTGTATTGGCCTACCCTATCTGTTCTCAAAGTGTCCACGAAGCCTGTAATTTATCCTTCCATAGCTCCGCGCCATCCATTAGTCTTGAGGTGGTGCTGACTATTCCTCTCTAATAAAAGCAGAGACTAGCTCCTATTAGAGCAAGGGCAAGAGCCAGGGTAAGAAAGCCGACTTAGCATTTATCAAATAATTATTGTCTGTCATATGCCTGAAACTGTTGTTTCCGAAACAAGCTAGACACAGCCTCTGCTGCCAAAGAGCCTGTAGTTTTCATCGTTTCCTCATTTTTCTCCTGTGACTCCAGGTTTCCACAGACCTCAATAAGGACAGAATTGGAGATGGTGCCTCCATAAGCCGCCATTTTATTTCATAGTGTAATTTGTCCACAGGGCATCAAAATAGTCATAATCAGCAAAGGCATCCAAAATCATCATGGAATAAGCAGCTAGATCTCAGCTGTTATACAGAAATATTCTACTAGCCACATTAAAAAAAGGGAAAAGACATTCGCAGGTGAAATTAATGTTATTTAACCCAATATATCTAAGATGCCATCACTTTAACAGGTACTCAATATTTAAAAATATTGAGATGTTTTATATATTTTTCCCCTATGATAGCTTTAAAATCTAGTGTCTATTTTACACTCAGAGCACATTTCTATCTAGACTAGCCACATTTCAAGCACTCAGTAGCCACTTGTGAGTAGCTATTATATTGGTGGTCAGTATAGAGCTAGATAAGCACAGTATGTCAACTAGGCAAAGAGAAACTGACACCTCCCTCCTCAGTGGTGTCCCTGGCAGAGGAGAGAAACCTCAGGAGTATAGACTTCTGAGGAGTAGCTAGCCAGAGCTGAGCAACTTGAGCATAGGGGCCATCCTTTTATCTTTAGGGTGTGGCTCAGAAACTCAGCCCAAGGAGACAATTAGCTGAAAGTCTGTAAACAAGCGGAAAATGCAGGCTATCTGGGTCAAACTCACTCTGTCCTAGACTCCAACCCTCAGCCCAGGGCTCTTATAATCTCATCTGTCTGGACCCTCCTCATAACATCCCCTGCATGGGGTCCCACTACAATTAAGAATATAAGGGACAGATGGTCCGGGCGCAGTGGCTCACACCTGTAATCCCAGCACTTCGGGAGGCCGAGGCAGGTGGATCACGAGGTTAGGAGATCGAGACCATCCGGGATAACATGGTGAAACCCCGTCTCCACTAAAAATACAAAAATTTGCTGGGCGTGGTAGCGGGCGCCTGCAGTCCCAGCTACTCAAAAGGCTGAGGCAGGAGAATGGCGTGAACCCGGGAGGTGGAGCTTGCGGTGAGCCGACATCGCGCAACTGCACTCCAGCCTTGGCTACAGAGCAAGACTCCTCCGTCTCAACAAAAAAGAATATAAGGGACAGGTGAAGAATATCTTAATGTAAAAAGTAAAGTAGAAGTTCCTCTTCAAAGAGACTCTCCTCCCCATCTAATTAAGAATAAATAGTAACTTTCCTTAGAAGCAAAATTTATTCTAAGACCTGTTAACATTCTTAAATATCTGCTAGCTGTAATAAAGAAATCAATGTACTTTATGTTCTTAGCTCCCACAATTTAGCCTAAATATTTGCCCTGGCATGCTTATACTGGTCCAAGTGGGCATTAGGTCATAGCCTGTTCCTCTTCCTTATTTAGAGGTGTTTTTACCTTTCTCAGCATTCCACAAGTTACTTCCTCCTTCCTTTGTTCTCATCTGCCTTTGCCTCTTTTAAAAAGTTCTAAGTTGCTAGCCAATCAAGACAAATACATTTGAATGTGAAGTCCCGTCCCAGCCAATAGAAACTGGACACAGCAGTAAGATGGACGTGTCAGGTTATAAATGACCCTGTCTCCTTTGTTCGGTGTACTCTTGTGGCAAAACTGCTGGCGAGTGTACCCTTTCTGCAGAAAGTAAAAATGGTCTTGCTGAGGAAATTAAATTTATTTCAAGTGCTATTTCTTTACAGCACCAAAGAACAAGCATTTCTAACATTAATCTGCCTGTGATATTTATTATTTGAATTTCATCCTAGAGAAGGTAAAATTATCTCCACCATCATCTAAAGGCCACCTAGACATTGGGAAAAAAATGCATATCAAAACCACAATGATAGCAGGACTCGGTGGCTTATGCTTGTAATCCCAGCACTTTGAGTGGCCAAGGTGGGAGGATCACTTGAGGCCAGGAGTTTGAGAGCAGCCTGGGCAACACAGTACAACTCTGTCTCTAAAAAAAAAAATTTTTTTTTAATTAGCTGGGTGTGGTGGCTCACATCTATAGTCCTAGCTACTCGGGAGGCTGAGGTGAGAGAATGGCTTGAGCCTAGGAGTTCAAGGCTATAGTGAACTATGATCATGCCACTGCTCTCCAGCCTGGGTAGCAGAGCAAGACCTCATTTCCAAAACAAAAAACCAAAAAACAAAAACACCACAATGAGATACTACTTCACACCTAAGATGGCTACAATAAGAAACAAAACAAAACAAACATGGAAAATAGCAAGTGTTGGCCAGGATGTGGGGAAATTGGAACCTTCGTACATTGCTGGTGGGAATGTAAAATAGTGCAGTCACTACAGAAAACAATTTGGTGGTTCCTCAGAAAGCTAAATATAGGATTACCATACAACCCAGCAATTCTACTTGTAGGTATATAACCCAAAGAATTGAAAACAGAGACTCCAAACCAATAGCATAGCAATGTTCACTGCAGCATTATTCAAAATAGCCAAAAGGTGAAAACAACCCAATTCCATTAACAGATGAATGAGTGATATGGTTTGGCTCTGTGTCCTCACCCAGATCTCACCCTGAATTGTAATAATCCCCACGTGTTGTGGGAGGGGCCCAGTGGGGGGTAATTTATAAAGGACAGTTCCCCTGCACATGCTCTCCCTCTTGCCTGCTGCCATGTAAGACATGACTTTGTTCTTCCTTCACCTTCTACCATGATTGTAAGGCCTTCCCAGCCATGTGGAGCTATGAGTCAATTAAACCTCTTTCCTTTATAAATTACCCAGTCTCAGGCATGTCTTTATTAGCAATGTCATGAGAACAGACTAATACAATGGGTTAAAAAAAAGTGGTATAAATCCAATGGAATATTAAATTGGAATATGATAATAATCCAGTGGAATATTAAGCCATAAAAAGGAATGGAGTTGGCCGGGAGTGGTGGCTCACGCCTGTAATCCCAGCACTTTGGGAGACCGAGGTGGGTGGATAACAAGGTCAAGAGATTGAAACCATCCTGGCCAACATGGTGAAACCCCGTCTCTACTAAAACTACAAAAATTAGCTGGACGTGGTGGCGTGTGCCTGTAATCCCAGCTACTTGGGAGGCTGAAGGAGAACTGCTTGAACCAAGGAGGTGGAGGTTGTGGTGAGCTGAGATTGTGCCACTGCACTCCAGCCTGGTGACAGAGTGAGACTCTGTCTCAGAAAAAAAAAAAAAAAAGAATGAAGTTGTGACACGTTACAACATAGATGAACCTTGAAAACTTTATGCTAAGTGAAATAAGCCAGACACAGGACAAATATTTTATGATTCCACTTACATGAAGTATGAATGTGCGAGTGTAATTAATGCTACTGAATTGTATAGTTTAAAATGGCAAATTTTATGTTATATATTCTACCATAATAAAAAAAATTTTAAAAGCATCTAGATATACCACCTTGGATACTTGAAGTGAGAAACAACAAATGCCTTGTGTGTACTTTTCTCTGGCTGCATACAGCGAGAAATTCTATCCAAGCCCCAAGGAAATCAATCTTAAGCAACTTTAACAAGATGACAAAAGGTAAATTAAAATTTGTTTGGGTGATTTGTGCTGTATTTCTAATTAAATGCAAACTCCTAAGTGAAAGTGCGCTGAAAAAACAGCATGGCCCTTAGTCACCAACTCCTTCTCATCCCACCATGCTGTTTTTTTTCCCAGCCTCCACAGAGTTCCTCAAATTCTTCTATCTCTTCTGCTCCTGGCAAGTAGAATGATTCACTCTTAGTTTCTATAAATACCATATTTATTATATCATTCTCTTCTTAACTTGTAGTATAAAAATTATCTTCCTGTTTCTTCTTCTTCCATCCTTTTAGCAAAACAAGTGTTCTTCAATTCCAAATTCTCATGTTCTTCTAGAATGAGTTCACCACCTGTACAAGCTTTCTTCTCAACCTCAAATCCCACCCAACAAAATGGTTATTTACTTCTCCTGTTTTGTAATCAGTACCCCCTGAATGTTTAGTAATTATGTTATTATATTGGTTTAAAGTTATGGAAAAATGAGTTTTACACTAACAAACTGAAAAAAAAAAAAAAAAAGAAAGAAAGCCAGAAATCCCCCATTGCCCTGCAAATGTAAAGCAGTCAGAGGACTTGTCTTGAAGACATCGATAATAAGAAATTACCTTAGGGTTTTCTGCAAACTTCTTCTTTGCCACTTTCCTAAGGCTTTCCTCAATTCCCTTTTTGGATTTTGCCAGGATGTCCTCTGTCTGGTCTACCAACACTACTGTGTGACCAGTTGCTGCAGCAACCTAGAGCAACAAAAGAACAATTTCCTGTTAAAAGAAAGAAAACATAACACGCATGCGCACACACCCCACCCCAAAAAACAGTGGCATTTCATATTCCACATGAATTCTACTACCATTCCATTCAAAATACCGAGTGAACATATGATAAGTCAACATTAACTAAACACACACTTCTTGCCAGGCACTGTTCTAAACCCTTTATATTGAATACAACAAATTCTTGAAACAACTGTAGAAGGTTAAGAAGTGTCCCTATGGTCACTCAATGGGTAGACAGCAGAGCCGGAATCTGAATCAAAGCCCCGAAGGCCAAGCTCTAAATACTTCTCTGTACTGATTTTAACACTGCACTGTTCCATTCAGGGGCCACTAGCTACATGTGGCTATTTAAATTAATTGGAATTAAGTAAAATTAAATATTCAGTTCCTCAGTGGCACTAGCCATATTTCAAAGTGCTCAGCAGGCTGTTCCCAGAGCACCCACTCCCCAGCCACCATCCTTTTCTCCTTGGAGCTGGAGCCCCTTGTGCAGCTTGGCCTCTTGGCCCTTCTCTTCTACAGCCCTTAAATCAGTAATAGGTAAGAATTTAAACTCTAATAATGGTGGCAAAAAGACTCCTGTCCCCAAGGGCTATTTGGTGACAAGACTCCCAAGAAAATGAAGTCTTTGGGATCAGCTAATTTAGGATGGGCAATTCCCTGCCTTCACCATGCCACCTTGGCTGAGGGAGGAATCCTAGGGTAAGGGGAATGTTTAGTGAAGCTTCCCAAGCTCACACATAGCCAGCTTAGCTTAGTCACAGTGAGTGACAAATCAATCCCTATTTCATCACTGTCTGGCAATAGCTTCAGCAAGGATCATGGAATAGGTATTGTGGCTAAAAGCAGATCATTGGGTCACCTCTATCACCTTATAGGCACGTGTAAGTGAATTAGTTCAGGCCAGAAGCAAGAGGACAGGCATGACCTAATATAATCATAAATGATGCAAGAGGACAGCAGAACTGAGATATCCCTCAGGATCTGAGAAGCCCCCTGCAAAACCATTGCTTTGGAACCTCGATGACACCAACAGTGTGCAGGAGAGGGGCAAGTTATCTGGAATGAACTTGCCCAGAGAAGAACAAGGAGATGACAGAAATAGTCCCAAACCATGGTCGTGATATAAGATTTTTGAAGCAAGGCAACCAAAACTCAAAAGCAGAAAACCAATGAGTAAAAGAAACAGAAACAAAAGAGCAAAACCTAAAGGCAAAGACGTTCAAATCCCAAGGCAAGATTTCCAAAGAACAGTTTTCAAAATGGTAAGACAGGTTTTAAGTGCAAGGTTATTTCAACTGCACTCATGGCTCCCTGAGAAAGCAGCACACTGCAGGCTGCATCAGCACCGTCTGGGAACCAAGGCATGAAAACGCTCCCAGGACCAAAAAGTCTGACAACCAGGACTGGGCAACTGGGGCAACGTGGGATGAATTATCTTGATACAAGGACAGAGGCAAGCAGGAAACCAGCCCATCAGCAGAAACATTCCACAGGCTGCGGGAAGGCAGCAAAGTAAAACAACGTCCCAAAAGCAAAACCCTCATCAATCCAAACCAAGGTTTTCCCCTAAGTGGCAACGGACCAAGGCCCATCTAGCCAATGATTCAAGTCAGTGAGGCAGGTCACAATTTATTGTGTTGCAATAAACTACCACTATAGCATAACTTCAAGTGATTTCAAATTATAGTAGCATTTTCATTTTACCCATGTGCAGAGATCAACCCAATCTAAAAGTGCAAGGTTCCTTGCCATCATTTCTTACAGTCATACCCTAGAGACACAAGGTTAGCAACTTCTAAGGGCAGCTTCAAGTCTTAATCATCTTTACAAACCCCAGTGCCCAACCCATGACCCACAGTGAGCAATCAATGCATGAAAAACATATAACCTGATGCCTGGTACACATTAGATGCTTAATAAGATATCCACAGGATTATAGGTCCAATGTTCTTTGATTAATCTATCCACATGGAGTTGGTGTTCATCTCCTACTGGTGCGTTAGTCTAAATGGGCCATAACAGAGATGGACTCAAGGTATTAGGCAGGCTATTCCTTTCTCTCATTTGGACCATTAAAAACTGCATAACTTTTATCCCCAGACTGGTTCGACAGGCTATGGTATTCTTAAGGATGGGTGAGCAGCCATAGGCCACCTGAAGGCCACATTGTTTATTTCTGAATTATTAGTGCACTTGTCTTATTTCTTCTATGAGATCTCCAAGGGCTGAGAGAGCCAACAGAAGTCAATCTCTACCTACCCTCAGAAAGAACTTAAGCCTTGCCGGGCACAGTGGCTCATGCCTGTAATCCCAGTACTTTGGGAGGCTGAGGCAGGCGGATCACAAGATCAGGAGATCAAGACCATCCTGGCTAACACGGTGAAACCCCATCTCTATTAAAAAATACAAAAAATTAGCCGGGCGTGGTGGCGGGCGCCTGTAGTCCCAGCTACTCGGGAGGCTGAGGCAGGAGAATGGTGTGAATGTGGGAGGCGGAGCTTGCAGTGAGCCGAGATCGCACCACTGCACTCCAGCCTGAGGGACAGAGCGAGACTCTGTCTCAAAAACAAACAAACAAACAAACAAAAACTTAAGCTTTTAAAAAGAAAAAAGCCAAATGCAGCAAAAATAAGAGGTGCCACATACTGAGCATCTACTATGTGCCGGGTTCATAATCTGCGTTTTCCAAGACTATTTCTGATTAATCCAACAACCCTAATCCATTTTATAGATGAGGAAAACTGAGGCTTAGAGAGGTTAAATAATGTGTCTAAGGCCCCAGGGCTAGTAAGTGAAACTAACACATACCACCCTCAACAAGAATCCTTCAGCTTCAATCAAATTAAAGTCACAGTAATAGCAAAAATTACCTGATAAACAAGTGCACCTATCCAGACAAATGACAGTTTCCATGTCAGCATTACAGACTCAAAAGCAACACAGAACACCCTAACCCTTTTTGTGGTTCTAGGACAAGGGTTCTCAAAGTGTGGGTCATGGACCAGCAGCAACAATCACCTGGGGACTTGTTAGAAATACAAATTCTCAGACTCCACTCCAGACCCAATGAATCAAACTCTGGGTAGGGCTCAGTGAGCTGTGGTTTAGCAAGCCTTCCAAGTGACTCTGATGCTCACCAAGGTTTCAGAACCACTGCTCTAAGATCTGTGCTCCGATCCGGCACAGATTAGAAACAACTGGGAATATTTAAAAAGCCCAAACCCCAGGCCCCACCTACAGATATTCTAATTCCTCTAGTCTGGGGTGGTGCCTAGTCATTGCTATTTTTAAAAACACCCCCAGACACTGAGCACTGCCCTAAAATAACCTGTCGGCTCTGATCCCTATCCCTGTCTACACCAGCCACTCCTAGGTTGCCATCTATCTCCTCAAACCACTGAGAAGCTCTAAACCAATTGAGTTGCAAAGTCTTCCTGTTGCTCTCTGAAAGTTCCAGACGCTATGCTGAAGACACTTTTGGGAAGACTCCTCCCCCACACACTCCCTAAGGAAAGGTCAAGCCCCACCAGGCCTCCTGCCTGGGACTCTTCACATCAGGGTCTTGCTCCATCAGTCCTACATAAAGCTTGCTTAATTCCTTTCTTGAAGGTCAGGCCCTGCACTTGCTTCCTTGACTATGTTTGTTCTAGCCCCTTTCTCTGCAATAGCACTTTTCTAGCCTTGACCTCTGGCCACACTTGCATCTACAATCCCCTGTACAGATCCTTGATGGTCACCTGCCTGCTCCTGGCTGACTAACCACCACCTTTGAGCTTTGATCCTCCTTTCTTCTCCACAGGCTACAATGCTGGGAGAAAATCTTGAATCTCCTAGAGAAGAAATTCCGTGAAAGACTCCACAACCAACTGAAACCAGAGCCCATTGAGGTTTGCCAGCCCTAATAACAGCTCCCATACAGAGTGTGTTCCAAATGCCAGACACCAGGCCTATCCTATCTCATTTAATTTTATTTAATCAGTTCTCCAAGGTCAAATGTCAATTTTAATGAAGCATCACTTTAGTTATGCAGTTTGTTCTTTCGAAACAAGATAATTATGATATTAAAATCTGGATTAAATGAGCATATGACTGTATTTGATATTTGGAAGAGGAAAATTCATTCACAGTTACCATTATGCCTATAACTAATTATTCTTCCAAAGAATGAATCCGGGCAACACACACATTTACAACATAAATACTGTACTGACCATTGTGAGGCCCCATTCTTTAGCATTCGAAGTCCTAACACCAACATTATCAAGTGCCTGTAATTGCTCCATTCTCCCACCATTTTTCTTTCTTCAACTTACGGCAAAATGTCTTTGGAGGAGACACTGTGGCTTCACTTGGCACAAATAATAATATGAACACAAATGCACATAAGGGGATGGATATCTCAGATCTCGTTAGTGATGAAACATTCAAATCATCCAGAATACACTTGTATTAATTCTAGGATCATCCAAAAAAAGGCAAATTTTAAGATTGTTTAATGTAAGTTTTAGATCCCCAAAGACCCTAGTTTGAAAAACAATGGCTTGATTTAATCTTTTTGGTAACCATAAGATCAAATATTAAGAAAGAAGGTATCTTGATTAGGAGTTTCCAATACAGAAAATAAAGAAAGAAAGAAAAAAAGAAGGTATATATGGTGAGTTACAGTATCAAATAAACATTTAAACTGAATACAGTATTATCACTTGGTTTAACATTCCTTTTAGTACCACATAACATCCTGAATACTAGTTTAGGGTCATCTTACCTCTTTAACAATAGCCTCCCAGCTGGGCTTCCAGCCTCCAAGCTCAGCTCTCCCAACCCTTAACATCTCCGCAGGGTCATGTTCCTTCCTCCAGCAGACACCCAGGTCTTGAAGTGTAGTAACTCCTAAGGCTGTCCTACACATGTTCTTCAGCTGCTTCTTTTGACCTTAAAAATCTCTTTTCCATCTAACTTCTCTCTTCATTCCTTTCTTGAAAGAATTATCCCTCATTGTTGCTGAGGCCAACCTCTTTCCTATGACAGATATGGAAGTTCATGGTTATGGCTTCCAGTTACTCCTCCTGAATAAAATCTTGGGTCCTTCAAGTTTGGATTATTCATTCACAGCTTTTGGTTACATGTTGATTTGAGGCTACAAACAGAACAAGAAGTGCTAAGTTTCTCTTGGAAGCCAGGCAGCTGCACTGGAGTATACCACAACTTGGACAGCAAGGAAGCCTTTGTACAGTTTGGGTAAAAAAATGCAGAGGTTAGAAAATGCTTCCTTTTGAATGATCAAAGGTTACAGACAAAAACACTTGGCTTCTCAGAGGTGTGTGCTTTTGATCCTCTGCCCAAGACTTGTGCTCCCCTAGGGATGGACCAAAACTACCACTTAGACCACCACGCTGCGCATGCCACTGCATTCATTCCTTCACTGACTGCAGCCTATTGACTCAACACCTGCCTTGTAAGGTGAACAAAACAAAATCCCCTACTCTCAAGAGAGCTTGCACTTTTCATAAATTATCCCCTCTGATCTTCATAACTGCCTTTGGGGAAGGCACATTATTCTCACTGTCTACACGTGACAGGGAGCTCAAGCTGCCTGCTCACATGCCTTTCTTGACCCTGGAAGGCATGGCGGGGTCTGAGGGCAATAGCCTGAAACAGTACTGAGACAGGCAAGGGCCAGACTCCAGAGCCTGTGTGCCAAGTCAGGGATGGAAAACATTCCTTAACCTCAGCAGGCTGTCTCCTCATCTATAAAACAGGGGCAACAGGGTTATTGGGAGGGTTAAATGGGTTAATACAAGTCAAAAACCTGCAGTGGTGCCTGGCACATCACAATAGCTTGGGGTTTTTTTTTTTTTTTTTTTTTTTTAATTCTGGGCTGCCCCCTTCTTCTTTCTGCAAGGGTCTGAGGCCTACTGTTGGATCCAGGCACAGCCTTCTAAGGTAAACTATTTTATTTTGCTTTTGATCTCACATCTTCTGATTTCATGACTTGTTTTTCAGTTTTCATTTTCAAGTTTTCCCTTCTGTGTCCTTCTATTTTTTTACAAACGGGCTGGGATCCTGCTCCATATAAAAAGGGAGGAAGAAAAGGATCCTCCTTAATCACCTGAGGCTGGCCTTTGCTTTACCACCAAAGTCTTTAAATTACTTGGTGGCATGGTGATATGTGGAGAAACAAGCCTATAGTTGGAGTTCCTGGGTTTAAAACCTGGCTATGATTTGAATATGTCCTCTTCAAAAGTCAGGCACTGCCAATATGATAGTATTGAGAGGTAGTATTGATAGCCTTTAAGAGGAGATTAGGCCATGAGGGCTCCTCCCTCATGAATGGGATTAAAGGTTTTTATAAAAGGACTTGACGGAGAAAGTTCGTCTAGCTTTCTTCCACCTTCTGCCATGTGCAGACAGCCTTCTTCCCCTGGCAAGACACAACGAGTAGGTCTGCACCAGACACCAAAGCTGGTACCTTGATCTTGGACTTCCCAGCCTCCAGAACTATGAGAAAATAAATTTCTGTTCTTTATAAATTACCCAGTCTCAGGTATTCTGTTAATAGCAGCAAAAAAAAAAAAAAAGACTAAGACACTGATTTAGCCACTCACTCACTGTGTGACTTTGGGTGAGCTATGAAGCCTCTATGTCTTGGTTTCCTGATCTGTCATAAAGGTTAGTAACAAAGGTACCCACCTCATAGAACTGTTGTGAGGATTAAAGAAGTTAATGTGTTTAACGTGCTTAGACCAGTGCCAGGCATGTGAAGGTGCACAAAGCTTGTTAGCTGCTATTTTATTCACTACACTTGGTGCTTCTACTTTCTTCTGAGCCATTAAATTCCTAAACTCTAGTAATATGGCTTATTTCAGTCTGTTAGTGCTGCTATAACAAAATACCAAAGACTGGGTAATGTATAAACAACAGAGATCAAGATCATCAGCATGTTCAGTGTCTGGTGAGGGCTGTTCTCTGCTTCCAAGATGGTGCCTTGCTGCTGCATGCTCTGGAGCAAAAGTCCCCAACCTTTTTTGGCACCAGGAAGACATGGGAGACAATTTCACGGAAGACAATTTTTCTACCGTCTTGCAGGGAAGAGGGGATGGTTTAGGGATGATTCAAGTGCATTACATTTATTGTGCACTTTATTTCTATTATTATTACATTGTAATATATAATGAAATAATTATACATCTCACCACAATACAGAATTAGTGGGAGCTCTGAGCTTGTTCTGCTGCATCTAGATGGTGCCATGTGGGGATAATGGGAGACAGTGACAGATCATCAGGCATTAGATTCTCACAAGGACACGGAACCTAGATCCCTCACATGCACAGTTCACAATAGGATTCATGCTCCTATGAGAATCTAATGCAACTCTTGATCCAACAGGAGGCAGAGCTCAGGCAGCAATGCAAGTGATGGGGAGCAGCTGTAAATACAAATGAAGTCTTGCTAGCTGCTCACATCCTTCTATGTGGCCCGGTTCCTAATGGGCCACGGACCAGAAGTTGGGGACCCCTGCTCTGGAGGGGACGAGCACTGTGTCCTCACATGGCAGAAGGGAGAAGAGGCAAAGTTGGTCTCTCAAGCCCCTTTAAATGGCACTAAGCTGTTCATGAATACAGAACCCTCATGACCTAATCACCTCCTAAAGGCCTTATCTCTTAATACTGCTGCACTGGGGATTCAGCTTTGACATAAATTTTGGAGGGAACACAAACATTCCTATCAGAGTAGCTTCTTCCACCACCACTGCTGCATGAAATTAGATACAGTTGGTCCCCCCTTTATCTGTGGTTTTACTTTCTGTAGTTTCAGTTACCAACAGTCAACTATGGTCCAAAAATATTAAATGGGAAATTATAGAAATAAATGATGCATGTTTTAAATTGCATGTCATTCTGAGTAGTGTGATGCAATCTCGTATTGTCCTGCCTGGGAGGAGAATCATCCCTTGGTCCAGCATATCCACACTGTATACTACCCAATCCATTAGTCACTTGGTAGTTGACTGGGTTATCAGATCAAAAAGACATAGTATATATAGGATTTGGTACTATTTGCAGTTTCACGCATCCACTGAGGGTCTAGGAATGTACTCCCTCCCCTCGTAAGGGGGGACTACTGTAACTTATCAATGGTCTACTAAATTGCTAAAGTCAATGCCTGTTCTTTGGCTTCATCTTCTACAACAGCCCTGTACATTGCCAATAAAAGTTTCATTTTTGAAACTGTTCAGTTTCTTATCTGTCTGTTCCTTTTAGCCATATTAATTGACCTCTCTTGATCTTCTAAGCCTATAAACAAGGACTTCCTTCAAGGTTCTGTTTCCAATATAATTTCCTTCTGAAATTCCAGTCGTTCTCATACTTCCAACTGTGCCTGAAACCAAAATAATCTATCTAAGCTGCAGTTATCACCTTGACCCTAAAATCAATTCTCCTTGGCCTTCATTACTGGTACCACTATTCTGTAGGTCACCATTTTCTGGACAACACTTTTTCCTTAATCCCAACCATTAACTGCTGTCCAGAAATGTTCTATCCATTATTCAGGCCCATTTCAAATGCTACCCTCTCCATGAAGCCTTTTTCCAAATGAATGTACTTTCTATTTTGAAACCTCAGAACTAGATTTTTACTGCTCTTATTGTACTACTTTACACCAAAGTAAATTGTGTCATTTAGATCTCTGTCTAATCTCTGCTCTTAGATTTAAAATCCCTTAATGGCAGAAATTGATTTGGTCTTTGTAGCCCTTAGTACTTATCACATGCCTTGAATATGATAGCTGGTCAATAACTGCTAAATAACAAATGCTTTGGACGGTAGTAACCTGATTCTGTAGTCTTCCCCAGCCACACCACACGTCTCCCTCCTCTGTGCTATCTCATGGCTCTGTGCCCTTGTTCATGTGGTTTCCTCTGCCAGACATGTCCGGCTCCCTCATTGCTGCTTCATGGACTTCAACTTACTCTTCATAATCTAACATGGACACCATCTCTCCTTTAGTGAAACTTCTCCCAACCCTTAGTAGAGGTAATCACTTCTTTTGTGCCTCTAGTGATTTGCAGATACAGCAGATCTTTTGTGCAGGAATTCAAATACTGAAAGAAAATAACTGGGTGTGGCGCTGGTGTGAACCACCAATGGCTGCTCAGTTATGTAATGGCAGCCCAGTCCCCAGGATGTGAACAGAACAGAGAAATAAAAACTTAACTGGTTATAGACTATTTCATGTCATAAGAATCTCACCGATTTCAGAATAAAAGTTATTAACCAACCAGAGCATAGGAGAAATCCCAGATGTGAAAGATGAATGATACACTTGAAATAGAAAAGCTAACCATACCAACCTTTTCTTCTTTAAAAAACTGATATGTAATAGCTGTACATACTTTTGGGGTACATGTGACATTTTGATACCTGCCTAAAATGTGTAATGATCAAATCAGGGTAACTGGGATATCCAACACCCTGAACACTTATCTTCTCTTTGCCAACACCAACTTTAGATGATGAAATCAAGATAGTATGGAGAGACCTTTCAAAAGTGCTGTTGCATCATCCACTTCAGGTTGTCAAGCTGCTGTTACCACAAATCCCAATATAGGGTGCTTAGGAACACTCCTATCTACAGGCCAACGAGAATTTCCAGTAAATACAAATTTCATAAACATACAGGCAGTACAATGTATACATATATCTTTTAACATAAGCTTTTTTAATGTCCCTTTTTCCTTAGCATAAGATATATATACACACTATATGTCATATCACATCTTAAGTATTTAAAAACCATACTTTAAGGTAAGGTATGTAAACTATTATAACTTTCATCTGTTTCAGATCAAATCCCAGATGTGACAGGTAGGCTGTCTGTGCCTTCATTACAATTAGTTGTTCATACCTGTATTTCTTCCACTAGACAGTAGGTTTCTCAAGAGCAGCAATCACATCTTACTTTTTACCTGGCCTGATGTCTAGCACAAGGGAGATATTTCATACTCATGAAATGAACACTTGAATGACAGAGCTATTTTTTCATAAGTCTCAATTTGTAAATTATTTTAGAAATAAGTTCTCAAGAAGTCATGACTGGTTTTGTTGCTAGAAACCTTTATGATAAACTTTGTGTAAGCATCAAGTTACTTTAAAATTATGAGAAGTCACGTTATTAGTTTGAAAAGGATAGTAAGGAAAAAAAAGGAGCTAATAACCAGAGTCTAGTCAGTTACCAAGTGGAAAAAATGCCACTAAAGTCTCTCTCTGTTATTTTGGTGAGCAGATTAACTGCTTTCTAGTACTGGTGGTTGTGACGCTAGGTAAAAGGGGAAATGTAGGGCAGTTGCTATGCGTTGCCCAATGCAAGATCAATATTCTTTAAGTGGTATCCAGCCCTGTGATTTCAAAATGGATGTGTGCTTAATTTACTCCAACATGTGAATGTGTCTTATACCTTTCATCCAAGAGGCTGTAAGGCCAGAGGCATGCCAACCCTGTGTCTGTGCCTGTCTGTGAGGGGCACATGTGTGAATCAGGTCAGAGATGGCCACAGACACATAAGCTCACTGCTCTCCAACACAGGTTTCTTCTCTATCACAGAAGGGAAACTAACACACCTAGCTTCTCAACTACCTTAAGAGATTGGCGAAAGCATTTATTGTTCAGGCTTATTAGCTACAGATAATCAGGATCATCAATTTTGAGAGAAGGAAGACAACCCAGAGATCATTCAGTGTGGTGGCTCTCAAATGTTTTAGCCATGAACACCTTTTTCCATAAGAATGCATATTGAAGACCAATATGTACAACAAAGGTCAGAGAAGGAATCTTTACCAACCTTTCGGGAACCATGAAGGAGATTCATGAAATCTCTAATGTCCATCACAGTATAATGTTAAAAACCTCTGATCTCATACCCATTAGGATGGCTATTACTAAGAAAAAAAAAACAAAAAAACAAAAAGAACACAACTATTGCCTCATGCATGACAGTCTTAACACCACCACAAGGCCAGTAGCTCCCTACATCTGCCTCTCAACTCCAGCCCTTCTCTTGGCCTCACCTTCTCCCCAACTTCACCTATTAACTAAGCCTAAAAATCGGCCGGGCGCAGTGGCTCACACCTGTAATCCCAGGACTTTGGGAGGCTAAGGCGGGCAGATCATGAGGTGGGGAGTTAGAGACCAGCCTGACCAACATGGTGAAACCCTGTCTCTACTAAAAATACAAAAATTAGCCAGGCATGGTGGTGCACGCCTGTAATGCCAGCTCCTCAGGAGGCTGAGGCAGAAGAATTGCTTGAACCTGGGAGGTGGACACTGCAGTGAGCCAAGATCACGCCTCTGCACTCTAGCCTGGGTGATAGAGAGAGACTCTGTCTCAAAACAAAACAAAGAATCATTTCCAGATAGTAAGCCTACTCCCCAAGATCCTCTCAGCCCTAAGCTAGATGTCCCCCATATGCCCTGTAACATCCCTGCATCTGTGTACCACAGCACCTACCAAACTGTGTTATAGTAATCTGAACTCCTCTACTGTAGGCTCCTGACCAAATGTCATTCATCTTTGTACACTGAGAACCTAGACCCTGCCTGGCTGTGGCTGGCCCTCAGGGAATGTTGACTGAATAAAGACATTTGTTGGTAAAGTCAAGATGAGACCTGATGGCTCTTTCCACTGCTGTAGCTGATGGCCTCTCCTGATAACGTAACCTCTTATTTAGAAAATAACTACAGAGAAACAAGTACAATTCATTCTCCTGAGTAATTCAGTAACACCCAAGTTACCGCCAACTTTCTGGGATGGAGAAGGCAGTGGAGAAATGAACTGCAAAAAAAGAAAGGCCTTCTTTTTCTCCTTTCATAGACATCTGTTATTTTTACAACAAATGAGGAGGACTCTTCCTGGCAGTTTAACTTGAGTGACCACAATTTAAATCAATCCATTGAGAACTCATGTTTTATATTACAGTGACCTACATGCTGGTAAGACCTTGAGGACAAGCAGTCTGCAATGGAAAAAAAAATATTTGAAGGCTATGTCCTCAGCTCCATGACTTTTCTAGGCCTGGTGGAAGGCAGGCTCAGCCAGAGAGGAAATATTTTTAGACACGGCTGCTTCAGAGTTGTAAAAATAGGCTAAGTGACTAGCACATTTGTCAAAGCCCCAGAGTACTCTGACCACAGGACCAAGTAAACATGCCAAGCAGAAGCACACTGGATTTATTTATCTTTGTAAATGTATCAAGAAGATTTGAAGCAGCTTTCTCCGAAGCACAACTTGAGTGGTGAGTCTATGAGACCTATATCAACTGGCCTGGTGACTGGTCTCCCTCCCATCTCCTCCCTCAACAGTTCCACTGGATGTCCCATGTGCCTAGACATTACAAGGAGGGCCACCGTTTTCATCCTCTCTCTGGAAAATCCCAAAGTTATGCAAACTATCTACCACACATGATTTCTGACTTTCTCCAGATCCCCAGAATAAGTAGACTGAGTCAGGGCTCCCTGAGGCCAACTGTGCTTCAGAGGCTGCAGCGCCTTAACAGCAAGGCCTGCCTTTTACGGTTGTCATGGTTTGATCCAGAGAGGAAAAAAGTCATACATCAGTCGCATCTCTCAGGGCTGGCATTTCTGGGTTTATGATTGTCTCTGGTTGTGTAATGTCTTGAACTCTGCCATCAGCACAAGTTGTCTTCCCTGACTTCAACAATTAGCAAAAGGTGTTCTGTTGAGGATGTCAACCACTACCACCACAACCAGCTGTTTTTTTTTTTTTTTTTTTTTTTTTTTTTTGAGAAGGAGTCTTGCTCTGTTGGCCAGGCTGGAGTGTAGTGGTGTGATCTTGGCTCACTGTATCCTCCGCCTCCTGGGTTCAAGCAATTCTTCCACCTCAGTCTCCTGAATAGCTGGGACTGCAGGCATGTGCCACCATGCTCAGCTAATTTTTGTATTTTTAGTAGAGACAGGGTTTAACTTTGTTGGCCAGGCTAGTCTTGAACTCCTGACTTCAAGTGATCTGCTCGCCTCAGCCTCCCAAAGTGATGGGATTACAGGCGTGAGCCACCATGCCTGGACTGGTTTTTTTCTTCAAACAGTTAAATTAATTGGACAGACTCCTTTATTAGACTTCAAATTTTACATTTCAAAAAGTATTTTAAAAGGCAAAGAAAGTGTGCACCCATTTTTAGACTAGAATTGTGTTACATAGTTTTTTTTTAAATTCAGTAAGTGTGTAGGTTTCATAATAACCCAGATAACCTCTCCCAGACTTCTCACCTCCCACAAATTCTGAAAAGGTAAAGGGATAACCAGACATGTCAACAGCATCGTTATATTTAAGAATCCCTGGAAGATGTTGCTATGATGGACACTTTCCGGGTAGAGGAGAGTTATAAATCCAAATGCCTCTCCAGGAAGACTAATATGACAATGTTTGCCATGATGAGTGGGTTTTTTCTTTTAGTTTTTGCTGAAAGGACCAATTAAGAGGCTCCCATGACAATTCAGGTTAACACACCTGGTCTAGGAACTGCAAAGGAGAGGGCACAGGAAAGAGCTCTCCCATGACCGAAAAGTTACAGAGCCTTTTCTGGTATGGAGACACTGATTGTGATCCCATCTTCAGAGTACATGTGGCTGGAAGAACAACTGCAGCAACAGGAGGGGCAAGCTCTCTGGAAAAAGCTGGAGGGGTAATAATGAATTAGATCTTGGCAGGTGAGTTTGAGTCTACCATGGGCAGAAGGATGGCAGCACAGCACCCTGATGTAGACGACCAGCAGGTAGACTAACTTTGAGTCCAGAGCCAAGGAGGCGTCAACCTGGGATGTACTGATTCCAGAGAGCCACAGAGGATCCCCTGCCATGGATGCCACACTTCTCCCCACAATACAGCACTTGCCAGAGGTGCAGGCAGAACTGAATTCAGGCTTGGGGATTTACAGGCAGCAGAACAGAAGAGAACTCAAGTTCTAACCCCAGCTCTGCCTCTGACCATTGACCCCAGGAACCATCTCTGCAGGGGTGATTATTGTAATGGTCACATGAAATTAAATAAATCAAAATTCTTTGAACAGAATAAAGTGTCATATTTTGTAGAGTGGTTTTAGCTCTACAAAAACCAGTAAATGGTACACTGAGATTATCTTTCTCAACAACCCACATAAATAAGTCTTAACATCTTTAGAATTGCTGGAACTCCCTATATCAAAACTCTTCCGACAGTGAAGACAATCTAAGAGAAATCCTCACTAGATCAGGTCTGATGGGTCTATGTGAAAGCAGCTAACATTTATCAGACAGTTACTATCAAACACACTAATGCTATTCTAGGAGCTTGTATATTAGTTCATTTAACTTTCACAGCTGTCAGGTGAGTCTCATTATTCCCAGGTAAGTAAAGAGGCAGAGAGGAGTTAAGTGATTTGCCCGAGGTCCCTAAAGGCAGGATAGGAAGGCTAGCATCTAAACCCTGGCAGGGACCTCATAGCCTGTACTTTTGAGATTAGAATACCACTACCAGAAATAATAACATCATGAATATAACAGGGGGAGCCACAGAGAACATCCACATTATCTTCCTGTGGTCCCAGTAGAACTAGAGAGTGAGGTGTGTGTGCCTACCACAGATAAGAGAGAAGGGAGAGGGGAAGAAAGAAGAAACTCAAGCAAGGGGCAAGTGATTAAAGCTGGAGGCAGAACATGGCAGGAAAATGCCAAAACCTGACTGACTGAAGTGCCATTTCTGCTCTAAAAAATGTCCAAACATATCCCATAGCATTATTTTCTGTTGCCTGTGAGCCCTACCTCTTCTACCCTCTAGGAATGACAGTATCTCCAACCTCACCCAGAGTCCAATAACTAATATGCTAATAGAGGGTGGTTCTACATCCCAGTACCTCAACCAAGAGCAGAGAACAGCCCAACAAAGATAAGCAACAACTCGGGAAGTGGGGGGAAAACTTCATAACAAACAGACACATCTCATGTCCTTCAGCAGGAAGGTAACAACTGGGAGTACAAATATTCCCTCCATAAGGAACAGTCAAAAGGAGAGCTTACAGCCAGGTAACTGTGCTGGTCTCCTGTGATCCTGAAACTTCTCCTAGGCATCTGTACTGCTTTGCAAGCAAAGCAGTACTGTACTGTACAGCTCAACAGAGCTGTACTCACAGTAGAAGAGAATAAAGCTAAAAAAATATGAAACAACTCTGATCACTCTCTTTTTCAGCATCAGAAAATGCAGATTTGGGGGCAAGAAGAAGAGATGAGAGAACAAATCCAGTGGCTGGGGAGAAGCTTTCAGGTCTACCTGAATCCTTATCAAGCATGGTAGAGTCACACAAAATCCCTGCAACGTAGCAGGCTCTCCCTGCCCTTACTTTGTTTTTAATAGCCAAAGAAGCTCTCTCTAGAAAAAATATGCACTTTCTGCTTTTTAAAAAGGAGAAAAAAAAAAAAAAGCAAGCTTTGGGAGAGAAGAACCTATCCCCAACCCCCTTTAAGATGCAAACTTTCTCACTTCCTCAAAGAAGAGTAGTGCACTAAAAAGAAGGTTGCACCCAGAGAGCATGTAAAGTGTCTCAAGGGGGACATCTGAAGTGCCCCGTTCCCAGGGAGCCCACTGGCTCCTCACAAGTAATCTAATGAAAGCTATGCATTCTCTCTGGGCTCCTCATATGAAAAAACACAATGTATGAAGCAAAGCCTAGAAAGGATTCAATACTGGAGAAATGCACACAGCTACCAGCTTTCTTCCTTTCTTGTTTTCCTCTTTATAAAGCAAAAAAAACAACCTGTCCCCCACTCAAGGCTCATTTAATCCTATAAGCTTCTTTATTGGCCTAAGTATCCAGTGAAGATAACTTAGCAATCAAAACCAAGTCAGAAGTGTGTAATAAGCAAACACATGAAACAAGTTAACTTCAAATATTAACCTGCAGTCTAAGGGATTTTTTGTTTTTTTAATTTAAAACAAACAAAAGAAATGACAGGCAAAGTAGATACTCTCGGAAAATACACATGTACAAATGGCCTGTGCTCTGATCAAATGTAATTAAGCACTGAACTTGTCTTAAATTGCTTAATTGCTTGAGAAATGCATCAGGCTCCCACAAAATCTATTTAAATATTTTTTCATCCTTCTGAGCACAAACTGACGTGTTTAAAATGACAAAACTATTAAAATTATAAGCAGAACTGCACCTTGACTAACATTAAAACTACGTCAGAAAGTTCAAGAAAATTAAGCTAATGAAAATCAGTAACATAACCTCGATACTAGTTTGTGATTGTACTTTTATGGCTTTACTAAAGTTTAACAATAAAATGGGGGGTAAGTAAAAAGTGTTCTCCCTCCTTTCAGAGGTCCCTGAAAAAACATACCCGCTGCAGCAACAGCGGGTATATGCATTCAAGATTAAGCAAGATGGAACAGGGAATCATGACCAATATTCTCCATCTAAACCTTACAGGCCTACCTCAGCAGCTGTGATCAGGATGGGAGTGGATATGAGGGGAAAAGGGCAAAAGGACAGGACAACTGCAATGAAGATGATGATGATTATTTTTATTTATCTTTTTGAGACGGAGTCTCGCTCTGTTGCCCAGGCTACAGTGCAGTGGTGCGATCTCGGCTCACTGCAACCTCCACCTCTCAGGTTCAAGAGACTATTCTGCCACAGCCTTCCAAGTAGGTGGGACCACAGGCACATGCCACCATGCCTGGCTAATTTTTTTGTATTTTTAGTAGAGACGGGGTTTCACCATATTGGCCAGGCTGGTCTTGAACTCCTGACCTCAGATGATCTGCCCCCCTCAGCCTCCCAAAGTGCTGGGATTAAAGGCTTGAGCCACCATGCCGGGTCGAAGATAATTATTATAAAGGCAGCTAACTTTCTGTGAACTCTTATTATATGCCAGACACTGTGTAAGTGCTTGACATATGCTTGATATATGTAACTGCTTGACATATGCATGAATTCATTGAATTTATTCAATTCTCTCCCTACGAGGCCGGTACTAGCATTAGTCTACTTTAGAGATGAGAAAACCGAGACACAGAGGTAAAGTCCCATGTTAACACAGCATGAGGCAGAGCTAGCATGCAGACCATCCAACTTCTTATATTGAACTGTAGCCCATCTGTACTCAAAACACATCAACTAATTCGTCTCTGGCACTCAATAAGCAAAACAGATTTACCCTATGCCAAAAGCTGTTGGTCAAGGAGCATAAAGAATGAAGCAATACTGCCTAGAACTGCATGCTACAGGGTAGGGTGCAAAAGCAGATAAGCTAAACCACTGCAAAACATTGCTCACAAATGTTTTAGAGGATTGGAGCTGTCAACTAAAGTAACTGAGGTTTTTCCAAACTGTGTTACATAAGGATGGAACTACTGTTTCTTATGGTCGTCCACTTTATAGATTTCTGGTCTTTATAACCTTTCAGAATGACAGTTCCATTATGTGTCCAGCCTATGGCATAAATAGCTTTTTTTTCCCTTAAGTTTCAAAAGGCACTCCCTGGTCCACCTATTTAAGAGTTTGATTGACAAGCACAAGCCTGTGTTCTCCATTAATGTCAATCATTTCTCCTTACTCCTTTGTCAGGTGAAAGCTCCAACACCATACCTGTAATTTTAGGTATTGCCCCTCTGCCTTTTAATGCAACACAACATCCATTTTTGGCCAATGATGGATGCAGCATTCAAAGAACTAAGCACTCTGATCTTCTACAAAAGTTGAAGTGACGCTTTCTACTTAGTTTCTAATCTTTTTCCACTGCTGTCTTCAAGGACACCAGCCACAAGTTTCTGGATCCATTTCCCATAATGTTCCTGGAGGCTGCTTAAGGCCCTAATATTTTGTTACTAAGATGTTGTTAAAATGTTTCTAAAAAACACATTGTTCTATTCCTGCTCACAACAAATCTCACTCTCACAGCCTTGGGAGATTTGGGTGGAGCCTGGGAATACAAACGTACTCAAACTAAACTTTCTCTTGAGTATAACCTGTGGAACTTTTAGGTTAAAGGGAGTTACTCCTCCCAGTCCACATACAACATAGATTATGGGGATACTATAACCTAGCAGCCAGGGGATCCGCACAATAAAAAGGGCAATGTACGTCCAAAATTATGGTCTCAGAGGAAATGGGAGACTGTAAGAAGTCATATAAATAAAACATAACAGGGATATAGCTTTTAGAAGAAAATGCAATCAAATAAAAACGTTGTAAAAAAACTTGCCAAGGAGAAGAAAATTGAGATATATAATACCTAATAGTAAAAGGTTTTTTTGTTTTTGTTTTTAAAAAGCAAGCATGAAAGCGTGGACTTGGTTGGAAACAAGACATTGAAAAAGTAAACTCTCTCATGACTGTAGCCACAGTAGTACTGTCCCCAAGAAAAATTAGATGACTATAACCGCCTTCCCCAACAAACCAAGTTGCAAAGGACTGAAATGCTAAGAATATAATCAGCTAGGATACGAAAACCATGGTTCTCCAATGTGAGCTGAAATGGAATAATTAAAAAAAAAAAAGTACAAGCATTACAGTAGCCAGGTAATCAATCCCTCGCACAACTGAGCCTGAACCACAGCTCAGCAGAACAATGGAAAAGCCCTGAAGATGTACAATGGATAAAAGACTTGTTCCGGCTGGGCGCAGTGGCTAACGCCTGTAATCCCAGCACTTCGGAAGGCCAGGCGGGCGGATCACCTTTGCTCAGGAGTTCGAGATCAGCCTGACCCACAAGGTGAAACCCTGTCTCTACTAAAAATATAAAATTAGCCGGGCGGGGCGCCTGTAATCCCAGCTACTCAGGAGGCTGAGGCAGGAGAATCGCTTGAACCCGGGAGGCGGAGGTTGCAGTGAACCGAGATCGCGCCATTGCACTCCACTCCAGCCTGGGTCAAAGAGACTCCTACTCAAAAAAAAAAGAGAGACTTATTCCGCTGCAGCGCCAAAATCGCAAGCTCAGAACTCTGCACAGACGGCACTATTTCAAAGGTCAAAACCAGGACCTCAGCAATCTTCCATTAGGTGACTTTACAAAGTGCTACAAAAGTCATGACTATTACTATTCTTTACAACCTAGCAAGCGAAGACCGGGGAGAGCCGGGAGGCCGTTTAGGAGAGAAAACTACTTTGACAAAGACTGCACAATTACAGAATAAAAATCAAAAATAACTGATAAAATTAAAACTGATCGCAGTTCATGTCTTTGGCAGCAAACTCCCGTTTGAGCCGAGCAGGAACAAACGCGTTATGCCTGAACCTTGTGCACATACAATTCTTTCTTCTCTTGCACGGCCCGCTTCCAAAATGCATTCACCGCCACTCTCCATGGAACCTTCAGCGGGCCCTGGGGGCAGCCAGAATTTTCCAAACGAGGAAGCTGAGGATCGGCCCAGAACCCTGAATTTTGAGGGGAGTGAGACTTGGGCCCTCACAGGCCCAGACGCGAGATATTTCAACTACACCCGGGAGGCGCGGGGTGAAAACTCCCGGGTGTCGGGCTGGTGCAGGCCCCTCGCGGCCGGTCGCGCCAGAGCTTCCACCTCAGGGTGGGCGGCCAAGCGCGTGGGCACGCTGCAGGGAGGGCCGCTCACCTGGGCAATGCCGGCGCCCATCAGCCCGCCGCCGATGACCGTCACGTGCTTGACGATTATCTTCTTGGCCGAGGCCGAGGCGGTGGACGAGGAGGACACGGAACGCATTAACTGCCTGGTGACGAAGGCCATGGTGTGGCAGCGGCGGCGACAGCGAGGAGACGCGGGCGGGGAAGACGCGCGAGGCGGGCAGCCGCGGAAAGCCAGACTCTGGGGGCGGGGACCTACGCGGCCCTGTAGACCGCGCGCCCCCGGCGTCACCGTGACGTCACAGGGTGGGGGCGGGGCCTCGAGTCCCGCTCTGCCCATTGGCCCGGGCTGTAACGCCCCAGCGTTGAGCGGGTATACACGCGCGGGCTCGCAGCTGTCAGCAGCCGGAGCCCGAGTGAGCGCGGGCTTGAGACCTGCTGAGCAGCGGGACCTGGCGGCTGGCGTTCTGGTGTGGGGCCGAGAACAGACCCTTCTTCTGAAAAGCCACTGGCCCCTTGTTCTATGAAGTGAGTGGTGTTGCCTCTGTAAAATGCTATCCTTTGATGACGTGTGCATATCTAGGCTCTGAAGAAATATGTGCTGCTTGGCTGTGTTGGTAATGGACCCAAAATGTGCACCGTTGGTTGATGTCACCAAATAATCAACTCGGGATTATTTTAATCCCGTGGACAGTGATTGTTTCCCCTAAAAGGGAAATAAATGTAGACTGCGAACACCCAAAACAAATGTCTAGTGACCATGAGTTACAATGCAAAAATCAGGCTCAGGGAAGGTAAAGGGAGAGTTGACCTTTAGTTACCCATCTTGACGTTGGACGTCTATCAGTGCAGTGAACATGTGGACGGTTTAAGGTCATAGAGCAACCTTTCTGGAATAACGAATACTATTAGAAAGCATAGGAAAGAAATGTCTTGTCAAATAACGGAAGACTGGATAGCAGCTTGGCCAATCTTCTCACTCAGGTGAATACTTTCTAATTACTGTAACTTAGTGATATAGGATTCTTATTAATTTATTTGCTTTATGTTTAAATATTGTTCACAAGAAAAACTTCAAACAAGTTTAGCAGAGTTTATTTGAGCAAAGAAAGCATGAATCATGTAGTATCCTGAGCCAGTAAAGGTTCAGAGAGCTCCAGCCCCTAACAGTGGGCAAGCCGCGTTTATAGACAATATTTTTTGCAGCCTGTAATGGGCTAAAAGCTCCGCTGCGGTGATTGGCCAAGACTTGGCCACTTGTTAGAAGAACGTACTCTCAAATTACATTGCAGTTTATTTACATATTAAGTTTGATTATGCTTTGCTAGGTAGGGAGGCAACTTTAGGCCAGATTTAATTTAATAACAGTTTCCTCCTTTGGGTCAGCCTCTCAGTTTTACGAGATTGACCAGAACCTTGTTTTGTCTCAGTATGGAATCACAATGTCAAATTAGTTGAGTGATTATACTTTCTTCATGTTGTTATTCTAACTGTAATAACACCATTTGGTGTACAAAGGATGGCTGCATAGAGACATTGAAGACTCTCGAGGGGAAACAACACATCAGGGAGACTATTATGGCCACGAGAAGGAGTATAGCAATAAACTGAGGTACACACCTTAACAGGAGTCTCCACAAACTGAACTGATCAAAATCAAACAATTCAAAGTTCAGGCAATAAAGATAGTTCAAAGTATTTGAGTCCAATTGGTCATAGTCTAATTTAGGGCATTATGGCTGTTGAGGACTGTTAGAAATGCTTATTTCTTGGTGCCATAAAGAAATAGCACTTGAACATAAAATTAATTTCTTTAGCAAGGCCATTTTTACTTTCTGCGGAAAGAGTACACTCGCCAGCAGTTTTGCCACAAGAGTACACCGAACAAAGTAGGCAGGGTCATTTATAACCTGACCCGTCCACCTTACTGTTGTGACTGGTTTCCATTGGCTGCAACGGGACTTCACATTCTGTATTTGTCTTGATTGGCTAGCAACCTAGAAATTCTTAAAAGAGGCAAAGGCAGAGGAGAACAAAGGAAGGAGGAAGTAACTTGTGGAATGCTGAGAAGGGAAAAACACCTCTAAATAAGGAAGAGGAACAGGCTATGACCTAATGCCCACTTGGACCAGTATAAGCATGCCAGGGCAAATATTTAGGCTAAATTGTGGGAGCTAAGAACATAAAGTACATTGATTTCTTTATTACAGCTAGCAGATATTTAAGAATGTTAACAGGTCTTTGAATAAATTTTGCTTCTAAGAGAGGTTACTATTTATTCCTAATCAGATGAGGAGGAAAGTCTTTGAAAAGGAACCTCTACTTTACTTTTTACAAGGACCATAGTTCACTGAATGACCTGATTCAGCCTTATGGCCTGATTTAAAGAGGTATCCATTTTTGTAGTTAGCCTGGTAACACAAGTTATAATAACCTGGAGACCCACTAAAGAAGCATAAAGATTAGAAAAGTTTGGAATAGCCTAGCTTGCCTTTCACTACTCAGGATGCCTACAAACCAACCATTAGCTGCTCCCATAAATGTATCATGTGTTCCTTTCCCCTGAGAAGTTTCCTTAATATATTCAGTGGCAGTGTTTAGAGAAACAGCAGTATCTGCCACCTTTTAAATTAAGTTTTCTGTAGTAGTAAAATTAGAGGAAAAATAAGTGCAACATTCAGTTTTATTCAGCACCATGCAAGAGCCCCCAGCATGAGCAAAGAGGAGATCCAAAGTTGTGTAATGTTCCATGAAGTGTGTTTGTTGAACACAAATGTTTTGATCCACTGAGAATATTTGAGTAGCTTCTACCATGTGAACCCCTAGGAGTTCTGACTGGCTACAAATTCAAGATTTTCCCCAATTTACAGATTAGTTTCAAATTCCATACAACAAGCACCCTGCTAATGCCAAGAGTGAGTTCCAGCACCTCCATTGGAAGCTTTCCTCAGTAGAAACTAACTTGTCTTCATTTATTTTTAGGTTGGTGCTTACTTTGGTTATTGACTGCTTTAACCTCTGATTATGAAGGTATTATGGGAACTTTCAGGGAAGGCTATTGGGATGTAGGAGCGAGCCAGGCCAAATAGCAAGATCTGAACCAGTGAGGAAACAACAGAGAAGGCAGGTCAGATTATCCACCAACCCAATGTAGGCCCTTGGGGGCTTGAAAAGAGGGCCACTTAGTGGTGTCTGAGCCGAGGTCAGTTAAATTTGTCCACCCACAAGTTGGCATAGCTCCTGAATAAAATCCAGTGGTGAACTTACTCTTCTGTGGTCCCTATATAGCATGTTGTAAGGGTGCAAACCACTGGATCTAGTAAAAAGACTTTGCTAGATTTAATCCAGTGAAATCACACAGGCAATTATTTGTACCCACATAGGTAGTCCCCAGCGTCTTAAGTATGCAATGCCCGGAAGCACAAGATACCTTTTGCAGGCATCATTCTGATAGTTTTTTTTTTTTTTACTTTTATGTACAATTGACAAATAATAATTGTACATATTTATGGGGTACAGTGTGATGTCTCAATGCATGTATATGTTGAACAATGATCAAATCAGGATAATTATTAAATAATATGTCACTTTAAGCATTTATCATTTCTTTTTGGGGATAACATTCAAAATCATCTCTTCTAGCTATCTTGAAATATACAATACATTATTATTAGCTGTAGTCATTCTACTGTGTAATAGAATAGCAGCTTTTATTCTTCCTGTCTAACTGTAACTTTGCACCCATTGACCAATCCCCTCTATCCAGATTTTTTATATTTGGTAACAGTTTGGTTATTAACTGGAAAGATCAAGATACTATTTTCAGCAAGTATAGGAGGGCAGGTAGCAGTGATGTGTAGCATATCAAAGATAACCTTCCTCTCTTTCCTTGGGGTTGCAGGGTGACTCTCATTAGGAACACAGAGAGGCATTAGCGTTAATGAAATTGTTTCCAGATTTTTGGGCATTAGCTCATAAACCCAACAGTTACTCTGGTTTCTTGGAGACCATAAGACTTTGCCAAAGCCATCCACAGAGTATCATCCCAAATTGACAAGGAAATTCAGTTATTTCTGTTGCATACAACATTTTGAGACAACAACTAGAATTATGATTAATAGCCCTATACCAGGACTATTAGATTTCTATTAATTTCTTATAAGTTCTGAAATACATATTAATAACATATCCTTACATATATAATTCAAAAAAGTCTGGCATTATTTAGGGTTTTCCTAAAGAAAGGGAAGGAATTAGTATTGTAGGAAATAGAGAAAAAAAGGAAAAAAAGAGAAGGCTTTCATGATAGCAAAGAACTCTTGATCTGCAATATTAGGAAAGCTGTCTACATATAGGATGCCATATGCTTCTAGGGAAAAACTTCCCTGATCAGCTTTATTTCAAGGTCTCCAACAAGTTTATAGTTCCAGAAGTCTACAGGACCTCTTTTGTGTTGAGAAATGCAGATCCAAGATTCAAGGCCTTGAAGTTTGCTGCAGAGAAGAACTTGGTATGGTCCCTTTCAACGGAGTTCAAGTAATGTCTTTCTCTGGAGTTATTTCCAAAAGACCCCCACCTCCAGGTTCTATATTATGAAACACTTGGTTGTCATCAGTTGGTGGGTCATGAAGGACTTCTTTCACTTGGTAAAAATATGCTTTGGCAGAATGCATTCAAGACTTGCACTATTAAGTCATGTCAGGGTTTATAAGAGGGGAAGATACATGAGACTTTATTATTAGGGGCATAAGCCTTCCAGTAACTATTTTATGAGGGGTCAATTTATGTTTTACAGTGGGAATGGATCTTATTGCCATCAATCAGTAATACCTTTGACCAAGGCAATCCAATCAATTCAGTTAGCTTTTCCTAAGCTATTGTGTTTATAATACCTGTTTAACTGTTTTACAGCGTGTCCAGTGAAATGCATACCTCTCTGTTGCTAGAAATTTCTCCGGCAATGCCCCATAAGGGAAACATATTTTCCAATAACCTTTTAGCTATTGTTATATCATTGGCCTTCCTGCATTGGAAATCTTCTATACAACCAGAAAACATGCATTTAAAGTGGAAATTGAATGAAAGCCATTTGTAGGTGTTCAGGAAATGTATCACCTGAAGTTTTTATTGTCTTACCACAATTATGGGTTTGACAAACCAGACATTGGTTATAAACTATTTTAGCAATTTTATAACAGTCACCCCACCAATCTTTTTTCATAATTTGAATCATTTTGTCTCCTCCATAATGAGTCATGGAGTGCAGAGCTTTTAATATTGGAAGATTTAAGACTCCAGAAGAACCAGGCAGCCATCCAGGTTCTTCATGCATCCAGGCTTAACATTGGATTTAATTCTCTTAAATACCAACTTTGTTTCTCCAATTCAGGTGCTTATAGCACTATTTATTGAATAGGTTTTATCAAATGTAATTTGACTTGGATCAATATTATATAGTTCATTCAAGTTGTATATCTTAATAATTTCAGTACTGGCTTAATTAGCATGAAATTCTGCCCAAGTCATTTCCTTTGTATTATTTTTATTCTGTGTGACATTAGGTTAGCAGTTTTATGAATCAGTCAATTTCTTCATTAGAGTCTGGGAATTCTTACCCAACCCAATGGTGTGATTTTAAAGTTATGAGAAACCTGTACTTCTCAGAGTTCTTTCCATAAATCTCCTTGAAGATGTACACTTTAGGCTTATGGTTTCTCAGAAACCATAATTAATTCAATTTCAAGAAAAGACTTAATTTAGAATTTTATTTTGGAAAGTTTATAAAAAATATCAAAGGTTTAAAACATTTGATCAAAAAAGGATCACAAGTCACTGTGAACAATAATCATTTAATCAGAGTGGTAATTTAAAGACTCAAAGGCAAATACAGAGAGTTGCAGAGTTGTAAATTACATTTTTTAATAAAGCGGACTCAGTTTTCATAAGTGATCAAAAACCCAATAAAGGCAACATGAAGCACAGGAAATTATCTTGGTAAAATACAGAATCTTTGCTTCCTAGGCCAATTATATAAAAAGTAAAGAAAAACTTTTCATAATTTCCTATCAAGAGCAGGCCAACAATTCAAGAAAACCTTATTGTTTTAACAGAGAGGACTACATTCTAGTTTTGCATCAGTGTACTTTTGATATTAATGCTCAACTTTTGGAGAAACTCAAATAATTTTCTTCTAATATTAGCCAGCTTAATCACACATAAAACTCCATTTATAAGATTCATCTTCCAGAAAACTTCTACAACTTCCTTATCTGTTCAGTTTTTGTCCTGTACTTTTCCTCTTCACATTTTGGAACAACCAGTCATTCTATTTGAGGACAAAAGTTACTCTTTTTTTCCCTTAACAAAAAAATTCTCATACCTTATAACTTTTTCTTAACCAGAGCACATCTTAACTTCCTGATATACTTGCATATAGAGTTTTTCTCTATTTCTAATAATTCTATATATTAAATAAAATATATTAATTAGAATTTTTTTTTAATTTGAGATGGAGTCTCGCTCTGTCGCCCAGGCTTAAGTGCAGTGGTGCAATCTCGGATCACTGCAACCTCTGCCTCCCGGGTTCAAGTGATTCTCCTGCCTCAGGCTCCAGAGTAGCTGGGACTACAGGCATGTGCCACCATGCCCAGCTAATTTTTGTATTTTTAGTACAGATGAGGTGTCACCATATTGGCCAGGCTGGTCTCAAACTCCTGACCTCATGATCTACCTGCCTTAGCCTCCCAAAGCGCTGGGATTACAGGCATGAGCCACCGTGCCCAGCCACAATTAGAATTCTTAATCCTTAGTGACCTTAACTGCCACTGAACACTACAAAGCAAGCAATTGTGAACTGTCACATCACCCATGGAACTGCCACATCACTCATCTGTACCTTGGCAAATCCATCAATCATTACTTCTAGAAGCATATGCTTTCTTATAGTACAATTCGTCAGTGTCGCCTAGAACATGTTTGTAACAATTACAAATATCTTTAGTGTATCAGTAATAAGAAACTGTAGAGGAGACAAAATTTCATCTCTAGCCTCTTAGGTTTTCTTTTTTTAATGCTAGGCCTAAGAATTAAATTGTGGTTTGTACAGATTTCCCTCAAGTTCAGTTTTCCATCTTGATAAGAATGTTAAGACCTTCTAATATAGGAAGGACTGTTTTACATGGAAATTTTATCTTACATCTGTTTAACTCACTTATTTTTAACAATTATGCATAGATTGTTTATAAAGATGAGACAGTAAGCAGCTAGTCATCATCTAAGTTATTTCTCTTGCTGACATATTTTGCAATATAGAGGTAACATAAGTTTATTTTACCAGTGAACCTAGGTAGGAAAAGTTATGTGCCTGTATTATATTTAATGCTGAAAATTCTGAAGACATGACTGTTTTAATGAAATCAACAAGATTCTTATTTACCAAGATCACCCAAGTAATGTGAATTTGAAAAGCATTTTAGTTCTTAATTTTCTGAGTGAATACTTCATTTATATTAGCACTTATTTTTGAAAAACCCAAATAAATAGAGCTCTTTTTCAATTCAATTTTGGCAATATCATAAGGAGATACAAAAATATCACACATGTGTCATACATACAGATCTGTCCATAAACGTATAAGCAGATACAGATCTTCTATAGCTTTCATTTAAAATTTTTAGCCATTTGCCAGGTGCACAATAATATAAAACTCAGTAATTTATTAAAAAATATCTGAACCAGAATTGTTTTCCTGGCCAATAGAATAAGATTTCCTGCCCCCATGGGTAAAGCTTTTAAATAGTATTTGTGAAAAAGATATTTAAGATTTTTTTCATTTGTTTTCTGTAAGAAACCTTATAAAGAGGCAATCTTTGCTTTATTTGCTGCTTTAGATGCCTGTACATACCAATTTAAAAATATATCCCATTGCTTTGTGGCATTTTGGATTCTTTTTTTAATGCCCCTGCAAATGAACAATTTTATGTATGTTAAAATTTCCCCATTGTAACAACTATAATTCTAAGTTGTCCTAGTAAGGGACATTTTTTTCAAAAACTCACAGGTTCTAGGCCCATAATTTTTGTGCATAAAGTTAGCTGGCGTACCAAAAAGTGGAGTCCCAGATTCTTGGAATCCCAGACTTTTCTTTTTCTTTTCTTTTTTTTTTTTGAGGGAGTTTCACACTGTCACCCAGGCTGAAGTGTAGTGGCACAATCTAGGCTCACTGCAACCTCTGCCTCCTGGGTTCAAGTGATTCTCCTGCCTTAGCCTCCCAGGTAGCTGGGATTAAAGTCGCCTGCCACCATGCCTGGCTAATTTTTATAATTTTAGTAGAGATATGGTTTCACCATATTGGGCAGGCTGGTCTCGAACTCCTAACCTCAGGTGATCTGCATGCCTCAGCCTCCCAAAGTGCTGGGATTACAGGCATGAGTGCCTGGCTGGAATCCCAGACTTTTTTTTTTTTAATTTGGAGAAACCTATTTTCAAAAGATACTGACCTCAAGCCTCTGACTGGATCCAATTCAATTACTTAGATCCAATCACATCCCAGATCCACTCCACTAAAATTGCTCAAATAAAGTCAGAGAGGTCAAAACAAAAATTCATAGAGCTTGAATTTAAGAGAGAACTCTGCCATGATCCCAGTTGCTGTGAGAGATGAGTGGGCACATAATCCCTGGTGGGTACCTTCACTTGGCCATACCGTGCTCCTGTGTGTCCCTGGAGGTCTGCTTTGGGTCCCACTTCTGACACCAATCTATTAAAATAAATACTTTAGACAAATAAAATTTAGTAGAGTTTATTTGAGCAAAGAAGTGGTTCATGAATTGGGTAGCACCTTGAACCAGTAACAATTCAGACAGCTTCACCCAGCAATAGTAGATAGGTAGTATTTATAGACAGAAAAAGAAAGTGACATATAGAAATAACCTGATTTGTTACAACTGTTTATCTGCCTTATTTTATCATGGTCTGAGCAGTTGCAGCCTGTAATTGGCTGAAATCTCAGTTGCTATGATTGGCTGAGACCTAGCTACTTGTTACAAGAATATACTCTCAAGTTAGATTGTAGTTTGTTTACATATTAAGATAGGTTACAGTTTACTATGTATGGAGAGAACTTTAGGCCATATTTAATTTAATAGTATATAATAAAGACCCACAAACATCAAAGAAGTCCTCCCCCTACTAGAAGTAACTGTCATAGTGGATCCTGTGTTCACTTTTTTTTTTTGCTTTGATCTCATCTTTATATATAATTCTGTAAAAAAATTTCAGAAAGCACTGTTGTTGAGCCCCATGTTAGGCTTGGGAGATCACTACTGGCTGAAGAGAAAGTGTTAGGTTCAAATAATAAAATCTGTTAAGTGCTAGACTGTAGCAAATGCAAAAACCTATAGGGTATAAATGAAAAACGAAGATTGCATAGACAAACTTAGTAACTTGAAGCATGAGTCAATTTATGAAGAACAGAGAATTTGCTTCAGAGGAAGCAACAAATTCAAAGGCAGAAGCATGAGAAATTAAAGCAACAGGAAAAGGGGGTGAGGAATTAGGTGTGGTTAGAGATGAAGCTAGGATGATAGATTGGGAGGATGATTAGGTGGGTTTTTAGTCCTCATTTACAACTTGTGTCAATCCAAGGCCGAACATAGTCTAATTACAGTGTTGTCATATATTTTTTAATGAAATTTGTGTGTAATGGACAGCAGTGATGCTTCAGAATGGTACATTTTCAGATCTGTAATTATTTTCCTTGGGAAAGAAAAAATAGCCACTTGTCTTAGTCTACTTGGGATGCTATAACAAAATACCACTAGTTTGGTGGGTTATAAACAATAGAAATTTATTTCTCACAATTCTGGAGGCTTGGAAGTCCAGATCAAGCACAAGCAGATTCATCCTCCTTCCTGGTTCACAGATGACTCCTTCTCATTGTAACCTCATGTGATAGAAGGGACAAGGGAGCTAGCTCTCTGGGGTCTCTTTTATAAGGTCTAATCCCATTCATGAGAGCCTGCCCTCATGACCTAATCACCTCCCTAAGGCTCACCTCCAGATATCTTCACATTAGGATTCAACATAAGAATTTTGAGAGGACACAAACATTCAGTCCACAATACTGCTGCAGTATTTTTTTTTAACAATTCTCAAATCTGAGGTATCTATAGTATGTAAAGATGTGATGTGGCCAGGTGCAGTGGTTCATACCTATAATCCCAGCACTTTGAGAGGCCAAGGTGGACAGATCACTTGGGCCCAGGAGTTTGAGACCAGCCTGGGCAACATGGTAAAACCCTGTTTCTACAAAAAAAAAAAAAAAATTAGCTGGACATGGTGGTGCTTGCCTGTAGTCCCAGCTACTAGGGAGGCTGCAGTGGGAGGATCACCTGAGTCCAGGAAGGTCAAGGCAACAGTCAGCTGTGATCATGCCACTGCACTCCAGCCTGGGTGATAGCGTGAGACCCTGTCTCAAACAAAACAAAACAAAAAGTGATGTAAAGAAAGGAGCACTGTAGCCAGAATTCAGTGTCCTGGCATAGTCACTAGTGTGCCGTATGACCTTCTACACTTACCCTCCTTTGGCTCCAATGTCCTTATCTCTCAAAAGAAATAGTTGGACAAACAACATTCCAGCTGTTTTCTACTAATAGTCTAACACCACTTACCATCTTCTAAAGCGGGAGGGCCACCACTGCCCCTCCTCCTGCCTAGTGCTGATCAGATGACAGTTACAATAGAATCATTCTTCTTTTGCCAGAAGTGCAAATCATTTCCCAAATGTGGCCTTGGGTTTTCAGGAGCCCAGTAGTGACTTCTGTGGTCCCTGACTTGCACCCTCACCCTATTATTGGAGTTGTGCTTCATTTCTCTCTGTGGAAAGAGTGAAGTATTGGGAAATATGACCCTGGTCACCAAACCAACTCAGAGACAGCAAGTGCTTTGGCAAAGGAAAGGGCTGGCACAGAGAACAGAGTAAGTAATGACTACTTTTATTTTTGTACTATAAATGGATAATTATAGTACTTAAAAAATAGACATCAAAGAAGCATTATCTAACAACATACATGATGGTGGGCTCTGAGTGCAGCAGAAGCAGTGCATAAAGTAGGTCCTTTGCCTCCAACAGAGCAGTGGTGGGCAAAAAATATCAATGCTTTTCTGGTCTTCAAGCTTTATGAAGTAGGCAGGCAGAGAGAGTCGAGCTGACACAGTACTGACACTGTCAGGTGATAGATGCATCGACCCAAGCACAGGATTTTTTAACAGCCAGGAGCATTTGGGGTTGGGATTCATTGAGTAAGTTGGGATTTTCCTTCTATTTGTGAGAAATTAATAATTTCTGGCTTATGGATAAAAAGTGAAAAATTAATGTTGCCTCTCCTGTTTTGTTGAGCAATTTAAAAATTTCATATGGCAGAAAACCAGAGGCTGTGGCTGCTCAGGGTGGCATGACAGCAAAGTCCAGAAAGTTCAATCAAAAGCTTACCTACTGCAAAATTAAATATGGGTGACATTGCCACTCTTGTCAGCAGAGTTTTCAAGGAAATAATCATATGATTTGCATAATTAAGACATCATTAGTTCAGAAGGGAATGATCATGTATTTGTATGGCAAACTGAAACATGCTCTCAGGATGACTTATAAGACATATAAAGTAAAATCTCTAATAATACTGAAGAACTTATCAAGTAATTCTGTGCTCTTGAGCTTTTAGAAAAAAAATTTATCCTGGCAGACCTTAAATATCTTGGTTTTTCTCATCATGCTAGCAGTTGTTGTAATACCAGGTGCTTTCTACCTCCATTTTCTCCTCTACTTAGAAAACCTTTATTCCACTTACAGAGCATTATGGCCTTCCAAAATAACGAGTTGAAATTAAAGTCTAGAAACTGCGAAGCATAGGATTCCTGGGATCGAAGTAGTCAAAACACACGCAAAACAAACATTTGTATAAAATGCTGCCTTTGGAAAAAAGAAGGTGATGTGTAGTACAGCTTATGCAATCTTGATTCAGGGTTTTAGGCATATTCTGCAATCTGGGTGAGAATTTATTTGGACTCTTGCTAAGGAGATGAAATGTTCATTCCACCCCAAACACAGATTTTGCACACAGAGGGTGACAATAGCCTATTTTACCATAAGTATTAGTGGCTCTGGGGTTTCATTGAGTATAGGTCAGGATTCTTTTTCTATTTTATGGGAAGGGAAGGATTTCTGAATTATTGAGAATGAACTATTTTTCTAACCTCAGCCAGCAGTCTCCAAAATGCTTGCATGAGATCATAAGACTCACTAAGTTGGACAATGAGAACCATGCAGTACACATTCATTACTACCCAAGGGGGGAACCACCTACAGAATGTGGCCTTTCACATAAATTATACCTTCTGATTTGTTTTCTTAGGATTTCCAGGTATGAAGTTTTATGCAATGAAAACTAACCATTCACTAGCCTTAAAAACAATGATAATAATGATGGCCATCCCTTTGAGCAATTTTTATATACCACTCAGTTAGGTTAAATGGTTTTGCATGTAATATCAGCATTTATTGAGCCCATTGCTATTTTTACATCATTCTGGGTACTACATGTGAATTCATTCATTAAATTCTCACAATAACCCTATGTGGTAGGTGCTAAGGGTACCCATCTTTTATGGGCAAGAACGTTGAGGCCCAAAAAGGTTCAGAAACTTAGCCAAGGCCACACAGCTAATGAATGGCACTGGCAGACTTCAAATTCAGGACAGTCTGTTTTCAGGGGTCGTATTCTTGACTACATGCTGTTTTGCCTTTTCATAACAACCCTCAGGCTTTCGTGCTATCCTCATCTAAAATGAAGAAACAGGTTTGGAGCATTTCAACCATTTATTAAATGTAGTTCACGTAATAACTGACCAGGCTCAGATTTTATCCCACTCTGACCTCAAGGCTCTCATGCTTTTCACAATTCCATACTTGTTAGACAGTACCCCTGCTTCTAGAGGGGAAAAAAGGAGGGAGATGTTCTCCAGTAAACATTATGTATGTTTAGATTTGGAGCTTTTGCTGTTATAGTAATATTATCATAAAAATTAGGCCAATTAATATATTTGGACATTCTTACTAATAAACCCCAGAGCTGCAAGTTTCCCACAGTGATTCCCAATGGTTCTACCTGAAGACTGTAAGAGTCATATGTTTATACCATCTGATTTCTGGCATGCAGAATCTTGTTTCTCAAACACAAACATCCATTTTTAATTGTTTATTGCTCACCTCTCCTTGATACTTCAAATACTTATCAGATACTTCAAACGTAACTTATCAAAATTTGAGCCTATTATTTCCTGCCCCCCACCTCACTCAAATAGCTTCCACCTCTTCTTGCATTTGATGCCTCAGTTCATTATGAACCCCCCATCCAAGGGGCCTTATGATGTACCGTGTATCAGCTGTTTGTTACTTTTTATTGCTGAATAGTATTCCATTGTATGGCTTTACCAGGTTTTGTCTATACATTTAGCAGTTGATAGACATTGAGGTTGGTTCCAGTTTGGAATTATGAATAATGCTGCTATGAACATTCACAAGCAAGGAGTCTTGCTATGTTGGCCAGGTCTCCAACTCCTCTCAAGCAGTCCTCTCACCTCAGCTTTCTGAGTAGCTGGAATTACAGACATGTACCACTGCACCCAGCTTGGACGTACATTTTCATTTCTCTTGGGTAGTTTTGTGTTTAACTTTTTGAGAAACTACAAAACTGTTTCCAAAATGACTACACAAATTTTATAACCACCAGCAATATATGAGTTCCTTTTTCTCCACATCTTCACCAACACTTGTTATTTTCTGTTTATCTGTTATAGCCATCCTAGTGTGTGTGAAAAGGTACACTTAATTCTCTTCCCTAATTACTAATGATGTTGAGCATTTTTATGTGCTTATTAGCCATTCGTGTATCTTCTTTATTAAAATATTTCTTCTGGGCCACCACTGCCCCTCTTGCACTTTTGCCAGAAGTGCAGATCGTTTCCCAAATGTGGCCTTGGGCTTTCAGGAGCCCAGTAGTGACTTCTGTGGTCCCTGACTTGCACCCTCACCCTGTTATTGGAGTTGTGCTTCATTTCTCTGTGTGGAAAGAGTGAAGTATTGGGAAGTATGACCCTGGTCACCGAACCAACTCAGAGACTTATTTTCAATATGTACTCATGAATTCTTAGTCTTTCCAAAGGTATATAATTCATTACTGTATTTATTTAATTATTTTGATTTTCCAATTGAACCAGATTTGGCCAGTGGGAATCTCTCCAAGATGGTTCCTTTGTGACATTTCCCCACTATCTTCTCACTTCTTGATTCCTCACCATCTTCTCACTTCCTGATTTTTGGACATAACAAGGCTCATCTTGTACCTCTTCTGACCTAGCTCCAGAAACAGCCATTTTCATTTAGAAGCTCTGGTTCCTCTGAGTGGAAATGGTATTAGAAACCAAGGTCTGGGCACAACCGTACCTTAAAGAGAGTAATCTGGCAGCTGAGTGAAGTATGCATTAGTTCTCTATTACCCTGTGTATTAGTCTGTTCTCCCGCTGCTATGAAGAAATAATTGAGACTGGGTAATTTATAAAGAAAAGAGGTTTAATTGATTCACAGTTCCAGATGGCTGGGGAGGCCTCAGGAAACTTACAATCATGGCAGAAGGTGAAGGGGAAGCAAGGCACTTTCCTCACAAGGCAGCAGGAAAGAGAAGTGCCAAGAAAAGGGGGAAAAGCCCCTTATAAAACCATGAGATCTTGTGAGAACTCACTATCATGAGAACAGCATGGGGTAACTGCCCCCATGATTCAGTTACCTCCCACCAGGTCCATCCCATGACACGTGGGGATTATGGGAACTACAGTTCAAGATGAGATTTGGGTGGGGACACAGCCAAACCATATCACTGTGTGACAAATTACCACAGCTTTGTGGTCAAAAAAAGAAAAAAAAAAATCTCACACTTTGTTTTGATCAAGGAATCAGGGGTAACTTAGCTGGGTGGCTGTAGCTAATGGTTCTTCATGAAACTATAGTCAAAATGTTGTCTAAGTCTGCAATCATCTAAAGGCTCGACAGGGACAGGAATGTCTGTTTTCGAGATGGCTTGCTCACATATGGTACATGGCTATTGACAGGATGTACCATATTCTTACT
Source organism: Pan troglodytes (assembly GCF_028858775.2). Lineage (NCBI taxonomy): Eukaryota > Metazoa > Chordata > Mammalia > Primates > Hominidae > Pan > Pan troglodytes. The sequence goes on along the minus strand of NC_072401.2, from coordinate 109,435,632 downwards.
GGCTGTTAGCAGGAGGCCTTGGTGCCTTGTCACGTAAGCATCTCCACAGGGCTGCTTGTGTGTCCTCATGTGACAGCAGCTGGCTTCCCTTGGAGCAAGTGACCCAAAAGAGCAAGGCAGGAACCACAATGTTTTTTTATGACCTAGCTTCAAAAGCTGCACATCATTTCCGCAATAGCCTAGTGGTTATACAAGTCAGTGTTATTCAGTGTGGGAGGGAACCATATAAAGAATCATCAGGGGCCATCTTGGACTCTGGCTACCACACAAGCCCAAGATGGTAAAGATACTTTTCTGTGTTATTTTTATGTTATTTTCTATGCTGTGTTTTACTTTTCACTTGTAGGTCTATCACCCGTCAGGAATTGTTTTTAAGATATGGTGTGAGATAGGGAGTCAGGGTTCATTTATTCCTTTACTGATAGGCAGTTAATATGCACCATTTATTGAAATTTCCACTCTTTCCCCCAGCATACTGCAGGGGCATCTTTGTGACAAATCAGGTGCTCTTATGTGTGTAGGTCTATTGGTCTATTTGTCTTCGTGCCAGTGCTACCCTGCCTTGCTTATTGTAGTTTTATAAGGAGTCTTGACATCTGCTACCATGATTGTTTTGACTATTCTTGGCCCTTTGCTTTTACAAATAAATTTTATTTAGCGTTGGCCACTTTTTGCAATTATTTCTGCTCAGGCCTAACCCTGGTAAGGTTCTGATTTAACTGGCCTGGGGTGAAATCTAGGCATCAGTATTTTTATCAAACACCCCAAGTGATTCTAAAATACTGCCATAGATGAGAACCATGGATCTAGAAGAACTCTGGTCTGTGGCAGCAGGGAAAATTAAGGCCCAAGAAAGTTGAGTGCTTACCAAAAGTTACACAGAGAGGCAGTTGCAGAACCAGGGCTCCAGCCCAGATGCCTTGTTTTCCAGTGCAGTCCTCTTTCCACCATCTATATTTACTCCTGGACATGCCACTGTAGATAAGTAGCAGAAAGGCAGAGAGGAGAGAGGTACCCAGAGACTTTTTAACTCCTTACATCTGAGAGCTTCAGAGGAAATGGCAGTTGGGGGACAACGGAGACATTAGATTATTAGTTTACAGACACAGCCAAGATGCTCAGCAGGGAGGGTGTAAAAATGGAATAATAAAGCTACACAGAGATCTGAGAGATCATCTTTCTAAATCTTTGATAGATGAAGAAACAGACCAAAGAGATCACATAGCTAGTTATAAGCAGGGGCAGGACTTGGGTCTGAAGTGTGCCACACTCCTGGTTCAGTCCTCATTGTCCCATCGTTGTCATAGACTGACAGGTTCTTCTTGCCTGCTGCTCAGAAAAACCAATGCTCTGAGAACAGCAGGTATTGCAGCAAAGAAAGAGTTTAATTATTGTGGGGCCAGACAAATGAGGGGAATGGGAGAAATTTCTCAAATCTGTCTCTCCAATAATTCAGAGGGTAAAGTTTTTAAGGGTAAATTGGTAGGCAGGTAGTGGGGGAACTGAAACAATTGATTGGCTGAAGATGAAATCACAGAGGTGTCTAAATTGTCTTCACACAGCTAAGTCTTCCCAGGGAAGGGGGAAAGGGTGTTCTCAGAACCAAGTGGTATCTCTTTGTTGAAATGCTAAATCTGAAAAATATCTTAAAGACCAGTTCTTTAGGTTTCACAATAGTTATGTTATCTATAGGAGTAGCTGGGGAGTTACAAATCTTATGACCTCTCATGTGACTTTGGAGCAGAAAGCAATGTATAGAAAAGCAAGCTAAGCAGCAGTAGGTTATTGTTTAACCATGCTTATTCTTTAGCAAGGTTCAAGCCCCAACCATAATTCTAATCTTGTGTTATGAATGCAGCATTAGTCTCCAGCAAGAGGGGAGTCAGTTTTCTTTGCTTCAAAGTTTAACTATAAACTAAATTCCCTTCATATTATCTTGGCCTCCATGCTAGAATAAACAACAACAAAAAGAAAGAAAAAAGAGAAAAGAAAGAGAGAAAAAGAGAGGAAAAGAGAAGAGCCTGTGAGGTTAAAAGCAAGACAGTCAGTCATGTTAGATTTCTCTCATTACTTAACAATTCTGCAAAGGTAGTTTCACTATGTTCAGAGTTATACTGAGGTGCATTTAGGGAAAATTCTTCATCTTAAAGATTTTAACAGTGTTGGCATATACTAACCATTCAACATATTTTTTGAATGAATAAGTGAATAGCTCGAAATTTATGGATATTTAAAAACAATGCCATTTCATGCAGTAACTCCCACCACAGGCTTGAGTTGTGGTCCCTTAGGAGTTTCTGTCTCCAACTTATCTTTGTGTACCTGGTCAGATGTTTCCTGAGACGAGCAAGCCTTTATTGTTTTTCCTACAATTACGTTTCTTATTAATAGGGCAGAAAGAATATACAGCATATACAGATATACAGCTAAATGGTATTACATTAATCCCAGGCCCCCAGGGAAAATTATTTAACAACCAATGTAACTTTTTTTTTTTTTGAGATAGAGTCTTGCTCTGTTGCCCAGGCTGGAGTGCAGTGAGCTATCTTGGCTCACTGCAACCTCTGCCTCCTGGGTTCAAGCGATTCTCCTGCCTCAGCCTCCCAAGTAGCTGGGACTACAAGCGTGCAGCACCATGCCCGACTAATTTTTTTTTTTTGTATTTTTAGTAGAGACAGAGTTTCACCATTTTGGCCAGGCTGGTCTCGAACTCCTGACCTCAGGTAATCTGCTCACCTTAGCCTCCCAAAGTGTTGGGATTACAGGCGTGAGCCACTGCAACCAGCCTCCAATGTAACTTTTGCCTTTAAGATTTTTTTCTTTGAGACAGAAAAAAAAATCTTCAAAATTCTTCATCTTAAATATTTTAACAGTGTTTGGCATATACTAACCATTCAACATATTTCTTGAATGAATAAGTGAATAGCTTTACATTTATGTATATTTAAAAATAATACCATTTAACGTAGGTGCTTGAAACAGTATGAAGTAAGAATCCTACCTGCGATTGTTTTTGGCAGCTCCTTAAGATTTGGCAGCTTACTCTCAATATATCTCTCTTACTCTCTCTCTCTCTCTCTCTTTTTTTTTAATATGGTGAAATTAGACCAGGGGTCAGAACATAGATTTTAGTCTCCTTTAGTTCATCTACTAGGAGACTAAATTAGATAATCTCTAAACTCCCTTTTAGTTCTAAAATTCTGTAATTAAACTCTAGCATATCATCATTTTAGACTAAAAGTTTTCTTCTTCTTTTTTTTTTTTTTTTGTTTTTTTGTTTTTTTGAGATGGAGTCTCGCTCTGTCACCCAGGCTGGAGTGCCATGGTGCAATCTCGGCTCACTGCCACCTCTGCCTCCCGAGTTCAAGCGATTCTCCTGCCTCAGCCTCCTGAGTAGCTGGGACTACAGGCGTGTACCACCATGCCTGGCTAATTTTTGTATTTTTAGTAGAGATGGGGTTTCACTGTGGTGGCCAGGCTGGTCTGGAACTCCTGACCTCAAGTGATCCACCCATCTCAGCCTCCCAAAGTGCTGGGATTACAGGCATGAGCCACCGCACCCGGCCTAGACTAAAGATATTTTCAATTAAACATTCTTAGTATGCTTTAGTAAGAGCTATTGAGGCTTTCATTTTACAGATGAGTATTAAAGTATCATGAACCAAATAGGCTCTGTGCTATAAGAAATAACTCAATAGGCCTGGCATGGTGGTTCATGCCTGTAATCCTAGCACATTGGGAGGCCAAGGTGGGAGAATCGTTTGAGCCCATGGGTTCAAGACCAGCCTGGGCAACATGGTGAGACCCCCCCCCCCCGCCCGCCCCATCTAAAAAAAAGTACAAAAATTAGCGGGGCACATTGGTGCATGCCTGTGGTCCTAGGTCTTCAAGAGACAGAGGTGGGAGGCTCGCTCCAGCCCAGGATGTCCAGGCTGCTGTGAGCCATGATCGCGCCACTACACTCCAGCCTGGATGACAGAGTGAGACCCTGTCTCAGAAAAAAAAAAGAAAGAAATAACTCAATTGCTTCCAGGCAAGCTATCGCAATCTGGTAGGACATTGTTCCTTTATTTTTTCAAGGAATAGATGTTCGTTATAGAAAATTTGAGAAATGTAGAAAAGAATTAAGAGTAAAACAAAAATAAAACATATACATTGTAAGTCAGATCATGTCCCTTCTCTGCTAAAAACTCTCCCATAGCTCCCATTTTATTCAGATAAGAGCAAGTCTTTACCCCACGCGCTCCCCCGCACCACTATCCGCTACTCTCTTTTGTCCATTCACTCTGCTTCAGCTGTGCTGTTTCCCTGCTGTTCCTCAGACCTTGCAGGCACACGCTCACTATGAGGGCTTTGGACTTGCTGTTCCCTCTGCCTGGGGTGTTCCTTTCCTAGATATCTACAGGGCTCACACCTCAATTCCTTGGCTGTTCACTTAAAAATCACCCTCCCAGTGAGGCCACCTTCCCTGGTCTCCCACCTAAAATTGTAACCTCTCCCTGACATTTTGTATCCCCTTGCTAGTTTTATTTCTTAACACTTATCACTAACATGCTACACATTTTGTTTCTCTTATCCATTCAACTTTTTTTCCCCTTTCAGGAATTAAGCCGCTTCTTTTTTTTTCTTTTGAGATGGAGTCTCACTCTGTCACCCAGGCTGGAGAGTGGTGGTGCAATCTCTGCTCACTGTCACCTCCACCTCCTGGGGTTCAAGCAATTCTCCTGCCTCCGCCTCTCGAGTAGCTGGGATTGCAGGTGCCTGACACCACGCCCAGCTAATTTTTTGTATTTTTAGTAAAGACAGGGTTTCACCATGTTAGCCAAGCTGGTCTCGAACTCCTGACATCAAGCGATCCACCTACCTCTGCCTTCCAAAGTGCTGGGATTACAGGCATGAGCCACAATGCCTGGCCAGGAATGAAGCTTCTTACATCACAGATTTTTCTTTTGTTCACTGCTGTGCCCCAACATCTAGAACAGGCCTCATAATTGTTTTGTGCATGGATGAGGGTGGGTATTCCATTGACCATAGTGTTGAGCATGTGGATTTTTTACCCCTTTTTTTCTTTTCTTTCCATTTCTCTTCTCTATTGCTCTCAAATATATCACTGCAATGAATAACGTATCCCAAACCATTTTTCATCTGATTATCTCCCATAGTTAGTATCTTAGAGTAGAATTTATTGGGTTAAATGACATAAATGCCTAATTTTTAAAATTTGGGGATGATTTTAAGTTACAGAAAAATTGCAAAAATGGTCCAAAGTTCTTATATTTCCTTCACTCAACCTCTACTAATTTTGACATCTTATATAACCATGGTTCATTTGTCAAAACTAAGAAATTAACATTGGTATGATACTATTAACTAAACTACAGACGTTATTTGAGTTCACCAGTTTTTCCACTAAAGTCAGTATTCTGTTCCAGGATTCAATCTAGGATGCCACTGTGCATTTAGGAATAATTAGAATCTTGGTACATATTCTTAAATTTTCTCCAGATATGTGGTTCCAGTCTGTATTGCCAACAGCAATGTATGACTACTTCTGTCTTATCAATACTTAGTATTTTCCTTTTTCAAAAATATCTTTAAAATTCAATGGTTAAAAATGGTGTCTCACTGTAATAGTTCCATTTCAATGAATTTGAAAAATGTTTTATATTATTGGCCATTTGTATTCCTAAAAATTTTTGGCCAGGCATGGTGGCTGATGCCTGTAATCCCAGCACTTTGGAGGCTGAGGCAGGTGGATCACTTGAGGCCAGGAGTTCGAGACCAGCCTGGCCAACAGGGTGAAACCTTGTCTCTACTAAAAATATAAAAATTAGCTGGGGGTGGTGGCACGTGCCTATAATCCCAGTTACTTGGGAGGCTGAGGCACAAGAATTGCTTGAACCTAGGAGGTGGAGGTTGCAGTGAATCGAGTTTGAGCCACTGCACTCCAGCCTGGGTGACAGAGAGAGACTGTCTCAAAATAAAAATTATATCTCAAAAATTAACTCAAGATGGATTAAAGACTTAAATGTAAAACCCAAAACTATAAAAACTCTAGAAGATAACCTAGGCAATACCATTCAGGACATAGGCACTGGGAAAGATTTCATGACAAACATACCAAAAGCAATTGCAACAAAAGCAAAAATTGACAAATGGGATCTAATTAAACTAAAGAGCTTCTGTACAGCAAAAGAGACTATCAACAGAGTAAACAGACAACCCACAGAATGGGAGAAAAATTTTGCAAACTATACATTCAACAAAGGTCTGATATCAAAAGTCTATAAGGAACTTAAACAAATTTACAAGAAAATCAAACAATCTCATTAAAAAGTGGGCAAAGGATATGAACAGACACTTCTCAAAAGAAGACATACATGTGGCCAACAATTATATAAAAAAGCTCAGTATCACTAATCATTAGAGAAATGCAAATCAAAACCACAGTGAGAAACCATTTCACACCAGTAAGATTGGCTGTTAAGAAAATAAAAAAATAACAGATGCTAGTGAGGTTGTGGAGAAAAAGGATGCTTATACACTGTTGATGGGAGTATAAATTAGTTCAACCATTGTGGAAGACAGTGTGGTGATTCCTCAGAGACCTAAAGACAGAACTACTTTTTGAGCCAGCAATCTATTACTGGATATATACCCAAAGGAATATAAATCATTATATTATAAAGACACATGCACACATGTTCATTGCAGCACTATTCACAATAGCAAAAACATGGAATCAATCTAAATGCCCATCAATGATAGACTGGGTAAAGAAAATGTGGTACATATACAACATGGAATACTATGCAGCCATAAAAAAGAATGAGATCATATCCTTTACAGGGATGTGGATGGAGCTGGAGGCCATTATCCTTAGCAAACTAATGCAGGAACAGAAAACCAAATACCTCATGCTCTCACTTATAAGTGGGAGCTAAATGATAAGAACACATGGACACATAGAGGGGAACAACACACACTGGGGCCTATCTCACGGTGGAGGGTGGGAGGAGGGAGAGGATCAGGAAAAATCACTAATGGGTACTAGGTTTAATACCTGGGTGATGAAATAATCTGTACAATAAACCCCCATAGAAGTGACTATGTTGTCTGGGGTATATACCCTGGGGTTCGTGGTCGTGCACCAGGAAAATGTTAAGACATGGACAAACAAGAGGAGTTTAGGAGTGGAGGTTTAATAGGCAGAAGAGAAGAGAAAGAGAAACAGCTTTCTCTATAGAGAGAGTGGGGTCCCTGAATGGAAAAGACCTGCAGGTGGCATTGAATTTTATAGTCAGGTTTGAGGAGGCAGTGTCTGATTTACAAAGGGTTCACAGATAGGTTCAATCAGGTATGACATTTACATAGCAGATGGGGAAAGGCCGGTTGTCTCACCCTAATCTTATTATGCAAATGGGCTTTCCAGTTGATCTGAGCCATCTTGTCTGCTTCTTACTGTACACATGGCTGGCAGAGAAGGGAAGATGAAGTTGCCATCTTAAACATGTCTAGCCCCTAGTTCCTGCCAGCATTCACCCATGCAAGCTCCCAGCTTCCTCGTCTATGTCTGCCGCTTGACTTTACAGGCTGCTCTTTGTTAGACAATGATTTGGGGCTGCTTTTCATTAAAGAGAAAAGCCTTACCGAGGACTTCTGTACCCTCACTATCTGCCTAAATGATTTCTTGTTAACTCCTGTATCACCATGACACAGTTATCCTATGTAACAAACCTGCACATGTACCCCTGAACTTAAAAGTTTAACACAATAATTTGTATCTTTTGCCTGTTTTTAAAATTAGGGTATTCTACTACTGAATTATAGCACTTACAGTTCACTAGAAGAAATACTATGCTATAGTATATGAAAATATTAAAGATACTATATATTATAGTATATATGGATTTATAAGCACTGACTTATAAGCACTTTATATATTAAGGATATTGAATTTTTGGCAAGGCTGATACAAACATTTTTTCATGATTTGCCAGCCGTTTTTTGGAATACAAGAGTTTTCTATTTTTATGTCATTAAGTGTATGCTGTTTTAGTTTTCTGATTGATTCTATTTTTTTTTAAGAGTTGGATTTTTTCTTTTTTTCTTTAAACAGCCTTATTGAAGAACATTGATGGATAAAAATTGTACATATTTAAGGTATACAACTTGATGTTTTGATGTATGTATACATTGTGAAATGGTCTTCACAATCAAACCAATTAACATATCTATCACCTCACGAAGTTACCATTTTCTTTTTCTTCTTTTATTATTATCTTTTTTTGTGGCAAAAACATTTAAGATCTACTTCTTAGAAAATTTCAAGTAAGGAATATTGTTAATCATAGCCACCAGGCTGTACATTAGATCTGTAGAACGTATTCATCCTGCATATTGAAACTTTTTATCCTTTGACCAACATTACCGTTTCTCCCTCCCTACTGCCCCTGGCAACCACCATTCTGCTTTATAATTCTATGAGTGTGACTATTTTAGATTTCACACATCAATGGGATCAAGCAGTATCTGTTTTTCTGTGTCTGCCTTATTTCATTTAGCATAATGTCCTCCAGGTTCATCCATGTTGTTGCAAATGGCAAAATTTCATTCTTTCCTGAGGCTGAATAATACTCCATTGTGTGTGTGTGTGTGTGTGTGTGTGTGTGTGTGTGTACACCACATTTTCTTTTATCCATTCATCCGTCAGTGGATACTTACACTCTTTTCATATCTTAGCTGTTGTGAATAATGCTGCAGTGAACATGGGAGTGCAGATAAATCTTCAAGATCTTAATCTTGATTTCCGTTTCTGTGGGTATATCCCAAAAGAGGGATTGCTAGATAATATGGTCGTTCTATTTTTTATTTTTTGAGGACCCTGTATACTGTTTTTGATAAAGGCTGTCCCAATATAAATTCTCATGAACACTGTACAAGGGTTCCCTTTTTCCTGCATCTTTGTCAACACTTTTAATCTCTTGTCTTTTTGATAAATAGCCATCCTGATAGGTATGAGGTGATGTTTCATTGGGTTTTCATCTGCATTTCCCTGATGATTAGTGATGTTGAGCACCATTACATATACCTGTTGGCCATTTGTATATCTTCTTTCTAGAAATGCCTATTTAGGTCCTTTGCCCATTTTATAATTGGATTATTTGCTTTTGCTATTGACTCGTGTGAGTTCCTTATATATTTTGGATATTAACTCCTTGTAAGATATATGGTTTACAAGTATTTTCTCCCATTCCATAGGTTGTTATTTAACTCTGTGATTTTTTTTCTTTGCTGTGCAGCAGTTTTTTAATTTGATGTGATTCTACTTGTCTATTTTTGCTTTTGTTGCCTGTACTCTTGCTATCTTATTCAAACATATTATTGCCAAGACAAATGTCAGAAAGCTTTTTCCCTATGCTTTCTTCTAGTAGTTTTACGGTTCTGAGTCTTATGTTTAAGTTTTTAATCCATTTTGAGTTTATTTTTGTTTATGGTGTCAGATGAGGGTCTAATTTCATTCTTTTGCCTGTGAATATCCAGTTTTCCCAACATTAGTTATTGAAGAGACTATCCTTTCACCATTGTGTGCTCTTGGCACTCTAGTGAAGATTGACTGTGAATGCATAGATTTATTTATGGGCTCTCTATTCTGTTCCGTTAATCTATATGTCTGTTTTTATGTCAGTACCATCGCACTTAGGTTACTGTAGCTTTGAAATATCTTTTGAAATCAGGAAGTGTGATGTCGCCAGCTTTATTATTCTTTCTCAAGATTGCTTTCAACCTGGGCAACATGTCAAATCTCCATCTCTACACACACACACAAAATACAAAAATTAGCTGGGTGTGGTAATGTGCATCTGTAGTTCCAGCTATTCAGGGGGGTGGGGGGATGGGGGGGGGAAGGATCATTTGAGCCCCAAGGCTGGAGTGAGCCATGTTTGCGCCACCACACTCCAACCTGGGTGACAGAGCAAGACCCTGTCTTAAAAAAAAAAAAAAAAAAAAAAAAAAAACCAAGCAAGATTGCTTTGGCTGTTTGGGGTCTTTTGAAGTTCCACATGAATTTTAGGATTGTTTTTCTCTATGCGTGTGTAGGGAGTGCTGTTTGAAATTTGTTAGGGATTGCATTGAATCTGTAGATCATTTTGGATAGTATAAACACTAATTCACAAACATGGGATGTCCTTCCATTTATCTAATCTTCTTTAATTTCCATCATCATTGTTTTGTACTTTTGAGTGTACAAGTCTTTCCCCTCTTTAAGTTTATTTCTATGTATTTTATTCTTTTTGTTGCTATTATATATGGGAATGTTTGCCTATTTCCTTTTTGGATAATTCATTGTTAGTGTATAGAAACACTGCTGAATTTTTTATGTTGATTTTATATCTTGCAACTTTATTGAATTTGCTAATTAGTTCTAACAGATTTTTTTGTTGAGCCTTTAGGGTTTTTTACATGTGTAAATAATATTTTCTTTTTCTTTTTTTTTTTTTTGAGACAGGGTCTCACTCTGTCGCCCAGGCTGGAGTGCAGTGGCGCGATCTCGGCTCCCTGCAACCTTTGCCTCCCGGGTTCAAGCATTTCTCCTGCTTCAACCTCCCTAGTACCTGGGATTACAGGCATCTGCCACCACGCCTGGTTAATTTTTGTATTTTTAGTAGAGGCAGGGTTTCACCATGTTGGCCACACTGGTCTTGAACTCCTGACCTCAAGTGATCTGCCTTCCTTGTCCTCCCAAAGTGCTGGAATTACAGGCATGAGCCACCATGCCTAGCCATGTGTAAATAATCTTGTCATCTGCAGAGATAATTTTATTTCTTCCTCTTCAACTTGGATGCCTTTTTATTTCTTTTTTCTGTCTAGTTGTTTTGGTTAGGTTTTCCAACATTATATTGATAATAGTGGTAAAAGTGGGCATCCCTTCCTTGTATCAGATCTTAGAGGAAAAGCTTTCAGTTTTTCTCCATTGATTATGATGTTAGCTGTGACCTTTACATATATGGCTTTTACTGTGTTGAGGTATGTTCCTTCTATACCTATATTGTTGAAAGTTTTTTTATCATGAAAGGATGTCAAATTTTGTCAAATGCTTTTTCTGTTGTCTATTAAGATGATCATGTGGTTTTTTACATGTCATTCTGTTAATGTAGTATATGGCATTGATTGATTTGCATATACTGAACCATTCTTGCATTCCAGAGATAAATCCCACTTGTTCGTGGTGTATGATCTTTTAAATATGCTGTTGGATTTGGTTTGCTGGTATTACATTGAGGATTTTTATGGCTATGTTCATCAGTGATGTTGGCCTATGGTTTTCTTTTCTTTTGATATCTTTGGCTTTCGTATTGGGGTGATGCTGGCCTTTAAAGTGAGTATGAACGTGTTCCCTATTCTATTTTTTAAGGAGTTTAAGAGGGATTGGTATTAGTTCTTCTCTGAGTGTTAGAAAAAGCCTGGGCTTTTTCTTTGTTAGGAGGTATTTGATTACTGGTTCAATGTTCTTATTTATTTTCAGAATTTAATTTATTCTTAATTTAGTTTTGGCAGGTTGTATGTTACTAGGGATTTTCTGTTTCTTCTAGGTTATCCAATTTGTTGTTGTATAGTTGTTCATAAGTTGTCTCTTATAACCTTTTAATTTCTGAGTCATCCATTGTAATGTCTTCTTTCTTATTTCTGATTTGTCTTTTTTTATAGTTCAATTTATTTTTTTTATTATACTTTAAGTTCTAGGGTACATGTGCACAACATGCAGGTTTGTTACATATGTATACATGTCCCATGTTGGTGTGCTGCACCTGTTAACTCATCATTTACATTAGGTGTATCTCCTAATGCTATCCCTCCCCCCTCCCCCTACCCCACGACAAGCCCCGGTGTGTGATGTTCCCCACCGTGTCCAAGTGTTCTCATTGTTCAATTCCCACCTATGAGTGAGAATATGCGGTATTTGGTTTTCTGTCCTTGTGATAGTTTGTTCAGAATGATGGTTTCCAGCTTCATCCATGTCCCTGCAAAGGACATGAACTCATCTTTTTTATGGCTGCATAGTATTCCATGTTGTATATGTGCCACATTTTCTTAATCCAGTCTATCATTTGATGGACATTTGGGTTGGTTCCAAGTCTTTGCTATTGTGAATAGTGCTGCAATAAACATATGTGTTGATGTGTCTTTATAGCAGCATGATTTATAATCCTTTGGGTATATACCCAGTAATGGGATGGCTGGGTCAAATGATATTTCTAGTTCTAGATCCTTGAGGAATCGCCACACTGTCTTCCACAATGGTTGAACTAGTTTACAGTCCCACCAACAGTGTAAAAGTGTTCCTATTTCTCCACATCCTTTCCAGCACCTGTTGTTTCCTGACTTTTTAGTGATCGCCATTCTAACTGGTGTGAGATGGTATCTCACTGATTTGCATTTGGTTTTGATTTGCATTTGTCTGATGGCCAGTGATGATGAGCATTTTTTCATGTGTCTCATGGCTGCATAAATGTCTTCTTTTGAGAAGTGTCTGTTCATATCCTTCACCCACTTTTTGATGGGGTTGTTTGATTTTTTTCTTGTAAATTTGTTTAAGTTCTTTGTAGATTCTGGATATTAGCCCTTTGTCAGATGGGTAGATTGTAAAAATTTTCTCCCATTCTGTAGGTTGCCTGTTCACTCTGATGGTAGTTTCTTTTGCTGTGCAGAAGCTCTTTAGTTTAATTAGATCTCATTTGTCAATTTTGGCGTTGTTGCCATTGCTTTTGGTGTTTGAGTCATGAAGTCCTTGCCCATGTCTATGTCCTGAATGGTATTGCCTAGGTTTTCTTCTAGGGTTTTTATGGTTTTAGGTCTAACATTTAAGTCTTTAATCCATCTTGAATTAATTTTTGTATAAGGTGTAAGGAAGGGATCCAGTTTCAGCTTTCTACATATGGCTAGCCAGTTTTCCCAGCACCATTTATTAAATAAGGAATCCTTCCCCACTTCTTGTTTTTGTCAGGTTTGTCAAAGATCAGATGGTTGGAGATGTGTGGTATTATTTCTGAGGGCTCTGTTCTGTTCCATTGGTCTATATCTCTGTTTTGGTACCAGTACCATGCTGTTTTGGTTACTGTAGCCTTGTAGTATAGTTTGAAGTCAGGTAGCATGATGCTTCCAGCTTTGTTCTTTTGGCTTAGGATTGTCTTGCCATTGTGGGCTGTTTTTTGGTTCCATATGAACTTTAAAGTAGTTTTTTCCAATTCTGTGAAGAAAGTCATTGGTAGCTGGATGGGGATGGCATTGAATCTATAAATTACCTTGGGCAGTATGGCCATTTTCACTATATTGATTCTTCCTATCCATGAGCATGGAACATTCTTCCATTTGTTTGTGTCGTCTTTTATTTCGTTGAGCAGTGGTTTGTAATTCTCCTTGAAGAGGTCCTTCACATCCCTTGTAAGTTGGATTCCTAGGTATTTTATTATCTTTGAGGCAATTGTGAATGGGAGTTCACTCATGACTTGGCTCTCTGTTTTTCTGTTATTGGTGTATAAGAATGCTTGTGATTTTTGCACATTGATTTTGTATCCAGAGACTTTGCTAAAGGTGCTTATCAGCCTGAGGAGATTTTGGGCTGAGACTATGGGGTTTTCTAAATATACAATCATGTAATCTGCAAACAGGGACGATTTGAGTTCCTCTTTTCCTAATTGAGTACCGTTTATTTCTTTCTCCTGCCTGATTGCCCTGGCCAGAACTTCCAACACTATGTTGAATAGAAGTGGTGAGAGAGGGCATCCCTGTCTTGTGCCAAGAGAATGCTTCCAGTTTTTGCCCATTCAGTATGATATTGGCTGTGGGTTTGTCAGAAGTAACTCTTATTATTTTGAGATGTGTCCCATCAATATCTAGTTTATTGAGAGTTTTTAGCATGAAGGGCTGTTGAATTTTGTTGAAGGCCTTTTCTGCATCTATTGAGACAATCATGTGATTTTGGTCTTTGGTTCTGTTTATATGATGGATTACGTTTCTTGATTTGTGTATATTGAAGCAGCCTTGCATCCCAGGGATGAAGCCAACTTGATCATGGTGGATAAGCTTTTTGATGTGCTACTAGATTCGGTTTGCCAGTATTTTATTGAGGATTTTTGCCTCGATGTTCATCAGGGATATTGGTCTAAAATTCTCTTTTTTTTTTGTCTCTCTGCCAGGCTTTGGTATCAGTATGATGCTGGCCTCATAAAATGAGTTAGGGAGGATTCCCTCTTTTTCTATTGATTGGAATAGGTTCAGCAGGAATGGTACCAGCTCCTCTTTGTACCTCTGGTAGAATTTGGCTATGAATCCGCCTGGTCCTGGCCTTTTTTGATTGGTAGGCTATTAATTATTGCCTCAATTTCAGAACCTGTTATTGGTCTATTCAGGGATTCAACTTCTTCCTGGTTTAGTCTTGGGAGGGTGTATGTGTCCAGGAATTTATCCATTTCTTCTAGATTTTCTAGTTTATTTGCGTAGAGGTGTTTATAGTATTCTCTGATGGTAGTTTGTATTTCTGTGGAATCGGTGGTGATATCCCCTTTATCATTTTTTATTGCATCTATTTGATTCTTCTCTCTTTTCTTCTTTATTAGTCTTGCTAGCGGTCTATCTATTTTGTTGATCTTTTCAAAAAATCAGCTCCTGGATTCATCAATTTTTTGAAGGGATTTTTGTGCCTGTATCTCCTTCAGTTCTGGTCTGATCTGTTATTTCTTGCCTTCTGCTAGCTTTTGAATGTGTTTGCTCTTGCTTCGCTAGTTCTTTTAATTGTGACGTTAGGGTGTCAAGTTTAGATCTTTCCTGCTTTCTCTTGTGGGCATTTAGTGCTATAAATTTCCCTTTACACACTGCTTTAAATGTGTCCCAAAGATTCTGGTATGTTGTGTCTTTGTTCTCATTGGTTTCAAAGAACATCTTTATTTCTGCCTTCATTTCGTTATGTACCCAGTCGTCATTCAGGAGCAGGTTGTTCAGTTTCCATGTAGTTGAGCGGTTTTGAGTGAGTTTCTTAATCCTGAGTTCTAGTTTGATTGCACTGTGGTCTGAGAGACAGTTTGTTATAATTTCTGTTCTTTTACATTTGCTGAGGAGTGCTTTACTTCCAACTATGTGGTCAATTTTGGAATAAGTGCAATGTGGTACTGAGAAGAATGTATACTCTGTTGACTTGGGTTGGAGAGTTCTATAGATGTCTATTAGGTCCACTTGGTGCAGAGCTGAGTTCAATTCCTGGATATCCTTGTTAACTTCCTGTCTCGTTGATCTGTCTAATGTTGACAGTGGGGTGTTAAAGTCTCCCATTATTATTGTGTGGGAGTCTAAGTCTCTTTGTAGGTCTCTAAGGACTTGCTTTATGAAAATGGGTGCTCCTGCATTGGGTGCATATATATTTAGGATAGTTAGCTCTTCTTGTTGAATTGATCCCTTTACCATTACGTAATGGCCTTCTTTGTCTCTTTTGATCTTTGTTGGTTTAAAGTCTGTTTTATCAGAGACTAGGATTGGAATTCCTGCTTTTTTTTTTTTTTTCCATTTGCTTGGTAGATCTTCCTCCATCCCTTTATTTTGAGCCTATGTGTGTCTCCGCACGTGAGATGGGTCTCCTGAATACAGCACACTGATGGGTCTTGACTCTTTATCCAATTTGCCAGTCTGTGTCTTTTAATTGGGGCATTTAGCCCATTTACGTTAAAGGTTAATATTGTTATGTGTGAATTTGATCTTATCATTATGATGTTAGCTAGTTATTTTGCTCATTAGTTGATGCAGTTTCTTCCTACCAGCGATGGTCTTTACAATTTGGCATATTTTTGCAGTGGCTGGTACCTGTTATTCCTTTCCATGTTTAGTGCTTCCTTTAGGAGCTCTTGTAAGGCAGGCCTGGTGGTGACAAAATCTCTTAGCATTAGCTTGTCTGGTAAAGGATTTTATTTCTCCTTCACTTATGAAGCTTAGTTTGGCTGGATATGAAATTCTGCATTGAAA
This sequence comes from Pan troglodytes, assembly GCF_028858775.2. NCBI lineage: Eukaryota > Metazoa > Chordata > Mammalia > Primates > Hominidae > Pan > Pan troglodytes. Next base: position 109,419,621 of record NC_072401.2, on the reverse strand, counting down.
ATTTTTTTCTTTAAGAATGTTGACTATTGGCCCCCACTCTCTTCTGGCTTGTAGAGTTTCTGCCAAGAGAGTCGTTGTTATTCTGATGGGCTTCCCTTTGAGGATAACCCGACCTTTCTCTCTGGCTGCCCTTAACATTTTTTCCTTCTTTTCAACTTTGGTGGACCTGACAATTGTGTGTCTTGGAGTTGCTCTTCTCAAGGAGTATCTTTGTAGCATTGTCTGTATTTCCTGAATTTGAATGTTGGCCTGCCTTGCTAGGTTGGGGAAGTTCTCCTAGATAATATCCTGCAGAGTGTTTTCCAACTTGGTTCCATTCTCCCCGTCACTTTCAGGTACACCAATCAGACGTAGATTTGGTCTTTTTACCTCGTCCCATATTTCTTGGAGGCTTTGTTTGTTTCTTTTTACACTTTTTTCTCTAAACTTCTCTTCTCGCTTCATTTCATTCATTTGCTCTTCAATCACTGATACCCTTTCTTCCAGTTGATCGAATCGGCTACTGAAGCTTGTACATGCGTCACGTAGTTCTTGTGCCATGGTTTTTAGCTCCATCAGGTCATTTAAGGTCTTCTCTACACTGTTTATTCTAGTTAGCCATTCATGTAATATTTTTTCAAGGTTTTTAGCTTCTTTGCAATGGGTTCGAACATTCCCTTTAGCTTGGAGAAGTTTGTTATTACCAATCATCTGAAGCCTTCTTCTCTCAATTCATCAAAGTCATTCTCTGTCCAGCTTTGTTCCGTTGCTGACGAGGAGCTGTGTTCCTTTGGAGGAGAAGAGGTGCTCTGATTTTTAGAATTTTCAGCTTTTCTTCTCTGGTTTCTCCCCATCTTTGTGGTTTTATCTACCTTTGGTCTTTGATGATGGTGAATACAGATGGGATTTTGGTGTGGATGTCCTTTCTGTTTGTTAGTTTTCTTTCTAACAGTCAGAACCCTCAGCTGCATGTCTGTTGGAGTTTGCTGAGGGTCCACTCCAGACCCTGTTTGCCTGGGTGGCACCACCAGAGGCTGCAGAACAGCAAATATTGCAGAACAGCCAATGTTGCTGCTTGAACCTTCCTGTGGAAGCTTTGTCTCAGAGGGGCACCCAGCTGTATGAGGTGTCAGTAAGCCCCTACTGGTAGGTATCTCCCAGTTAGGCTACTCGAGGGTCAGGGACCCACTTGAGGAGGCAGTCTGTCCATTCTCAGATCTCAAACTCTGTGCTGGGAGAACCACTACTCTTTTCAAAGCTGTCAGACAGGGACGTTAAAGTCTGTAGAAGTTTCTGCTGCCTTTTGTTCAGCTATTCCCTGTCCCCAGAGGTGGAGTCTACAGAGGCAGGCAGGCCTCCTTGAGCTGCGGTGGGCTCCACCCAGTTCGAGCTTCCAGGCCACTTTGTTTACCTACTCAAGCCTCAGCAATGGCGGACGCCCTTCCCCCAGCCTTGCAGTTCAATCTCAGACTGCTGTGCTAGCAGTGAGCGAGGCTCTGTGGGCGTGGGACCCTCTGAACCAGGTGCGGGATATAATCTCCTGGTGTGCCATTTGCTAAGACAGTTGGAAAAGCGCAGTATTGGGGTGGGAGTGTCCCGATTTTCCAGGTACCATCTGTCACGGCTTCCCTTGTCTAGGAAAGGGAATTCCCCGACCCCTTGCGCTTCCCAGATGAGGTGATGCCCCGCCCTGCTCCGTGGGCTGCACCCACTGTCCGACAAGCCCCAGTGAAATGAACCTGGTACCTCAGTTGGAAATGCAGAAATCACCCATCTTCTGTGTTGCTCACAATGGGAGCTGTAGACTGGAGCTTTTCCTATTCGGCCGTCTTGGAACCTCTTGTCTTCTTTTTTTTCTTAGTTTAGTTGAGGGTTTGTTGATTTTATCTTTCTAAAAAATCAACTCTTGGTTTTGTTGATTTTTCTATTGCTTTTCTATTTGCTATTTATTTCTGCTGTAATCTTTATTATTTCCTTTCCTCCACTAACTTTGAGCTTAGTTTGGTTTGTTCTGCCTAGTCTCTTGAGGTATAAAGTCAGGCTGTTTATTTGAGATCTTTCTCCTTTAATATATGCATTTATCACTATAAACTCCTCTCATAACACAGCTTTTACTGTATCCCCTACATTTTAGTATGTTGTGTTTAGGTTTTTATTTGTCCGAAGATATTTCTTGAATTTCCCTTTGATTTCTTCTTTGACCCAATCTTTATTAGACTGTATTGTTTTGTTTTCCCATATTTGTGAATTTTTTCATTTTCTTACCGTTTTTGATTTCTAGTTTCATTCCATTGTGGTTAGAAAAGATGTTTGATATGATTTCCATTTTTTTTACATTTGTTAAGACTTGTTTTGTTACTCAATATATGATCTATCCTGGAGAATGTTTTGTGTACACATGAGAAGAATGTATATTCTTCTGTTGGATGGAAAGTTCTATATTTGTCTGTTAGGTCCATCTGGTCCATAGTGTTGTTCAAGTCACCTGTTTTTATTTTAATTGATTTTCTGTCCAGATGTTGTATCCATTATTGAAAGCAGGGTGTTGAAGTCTCCTACTGTTATTGTATTACTGTCCATTTCTCTCTTTAGATAGATCAATATTTGCTTTTATATATCTAGGTACACTGATGTTGGATGTGTATATATTTATAATTGTATCTTCTTGTTCAGCTGGCCCTTTCATCATTATATAATGGTCTTTTTTGTCTCTAGTTACAGTTTTTTACTTAAAGTCTATTTCGTCTGGCATGAGTATAGCCATCCTTCCTCTCTTTTAATTAACATATGCATGGAATATCTTTTTCCATTGCTTCACTTTCAGCCTATGTGTGTCCTTAAATCTGAAGTGAGTCTCTTGTAGACAACATACAGTTGAATCTTCTTTTTAAATACATTCAGTTACTCTATGTCTTTTGACTGGGGAGGTTAAGTCTATGTACAGTTAAAGTAATTATCAATAGGTAAAGGCTTACTATTGCCAGTCTGATAACTGTTTCTGGTTTATTTTGTTGCTCTGTATTCATTTCTCCCTCTCTTTCTGTCTTCCCTTGTGATTTGATTATGTTTTGGGCTTGCATAAAGCATCTTATAGTTACAACTGTCTATTTCAAGCTGATACTAACTTCAATCTCATACAAAAATGCCATTCTCCCCAACCTTTGTGTCCTTGAATTCAGTGTTTAATTATCTTTATAGTGTGTATCCATTAACAATTGTGTGTGTGTGTGTGTTTTAGACGAAGTCTTGCTCTGTCACCAGGCTGGAGTGCAGTGGCGTGATCTCAGCTCACTGCAACCTCCAACTCCCTTGGTTCAAGCGATTCTCCTGCCTCAGCCTCCCAAGTAGCTGGGATTACAGTCATGTGCCACCATGCCCAGCTAATTTTGGTATTTTTAGTAGAGTTGGGGTTTCACCATGTTGGCCAGGATGGTCTTAATTTCCTGACCTCATGATCTGCCTGCCTCAGCCTCCCAAAGTGCTGGTATTACAGGTGTGAGCCACTGGGCCCAGCCATCTTTTAACTTTTATATTAGGGTAAAAAGTATTTTATGTACTATTATAGTGTTACATTATTCTATATTTCCCTGTATATTTACTTTTACCAGTGAGATTTATGCTTTCATGTTGCTATTTAACATGTTCTCATTTTAATTTGAAGAATTTCCTTAAGTATTTCTTATAAGACAGGTCTAGTGGTAAAAAACAGATTCCCTCAGTTTCATTTGTCTTGGGATGACTTTATCCTTTATTTTTAAAGGCTATTTTTGCCCAATGCAATATTCTTGTTTGGCAGTTTTTTTCTTTTAGAATTTTGAATACATCATCCTACTCTACCCTTGGCTGCAGGGATTTTGCTGAGCAATCCACTGAGAGTCTTATGGATAATTAGCCTTTTCCCTTAACAAAAACTGATTATTTGACCCTCATACAAAGGGAAGAACTGATAAGAATATGAAATATCTTAGCCAGGCATCGTGGCACACACCTGTAGTCCTAGGTACTTAGGAGGCTGAGGTTGGAGGATCACTTCAGCCTGCAGTGAGCCGTGATCATGCCACTGCACCCTAGCCTGGGCAACAGAGTGAGACCCTGTCTCAAAAAAAATAAATAAAATAAAAGTATATCATTTCAGTGATGATAATACCAAATTATTTACTAATGAACAAATACCCTACTTAAATGAATTTGGTTTCTAAAAACAGTGCAGCAAAACCGAAGTAGATTTGAGGGTGCCACATTATTTGGTGTTCCCCTTGTTTCACTACTGTTATTTCACCAGAACTCATACTCTGGTGGCACAGCCACAGTCACTGAGGCAGCAGACAGAAAACAATGACAGGTTTGCCTGTATCATCACCTCTGTAGCCTAAAGGGTCAAATAATCACCTTCCATCAAACTCACTTAATTCTTCATTTGCCCAACATATTTACTGATGCCTGCTCTGCATAAGGCATCCACTCTTGGTAAGTTATCAGATATAGTCAGTCCCTGACATCCTCATGGAGTGGAGATGAGAGAGAGGATAGAAACAGAAGGTTTAAATAAACAAAGTAGTTGCAGTTAGTGATGAGGGCTCTGGAGGAAATTGGGTGATGAGATTAGGGAGTTCTCAGGAAAGGCCACTTTGGATGTCATGGTGGGTGACCTCTCTGAGGAGATGCTGTCTGAGCTGTGACTTCAGGAAGAAGAGTAGGCTGTGGAAAAAGCTGGCAGGGGGTCCCTCCACAGGCAAAATATGGTTCAAGTATGAAAAAGCTCTTTTTCCTGAGCTGGGAAGTGTGAGACCAGCACTCAATACTTGGCCACAGCAGGCTCATGTGGGCCCATCTCCTCTCAACTCAACTCATGCTGGGCTTCTACAGGGAATATAAGACACCTGGGTGGTGATGCAGTCCTCTAAGGAACTTCACTCCATGGGGAAAGTTTTAAAGAATTACCCTTGTTTCTAAGAACCATGCTTACATTCTATTGTGGACATCTGTCTTTGGAGGCCTATTTTCTTTTTACATTAACTTGACATCTGGTGAAACAAAATTTTGCGTAGCAATTAAATCAAAACAAAAAACAGACATGACACTTTCTCAGTTAAAATAGTTTAATAAAAGCAACAAAACTGTGCTAAAGATGAGAATCAAAAATGAGATATTAGGTAGACTTATAAAACAAAGTATAGTTATTTTTTGATTTCAAATAAACCATGTGCAAAATTGTAAAATGCCAATATGTCTGAGAAAAGCATTAACAGTCCTTTTAGCAATTTATATATAAAGATGTTTTTAAAGTGCCACAGCTTAAGGCATTATATTTTAAAGTTTAATAAACATCTAATTTCAACATCTCTCCAAGAACAGACTTCTTCTCAATAAGCTATAAACTATTTGGTTAGGAATATTGAAAATGCATGTATAATTTAAGGAGTAATATACTTGTTAATGCTGAGTTATTAGTGCAATTCAAAAGCATATGAATTCCATATCAAGAACAAACTCTCCCGCCCAAAGTACAGTGTAATCCACACTGTATCATCTCATCTAAAAATCTATACAGCAGCTACCCCATCCACTCAGTTCCTCTGCAGTTAGGCTATTAGCTTTTCTTTTTCAAAAAGCAAAAATTCCTAAGACACCTAAAGATTAGCCTGTATTTCATTTATACTGAAAGTGCTTAGTAATATTTCTAAAAAGGAAAAGAGCAGTATGGTAGATAAAGAATGTAGAGTCAAAAATCAATCATTTTAAAATTTTTCTTCTTCCTATGATTATGTTTTGATTAAGCAGATATTATTTTCATTTTTTGAGCTTGCAAAAGTCTGCCTAGGAATGTGCTAAATCAAAGGAAAAATCTAGCCTCATGTTCACAATTGCCCTGGAATGCCATTCCCAGACTGAGATCTAACTACACAGAGTATGGCTAACGGCAGAAGTCAGAGGTTAGGGAGATCTGGTGTCTCCATTTATCTGGAAAACAGAACAAAGAAGGGTGATCAGTTATAGAAGGCCAGTCAAACAGAAGTGTTTTAAGTTCAGAATTTCATCTTTCGTTTAATTTTCAAAGTAACAGCCACTCTGGATCTTTTCTTGCCCTCTTCTCTATCAGTATGAACAGCAGTAGCTGCTTCTCTCCTTTAGGAAAGTCAGTGTGAGGTCCCTGGATATGGCCTAGTCTCCAGGTGGTGGGAGTTTACATTCTGTTACATATAAACAGCTAAGGCATCGTTCTAAGTTTGTTTAAAATGGTTGTTTTAAATGGTAAACACAAAAGTCCAGTGATTTTTTTAAAAACTGGCTTTAATGGACATTAACAAATAATATACACTGATTTATCACCTTTAAGCAACAAAAACATGACTTGTAATTATTCAAATAAGGTAGGATTTTTCTCTTAAGTACAGTTCTTAAAAGTCATTCACAAGACGACTGGGCATCCACTAAGACCAAGGCACTGTGAGGGAGGCAAACAGCACAACATCCTCACCTCAAGGAGCTCAGCCTGGGATGAAGACAGACACACACAACTCCAGCATGAGGCCAAGGGGTAGCCTGTTATGGGATCAAGTGGTGGCAGAATCAAGAAGTGGTTCTGAAAGTGTTCTTTAGTCACAGAGACCAGTAGGTTTGAAACCCAGTGATGTTACTTTTTAACTTTGTGCCTTACCTACTATAAGCCTCAGCTTCATCCACTACAGTATGCCACCCTCTTAATAGAATTTATGTAAGAATTACAGAAACATACAAGTAAAGGATTAAGTGTAGAGCCAGCATGAGGAAAGGTTCAGGAATGTGGTTGCTCATATGACTGCTATGCTTACTTCTGTACATGGAGCACTGTGGGAGAATAAAAGAAAGGGGTGGTCATTCCTTAGAGCATGTTCTCACTGGGGGAAATCCTGGCATCTTGAGCAGGACAATTCTTCACTGTATAGGACTACCTTGACATTTAGCATCCTGGTCCCATGGCAGCAGAAGGCCAGTAGCACCCCCATCATTATGATAACCAAGAATCATACCCACACATTTCCAAACTCCCTCTGAAGGGGTTACCACCCCTGCTGAAAACTGCTCTTCCAGAGGGACCATCTACATTTAGAAACAATTTAGTTCTCTTAATAAAAAGAGAGTGAATTCTTTGAGAGTATATTCAAGGATCAGATACATTGGGCCTGGTGGCAGGGACGCTAGGACAGGAATGTTCAGTATAGTTTGAAAGCAGAATCCTTTCCTGATGAGTCCCAGTATCAAAATCCCCATGCTCACCATTCAGGCCTTAAGTAAAAAGGTAGAGCTGCATCTTTGCAAATAACTCAGTAGAAAGGAATTCTGCCAAGAAGCTACTAAAGAAGTAGCAAGGCTCACTGTTCCTGTAGTTGTAGTAGAAGTTAGACATATAAATTTAGATAATAATCCTACAAGGTATTTTTAAAAATTATAATTTCTTTTTTCCTCAATATACACAACAGAGTCCACTTCATCCCACATCTACAAAAAGTAAAAACTAAAATCATAAACAAAAAGATAGTGACAGAACAAGCCCAAAGAAGCTGGCATAGAATCTGTGCTGAGAAAAGTTCTCCCCCAGTATAACCTAAATCCACACCCATCTCTGACAAAGCATTCCAGGCTGAACACCACTTTCATGTTGTCATAGGTCTTTAAAAGCCAGCTGATAGATCTTCTTCTCCTGAAGTTCTTCTCCAGAACTTAACAGCATTTTAGAGATATCAGAAAAGATGTAAGGCATTTGACCATCATTAGTGCTGAGAGGTAGAGAGAAGCCAAGTTTTATTACTCTCATTTTACATATGGGATGTCTGAGGCACTAAGAAATGAGAAGATTGGCCCATCGGTGGAAGCCACTGCAAGTAAAATCCAGATATCCCGTTTCATAGGTACTTTGGTTTCTATCCCCCAAATCACAGACCTGCATTACTAAAATGGCTGAAGTATCCTGCTGAGGAATCCTCCAAGATGAAACCTGCCAGTGTGCTCTACCCTCCTTCCGACCTCTGAGCCCAACTTGGATCCACTGAGTTGCTGGATTCACTGTCCTTTGCAGTAGGAAGAATCTGCTTAGAAGGATATGTATTTATATATCTTTTTACCATCTCTTCTTGGAGATGCTCTTCATCTCCTTGAAATAGTTATATTAAATGGATGTGGGGCTAAAGTTAGACCAAATCTTCCAGTCAGGAGGGGCTTCTTAGAATCCTCAGGTAAAGCAAATGCGAAACTCTGCATTAGGCTCACAAACATTAGGAATAATTCCATCTTTGCCAGTTGTTCTCCCATACACACCCGCTTCCCTAAAAATGAGATCAGAAAAAAATGAAGGATTATAATACCATCCCTTCTCCTATTTCAAAAAGTACAAATTTATATGAAATATCTAAATTGAGTATTCTAAATGCAGATGGAGTTTTTAAGTCAAATTGCCATATATACCACATAGCCTCCCACAGCATATGCTGATCAGAATTTTTACATATCAAATCCACATTTTAACTCTTACTCGTAAAAACCTATCCTCATTCTAGACAGGAACTAGAGACAGATCCAGTGTGGCAGCTATCCTGTCTCTTCCGTGCCTACTTACCTCTTTCCTCCACTTTTGCCTGGAAGATTAAGGCAAAAAATTCAGATAAGAATCCCTAGAGCCTCCCTTTTTCCACAGAAAGAATCCTCTGTTCCTAATCTAGGAACCTAAAAGAGGAACTGTTGAGATTAGAGAACCCATCCTCTCACCCACCAGACCAGATTAGAAATTGCTCTTAAGTAGCTCCCTGGGACCCCCCAAAATTACCTGATCAGCTCTGAAAGTAAAATTTCTAGTCACATTTAGAGATTTAAAACCAACTGCTTTATTAAAATCTGAAATGAACATAGGGGAGATGCCTTGTCTAAATTATTGATCCCTTCTCTTATATTAGCTTGCCAAGAAAGAAACATTTTTAAAACAACATGAAATAATAAAATATTATTTTAGTTCTACTTCTTTTAAAAATTATGCAGTTTGAAAAAGTGTAACTGACCTATCCCAAAAGGAATAAAGGTTTCTTTTTTAATTAGTTGTCCTTGGTCATCCAGAAATCGATTAGGGTAGAAATCCTCCGGTTTCTCCCAAATGGCTGGGTCTCTATGTACTGACCACAGGTTGGGTAAGATCAATGTGCCTTTAGGAATGGTATACCCTTGGAGCACTAAAACAAAAGAAAACATATGGGTGTTATTCAGTATGCTTTTACTAGTAGTTCTCCCTGAACATCATTATCTGAAAAAAAAAAATGTAGTTATATACCTATCACTTTAATTGGCTGAGACCAAACTGTGAGGTACTTGTGGGCAGGGATAAGATCTTACCAACTGGCATCCCTCTCCCCGCACCATTCCAGGACCCACCTGAGACAGGGAGCAGGCAGTGCTCCAATGAATGCTGAATTAATAAATAAAACCATAAAAACATTACAATGAAGAGAAAACACTAAAACAGAAACAATAGGGGATTTCAAGTAAACGTTCCCTAAAAATTAAAATTCCCAATATGTATAAAACTTAGTTTACAGGGTCATTTATGTCCATATAACAATGTAATGAGGAGGTAAACTAAGATAAAGAAATATACAGGGTAGCCAACCCTGGCTCTTACCAGCTGACAAGTCAATATGCGCTTTAAACAATGCCCAAAAGATACTATAAACAGTCTATCTAACTTGTACCAAAAAAAACCCATTAAGTGATCCAATGTCGTGTATAAGCAACGGCATGCTATAACTGTCTTAAAACTAGATCAAGCCCATTATACTATGGGCTGACTCCAGAGGTAAATTCCTTGTTAATAGGGATGTTTAAAGAGAGTCTGGACATGACCAAATAGACAGAGTTCACTGTAGGTGAGAGGCTGAAACAGGTGACTTTAGAAAAAGATGGGCTCTTCTAACTATGATTCTTCTTCTTCTTCTTCTTCTTCTTATTATTATTGAGACAGGCTGTCTCACTCTGTCACCCAGGCTGAAGTGCAGAAGTGCAGTGGCGCAATCTTGGCTCACCGCAACCTCTGCCTCCCGGGTTCAAGTGATTCTTCTCCTGCCTGAGCCTCCTGAGTAGCTGGGACTACAGAAGTGTGCCACCATGCCTGGCTAATTTTTGTATTTTTAGTAGAGATGGGTTTTCACCATGTTGGCTAGGCTGGTCTCGAACTCCTGGCCTCAAGTGATCCACCCTCCTGGGCCTCCCAAAGTGCTGGGATTACAGGTGTGAGCCACCGCACCCAGCCCTTTTTTTTTTTTTTTTTTTTTTTTTTGAGACAGAGGCTTGCTCCGTCACCCAGGCTAGAGTGCAGTGGTGCAATCTCAGCTCACTGCAACCTCCCAGGTCCAAGCGATTCTCCTGCCTCAGCCTCCTGAGTAGCTGGGACTACAGTTGTGCACCACCATGCCTGGCTAATTTCTGTATTTTTAGTAGGGATGGGGTTTCACCATCTTGTCCAGGCTGGTCTCGAACTCATGACCTCAAGTGATCCACCTGCCTCGTCCTCCCAAAATTCTGGGATTACAGGTGTGGGCCACCACACCCGGCCTTCTAACTATTTCATATTTATGCTTCAGCTGCAGAATTTTAAAAGTTGAAGTAAGATAATTTTCAGGCAAAATCCTTAATCCACATTTAGATGAGCTCTTCTGACCTCCATGAAAAGGAGGGAGAGGTGCCTTTGTCAATTCTGGAGCTTTTTCTGCCAACATAGCCAATTTAAATTTTGACATTGTTTGTTTTGCCAGTATAATTGTGTATGCTCTGAAGGCTACAGAACTACTAGTAAAACTAAGCAGTAGTAGAATTCTAGTACAACCAGTGATGCACAGCGGAGGGCTGAACATTCCCTAGACATTTTATTACATATGACACAATGCTAAATCTTCAGAAGGATCAAGCTAGACAACAGTCACCACACCCCTCACCTCAACTACCCTGGATTAGAGGGCCCTGCTTCCGTCAAGGGCATTCAAAGAGGAAGACCCTGGACTTGCCTGTGTTCTCTGAGGTCATATGAGGAATGGCAAGCGGCACCACCACAGTTAGCCTCTGCACTTCCATGATGGTGGCTTCTGTGTAGGGCATCTGGGCCTTGTCTGTGAGGGAAGGAGCTCGGTTGGCGCCAATGACTCTTTCAATTTCTTCATGAACCTTTTCTATGTAAAAAGGGAAGAATAAACCAGAAGATAAGCATGGGACAGAGTCGAACGTGCCCTCCTCTGCATACTTTCCATCACCACTAATACATAACTGGTCAGTTGGCAGTTCAGGCCTGACTCTGCCTCAGTGAAGTTGAAGCATTGGTCAGACATTTCAGGTAGAGACAGCTAGCCCCAGGGTGCCTGTGCCACTCTGTGACTTAGAAGTGGGATAGTGTAACAGATAGAGGGGCCAAAGAGAAAACACTCTGGATTCAGGAGCATCCTAAGTCATACTCTCATTATGAACATGGGATTGACTCTCTAAGTAGACTGTGACAACATGTGATAGCCTAAGGTGGCCCCCAATATTCCCCATTCTTGTGGTTTATATCCTTGTGCAGTCCCCTCCTACTCTGTACCAAGTTGGTCTGTGTGACCAAGAGAGTAAGGGTGAAGTGAGGGCATGTCACTTCTGAGATCAGAGTGGCTCCTCATCTTTGCCACTCTCTCTCTCTCTCAGGTTGCTCACTTTTGGGGAAGGAAGCCACCAAGTGAAGTGACCTTATGGAAGGGTCACAGTGGTAAGGAACTTGGCCAATAGTCATATGGATAGCCACCCTGGACCTGGATTCTTTGGTCTCATTCAAGTCTGCAGCCCCCAGCCAACATCTTAACTCTAACTTCATGAGAAACCCTAAACTGGAAGTCATTCCTGGAATCCTGACCCTCAGAAACTGGGAGATAATGCCTGGTGGCGGTTTTTATAAAGCTAGCAAATTTGGGGGTAGTTTGCTACCCAGCAATAATTAACTAATACAGGTAGGTATAATCACATCTATAGTAGGCAGAATACGGGCCCATACAAGATGTACACACCCTAATCCCCTGGAGTCTGTAAACATAATACCTTACATGGCAAAAGGGACTAAACTGATGTAATTAACTTAAGGACACAGAGATGGGAAGATTATCCTTGGTCACCTGGGTGTGCCCAATCTAAGAACATGGGTTTTTAAGTCAGATAACCTTTCCCTGTTGAGTTCAGAGTCAGAGGAAGATGTGACTATGAACAAATGGTTACAGAGATGCAACACTGCTGCCTTCAAAGACAGAAGAAGGAAACCATGAGCTGTGGAAGCCAGAAACAGCATGGAAATTGATTCTTCTTTAGACCCTCCAGAAAGGAATGCAGCCCTGTCAACATCCTGATTTTCAGTCCAATGAGACATATATCAGACTTAGAATGTATAGAACTCTAAGAAACTTGTGTTGTTTTAAGCCACTCGGTTTGTGGTAATTTGTTATAACAGCAACAGAAACTAATAATACACCATCCTCCCTGTATTCTTCTACTCTGAACTGCCACGGACTTTCAGTATCTATTGGGACTAGGTGGTAGAACTAGCTGTGTGACCTTGTGAAAGTCACACAACTTCTCTGAGCCTCTGTTCTCCAATTTCAAAAAAACAAGACGTGTTCAGATCAGCATTATGATTCCCTTCAGCTCTAGAATGTTCTTCTCTAAAGGTCTTTCATGATCATAGATTTCACATAGAATCAGACGCGTAGAGATTTAAGCAGGGGTAAGCAAGTTATGACCTCAGTCCTACTGTCTAGAAACTTGGGTTTCACTGTTAACATCTTACCAACTCCCTATGAGTTGCAAGTATTTGTTTGCCAGCCTGAAGACACTGCTCAGTGTTAGAAGCCACCAGATCACTGAGGTTGCTAATCCTCATTTAAATTACCTGGTTTTGCCATGAACAAAGGAAACACCTATTAATTACCTTGTACATCAGGGTTCAGCGACATATACAGCAGGCACCAGAGCAAAGAGTTAGTTGTGGTATCAGTCCCAGCAATAAAGAGATCCCCAATGATATAAAATAAGTACTCTTCATCAAAACTGCTGTTACTATTATTTTTCCTCTCCTCTTCCATGTGGAGAAGGTACATGTCTATGAAGTCCTGAGGGTTCTCTCTATCCAGAGACTCTTGATGGTCTTTGATGATTTTTTTAAGGAAACTGGTTATATCCTTTTCAATTTGTCTTAATTCCTTAAATGGTCCAAAGGGAAGGTAATAAAGCCAAGGGCATATGTTGACCAGGAGGACTTGACTGTTCAGACAGATTTCTAGGCCTCGTGACATAAAACCAAGCATTTTCTTGAACTCACTATTAGTGTAATCAAAGCGCTGGCCAAAGCACAAGGAGCAAATGATGTTAGAGACGGCATTGCTGATGATGGAGAAAGGGCAGAAGGGGTCTTCTCTGTGCTTTTGCATTTCTGCTTTCACATATTTGAACTCCTCAATAATCTTGGGCTCCAAGCTAAGTTTTCCCAACCCAAAATGACGAAGAGTTGAATGAGAGAACTTCCTTTGTTGTCTCCAGACGGGACCATAATGTGCAAACACAACCCCTGCAAAGGGACACCAAGAAAGGAAGATGAGAAACAGTATTCCTGATAACACTGAACAGACCTACCGTGGAGTGCATTCTGTAGTTTTCAAGTCACTTATGGAAAATTCCTCTTATATATATATATATATATATATATATATATATATATATATATATATGTATGTATATATAAAGACCACTAGTCAAGAAGAATGATTGGCAAAATTTAGTTATCAAGATAGTATGTGTTTCTAATAATAACAAAAATCATATCTAAGGAGAATTTGCTCTAAAGCTTATTATAGTTAGTAACTCCTGGTGAAATGAAAAGCAATGAGTTTCATTTTCAAAGTTATTGTGCATTTCAAAGTATTATATTTCATAAGAGTGAATCCAGGCTTAGAAAATTTCTCAGGTGGCCAGGTACAGTGGCTCATGCCTATAATCCCAGAGCTTTGGGAAGCTGAGGTGGGAGGACTGATTGAAGCCAGGAGTTCCAGACCAGCTTGGGCAACAGAACAAGACCCCATCTCTATTAAAAAAAAAAATTAGCCGGGTGTGGTGGCATGCATCTGTAAGCCCCCGGTACTCAAGAGGCTAAGGTCGGAGAATCACTTGAGCCCAGGAGTTGGATGCTGCAGTCCACTATGATCATGCCACTGCACTCCAGCCTGGGTGACAGAGCAAGACCCTGCCTCTAAAAAAAGAAGAAAAAGACAGAAAAATAATTCAGGCTATATATCCCCATGTTCTAAACACCTATATTCTAAACATTCTGAACTGAAGGATAATTATAGCAACAGACTGACATGAGGGCACAGACCATATCTCATTGTGCTCACCATTAAAATCCAGCTTCTGGCATAGTGCTTGGTACATAGGAGAGGTTGTTAAATATTAGCTGACTAAATGAATAGCCCAACTAGATTAGAACTACCGGACATCAAAATTTGGAATCTGATAACTGGCAGGTAATCTAAAATGTCTGTTGTCGGCAGCAGCCCTGATTTTAAAACATATGAACTTGTTAAGGTCATCCACAACTACATCCTATTTGATTTTCACTTATACATCCCACCATCAAACCCCACAAAATTGCTCCCAGATGTTGTATCAAATTGTTCTCAAATATTCCTTGTTTACTGTCACCTATTTCATCCTATTTTCCATGGTGTACTCTATCATTTTGGCTAGCTTCCTTCCCACATTACTTCTGAATTCTTACTATTTGCCAGGCATGGGGTGCAGTAGATACAGCTGCAAATGAAATAAAGACCCTGCTCCGTGGTTAAATTTTCTCATATTCTTTAATGTCCCTTGAAAATGTCTTTCAATGTAAACATCCATGCAGTCAAACATATCAGACAATTTATCAGTTCCACTTTCCTCATTGGAATCTTCCAAATGTCTGCTCAAATCTGCAGTGGTTGCTCTGCAGGCCTTTGGTTCAGGTGCTATGACTTCCATTAGTTATCATTTGGGAATTTTCTTCTGTGTCAGAACCCATTTCCTGAATTATATTTCTTCCTCTTTGTTTTACTCCCCCATTTTGCTGAAGCACATCCTCTAGTAGCTTCTGAGAAAGGACGCATGGGAGGCGAATTTCTAAAGATTATGTGTGATATTTATTTTACCATTGGACTTCCTCAGAATTTTAAAGACATTGCTAAGACTGGACTGACTGATAAGTCATAAGATATGTACATATTCAGTATGACTAGACATTGCAGATTACTCTCTGAATTGGAGAGTACTCTGAAAGCTTGTTCACAGAAGTGTTTAAATGTTCTCATTTGTTCAGAATAGTTGCCATCACTTGATACTTGTCAATGTTTTAGTTTTGTCAATCAGAAGGCTGAAACGTATCTCATCAATTTTTATTTGCATTTCTCTGATTGTTACCAGTGGGTCAGAGCAGCTTTTTATATGGTTATTGGCCAGATTTCCTATTCTGTAATTTGCATTTATCTACTGTGCAATTTTCTTTTTCTTATATATTTGAAATGCATAGCAGATCTTTTATCATCTGATTTTTTAAGTTTCTAAATAGTATTATTTGATAAGCAGAAGTTTTAAATATAGTTGGATTTATCAATCCTTTGATTTGTGCTGCATAATTTTAGAAATCTCCTCCTACCATGGGTTCATAAACACATTCTCTATTTTCTTGTAAAAATTTTAAATTTTTTCACATTTAAGTTTCTATAATCTACCTGGAATTTATATTTGTGTTAGGTATTGCTACCTATTGTGAGGTAGGAATCCAAACATTTTTTCCCTATGTAGACAACCTATTGTTCAAGCATGATTTGTCAAAGGGTCCCCACTCTACCTCACCCTTCACCACCAATCTGTAATGCTGTCTCTGATACACATTTCCTATATAGGGGTGGGCCAGTTTACAGGCTTTCTAGTTGGTTATATTGGTCTATGTGTTTATCACTGTGCTCAAAGCACATTGTCTTAATTACTGTTACTTTATAATAAGATATAAATAGTCTTTATAGTAATTTTTATATCTAATAGGGAAGTCCCCTTTTCCCTACAAAACCTCGTTCTTTTTAAAAACTGTTTCAAAAACTTCAAAATCAGTTTCTCAAACTTATTTAGGATTTTGGTTGGAACTGCATTTAATTTCTTTTTCCTTTATTTTATTTTTTTTAAACACAGAGGTCTGGGGGATCCATGGAGCATAGGAGGCATTTGCTGAGGTGCAGACAGTGGGTGGAGGAGCCTAATAGGTGGTGACTGGCAGCTAAGTTGTCTCCTGGGAGGGCTTGGGTTCACCCCCAGGCCCCATCCCCAGTCTGAGACTGTTTGTCTCTGGATGTGGCCACCAAGACCCCAGGAGAGGCAGAATTTCTGCTGGCAGAACTTGGCTTGGACGCTCACTTTGTAGCGTCTATGTCTCCATTCTCACGCAGATACACTTCATTTCTAGGTTAATTTGAAAACTGCCTTCTTTATGATTATTAAACTTGTAATCTAAGAATGAATCTAAACTTGCTTGTTTTTAAATTTCTTTAAAAAATTGCTGGATTTTGTTTTGTAATGTAAGTTTTTTAAAAATAGTATATTCACGAATGACAATGGCTTATAAGTTTCCTTTCTCATGCTGTATTTGTCTTGAATATACTGGCCTCCTAGAACAAGCCAGGGTGTAGTCTTTGTCTCTGAAAGAATTTGTCTAAAATTGGAACATGTTCCTCTTTTCCTTTAGGTTTATTCTCTTTTTATTATAATACATAATGTTTGCCATCTGACTCATTAATTTTCAGACCTCTATCTTAATAAATAATTTAAAGCTCTACATTTGCCTCTGTCTGGGTACTACTCTAGCTGCAGTTCACAAGTCTTGCTTCCATGTATTTTCATTATTTGGTTTTAAGTAAAAAAAAAAAAAGTTTCTATTTTGAGTCTTCTTTGCTACCTTACCTGGTTTATCTTATGCTGATATTTGACATTTGACATTTGCTTGCTTTTTTACCCTAGTATGTGGCCAATGAAATTTCTAAATAAAGTTGAGAAGAATGTTTGTCCAAGTAATTTTGAGGAATATGTCCTCTCTATATGTCCAATAGAGAAAGCTTGATAACGGTCAAAGCCAAATTTTCTGTATCCTTAACAAATTTTTAACTGCTTCATCTCTCAACCAGATACTTATATTAAGCTATTTTGCTATAATGGTGGATTTATCAGTTTCTCTTTACAGTTCTGTAAGTTTTTGCTAAAGGTAGATAAATATCAATGTAGCTATACAGATTTATATTTATATATATATGCTGTTAAATACAGATATATATTAGATGACATTGTTAGGTACATCCAAGCTTAGAATTCTATCTTCCTGTTTTTTAAATTTTTAAAAAGTGGATCCATTTATCATGAATGCCCTCCTTTTTCGTAACAATAAAGTATCACTTAGAGTACCTTTTGTCAAAAAAGAACCACTTTTCTTTTTAAAGTATTTTCTTAGTATTGTAAAACCTTTTCATTTTGAACTTTTCTGTACCCTTATGTTGGGGGAATGTCTCTTTTTTGGGGAAGATAGATTATGTCTCTTAAAACAACATATAATTGGATATTAAAAAAATCCATTCTGGCAAGCTGTCCTTTAGCCAGTAAGCTTAGTCCTCTTACATTTATTCTAATTACTAATATCTAACATACTATTCTGAGATTTATTTATCTGCTTTATTCATTCTCTTCCCCCTTCCTTCTCATCTTCCTTTAGGTTGAGACAAACAGGGTGAATGTTCACTCTTACATTTTTAACAGGCTTACTTAAAGTCTAGTTGAGTGGTTGGCAAACTACAGCCCAAAGGCCAAATCCAGCCTGCCGCCTTTGTACAGCCAGAGAGCCAAGACTAGCTTTTACATTTATAAATGGTTGAAAAAAAACAAAATATTATTTTGTGATACGTGAAAAGCATATGAAATTTAAATCTTTCCTTTAGTGTAAAATCAAGGGGCAAAAAGATCTATTTATAGATCTATTTACAGATCATGAAATTCGAATTTCATGATCTATAAATAAAGTTTAACTGGAACACAGCGGTTCATGATGTAAAAAAACTAATTTGTTTACATACGTTCTATGGCTGTTTTTGCATTAAAATAGCAAAATCTGCCAGGCATGGTGGCTCATGCCTGTAATCCTAGCAGGTTGGGAGGCCAAGGTGGGAGGATTGCTTGAACCCAGGAGTTTCAGACCACCTTGGCAACACAGTGAGACCCTCCCTGTCTTTAAAAAAATAAAAAAAAAAAAATTTAATTAGCTGGGTGTGGTGGCTCAAGCCTGTAGTTCCAGCTACTCGGGAGGCTGAGGTGAAAGGATCACTTGAGCCTGGGAGGTCAAGGCTGCAGTAAGCTGATATCATGCCAATGGACTCTAGCCTGGGTAACACAGTGAGACTCTGTCTAAAAAAAAAAAAGGAAAAAAAAGAAGAAATGGCAGCGTCAAGTATATAGTTGCCACTTAGAGTAGGGGTAGGAAAACATTTTCTATGCTAAGGTCCAGGCCAAGATAGACAAACGTCCTTGTTTTCTTTTGTCGGTGGCCAGGGTTGTTGAGTGTTCTCTGTCAAACTTTCACCCAGTTGAAGCACTTCAAGAGTTCTGTCTTTGTCTAGAAGCAACTTTTCATTTTGCCAGGCCATATCTCTTCCCCACCCCCCATCCCCCAGCCAAGGCTCTCCAGAGCATCTACCTACTATTTTCTGCAGGGATGGGGGCAGTGATAAGGACCTGATCTTATTTTATGTGCATTTCAAACTATCCTTGTTCTCAGTCTACTGGCTCATTTCTGTCTCCTATGATCACTGGTACCTCCAATTTCTAACCCGTTTTGAGATTCTGCATGGTAAACTAGGGGAGTAGTTCTCATTCTGTCCTCTCATACTCCACTGGCATTCCCCTCTGTAGATGCTTAAGTGTAGTCATCCTCCACTCTATTAAGTCATTTGCCAATCATATAGCCACTTTGTCTTCAGATGTTGTGGTGCAGAAATGTAGATGTGTCATTTCATTTCAATGTGGATAGAGTGTGTTCTGTTCAACATTCCTCTGGTATGGTATGTGATTGTTGAGACAAAGAAGGAATGGAAATGTCTTAACCACTCCTGAAACCAGAACTCTCCTTTTGTGTAATAAAGGCCCATAAACTATTTCCTAGGCTACAAAAGTTTAATCATTCCTCCTGTCTTTAACCATGACCAAGTCTTCTGCTGCAGAGTATTCAGAGGCCAAGTGTTGGTGGGCCTCCTCTTCTCTTGGATAGATATGGTCTTCCACACCAGCTTCAGGATTTGATACCAATCCCACCTACCCTCTCTATTTTTATTTATTTTTTTGAGACGGAGCCGCACTCTGTCACGCAGGCTGGAGTGCAGTGGCGCGATCTCGGCTCACTGCAACCTCCGCCTCCTGGGTTCAAGCGATTGTCCTGCCTCAGCCTCGAGTAGCTGGGACTACAGGCGCATGCCACCACACCCGGCTAATTTTTGTATTTTTAGTAGAGATGGGGCTTCACCATGTTGGCCAGGCTGGTCTTGAACTCCTGACCTCAGGTGATCCACCTGCCTCGGCCTCCCAAAGTGCTGGGTTAACAGGCATGAGCCACCGTGCCTGGCCCTCTCCTTATTTAATATATCATATATAGCATCTCTGCTTTGTCCTATTTATCAAAAAACATTATTTTGCCTTTGTTAGGTCCTCGATCTTATCATCTAACCATTTTTAAACTACAAATTTGTATTTTAGAAATATTTGGTCTAACAAAATGGCTCCGAAGCAAAAATCAGGACTCTTTTGCTTCAGAATAACAAAAATATACCCTCAAGCTAGTTCATCAAACAGGCCAGTTAGGCTATGGAATGAACAAACAGGAAGGAAAGGGTATTGCCACCTCAGGGAATACTGTCACAGAACTCTTTCTCCCTGTACCTATTTTTCCCTCCTCTCTCTCTGACTTCATTCTTTCCAACTGCAAACCAGCTTTTCAATGAAAAATGAGCTATCCTGAGATGCCTATTTTCCCAGTTTCACCACCAAAAGGAAAAGCCCTCTATTTTCTAGATTCAACCTGAGAAATTCTGGGGAAGGATTCAAATGCTTCAGTAAGGTGTCCTGCGGTGATACCAACTTGAGATAACTTAAATTTATTTTATGGCTTGAGGTTTCTAACTATGCCATGCTATTCTTATCCCAAAACTATGTGAGGATTGATGTATAGTTGTGAATTGTTGAGTTCTGTGCCTGGCCTACAGATTAACCAGTTACAAAAAGGTTAGAAATTCTGATCAGTCCACTTTTGGTCAGTATGTCCCTCAACTTACTTATCACTGTGGCCAAGAAGGTGAGTTTATGTAAAGATATGGCATCTCCCGTTCAACCACAGTTAAGGGTAAAAGGGACTGAGGTCAGAAAAAAAGAATTCCTCAGAAGAAGCAGGTATTCTTGTCCAAGGAACAGGTGCTAGACAGTGGAAACATAAAAATCCAACTCAAACCAAATAAAGTATAGACTAAATTGACATTGATACATTCTCACAAACAGATATTATACAGCTCCTAAGAACTTTACAGGAGAATATTTAATAATATGAAAATATGCTCATAATACTTTGATAAAAAGCAATTTTTAAAATTATGAAAATTATTCCATTTTAAGGAGGCAAATATATTTCTAAAAATACATGTACATGGGCCAGGCACGGTGGCTCACGTCTGTAATCCCAGCAATTTGGGAGGCTGAGGTGGGCGGATCATGAGGTTAGGAGATCGAGACCATCCTGGCTAACACAGTGAAACCCCCTCTCTAATAAAAATACAAAAAATTAGCCAGGTGTGGTGCAGGCGCCTATAATCCCAGCTACTCAGGAGTCTGAGGCAGGAGAATGGCGTGAACCTGGGAGGCGGAGCTTGCAGTGAGCTGAGATTTTGCAACTGCACTCCAGCCTGGGCTACAGAGCAAGACTCCATCTCAAAAAAAAAAAAAAAAAATACATGTACATGTAGAAAAAAGACTGGAAGGTGATACATGAAAATGTCAATACGATCTCAGTCTTTACCTACTGAACAGAGGATGTTGTACACTGATTACATTTACCCTTTCCTTCCATAGGATCATAGAAGTGTTCCTATTAGGGAGAATTCAGGCAGTCTCAATGTGAGTGCATAACTATTTCAAAATCATTTCAAATACCTATTTTATTACATACTCAGTTAACTTGTTTCCCTATTCATTTTTAAATTCCCCAGATGAACTTTCATTTTCTGTTTATCTTCATTTCCTAATTTCATTTTGCATCTTGTTCCCCTTTGAGGTATATGTCAGACTGATCTATCCCATACTTCTAAAATTCTTCAAAATTTCTTTTGGCCTTCTATTTTTATGGCTTTACAACTTGCCTTGACTCTTGCTCCAAGTCTCCAGTGATATTATCCGAGCCATATCAGGTTTTAAGAGTCAAATCAGTGTTTCTTTTTCTACTTTCATGACTAGTGCCCTACAAGCACTTGTGGTAGCATAGTTTGTAAGAGCAAAAAAATGCAAAATTTACCTAATTTTTATCAACAGTGAAATAGAGAATATGATACCATTTTATTCATTCTATTTAGTGGAATACTGCATAATATGGTTATTTTAAATAACAAAAGCTAGTTAGAGAAAGATACTTTAAGTATCCAACATATGCAAGTTTTAGAAGAACATACCAAATAAAGCTATGTGTTATTTATAAATCTGAAGCAAATCTGAGCTGCAGATAATCAAGTTTATACTGTTCTTTAAGCTTTATATTTGAATATTTTAAAATAAAAATGTGATGTATACAAACCTTTTAGAAGAAACAGATCACATGTCTTACCCTGTTTTGTGTTGCTATAACAGAATACCACAGGCTGGGTAATTTATAAAGAACAGAGATTTATTTCTTACAGTTCTGAAGGCTGGGAAGTCCAAGAGGATAGCACTGGCATCTGGCAAGGGCCTTCATGCTGCATCATCCCATGGTGGAAGGCAGAAGGGTAAGAGAGGATGAAAGAGAGAGAGAGAGAGAAAGGGGGCCAAACTCATCCTTCTTCTCAGAAACCCACTCCCACAATAACTAACCCACTCTGGTGATAACAGCACTAATCCATTGATGAAGGCAGAGCCCTCATGACCTAGTCATCTTTTAAGTTCCCATCTCTTGACACTGTTGCATTAGGGATTAAGTTTCTAATACATAAACATTTGGGGACACCTTCAAACCATATCAGCACACTTAAGAGTGAAACGCTCCTTTGGTAGCCTTAGCTCTGATTTTGTAATTTTCTTTTCTTTTTGTGCTTAGGAAAAGAATCAGTCAGAAT
Source organism: Pan troglodytes (assembly GCF_028858775.2). Classification (NCBI taxonomy): domain Eukaryota; kingdom Metazoa; phylum Chordata; class Mammalia; order Primates; family Hominidae; genus Pan; species Pan troglodytes. The sequence continues at coordinate 109,397,215 of NC_072401.2, read as the reverse complement.
GATGGACACAGCATCTTTATGGCCTATCTAGTTTACTGTAGTTTTTATGGGCTTAAGAAGAAGACCACCTTGTCTAATCATGAAATTTTGAAGAATTTAAACATAACAAATAAAATTCCTACATTCTGGAACTTTTCAGCAAATGTATTAAGTCAACTATTTCTAGCCTCTCTTTGCATTATGAAACATACCCTTCTCTGCTATTCTCACCAACTTCAGCAGCAAAGTTCTTTTAAAAAATAATAAATATTCAATAATGTTATTGGCCTCTAATTCCTAACATAATTTCTTTTCTCTTATGGCCTACACATCTTGTTTCTGGACAGTATCACATTTACTCCTTTGCTACTGGGCACAGTAGCCAAAGATGGTTTGAGCTGTCCTCAAGTCTTGCTGAGCTGAGCATCTTGACTGTAGTCACAGTGGCCTCTTTTCTTCAGGTTGATAATACTGTCCATTTCTTGATCTGGGAAGTCCACTCACAACTCATCTGCTCCTTCATCCTTTGATGATCATCTTGAAATAAATTCACATCCTCCCTTTTTATTCTTCACTCTTGAAAAAGTTCTATTAAAAAAATCCTCTGCTAGCCACACTTTCTTATTCAGATGATCTGTTCTTTATTCCAAGTTAACTCCACAAGCATTTACTTCATGCCATACGGTTCTTGCCTTGCATTATCTTGTCAACACCTTCTCTAGCCACTGAAATTTCTCTCATTAATTCTTTTACAGCACATTCACCCAACACATACCAGAGCAGCATTGCCTAAGAAAATCCTGTCTCTTGGGGGAATAAATACTTTAGTTGAGATACTACTGAAGCACCAAATTGCCTCCAGGCTCCCAGCCCTTTTCTAAATAGAGATTTAATAGTAAGCAGTCGTCCAACTAATGCTTAGAAATGACCTTGTTATAGATTCTCAACCAAACAATAGCCACCAAGAAGCACTCTGATAAACTGTTTTGTTAAAAATTGGAAACTATACTGTTGAGATCTCAAAGAAGAAAACCTAATTCCTACCTTAAGAAATCCAGAGGAAGAGACAGACACACAAAACAAATTACAATAAAATGTGATACATACATCAATAGATGCTTGTATGCACGAATTCATTCATCTTTTGGTTCTCTATTCTGTGCCAAGAAGTAGGGATACAGTGGTTAACAAAAGAACAAAATCTCTGCCCTAAAGAAACTCACATTCCATTGAGAGGTGGGAGTGGTCACAGGCTAAATACTTGCCAGTGTTTACTGAGAAAAATATGAATGAGATAAAATAAGAGGTGGTACTGGGCATTGACCAAAATAGCACTGAAAGGTAACAATTGGCCTGAGAGGCCTGAGGGATGACAAGCAATCAGTCAAGTAAGAAGTTATTCCAGGCCCAAAGAAGACAAACATTGTACCTTGAGGCAGGCCCAGGCATGGCAGAAATCAGCTTAGTGTGTCTAGAGTAGGAAGGTCAGGTTGAAATGTACAAGTGAAGGTAGAGATGAAAAAGAGAAAGGCAGCAGCCAGATCCTTCAGGCCATAGTAGGTCAAGTAAGGAGTGCAGAGGCAATTGGTTTCAGCCAGAGAGCTACAAGATTTGATTCATGGTTTATGTAAGAGATACTTTTGGCTGCTCTGTGGATGAAAATCTGGAGCGGAAGCAAGCAGGTCGGTTAAGAGGCTTCTAAAGCATCAGCTTAGAAATGATGGTAGCTTTAGAAAAAAAAGAAAAATAAATAAATGATGGTAGCTTGGATGAGGATGCTGACAGTAGAGATGGAGAAAAGTAGATGGATGTAGCACACATATCTGCTGTAGGAGTCAGTAAGACTTATGGATTGATTAGAAGGGACTGGGAAGGTCTTAAAATGAAACAATGGTATCATAGAAGTTCATCTCCTTCTGCAGGGTAGGGAAGCATCTCAGGGTACACATTCTCAAAGAGGTAACATTTAAGCCCAATCTTAAAAGCAAGTGTGAAAAAAAAAAAAAGAAGTGTTGGTGAGGACGTGGAGAAATTGGGACCCCTGTGGGAATGTAAACTGGTGCACTCACTGTAAAATGGTATGATGGTTCTTCAAAAAATTAAACCTAGAATTACCACATGATCAAGTAACTCCTAGGGACTCAGATATTTGCCCCCTTCTATTTATAGCAGCATTATTCACAATAGCCCAAAGTTGGAGGCACAAGTGTCTATCAATGGATGAATGGGTAAACAAAATGTGGTATATACAGTCGACCCTCCACATTTATGGGTTCCACATCTGTTGGTTCCACCAACCGCAGATCAAAAAAACACATCTCTACTGAACGTGTAGACTTTTTTTGTTGTCATTCCTTAAACAATACTGTATAACAACTATTTACAAAGCATTTACATTGTAGTAGGTATTATAAATAATCTAGAGATGATTTAAAGTATCCAAGAGGATATGCATAGGCTATATGCAAATACTACACCATTTTATATCAGGGACTTGAGCATCCTAGGGTTTTGTTATTCGCAGGAGGTCCTGGAAGGAATCCCCTACAGATAAGGAGGGATGATTGTACATATGATGGAATATTAGTCTTCAAAAGAAAATTTTCACATATGCCACAACATGGATGAACACTAAGACATTATCTAAGGATTTTAAATGAGTAGGGATAAAGATCATAATACTTTAAATGCCCCACTGAAACACAAATGTCACAGTTCACACCTCATCCACTACATGCCTTCGTAATACTGCTTCTACCTAAAATTCTCTTCTGAGCTCATGGCTGCCTGGAGAAAACCTACCTGCTTTTCTTTTTTAAAAATTGTGGTGAAATACATATAAAATTTACCATCTTAACCATTTTTAAGTGCACACCTTAATGGCATTAGGTACTGTCACACTGTTGTGCAACCATTGCTACCATCCATCCATAGAACTTTTTTCATCTTGCAAAACTGAGACTTTCTGTCCCTATGAATTTCACTACGCTAGGAGGCACCTCATATAAGTGGATCATACAATATTTGTCTTTTCCGTTTAAAATCCTGATGCAAAACTCTGGCTTTATCAGATTCTGAAAAGCCTAGATCTTTCTTTGCCATGTTATAGGTGCAGGAAATAGCATTCATTTAATAGATACTTGAGCTCCTACTATGTTTCAGACAGCAATGACTGTCCTCCTAGATGTTAGAACAGTGGTGAAGACTGACATCCAGGCCCAAGGTCATAAAGTTATGTAGCGTCAGTTTTGAAAAGTGTAGTGAAGGAAAAGTGCTTGGGCAAGGGACCTGGTTCTAACAAGGGAGCTTACCCTACTTGCAGAGGCTGTGAGAAAAGGCTTCCCCGAGGAAAAGGCATTTAACACCTGACTGATGCGTAGGAGTGACTCAGAAAAGAAGTCAGAGATCTAAGCCAGCCAGTAAGACAAAGGGGGACGGTAGAGACAGGTTAGATTGGACATTTTATTGCAGCAGATAACACGTTTTCCAACCCGCAAAAATGTCCAATTTAGACTCCCATACGCAGGAATCAAAGGCTATGAACCAAAGCCGGAGATTTGGTAATAGGCTTCTTCTGTGTTTTCTGGACTTTTTATCTTATTGGAAATTATCTTCTTAAATTCTTACATTCGAAACCCACAAGGTAAAAAGAATATCCTTCCCTCTTTCTAACATGGGGGCCAAAGTTTCTCTCCGAGGTCACAGCTGGTGGAAGGGAAGGCTACTTTTGGAAAGATGGAACCTGGCTTGCCACCTTGTCCTTCCGCCATCCCTATTACTCTCCCTCAATCTCCGGATGACTTTTCTACTTATGATCTTGGAGTATGAGCAAGTCACGCGTCCGTCACTACTTGATGGGATCTTAAAGGCATCAGAAAGGAGAAGCGCCGCCACCACCATCACCTGTTAGTTCAGGATGCAGGTGTGAGGCAGCCTGGGGGCGCGGGCGGCCGGAAGGGGCACAGGAACTGCAGCCCCCACGCACCTGGAGACTCATCCGCGGCATCCGCGTACCCACAGCCCACGACCTCCCGCTCACCCTTCTCCTTGGTCACGATGGAGATGAGCGGCACCCGCGGGCGGTCGCTGAAGACCTCGGCCTGCTGCACCAGCGCCTCGCGCACGCTGTGGAAGTCGCTGAGGACCACCACCAGGTAGTGGCCGATAAAGAAGCTGAAGATGCTGCCGTACACGCGGGCTAGGTGAGCCAGGAGCACCTGCGGGCCTATGACCGAGGGATCAATCCCTGCGGCCCTGGTCCTGCTGCTCAGCCAGCTCCGCCGCCGGAGGAAGGGAGGCAGCAGCACGTGACCGAAGTTGCCCACCAGAGGCCAGGGCGTGGGCCCGGGCGGGATGCCCCGCGCCCGGCGCCTCCGCAGCCAGCTCCAGCCCAGCAGCGCTACGAGGCCGCACAGCAGCAGCGCGCCCCCGCTGGGGTCCAGCCGCAGCAGCCCCAGAGGCGCACGCAGGAGGCGCGCGGGCCAGGGCGGGTCCTCGGCCGGCGGCTGCGACGGCCCCGGAGACGACATGGTCCGGGCGCCGGCGGCCTCGGGTTCCCCTTGCTGCCTGGAGGAGACGCGCACGCAGCTGCCTGCCCCGCGGCGCCAGTGTCCTGCTCTGCGCTGGAAGGTCGGGGGCGGGCAGGGGGTGTAGGAGCGCCCCCGGATTGGCTGCGCCGCGCGCATTCTCCCCGCCGCCGCCACTCAGCGACGCCTGGGCGGAACCTGGAGACGCGCCGGCTGCCTGGCGGAGGGGGTAGGCGGGCTAGCGGGCGGGGAACCTGAAGTTTGCCCCGAAGCCCGGTTACGACCCTTTGCAGGGTCGGGCTTGGCGGTGACTGTCCCTGAAACTGGGATGCTGGCAACACAACCTTGCGCTCTGATTGGCTGTTGGTTTCCCTTGTGTCATTCGTTTGTCATTATCACTCGTTTGTCAGTTGACAAACACAAACGCGTGGTTATGAAGTGCATAAACCGTGTTAGGATCTGTACTGAGTGCGGGAAACTGGTGAACAGGCCCGTGAGATGGCTCGGCCTTAGCACATGTGCCCTGAGCTGGGAGAATGGGGTCAACGCCCTATTCCTGCATGCTTCGGTGTAGTAGTGAAAAGACGGGGTTCCTTATCTAAACTGGGATTCGCAGCACCCTTTCCTCCACGCAGAGACAGCAGGATGCTGGGAAGCCGTGGAATGCAGAATCTGTGGGTGTCGGCTTGGCAGCCAACTCTGCGGAAGGGATGATGGCGGGAGTGGGGGGAGCGAGGGGCGGGCAGCGAGGCACGAGGAGTCACGTTCTGAGAGCTTGCCCTGGGCTAGAAAACTTATGCGGAGAGCGAAAGCTGTGTCCATTCCTGCGTGTGGCCTGGGTGCATTAGAAAATGTACTTAAATCCAGAAATAGCGAAACCAGAATTTGCTTGGTGGATTTAAGTAGCTAGAAATATGAAAAGAAGATAACCGGTTGAGGGAGGGGTGGCAATATTATTATTGGTGTTAGACAACACTTGAAAGGCTGAGGTTGAAATATTAGATATGAATTGTATAATACTTTAAAAACAAAGTCTTACTTTATTTTATCTTCTCAGATAATGGCTTTCCTGATAAGGGCTTCCCTTTCTGTCTTGTTTAGGCCAAATCCTGTAGTTTCTGTTCAAGTTGGATTGAGCATAGAATTGTCTGTACTGGGCCATTTTTCTAGCCTTTTCATTTTTCTCCATACATTAAAAGTTTGAACACCACGCTGTACCTATAAAAATGTGATCAAAGAAAGCATAGTGAGTCCTCAAATAAATACATGATCCATTTTATTTTTCTATAAACAAGTGATGCCAGTAGGATATGTTAAATTTCAAGTCCACTCTGTTCTCATATTCTTTTTGACATGCTTTTCATGTTATTTTAAGCTTATGCACCCCAAACAAAAAAAAAAAACCTCCACACCTCTCATCTTCTATAATTAACCACTACTTGTGAGATTACTTTTCTCATTTTTTTGAATTTTTGAATTAAGAGAAGTTTTTAAAAATTTAAACTACTTGTTTGCAGATATGATCTTCAACATGACATTCTGGATGTCATCTGATTCTAGGGCTTTGCTCTCTGAAACAGTAGCCACTATATACATCATCCCATACAAGCAATTTAAATTCATAAATGATTTTAAAATAGTTGAAGCTGTGACTAATTTAACAACTCCAACAGCCACCCTTTTATATTGTACAGGATGTAACTGCACGTGTAGTGTTTTCCTAAATCTCTCATTTTCACTAGGTTAATAGCTGTGTGGGGCAGATAGGAAATCTGGGCTGAATTCAGCCTCTCCTCACCACTATATGTTGAAGTCCTAACCCCCAGTGCCTCAGAATAAGACTGTATTTGGAGAAAGGGCCTTTAAAGAGGTAATTAAGCTAAAATGGAGTCCTGTGGATGGGCTCTTACCAATATGACTGGTGTCTGAAGAGGAGATAAGGACAGAGAGGAAAGAGGATGTGAGGACACAGAAGGCAGCCATCTACAAGTCAGGAGAGAGGTCTCAGAAGAAATCAACCCTGCTGACACCTTGAGTTTTGACTTCTAGTCTCCAGAACGGTGAGGATATAAATATAAATTTCTGTTGTTTAAAACATCCAGTCTGTAGTACTTTGTTATGGCTGCCCTTGCAAACGAATACAGGAAGTGATATTGTTCATAATATTATGGATACACTTTTATTTTATTATTATTTTTTTTGCGATGGAATCTCGCTCTTTCGCCCATGCTGGAATGCAGTGGTGTGATCTCGGCTCACTGCAACCTCCGCCTCCCAGGTTCATGCGATTCTCCTGTCTCAGCCTCCCAGTAGCTGGGATTACAGGCCCGCACCACCACGCCCGGCAAATTTTGTATTTGTAGTAGAGACAGGGTTTCACCCTGTTGGCCAGGCTGGTCTAGGACTTCTGACCTCAGGTAATCTGCCTGCTTCAGTCTCCCAAAGTGCTGGGATTACAGACGAGAGCCACCATGCCCAGCTGGATACACTATTTTAAACATGAAACCACACAGCTCATTCAGTGCTCCTTAAGGATGAATTTCCCCAAATTACATTCAGGGCGATTTTGCCACATAAAGGAATACTTTCTGCTTCATCTCTCTTATTTTATATAGGTAAAAAAATAATAGCAGAAGCAGTAAAGGAAGAGAATACTAAGAGATCTTTTGGGTGGGCAGAAGTGGTAAGAAAGAGGATTATGGGAAAAAATCATTTTTATTGAGACCCTAAAGATAATTTTAAACCACCCACTTTCCTACCTATATTCTTGTTCGACATGGATTTTGGCCAGAATTGTTGGTTACAGTATATCCAAAATAGCTGAGTACTTATTTTGTTATAAAGAGTGGTATTAAATTACTCTATTTGTAAAACTACAATTGTTCAGTTGGTTTGTAATTCTCTGGGAGGTAAATGCCACACACGACACCCATCCAGAATCAATGAGCATGAACAGAGAGAGTGCATGGCTTAAGAAGGGTTTGCAAAATGCTAATGAAAAGAGAAAGTAGAAATGTTATTAGCACTATTTAGTTGCACAACTCCACTGGCCATTTAAAAATTAACACCTTTATTCCCTTTAAGTTCTTATGATTTACTTCATATATATTCCGTTGAGTGTCTTCTATATATGTGTTTATGTACTCTCTGAGCCTCCATGTTCCTGAACTGAAATTGGGATGATAAATATACCTATATCAAGCATAGGGATTAAATAAAATAATTAAATAATAATAATTAAATAATAGCACAACGTCTAGCAACTAGTACTCAATACATAAAAGCTGTAATTATAATAGTTATCACTGGGTTCTTGATAATAGTTTAAACTTAATAGGTTGTCACTATTGCTGCCTCTTATTCACACCTTGCAGATTTACCAGCTTTTTCCAAGATTAGAATGTGAGACTTGCCAGGATATTGTTTCCTATATTTAGCCTTTATGTCTTGTATAATGAATAAATAAACGTGCCTATCTTCAGTATTACTTCATTCCTCTCCACTTGCATGTATTATGTATGATTTACTTGGAGAAGAGATGACGGGAGAAAGGCCCCTGAAAAAAATCTAAAACAGTGTAAGGCAGAATCTCAAAAGTCACAAAATCCAATTCCGAAAACATCCCTTTATTTGGTCAAGGTGGTGCCAGGATTAGGACACATTTTTTATTTAACACCAAAATGAACACAATCCAGATGTCCTTCAACAAAAGAGGGGGGGCAGGGGAAGGGGAAACTATGGTATACTTATTTGATAGCTCACTACACCACAATAAAAATCAATCAGTTATGACACACTCTACAGCGTGGATAAATATCAAAAAACATGCCAAGTGAAAAAGCCAGGCACAAGAATACATACTAAATAGCTGCATTTATATGAAGTCTGGAACAAACAAAGTGAACCTATGGTGATAGACATTAGAACAGGGTGGATTGTTTGGAAAGGGAAATTGAAAATTTTTTCTAGGGTGGTAGAAATGTTCTATATCTTGATTGAAGTGTTGGTTACTTGGATGTATGCACTTGTCAAAACTTAACTGTGCATTTCACTATAGGTAAATTATACCTCAGTAAAACAATTTTTTTTAAAAAGCCAGTATCTTGGCGAAAAAGACATGGTGAAGTAAGAAGACTTAGCAGGTTTAATTTATGAGATGAATCTATTGTGAGGTGGGTAGCCATAGGAACAGTTAGTCACTTTAGTTAGCCTGGCCACAATTGTTACTGATTCCTGACATTTTATTTTTGTGTACGCCAAAGCGTTGCTGAATTCTCTGTTCCTTATTTCTTCCTCATTTACTTCCATTTACTATGCAGAAATCATCGTGGAAACCACATGGGGACCTCTGTCCAAATCTAACTGGGTTGGCCAGGCTATGCTGTTAACATTTCTGATTTGTTTTCTTCATCTGGTCAAAAGAGAGAGTTATAACACAAGGACTCTTAGATTCCTCTGGTCTCTAACATTCTTCTTCTTAAGTGGATTCTTAGGACTTTGACTTTGGCCTCTGATTAACAGCATGCTTAGTCAATAAAATCTGAAAGAATAAATTATATTTACATGGCAAAGTATAAGCCAGTTACTTCAATAAAACTAACACAAGGGGGTTGGGCACGGTGGCCCATGCCTGTAATCCCAGTACTTTGGGAGGCCGAGGCAGGCAGATCACTGGAGGTCAGGAGTTCGAGACCAGCCTGGCAAACATGGTGAAACTCCGTCTCTACTAAAAATACAAAACAAACAAACAAAAAAATTAGCTGGGCGTGGTGGCACATGCCTGTAATCCCAGCTTCTTGGGAGGCTGAGGCAGGAGAATCGCTTGAACCCTGGAGGCGAAGGTTTCAGTCAACTGAGATCACACCACTGCATTCCACCCTGGGCAAGAAAGCAAGACTCTGTCTCAAAAAAGAAAAAAAAAAAAACTAACACAAGATTGTTACCTCCTGGTTTAGGTAACTGTGCTTGGCCCTCTGCCTAATAATGAAGTCTTATTTCTAAACCTCACTGAGAATGAAGTTTTAGAAAGAAAGGACATTGAAAGGTTACTTACTTCTTCTTTTAGGTAAGAACATACTCATTGCAAACCAGATATTTCAAAGCCAATATTTTATTCTGCTTTTTAAAAGAGTAATACAGTTTTCATAGAAAATTTGAAAATGCAGGAAACTATAAAGGAGCCAACTATCACCTTTTTATTCTTACCACTCAGAGGTAATCATTTATAACATTTATGTATATATTCTTCTAGTCTTATGTATTTGTAAACTTTATAAATATTCCTATTTATAATATTCACATATTTATAAATATATGAATGAAAAGATATCATTAACATTTTCCATGTTGTTCTCCCACAAATCTTTTTTTTTTTTTTTAATACTTTAAGTTCTAGGGTACGTGTGCACAACGTGAAGGTTTGTTACATAGGTATACATGTGTCATGTTGGTTTGCTGCACCCATCAACTCATCATTTACATTAGGTATTTCTCCTAATGCTAACCCTCCCCCAGCCCCCACCCCTCCACAGGCCCTGTGTCCCTGCCCTGTGTCCATGTGTTCTCGTTGTTCAACTCCCACCTATGAGTGAGAACATGTGGTGTTTGGTTTTCTGTCTTTGTGACAGTTTGCTTAGAATGATGATTTCCAGCTTCATCCATGTCCCTGCAAAGGACATGAACTCATCCTTTTTTATGGCTGCATAGTATTCCATGGTGTATACATGCCACATTTTCTTAATTCAGTCTATCATTGATGGTCATTTGGGTTGGTTCCAAGTCTTTGCTATTGTGAATAGTGCCACAAATAAACATACTGTGTGCATGTGTCTTTATGTAGCATGATTTATAATCCTTTGGGTATATATCCAGTAATGGGATGGCTGGGTCAAATGGTATTTCTAGTTCTAGATCCTTGAGGAATCGCCACACTGTCTTCCACAATGGTTGAACTACTTTACAGTCCCACCAGCAGTGTAAAAGTGTTCCTATTTCTCCACGTCCTCTCCAGCATCTGTTGTTTCCTGACTTTTTAATGATCGCCATTCTAACTGGCGTGAGATGGTATCTCATTGTGGTTTTGATTTGCATTTCTCTGATGACCAGTGATGATGAGCATGTTTTCATATGTCTGTTGGCTGCATAAATGTCTTCTTTTGAGAAATGTCTGTTCATATCCTTTGCCCACTTTTTGATGGGGTTGTTTTTTTCTTGTAAATTTGTTTAAGTTCTTTGTATATTATGGATATTAGCCCTTTGTCAGATGGGTAGATTCCAAAAATTTTCTCCCATTCTGTAGGTTGCTTGTTCACTCTGATGATAGTTCCTTTTGCTGTCCAGAAGCTCTTTAGTTTAATTAGATCCCATTTGTCAATTTTGGCTGTTGTTGCCATTGCTTTTGGTGTTTTAGTCATGAAGTCTTTGCACATGCCTATGTCCTGAATGGTATTTTTTTTTTTTTTTGAGACCGAGTCTCACTCTGTCACCCAGGCTGGAGTGCAGTGGCGCGATCTTGGCTCACTGCAACCTCCTCCTCCCATGTTCAAGTGAGTTCCTGCCTCAGCCTCCCGAGTAGCTGGGATTACAGGCACCTGCCACCTCACCCAGCTAATTTTTGTATTTTTAGTAGAGATGGGGTTTCACCATGTTAGCCAGGCAGGTCTCGAACTCCTGACCTCATGATCCGCCTGCCTTGGCCTCCCAAAGTGCTGGGATTACAGGCATAAGCCACTGTGCCCGGCTCATTTTTTAAAAAATTTATTATTATTATTATTATTATTATTTTATGAGATAGAGTCTTGCTGTGTCACCCAGGCTGGAGTGCAGTGGCACAATCTTGGCTCACTGCAACCTCCACCTCCCAGGTTCAACTGATTCTCATGCCTCAGCCTCCCAAGTAGCTGGGATTACAGGCATGTGCCACCACACCTCGGTAATTGTTGTTGTTGTTGTTGTTGTTGTTGTATTTTTAGTAGAGACAGGTTTTGCCATGTTAGCCAGGCTGGTCTTGAACTCCTGGCCTCAAGTGATCCTCTTGCCTCCCACAAATCATTTTTAATTACTATATTCTAGCCCCGGGATCAGCAGTCTTTGCCTGAAAAGGACCAAATAGTAAATATTTCAGATTTTGTGTGCCATATGGTCTCTGTCACAACTGTGTAACTCTGCTTGCCGTGGGAGCAGGAAAGCAGCCACTGACAATAAGTAAATAAATGGGTATGGCTATTTCCAATAAAATTTGCTTTATGAAAAAAGGCAGCAGCTGTGCTTAGCCTGCAGGCTTTTATTTCTTGACACTTGAATTTAAAAAAATCTAGTCGATTGTTTAAAAATATTTCAAAGTTTAACCAATAGCCAGTTATTGACCCTCCTTACAGTTTTTTTGCTATTATAAACCATAGTGGGATATATACATCTTTGATTATTTCAGTAGGATAAATATACCAAAAAGAACTGGTACACTTCTAAGGCTATTGATACATAAAGTGTACACATGCACACACACGCACACACACACACACACCCTTTTGCCTTTCTACCTCTTGGAGTTACTTGTATTAAAAGTGTGATATATCCTTTCGGATTTCTTATGTTTACATAATTTCCCTCCTGCTCCCCCATAAATGGCATCACACTCTACTTTTGGTTAATTAACCTGCTCTTTTAACCTACCAATGTATTTTGAGAATCTCGCCATGCCAGTGAGTATCCATCAGCCTCATCCTTTTTAATAGCTGTCTGGTAGTTTCACTGAATAGACTCTTCATCAATAGATTTTTACTGGAGCACACCAATTGTCATGAACTATTCTCAGCACTGGAGATACTATCTAAGCAAAACAAAGCGCTTTCCCTTCGAAGAGCTTTTCAGTGGGGGAAGACAAAAGATGGACAGGCCAGTCATGGTGGCTCAAGCCTGTAATCCCAGCACTTTTGGAAGCTGAGGTGGGTGGATTGCTCAAGCCCAGGAGTTTGAGACCAGCCTGCACAACATGGTAAAACTCCATCTCTACAAAAGATATAGAAAGGGATGGACAAATGTATAATGTCAGTTGGTGATAAGTACTATGGAGGAAATAAGGCACACGAAGAGGATGGTAGGAATTGCTGTGTGTGTGTGTGTGTGTGTGTGTGTGTATGTGTGTGTGTAGGGGAGTGTTTTATTTCATTTAGGTTGTTCAGGGAAGGCCTCTTTTAAATAGACAGCTGATCACCTGATGGACGGCTTTTAGATACCTGGGGAAAGAGCATTCCATATAGAGGAAATGGTAAGTGTGAAGGCCCTGAGGCTGAGGTGTGCTGGGAGTTTTCCAGGAACAAGGAGGCCATCTGGCTAGAGTGGAAAGAGGAAGGGAAAGGTGGTAAGAGATGGAATCAGAGAGGTAGCAATGTAGGGCATTTTAGAGATGTTGATCTTTACTTTCAGTAAGATGGTGCATCACTGAAGAGTTTTTGAGAAGGAATGCCATCATTTGGCTTGTATTTTAACAGAATCACTTTTGCTGCCTCTAAAGGGGCAAAGATCAAACCAAGGAGCCCATTAAGAAATCGATTTAAGTATGTCACAATGTATTACTCAAATCCTCTATTAGTAAATATCTAAGTTATTTTCGGTTTCTTTCAATTAAAAATATGCTGAAATGTCAGGAGTTTTTTTGGGTTTTTTTATTGTGGTAAAAATATGTATAACATTTACCATGTTAGCCATTTTTAAGTGTACAGTTCAGTGGCATTAAGTACATTCACAGTGTTGTGTAACTATCACTGCTATTTCCAGAAGTGTTTCATTATTCCAAATAGAAACTCTGTACCTAATAAGCAACAACTTGTCATTCTCCCTTTCCTTTAGTCATAAGCTCTATTCCGTTTGTCTTTATGAATTTGCCTATTCTAGGTACCTTATTTAAGGTGAATCATATGATATTTGTCCTTTTGTATCTGGCTTATTTAACTTAGAGTAACATTTTCAAGGTTTACTCATGTTTGTAGCATGTGTCAGAATTCCATTCCTTTTAATAGCTGAATAATACTCCATTGTTGTATATATCACATTGTTTATCCTTTCATCTGTTGATAGACACATAGATTGTTTCCACCTTTGGGCTACTGTGAATAATACTATGAACACTGGTGTGCAAATATCTGTTTGAGTCCTTGATTTCAATTTATTTGGCTAAATACAGAGCAGTAAAATTGCTGGATCATATGGTAATTCTTTTGGGGACCCAACATGCTGTTCTCTACAGAAGCTGCACTATTTTACATTCCCACCAGCAACAATAAGGGTTGCAATTTCTTTTATTATTTTTTAATGGGTTCTGTAAATGAAGAATGCAATTTGTTTATATCCTCACCAACACTTGTCATTTTGTGTTTGTCTTTTCCTTAACAGCCATCCTAATGGTAGTAAAGTGTATCTCATTGTGGTTTTGGACTTGTATTTTTCTAATGACTAATGATGCTGAGCATCTTCTCATATGCTTTCTGGACATTTATATATATTCTTTGGAGAAATGTCTATTCAAATCCTTTGCCCATTTTTGAATTAGGTTGTTTGGTTGTTGCTGAGTTGTAGGATCATTTTAGATATTCTGAATATGAATCCTTTATCATAGAGGTCCCCATCCCCCAGGCTGCAGACTGGTACCAGTCCATGGCATGTTAGGAGCTGGGCTGCATAGTAAGAGGTGAGTAGAAGGCCTGTGAGCATGCATGACCACCTGAGCTCCACCTCCTTTCAGATGAGTGGTGGTATTAGATTCTCATAGGAGCGCTAACCCTGTTGTGAACTGTGCATGCGAAGGATCTAGGTTGCATGCTTCTGATGACAGTCTAACTACTACCTGATGATCTGAGCTGGAACACTTTCGTCCCGAAATCATCTCCCTCCTCCCTGCTGGTCCGTGGAAAAATTGTCTTTCACGCAACTAGTCCCTAGTGTCAAAAGGTTGGAGACAACTGCTTTATCAGATATAGGATTTGCAGCTATTTTCTGTCATTCTGTGGATTGTCTTTTTGCTCCCTTCATACTGTAATTTGATGCAAAAAAGTTAATTTTGATTAAGTTCAGTTTATCTGTTTTTTATTGCTTATTCTTCTGATGTCATACTTAATAAGTCATTACCCAGTCCAAGGTCATAAAGAGCTTCATCTGCTTCTTCTAAGAGTTTCATAGTTTTGGCTCTTAAATTTAGGTCTTTGATCCATTTTTTGCATTAATTTTTGTATGGGGTATAAGGTAAGAATCTAACTTCATTCTTTTGTATGTAGATTTCCAATTTTCACAGAACTGTTTGTTAAAAACACTATGCTGCCCAGGCATGGTGGCTCACACCTGTTATCCCAGCACTTTGGGAGGCCAAGGCAGGCGGATCACTTGAGGCCAGGAGTAAGACCAGCCTGGCCAACATAGCGAAATCTTATCTCTACTAAAAATACAAAAATTAGCTGGGTGTGGTGGCACGCACCTGTAGTCCCAGCTACTTGGGAGGCTGAGGCACTAGAATTGCCTGAACCCAGGAGGGGGAGGTAGCTGTGAGCTGAGATTGTGCCACTGCCCTCCAGCCTGGGTGACAGAGTGAGATTGTGTCTCAAAACAAACAAACAAAAACAATAACAACAAAAACAGCAATCCCCCCCGCCCCACCCCAATCCTTTCTCCATCTAATGGTCTTAGTACCTTTATTGAAAATCAACTGACCATATATGTGAGAGTTTATTTTGGGGGTCCCTATTCTATCCCATTAGTCTGTATGTCTATCTTTGTGCCAGTACCACACTGTTTTCACTACTGTACATTTGGAGTAAGTTTTGAAATCAGGAAATATGAGTTCTCCAACCATTCCTTTTTCAGTAGTTTTTGCTATTCTGAAAAATTTGGGCATACTGACAAACAATTTGGCTACTATTTTACTCCCTTCAGATTCCATATGAATTTTTGGACAGGTTGTTCTATATCTGTAGAAAACACCATTGATATTTTCATAGAGATTGCATTGAATCTGTAGATTGCTTTGGGTAATATTGTCATCTTTACAATATCAAGTATTCTAATCCATGAACATGGGATGTCTTCCCATCTATTTGGATCTTTAATTTCTTTCAGCAATGTTTTGTAGTTTCAGCACACAAGTCTTTTGCCTCCGTGGTTAAATTGATTCCAAAGTACTTTACTCTTTTGATGTTATTATAAATGATATTATTTTCTTAATTTCCTTTTCAGATTGTTCATTGTTAGTGCATACAAACGATTGTGTGTTTTTGTCTGCAAATTTGCTGAATTCATTCATTAGATATAACAATTTAAAATTTTTCATTTTAACTTTTTAATTTTTAACTTTTCATTCAGACTCATGATTTGAAATCTAAAGTTTTTCTGTTGAATTTTTAACATATAAGATCATGTCATATGCAAATAGTTAATTTTACTTCTTCCTTTCCAATTTCAATTCCTCTTATTTCTTTTTCTTGCTTAATTGCTCTGGCAAGAACTTCCAATACTATGTTGAATGGAGGTGGAGAACTGGGCATTCTTCACTTGTTCCTGATCATTCTTGACATTTCCCTTTTAGAGGAAAAGCTTTCAGTCACCACTGAACATGATGTTAGCTGGCTTTTTCATGATAACTTCCTTATGTTGAAGCAACTTCTTTTTATTCCTAGTATGTTTAGTTTTATCATGCAAGAATGTTGAATTTTGTAAAATGCTTTTTCTGCATCAATTGAAATGATCATGTACTTTTCACTCTTCATTCTGTTAATGTATTATGTTGATTGATTTTCATGTTAAACCATCCTTGCATTTCAGGAATAAATCTCTTTTGGTCTTGTTATATATCCCTTTTAATATGCTGCTGAATTCAGTTGGCTAGTAGTTTGTTGAAGATTTTTGTGCCAATGTTTATAAGGTATATTAGTCTTAAGTTTTGTTTTTTTTTTTGTAGTGTTTTTGTCTGGCTTTGGTATTGGTGATAACTGGCTTCACAGGCTGAATTAGGAAGTGTTCTTTCTTCTTTCTGGAAAAGTCTAAGAAGTATTGGTGTTAATTCTTTATTTCTTTTTTGAGACAGGATCTCGCTCTTTTGCCCAGGCTGGAGTGCAGTGGTGTGATCACAGCTCATTGCAGCCTTAACCTTCCAGGCTCAAGCAGTCCTCCTATTTTGTGCCCAAGTATCTGGGACCACAGGCATGTGTCACCATGCCCAGCTATTTTGTTTGTTTGTTTGATAAAGATGGGGTTTTGTTAAGGTTGCCCAGGCTAGTTTCAAACTCCTGGGCTCAAGTGATCCATCCACCTTAACCTCCCAAAGAGCTGGGATTAAAGGCGTGAGCCACCACGTCTGGCTACTTTTTTCCTTAAATGCATAGTAGAATTCACCAACAAAGCCACAGTTCAGGGTTTTCTTTGTTGAAAAGTTTCTGATTACTCATTCTACCTCCCTGCTAATTAGAGGTCTGTTTAGATTTTCTATTGCTTCATGATTCGGTACTGGTAGGTTTTTTGTACATTTGTTCATTGTACTCTTATAATCCTATTTCTGTATAATCAGTGGTAATATCTCCACTTTCATTTCTGATTTTAGTAATTTGAGCCTTCTTTTCTTAGGCAATCTAGCTAAAGGTTTGTCAAGTCTGCTGCTCTTTTCAAAGAACCAACTTTTCATTTCATCGATTTTTCTATTATTTTTCTATTCTCTATTTATCTCTGTTTTAGTCTTTATTATTTCCTTCCTCCTGCTAACTTTGAATTTTATTTTGTCTTCTTTTTCAAGTACCTTAAGATCTAAAGTTACATTATTCTTTTCTAAAACATATGCATTTATAGGTATACATTTCATTCAGTGCTGTTTTTGCTGCATCCCATAGTTTTGGTGTGCTGTATTTTTGTTATTTGTCTCAAGGTATTATCAAATTTCCCTTGCAATTTCTTCTTTGCTCCACCAGTTAAGTGTGTTGGTTAATTCCCACATATTTGCAATTTTTTTCAGTTTGGGCAATTTCATTTTATATAGCTCCAGGAGAAGACTTGTCACTTCTTTTGTAAAGGCTGCTATACAAAACAATATTGAACAATTATTTGTTTTTGAACTGAACTCTGATATAATTTAATCTCAAAATCCTCTGAGAACTGCCCAAACTCTGATATTCTCTCCAATATATAGGCAGGTTATTAAAAAATCAACTCACTAGTTACTGGTGAAATACAGTAAATTTGTTGGTGGTACAGGATGGTACTAAACATATTGTGTCACTGTGCTGGATCGGCTGGAGTTATTAGATTGGTGCAAAAGTAATCGTGTTTTTTGAAATTAAAAGCAATGGCAAAAACCGCAATTACTTTTGCACCAACCTAATACTTGGGACTGGGATAACAGGATCACTCTTAATCCCATGGTCAAGGGTGCCATAGATTAGTGAATGAAATCTTCTCTTTTTATTAGAAAAAAAGACATTTCCACACTAGCAATTCATCATTCACTTTTCTGGAAGTTTCTGGAGAGATTACGGCTAAACAATTCATGTATCTGATTAGTGTGCACTATGTGGGAAAGGCAGGCAGAGTGGGGGCTTTGGAAACATAATCTGAGACATATGACATTAAAACTCATTGACAGTGAGTTTGCTTTATTCTAACAAACTTGTGGGTTCAGACACTCGAGGATTCTTGAGGAGTTCTTTTGCCTTCAAGGCCATTTTGCACTAGGAGCCAACTTTTCTCCCCTTTGAAATTAGTAAATTGTAATTTTAAGAAAAATCTGTAGCATGTGACAAAGAACCTGTCCCAAGGACAGTTTGCTTCTGAAACTAATTTCCTAACAAAACCCTAACTGTGATGGTGACCATAGTAATTACGACAGGGAGGCAGCAAGCTATAGCCCACAAAAACAAAACTCAAGTTCTAGCTCTAACATTTATGAACCCTTTCATGTCATAAAATGGGGTCACCTTCTCTTGCCTTGCTTACTTCACAGGGTTTTGTGAAGATTAAAGAATGTATGCCAAGCGTTAACTGTAAAATGCTATGTTTGATTACAGGTGCCACATATGGATTAAATGTGCATTATATATATATATCTATATACACACACATAGTAATACATAATCCATTACTATCCTAACTTAGATTTAAAAATGTATGCCAAGCGTTAACTGTAAAATGCTATGTTCGATTACGGGTGCCACATACGGATTAAATGTGCATTATATACATATATCTATATACACACACAGTAATACATAATCCATTACTATCCTAACTTAATACAGTATTATGCTTCTGATATTCTTATGTATTAGAAGAAAATAAAATTTACATGTCAATTCGTGAAGCATCTGTGACTTTACTTACAAGCCCACAAGTTAGCCTGTTCCTGTTTCATTGGATGCTAGAAGACACAAGACTCCTGAGTCAGAGACAAAGGACTTCACTACACATAGCATAGCAGTATCCAAAGTGTCAGCATGGTCCCTTTGGCTCCCTTGTCTCTCAAATCCCATGGGGATGACTTGGAGAGGTGAAGACAGATGTTACATATGCAGTGGGTTTGCACCTCAACTGAGGACCACTGAGCTTCGCATTTTTACTGCTTTACAGTAAACAGAAAAAAAGACTTCTCTTTATTTAGGGTAATATGCTACCTCATTACTTAACATTGCTTACTGCAAATACAATCCTGAGAAATGGCCTGGGTAACAGGAGTTAGGGCCTTGCACTCAGCATGCCCAGCAAAAAATGTGTTGGATGGATGCTCAGAGCCCATGGCACATTACCTCTCCCAACCTTTGGATGAGATAAAACATGACCTCTCCCACCTTTGGATGAGATAAAATATGACCTCTCCCAACCTTTGGATGAGATAAAATTTGATGTCTATTGTGCAATTTTGCTAAAATATTAAATAGAAAAGAATGGTAAAATTCAGTGACAATGCATCCAGAAAAGCAATTCACTTCCACTTCTGAAACATCTAGCTGGCTATGAAGGCCCTGACCAACATTTCCTAAAACTTACAAACATTTCCTAAGACTTGCATATATTTTATGCAATTGAAATTCTTATGATGTGACTTAGGAGTTATGGGCGAGTCTTATAGTGCAGACATTTCCACTTAAATGTCAGGAATTTTATGTATCAGCAGCTCTAGTGCATGGCACACAGAATCACTCAAATGGTTGGTGAACATAGTCTAGTTTCCTGTCTTCCTGTGTCTCAGCAGGAGATTCAAAATATCAGGGAAGATGAATATTATCAAAAGTTGTGGCGACCTCTTAATAGCATGATCATCTGGAGAGACTGAAGGCATTACACAGGGTCAAGACTGTAATGACCTGCAATCAAAAAACCTTACAGACTTGAAGCTGAGTCCGTCGTTAAGTAGACATATAGATCATATAGATACTTTTCTATCTTTAAATGTGGTGGGGATGAGATGGGGGTTGAAGTAAGCGAATTTAAATTCACTTTCTAGTGAGACTAGCATCTAATCCTGGTGGCAAAACTTGTTTGGACACACCACTACATTCTAATTCTAAAATCAACAGCTGTGAGGTAGAGATCTCAAACCAAGCATGAATGATCACCATTCTTTTTTGTTTTAAAGTGGTTTTAATTACTTAGGAAACTTGCCCATGATTAGTGTGATTGAAAATGCCACTTTAACTGCAGTTGTAAAGTGCCTATTGATTCCTTATTGGAGTAAGAGACAGAGTACTACTTTAAAAAACTTCACTATCCTCAGTACCTTCAAAAATGCCCAGAGAGTTTTATCCTCTCGTAGGAGGCACACTCAAGAGCTTTTGTATGAAGAAAACAAATGGAACCCAGAATGAATTAGCCCCTTAGTAAAAGTTCCTGTTAGTCCCTTGCACGATGAACAAGAGTTCACGTTAGTTTCTTGCATGATGCATTCTAGATAAGGGCAGACTTTGAAGCTATATGGCCAGCAAAATCAGCATGCCAGTGTTTCCACAGGATGATGGGAATGTCACTGTGATGAGCTTTTCATCCAAGGTCTGGGTGGAGGTGGCAGAAAAACTATTCTGATCTATGCTCTATCATTTCTAGATAATCTAAGGATAAAGCCTGGACTATCTCCTGTAACTTACTCTTTGAACCTTATTATCTTATCCTATTCACTTCACCCCAATGAATTGCTTTTACAAAATTTATCTTGGAGGAGGGGCATTTGTCATCAGCAGATTCAAAACCTACTTACCGCACCTTGCTGTTGCAATGTCTAGCAAACTCCAGTTGAGGATATTACCTTAGGCTTCTGTCTTGTGAAGGCATAAGGAGACCTAGTGACAGAAAGGGGTCTGCTTTTCATGAGTGACTTTGTCCTCTTGTGAACAATGAAAATCAGAATCATGGAATGTGTGATTATTTTCTTCTCTGTGAATGACCTTGTATTGTTCTGAATTATTTTTCACCTTAAATCCACTAATTGAAAGTTATTACTTTATTTTAAAAATAGTGCTTGAAGAAAATATCCCTCTTGCGGTTTTAACAAGTACTCTAAAACTAGAACTCTTTTAAAAATGACACATTTTGTAAATGGAAAGAAACAGTAATATTAATTTTGAAAAGACTGTTGATGTCACTGTGGTTTATTAGGTAAATACAAAGTATAGGCTCTTGCATTTTTTAAAAAGCAAAACCAAAGAGATTAGAAACCAAGTACACATATCCTCTTTAGAAGAGAAACATAAATCAGTTTTAACAATTAGGCACTTAAAAATGTAAATGTAAGACAACATTATAGAAGTATAAACTATAGTTACACTCCTAAATTCCTCCTGAAATGTTTACAAACACAAAATCACAAGCATGGAAAACAAATTTCCTCTTTATCAAAAAAGGAACCTGAATTTGAATCCAATGTGATAAACCAATGATTAAGGTACTGGTGGGTAGGAGAAAAGAGCTTCTGAAATTTACATATTTGATTAAAATGTAAGCATTTCATAAAACTATCACAATAGCATACAGTAGATATCATAATGAAAAATATATGTCAGGAAAATAATGAATCTAGACTTAAAATTTTACTTTACAACAAGGCACTTAACACATTGAAACAGTACAGTAAATTTCCAAAAGAATGCAATTGGCTACCTCTGAAACCTTGTAATAATATTTCTTTTGTGAATATACGGTAACATAACCATACATTTTGCAGCATTAATCATTGCATAGGAGGTAAATTAAATAATGAATTCTAACTTGGCAATTAGATTAGTTTTTGTTCATCGTTTCCTCTTTTTCTTTTAAAGGACAGTTTTAAATAATTTCACAATAAAGCACTCTTCTCATTCATGATTTATTTAGAACACAGCATAATGAGTAAGAAAATAAATCAGAACTTATAAGGTGTGTATCTGTATAAAAACTTATCTTTGGGTAACATTGACATGATTTTCAGTGTTTGGGTGTTAAAGTCAAGAGCACTTCTTAATAGAAGAAATATTTTCAGCAACTGAGTCAAAGGAGTTAAATTATTGCAACACAAGGACATTAAAAACAAATACTAAAAATCTTTATATATATAAATAGAAAAGCCTTCAACACATGGCATATAACTTATAATATGCTTGATTTAAACGTGTAAACTCATTAAGAAATTCCTTCTCACACTTCCTTACACTACAGAGGCTAGTGCATTAAGATTGGCTTAAAGTTTTCATCAGTTTTACAGTGCAAAACAAAAACAAAAAAGAATTAAGAAAGAAATGTTCAAACTATTCAAGGGGCAAGATGTGAACTTTCAACTAAAAAAGAAACTGCATGAGTTCTGTCATGTAAAAAAAACCAAGACAACAAATTTGGTGTTTCAAAGTAAACAAAACATAGGTCGTTTTAAAGGGAGACACTAATGATTGTGATCATGAGAGGTAAAAATGTTCTACAAATTTTCTTTGATCAAATGGATACAAGGTTAGAATTACAAGTGCCTATAATCTGAGCACATTTTACCTTTGGGAAAGGTTTAAAATGCTTTTAAAATAATTCCTTTCACATGATACTTTCAGATTATTGGCAAACAACAGAAAACAAATGCCTTTCAAAAACTTGAAAACAGGCTTTTAAAAGTGGTGTTTGCATTCCAAGTCATAAAGTATATTGCCACAAGGGGGCACTGGTAATACAGGAAATAACCCTAATGCAATGTCATCCACAAACCAGAGTAGACTCAACGCTCACTCTCAAAACAGCCTTCCTGCCACAGCAAAACTTGTTTCCCAAGATGCCAGTAAATTAAGTAACAAATTCACAATTAGTTCAAGTGGACTCAGGAAAGGATGCTTTATTTTCAGATCTAGTGGACAAGCTCAAAAACTAGAATCTGAGAGAACTTCATTTGAAATGAGTTAGAAAAAAAATGTGGCATACTCTATAGGAATTATATGTTATAGGTATTTCACAGACAACCTAAATTACAGGAAAAGCTTCAAACAGGAGCATAGACTTAAAAAAAAACAAAGATAATAAGATATGTATCTTAACTGGCAAAGAACAGGTACCCCAAACATTTATGATTTCAAAGGCAAGATCATACTTGTTTTATACCTTCAGTTTATATATATATCATACTTGTTTTATATCAAAGTGGCACATTGGGTTGAAGCTCAACTTTTCTTTCCTACATGTAAATGGGTTTTACTATTTGTTTTATTTTTCCATCTTGAAATTTTGATTCCCCCACCCTTATTTGCAAACCATGGACTTCCTCAACTCGATGACAGAGCTATACGACACATGCGTGTAAAGACATGGCAGCGGCAGTGTCCACATTGGCATCACAGGTGTTTTTAAAGTTCTTTAAAAGGTGATGGTTTTTTTTAAATTAAAAAAAAACTGGATTACTTGACTAAAATCCAAGGCTTACTGTTTCAAGGATCTGTAGTAATTGGTGCACAATTTTTTATTTTATTAAGTTTAAACACTTTTTCTTATTCAATAGATGAAAAGTGAGTTATCCAGACACAGATGAATAAGGCTGTAAGGTGTATCAGTTTGTTTTATTTGAATTAGAGGCTCAAGGAAAACACCAGTGTTAGGAGAGCAAAATCCAGGCTTCTGTGTCAGATGATTTTCTTTACAATCGGGCAACAGGAACTTAAAAATCAGTGTTTTCAAGCAGAATACCTTGTTCTTGCACAAGTGTTGCTAGTTAATAAATGAATATAAGTGAACATTATATAGAATTATGTCTAAACTCATCAGGTAAACTAAGTATATGTTTATTATTGGTGTATTTAATAAGAAATACTAGAAAATTCTGTGTGCTTCAAAGCCTGCCAAGGATGTTTGGGGTTTTAATTCTTGTTTAAAATAACTGAATTAAAGAGTCTTGCTTCATGACTTTAAATTCAACTACCTTTCCCTTTAGTGATTATTCTATGACATACAGAAAAAGCCATTCTGAAAACATACACAAGATTTTAGCACCAAAGGATGTTGACCCTTCTGAACGATTTGCGTTGTGTTTTTCTCAAGCAACTTAAAGGTCAATTTTGTGTAGTCAAGGCTGACTAGTTTATAATGATACATTTGGGGATGTTTTCCATTCTAAATGAAAGAAAAATTTCACCTTCAATATAAACATAACTGCCTCCTTCTACCCGCATTGGCCTCTCCACCCTCTGCCCCAGTGTTGATAACTTTGCAACCTTAAAACTTTTCTAAGGTTTTAAAAGTCTTGCAAATTAACCTTCAAGTAGTTAAGAAATTAAGCCAAGAATTATCCAAAAGATCCAATAGCATTAAATAATGCACTAAATCTGGTAACATTAAATCTGATCAGATTTTTTAATCCATTTTTTGGCATCACCTTAAAGAAATTTAGAA
This sequence comes from Pan troglodytes, assembly GCF_028858775.2. NCBI lineage: Eukaryota > Metazoa > Chordata > Mammalia > Primates > Hominidae > Pan > Pan troglodytes. The sequence continues at coordinate 109,372,865 of NC_072401.2, read as the reverse complement.
ACAGTTATCCCCCTTCACTGTATAGCTGTAACTAACACACTGATTCTGAGAGTATATTATAGTGCAGCACCATGTTATTTTCATAGGGTAAAAGTAAAATTACTCAATTGCGGCATATGTCCTTAGGACTAGTTATAAGAAACTGAGTCTCTTGCTAAAAGCAAGGATACATTAACTTTCAGGTTCCATCTTGGTTTTTCCATAAAGTACAACATAAAAAGGAAGAAATCACCTTCAATGAAATTTGACCAAATACATTTCTGTGCTCCAATTAGGAGCCCTAAAATTGATCTCACACCAGGGCCTGACCTGGAAAGAAAACAGGCTCATTCCCCAAGTGGCGTGAACCTCAGTTGACACACACGTGTTTTCAGCCTGTGCTAGAAGAGTTGACTGCCCTGGGGCACCAGATCCAAATTTACAGGGCAGACAGCATCCAAGTGTGTACTCAAGGGCCACTCATTAGCAGAAACTATCTCATGTTTCCTGTGTATCTGTCATAGAGATTTTAAAGTGAAACATTTACACACATGTAAAATCTGTGGGGTGTGTCAAATACTTTTGTGTTTATTTGGATCAGCTTTCCTTTTTAAGATAAAATGATCTTTTAAAAACAAAAGAAAACAAAAAAAAGTGATACGTAGCGCATTGGGTGGCAGCAGCAGTGTGCACTCCTGGACTCAACCCGAACTTTCCCCGTGACAGGGTAGAAACAAAATTCACCCAAAGCTGACGCACAACCCACGGATCTCCCCCTTGCTAAACCTAATGCTAAAAACCACTCTCAACATTAGGCAGTTCTATTTACACAGTGGCTGTAGATGTCCAGATATTTTATTTAAAATATTAACACATTCTTCTGACCTTGGGCTGAAAAATATCCTGAAAAAATTCTGAAGTAGAGGGTTTTGGTGGAGAAAGAATAAAGAAAGGAGGAATATGTTCTTTGGCACCTCTTTAACAAGCTCATTAGTAAAGTCCCGGGGTGGGGGCTTGTCACCAATGAATGAAGAGCTGCAAGAGAATGTATCTTTCTCAGGATGAAGAAGAAAACCAGTCAAAGGGCAATACTTTGTTCATCTTTCTAATCGTTTACACAAAATTTGGTCCATTTCTTCATTTACCAGTCAGTTCTCCTAAAATAAAAAACAAAACTATACCTTTGGTTACAGCGTTAACTCTTTTGGTGTAAGAGCTGATGCCTTTGTTTTGCTCCTCAGGTCGATTTCTCATTGTCTTCACCAATCTTCTGAACCCGTGAATACTTTTTGCATGATGATTTGAAGCAGCCAGGAGGCCAAGACAGCGGCCAGGAGAAGCAGCAAGGAATTGAGCCTTGTACATTTTTCTCAAAAAAATAAAAGATGGGGAACCACCATGCTCGAGATAAGAAATTAGTCTGTGAAGAGACCTTCAAGTTCTGTAAATGGTAGAAAAAAACTTAAATGAGACATATCTTTCTCAATTTGCATCCCAATTATTTTCTTAAATTGTCATTCACTGTAACCTAGGGAAAACAGAATTCAGAATCACATGGCAGTAATGATTTTCATGTCCTTTCCCTAACTCTACCATGACTCCGCTCCCCTAACACACCTAGGTGTCTTTCTTTCCTTTGTGGCTCATGCAATTTCTTCTGCCTGCAATTCCAGTAAGAATGGAGACTCTGGGAATGGATTTCAGAATTATTCAGGAGGAATAATTTTCAGGATGTGTGAGTGATCAAATCTAGGGGCCAAGCAAGTCAAAGAGTGAAAGAAGAGCTCAGAAGTTGAACACATTTAAGAGGAAAGATGAAAATTTTGGTTCAGTGGTGTCAGTAGTCAACTAGATGGAAGTGTAAGAAGGAAGATGGAAATGGGAGACTACAAAATAGGAAACAGAGCTACAAAGAGAAATAAAGTAATCCAAAGAAAGAGCATTTATTAGTGGACACCAAGAGTTGGACGTAGATCCTTTGGAAATGTAATATTTCAATTGCTCACAAATTCTCCAAATTGACAATATGGCAAGTCTATTCAAAGATAAGTAAGTCATGGTACACAGACCAACTCTATTACACCAAGGACACATACCAAGACTAGGAGAAAAGAGAGACTGGGAGGAATAATTCTGCCTTCGGACCAGAGGAAGAGAGCAAGAGTTAGAGACGGCTTCCTGGAAGAGGTGGCATTTGAGCTAGCTCTTTAAGTTTCAATGGGAGAAGAAAGAAAAGGCATCTGGAAACAAGGAAGCAGCAGTAGCAAATGAGGAAGAATCAGAAGGGAAGCCAGAGAGCACCATTATCACCAGAGGATATACCAAATCCAGTCATTCATAAGCTATTTATTTTGTGTGATTTTAAACAATAGCTGCTATCGGCTGGGCACGGTGGTTCACGCCTGTAATCCTGGCACTTTGGGAGGCCAAGGCGGGAGGATCACCTGAGGTCAGGAGTTCAAGGCCAGCCCGGCCAACATGGTGAAACCCTGTCTCTACTAAAAATACAAAATAAAAATTAGCCAGGCGTGGTGTCGTGCACCTGTAATCCCAGCTATTTGGGAGGCTGAGGCACAAGAATCGCTTGAACTTGGAAGGTGGAGGTTGCAGTAAGCCAAGATTGCACCACTGTACTCCAGCTTGGGCAATAGAACAAGACTCTGTCTCAAAAAAAAAAAAAATTAAAAAAGTAGCTATTACCTTCTCCTTAAAATTAATTTAAGTTGAAGGCAGGATTATGTCTTACCCAGCTGCACTACAATGCTTTTACAGAGAAGGTTCCTAAATTTTAATTTAGTACATATATTTCTTCATTCTAGTTTAAGTTACCTGAATTAGCAATGCACTGTGCTCCATAACCTTATGGCATTTTTATCCATAAATGGCATTTATATTTGTGAAGTTCTTTGCTTTATTTTAAAAAGCAGTAATGGATATATGTTTAAGTGAATGTGGCAACATCGGTTATCCCCATTAGGCTATCTAAAACCCCATGACATGAAAAGGGTCCACTGCATTCAAAGAAAAGAAATTATCCAAGCATCTTCACTGCTCTCACCTTTTCATTGGCCATTGAATGGTACCACCAAAACAGTCGTGTTGTGATATAATAAGCAATGATCACATCGATAGTGTAGTGTTCGTGTGCTACAAGAATGCAGATGATCCCGGCAGCACTCAGCAGCCAGCAGATTAAATGATACCACCAGAAGTGACGAGGCGAATCTGGACAGTAGAAAAATTACAGAGTTAATAAGATTCCCAGAGATGAAAGTAATGATTACAGTCTGTCCTAACGACCTTAAGTAGAATAACCCAGGATCAGGAAGTCACCAGAAGGATAAAACTGATAACCTAAACTGAGTCACTATGAACTGCCCAGGATCTGCTCAGGTAGGAGGGAGGCAGAGGGGCTCCCTGGCAGTGGGCGTAATAGTCATTCACTGGGGAAGCTGGTAACACTAGACATTCTAGGCCTTACCCACGTGAATAAGCTGTTTAATAAGAAAGAACAGAATTGTTTCTTATTAGGTTTGCTGGAATTGCTGCATACTGGCTCACATAAAGGAGCCACTTTCCCACTGGAAAGAAAGATAGTAGGGGTCAAAAGAAAAGGTGGTTGTCTATGAAAATAAGGGGGGAAATGGGAAAGCAGGAGTAATTTCAGGTTTTAAATTTATATTATTTCTCCAGGGGTATGTGTAGGGTAAGGGGGTCAGAAGGAATGGCATTGTGGCTAGCAATATTTTGATTCTCAGCAATTTTACACTGTTATTGCCAATAGAAACTATAAAACATTCCCTCTGTAAAGGTTAGGGTTCCTAACCATTCACTTATGGACTCAGCCTTCCTGGTAAGGCCACTTAAAAGTTCATTCTACTTACTAGCTGTAAGAGACAACTGTGGCACTCACTGGTTTAAACATGATGGTCCTCCCCTTCTCACACAAGTGTTAATGACAAATATAACTGAAACCAGAGTTCATCTCTAGCAGCTTGGTGATCTGTTTTATTTTAAAGCTGTATTAGCTCACAATAAAAGTTAATCCAATAAACTGAAATTGATTTCATATTTAACTATGTTTACATTTATAGTGATATTTACATTCACATGTAGAAAGATGATTGAATAGCAAAAGGATCCATTTCCAGAACTTTATATTTATTTATTTATTTTTTGAGAGGGAGTTTCGCTCTTGTCGCCCATGCTGGAGTGCAATGGCACGATCTTGGCTCACTGCAACCTCTGTCCCCTGGGTTCAAGCGATTCTCCTCCTTTAGCCTCCCGAATAGCTGGGATTACAGGGGTGCGCCATTATGCCTGGCTAATTTTGTACTATTAGTAGAGATGGGGTTTCACCATGTTGGCCAGGCTGGTCTTGAACTCCTGACCTCAGGTGACCTGCCTGCCTCAGCCTCCCAAAGTGCTGGGATTATAGGCATGGGCCACTGTGCCCAGCCCATTTCCAGAACTTTAAATGAAATACCAAATCAGGTATCATTCAAATATAATCTCTTGGTAAAACTAGCCGTTGCTCTGTTGGTCCCAAATGGCACACAGTAAGAAAATAAACCTGTAGGGCATTTGAAAGTCTGATTTTCTAATTTTGGATATATTCCTTATTACTTGTCAGTTACTTCATTCTGCAACTAAGTTCTGGAAGAAAACTCATGGAATCTCAGAATTTTAATGGGAGAGGCCTTACTCTTGCAGTCTTAGGAGCCAGATCCAGTCCCCATAACTGTTGTGTTAGACTCAGGACATTAAAAATTGAATGAACATTGAGAAATCTGGAGGTCTCACTAAATATGCGTTCCCCAGCACCTCAGACCCTACCCGCCTCCCACCCCCAAGGTCTCTTAGCAACCCTGCTTCCCAACTTACAGGTCATCTGGGATTTACCTTAGAAGTTTAAAATGTTTAGGCAAACTAGAACTATTTTGCATTTGTTTATTCACAAGAAGCAAAGTTGAAGTAGGTCCAGAGGTGGCCTGAATCTTCTTTTTACTACTCACGGAATTGCAAGTGAGGTTTTAGGAACGGCTGGAAACCCCAGCAGTGCTTTCTCATAAAAATGTATTTCCTATTATGCTACCACATTGGGCCCACCACTCATTAACTGAGAACACTGGCTGACCCAAAGAAAAGATTGAATAGAAGCTGTTTTGAAATAGAATGGCAAAATGGTAATCCTCTTCTCATTCATCCCATAGGGATAACAATGAGCTAGGTGATGACACAAATAATAGTTAACATCACTGTCTGTGTGGAATTCTAGCCCTAGGGCGCATTAAATAATAGAGACTTGGTAGGGTGGCCAGGTGAAAAAACAAAAAACCAAAAAACTGTTCTCTACTAGCCAGATGATTGGCACTAACAGCTAGTCTGATTTCTCCAGGCTAATTTTATCATGAACCTACCCCCCAATTATAATATTTGCACGACTGTATGAAGCCCTCCCTTGCTAACCCCGAAATGGTCCTGGTGCCACATCTTCATGTGCTCTCACAACTAAATTTAAATCTACTCATGACAACAGAGCAAACAAGGAAAAGAGCCCAAACTGATCAAAAGGCGGGAAAGTAAAAAAATATATATATAAATGATACATCTAATTCTAGAAGCAGACTTTTCAAAGAAACCACTGGAACCACTGCTTACTCAGAACAAGAACATATGGTATAATTTAGAAGATAAATGTTTTTCCTAATTGCATAGAAAAAAACAGACACAAACATGGAATGCTCTGCTTACATACAAAACTGACTATAAACTGAGTTTGTGTTAAGTATTACAGATTTGTCCCTCTATTTCTAATCAAAAGTTGGAGAAAGCAGAATGGTATTCCTTGCACACTATATATAAATGTACACAATTTTAGAAACCTCTAGTCAAAATCATGTCTTGGGAAAAAATGTCTCTACATACTGAGAGGCCTTCATTAAAGTATAAAATCAATCACAAGTTGCCTTGCTGTTGCTCTGAGATGAAAGAATGTACAATAATGAGCAATGTCCCTGCTTATAGATAAGTAGACTATTCCTTGGCAATACAATAGAGTTAGCCAGCTTGAATTTCCAAAGTTCTAAACAGAGCCAAGAAATTAAAAGCAAAACCCCTGGATTCAGCCTGCTTCAACATGAATACCTGCTTCTCAAAATGATGGCTGTGCACTGTGGCCAAGTCACTTTCTCTAAGCTTAAGTTTACTCATCTGAAAAATGGGAAAAAATACTGCATCCCTCAGAGGGTGGTTTTAAGGATCAAATGAGTTAATGTACATCAAGGCCCTAGAATAGTGCCTGGGACAGAGTATTATGTCTATTTGCTATTATTGTTTATGAAGTTTGGCAGTGTCCCCACCCAAATCTCATCTTGAATTGTAGCTCCCATAATTCTCATGTGCTGTGGGAGGGACCTGGTGGGAAATAACTGAATCATGGGGGTGGTTTCCCCCATACCGTTCTTGTGGTAGTGAAATAAGTCTCACAAGATCTGATGGTTTTATAAGGGGAAACCCCTTTTGCTTCGTTCTCATTTTCTCATCTGCTGCCATGTAAAACGTGCCTTTTGCCTTCCACCATGATTGTGAGGCCTCCTCAGCCACGTGGAACTGTGAGTCCACTAAACCACTTTTTCTTTATAAATTACCCAGTCTTGGTTATGTCTTTATCAACAGTGTGAAAACAGACTAATACAGTTAATATCAGTTGGTTTTCAGTTATTTTAGAAAACTGAATCTAAGTTTCCTGGGGGTGTTTTTATTACTTTAAAACTACAGTGCCTTCACTCTGAAATGCACCTCTTCCCCCACCTCCACCCTCATCCCCATCTTCTTCTGTAATTTTTTTATGATCCTCAGATTATAGAGAAGATCCTAAACTCAAATGTACATCTACACTAGAAAATGACTGATCTTACATAGCATACTCATGGAACTTTCCTTGGGAAAATTAGAGTTAGAACCATAGCAACATATATCCTTCCATCCAACCCCCCAGAACCAATAACTCAATATTAGAAATGGAGTGACTAAATTTAAGGAAGAGACCATCCTCTGATGATGGTGCAGAGACAGATCCAGGACCCACCCCACCACCCCAAGAGTGTGAGAACAGAAATAAGGAAAAAGCTTTTAAGTCAAGTATGAAGACCCCACATGTATCCCACTATTCTCCCTACTGCAGGTCTGTATGTAGAATTTACAAAGGAAGCAACAAAAAGACGCTACAATTCTCACAAAAAAGACTTGACTTCATCTACTACAGAGAACCTCAACTCTTGTCATCTTACCCTCAAAGCAGAACTTAAATACCCCAGGTAATCAAAGGGGCAATAATTCACTTCTGCACCACTGAAGATAACCCTTGACTTCCACACCACCATTCAATTAGGATAAACCTATTTGGATGAACAAAGGGCCAAGAGAGGAGGGAAGAACAAGGAGGACAGGGGAGGGGAAGCTGCCTTCTGCTGCTCTCTGCTGAAAGACCCCCTTTTAAATATGCCCAGTGAAAAGGATTAAGATAAACCTCCAAAAAATACTGCCATGAGGTAACTTGGAACTAAATATGAAGGGTAATACTGACCAGCTTTGCAAACATGAAGGAAGAAGCATTATTACTTCAAAAAGATTTTGAGGTAATAGGCCTAAATATACAAATCCTCCGAAATATATAAAAATGGGACCTACTGGGCAGCTAAAACAGTACAACCCTACAAAGAACAAGACATGATTTTGGCCATAAAACCTACTAGAAAACCCAAGGATTTTGTATAATGTGAACTAAGCATATAAATATAGAAAGAGATTTTTATTTCTTGCCACCACATTTCTTCTTGAGAAGAAAATAATCGGTATTGGCAAAATGGTCCATGAAGACTCCTATGAAAGCACAGAAAGTGCTAGATGATGATGAAATTAGAATAAAGTGGGACTTGGAAATGTTTTAAAAAGGGGAACACATTAACCGAATTATTTGGAATGCTAGAATGGAAGTGTCCTACAAATAATTCAAAGGTCATTACATCTGTCTTTAGAATGTACCAATCCTTTTTGCAATAAAATTAACAATTAATTCCAATATTAAGATAGCTTTTCATACCTTAAGAAGTACTAACCAAGAAGGGAGATGTTTTAGAGGCATGTTAAATGCTAGAGAGAAGCCAGGGCCAGGTTTTAAGCCTTCAGGGTTCAAATCACATATGACTAGTTGAAATTTTATATTTTATATATATACAGACACACACGCACACACACACATTCACATACATATATACACATTCACATACATATATACACACACATCTGTCTCTTTCACAGCTTATCAATCCCAAGAGAATAAGGGCTCCTATCAATTTCAGGGCCCAGGGATCCCTCCCACTACAGCTATCAGTTCAGTGGGAATGGGCTATTACTTACATTCTTTGATGAACAAATAAGTCAGTGTCAGCGTAACCGTGTGACCGCTGAAGAGGAAGTCTCCACATAAGATATGTGATCCAGTTATGGACAATCCACCACCAGAAATCAATCGTAGAATCCGTTGAACTTTTGCCTGAGAGTCTCCATTGAGCTGAATGACACAAGAAGATTAAGAAGGGAATTTACAAGTGGCTAAAATCATGTTTCAGTCTAATTGTGTGACTCTTAGAAAGGACACCAGGTTGTGATTTTTTTTTTCTTTTTAACCTAGAAAGTCAAAAAGAATCCAAGGAGAAGCTCCTCAAACTGGGTTTTATTCATTTATTGGCAAGCTTTATTGACATGTTTTAAATTATTCAATATGTTACTAATAATATGTCTTGGTGGTGGTGTGTCCTTGGGCAAAGCTTTTAAAAATATTAATAACCAATGACTTCACCACAGCTACGTGCTAAAAAGCAGATCAAAGCTACTTTCTTTTTGCAGGGGGAAGTGAGGGTTTTGAATGGTTAATATTTGATTCAGCTGCATACCACATTACCAATATTCTCTGCAGTGTATTGGTATCTTGTATTAGGTGGGCAGCCTAAAGTGGACAGATATATAGCTGCATTAATGTCTGATCAAAACATTTACAATTAAGAAGAGGAGTTGCAACTCATTAAATAATTTAAATAGGTTTGAAAATGATGGATTAGGGATGTACTGGCAGCTTTAAAAATGAGTAGCTTTGATTAGGAAAAACATCCCCTAAAGAAATAGCCTGTGTGCTACGGCAGGAGGCTGGGAGAGCTCCTCTGGACAAGGTGCAGCAGCCCTGCAAAGCCACTGTGATGACAGTGAGAAACAACGCTGGGCTAGGCCAGGGGCCAGAGAGGTTTGTACCCCATTACAATTTAATCATACTGGAAGGAGTTGGTCCAAACTGTAGGCATAGAAAATTGGAATACTGAATTATTGAGGGGCTAGATAGGGTGGGGGATTCAAATCAGATAAGTATAAAGCAAATTGAGAAAATCAAAGAACAATGCTCAGAAAAAAAATCATGTAATAGAATACATGGAAGAGAAATACAGAAAGACCTTTTTTTTTTTTTTTTTTTTTTTTTGAGACAGGGTCTTGCTCTTTCACCCAGACTGGAGTGCAATGGGTGGCACATTAGGTACAGGAGAGACCAACTTGGCTGCTGCCAAAAAGGAAAGCTTATCATCTACACTGTTTCTTCCATTAAGAAGGTAAGTATCTGAGGTCAGGAGTTCAAGATCAATCTGACCAATATGGAGAAACCCTGTCTCTACTAAAAAAAAAAAAGAAAAAACAAAATTAGCCAGGTATGGTGGCACATGCCTGTAATCCCAGCTACTTGGGAGGCTGAGGCAGGAGAATCACTTGAACCTGGGAGGTGGAGGTTGCGGTGAGCCAAGATTGCGCCATTGCACTCTAGCCTGGGCAATAAGAGCAAAACTCATCTCAGAAAAAAAAAAAAAAAGAAGAAGGAGGTAAGTGTTTGGCCACCTATGGCCAAGATGAGGGATAGCTCACCCTAGAAAACTTTCTCAGGGACGGGAATGTTGCTCTCCCAGCCAAACATTCTTGTATGTGGAAAAATAGGTTTGCAAAGCTAAATCATTTCACATAATCCTTTTATAATAATGGGGCCAACACTTATGTAAACACACTTTGAAGAACACAGATTGTCTGACTGTAAATCAAAACTTGGGTTGGAGGTTGAAGCAAATTATAAGCAAAAAATTAAAAGTGAACCATAGGATACATAAGGGAGCAGGCAACTGGAAAACTAGGAAAGCAAAGCTTTCACTGTGATGGCTCTTGTAAGCATGTCTGGTGAGTTACAAGTTGTACAGGCATCAATTACTATAACAGATATGACACTTTTCCATAGTGAGTGGCTTCCATATACAAAGTTCTGCCATGCTTATACTCATGAAGGACATTCTATAGAGTCAGCAACACAGGAGACAAGATTTTGTAATAGCTTTGTAACCATAAAAATCTAAGCAGCACCCAAAGCCAGCAGATGAACCAAATTTAGAACACAACTCTGATGCCTGTTCTGTAACAGCACCTCACCTCTAGTCAAACTAAGTGATTTGTGTTTGTTTTACTGAACCATGATTCAGGCATATATGGCTTGCTTATGCTTCAGGAAGGGGTCCCGACAAGTGAACCTGGGAGATGATTAGTAAGGATGTTACTAGAGGTTCCACTATGACTATTTGTAGCTTGGCTATCCAACGGCACTGATGTGGCTTCCGAAGATTGCAACTCTTCCACAGAGGACAATCTTTAATTTACTTTCTTTCTGTAATCATAGCAATTCATCCTGAAAACCTCATCCGTTACTAAGATGGGTTTGCCTTCTTTTCTGTGGCCATTTCTCCATTTAACGCATTGCAACAGCCCCTTAGAAGTGTTTATTACACTTCTGAACTTCTCCCACACCTTAAATTAGCTTCACTAAAATCGGCCAGTGTTTAAATTCAATATGCACAGTTTTAATTACAGATATTTTCTGCTTTGATGGCTTTGGAAAAGTATAGCTTCTCCAAACCACACCTATATTTGGTGAGGGAGACTGTGGATGTCTTCAGAGAAGCTTGATTTTTCTTTCACCTCAGACATCTGCTTAGTGTTCAGTAAAATATGATGTTAGACTTCATTCCTTTGTCCAGAAAGCACATGATTTGTAATTTTCCATTTTGTAAACCAGGGTGCACTGAAGTCCGAGATGATTAACAGCTCTCTGAAGAACTCGCTCTTCCTGGATAAACTGTAATTCCTTCTTAGGATGGTTTCAGAAGACATCCTCACACACTATCTCAGTCAAAGGCCACTCTCTCTTTCCAGCTGCTAAAGAACCTTGGGGTCATCCTTGACTTCTTTCTGTCAAACCCATATCCAACTTATTAGCATATCCTATATCCCGAACTGAACAACTTCTCATTATTTCCACTGCTACCACTAAGGCTAAAGTTCCTATACTAGGCTGCGAGACCCTATGTGATCTGTGGTCTGCACACCCCAACCCTTCACAACTCCACTCTGAGACACCGGCCTCCCTACTCTTCCTTTAACCCACTGTGAATAAGCAATGTTTTAGCCTGCAGCTCTCATGCCGTCCACATAGCTCACTTCCTTGTCTTGGTTCCTGCCCAAATGCCTCGTTATTAAAGAAGCCTTTCCTGACCTCTATATCAAATAGAACCCTCAAGCAACCTTTCACCTTACTCAGCTTTGCTGTTCTGCTTGTGACAATCACCTGACAATCACCTGACTTATCAGCATGTGACAAATTATGAATTTGTTTATAATTTGTCATCCCTCAATAGAATATAAGCTCCAGAAGAGGGACATTGTTTGGGTTACTATAATCCCTGGTACATAAGCTTAATGCCTGTAGAATGAAAGCGTTAATGAATAAGTAAATGAGAAGGTAAAAAAGCAGAGTCAAACCCCCAATGGTAATTTTCAGTTAACAGAAAATACATTTTTTTAGCACAAAAGATATATATTTTATAAATACATTTTAATTTCTTCCCCTCAAATCTAAATAGAAAATAGAAAAGATGCTAGATTTCAGTTAACACATAGGGAAGTGTCTAGAAGAATGTATAATACAGGGTAAGTGATCAATAACTGTTTGCCTGATTTCTTCTAAGTGGCAGTTTGGAGGTACTGACCTTTGGAGCACACTGGAAATGCATTCCAGGCACAGGTAGAGTAGTAACATACATTGTAATGCAGCGATACAGGTATAAAGTTCCAATAATAAAACAGAATCTGCGTCCCACTATTGACCTAAAGGAAAAAATAGGGATGGGGAAAAACAAGTTTACTGGTTGGTTTTACTCCTAATGAAAAATAAAACAATGTTTAACAGGATAAAGAATAATTGGTACAGAATGGCATTAACAAACAAACCACAGTTTCACAGAGTTTAAAGGCTTACTTTTGAGTTGCCCATCCCTACAGTTTCATGGAGAGATTTGCACCACAGTTTTCAGAAATGAAGATTCACATACTGCAATAAATCTAGGTTGTTTGGCTTCCAAAGGATGTGTGTGTGTGGAGTGGGGGAACTAAAGTAGACGAAGAGTCTACATAATCACCTCTCCTCAAAGGCACTCTTTGCCAGAGAATGAACCTGTCTGTATTTTCAGTCAACTCATTGCATTAAAACCCTTTCTTGAGAACATATGAAAGGAATAAGCAGCCACAGTAACAGAGGAATTAACTAATGAGCCAAGGTGACATTACATAATTAGACACATAGGGAAATGTGACAACACATTTAGCCCACGGTATATAAGCAGGGTTTATTTGAGGACCATCTGAAGGTATTTTGACAATACGGGCATGAACTATTTTCTGTATGACTAGATTTTCAAAAAACTCTATCTTGAAAATGTCCAAAGTGTTCTCATACAGTTAATTACATTTAATAGTGAACGTGTAAGCTGATTATTTCATTCAATCTTGATCAAAAAAAGGATAAAAAAATCCCACAAGTCACTTTTCACTTTGTATTTTTGTGAGAAGAGCGTTGTCTTAACATCAGCCCCTGTGCTTCATGACCTGAGTCCTCAGCTTGAGGCAGGCTTCCCAGTGGATGACGGAGGATCCTGTCTTAAAAAGGGAAGGGCTCTGCCACTGTACCATTGCCTCATGGGTGTCTGAATGGGCATCATGGGTCTGAATGTCTTTAGTCCAGCTGAACAGGACAGCTCCTTTTCTGTTGTATAGTTAGGTCTGTCAGCTCTGGGCTCTGGGGATTAAGAGATGAGTGGGACTCCACATAAAGCCCCTAGACTTGCTAGGTGTAACTTCATTACTGCATAAAACATATTACTCTAGGTCTCTCATTTTCAGAGGTCTCAAGCTTTCAAGACTGGTAGTGATCAAAGACTTCTGAAAAAACAGGCAGTTTCAGGTAATGTGACATATTTTAAGTTTTCCCTAAGATTGTGGTTCTGACATGAATCAATGTCTAATTCAGATAACATTTGGAACTTCTAATTTCAAGAATTATGTATAAATATATATTTCAGATGTCTGTTTCCAACAGCTATTTTAAGAATATTCCAAGGTTTCTGGGGTCAAAAAAAAAAAATAGAAGGGAACACCACCTAGACTGGTAGATGAGAGTATTTATTTATCCCCAAGGAATTTCTTTAAAGGCTTGCTATTCTAGTTCTGCCTTTCCTGGTACTAAAAAGGAGCAGGTAATAAACAGTGCTGAGTTTCTTCCCTTGGTTAAGGGAAAACCAATTTAGCCTTTGATCCAACCTCAGGTTCCAACAGAGTGCTGTTTTGAATTGTGCTCCATGCTGTTAGACAAGGGGAAGTAATAAGCAGAAATTATTATGAGTCAATTACATTCATTCCAGCATTCTGAGTTCAGCTGTACTCAGAACAGAAAACCAACTTAGAAGGTGAAAGATGTACTCTACAGCCTTATTTAGGAAAAGAACTAGTGCTAATGACTTTTTCCCATAGCTTTGAAAGGTGCTTTTAAAAGAGAGAGCAAGCAACATTCCTCATTCAGCTGGGATGTTCAAAACAGGTTATAAAAATTATTCTACTAGTTACTAAAATGTAAGATCCAATTCTACTTCAAATGTAAAAAGGCAAACTTGTGTGAATTGCGACTGAAACAGTGGATATCATTAAAATGTATGGTCCGGCTATGTGACCGTGTGTTTGGACATGTTGAAAATCTAAGGTGGTAGGTAGAGGCAGTTAATAATAACTATCTAATGAAAATTCAAAAAGAATCTAGATGAAAATACAGCTAAATTGAGGGAAAGACTGTACTTCAGGGTGGAGTCCACATACTTACCAGATTCTGGACAATTTCTCTTTTCACACATATATCAATAAAACCTTGCTCTAAATAAAGGAGAAAGCAAATTATCTGCGGCCTTAGCAGGCTCTTACATTGTGTTAATTTCCAGACACTAAAGAGAAAAACACTGAAGTTCATAAATACATTTTTTGCTTTTAGCATAAAGCATCCTTTAACAATTTCAGGAGCAGGTTACTTTTTTAAGTAAAAGACAACTCATAGCTAAGTCTATTACTTAAGCATATTAAGGAAACACATGAAGAGTTATATTAAGGAAAATGCTTAGGAATGACTGCAGTTTGTGGAATAAGGTTTTAAGACTGCAAAGTTGCATTTGGGGAACTCTTTAACAAAGATAGACTGAATTCCTCTAATCACAAAACAGTAACAGTGTTAGGGTCTGAGTGGATATACCACATTGAGAGTTCTATAATTGATCAAGTAATGAAAAGTGTTACCAACTAAAAAACAATACAGCCAAAATTCTCTAAGAATGATCTTGTGGCATTAATACTGAAATCCTATTTGACTTGGAATCTTCAGATTGTATCCAAGTTAGCATACATTACATTTTTAAACTCTGTATTATGGTCAGTGTTTTGATCAAAATCATATTTTAGTGATTTAATTACTACCATCCCAGTGGAAAACAAATGTCTAAATGATGAATGAGAGGAAAGGAGGAATTAAGGAGCCTTCGTTTTTATGGACTAGGAGTCAGAATTCACATACAGAAGCAGAAATAACCACTTCAGGGCTATGTCCAATTCTTAAGTGTCTTCAAAGCAAAAGTACCTGACTTATTTCTTCTTGATTTCCTACTATTCCAAAAATGAGGAGGCTGAACCCAGTGAACCATGAGCTCCTTTGTGGTGTCCAAGGAAAATCAGAGGGCAAGTTTACTTTAGAAATCTAAAAATCAAAACCGCATGGATCTGGTTCTAAACTCAGTCTCTTAAACACTTGTAACTAGATAGCAAGCAAACAAAAAACCGAAACCACATCCACACACCCAGCCCCACAGAAATGTAAAATTTGAGAACTGAATCTAGGCAAACCTTAAAGCAGGCTATTGACTCTAGACCAATACAGACATCACATTATGAGTAATGGAGAAAAAAGTTTCTCAACCTATTCCTTTTCCCACTTGTCAAGAGCCTGAAATAACAAACATGATGGAAGTGAATGTTATTCCTTTCCAAGCCTCTTGATTTATCATACAAATACCATAGCACCAAGTTGCTGGAAGTCAGGAACTGCACCTTAAATTCATCAACTCTGAGTCATCCACCACAGTACTGCTGTACACTGCCACTTTCATACACAGTTGCTCATCAAACACTTACTGAATAGTGACTGAATTTATTCAATGTGGTAGAGCTTTCTACTGTTTTCTTTCATCAAATGTTTGGGTAAGACTGAATTTATTGGGGGAAAAAAAGGAAAAATAATCTCAATAACCCATCTATTCACTCAAAAACAAACCCATGACAAATCCTCAAAACATTAGATTTACTTACTTGTATCTCAGAAACAGCCACTGGGTGATCCATAATCCAACTAATATAATCCCATTTATTTCTGATACAGAAAATGCCCATTTCACCCTATCAATGTAATCAAAAAACTTGTCTGGGAGTGGAGGGCTAAGCTCCTTGGGAGGGACCCTCTCATGTACAACTGTGATCATGACGGTTGTCAAGACGAGGTTGAAAACTGCATATATGAAGGCAATGCCCGTTTTCCACCACTCTAGTGGAAATTTGTTCCTTGATTCAGTGGGCATAGCAATTTGGATATAGTCCGGGTACTTTTTGGTGCCTTTTCGCAGCCCACTGGATAAGCTCTTGGGTTTACCATTGCCATTTTTGTTTTCTTCAACAGGTTCAGCGGGTCTTGCATAAGTGTTTGTAGGATCACTGGGTTGATTTTCCAAATGTTCTTCAAGTTTTGCTGTCTCTATGATATCCATTGTCCCCTAGTCTTCAGATCAAAAAGGAGATGGTCAAGTTCTTGTTCTTTGTGGAAATTTAGCTTTTTTCAATCCTTCTATTTCCAAGATCAACATGGACTCTTACAATGGACTTTGTTTCCTAATACAAAATGTAGAAGGTAGCCATCCGATTACTGTTTCTTCCATGCAGCTATATGCTGTACCTTCACCACTTTCAAGAAAGGAAGCCAATTCTTCCCTCAAAAAGATGTTACTATCCCACCTAAAAGCAAAACAAAATTATGTTCAGAAACTATGCTTGTCCAACTGTCAACCATCCAAAACAGAAACATTCTTAAACTAAGGAAACAAATACCAAAGCCATTTGCTTTATAAATGTAACGTCAGAACCTAGTTAAAGCTGCTGAGATCAAGTTTATTTACAAAATACTGAACAGTTTTATCTTGGAATTCTTGTCTCTTTTTGAGCTAGTATTGGTAGAAATAGGAACATTTTAACAATCAGTTCCCTTTAAATTTCCTTAAAGAAAAATCAGGACCTAACATTGCAAACACTTCATCAGACACTATCACTTGTTGCTAACCATGAAGTCATAATAAGCTAGAAATTACCCAGAGATCACATCAATCCTTCCTAAGACTGTATTTTCTATGAGCCATAAAGAAAGAATAAAAAACTGGTAAGAGGCTTATATGCATTGAATAATCGTTACTCTCTTCATTTGTCAAAATAGTCAATTTTCTATTTTCTAATTAAAAAACAGAAGTCTTTTTAAGTGACCGCTTTTAAGAACAGATTCAAGAACAACACATTCAAGATTTTTAAAATGGCACAGCCTCAGTTTATCCTTTTATATTCAGAGACGCACACCATATACAAGAAAAGCTGGCAGCCTTCAAAATAACTCTGAAAAGATACACCAAGCCTTAGCTATGTCTCTCACGCAGGTAACAAGTAGAATTTATTTGAAGGATAAAAATACCTCACTACAATTGGCATGATAAATTTGTAACTAACAATATTTTGATTCAGCTACCACAATTTCTACCAAACAATAGAAACGGGCCTCCAGAGGACCAGCTCAGGGGACTCACCCACCACGACACTGATGAGGATAACTACCTTTGGCTTCAGCTCCACAGGCTCCAGAGAGCACACACTTCTTTCGGACACGGGGCACCACTGCCACCTCTTTTATACTTGCTAGCACACAGCCCCAGCTGTTCTCAATTTAGGAGAGCAGTCTTTTAGTCCTGCTACAGAAACCAGCCACCTGATGAGGTTTTCAAACCTCGTAATTAGTCCTCTCCCTGGATACACTGCTCAACTTAAGCACAATCCACTGCATTTTAAAGCCTCTCCCCTCCCCTGCCTCCCCCGTTTCAGGGTAACTTCAGGGAAAACTGAGGAGGACAAACTCAAAGCGATGACAGCTAAGCCTTTATTTAATGAAAGAAAAAAAAACAGCGAAAATGGCAGTCAATATGTACAGGCAATGTCTGTTTACAATTATGTGTGGCAAATAGATAAACCACAAGTGTTTACTGTGCACCTAAATGCCCCAGTGCTGAAGGCTATGTAGGGCAAATTAAAAGGAGTGAAAAACACCTGACCTGAACATTCAGCCAAAGAGCTTGCAGTCTAACCAAAGAGACAGGACTAAAATGATGAAAGACTATTGGAGAAGACTGAATGGCATATTGTGAAAGGAAGGAGAGGGATGAGCTGATCACTAGGTAAAGTGAGAGGTTTAGCTGTACTGTTTCCCTGCTCCAGGGACAAGATGTGTCCACACACAGGCTCTGTTTCTGAGAAAGCAAAAGCATGTGGAAAGCTGGCCTGGTAGAGAAATGGGGGATAAGGGAGCATGAGACTAGCTAAAAGGTACTACTGAGAATTATAAACATCTCACCTTTCTCTTGTCCTTCTGCAGAGCCCCCAGCTATCAATACATTACAGCAGGATGAGAAAGACCCAGGCCTTTGACATCCCAGGCTTTGACAGGCCCAGGCTTGACAGTGTCTTGGCACAATATTGTGGGAAGAATAAGCACAATGAAGAGGTGCCTCAGGAAGGTATTTTCAACAACAAACCTTCAACACCATGAACTGCTACTTCTAACGGAGGTCCGAAGCACTAACACAGCCATTTCCTGTCTCTCTTTAGCAGCCTTGCCTAATCCATTTACAGCATCTTGCCAAATCATCATCCAAATTCCCTTCAACTTTACTCTTCCATATGTGCTCCTAGTCTTATGTTCATGTGGGAAAGAAGCTTGTGATTTTGAAACTCCATTTCACAGTGGATGTACAGATGGTCTTTATAAGGTAGCTACTCGGTTCTAGAACACAGAATGTGGAACAGAAGAAAATCCAATTAGTAACCTTTTTTCTTTTTTTTTTCCAAGAAGACACACTCAGCCACCCACCTCATGGGACTGCTATGAGAATGACTGAAATAATTAATTGTGAAGAGCTTTGTGCCCCTGGGAGTAAGAACACTATGTGAGTACAATGCCCATTTATCGTTATTAGTGTTAAAATTAATATTTTCCTTGGGATTTCATTAAGATTAAATATACATAGCACATTCATCATGTGTGAACAAATCTTGGGACGAAATGTTTGTCATCAAGATAATGATCACAACATATTCATTCCTATTTTGAAAGGAAAATATCTCGGGGTCCCAAAATCACTCAGCTAAAGGAAAAAGTCAAGCTGGGAACTGCTTAGGGCAAACCTGCCTCCCATTCTATTCAAAGTCACACATCTGCTCATGGAGATAAATGCATATCTGATTGCCTTCTTTGGAGAGGCTAATCAGAAACCCAAAAGCATGCAACCATTTATCTCTTATCTACCTATGACCTGGAAGGCCTCTCCCCACTTTGAGTTGTCCCACCTTTCCGGACCGAACCAATGTTCATCTTACATATGTTGATTGATGTCTCATATCCCCCTAAAATGTATGAAACCAAACTGTGCTCTGACCACCTTGGGCACATGTCTTCAAGACCTCCCGAGGCTGTGTCATGGGTGTGCAACCTCAGCCTTGGCAAAATAAACTTTCTAAATTAACTGAGACCTGTCTCAGATTTTCAGGGTTCACATTTTGGTAACCACAGACGGATTCTGAGTGAAGGTGCCCCTGACCTTTAACAAATCTCCTATCAGTGCTTGGTTCAACCTTGGGCTATCTTTATGGCTTAAACCAATAGGACAATTTGCTGAGGCCTGGAAGCACCCATTCCAGAGAATCCCTGATCTCCCCAATTCTGGTTGAGATCTAAAGTTTATTTTGCTGTACAACCTTTTTTTTTTTTTTTTTTTTTTTTTTTTGGAGTTTTAGTTGCTTCCAACACAAGGCAGACAAGTTTTTCCTGCTTCCATGATGATGGAAGGTAGGTAACTCCTTTACGGAGTTTCCCTTCCAACAGGGAAGATGAGGTTTTTTTTTTTTCCTGCTCCTAGTGACACAGGAGATAGAAGTTATTTAGGCAGATAGTGAGGGTAAGAGTTCTTGGCAAGGCTTCCCTTCTAACAGAAAGCAGCCCGAGAAACTTCTTTTGTCTAATGAAGAGCAGCCTGAAAAATTGAGCTGCAGACATAGATAAGCAAGCTGGAAGCTTGCACAGGTTACTGCCGGCAGCTGTGCCAATACAAAATGGCTACCTGGGGGCCAGGTATGTTCAACGTGTAGGCTCCATCTTCCTTTTTGTCACCATGTGTAAAGAAACAGGCAACATGGTGTGGGCCAGGAAGATAATCCATTTGCATAATAAAACATTAGGGTGGGGGTGGCCATCTTTTTGCACCCTTATGCAAATGGCACACCTGGTCCAACCAATCTTTCATGCCCTATGTAAATCAAACACCACCTCCTCAAGCTCATCTATAAAACCTGCATTTCACTGAGGAAGCAGAAACCCATTTGGGACCCCTCTCTCTGCAGGAGAAAGTTCTTCTTTTCCTTTTGCCTATTAATCCTCTGCTTTTAACCTCACTCCTTGTGTGTCCATGTCCTTGATTTCCTCTGCATGAGACAATGAACCTCAGGTATCACCCCAGACAACAAGGCTGCTTCACTAGGATAGAAAGCAGTCTTCAGCCTGAGACCCAACAACCCCTAGATAACTAAATTGGGGTTTGTCTTGGCTAAAGTTAAAATTAACAACCAGCTGGTCTTAATGTCTTTACCATTAGAGTGCTCAGTAATCATATAAGCTGTGCAATCATTTTTTTTTTGCTTAACTGGTTTTTTTTATCGTTTCTCTTTTTCTTGTTGTTTCAGTCTTTTTCCCATTGGGTTCGACCAACTTCATCCGACTTGATCAAATCCGAAGGAAAGTTCCAAATTATGGGGAACAAGGCTACTGAAGTGGCTAAATTCTCATAGACACACACAAAAAAGGTAGTATGGTAAGGTGGTATAATGGGGGGAGAAAAACAGCCAGAAAAAGGAAAAAAAAAGAAAAAAAAGGAAAGAATTTTAATTTTGACCACTTAAGGGGCTTTATTTACATAACAAAGCCACCTTTTTGCTAGCCAGGTCAAACTGAAAGCAAAGGCAGTCACCCCACACTGCATTTCAATAGCTAAGGTTCTGCCTTTTTTTTCCCACCATGACAGCCTGAGTTTTGTTTCCTAAATCAAGCCCTTTCTGGTTTGATACTTGGTACTTCTGAAATAGCGGCAATTTGTCCTAGTTCGTGAAATATGGAAATGAGATTTAAAGAGTTGTTTTTTTAAAGGAACTTAATGGTTAAAGTCAGCTTAATTGAAAACTACCATCCAAGATGTGTGTCTGTATGTTTACGTGTGTTTGTATTTAAAAGGCCTTCATGTTTTTATTCCTTTTTTCTCCCCTAGGACCTTGTCTTTTTTTTTTTTTTTTTTTTGAGGTGGAGTATTGCTCTGTTGTCCAGGCTGGAGTGCAGTTGTGTGATCTTGGCTCACTGCAACCTCCACCTCCTGGATTCAAGGGATTCTCCTGCCCCAGTCTCCCAAGTAGTTGGGATTACACGCACGTACCACCACACCCAGCTAATTTTTGTATTTTTAGTACAGATGACGTTTCACTATGTTGGCCAGGCTGGTCTTGAACTCCTGACCTCAGCTGATCCACCTGCCTTGGCCTCCCAAAGTGCTGGGATTATAGATGTGAACCACCATGCCTAGCACCCATTTTTTAAATTTTTTCTTCTCTGTTGACTGGATTCTGTTTTCTTCATTTACTTCTGCTGTCTCTCCTTTCTCTTTCACCCTCTGCTGCATGAGGGACCTAAACTAGTTTACAATAGCCTGGGGTTCCTTAAAGAAAATGGAGAAGACACCAGACTCCCTTTCGGGGAGAAACCTGTTTCTCCTTATGGAACTTGAAGAGTGTAAACAGACAAGTTCATCTCAGCTTTTAAACTGCTTGCTTTTATATTGTTACCTGATTTATTGACTAAAATAGTTATTGCAACAGAGGCTACTCTTGGGTTTTTAAAGAAAAGTGTAGTTTAGACACTTAAAAATGTCTTTGTTTAAAAAAAAATTTTTTTTAAGTGAACCATAAAAACATCACATGGTCTAGCCTCATAAAAATTCTCCCTTTTTGGAAACCCAGGATTCAGTGTGGGCTCTGCCCAGGGCTCAGAGATCTGGTTAAAAGATAGGTAGTCTCTAAATAAAATTGGTCTCCTTATGCAATCCTATGATAGATTTTTATAATTTTATGTTCGATTTGGCATCCATCTTTAATCTCCCTCTAGACTTTTTCTCTCTGTATCTTATGATGCAAATGTTGCTATTTGATTTTCACCTGAGTTGTTTCCTTTAATATGCAAATTTAAGGCTATTTAGCTGACAACTACCTAAGGTTGTGAAACAGGTTATCAAAATCTTGAAAATCTAGGATAGGAAAAAAACTTTTTTATGAATCTAAGATGTGTTTCTATTGGCATGCCTAATATGTCTATGCATTTATATGTTGTGTACACAATGTTTCACTACTGAAAATATATTAAAAAGCTCTAATTAATTGGCTTAAAGAAAAAAGCACTTGAATCAAATAGTTTATCAGGAAAAAATAAGAGACTAATCAAATGCTTTTTCAAGTTTACAGAACTTAAGTGAAATCTTTAATAAATAAGCTAGCTTTAAAATTATTGGTAAAGTAATATTAGAAATGTCTTAAGAATTGCCAGCATACATTCCTGTTTGCATTTATTAATCAAGCAATTTCATACTTATCCCTGCCAAATACTATAAGGTGTCAAAATTTGACATGGGGGTTATAAAACTATGAACCTAGCCCAAAGCTGAATGAACTTTCCTTGTGTAACCTTTAATAAACAAGACATTGATATTGGTTTAATAAAAAATAGCTACATCTTGAATTTAGTAAGATTACCATAACTTCTAATCTTGTGGCTTTGGGCAGTTTAGTCCACAGGGACTGAGGTTTGTTTTGAGAAAGGACTGTTACTGTCTTTGTTTCAAAGCTAAACTATAAGCTAAGGTCCCAATTAGTTTGGCCTACACCCAGGAATGAACAAGGACAGCTTGGAGGTTAAAAGCAAGATGAAGTCAGTTAGTTTAAATCTTTTTCACTGTTTCAGTTACAATTTTGCAATGGTGGTTCCAAAACTTTAAATGATGACTATCACAGTTTTCATAAATAATCTACATAAACAATTAAAATAATTAGGTAAATGTAATGGGATAAATAATTGTAGACAAACAGGTCATAATTTAGAATCTAAAGTTATATTAAATAATAGATATTTCATTATTTGGATATTTTCCAATAAAATATATTTGTAGGAAAACATTCTTTCTTAAAAAAAAGTGTGTCCTTTTAAAAAAGGGTGAACAATTTTTGTCTAATTCAAAGCTTATTTAAAGGTTATGTATAAAACCAGGTAAAATGAACCAGGAAATACGACAGATGTAGAGAAAGTTATAAAAATAAATTTTTTTTTTTTTTGGTAAGAAAGCTTAAAGAGAAATAATTTCAAATGAAAAATAATTTTGTATGAGATTCTTCATATGAGAGAGAATTTAGTCCTAGAGTAGAATGACTGGTTGTTTAAGAAAGAGGGATGTTCAGGACAAACCAGAAAGTCCAAGCATGTCATGAACGGTCTGTGTAAGTCACAATGAGAGGATTTAAAAATACACTTTTATATTATCAAGTTGTCATATTATTAAGTTTTGGTTTGCTTAGGAAAAAACTGAGATTAAAAGTTTTTTTTTTAAATTAAGGTTATTGCATCCATGTATCTCTTTGTATGTGCTTTTAAGGTACTTGTGACATTAAGTTACAGGCCTTTGACTTTTGTGTCTGAAAAGGACACCAAGTCCTGTTAAATTTTAAACACTGACAGCAATTAAACCCCATCTTCAGGCCAGGTAGAAGATGCCAATCAAAATAAACTGCATTCCTAAGACACTGGGCCAGAAATTAAAGCTATTCAACTCCTCAAGGCCCAGGAACTATCGTGGAAGAGGTGGGCGTATGAGACTGTAGGAACTGATTTTGAGAGATAAGTTCAGTTTCTCTACAAATTAATTATCAATGTCAAAGACACACTGATGCAAGACAAGCATATGGGTCCCTGTGTCTGATTAACAAGGTTTTCTTGAAGCATTAACTGACTCCTTAATGAAGGTTATAAAGGTTATAAAAGGCTTATGGAAGTTTTATCTTATGGTCAAAATTAAAATTTTATGGTTTATAAAATTTTGAAAGACAAATTTAATTGTCTTCATGCTGTTTTTATTCAGGCTTATTGTTTGGAAAATTAAGTCTCCTTTCCCAAAGAATGAAGGTTTTGCCTTTTTATCCTTGTGTTATCACTTTGGTTAAATGAAATGACTTATTTTACAATGACCTGTGATCCTATTTTGTGATATCAAGTGTTTTAAACTTTTGATATTTGACAAACTTTCCAAATCAAATTATAAAGTATGTCTTTTTCTTACCTAATTAATCCTTTAAGATATTAGGTTCCCTAAAGTCCAAAAATGACATATTTGGCTTTGGTATAAAAATTATGCAGAAAGCATTGTCAAATATAAAATGATGTTTGGTTTTCTTTGGGCTGTATTTGTATAAATATGCTATTGGTATGTGTTCTAAAATTATGGGAAACTTCCATAATTCTGATATGACTTAATGTACATTATCAGTAATAATTATAATTGTTATGTTAAATTATTGTATGCCACAGAGGTAACAAATTTCTTTCCAATTGTGTCTTTGACTATGGCTGCCCTAAAACGTTTCGTCATCCACAGAAAATTGTCTTATTTTGGTCCTCTTTAGAAGGTGGTTTTATAATCAGCTATAAAACCCTTACAGGTGCTCCTGAATGCAGGTTTCTGATAACTGTGGAGACTGTGACATCAGAATAGAGGAAAAACTTTCAGGACTCATGGAGAGCTGAAATGTTCATGAATATTAAGCAGAACAGGAATTAACTGCATGGACTAAACTAATAGAAGTCTAAAGTAATCTTTTTAACTTTTTTTGTTTAAAACCTGCTCATCCTTTGTTTTTCAGAGTCAGGAAAACTTTTAAGCTATTTACAGCTTTTAACAATTGAGTAAAGTATACTCCTGTGAACAAAATGTGGAGCATATTTGTTTTCTCTCTACATGATTTCTCAAGAATTTGGAAACTATTGGCAACTATTTGTATTCTTAACTTATGGCAATACAGTTATTTGCGTAAGTGCAATAAGAATCTGTTTTCATTTATAACAGGACACAACTGGAGAAACTGGTTATTTTACCAAGGCTTAGGCTGGAATGGTGTGCTTTCCTTTAAAGAATCAAACTTGACTTATGGAGCCAATAAAAGCCTCTTGGGAAAACTGGCCTCATACATGTCTACACAGTCCCTGTACAGGGTTCCTGACCTGTGGTAAGTAAAGAATGTCACTTTCTGACAGGCCTAGGAGCTCCAAGCTTTATTTTAGAACCTCAAGAGGAGAGAATCACCCAATTCACAGGTATCTGATGATACAAATCCATGGCTGGGCTGGTTTTAAAAAAGTCTTATCTGAGGAGATTCCTTCTATTGATGTGGTGGCTCATACCTGTAATTTCAGTACTTTGGGAGGCCAAGGCAGGAGGTCATTTGAGCCCAGGAGTTCAAGACCAGTCTGGGCAACATGGCGAAACCCTGCGTTTACAAAAAAAACAAAAAAACAAAAAATTAGCTGGGTGTGGTGGTGCACCTGTAGTCCCAGCTACTTGGGAGGCTAAGGTTAGAGGATTACTTGAGCCCAAGAGGTTGAGGCTGCAGTGAGCAGTGATCACACCACTGCATTCCAGCCTGGGTGATGGAGTGAGACCCTGTCTCCAGGAAAAAAAACAAAACAAAACAAAGGTGCTGTATTAGTTATGTAATGTAACCTAGTGGTGTAAACCTGCTGCTGCTACCATTTTTACTCTCTGATGAACTTTAGAATCATTTTATCAGACTACAGGAAAAATTCTATTGGCATTATTAAAAGGAAATGACTCACATTATATAGTATGGCAACATCAAATCTTTACTGGTATAATAACCTCAGGTTCCCATGTATGAATATAGTATAGCTTTATGCTTGCTTCTATCCACATCAGCTAATTTTTATAGCTTTCTTCAAATAAGTTCTGAACATTTATTTTAATTATTAAAATTTGAGGCCATTTTTGTCTTTGTTGTAGTGGCTACATCAGTAACCAATAGTCAAGTAAGTGATCATATTTTTATTAGGTTTGCTAACTGGTTATTACTGATTCTATAAGGATACTGTGTTTTTAATTTGTAAACAAAATCTAACCTTCCAGTTGAATATTGTATGTTTTAGTTATTTTCACATATATATTCTTTTCTGCCTTTTAGTCATTACCTGCCTGTTTTGTTTTTATTTTCTTGGCTTAATTGGCTAGAACAATGTTAAAAAGTAGAGATGTAGAAGTAAAACACAGAAGCACAATGGTGTCTATGGATGTGTTTTCTTGTAATTTGACAAAAAGATTCTAAATCTTATTTAGGAGTGAATATGAAAGCAGCAGAAGACTTTTCCCACTAGGTATTAGAACATATATTACACAGCTAAAATTGTGTGATATTGACATCAAAAGAGCCTAACTATACATACTTCTATTAAAATAAAATACTGAATATTTTTCCCTTGCAACATCAATTGGATACTGAGTTTTACCAAATGCCATTTTGGCTTCACTCCAGATAATAATGTCTTTTCCTTTTAAACATGTTTGTGATGTATTTTATTACAATCATTTTCTAATTTTAAATCTTCCTTACATTTCTGGAATAAATCATGCTTAGTTAAAAAAAAATGTAACAAAACACTAGCAGTGTACTGGAAGGTTCAGAGTTTGCCATTTGCCTTCTAAAGGGAGATGAATCTATAGAGATCTTTAACTTTTTCAGTATTATCTAGGTTAACTTCCAGTATTTTGCAATGTAAGAAGACTCGGAAGGCTTGGCATATGCTTTGCACTCTGGCATAGTACCCTAAACAAATGAACTAATGAAACTGCCATCCACTGAGAGAGGAACTATTGTGGCTTTTTTTGCTTTCCCAGACACTGGTAGGAAAGGATAACTATAGTGTGAACCCTGAAAACCTGAGATAGGTCTCAGTTAATTTAGAAAGTTTATTTTGCCAAGGTTGAGGATGCACACCCATGACACAGCCTCGGGAGGTCTTGATGACATGTGCTCAAGGTGGTCATAGCATAGTTTGGTTTCATACATTTTAGGGGGACATGAGACATCAATCAACATATGTAAGATGAACATTGGTTCGGTCTGGAAAGGTGGGACAACTCAAAGCGGGGAGGGGGCTTCCAGGTCATAGGTAGATAAGAGATAAATGGTTGCATTCTTTTGGGTTTCTGATTAGCCTCTCCAGAGGAGGCAATGAGTTATACATTCATCTCAGTGAGCAGATGTGTGAGAATGGGAGGCAGGTTTGCCCTAAGCAGTTCCCAGCTTGACTTTTCCCTTTAGCTTAGTGAATTTGGGGCCCAGAGATATTTTCCTTTCACATTTCCCCCCCTTTGTTTAAATCTTTTGGAGAAAGCATTTTAAAAGAAAAAGTCTCTGGGCTCAGGTTTCATCTTATCTCTCATGGCTAGGATGGTTTGTTCCTAGATGGGTAGGCCCTGAGTTATTAGGAAAGCTCATTTTTAGAAGGTTGTGAAGTCTCATGTCCTATGAAGAGAATATAGGGGAAGGAAGGGAGAAAAACAACAAGAAACAAAATAATCCTGGAAAATCAATATAGATCACATTACTCTGAAGTCCATACATTAGTAGGCAGGTATGAAAGTGGCTTATGAATGTAAATAGATTGTTATTTTCTTCTGAAGTTTAAGTTGTCTAGCTTCAGTTCACAGGGCTTCATGAAAGCACAGCTTAGTTTTCAGTGACTTCAAATTAGGAAAAATGGGGAAAAAAGAAGAAAAAAATTGAAAACATTATTTTGAAGACTTCTAGCCAAGAAAAATTAGAATTCAGTCCAAACAGTAGAAAATATTAAAAATTGAAAAACATTAGGCAAGACTAGAATCTAACAAGTGTACTATAGTTTTTGAAACATAATTTTTCTCTCTCCAGTTCCCCATTTTTACTAAAGACAAATCATGGTAGGACTGGTTTGCTTTATTATACTTGGCCTCATTATTTGTAGACAGTGCAGCAAGAATAATGATTTTTTACACAGGCTTTTAAATTGGGTTTGAATGGCATTTTTATTCAGTTATCCTATTTTATGACTTTATCTTAAGGGAATTAGATGTACAAAACATATTTTTACAAGCATATTTTCAACAGTTACATATAAGGGAAAATTGGAAATAATCTAATATCTAAGAACATGGGGTTAGCTAAATGAATTATGGTTACCTTAATATTACACATAATGTGTGATACCATAGTAACTATAAAATTGCAAGACAGATATATAAATACTATATAAGAAGAAAACAGTGCTGAGGTAGGCAGATCACCTGAAGTCAGTAGTTTGAGACCAGCCTGGCCAACATGGCAAAACCCTATCTCTACTAAAAATACAAAAAATTAGCTGGGCGTGGTGGCACACGCCTGTAGTCCCAGCTACTTGGGAGGCTAAGGCACAAGAATCCCTCCAACCTGGGAGGCAGAGGTTGCAGTGAGCTGAGATTGCACCACTGTGCTCCAGCCTGGGTGACAGAGCAAGACTCTATTTCAAAAATAAAAAAAGAAGTATCAAATTAAGAAGAAACTTCAAACTTAATAGAAACTGTAGAATCTCAATAATTCATATCAAAGGTTATAGTTTAAAAAAATGGGAAAAGGCCATTTGATCGATACTCATGGCTACAGAAAAAGGTGCAGGGATGGCAGTTCAGATCTGAAGCTCATTGACGGCAGCTGCAGAGGCTACTGAGCATAGACATGGGTTCCAGTAGAAGGGCGTAGAAATGCTTTGTGTTCCAGATTTGTAAGTGTGCCTTGTGGTGCATATGAAGTGTTTAAGATATATTAAATGTGTAAATATAATTTTAAAATTAAGAGATTTTTATCTACAGATTATAGATTTAATATTTAAAAGAATTTAATCTGTTCAAGATAGATGCAAAATATTGATCAAAAAAAGCATGTTCCTGCATTTATAAACTGCAATAATGAATAATAGATGTTTATACATTGAACTTAAAGGTTTAAGAAAAACGAGGTCTTGAAACAGAATTTTATTGAATTGAATATCAGTTGAAACAATCTGCTGAATTTCTTAACAGACACAAGAGCTTTCTTAGACCTTAAAAAAGAAAACTCTGCTGTCACTATAAAGCCATTAAAAAATCAACTTGTAGAATAAAATAGTCACAACATAATAGTTCCCAGCAAATCTTACTTACATGGCAGGTACTATGCTTCTGTACTATCTAATTAATCACTATAACAACCCTAGGAAATATTGTTAGCCAGATTTTTTTTTAAATTGAAACAATCAAAGTGAAGGGACAACCCACAGAACGGGAGAAAATATTTACAAACTATCCATCTGACAAGAGATTAATAACCAGAATATATAAGGAGCTCAAACAACAGGAAAAAATCTAATAGTCTGAGTAAAAAAATAAGCAAAAGTTCCAAATAGACATTTCTCAAAAGACAGACAAATGGCAAACAGCTATATGAAAAGTGCTTAACATCAATGATCATCACAGAAATACAAATCAAAACTACAATGAGATATCATCTCACCCCAGTTAAAACAGCTTCTATCCAAAAGACAGGCAATAACGAATGCTGGTGAGGATGTGGAGATGGGGGAATCCTTGTACACTGTTGGTGGGAATGTTAGTTAGTAAAGCCACTATGGAAAACAGTATGGAGGTTCCTCAGAAAACTAAAAATAGAACTACCATATGATCCAGCTATCCCACTGCTGGGAATATATCCAAAAGAAAGAAAATCAGCATATCAAAGAGATATCTGCACTCCCATGTTTATTGCAACATTATTCACAATAGGCAAGATTTGGAAGCAACGTAAGTGTCCACTGATGGATGGATGAAGAAAATGTAGTACATATACACAACGGAGTACTATTCAGCCACAAAAAAGAAGAGGATGTCATCATTTGCAATATGGATGGAACTGGAAGACATTATGTTAATTGAAATAAGCCAGGCACAAAAAGACAAACTTCACGTGTTCCCACTCATTTGTGGGAGCTAAAAACTAAAACAATTGAACTTATGGTGATAGAGATAGAAAGATGGTTACCAGAGGCTGGGAAGAGTAGTAGTGGGTGGCAGGGCGGGTGAAGTAGAGATGGTTAATGGGTAAAAAAATATAGTTAGATAGAATGAGTAAGTTCTGGTATTTGATAGAACAGGGTGACTACAGTCAACAATAATTTATTGTACATTTAAAAATCACTAAAATTATAACTGAAATCTTTATAACAGAAATAAGTGATGAATGCTTGAGGTGATGGATACCCCATTTACCCTGATTTGATTATTACACACGGTATGCCTGTATCAGAATATCTCACGTACCCCATAAATATATACACCTACTTTGTACCCATAAAAATAAAAAAAAAAATAAAAAGAAATTGAGATGATGTACGTTGCCCAAGGTCAGAGAGGAAGTAGCAGAGCCTAGATTTAACCAGGAATCTGACCTCAGGAGCCTCTGTGCCTAAATGGTATACCACTGCCTCTAGTACCATTCCATATGAAAAGGTCAACAATAGCATCAGTGAAAAAGATTAAGAGACAATCAATTATGAACTTGTTTTTTTTTTCATTTCTTAAATTTCAACTTTTATTTTAGATCGGGGGTACAGGTTTGTTATCTGGTATATTGCATGGTGCTGAGGTTTTCTAGACTGCAATACAGGCAATTCTTCAGTCTTTATAATTTTGTAAAAATCAATATAAACTTAGAAAAAAATTTAACTTATAATTCACCGCTATTGTGGGGGAAAAAGGAGCCTGTTAAAAATTTCCCTATCACCCATATCTGCCATTTAATTAATGTTACTAATAAGCTACCATATTAAATCTGTAATACACGTGGGTATATAATTTTATGTTAACAGCACCCAGTTTAGCTAAGAAATCTCATGCCCATAAAGCTTTTCCTGAATACCAAGACATCTTACCTTCTTCTTTTCTTTTTTTTCTTTTTTTTCTTTTTTTTTTTTTGAGACAGTCGCGCTATGTCACCTAGGCTGGAGTGCAGTGGCACGATCTTGACTCACTGTAATCTCAGCCTCCCAGGTTCAAGCGATCTTCATGCCTCAGCCTACTGTGTAGCTGGGATTACAAGCATGCCATCATGCCCAGCTAATTTTTGTATTTTTAGTAGAGATGAGGTTTTGTCTTGTTGGCCAGGTTGATCTCGAACCTCTGGCCTCAAGTAATTCACCCATCTCAGCCTCCTAAAGTGCTGCGATTACAGGTGTGAGCCATTGCACCCGGCCAGCTTTTTCTTATTAACAGTGTTTGAGACTAACTTGTTTATAAAATTCTTTCCAGCCAAAATGGGGAGGTACCAATATGCTTATGGATGTGAGGGTGCTTTGTGAGTGATGGAATTCTATTTCAGAAGCACCCACAAAATTTGTTAAGTATTTTTACTAACAAGTTCTTGAAAACTGACAGAAGATCCACTGCTTACCAAAAAGTTATCATGTATTTCTGAAATACTTTCCCAACAAAAGTAACACTGAAAAGAGTCCTTGTCAGATCACTACAAGTTTTTATACTGCCACTAAGTCCTATATCTTTTTTAGTACGATAGGATTTTTAATTTGGGAAATGGGAAAGCTTGATGGTATCTTGATGACACTTTCTTCTGAGAATGGCTTGGTAAAAAAAAAAATTCAGGTAAAAGATATAATAGAAAAATTAGCTACTAGTAGCTGTACTTCTGAACTTCAGGGGAGATATGCTTGGGTAGAGGGCAGATATTTTGATTTCTGGTACTTATTTTCCATCCCACATTAAGGCAGATTGGACTACTTTGGTTCTATATCCAGTTTTTATAAGAAGAGAAAGATACGGCCTAACAAACAGAGATACAAAGTAATTAGTGGTTATCTGAGAATGCAGGTGAGAATGGCAGTGACTGCAAGTGGGCTGGAAGTTTCTTTCTGGGTTACAGAAATGTTCTAAAATTAGTAATGATGGTTGCATAATTCTGTAAGTTTATTAAAGATCATTTCATTTTACCCTTAAAACAATTTAATTTTATGATATTGAGTTATCACTCAATTAAGCTGTTTAAGGTATAGCCCACCAGGTGCGGTGGCTCACGCCTATAATCCCAGCACTTTGGGAAGCTGAGGCAGGTGGATCACTTGAGCCCAGGAGTTCGAGACCAGCCTGGGCAACATGACAAAACTCTGTCTCGCCTAAAAATACAAAAATTAGTCAGGCATGGTGGGGTGCGCCTGTAATCCCAGGTACTCGGGAAGCTGAGGCATGAGAATCACTTGAACCTGGGAGGCAGAGGTTGCAGTGAGATGAGATGGTGCCACTGCACTCTAGCCTGGGCAACAGAGTGAGACTCGGTCTCAAAAAAAAAAAAAATAGCCCATCAAGATAAATTATTTCTAAAGAACTAGAAAACCAAGGAACATCCCATACTCTCTTATTAACTTCTGGGCTCACTTATCCCTTTAAAGTGTTGTACTTACCAGCTGAGCACTACTTTTGCAGTGACTCTGAAATAACACAGATTTCTAAATTTTCTACAGACAAGATCAAGAACTATCTAATGAAAAGCAAACTGTTTAACAAAATTTGTGTAAACTGTGCTCTAAAAAACTTGTAATTAAACAACATAAAATGACAAGATGGATTTTCTAGCAAAATTCATCAAAATTTACTATGAGTTAGATTAAAAGGGGGAAAATCGGTCTATTTCTCACTAAAAAAAAAAAAAAAAAGGCCAGGTAGACCATTCAATACTTGTTGAAATGAATACAGTACTTACCCACAGCAAATATTGGCTGTACAAATTTGAAAACAATAAACTGTAGAACTGAGAGTATCTCACAAGCAGGGATGATCTGCAGTCCACAGTGTAGCACACAGGGATGGTGGAAGACTGCTCACCTGTATCAACTGTTTCTGCCTTAATGACGTTGATATAATAAAGTACCTACAATACAACTGGAAGTGCCACAGGATATTTTTAAATCTGGCTTCTTTTTTTAGACATTTCCTAGCTGTGAGGCTTTCTGTTGGTGACTGGAAAATTTAATGATTAAATCTGATTCTTAGCATATTTTGGAAAGAGAGAAATTGCAGCCCTGGGATTGTGAAGCTAAAGCTCTCCAGAAGGAGAATCTTAAAAGAAGATGGAGTCACATGGGAAGTCGCTTTAATAATCCACGGTACAATATGGAAAATGCAGTAAGGTGAATGAATGGACAAATGAAAAAATAAAGGAGAGAATAGGTAAATAGGTAGGTAGGTAGATTAACTAGATAGGTAGGTATGTTAATGGAAAGATAGATAGGGCTACCCAAACCCTGAAGACAGAAGAAGACTGTAAAACAAGGTCAAAGACTAGGGGATATTTGAAATAATTCTTCACATTTCCATTCAAATATACCCTAGATGAGAGGTTCTCAAAGTTAAGGTGTGAGAGTGGGGAGCATATCATGCATTTGAGCTTTTCCCAAATGATGGTTTATGCTTGCTCCCAACCCCTTTTCCCCAGCTCCATTTCTGACACATCTAGAGGTTCTGTAGGGTAGGGAAGATGGGACTCCCCAAATAGTGTCTTCCTTCTTGACCTAGATGTTTTCGGTGTTTAGTAGAAAGAGCAAGGCTGAGGCCGGGCACAGTGGCTCATGCCTGTAATCCCAGCACTTTGGGAAGCCCAGGTGGGTGGATCGTGAGGTCAGGATATTGAGATCATCCTGGCCAACATGGTGAAACCCCATCTCTACTAAAAATACAAAAGTTAGCCAGGCATGGTGGTGCGCACCTGTAGTCCCAGCTACTCAGGAGGCTGAGGCAGGAGAATCACTTAAACCCGGGAGGTGGAGGTTGCAGTGAGCCGAGATTGCACCACTGCCCTCCAGCCTGGGCAACAGAGTGAGACTCCATCTCAAAAAACAAAAAAAAAAGAAAAGAAAAAGAAAGAAAGAAAGAAAGAGTGAGGTGGAAATTTTCTACTTTCCATCCCTTTTTGGACTTATTGCTAGTGAAGTATGACATACCCATGGCCTCAGAGAATAAGCTGGGTTGAAGGCTTATCTTTGTGTTAAAATGCTTATCTACTTTAGCAGATGAACAAAGGAAGTCCCTATAATATAAACAGACATTTGCACTTTCAATAACCTAAACTATCATTTTACTAATTCACAAAAAAACTTTACAGGATAGATATGTGGTCACTAGAATCATTTCATACAAGATAGACACGTGGTCACTAGAAACATTTCATACAACTTGCATTACCTGTTCCATGTTTAATGGTCAAACAAAAGCAGCCAGCACTTGTTTAGGCCAAACACCCTGGGGGCTTTATCAGTAAGGTTAAATATAACAGCCTAACTGAACAACAGTGATAATTATCTGCTTCTACATTCCTAGCTTTCCTTATATATCCCGAAGATTTATATACCTAGAAACTGATTCTCTTAGGTTTTAATACCTCAGGGTTTAATTTACTCTGTAATAGGAGGCTGCATAGATTACCTATTGAAGTGAGAGGTGTTGAAAAACTTAAAAAACATCCCATTTAGTCATTTTTGTTTTGTTTTGTTTAGACAAGATATCTTTCTGACATCCAGGCTGCAGTAAACTCCTAGGCTCAAGCAATCTTCCTGCCACAGCATCCTGAGTAGCTAGGACTGCAGGTGAACACCACCATGCCAGCTAATTTTTTAAATAATTTTTTTTTTTTTAGAAATATGGGTCTTGCTATGTTCCCCAGGCTGGTCTCATACTCCTAGCCTCAAGTGATTCTCCCAAGTCAGCCTCCTAAAATGCTGGGATTATGGGTGTGAGCCACCACACCCAGTCCCATTTAATAGTTTTAAAATAAGATATTTAAGACTTATATTGGAGTTAATATTTTCTCCTAAGAATAACGGCTAGTCCAGGGAAGAAGGAAAAGCAAAACCTGAGTCTAGTAGTTTAACATTATATTCCCCAAACCACATAACACTCTCTAAATGAAACTAGAGATCTCCTTCTAAGTAAACAGATCATAATCGAAGTCAACAGTATATTTCCTTGTCTACCACAAAAAATTTCCTAGATTTGGAAACATAATCTTGTTGTAGAAAACTCAGGATAAAAAATGAAATGAAAAAAAAGAATAGTTATCTTAAAATAACTTTATAACTCTCTATTTTAATACAGCTCTTGTATTCTGTGACCTT
The DNA here is from genome assembly GCF_028858775.2 of Pan troglodytes. Classification (NCBI taxonomy): domain Eukaryota; kingdom Metazoa; phylum Chordata; class Mammalia; order Primates; family Hominidae; genus Pan; species Pan troglodytes. Next base: position 109,337,719 of record NC_072401.2, on the reverse strand, counting down.
CAGATTATTTTAGAAATCCACATATTGATTGCTCCCTCTACCACATGGAGACCAGTGTATATATTTCATACCATTTCAAAAAAATGTTGCAAAGCATAATAAAAACAGGTGACTGAAACGGGTATTTAAAAATGACTTCTTGAAACATTGCTTGCTGTTTACTAGTGCAATGGAAGAGATATTACCTCTCTGTTTTGAGATTTAAGCAAAGTTACCTTTAAGCAAAAATCTATAGAAGTGAGTTAGATAATCCTGCTCTGTATGGAGATAAAGGCAGAGACTTGACGAGAAACACTTAACCAGGTGCTGTGGCTAGAACATTTGGTGGTTATAGCGGATGGCACATGCCTAAGAACAGGAAGTTTACTCAATCCCTGTGCTGCTGCAGAAATGGCACCTAGATACACTTCAATATCATTTCCTTGTAGGAGTCTAACGTCTAGAATTAGACATTGATATTTATTTAAAATATAATGGGTTACTGGTTATTACATTTGTGCTTTGTGCTCTGTGCTAACAAAATGAGTTCAAGAAATAGCTTCATACAGCCTGAGAGGTTTAGGGGCACATTTCCTAGAAGCAGGAATTGGGCACTGAAAAATTATTAAGGAGAAGGTTGGTTCTAGAATCTGTACTTTGAACAGTTTATTTCCATCACTTGCTGCAATTTACCAGGCCTTAGTATGGGGCATTGTGGAGTGGGGAGCATGAGGGCTAGAAAGCTCCTAGTGTCCTGAAGTCCTATGCTTCAGTCCACCTGGATTCTTCAAGGTAGAGCAGGGTCTTCATTAAAAGGAAAGGAAAAAAGAGAGAAAGGGAGACAACACAGAAGAACCAGAAAGGACTGTAAATCCTCCATTTTTCATTCTCTTATGCCAACCACAAAAATATTCCACAAATGAAGTAATAAACAATGTAGACCATTCATATACAGTCCATACTATTTTCTGCTTCCATTTAAAAATGCAAGGCTGTTTTTCTTTTCTTTGTTAACTTTTAAGTTCAGGGGTACAGATGCAGGCTTGTTACACAGGTATATGTGTGTCATGGGGATTTGTTGTACAGATTATTTCATCACTCAGATATTAAGCCCAGCATCCATCAGCTATTCTTCCTGATGCTCTCCCTCCTCCCACCCTCCACCCTTCAGTAGGTGGGCAGCAGTGTATTTTGTTTCCCTCTATGTGTCCATGTGTTCTCAATATTTAGCTTCCACTTATAAGTAAGAACACATGGTATTTGTTTTTCTGTTCCTGCATTAGTTTGCTAAGGATAATGGCCTCCAACTCCATCCATGTCCCTGCACAGGACATGATCTCATTCTTTTTTATGGCTGCGTAGTATTCCATGGTATATATGTACCATATTTTCTTTATCCAGTCTATCATCAATGGCCATTTAGGTTATTCTGTGTCTTTGCTATTGTGAATAGGGCTACAATGAACAGACATGTGCATGTGTCTTTATAACAGAACGATTTATGCAGGGCTGTTTTTCCAGAGTTGCTTTTGCATGAGTGACTAAATAAGCCACTGCTTTCAAGTGGTATGAAACTGTAAAAAGGTAAACCTTCTCTAAAGCTATTAAGGTTGTTGTAATAGGCTGTAGGTTCTCCTAGAACATAAACTGTTATGTTGCTTTTAAATAAATAATTGTCTCTCAAAAGCACTTATTTGACCAGTGCTTCCAATCATAGGCTTCAGAGATTGGCTTCTGCAAATAACCTAATAATGATGATTTATGTTCTTCAAATTTGGCTCTAGGAAGAGGGATGCAGATATCTCAACCCAACCCTTCACTGAAGACATGAGGTAGAGACATGAACAGAATAACCTAAGACATGAAATTTACCTAAAAGATTAAAATCATGAATCTAACAATGCCATTTAAACAATTTTAAGGAATGCAAGTGACAATGATATTGATAATTAAAATATACAATATTTATCTATTGAATTTTCATTTATTCTAATAAATCAAGGAAATGAAGAAACTGCCATAAAATGTAAATTTCCAAAATGTTCACTAGAAAGTTTGTATACTTAAAAAAATCACTTGGAAATAAATTTGGTTTATTCATCATAGTACTTAAGTACTGTTTTAGATAACATTAGTGGCTTAGTATGTGGATATTCAGAATGGCTACCAACAGACATAGTCTCCTAGGGAAAAATAAGGTTCTTTAGAACTAAATCCCTATGTTGCTAGCTCTAGAGCAAGTAAACTAATCCAGTAACCTTCAGGGAATGACACATTTCTCTCTTAAAACAGGCAGAACAGCTCACTCAAGACTTTTATTTCCATTTGTGACCAACTGTGCTGGTTCACAAAGTTGCAAAGCAAAGTTTCTAATAAACAAATGTGTCTTTTGTTGCCTACTCTACTAAAGTAATGCCCCCTGTACAGAGCTTGAACATTCCATCACAAAGCTTTGGTGGCTGCTGGCACAATAATGATTGTGGAGTGTCTATTTGTACACCATTAATTATGCTGTGATCCCTAGTGAACTGCCTGTTGTTCTTTCGCAGAAACCTAGAACACGGTATACAGCTCTTATTTTGTATTTCTTTTAGATATATTATAAAACAAGAAATTTAGTTCCAATGTATCCAAGCTGTCCCTTCGGAAGGTGATCAGAAGAGAGAAATGAGTTTGGAAAAGAAAAGGAATAGCTGAACAAGAGTAAGAGTTTATGCAATAAAGCCTTAAAAGAGAATAAAAATGTGGAAAAGTGAAGGTAGACACTGGAGCTGCACTTAAATAGTTCTTAGGAGCCCAAAGTAAGACATGTTCTGTAAAGGTAAAACTTACAGGGGGATCAATCCTTGCCATTAAAATCCTGAGTATTCGGATGAAAATCCAAATTGTGGTGGGAACTGTGGGCAGGTGCTCTTACACAGCAACATGATATTAAAATTCTACAGACTGACTGAAATATTTCTGCTGTGGCAACAGTAAATCGTATACAGAACCACAATTAAAACTAATTTACCATGTGAAAAAGTCAGATACTCTCTCAGGAACAGTTCATTATTGTATGTAAATAAACACAGCATAAGTATATAATAAATTTTAGATTAATAATATATAAAATATAATTTTGATTATTTATATAATCAAGGCTTTCATCTGGGGCCTTGATGCTCATCTTTCTTTGCACATTAAGTCAGTTTTTCATTTTCACATTCTTTTCATATCCCTCGTATGTATATGAAGGCAAGTAATTTCAGAAATCTAAACCCTGAGAAAACATGGGTAACAGAGAAGAACTTTTGCTGTGATATCTACTTCTGCAGTGAGTAGAGAAACAGAAGTAGAAGGTAAATCTGAGGTGAACCAGAACTCATTTCTTTACTTCCTATTTGAAGCTGATTTCCCCTATACCTTCTCTGACAAATCGTAGGCAAAAGAGTTCTTGTGACTAAATATTTCCCAATTACCAATAATAAGAACTTCCTACAGAATGTCTCATTGACAAATTAGCACACAAGCTTCTACCCTATTCTAATTCATGGATAAGGAACACTGGAAAGTTATTTTGAAACAAATCCCATTAAAATGTAATTTAAGCTGTAATCAGAAAGGAGCATAAAAACTGCAGTGAACTGCTGGTAGAATCATAAATTGGTACCATTCTTTTGAGAATCTCTTTGTAAATATATGATGAGCTTTAGAAATGCTTTTATCTTTTGACATAGTAATTCTACTACTGTTCAGATTTTGAAATTGTGGATAAGTGATTCTGGATCTGTAAGAATGAAAAACCAGAACCACACTGTCCATCAAAATGGGACTAGTTACATTATAAATAAATGTATATTATATAAAGAAAATTGTGTTACATAAATTACATGGTTACTGGAAGGGTGATACTACATGGAACATTTACTTCACTTTTTATCTTTTTTTGCATTGAAAAAATAAATAAGCAGCATGTTTTAATTTTACTGCCTAAAAAGACAAAGGTTGTTCTTCTTACTGTTTTTTTAAGAGAAGGGGTCTCACTCTGTCACCAAGGCTGGAGTGCAGTGGCACAATCATAGCTTACTGCAGCCTCTAACTCCTGGGCTCAAGCAATCCTCCTGCCTTAGCCTCCTGAGTAGCTGGTACTACAGGTGCACAATACTATGCTTGGCTAAGATAATTATTCATTCAATAATATTTAGTGAGTGCCAACTATGTACTAGTCACTGTTCTAGGGATATAACAATTTTTTAAAAAGTCGCTTCCCTCATGGAGCTTGAATTCTGCTAATGTAAGACAATAATAATGAAAGATTAAAAGTGCTGCGAAGACAAAGCAGGATGGGACGTTAAAGTAACAGGGTGGCTATTCAAATCAGGCTCACCAGGCTTATGAGATAACACTCAATTTAAAATTTTAAATGAACAACCATTGTCAGAAAGAAAAATCAGTGCAACATCAAGTCAAAAGAACATCAGGAACATCTATGTTCCAACCTACTGAGATCCAATTACAGTAAATGCCCTCTAGAAACCTGTACTAATATAACTTTCTAAAACTAAAAAGATTCCTCTGAAGATGCTCCCATACTTACTCAATTATGGATTTTTGCCTTTGAGTTCTTTTCTATTTATAATAGATCAAAATAGCATGTGTATAGTATTCTAATTACACTGGTCATGATGGACTTTTATTTAATTGATCATCCCAGTGCTGTTTTTTTAAAGTAAGTGTTTAACGCATATTAGGCTTTTTAAAAAAGGCTAAAGATGCAATATTATAAGCAGAGGAAGAATAAAAACAAAAGCATTATGTGGCGACATAAAAGTTAAAGCTATCAAATATCTAACAAGAATTCAGAATTTGACCTTCAATGCAGACGTTTTTAAATTTTATCTTGAGTAAATGGGATAGAAACTACAGGTATAGAAAACTTTTAAAACTGTACCCTGGGTTGAATGAAAAGCAGTGACCAAACTCAAGATACCAGTACTTGCCGGTTAAATATGTAGCAATGGTTAATACTATTGCTGATAGCCTAGAAGGTAAAGTAAACAGACAGCCAACAAAGACAGAATTATTTATGTCCTCCTGTTCTGTGCAGAATTGGGTCCTAAGTGCTAAGGAAGGCGGCAGAAGAGAAAGCTGGCTCCCGTCCTCAAGGCATTTTTGATTCAGTGACTGCTTTTTCCCCTCTTCCCAAGCAGAAGTCACTTAAAAAGAACAATGAGAGATAAAAACTTTTACAAATTAGAAAACAGCCTGAAATAACATTTGAAGATTAGTGAAACCATATGCCAGGTAGATGTAAAAGTGAAAAGTAAATTCAAATGACAGAAATAAAATGGGAAAAAGACTGGTTATATATAACTTAACAGGAATTTTTAAAACGTCTAGGGTATATAGATAAAAACTGAAAATAAAATCAGAAATAAGTAAAATAGTCTCTCTCTCTCTCTGTTAATAGCCTTTTAAAATGCCAAGCTCCGCCTATCAGCAGTGAATAGAAAATCAGCCAAGTACTTATCCTATTTGGTTTGGCACTGGTCTATCCATGGGAGTGAACTATGATCAAAACTGTTTTCTAAAGGGTGAAATGGGCTTAGAAAAACACAGGATGATTAAAATCGCTGTCTCTAAACCTGAACATAATGCCAAGAGGTAGTCAGGAAACATTACAAACTCAATGTTCAATTAGCATTAGGAAGCTAAAAGATGTAATTTTATAGTTAATCTTATTTCCATTAAATCTAATTGTCATTGATGACTCTATATAAATAAAAGTGCTTGCCTATAAATAATCACTTTAAATTGCTTTTTAAAATATAAACATGCTATCAAAAATTTATATTTAAAAATATCAAAGAATTATACTTCTTTGCTTACCATGAAACAAAGAAGCAGCCTAGAAAATGAGTTTTTGTTTTTATTGTTTCTAAAATTATCTCTTACAGCATAATCTGCATCAATAAGCATAGGACATTGGGAGCCCATTTCCAAAGCTTATACCAAACCAAACGAAACCAAAAATGACATTCTGGTTAATGTGCATCTATACTTTAGAGGAAATCTTAAAATTGGCAAAAGTGATTATGGGTTAATGGCGGGTATCTTTAAAGGAAAGGAATGAATTCCATCTAAGAGTTCATAGCTCTAAGAACAAAGAAAAAGCAGATGCTTACAACTCATGTACCAAAACACACTTGCCATTTCCTTCCACTCACGCACCTCCTCTTCCATTTCTTATCACAGTAAACAGTACCACCATCCAATCAGCTACTTGGAGTAAATAAATGTTAGCTATTACCCGACTTCAAACTCCCTCCCCTGCTCACCTGAAAATCACTACAAATCCTGTCCATTTTAATCTCCCATCTATTTACCTCTGCTTTCTTTTCACAGACATCTCTTACTTACAGAGGACAGACATAAGTCCAAACAAATCAACAGCCACAACAATTTTTAAATGGATCCAATCCATCCACTAAAAAGCTACATACAAGATTATTTTGTAAATAAAAGGCTGATATAGTATTAGGAATAGCAGGCATCACCAGTACTTTTACAACTAGAGTACAAAGTAAAAGTATTGAGAAAATAGGTAATAGAGAACAGCTCACCAAGAAGATATAAAATCATGGACATTCCTACACAAGGAAAAACTGACAGCTCCACAATCATGGTATTTAATGCAGCACTCCCTTCCTCTCTGGTTTTGTTCCTAATCTATTTCCTGCTTTACTGACCTCGTTAAAGACCTTAAATGGCTCCCTATGACCCAAAAGTCCATTGCTTATTTTGACTTAAGAAAAAATTTATAATAGAAAATCTCAAACATAATGAAAGTAGAAAATACTACAGTGAACCCCATTAGCTATAACAATTATCACAGGAAATCTTTTTTTTTTTTAATCTGTCCTCTACTCTGTATTTCTGGAAGCAGTCTCAGAGACCATGTAATTTCATCTGTAAGATAGAGATTCTTTTTTCCCCAACATGACCCTAATGCCATTTTTGCACCTAACAAAATTAACACAATTTACTTAAAAAAACAAATACCTAGTCAGGTCACCTTTATCCAATTACTTATTCTCAAGACTGCTTTTTAGATGGTGGCATGTCCTTCTGACATCTATTGTTTCTTAGCATTGCTTACAAGGCTTTTCATAATCTGGCCCCTACCTTCACTTCTAGCCTCAATTTTTGAAACTAGTATTTTTTTTCCATCCCCTAAATCCTGCACTTCCACCATATTTACTGAATTTCTGTTCATTTCACATGCAATATCCCCTCTTATCAAGCTTTATGTAAAATTTTTTTAGCAGCCTAAACTTCTTCCCAATCCCATCCACTTGCTTACACACTTGGCTCTCGTGCTTCAGGTCTCAGCAGATGTCACATCCTCCAACAAACCTTTCCTGCTACAACTCCCTGGTATGTGCTACTGGACCTAGAAATGAACTTTCAAATACAGCACTCACTACCCAGGTGGGTTACAAAACCCAGTGTCTTCCTCTCCCCTAAATTCCCTTTTAAAAAGAAACACTAATTTATAACTTTCTGCTTCTTAAGAAACCAACTTTCCCCTCTTGGGTGCTTTGTGCCCAACATGTTCATGATATGACTACTATTCTTTACTTCTACCTTTTGACCTATACTCATGCACAATTACACAAATCTCTTAAAAATGGTGTTCTGTAAGTACAAATCAGACTTGTTCAAAGGCTGTCAATAGTAAGAAAATGCACAAAATTACTTGAACATAATATTAAATAATCATAAAGCTTTCAAATGTGAAAAATATCCAGGGGTGCTAAAGGCAGGTACAAAAGGGATAGTGGAAAAAGAAAATCCTAACTCTAAAATAGGGCTCCAGAATCCTATGATTACAGGAGCAGAAAAAGGCCTCATTTTATTCTGAAAAAGGCAGCAACTTTTTTTTTTTTTGAGACAAAGTCTCACTCTGTCGCCCAGGCTGGAGTGCAGTGGCACGATCTCGGCTCACTGCAACCTCCTCCTCCTGGGTTCAAGCAATTCTTGTGCCTCAGCCTCCCGAGTAGCTAGGATTACAGGCGCCCACCACAACGCCCAGCTAATTTTTGTATTTTTGGTAGAGACAAGGTTTCACCCATGTTGGCCAGGCTGATCTCAAACTCCTGACCTCAGGTGATCCACCCGCCTAGGCCTCCCAAACTGCTGGGATTACAGGCGAGAGCCACCACACCTGGCGGGCAGCAACTTTAAGAATAAGAATGCACTCATCAAGGGCATTATTGCTCTTCAACAGATAACAGCCTAAATACACACTTTCTTTGCAGAGGTTTTTACCGAAGTGCAATCAGAAACCTTAATTTGAAGATCAACTGTCAAAAAGAGTTTTCTGGGAAATGTTGGTTGACCACTTTGTGTAGCTTTCCTTACCTACAATAAAATCATGCAAAACTAAGTAAAAGTGAAAATGTCTCCAAGCCTTTAACAATCTAATTTATATTGCAAACCCAAGTGATTATTATATTGTGGCTTTGTTGTTATTTTAAGCTTTTATTTGGAAAAGTATTTACAAATATACACTTTAAACAATTTCATCAACATTGTGATCATGCAGAGCTAATTGGGCTTTATCACTATTATGCTATATTTCCTCTGCCAAAAATATATTTTTATTTCAGTTTAACAACACTAGATTGGAATATTTTCCAAGTGTTTAAAAATTTTGACTATGTATCCTATTAATGATTTAAATTTATATAGCCTGTGCTCGATTCGGCAACACATATACTAAAATTGGAATGATGCAGAGATTAGCATGGCCCCCGCACAAGGGTAATACACAAATTCGCGAAGTGTTCCATATAAAAAAAATAAATTTATATAGCCTAGACTTAAGAACAAGAGCTATAGCTAACACTCATATAGTACTTACTATTGCCCAAACGCCACAGTTCTAAATGCTTTGGTTATCTTATTTAATCATCCCCACAACTCTATGAGGTTAAATATTATTACCCATGTTTTACAGATGAGCACAGAGATATTAAGTGAATTGCCCAAGGTCACCAACTAGTAAGCAGTGAAGCCAGCATTTGGTACTTTGGTAGCTCTGACTCGGCAGGCTGTTCTACCCCTTTGGGAAAAGCATCGCAAATGAGCACACAGCTTCAGGGTGAATTCTTACAGCAAAGAAAAGGAAATGGGATAGCACAGCCCTGCTATGTCAGAAGAACCAACATCAGACATCAGTGGATTCTCATAGCAACATCTCCCCACTGCTTCCTCTTGACACACAGGAAAAATGTTCCAGAATCAACTGGGAAGACTGGCATTGCATTTATAAATGTAATTCCCAGGCTGGGTCGGTAACTCCTCCAATCTTTCCAATTACGTTCATTTCAGATATAGGGGACAGAAATGCTCCAGAAAAGAACTACACCATATTTGGAGGAGGAGAGAAGGAGTACACCCTTCATTTGTGTTGTGAACTATGTGGAGGAGAGCAGTACGTTACAGTACAGAGAGTCTTGGGGAGGCCATGTGCATGTGTCTTCAGGCCTCCATCTCCTTTCAACTTGAGGAGCTCTGCTTTTCCTTCTATTTTAGAGGGGTTACCCAAAATCTCATCTGAAATCTGGGTTCCATGGCTAAAGAAGTTTAAAAACTGATAGTGCCATGACAAAGCCCTGGATCAGAAGTCAAGAAACAAGAATCTCTCTCTCAATTTGGCCACAAACAAGTCATGATTAATCCTGGGTCAGTAATTTTGCAATCTTGGGTTGTAGTTTTCTCAGTGTAACACCATTACTTTACAGATTTCTAAGACTCTTGGCCATATTAAAAATATATCATTATATAAAACGAAAGAAATAAAAGATATGTTAGTGACCTCACCAAAGAAAGTTTAAAAAGGTAAATAAAAATCCCATGTCTCACAGAAAGAAAAGAAATAGGGTAAGGTAATTTATTGATAAAGAATTTACTAACCATCATATGATCCACTGCTCAGAACACCACCATGAGATTGGTCCCATCATATAAGAAATCAATATTTCCCAAACACTTTTTTTTTTGTTTTTGTTTTTGGTTTTGGTTTTTTTTTTTTGAGACAGAGCTTCGCTCTTGTCGCCCAGGCTGGAGTGCAATGGCGCGATCTCAGCTCACTGCAACCTCCGCCTCTCAGGTTCAAGCGATTCTAGTGCCTCAGCCTCCTGAGTAGCTAGGATTACAGGTGCACACCACCACGCCCGGCTAATTTTTCTGTTTTTAGTAGAGACAGGGTTTTGTCATGTTAGCCAGGCTAGTCTCCAACTCCTGACCTCAGGTGATCCACCTACCTCGGCCTCCCAAAGTGCTGGGGATTACAGGTGTGAGCCACAATGCCCAGCCAAGAATTTTTTTTTAACTTGGTATTTTTATTTAGCTTGATGTAGATAATTTGTGGATAACACATCCATGTGAATTCACTATTAATAAATAACAAAAGTTTATTCAATAACCATGGCCCCTACAACATGCCCTTGCTAATCTCAGAAGCAAATTAAACACAGGTCAAATGTACATTGTAACATCTTAGAATCCTAAAATCCAGGTTCTAACCCTGACTCTGCCACTTGATGAGAATTAATGCAATCTCCTTGGTCCTTAGTTTCTTCTGTCCTACCCCTATCACATTCTCAAATAAGGGGCTATGCTAAATGATTGGCCATTGGCATATTATAGTTGATCTTATACTTTTATTTCTTGTGGCAATCACACAGTCAGAATAAGCCACATGAAAAGGAAAATAAATTCATGGAAGAATCACCCATTAGGTTCTAGTCACTACTTAAGGCATCTGAATGGAACAAGAGGAGACTATGGGGGTGGGGGGATTTCCACCAGGACTGAAACCAATTAAATAAGATCTTAATGAAGAGCTCCTGATTCAGGTTTACTAGAGAAGAAATAAGGCATTAAAGCTAATGAAAATAATTTTATAAAGTTGTAGCTGAAAGGTCATATTCCCTAGAACAAGAGATAGTTAATTAGAAGGTAAACAATAGAAAAGTTATTGGGTGAGCTCAGAGGCCAACATGAAAGAATATAAAAAAGTATTATGCTTTATAATTCTAACTGACCATTATACAGATGCAGATTCAAAATTAGGAAATAATATAATACCAATTAGTATAAACTGGTTAGTGTTTATAAATAGTTGGTACTTTAAAAGGCCTTTTCCAAAATACCTAAACTTGAAATATAATAATATCCCAAGTAATCTGAAATTGCATATTTTGATTTAAAGTTAAACTATAAATTCCATCAGCATTAATGTTTAAAGGTAGACAATTTACAGTATTAAGCTAGATGAGACCTCTCTCGTAAAAGATTAGCAATCCCAGATTGTGTATTTTTTTCTGGGTTGCAGACTATTCCAGTTTTAACATCATACATGACATACACTCCTAAGCCAGATAGCTTTGAGAAAGCAGCTGATTATGTCTTAGAACTTTGTTCATTAAAACTATAAATTCCTATCTCAAATGCTTCTTGGAACAAACAAATATAAACAACGTGAATTCTATCGAAGCTTATTTGAATCACTTGAGGCATTATTTATGGCTGTTTTTGAAAATGTTATGTTTGTTCAGTAATATTTTATGAATAATGTTAATACAGTTTTCCACCAAGTAACATAAAGATACCTGATGAAAGATAGAGAACTTAAATTCATGTAAATGGTAATAAAATAGAAAAACCTCTGGGCTCTTTATAAAATAAACCAAACTTAAATGCATTTTCCCCAAACCAACATACACTTATAGAAAGTTATTCAAGGCATAAGACTGCATATAAAACAGGGATTCTATCTTCAACATTAAATTCAGTGAAGCACTTTATATATTGTGACTTCAAGGAAAGCTGGAAAATTTTACAGTTCAACAGGCTTTCTCCTTTACTTTTTATAGAGATTGAAAAGTTAACCTTAAGTCACTAGGCCATTATTTTGGCAATAAATAAATCATTATATCATGTTATACACCTTAATATTTACAATTTTTATTTGTCAATTAAAAACATATTTTTAAAGAAATCTTTATAGCTGTTGAATAAAACGTCATGTACTTACATTGTACAACTGACCAGAGTTTCTACCTAATTCAAAATTAACTACTATGACTGGCTTTTGAGGCAACTCTGAGAGTCACTCCCCAATCCTTTTCATCCTTTTGACTTTCAGGCCAACTACTTCCTTGGGAAACACCACCATCTCTCAGTCAGCAAAGACAGAACCAGAGAGAGAGACTCTGCAAGTTCAGGAAGAAAGGTTCCAACTACTTTTACTCTCCGTTGCATCTCCTAATGTCACCACTTTCTCAGGGCAGGGTTTAGTCACTACTACAAAACATTGCTCAGGAACTGCAGAGCCACTAGCCTGGCATGTGGTGACACATTCCCAACACAATTCTCTAATATTCTGATTTCCCTTCCAAAAATAAATTCAAGCGAAATTAGAACTCTTGAAGATCAGATTGAGATTGAATGCCATTGGCTTTCTCCCCATACCTATGCTCCTACACATCTCTTCAGCCCAGCACAGGGTTTTAAAGCTCACTGCTTAACACAGGGCTATCTCCTCTGCTGGTTATGAGCTGCAAGGACAGAGTCCATGTCCTGTTCGTGTTGGTGTTCCTGGCCACTAGCCAAGAACCTGCAGCCCAGCCCTAGAATAGCAGTTGAATGAACGTGGCAGCCCACACACTCAAAGACACCAGAATTATCTTACCCTTTCCCAGAGAGCTTCAGGTACCTTTCTTTTCCTAAATGAGTCACTAATGTGTCTGTATAAATATGGTTTCCATATGTGTCACAGAGCCCAAACATTTCATCTGACTTACTGTGGTTTACTTTTTGTGATTACATTTTTATTATATCTTATATAAAAAGGGGGATATAACAGAAGGAAAAAACAGTAAAGCAAAAACCCATATCTAGCTTCAGAGCATTACATATCCACTGGAAGCCCTAAAGCAATGCTCCATGATCGCATGGCCTTTCCGCTGCATAACCCTGAGGTCATTTTTTGATACATAATTCTCAAAGTATGCAGTGCTGAAAGACCTTGAAGAGCTTTCTTAAATGATGTTATGGTTAAAATTTCTGATTGCAGTCCTCGAAATCATAAAAGAATAAATACATCCTTGGAAAAGATCTCACTTCTCTTTTTCTTCATTCCTTCACAATTCAGCCCCCACCTCTCAAGGAGCTGTCTAGAGCATGGCGAGCAAGCTAATGCTTTCCCAGAGTTTATGACAGATGCCAGTTCTAGTGTTCCCCAAATGCTAACATTAATACACACAACTACTGTATAGGGTAGTCACCATTACCACCCCTATCTGAGGTATGAAGTTAGAAATGTAACAAGTGACAGAGGTAGAATTTGAACGCATCTGAGTCCAGGCTCCTGGAACCATGCTATGTTGTGATTTTCTGGGATCTTGGGCTATTTTTACAATTAGAGATGTGACCCAAGGGCAATGGATTTCCATCCTGGTGAGTTCTTCTGGGGAGAGACTGCACCTCTCCCAGTCCTGTCCCCAACTCTTCCTCCTCACAGTTACCATGTAGGAGCATGAAAACTATCCATGTTTGCCCAGTAAGGTGGCATTCTTCCAAACATTAGCTGGCCCCACCTTATAACACACAAGCGAGAAGCTCTAGGTCACTTGACCTCAGGGCACATGCAAATGTTTATCAGGCTGCCCAGTGACTTGTAGAGGCGGCATTTCCTGGAAACATCGTGGTTAGACATTTCATTCAGTGAGGTGTTCAGAGCATCTGAATCACTCCTGTTGCCTAGCAACTTGTTTGTGTTTGGCAGGATGAAGACAACTCAGGCACAGGTACAGTCGGATATAAGGCAGAAATCTATTCAGCACGACGTCCTCCCAACACTAGACTGCTGATTTAGTGCTTAAACTTGACAGTGTTCTTTCCCACTTTCTCACTCTTGGTAGAGGCTCCTTCAGTCATTCTCTTTAAGTCAGGAGCATTCAAAAGGCACTATGCTGTACACAGAATAAACAGATCTTTGTAGCTGAAATATAGGCTACTATTTTTCCTACAGAGTTTTGAAAAAAAACTTTTAAGACAAAGCTAATTACAGGGTTCTTACATATAAAAGGGAAAAGAGTTATACAGTATCATGGAAATTACTTGTCATCCTTAAAAGAATTAGTTCTTTCACATATTCGCATATCTGTCCCTTTTTTTGATAACAAGAATTGATTACCACAATATAAGTAGCTTCGGAATCAAGGAGGTTCACCCTCCAATACCGTCATAAATACAAATATATAGCAAAGCTGGCCTAAAGTCACCTTACTAACCTTCATCTTCAAATTTAAGTTAGCATGTGTGCCTGGGTTACTCTAGGAGCCAAAAATCTAGAACAAAACACTGTGGGCTTGCATTCCATATACATTCTCAGACAGTTATGGCTTTTCCTCTATTATTTTATGTCTCCGCTACTTTCCTAGTCATTTCTATGCGTTAAATATTCAGAGAAAGAAAAGTGGTTTTAGAAAAGCCGCCCCCACCACCGCCCCAATACTGGAATTTCTGTTGTTGTTTCTTTCGTTTTTGCTCTTCTTGTCAGAGGACATGCCTGCTATAGAAACAAGAAAGTAAGATGTAAGGGTGTGCTTAAATGTTACTCCTAATCTTAGTGGGACAGTCCTGAGTTCTAGATTTATTAAATGTTTATGAACAGGAGGATACAAAAATTGTTTAGAAATTTTTATTTTTTCTTCCTTTCATCCAATAATATTCATCCTAACCTTGGGGTTTCAGTATCCTGATATTCGTAAGAACTATTAAAAATCAAATAGATATGAATTACTTCACTTTTTTAACAACTATAAAATGGGTATATGAGTTTACTTAGCAAAGATTTTCAACTTAAACACGTTAATCCTTTATCTCCTCCAAAATATTTTTCTTTTTGAAAGGCACATTTAAGGAAAAAAATCTTTCTATATTAAAAAATTATTGAATTCCACCAGAGTCCATAACAGATTTAAGAAAAGAGTACCCTCATTATCTAGAACTGGCTAACTGTAGGCTGCAATTACTAGTGGCAAGAAATAAGGGGGTTGAATCACTCTCCAAACTATTTCAATGTCCTTAACCACATCTCTCAAGCAAGTTTTCTAATTTGGGGTTCGTAGTTGATAGGTGGACCTCCTGAAGCCCTGTAAAATGTTTTGGCTCATGCACATAACCAGAAGTAGAAAGCTTATTTCTTCAGATTCTCAAAATTGAATTTAGGTCTTGGGAAATCAAATTGCCAGCAGATAACTGAGGATTTAACCTCATGAATTTGTTGCTGACTACCTGCTTAATATAAATTTCAGTAACATAAAAGAAGAATGTTTGTTCCCATGCTGAAACTGAAGATTTCTAATAATTAAATAGCAGTAGAGCCCCATCTATGACAGCAAGCCAGTTTACTGCATTTGTATACCCTGAGAGCTAAATTACCACTAATTGTCTCATCTTTCGAAAATGTATTTAAACTTCATTAGATATGTGAATGTCTGTTATGGCCAGGCGAAAGAGACCGACCTAGTCCCTGGCCTCACAAAGCTTGCAGTCTGGTTGGAGAAACAAACAAATCATTATCACACAGGGAGATAAATGTTTAGATAATTGAAAGTTCAGGATGCTATAAGAACACATTGCCAAGGCATGCAACCCAGTCTGACATTTAAGCTATGAGAATTGGCAAAATATCCAGACGCTGATGACAGCAGGTACTCTCACAAGTTTCTAGTAGACATGTAATAAGAAAACCTTGGCCAGGTGCAGTGGCTCATGGCTGTAATCCCACCACTTTGGGAGGCCGAGGCAGGCGGATCACCTGAGGTCAGGAGTTCGAAACCAGCCTGGCCAACATGGCGAAACTCCGTCTCTACTAAAAATACAAAAATTAGCCGGGCGCAGTGGTGGGTGCCTGTAATCCCAGCTATTCAGGAGGCTGAGGCAGGAGAATTGCTTGGACCCAGGAGGTGGAGATTGCAGTGAGCCAAGATCGCACCATTGCACTCCAGCCTGGGCAACAGAGAGAGGCTCCGTCTCAAAAAAAAAAAAAACCTTCCTCTCAGAGAGGCAATTTAATGATATCTATTAAAATTACACATACACCTTATGACCTGCAATTCTACTTTACAAGTTTATATAGATATATTGTCTACATGCAAAATAACCTACATACAGTTACTTACTGCAGTACTGTTTAAGAGCAAACAATTGGCCACAACCCAAATGTTGTCCATCAATAGATCACTATTTTAACTGTGGAACATCCATAAATGGACTCTGTTAGTCTGTAACTGCTTTGAAAAAAGAATGAGGAAAGTGTCTTAGTACTAGCTTATTAAGTCCTCCTACATATATCGTAAGGGAAAAAAACATACATTGCAGAGAAATATACTATGCTGTCTTTTACATTATGAAGAGGGCAAATAGGAATATTCCTATTTGCTTATTTATGCATAAAGAAATTCTAGAAGGATGCTTTAGACATTGACAGAGGCTGAGAGGATGGTGGAGGCAGAATTTGGGCAGACTCTGTGAATGCGAAATGTATGAAAATGCTATACTTAAAAAGTAATCCTTACATCAAGTGTGTGGGACATTGCAAAGGAAAAAAAAAACAGTAATCCTTTATTTTTCAAGCCCAAGTTATATCAACCTAGCACCTTTTTTTGGTTTATTATTTTAACACGCTTCTAAAATTCTGCAGTGATTAAATTAGAACATACGACTACTCTATTTTCCAAATCAGGGTTTCACTCTCTCCTTTCCTGCTTGTGTCCATCTGCCATCCTGAAGGGGGTTTCCCCAGAGTACCTGAGAGCGAGGCAAGTCCTCTGTGCCTCCCTGCTCTGGTTTGTTGGCTGAGGATATTCAAGAGCTTTTTTTAAAGCTCATGAAAGGATTTTGTTTTGTTCACTGCCTCATTCGCAACACTGACAAGAATGCCTGGCACATAGAAAGCGCTCAGTAAGTATTTGTTGAATAAATAAATTCTTTTCTTCACTCAGCTTCAATGAGACAGACACCACCAGACAAAGGGAAAGATATCAAAATGGTGTCAAATATTTAGAAATAGCTGCCATTCTTAGTGCCAGCTCAAAGTAGGCATTCTAACCTTAGCAACATTCCTAGAATTATTGTGAATTTCACAGAAGACAAATAGTGTTATAGAATACTGTGCTGAATAATATTAACTACCTACAAATATTTATTTTAAATGATTTGGGATTACATGGTCCTGGTGTCTATCTTAGGGTAGAAATCTTTTTAGGCAAACACCACAATAAACAGTA
This sequence comes from Pan troglodytes, assembly GCF_028858775.2. Classification (NCBI taxonomy): domain Eukaryota; kingdom Metazoa; phylum Chordata; class Mammalia; order Primates; family Hominidae; genus Pan; species Pan troglodytes. The sequence goes on along the minus strand of NC_072401.2, from coordinate 109,320,389 downwards.
ATGATAAAAAGTAAAAAAACCAAAACAGCTATCATCAGGGTCAAATGAACCCTAGTCTTAAGGTGCCCAGAGATATAGCAAGAAAAGGGAAAATCTTTTGCACTAAAAAATGCAACTATTTTTATTGTCAAGAATAAAATTATACTTGAAATAAAATTCCAAGTACTCTAGGCAGTGAATTGAGTTGTACTGCTTCAACCACACAAGCAAAACCTCTTCTTCCTCAGTGGGCACAGAATGGGTATAACTGCCACAGCTCTTTAATTTTGGTTTAGATAACAATAAAAACAGAATAACTTTGCTAGTAATTTCTGTACTGTTGCTAAAAGGTACATGGCTGACTGATATCTCTTTGAAGATTTTCTGTTTTCTTAAGGCATGGTTGAGACAGTTAATCGAGTGCTCTCTTTTGGCAATAATGCAAACAGGTTAGGAAGTTATGGGGTTACCTCTATTTCTCTGGCTGTCATTTAAAACGGCAATCCAAGACTGAGAAAATATCCATTCACCTGAAAGAACTTGAAATTTAAGACTCTCCTGAGGATGAAATAAAAATTCTCACAGTTACGACATTTATGAATGTCTTAACCAGAGAAGGGAAGATAGCAGCAAAGCTGCAGGATAACTGATAGACCGCCAACCTTCAGCTGATGTAAGTTAGACTCATGCTATAGCAGCAGGAAGCACCAAACCTACTGTTTCCAGATGGTAGCACAGCAATTCCCACCTTGGTCCTTGCAGCAGTCAACACTCCCAGTTTCTGGCAGGTCCTTTTGGAGAAGAGTGTTATAGGGCCACAGGATGCAGCTCTAGGGGAAGAAAAAGTCAGAGATTAAATAAGAATGAGGCTTTGTTGCTATGTTTTGCTAGTTTTCTGGGGGTGGAGGTGGAATGAAGAGCCCTCTGATGCTACCCTCCTAGAGCTCTCCGATACTGGCCCTCTAGGAGAGTTGCCAGGAAAACACTGGCTCTAACAGGTACTGACATTTCAGGTCAAGTAAAGCAACTCAGCCATTCACTCCACTAATATTTAACACCTGCCAGCCCCTATTTAAAGTTGGAGCAGGGCAGGCAGGCAGATTCCCTTGCCTCCTGATGTTCACGTTCTAACACAGGCACACACAGATAAACAAGAAGACCAGTCAATGTCACTCAAAAAAGTCAGTCAGAGTCAGGGCAAGGCTGATGTGGTCGATGTAGAGCAAGTGGTGTCAGGGAAGCCTTTCTGAGGGGATATTTAAGACTTAATAAGGGTTGGGGATGGAGGGGTGGGGCAGCTACAAAAGAAGAGTAAGCCAGGCAGAGGGAACGGCTGGCCCAAAGGCCCTGAGGCAAGAATGAGCCAGGAAGGTTTAAAAAGAATGGAAAGCACAGCGGGAGTATTGTGAACTAGGCATAGAGAAGGGAAGAGGAGTGCAGAGGGCTTTATAGGACAGTAGAAGGACTATGTACATAAAGGGCAAACTAAGTGTCACAGAAACTTAGGTTGATGTGCTGTGCATAATCTGTCACCTTCTACTAAATGGTGGAAGATTTCCTTTGAAATACATACAGTTGCTGCAGTCTTTCAATGGATTTTTTAGTTGAAATTTGCCTTGTGGATGGAAGCAAAATATAGGCTACTGGCCAGAGGTCTGCAGTTCATAGAACCACAATATGAATATCCAAAGAATACAACCTGAGACTACCCAATAGTGCATATATGTATATGATTTGGTAGCATATATATATATATATATATATATATATATATATATCTTTTAACTACCTAACAAATTTCATTAAAATCTGTTTAACAACTGCAGGATGTACACTCATCTGCAACCAGAAATCGATTTTTAGTTGAGATCCCATCTTAATCAAAAATACTCAACTCTTGGAAGAAACTCAAGAACAAATGTGTCACTCTTAGGTATATACCCCCCCAAAAAATGAAAACACCAGTCCAAGCAAAAACTGTACACAAATATTCATAACAGCATTATTCATAATGGCCCCAAAGTGGAAAAAACCCAAATGTCCATCAACTATTAAATGGATAAACAAAATGTGGCAAACCCATATAATATTATTGGGCAATGGAAAGGAATAAAGCAGTGATACACACTGTAGCACGAATGAATCCTGACAACATTATTCTAAGTGAAAGAAGCCAGTCACAAAGACCACATGTTATATGATCCCATTTATATGAAATGTGCAGAATAGGCAAATCCATAAAGACAGAAAGATTTGTGGTTGCCAAGGGCTAGGGGAAGAAGAGAATGGAAAGTGAATGCTAATGGGTATAGGGTTTCTTTCTGGAGTGCTGTAAATATTCTAGAATTAAATAGTGGGGTTGGTGGCACAACTCTGAATACACCAAAAACTACTGATTTGTACACTTTAAAAAGGCCAGTTTTATGGTATGTGAATTACATCTCAGTGCAACTGTTGTAAAATTAAAAGAACAAAAGAATATCTGAAATGCTGTGAACAGATGAAATAAACTTCAACTGGCCCAAAATGCTATATTCCAGTAAGCATTACTAGACCCCATTAAAAGGCACAAGCAGTTTAGTTTTACACTTCAGATACTGTACACCACACACCCCATGGTACATGTTTACCCCTCTGGAAAGATCACCTTATCCTTGGAGGATGTTTTTCTCGTTTTACTTGGAACCCTTCTCCGGTTATCACCCTCTCTCGACTCCACCTACCATCCCCACTCACTCCACGCAAATAAAATTAAAGCAGATAGTTGCTTTTGCACTCTAACTCAAGTCTGTGGACAATTACAATTGTTTAGAGCATGGTATTAATGATATTTCTAATATGGTCAGCTTATAGATTTTATTCAGTTACACAGCCAAACCTAGCACTTTTCATCTAGTCAAGCTGAAAATGTGTGCCCTTGTCAAAAAGGAGAATGGGCAAAAGGGTAGATACTGGAAATGCAAAACAAATTCAAGCTTACTACTCCAAAATCCCTTTCTGTATACATCTTAACATGGTGTTACATTAAGACTACATTCATTTTAAATAGTATCTTATAAGTTCATGATTTATTTTAAAGTATATGTAGAATGTATAATTTCACAAAGGAATAAAGTAAATTATATAACAACAGCAAAATACTACTGTGAGATGATTAATGTAGAATCACAGAGGCAGGTAAATATAGAGAGGGGTTCTTGATCACAAGGTGTAGTGGAAGAGGGAATGCTATCTCCTGGGACTGAATATTGTTCTACCTGCTCCCGGTAGCAAATCACTGCAGAGACAGCAAAGCTTGATGTTTATGAACAAGGATTCTGAAGGCCGACTCCACACTTAGCATGACTCCACGATTAAGTATTATGGCTCCAGGCATGATACTTAATTTCCCTGAGCCTTAGTTCCCTCATCTATAAATAGTACTAACTTAACAAGGTCCTTAAAAGAATCAAAGGTTATATAAAAACAAAAATAGATCTAAAGGGAGAGACAGATTGCAAAACAATAATAGTAGAGGACTTCAACACCCCACTTTTGGCAATGGATAGATCATCCACGCAGAAAATCAGTAAAAAACATTGGAATTAAACTATACTCTAGACCAAATGGACCTACTAACAGACATTTACACAACATTTCATCCAATGGCTATACAATACAGATTCTTCTCAGCAGCACATGGAACACTGTCCAGAATAGATCATATCTTAGACCACAAAACAAGTCTCCACAAATTCAAAAAGTCACTGTTATATCCAAGTGTCTTTTCTGAATCCAATGGAATAAAACTAAAAATCAATAACAAGAAGAGCTTTGGAAACTGTGCAAATGTATGGAAATTAAGCAAAATGCTCCTGAACAATCAACAAAGAAATTAAGAAGGAAATTTAAACATTTTTCAAAATAAATGAAAATGGAAACACAACATACCAGAACCTATCAGATACAGCAAAAGCAGTACTGAGGGAATTTTATAGCACCATATGCCTACATTGAAAACATAGAAAGACTCCAAATAAATAACCTAATGGTGTACCTCAAGGAACTAGAAAAGAACAAATCCAAAATGAGTAGAAGGAAATAATAAACATCAAAGCAGAAATAAATGGAGAAAAAAGAAAGAACCAAAGGAGTTAATACTAATAAAGACATCAGAAACAGCACCTGGTATATAGTAAGCATTATATGTATTTGTTAAATGATTAAAATAGAGGATACTAGTTAAGTCTTGCAAAATGACTAAAACTGTACTGCATATTTGGCTCTCAACTCCTTTGTAGCTAGAGGGGAAAAAATTTTCCAAACTCAGAGAAAGAGAGAAAATGCATATATCTCCATATGTGTTAGGAGGAAGGCAAGTGGGAACCATATTTTGTTCCTCAGGAGGAAAAAGAAAGCATTTGACACTTAACTTTAATATGGTCTGTACACAAGAGGCAATGAGCAATACTGCAGACCAGGGAAGACCGCCATATGACGTCACTTGATAGTTTTTCACTGTTTCTCAATAAATCCCAAGGCATAACTCTCTACAAATTCTGTAGTAGGAAGACAAGGCAATGTGATACAAATATACAGCTCTGATGATCGGCTCACAACTGCACCAGAAATCTCCAATCCATCTTTTACTTCCATTTCCCTCTGCCATGCTTCTGATAACCAGAGCTGAGGAGGAGACAGTTCCAGATCTCTGAAACAAATTCTCCAACATTAGGAGATGGCCAAAATATAGCCACATAAAAACACTAAGTAACCTGATGCATTGAAAAGCAACTCCCCCTAGAAGCATCTGTTTTTAAGTTTAATGGACTTCAGAGCCATTGTCTGGCTAAAGAACAGCCATAATCATCTCAGGGGATTAAACAACTTGGAAGAATATTCCTATTAGTCATAGTCATCTCAGGCTCCACCTAACAGTTAAACACAGAACTTTTATGAATTACAAAAGCTATTATGCTTAAGCCATGTTTTATTGTAAATTGGACAGTAGATAACTTTTCTTTAAAAGACTAGTTATACAGTACAAACCTTAGCTAGAAAATGACCCGTCTTCCTTCAGATAGTCCCATATTGTACATGGAAGACATGATAAAGTTGAATTTCCACAGCTATTACACAGTCCTGTGACTAAGCTGATGTCCCAGTGATTTATCAGCCGTTTTCATTCCATCTGGCAAAGCATGTTGTTCTTAAGGCTAATTATTTAACAATGTTTTCTTCAGATAAAATGGTAATAATCTTATTAATCAACTATAGCAATGTATTTTCATTTGCATACCTATGGAGTATTGCTAAAGAGAATAGAAAATAGATTAATTCCCTTGCAGTTCACGTACACTAAATGTAGCATTCTGCAAGGAAGGAGAGCAAGAGATGGCATTTATAACTAACTCCTGTGCATTCTTGGAGAAGCTTTTTTTGACCCTTCCAGACCGCATTTGGTTTCCTTTCCCTTGCTCCACGTTACTTTCTACTTTTTCTCTGACTTAACAGTTTGCTAACTGTAACTTTGGTCAGTTATTTGTAGAGATTTACTTGTCTCTTTCCAGTGAGACTGCAAGCTCTGTGAGGGAAGGGATCACATGTGTCAGATTCTCTGCTGTCTTTCTGGCACAGAATTGAGGGTTATAAATATTTGTTCACTGACTAACTCCTATTTTATAAGATAAGCTGTGTTCCTAAAGAATCACATGTCAGTTCCTCTCAAGATAAGGAAGTCACTGAAGTAATCTTATAAGGGGAGGGAGTAAGCCCCACTAATATCATTTAATATTATGAAACAGTGACCCACAAGTTTGAACTTACAGAAGCAGAGTCCATGGATATGGCTATGGCAGATGTGACTGAGGGGGAGGGAGAAAAGGAGTGGGGAGGAATGACCCACTAATTTAGATGGGTACTTTCAGAGTGAAAGTTTATTATAAGAGCTCAAATAGTGTTTTCTAATTATAGACTGTTAAATTTAAAATATATTGAAAGGCCACTCTGTACTGCTCTCTGCCCAATGCAGACTGAATTAAAATATCCAAGAAACAGGACTTTTTTTTAAGCCCAGAAAGCCTGACACACCTATTAAAAAGTTCTGTCTCATAAGCTCTGCTTTCTACAGTTTCTGTTAGGTCTTCCATGGCCCAGACAATTGGCAATCTTGTTCTTTCTTTCATGACACAAAGTTGTTATATCCAAATGATTAACCTCCTAAGGTTAAAGTCATGAGCAATGACAAGAAGGTCATATAATATCATAACAGTAAAAATTAAATAATTTTAAACAAATGCCTTCAAACCTTCTGCAGTAAAAGAAAATAAACTCTTATACTTTAACATTTAAAGTGAGAAAGTGTTTAACCTTACTAGTGAGAAAAGAAACTCAAAGAAGTGAGATACCATTTTTCTACATATTAAATTGACTCTTTAAAATACCAACATAAAATTATTACACTGCTTTCCAGGGCTATTGTAAAATATATTTCATATATTCTATAAACCTCCTAAGAATGTCAACAAAGATGAGCTCCGAGCCTATTAACCATGATATTGCCAGTAACAGTAAAAAAAATGAGAAACAAGTGTCCAATAATAAGAGACATGTTAAAAACAACATGGTGGGTAGATACAATGGAATAATGAAATGCTCCTATCACAGTTAGTGGGGAATGATAAGAGATGCATTATATATTCATGGGTATAAAACAATGATACATGTATGATCCTATTTCTCCTGTTTCTACAAGTTGCATGTGTAAATACAAACGTGACTAGAAAGATAATGCAAAATGCTAACAGATAATAGATTTATAGATGACTTAAATTTTTCTTTTGCTTATTCAGGCATAACATTTCCTAAAATAAACATGAGTTGCTATTATAATTAGAAAGTTAAAGAGAAAAGATGACACAAAAACTCCCAAAACACATTTCCAAATAGCTACCATAGTCACATTCTTTTTAAAAAAATTATTATGACTTGGGAGGCTGAGGCAGGTGGATCACGGGGTCAGGAGATCCAGACCATCCTGGCTAACACGGTGAAACCCCGTCTCTACTAAAAAGACAAAAAAAAAAAATTAGCTGGGTGTAAGTGATGGCAGGCACCTGTAGTCCCAGCTACTCGGGAGGCTGAGGCAGGAGAATGCAGTGAACTCAGGAGGCGGACCTTGCAGCAAGCCGAGATCGCGCCACTGCAATCCAGCCTGGGCGACAAAGTGAGACTCCGTCTCAAAAAAAAAAAAAAAATTATTATGACAAGCACATTGTTTCATATCATTATGCTCTGAGGATAAAAACGGCACACCTCATTTTTCATTTTGATCAGTCTGTGTGTGGGGCAAGCAAATAAAGACATTCAGTCTGGAATCTTAAAAGTTTTCCTTTTAGCAAGATGCCATTTGTGGTGATGTACCACCAAGTAGCAAAGAGGTCAGCCTCTCCAGTTAAATATAGCCTAATTATATAGTTGATAAAAATAAAGGAAAATGTACGTATTTACTATGATTACTACTCATGCTCAAATAAAATCCTGTCTTTGAAATAGAAATGAAACCAAAAGTAAAAATAAAACAAGAAACTTAATTCAAAAATGTGAATTAAGATAGAAGCAAATTTGGGAGGGGGTTATTATAGAGAAGCTTCCCTTCTTGCTCAGGGAGAGAGGATATTTGCTGGGATGCAGAAAAACTCATCAGGATATACAGAAGTGTTATTATCAAAACTGTAAGGATCCTGTAGAATATACACCTGAGTAGGTTAACAGACTGAGCAGAATGGCTATACCTGAGTAATTTAGCCAGAGCTAAGTTTATGTTAACTATCCAGGTTAGGCAGTGCCCTTCAGCTTTCTAGCCATCCAAATCTCTCATTGACTGGATAGTAATTACTTGGACTACCTGGTTGGTAATCCATGTCCTCTAGTTTTTATTTTCCTCTCTCCTAATCTGTTGTTGTCCTTGTTCTTAAGATTTCTAAGAGGTTGCTTACTCTAGCCTCCTCTGTAGTTATCAGCGGTTTGCTTCTCTTGTGAGAAACTTGTTTGAAAGACGAATGATTTGTACTTGTCATAACTCTTACAAAGACTTCCACCAGGTGTACCATGAGCATGGCATGCACCGTAGACTTCCACACCCTGCAGGCTTCCAATATTCCTTCCAAGCAATCAGAAAGCAAGTTGCATATTAGCATATTTACATAAACCCCTATTTCGCAAAGCAAAGTTTTTTCAAGTCTTCTTTTAAGTTTTAGAGGCAGGATGACATGCAGAGAGAACAAAACGGGAGTTAAGAAATTAAATATTCAGGATGCCAAGGAGTTATTTGGTGGTGTCCATATGAAAGAGAGTATTAAAGTACCAGGAATCACTGGAGCAAGAGAAGAAGAAAGTGAAATGAGGGGTACACTCGTAGAAGGTTTTGCAACTGAATCTTGAGCAACATAAAGGAAAATAAAGCAAAGCCCCCAGAATTTGGGAAGATGAATGCATTTGGATGAGCATCAAGGTGGAAATCAGAGGACCTGCCAGTGGAACCTCAGAAACCACCCAAGCTCTAATGGGCTGTCACAAAACGGGATGGTGATGCTGACCACGTAAATAGGTCAGCCACATGCTTTTACCTCAGACTTCTAAGTCATGCAAGGTCAGAGGCTACACCTCAGGTACTATAGGAAGGGAAAGTGAAAGGAGTAAATGTTACTAATGTCATTTTCAGTGATCACACCACTCTTCTTGGGCTAGGTACCCTGGATGCCCCTTGATCTCAGAATATGGCACCTTCAAGAGAAGGATGGGGTTTAGCACACAGAAAGAGAACCTCTGAGGTTTTTCCTTACCTCCATAAAGAGTCTAAAGCTTGCTATAGGAAAAAGTAAAGAATAATTCTTATCTTTCCAAAAAGGCTTAGAGATAGTAAACAATACCAGTTTTCCATCACATTTCTAAACAAACAAAAAAGTATAAGGGAAATGTAACCACATTGTCTTAGACCATTCTTGCACTGCTATAAAGAAATATCTGAGACTGGGTAATTTATAAAGAAAAGAGGTTTAATTGCAGTTCTGCAGGCTTTACAGGAAGCATGATGCTGGCATCTGCTTGCTTCTCAGGAAGCCTCAGGAAACTTATAATCATGGTGGAAGGTAAAGGAAGAGCAAGCACATCACATGGCCAGAGCAGGATCAAGAGACAGTGGGAGGAGAGATGCCATACACTTTTAAATGACCAGATCTTCTGAGAACTCACTATTGTGAGAACAGTACCAAGAAGATGATACTAAATCATTCATGAGAAATCCACCACCATGATCTAATCACCTCCCTGCAGGCCCCACATCCAATACTGGGGATTATAATTCAACATGATATTTGGGTGGGGACACACATCCAAACTATATCACACGTGTATTCTTTCCAGTGGGGATACACACACTCATTTTTCACTTTGTTTTTCATTTCAAATTTAGTACTTTGGCTAAATTGTAATAATGTAATGATAATGGAATAATGTAGTTTGTGAGCTACCGTCTAATTGAGAGCAGAGGGAAATATGATGAAAACAAGCCAAGGGCTTTCTGGGGAAAAGACCATGGGCAAAAACTATTTATTACAATTAGGAGATCTGGTTTTAATCTGGACTCTGATATTGTGATCTTTAAAAAGTCAATTGTGATCTTTAAAAAGTCACTTTAATTCTGTGGACCACAGTGAACTCAACCACAATTTGCAGTTCATCTGTACCCTCAGGACCCAGACATCTCCTAATACATAGTAAGTATTATCAAGTATTTGTTGAAGGAGAAAAATAAAGACACTGATTTAATAGTCTCTCAAATTTGTTCTGACTTTCCATTGCCGGACTGTCCAATACAACAGCTACAAGGTACATGGGGCTACTTAAGTTTTAATTTAAATTCATTAAAATTTAAAATTCAGTTCCTCAGTCACACTAGCTACATTTCAAGTATTCAATAGCCACATATGATGACTTGTGGCTACTGTACTGGACAGTGTAAAATTATAGAACATTTCATCATTGCAGTCAGTTTTGCTGGACAGGAGTGCTCTCAGACATAACTAAGGAGAAAGGCAACGCATTGTACCCTCCTGTAGACACAGCTGTCTATTCTATGAAACTTCATGAAAGGTTTACAGAGGGAACACGAGGAACTCAAGCAGAAATTAAGCATTCCCTTAGAGAACCAGTCTGTTTCTCTGCATGTTGAAAGTACTGCTTCTCAGGATAGTCTTCTCAACGAATTGTGCTGAACAACTCGACTTCCACATGTAAAAAAAAATGAATCTAGATACTAATTTATAAGATAACATAGAAGAAAATCTAAGTGACCTTAGGTTTGGCAATAGGTTGTTAGATGTAACACCAAAAGCATGAAAGAAAGAAAAAATTGGTAAGTTGGACTCCATTAAAATTAAAAACTTCTACTCTAAGAAACACTGTTAAGAAAAAGACAAGTCATTGACTAGGAGAAAGTATTTGCAAAACACACATCTGATAAAAAACATATTCTAAATATAAATAGAGCTCCTAAAACTCAACAAGAAAAATAACCTAATTAAAAGGTGGGCAAAATATCTGAACAGATGCCTCATCAAACAAGACATATAGATGACAAAAAACTATATGAAAAGATGCTCAATATCATATGCAATTAGGGATTTGCAATTTAAAACAACAATGAGCTACAACCATACACAACAGCTAAAATCCATACTAACACCACCAAATGCTGGTGAGGATGTGGAGCAACAGGAACTCTCATTCATTGCTGGTGGGAATGCAAAATAATCCACCCACACTGGTAGACAGTAAGGCAGTTTCTTATAAAACTAAACAGAGTCTTATCATGTGACAAGGCAATAGTTCTCCTTGGTATTTACTCAAATGAATTGAAAACTTCTGTCCCCACAAAAGCTGCACACAAATGTTTAAGCAACTTTATTCATAATTGCCTAAAACTGGAGACAACCTAGAGGTCCTTCAATAGGTGAATGAGTAAACAAACTATGGTACATCACATAATGCAGTATTATTATTCAGGCTAAAAAGAAATGAGCTATTTCAAACTACAAAGACATGAAGAAACATTAAATGCAAACTGCTAAATGAAAGAAGCCAATCTGAAAAGGCTATATACTGTATGATTCCAACTACATGAAATTCTAGAAAATGTAAAACTATGGAGACAGTAAAGAAATGAGTGGTTGCCAGAGGTTGAGGATTGGGGAGGAGTGAATATGCAGAACACAGACTTTTAGGGCAGTGAAACTATTCTGTATAGTACTACAATGAGAGCTACATGTCATTACACATTTTTCAAAACCCACAGATTGTACAATATAAAAAGTGAACTCTAAACTATGGACTTTGGTTAATAATATATCATATTGGCTCATTAACTGTACAAAGTGTACTACACTAATGTGGGATACTGAGGGGTAGGGGTATAGCTTATGGGAACTCAGTACTTTCTGTTCATTGTTTCTGTAAATCTGAAACTGCTTTTTAAAAAACGCCTATTAATTTACCAAAAAAGTATTTCTCAGAATTAGCTATAAACTCTTAGTATTATCTAAGACAACAATAATCTGTTTTCACAAAGTAAAACAAGAAATACTCCAATTACGTGGTTTAAGATGCAACGCAACACCCAAACATTAGTCAAAAACAGCTTTCCTTTAAAGTTCATATGGAACCAAAAAACAGCCCGCATTGCCAAGTCAATCCTAAGCCAAAAGAACAAAGCTGGAGGCATCACGCTACCTGACTTCAAACTATACTACAAGGCTACAGTAACCAAAACAGCAAGGTACTGGTACCAAAACAGAGATATAGATCAATGGAACAGAACAGAGCCCTCAGAAATAACGCCGCATATCTACGACTACCTGATATTTGACAAACCTGAGAAAAACAAGCAATGGGGAAAGGATTCCCTATTTAATAAATGGTGCTGGGAAAACTGGCTAGCCATAAGTAGAAAGCTGAAACTGGATCCCTTCCTTACACCTTATACAAAAATCAATTCAAGATGGATTAAAGACTTAAATGTTAGACCTAAAACCATAAAAACCCTAGAAGAAAACCTAGGCATTACCATTCAGGACATAGGCATGGGCAAGGACTTCATGTCTAAAACACCAAAAGCAATGGCAACAAAAGCCAAAATTGACAAATGGGATCTAATTAAACTAAAGAGCTTCTGCACAGCAAAAGAAATGACCATCGGAGTGAACAGGCAACCTACAAAATGGGTGAAAATTTTCGCAATCTACTCATCTGACAAAGGGCTAATATCCAGAATCTACAATGAGCTCAAACAAATTTACAAGAAAAAAACAAACAACCCCATCAAAATGTGGGCAAAGGATATGAACAGACACTTCTCAAAAGAAGACATTTATGCAGCCAAAAGACACATGAAAAAATGCTCATCATCACTGGCCATCAGAGAAATGCAAATCAAAACCACAATGAGATACCATCTCACACCAGTTAGAATGGCGATCATTAAAAAGTCAGGAAACAACAGGTGCTGGAGAGGATGTGGAGAAATAGGAACACTTTTACACTGTTGGTGGGACTGTAAACTAGTTCAACCCTTGTGGAAGACAGTGTGGCGATTCCTCAGGGATCTAGAACTAGAAATACCATTGGACCCAGCCATCCCATTACTGGGTATATACCCAAAGGACTATAAATCATGCTGCTATAAAGACACATGCACACGTATGTTGATTGCGGCACTATTCACAATAGCAAAGACTTGGAACCAACCCAAATGTCCAACAATGATAGACTGGATTAAGAAAATGTGGCACATATACACCATGGAATACTATGCAGCCATAAAAAATGATGAGTTCATGTCCTTTGTAGGGACATGGATAAAATTGGAAATCATCATTCTCAGTAAACTATCGCAAGGACAAAAAACCAAACACTGCATGTTCTCACTCATAGATGGGAATTGAACAATGAGAACACATGGACACAGGAAGGGGAACATCACACTCTGGGGACTGTTGTGGGGTGGGGGGAGGGGGGAGGGTTAGCATTAGGAGATATACCTAATGCTAAATGACAAGTTAATGGGTGCAGCACACCAGCATGGCACATGTATACATATGTAACTAACCTGCACATTGTGCACATGTACCCTAAAACTTAAAGTACAATTATAATAAAAAAAAAAACAGCTTTCCGCACCCCTAGTTAGATCCTTTAAGAATAATGACAATTTGCTCAAATACAATCACTGATCTAAATTTACCTTATAATTCGAAAGCACTTAAGCCTTCTAAAAGTAAAGAGCATTCTAAATGCAGCTTAATGTTGATGAAACAACATTTGTGGTCAGGGCAGCATTCCATTTGGTGGTATAACATTTAGATCTGTAACTCCATTGCTGCCTCCTATAGCTTTCGTATTCAACATACATATTCATGAAAGGGAAGCTTTATATAACAAATGGCAGGACACGCCTTATCCCTCATTCAGCGTGCAACACAAGCACATGTAGGGAAGCTTAGCACAAATCCTTAATGTGCATCTGCAAAATTGTACCCTGACAAAACAATGCCTAAGAGAAGACTTGCTTTACTTCCAAAATGACATCTTTTCAGACATCCCTTAAGAACATACTTTTAGCCCAAGATTCACTTTAATAATGCCCCTAATTAAAGGGTTTAGTAGCTGCTTGTCTCAAGGAACCATACTACAAGCCAAGTTTCTCTTGTTTAAAACCTTTTCTCAAGGGGAGACAGCTATCCTATACTTTATTTGGTTTGTGAGTCCCATTAGGCTCACAATAGTGAAGCACCCTTGAGGACCAGCTGATTATGTTGAGAATGTTGGGGTACAAACCACACACAACAGAGGAAGGTGCAGAGCACACCTCACAATGCTTCTCAGTAACCCTGTTTTCACTAAATGGCCACATGCTCCTCTTCCTTTCAGATCATGGGCTCCTTTACTACTCCTGCAACATATGATGATCACTCTTTCTTGTTTCCTGCTTCCAGTACCAAATCCAGACTGTTCTCAGAGCCTTGGAGAAGGAAGGTTCTGCTAATCCAGGCCTCAGATGCCTCTTGCAGGATGCTACAACATCATCCTGTGGCCCAAAAGACTCCATCTCTAGGGAGTTCTATAACTTTCTGCTCCCTGGCCTGGGGCATTCAGCCTAGCCTCTTGTCTCATTTTTTCCTGATTAGTTTCCCTTCCTGGCTCAGCAAAACTGCTCTTGCATGTATGGGCTCTGGCTTGCCCCTGACTTGAGGGGACAGGGAAGAAGACTTCCAAGCCTCTTTTCTAGGAGAGCTACAATCATCTGCCACAGCTTGTATTAACTCTCTCCCCAGTTTAAGAGAGAACAAATGGTCCAGTCTCCATTAGGAACTAAGACAGATCAAAGGCTACACTGATCAGCACCTGAAAGAAAATTAATCTGCATTTGACTATACCTGGTTAAATCCCATTTACACATGAGCTCTTTGAAGAGATGGACTGTCATTTCATTGGTTCATTTTAGAATCTAAAATTGGTTCATTTTAGAATCTAAAATTCAGTCTTAATGAGAATAGATACTTTTTTTTGGAGACAGGTTCTTGTTCTGTTGCTCAGGCTGGAGAGCGGTGGTGCAATCACGGCTCACTGCAGCCTTGACCTCCTGAGCTCAGGTGATCCTCCCACCTCAGACTCTCCAGTAGAGTAGCTGGGACCACCGGTGTGCACCTCCATGCTGCACAGACTATTTTGTACAGACTATCTTTCCTTACATTGCCCAGGCTGGTCTCGAATTCCTGGGCTCATGTGATCTTTCAGCCTCAGCCTCCCAAAGTGCTGGGGTTACAGGTGTGAGCCACCATGTCCATCCGACACTTTTTTTTTAAACACTCCTAGACACTTTAGTTACATGCCCACCCAACCTGGCCAAATGCAAAATGATTTTTAAAAGAGCATTTTTTTTTTTTTTTTTGAGATAAGAGTCTCACTCTGTCACCCAGGCTGGAGTGCAGTGGCCCAATCTCAGCTCACTGCAACCTCCACCTCCCAGGTTCAAGTGATTCTCCTGCTTCAGCCTCCCAAGTAGCTGGGACTACAGGTGCCCACCTCCATGCCCGGCTAACTTTTTTTGTATTTTTAGTAGAGACTGGGTTTCACTATGTTGGCCAGGCTAGTCTTGAACTCCTGACCTCATGATCCGCCTGTCTTGGCCTTCCGAAGTGCTGGGATTATAGGCGTGAGCCACCATGCCCGGCAAAAAGAGGTATTTTAATCACCTCTTGAAACTACTCATCGATCAAGAATATACAGTTAACATGAAGCATATCTACAAATAAGATTCTACCATAAGACAGAAAACTGACTGCAGAAATAACAGCCAGGTCCCCAAAAATAATTTTCTGCCATTTTCAAAATTCCATGTAAGTTTTATACTGTGATTTTAAATGAAAACATCTCAATTTCAAACAAACTTTTGGTGTTTTCTGTGAATTACATCTAGAATTCAATGGGCTCTGCCTTGCTTCTGACTTGAGGGGACAGAGAAGAAGACATCCAAGCCTTCTTGGAACCTGGTTGGTCACACTGAATGCCCTTCATAACACAGCACTCTGTTGCACAATAAATTTATTCTTCAGTCCTAACCCAAAGGATGTGAGATCTTTGAGCCTTTTCAGGTGAAAGCACCCAGAGGATGGAGGTTGACCTGAGCACTCCAGGCCTCAGAGCTCCTCCTCCAGTCTCTGTTGCCATGACACTCAGCTTATTCGGCTTCTCTTTGTTGACAAGCACATCCATGGCAATTCACAGCTGACACCACACATCTTCCACTACTTCTGCTTCCAAATTCCATATTAAGAAACTATTAGGAACATTTGTGCTTTATAAACATTTAATAATTTGTTAAATTCAGGATAAGTTTAAAGTCACAATCCACATTCTCTTTAGAATATAATCAATTCTCATATAAATAAGTAAAAGCATTTTTGAGGACAAATGATTCAAATTACGCATTTTGTCAATATTTAAGTTGAAGGGATCAAAGAATTCTCAGAATGCCAGAATAGCTAATTACTTGTATAAAAAAGTGAAGAGGAAGTTTTCATTAAAAAAAAAAAACAAAACAGTGAGTCTATACCCAACCCTAAGATTGTTTCACAAATAACATTTCAGAAGGTTCAAGCACACCATTTAAAAACAAACTGAAGGTCTTGTTTTATTTAGTGATGATGGCAAAATAGGGCCATCTCAAAGTAGGGGCTCAGTTGCTTGTGCAAATGGGGCAAAAAGAACAGAAATGAAATGTAGCGACTAATATCATATATTGCCTTTCCTACTAAACCATTTAGAAGGAACTTTTATAAATCACATCCTTTCTGAATGTAGTTTCATAATTTTCCTGCCCCTACTAAAGGGAATTTGCTTGTTAAGAAGGAAAACAAAACAAAAAGATTAAAAGGGGGAAAATCAGCTCGGATTACACCACAGGATTTAAAGAGTTGAAAAAAAAGTAAGATCTATCTGGCACTAGTGGCTGATGAAACAATAAAAGGATGTAATGCCTTTAAAATGTTGAAGTCTGATAGAATGAGCCTACCTCAAAAATTCTTTGAGGCACTCATGGGAATTACACGACAGGTCATTAAGTCGTGTACACCTTACTCTAGTTTCCATGACTGTCTACCAGACAACTAGAACTAGTTTGATCTAAATGTCTCACTCACACACATCTTGATATAATTTAGATGTTCATCCCCTCCAAATCTCATGTTGAAATGTAATCCCCAGTGTTGGAGGTAGAACCTGGCAGATCCCTCATGAATTGGTTCGGCACCATCCCCTTGGTGATAAGTTCTCACTCTGAGTTCACATGAGATCTGGTTGTTTAAAAGTGTGTGGCACCTCGCTCCTCTCTCTCTTGCTCCCGCTCTAGCCATGTGAGACTCCTGCTCCCCTTCACCTTCTGCCATGATTGTAAGCTTCCTGAGGCCCTCACCAGAAGCAGATGTTGGCATTACACTTCTTGTACTGTCTGCAGAACAGTGAGCCAATTAAAGCCTCTTTTTGAAATAATTTAGCCAGCCTCAGGTATTTCTTTATGGCAATGCAAGAACAGCCTACTACACACCTTAACACACAGACACAGATACAGAGCAGAAGATACAGACTACAGCTTTCTTACCTAATTTCAAATATATTCCCTACTTTCTTCGCAACCTAATATGTATTACATGACTACCCTTAATAAGCCATCTAAGAACTTTCAAGCTCTACTTCCAACATCTTTATTCTGCTTCTCCCAACCTCATAGAATATTAAAAAAAATTTTTTTAAAGGTCAGGCATAGTGATTCATGCCTGTAAGTTCCAGCATTTTGAGAGGCCAAGGCAGGAGGATTGCTTGAGCCCAGGAGTTCAAGACCAGCCTGGGCAACAGTGCAAGACCCTATCTCTACAAAAAAAATTGAAAAGTTTAGCTGAACATGGTGGCATGCACGGTAGTCCCAGTTACTTGGGAGGCTGAGGTGGGAGGATCATTTGAGCTGCAGTGAGCTGTGATTGCACCACAGTACTCCAGCCTAGGCAACATAGTGAGACCCTGTCTCTTAAAAAAAAGGCCATAAGTATATACACCTACAATGTACCCATAAAAAATAAAAAATTTTTAAAAAGTACCATGATAAGTAGCATCTATTATTACAGCTTTCCCAACTAGTGTTGGTCTCTACTTCAAGGGACTTAAAGTTCAACTGAAGATCCAAGGACAATTTCTGACTGCTTCAAAATGAGCCCTACTACTAGACCATGCATTCTCAACAAGGGCAAAGATTGGTGCTTGAAAAGCATATTAAAAAAAAAAAAGGTTTGTAGTCTTCCAAAGGCATTAAAATTTCACAGGGGAAAAAGAGTGGCTAGAAAAAACTTGCCTAAAAGGTGCCTTCAGGGGTTAATAATGAAAAAAAGATGGGGAAACTCTGCAAGAGGAACCCAGAAGGGCCTCATGTTTGGTAATAGTTGGTTCAATTACCCTGAACAAATTACTTAATGAGTCTCACCTTGATACACCACCAACTTCATAGAGTTTTGGTTTGGGTTAACAGCTACACATGGCCAGCAGCTTCGCAACTTTAATATTCCTTCCTAAAAGGGGCCTTTTACTAATCACTCTCTAAAGTGGGTCTCTCTTCTTATTTTCCCAGCACCATTGGTCCTTTTCCATAACTTGTAATTATATGCCTATTTCCTTGTTTTAATTGGGTGTCTCCCACACTAGGTGGTAGGCTCCATGATGGTAGGGACCACATCTATTTTGTTTACAACAGTACACTCAGCCTGGCACAAAATATGTGCTTGCTTGGTTGTCACCAAGCTCTTACCTTCACCAACCTTGATTCTGCTGACATGTTGAAGAGTGCAACAGGACTCTTTTCTAGAGATTAACCCTGAAAGATGGCCTCCAATACTAGTAATTCACTAACTCTTACTCACTTTTACAATCACTTCAAGATCCCATTGGCCCTAGAGCATAACCTGCCCAAAAATTTCTCCAGGATCTTTCATTAAATTATAAAAATTTTAGTATGATTTTCAGAGTTTTTACAATAATATACTTGATATTAAGAGGAAGGTGTTAGGGAAAGAATGTGAATATTTTTAAATGCAAGATTGCATATCAACATGGAACTTTTTACCTCTTACTGTGTCCAAGTTTTAAAAGATCTTTCCTTTCCTATTTCCTATTCACTCCAGTGGCTGTTAGTCTACCCTTGGGTATATCAATAACTGAGCTGCTAATAGAGAGATGAGGCTATGAACAGTCTAGGAGAAGAAATCTATTGTGAACATGAGGTGAAAATGTATATGGAGGAGGGAATCAAACTTGAGATACGATCTTTTCAAATCACAACAGCTAATATTTGTACAACACTGACCACCCAAAAACAGCCCTCGCCCAGTTAGGAGGAGCCAAGTCAGGCACTATTACAGTGCAGTGAATCTTAGTGAAAACATAACATGAGGAAATCAGAGTTCTATCAAGAAAAGTTCTTTTGACTCACTTACAACAGTAACAATATATATCTTTCTGCAGTTTCAAGACATTGGGGCAAGATTCTACAAGTTTAGTTGAAAAAAGTGAAAAATTACATATGTATGTGCATATGTGTATAAAAGTTATGTGGATTAAAACAGGATATATGAAATACTTCACTCCTTCAGTTTTCTATTAAACGTAGTCTTTAAGTAGGGTGACCATATAATTTAACATCCAAACCTGGCCAGTTGTGACAGTGAAAGACAGCCTTACTAATGAATAAGTACACTAGGACAATAGGTATATACCATGACTAGCGTGAACCAGGACACACAATCACCTTAATTATTATAGAATAAAGGCCATGGGAAGCTGCAAGAGTTCAAGAAATAGAAATCAGATGGAACAATATACAAAAATGTGTCTCCCTCTAGTAAAGTTTTAAAAAGCTTTTAAAAATAAATTTTAAAAGATCATTTCAAGAAAATATTCTGTCTATATGGGGAATTTATGTTCAAGGGACTTAATGAACAGCAAAGTATTAAAATAGGGTATTAATCTCAAATAAGATCAGAATCTTAATATTTTCTTTAATTAAGAAATTCAATCCCTTCTAAAAACACAAGCAAATCCTATATAGCCATTTATATACCACGGTCTCCAGTAACATTAATTATTTTTGTTACTAGGAAACATTTGCACAAAAACAAGATTTATAACCTCCTCTTGCTTCTACCCCTCCACCTAAAGGAATAATCCTCCATTAGCAATACACTTAATATCTCCACAGCAACTAGCATAATTGGGGTGTTGCAACAGGAGGATAATGAAGTGGAAAACAAACTGATAGAAGTAGGAGAGAAGGAAAAAAAAAAACAACCACTTCCATACAGCCCGGGTAGCAAAATAACTACCGCTGGGGTGGAGCAGGGGGAAGTTGTTAAAAAGAACCCTTTTGAAGTTGCCACAGTCAACTATTACCAGGCAAATAGAACCCAAACTTTCTAGGTCTCTAAGATACTTAAGTGTGCAATGGGGCAAATGAAAGTTTCAAAAATGGTAAATTGTATGAAGTAAATTCAGAGATGTCTTCACCCAAAGAACTCAGAGGTAGGGGAAAGATGGAGTTTCTGAAATAGGTAAGAAGGGAATTTCCACAGGTTTTCATATATGACTCCCAAAAAAGTACAGGGTACAAATGAAATGTCCAAGAAGAAAGGAATGGAGCTAAGCAAGCCTTCAGAATCAATCACTGGCAATTGGCTTGGTTGTGGTGGAGGAAGAGTCAGAGAGGAGAGGGAGTGATGTAATTCTGGGCAAAGATATCCTCAGTCCAGGCAAGGCAGTGGCTACAGAAGGCAGATGGTGCAGGAAGAGGTTAGCAGATTGATTGGAAAACAGGAAACCTGGGCTCTTCATTTGCTTCTGCCTAAGAGAACACAGTAGCAGATGATATAAGCAAAAAGCAGCATCCAAGAATATTCAACTCATTAATTTAGCAAACAGGTATGAAGTGGCACCATGCTAGGAAATACTTAAAAAAAAAAAAGGATAAACTCTGCTCAAGGCGCTCTGTCTAGAAGAAATACAATATAAACAGAAAACCAGATTATAATATAGTAGTGGAGTGACAAAGAAGGGCCTGCGAACTTTGGAACAAAAAGAGGACTGGTTTTGATATTGTACTAGAATTACACAAGATGCAACCATCAGGAGTAACCAGTGAAGGCTAACGAAACCCTCTGAATCATCTTTGTAACTTCCTGTAAATGCACAATTATTTCAAAAAAATTTTAATATGTAACTTCAAAAAAAAAAAAAAGAAGAAGAAGAAGAAGAAGTCCTCTAGCCCACAGGGTAAAGTGGAAAAGACAGAGAGCAGGAAAGTTTCCTGCAGGGGACGCTGGAAGTAATTCATTTGTGCTTTGAATCACTTCTCTAAAAATGCTCAACAAGATCTCAAGTATCCTCCACATTGCTAAACCCAACAAACATTGTGTTCTCATCTTACTCAACTCTTTAAGAACTTAACAAGAGAACTGATTACTCCACCCTGTCTTAAACATTTGGTTCCTGTAGCATCTGGGACATTGTTCTTTCGTTCCTCCTCATTGGTTACCCCATGGTCTCCTACTTGACCTATTAACTGTTATTCCTCAGGGCCTCTCTGCCTACAAAATATTCCCTGGTGATTCTAGACTTCCCATAACTTTATATATCACTTCTATACTGACACAACTCTGGCCCTGATCTCACCACTGAATGCAGGTCTCTGCATCACAACTGGCTATTTGACATCTGTCACCATTAGGATGACTAATGGGCAACTCTAATCAATGGCTAAACTACACCACCATTCACTACAACTCTTTACCCACAAAAAAAACTAGGAGTCATGCTTAATTTTTTCTACTGTTATGCCACATATCGTACCTGTAAGTCTCCAGTACTTTCAAACCCATCCACCATTCTCGATCTCCAACACCACCACCCTTCTCCAAGCTGCATCAATTCTCATACAGAATGCTCCCAATAGCCTCATAACCATCTCCTTGCTTCTGCTCTAACCCCCTCCTACTCCACTCTCTGCCCAGCAGCCAGAGGGATCTATTACAGATGTAAATCAGACCTCATTCTCCTTATGTCACATCACAATGCCTTCTCATGGCATTTGGAACAAGGCTCATACTCCTTACAAATCCTGCCAGCCCTACCCACCTCGGTCCTGCCTGCCTCGCCACACCCATCTCTCGCCTACTTCTGCTGCTCACAGGCTGCAGCAGATTGGCCTTCTTCCCTTTCCTGTGTAATCACGCTCTTTCCCTCCACAGGCTGTACATGCTGTTCACTCTGCTGAGTCTTTCTTATCCTTCACAACTCAGTGTAAATCTGACCTCTTCTGATGAACCTTTCCTGACTGTCCTAGGGTAGGCTGCCCCAGTCACTCTCTACTTCCTTCCAAGAACTAGTCCAAATCTCAACTTATTCATTGGTTTTACTTGCCTATCATCCTATCAATCCTGCTTTTCAACACCTTTTCCTCTCTCAACATATACAACCAATTTCCATTGGAGGAGAAACCTAGACTCCTGTTTACTGCTGAATCCCCAGAATCAAAAATGAGGTCTAGCACCTAGCAAGTGCAAAAAAAAGTGTTAAATACATTAATCAATTTCCAAAGGAATGGAGGAGGGCTTGGGACTGCGTCTCAGCAATCTGTGTCATGCAGTTATTTGATTAAGTCAATATATTTATGAAATCCAAGGCAACCTATCCTGGAAGCTTGATGAATGCAGTGGCTTCCCCAGTGGTCAGGTGAGTTTTCTGCTATGAAATCTTTCATCTGCACTGAGTTATTTTTCCCCCAGAGAACGGTACTCTCCTCTCCCTTCCCTCCCCTGCCCATCCTCTCTCCCAGTCTCTCTACTATGCCTGGGTCTTCTTACATTCTAATCATATCTGTTCCGGCCGCCAAATATTTGATATCAAGTAATGTTTTCTCTGATCTAGATTTTACAGTGGTCTTGCTTCCCAAATTGTCACAATAAGCAACTGAGGAAGAGCACAAATTAGTAATCAACATTACCCACAAAAACAAGGAAAGGATAGGGTAAAGATGATGGTGGACAAGAGGTAGACGATGAGGTGATAGATGAGGAGTTAAATGTATTGATGCACTAGAGCTAAGAGACCAGACCAGATGCAAAAGTGTATGAGTGGTCATCTTTCCCATACTCAATAATCAAATAATCTAAACATTTCATTTATAGGCCCAGGCACATTTTCTGGCATTGATATTCACAAATCGAAGGTACAGACAACCTCAGAGAGAAGTTTCACTGTAAGATTTGTTAACTCATACTTGCAGAAGACACTGGAACCAGTGTGCTGTGGCACTCACTGAGTAACTCCATGATATAATTCAGTTTTTAAAATACAATATGCCAAAGTCATTGGATGGCAACGCTTAATGAATTGTCTTCAGATTTATGTGGGATATTTTTCCTTAAGGATAAGGCTGGTTAGAGCTGCAGTGCCCAGTACAGGAGGTGCCAGCCACATGTGGCAACTGAGTGCTTGACGTGTGGCTGGTCTGAACTGAGATATCTGTAAGTGTAGAATATACATCAGATTTCAAAGGCTTGGAAAAGAATGTAAAAATTTCAAGAATTTTATATTGATTATAACTGGTAACATTACATATAATATTTTGGTATACTAGGCTAAATAAAATGTTATAAACATTATTACATCTGTTTCTTTTTGCTTTTTGTAATGTGGCTGTTCGAAAACTCAAATTACATAAATGGCTATCATGTATGGCTCATGTTATATTTCCATTGACAGTACTGGGTTCTTGGGAGATGGTTAACTCTTTAGGGATTCTGGGCACATTGGTCCGGAGTCTGCTCTTTGTAAGCTCAGAAACTAGTTCATCAAAGAGAAATAAGTTTTAGTTCATATTAACAAAAGATGCAACAGAGAACATCAATCTTTTATCAACAATTGCTGGGAGATGGAACAGATACCCTTCTGGTACTAGTGAAGCTTTCTTACTTGGCTACTTATATAGCCAAGACATCCCCATTCTGTTATGGAGATACTGGCACGACAAAGCAAACTATTAACCAAGAATTGCTTGACAAGGATAAAATGTAAGCAAATGAGTCAGAGTCTGATGTGACACTGCACCCACAGAGCCAGGGCTCAAGAAGTTTCTAAATTAGAGAAGCAAGGGCCTAGAAAAATCTCTAAAAGCATTTTAGAATACAGACCAAAACTTCCTATCCTCCCACATCGAGTTTTTATTCAAACGTGCACATTTATAAGAGGAATTCAATCCAGCTTATATGTATAGATATTTTTCTCTGAAAGTCGCAAAGTGACTCCAAATCTAAAAAGAATGCATTTAAAAGAATTACAAATATGAAAATATTCTGTCTCTATGGTTTGAGTTTCCAATTTTTTTTATACTTCTACACAAGACAATCTCTTCCCCCTAGAAACTGCAGCTAATTTTCCACCTGTATTTCATAAAAATTACCAAAATTCTACACTATTTCTGATTCCACTTTTTAAGACACAAGAAAATTCCCAAGATTTTATTTCTTACACTAGTGCTATTGCTACATTGTACAAAGAGAAGACCTTTAACTGAATATAGGATTGTTATCACAGGGTTCCTTAAAAAAAAAAAAACCCCATCTATTATTATAATTCTTATTCATTTTATTTTTAGAGATGGGGTCTGTTGCCCAGGCTGGAGTACAGTGGCATGATCATAGCTCACTGCAACCTCTAAATCCTGGGCTCAAGAGATTCACCTGCCTCAGCTTCCTGAGTAGCTGGGACTACATGTGTGTGCCACTACACCTGGCTAATTTTGCAGGGGATAGGGATGGAGGCCTGGCTATGTTGCCCAGACTGGTCTCAAACTCCTGGCCTTAAGTGATCCTCCCACCTTGGCCTCCCAAAGCACTGGGATTACAGGCATGAGCAACTGGGCCCAGCCTCTTGTTCTTTTAATTTCAGAAGTTGACACTGTGATTCTGAGATATTGTCTACTCTAAGAGTCTATAGCCCTTTACGTACTTACAATAGATGACCCAATGAATGATGCCACCTTTTGTTTACAGCTGTTGTTCTCTAGGATTTCATAATAACATTGCTAGGCAAATGAGAAAATACCAGATCTTTAAAAATTAAAAGGAACCTGGAGTAAAAATTAAGTGATAATCTCCACCATCCCAGTATCACCATGCTGGGACTATCATTTCACCCTAAACAAATGCAAAGGTATGACACAACTACATAGGATGCAGAGCCACATTCCTGTTAGGTAACTCTTGACAAAAAAGATTCAAGTGGCTCTACCTGCTCCAGAATCACTAAGACACTTTTTTCCTGGAAACCTTGGTACTGTCATTTTAAATAATTGCTAGGTATAGAAATACACAGAATTATCAAAAGTTAACTCTCCCTCCCACAAAGTGGTTAATTTTACATATAAAATAAAACAGCCGTCAAAATGTAAACCTTGCTATACTCAATGTGTCTGTAATAAATCATGAGATCAGGCAGCCCTCTGCTAGGACTGGCATAAGGAACAAATCAAAACACAGATTGCTCTGTATTTGTTTCTACTGCTGCTCTACCACAAAGTTAGAGGCTTAAAAGAACACAGATTTTTTTCTCCTACAGTTCTGGAGGTCAGAAGTCCAAAATGGATCCCTCTGAGCTAAACATCACAGTGTCAGGAGGACTGTGCTCCTTTCTGGAGGCTCCACGGGAGAGCTCATTCCCTTGCCTCCTCCAGATTCTGGAGACTGTGTGCATTCCTTGGCTTGTGGCCTCCTTCCATTTTCAAAGCCAGCAATGGATGTTTTGAGTTTTTCCAATAATGTCAACTCTCCTGCTGTGACTCTTCTGCTTCCCTTTTCCACTCAGAAGGTCCTTGTGATTACACTGGGTTCACCCAGATGACCCAGGATAATCTTAATATCAACATCAGCTGGTCAGCACCCTTAACTCCATCTGCAACCTGAATTCCCCCTTCCGTGCAGGATGAATGAGAATCCCTCATCTGAAATGCTTGGGACCAGAAGTCTTTTGGATTTTTTTTTGAATTTTGGAATATTTTCATTACTTTTCATATACATCTTATATGCAGATTGAAGGTAATTTTGTATGTTTTAAATAATTTTGTGCATGAAACAAAGTTTTGACTGTTTTAACTACGACCCATCATGTGACGTTAGGTGCGGAATTTTTCATTTATGGTGTCACATTGGCACTCAAAAAGTTTCAGATTTTGGAGCATTTTGGATTTTCAGACTAGGAATGTTCAAGCTGTATAACATAACAGATTCATAGGTTCTGGGAATTAGGATGTGAACATCTTTGGGGAGCCATTATTCTGCTTACTACCATCTCCAACAGTAATTAGAAAACAAAGCAACCTCAAGTGTACAAGCTACTCTCCTCCAATAAAGATTTTTAACTATTTTAATTTACAACAAATGAAAACCCTAAAGCTAAAAAAATAAAAAGAATGCTGTTAGGACAGGAGGCCTGAGATTGCTGCTAGTCTTGCTCAGCTGAGTGTGCTGAGTGGGGAATGGGAGAATGCATGCTTCCTTCCCGGATCATCACCAGGGTCGACCATGCACTCAGAAGCTTTTACAGGGAAATGCTTGGTAACATCATAGTGAAAATTAGTATCAACGTCTTTTTTCTTTTTTGAGAAAGGATCTCACTCTGTCGCCCAGGCTGGAGTGCTGTGGTGCAATCTTGGCTCACTGCAGCCTCAGCCTCCCAGGATAAAGCAAACCTCCCACATCTGCCTCCCAAATAGCTGGGACTTCAGGTGTGCACCACTACACCTGGCTAATTTTTGTGTTTTTTGTAGAGGAGGGGTTGCATCATGTTGCCTGGGCTGGTCTCAAACTCCTGGACTCAAGCCATCCACCCGCCTTGGCCTCCCAAAGTGCTGGGACTACAGACATGAGCCACAGTACCCAGTCTATCAATGTCTTTCAATAGCAATATTGAAATATATAATCTAGTTGTAATCCTCCACATGGTAAATCAAGGAGTTGATCATATGTTTGAACAGGTGCAATTTTTTTCTTTGGCAAAATTGCATACACAAGGACACAAATAGGGCCCAAACTGTGAGAAACATGCTAGATTCCACAAGCAACACTGCAGTGATTAGACTCTGCAGTCAAGCTGCCTGCTTTCAAAATCTAATTCAACTATTTACCACCTGTGTGGCCTTAAGTATGTGACTTAACCCCCCTGTGTTTCAAGTAGGGATCCTTAAAGTGAATTTTAGGAGTAAATGAGTAACAGTTTTAAGTACTTAGAACAAACCCTGACACATAGTGAATATAAGTATTTGTTAAATAAACTTTTAAATGCTCCTGCTTGCTGCTTATAACTTGCCAATGAAACTATATTTCAAGGGAGCAAACTTCTCAGCCCTAGCTAATTTACCATATGGCATATATTTTATATATACGTAAATATATTCAATGACATTCATGCAGAAGAACTGGTATATTACACTAACCAAAACAATACCCTTTGTTGCTATGAAAGTTTGGTAGCAACTACTGGGGTAGTAATAACTGGGTGGTTCAACAACTCACTGAACAAATGCAAATATCAGAAGACAGTAGCAGCTGTGTTAAATAAACTGTCTCAGGGCCTCCTAAAGAAAGACGCACAGCACTGGCGAGGACAGTAGGGTTTGTGATTCTTAGTGGCCCGGGCACTTTCTGGGACAGTGGTGTTCATGGTACAATACTCCCCAGAAGCCTAAGCTCTGTGAGGGACAGTACCAGTTGTGCTAGACTACCGCTACCAGCATCTGCTAAGAGGGCAGGCATATTGTGACTGTGGCTTGAAAAGCTTTTCAGCATTCACAGCTGATGTTATACACTTCTTATGAAAGTTCTTGAATTCAATGGCAGTGTACAACCAACTTCAATCATTTTATTTTAACCCCAAAGGAAACGGGGAGGGAAAAATATGGGACAGGCTCCAGCTCCTATTAGCACAGCCAAGATGTAACACTTGAATGTGGATATATCATTCCAAAAGATACATGCCACCTTAACGAGAAAGAATGGTTCCATTTGACACAACAGGACTGAACTCTTTGTTTTAAAAGTTAGAAGTGCAGCTTATATGCAGAAAATAATGATTGCTGAGCCCTTGAATATTTACCATGAAGCAGGCATTACTCTCAATGTTTTATACACGGGGAGCCATGTAATTCGTATAGTCACCTTATGGGGTAAATATTATTTTACTCCCATTATACAGCCAGGAAATGGAGGTTCACCTGTGGAAGCTGCTCCATGGTATCTAGTGATGAGTAGCAGTGCTGGGACTCAGGTCCAAGCCAGCCTAAGCCTGTCAGGGTTCACCTCTGGCATAATTTCATGATCTTAAGGCAGCACGGACCAGAGAAATGTTCCAGGAGAGCATACACATACAGTCCTATATCAAACTATGTCTCTCAAAACCCAACATATCGCTGAAGCTAGTGGAGACAAAACAGAAAGCCATGCAGGGTACTGGGAAGTGCATGGCATTAGAATCAGCTGGGCCTGGCCTCAAATCCCTGCTCTACTTCCCACCAGCTCTGTACCCTTGGCTACTTTAAGGGTACTTTTGCCTTGTTTCACCTTTAAACACTTTCCAAATTGCTTCCACACCTACAGAGTGGATATAATTTCCATTTTGCAGAGCTGTCTGAAGATGAAGATAGCAGTTCATTTAATCTTCACTAGTACTTATAGTATCATTATTTAACCACCACTATTTATCAACACTAACTCCATCTTCTGTGTTTGGAGAAGCTTGGAGAACCCACATAACTGACCTCTCTCTGTTTCAAAGACTGAACTTCATGTTCAACTAATGCTGCAAGTCTTCCTGAGTAGTCTCCACTTCTCTTTGGAAACAGGACTCTATCTAAGGTCTAATATCTAGAATCTATGAGGAACTTAAACATTTACAAGCAAAAAAAACCAACAACCCCATTAAAAAATGGGCAAACTCACAAACTGACTTCTCAAAAGACAACATACACACAGCCAACAAGCATATGAAACAATGCTCAACATCATTAATTACTAGAGAAATGCAAATCAAAACCACAATAGATACCATCTCACACTAGTCAGAATGGCTATTATTAAAAAGTCAAAAAACATGCTGGCAAGGTTGCAGAGAAAAGGGAACACTTATATACTGCTGGTGGGAATGTAAATTGGCTCAGCTAATTACCGTGGAAAGCAGTTTAGAGATTTCTCAAAGAACTTAGAACAGAACTACCATTTGACCCAGCAATCCCATTACTAGATATAGACCCAAAAGAATAAAAATCATTCTACCATAAAGATACATGCACATGTATGTTCATCACAGCTCTATTCACAATAGCAAACACATGGACTCAACCTAGATGCCCACCAACAGTGGACTGGATAAAGAAAACGTGGTACATACATACCATGGAATACTATGCAGTCAAAAAATGAATGAAATCATGTCCTTTGTGGCAACACGGATGTAGCTGGAGGCCATTATCCTAAGTGAATTAACACAGGAACGGAAAACCAAATACTGCATGTTCTCACTTATAAGTGGGAGCTAAACACTGAGCAGACATGGACCCTAAGAAGGGAACAACAGACACAGGGGCCTACTTGAGGGTAGAGGGTGGGAGGAGGGTGAAGACTGAAAAACTACCTATCAGGTACTATGCTATCTGAGTGACAAAATAATATGTACATCAAACCCCTGTGACACATAATTTACCCATGTAACAAACCTGCACACCCAAAATAAAAGCTGGAAGGAAAAATAAAGGAATTGCATGGCTGACAAGGGTGGCTCATGCCTGTTATTCAAGCACGTTGGAAGGCTGAGGTGGGAGGATCGCTTGAGTCCAGGCATTCAAGACCAGCCTGGGCAACATAGCAAGACTCTGTCTCAATTTAAAAAAATAAAAGAATAATAATATAAATAGTAAATGGGGTACAGTGAAAGGAAAGACTGTACATATAAAAGAAATAATTCAGTTAGTTGCACAAGTTTAGTTTGAAAGCTTTAAGCGAGATATCAATTTAAATAAACACAAACACAAAATTATAAGGCTGAATTTCAAATTGTATAGGGGTTTGTCAATAGAGGGAAAACCAATTATAAAATAACTCATTATCTGATTTGACTTTAATTCTATTAGCTATTTCTTTAAACTTTGCTTTGAATTACAAGTCATTGTTAGAAACTAATAAAGTGAACTGATCTGGGTATCTGTATGAAGTGGCTGAAATGAACACTACTCATATTCTAACATCCTTTATCAAAACCTTAAAGATAAATTAACACTGGAAATCAAAATAGAAAAGTGAATGAAAAACTAAAATTTTGACTCAGAGTAGCAAAGATGTGATATTATTGTAAAACTTGAGAATGTTTCAAGAAATGCTTTATATTTATAATAAAAATAAACTAATGGAAATTTCTCGCACTTTCATTAAATCAGCCCCAAAATGTCAAACAACAAATGTGTAATGTTTTAAAAAACAGGTGACCTATTTAAAATGGATGGAACTTATTCTAAAGGTAGTGATAAGTCTGCTAAATGCAACACCTGAAAGTATTTAATTCATCTGTCTCACTGGGTTCTAATGCTTCATCAAAGTGTAGAAGTAGAATGTCCTTCAGAGAGCTCCTTGGCAAAATTAGCACCTCTCCATTCTGCTATACTTCCCCACAAAAGACATTTAGCTTCATGGCTAATAAAAATAACACACACAAACAGTACTTTAAGAAAGTTTGTATGTTCCCTTTTCAACAGATAAATTCCTTGCATAATGAGCTACTGCTCCACTGTGCGGCTCCATAGAGAAGGTTGATCCTATTGCTGAAATCTTATGAGATATGCTAAAGGAACGCAGAAATTAAGACTCTGAAATTTTAAATTAAAGAGACAGGGAAAAGTTCTCTAATTCTGAATACAGTTTAGAAAAAAGGGCAGCTAAATTAAACATTATGTTTCACTTTTTAAAATGCAAAATAACTGAAATAATCAAGAATGTGTACACAGACATAGCTAGAAAGATTTAATGCAGAGCTGCTTAAAATAGTGAACACTGGCAACAAACTAAGTGTTCAGCAATAGGGGACTGGTTGAGACACAGCCACAAAACAGAAAACTAAAAATGATGCTGTGTAAGAGTATGTTAGTGACATACAGTTGTCCATGTTTGGATGAGGAGAGAAAACGTAAGTTGGAACATAGAGAATGAACCCATTTTTGTAGAGATAAATTTCAGCTGCTGCAACTTCAGGAAAGTTACTTAATTTCCCTAAAACAGTTGTATCCTCAGTAAAAGAAGGTAATAAGAGCACCTACCTCACCGGGTTGGAGTGGGGATTACAAGAGATTTGATGTATAAAGCAACTGTCACGTTGCCTGGCCCATAGTAAGATCAATACTCGTTAGCTGTTTGTGTTATCTGTGCATAGGGGCAAAATATAAAGAGGGGGCGGATAGAAATGTTAAATGATTTTCTGGGTGGTGAGATTATGGCTGATTTGTTTTGCCTATACTTATAAATTTCCATAAGTAACACATTACTTATAATATGGGGAAAACTAATAAGTTGGAATACTCATACAAGGATAATCCTCTTAAAAATCTACCATAGTGTTTTGTTCACAGCAAATAAATCTTTTTTTGTTTTGTTTTGTTTTGTTTTGAGACAGAATCTAGCTCTGTCACCCAGGCTGGAGTGCAGTGACGCAATCTCAGCTCACTGCAACCTCCACCTCCCAGGTTCAAGCGATTCTCCTGCGTCAGCCTCCCGAGTATCTGGGACTACAGGCGAGCACCAACATGCCCGGCTAATTTTTCTATTTTTAGTAGAGACGGAGTTTTACCATATTGGCCAGGCTGCTCTTGAACTTCTGACGTCAAGTGATCTGCCTGCCTCGGCCTCCCAAAGTGCTGGAATTACAGGTGTGAGCCACTGCACCCAGCCACACAGCAAATATATCTCAGTTGAGCTGAGCTGACCCTTCAGATTTCATTTAAACAAGCTTGCTTTGAATATTTAAAATTATTTAAACTGAAGAGCTATCACTTGTCCGTAATATTTTACTGTGTAAAGCAAGGCATACTTTTATTATTCGGCCTCATAAAGAATTTACGAGCCCCTATTCAAGACCATTCAGAATGCCACCAGATCTCTTATTATCAGTGGGAGGCAGCCTATGACGGCCTAATCACTTCTTGTCTCTTCCCAAGTCCCCAGCACTCTCCTTTTTTGACTCCTTTTTTCCCCTCTTGATAATCACAGCCTGAGGTCTCTACTGGACTATAAGCTTTGGGGTAGCAACTATCTCCTTCGTTTGCATTGCTGGCCCCTAGCACAGTGGCTGTTATGTAGTTGTTGCATACTAAACGTTAAGCAAATAAATATCTGATACTAGTAGTTCAAGACAAAGCCTTCAATTTCTCCATTGAGACAACGCGCTAAAGGTGGGTAAGTCATGATTTAGTCTAAAACTGTCCAAAACTCTCAGTAATTATTCCTTTAAAAAAGAAACATCTCACCTCAAAGCATCACTTTTAAAAAAAGTTCTCACTGATACTCCATTGTCTATTTTAATAGTTCTAAGATTATTTCTATTTTTCCCCTATATTTTGTTTAAAGTCCCACAAAAATCCCAAAGAGTTTAAGTAAACTTGCTCAAAGGAACACAGCTCAGAGAGCCTCAGGTCTCCTGGATTCCCATGTCCATGATCTCACTACACGGTACTGTCGTAGGACAGCTCCCAGATCTTTCACCCTGTAAGTTGTTATAGTTATGGTAAGAGCAAATGTCTTCAATAACGTGCACAAGTGCTAAAGTTTCTTCCAAACATTTCCTAGGGCTTTTATGAGATTCTGCGAGGGGAGAAACTCAGAACAAGGTGCAGCCACCTCAAGGTGTCCAAGTGTTTCCCTCTAGGTTCGCAAGTCAACTAGCTTTACTTAAAAATGAAACCAAAGGAACCAAATTAAACATTAACTTGTTAAAAAAAAAAACACTTCAACCAGACTATTGTGAAGTAAGAACATTAGAAGACCAAGGAAAGGGCCATAAAGAGGAAATTTTGCACTGCTTGCACTGCTTCTTTAGGAAAAAAAAAAGGTAAAGGTAAAGTTAGCTTCCTCACGTCCTTTCTTCCTGTAAATTCCAGGTTGTCACTTTCAGCCATTGCTCTGACATTGTTTAAACAGTAAATGGCAGTTCCCATGACACAGGATCGAAACCATAACCTTCTCAGGTATCCGTACTAAAAATGTTTAACTTGCTGAAAACATCACTTCCCAATCTAAGGAACTTGCCAAAGGATTTCACATGCTAACCCTCGGCCCACCAGGCTTATAAGGAGGACATTCTGTGGAAATTAATTGGTTATTACCTAAGCCAGCTGCAACACACTATTATTTATATATAAACAGCTATAATTTGTTGGGGTCTGCTTTGTACCAGACATTATGAGAAGTCTTTTGCGCTTTAATCCTCATTATTATCCTCATTATTAATCCTTATTTAATCCACCTTATTATCTGAAGTAGCTATAATCCCATTTTACTGGTTCAGAATGTTTAATGTGCCTGAGCACCCACCGTTAATAGAGGAGACTGGTAATGAAACCAAGGATTTGAAAAGTTAGGTACAGATTGAAAACCCACGCCGAATCCAGTGACACTAAACAGTTGAATCTCTTCAAAATATAACACACATGTCAAAATGATTTTAAGGTCATTTCAGAGCAGGCAAGACTTGAAATAGAGGACCGGCAACATTAATAAATAAAAAAGACTACAGGACATAACATTTTGAGTTGGTTTCAAGCCGTGGATAATTAATGATTATCCATACCTCTGGATGGATGTTGACAGGGGTTCCCCGCCCCTTATTTTCGCTGAGAAACCAAGTCTTCCCTTCCGTAAAGGGAGCAGCTCTGGAATGCCACACGTTGAAGGGTTTCGGTGTGGGCTGCCCAGAGCTGGGCTGTTACTGTTCACACATCATCAGTAAGTGCCTCTCAAAAAAAAAAAAAAAAAAAAAAAAAAAAAAAAAAAGAGAAAGAAAAGAAAAACCACACACACAAACACACACACATAGTCCCTCCTCCACCAACTGAACTTCAGCCCTGACCTCCGGAGTGGTTCTGGACAATCTGGGGTTTAACCTGTGCCCTTCCAACGCCAGGACCGGGGTACCCGAAATGGGCTGCAAATGAATGAGATGACTGCTCAGAGGAAGGAGACTAAGGCACACATCTCTCCTCCAGACCACAAAATCGAGGAAGGATGCCCTGGGCGGGGAGGGTGGGGGCCGGATTAGAGCCACGTCCCCGCTTCGCAATCCGCCTTTCCCCTCCCGCGCTTCGGAGGACTCTCCGCTCCCCAGCCCATCCTCCTCCTGGCCCCTCCGCGCGCTCCTTACCCGCTGGTGGCCAGGGCTCCAGACACTCCCAGCTGAAGGCACTTGCTCCCGGGAAGGGGATTTGCCAGGGGATGGAGCCCGCTGCCGCAGCGGCCGCGACCAGCCCCGGGCGTCACCACCCTCGGGCCGAAGCCGCTAGAAAGTTTGCTCGGGGTCTCGCCCTCCCACGCCGCGGCCTGACTAGGGGAAGCAGCTCTCCGGGTCCCTCCCGCGGCTGCCGCCCCCGAGGCCGCACTCGGCGGCGCTGCAGCACCGGCCAGGCTCCGAGCGGCCGACGGCGGCTCCGTGCGCGCCGAGGGCTGGGTCTCCCCGCCCCACTCGGCCCACGGCGCGGCGCTCAGTGTTGACCGCGGCCCCGCGCCCGCTCTCCCCGCCCGCCGCGCGCGGCCCGCTCCCTGCGCCCTGCGCCCAGCGCGCTCCTGACATCATTCATTCTCTCACACCCTCGCCCGCCCACTCCATTTCCAAACAGTGACTCACCCGTCGGCCCGGTGGCAGCAGTGCCCGTTCCTGCTGCCGTGGCTCTCCTGGCGCAGAGTGGAGCTCGAAAAACCTGCGCGACTTCTTAAGAAGAAAATCCCAGCCGACTCTCCCCTCGCGGCTGTTTAAGGTGCAGAGAAGGAGGGGCTTGGCAGGCAGGGCAGTTTGGCTCCCGGCCGAAAGGCTGAGGGCCTGGAGCTGACCTCCCTGAGCGGCAACAGAGATCAATCTGGGAAAGTTCTTTGGGTGCCACTCCCAGCAACTTTCAGGGGTGGGGCTGGAACGGGATCCCCCACCCCTGCACCCGGCCTGTTTCGGAAACTGCTTCCTGACGGCGTATGAGTGGGCTTGGGAGCGCCAGCGTTGATTCAGAGGGTTTATCGGTGTTGACCGGGCCTAGGTCAAAGAGGTGGGTTTCCAAACCTCACAGCGTTGCCTGGCAAGGTTAGTCATCAGTCCGCATGGTATGAGCTGGAAGGTTGCTCCAAGCTAATGAGGTGGCAGCACTGTCCCTTTCGTGCCTAACCATCGTGTCATTTGTCCTGTTAATTGATTTACTTCTCACTTAAGGAATCGTAACCAAAATAAACAGTGTAAGTAGTTATTTGCTTAACTGAATACTGCGCTTTTCCGCAGCTTTTGGGGCCC
Organism: Pan troglodytes; assembly: GCF_028858775.2. NCBI lineage: Eukaryota > Metazoa > Chordata > Mammalia > Primates > Hominidae > Pan > Pan troglodytes. The sequence goes on along the minus strand of NC_072401.2, from coordinate 109,285,211 downwards.
AAGGCAGCCGTGTGGTTTCTTCGAAGGCCTCAGTAGTTTTTTAAAAGGGGGATTGCTGTCTTTAAAATGGTAATGGTTCTACATTGTCCTGGAGTTGCTATTCATACACCTGCTGGGCAGTTTTCAAAGTAAACGATGGCAGCCTCAAGGACTCTAACTAGGAATGACCAATCCGAGGGAATGTGGCTAAATCTTTCTTGACATAAATGTTTTACATTAATGTCTCCTTCTGGACAAGATAATTATGTTTAGGATTTGCGCTGGTTTATGGGTGCTTCCATATAATCAACAAAAATAATGACGGGAATCTTTGGGTTTCTAGTGCAGATATCATGTGGGTCAACAGTCATTTGTGGCTATTAAAGATGATGGTAACAGAAAAGAATATACAAGGCAGGCAATCCCCAAACTCACAACTTCAAGATGTCGTCACAGTACAGGCAACCAAAGAAAATGGACAAATGGGATCATATTAAGCTAAAAAGCTTCTGCACAGCAAAGGAAACAAAGTGAAGAGACAACCCACAGAATGGGAACTATCCATCTGACAAGGGATTAATAACCAGAATATATGAGGAGCTCCAACAACTCTATAGGAAAAAAAAAATCTAATAGTCCGAGTAATAAATGGGCAAAAGATTTGAATAGACATTTCTCAAAAGAAGACATACAAATAGCAAACAGGTATATGAAAAGGTGCTCAGGCAATAAATACTGGCGAGGTTGTGGAAAAAAAAAGGAACCCTTGTGTTTGTGGGAATGTAAAAAGTATAACCACTATGGAGAACAGTATGGAAGTTCCTCATAAAACTAAAAATAGAGATACCGTATGACCCAGCAATCTCACTGCTAGGTATATATGCCCAAAAAAGGAAATCAGTGTATCAAAGAGATACCTGCACTCCTATGTTTATTGCAGCACTACTCACAGTAGCCAAGGTTTGGAAGCAACCTAAGTGTCCATCAACAGATGAATGGATAAAGAAATTGTTACATATACCCATGGAGTACTATTCAGCCATAACAAAGAATGAGATCCTGGCATTTGCAACAACATAGATGGAACTAGAGGTCATTATGTTAAGTGAAATAAGCCAGGCACAGAAAGACAAATTTCACATGTTCTCACTTATTCATGGGAGCTAACATTTAAAACAATTGAACTCATGGAGACAGTAGAATGATGGTTACCAGAGGCTGGGAAGGGTAGGGGGGATGGGTAATGGGTAAAAAATATATATATAGTTAGATAGAATGAATAAGGTATAGTATTTGATAGCAAAACAGGGCAACTACAGGCAACAGTAATTGTGCATTTTAAAATAACTAAGAATATAATTGGTTTGTAACATAAAGAAAGGATAAATGTTTGAGATGGTAGATATCCCATTTACTCTGATGTGATTATTATGCATTATGTGCCTATATCAAAATATTATGTGTACCCCATAAATATACCTACTATGTACCTACAAAAATTAAATTTAAAAAATTTTTTTTGAGATGGAGTCTTGCTCTGTCGCCTGGGCTGGAGTGCAGTGGCTTAATCTCAGCTCACTGCAACCTCCACCTCCTGGGTTCAAGCAATTCTCCTGCCTCAGCCTCCCGAGTAGCTGGGATTACAGGTGTGTGCCACCAACCCTGGCTAATTTTTGTATTTTTAGCAGAGACAGGGTCTCAACATGTTAGTCAGGCTGTTCTCGAACTCTTGACCTTGCGATCCACCCTTCTCGGCCTCGCAAAGTGCTGGGATTTACAGACATGAGCCACTGTGCCCGGTCCCCCCAAATTTTTAAAATATAAAACCAAAAAAAGATGTTGTCACAATACAGAAGTTTCCCCCAAATGAAAATGCTCCTAAAATTAACCAAGGGCTCAACATCATTGTTGTGGAAAATGGACTCTTTTAGAGCTACTTTTAAAGGTTAGAACCCAGAGGAGACCACCAATCGAAAGTTATTGTCCTGGAGTTTATTTTTCCCCTTCAATAAGGAGCTCATTTTCAAATTTACAAAGCCCAGGCATTTTGCCCAGAAGGCAATAGCAAATGGATTGGTTTGCTAGGATGCAGTCAAAATTCAAATCAGCAGTTTTTATAGACAGTCACAGAGCTAATTCAGAAGCATGGGTGTCCTATCCATTGGTAACACTGAATGACTAGATTCAAATGTATAGCCATCTATAAGTAAGTTTGCATGAATATCCCACCTACTCCCTACTTCATGATCCAAATATTTGGACATTATGGGATAAGTCTAAATACAATTTTCTACAGATCTCAAATGATATTGTGGGCTTTTTGGCCTGTGTACATGGATAAAGTCAAAAAGCTCCAAACAAAGCCTGCAGTTCTGCCTGCACTATTGCCTGATATAAACCCTGTAGTTCCCTCATAAGCCTCTGTGTGGAAGGCTGTTGAATGGGTAGTTTTGAATTAGTGGTTACTATTGTGCCTCAGTTTAAATATTGTGAAATAAGTAATTAGGTCATTTTATTATACCATTTAAATATCCCCAAGTACATATATTAAATAATATAATTGATAATGGATGATACGAAGTTTTTTCAGTCTATTCATTATCAACATATGAGAAAGCAAATTACTCATCTTAATTTCTATGCTTTAAAAAATAGTAACATCCTTTTCACAGAAAGATGATTTTTTTTTGTTTTTTAACTGCACCTTTTGTTCTTACCATGTATGAAAAGTGACAAAATTTGCAATTCATCACCTTTCAAAAATAATGGCACTGAGTGTTTCAAGGGAGAGAAATGGATGATAGATAAGTGTGTTCTTGTCCATTGTTTTCTCCAAGGCAGCGTAAATCAAGTTTTACAGGTATTTCTTTGATTTGATAAAACATACTGATTTAGGAAAACGTGTAGATCTATAGTACTTATTTCCTCTTGCAATAACTCGAATCTGAACATATCTAAAGTCATTTGCTCAACCCACAAATTTGTATTGAATTCCTACTTTGTGCCCATGGCTGTTTATCTAAGAATCTCCATGGTCCGGGCGCAGTGGCTCATGGCTATAATCCTAGCACTTTGGGAGGCCAAGGCAGGCAGATCACGTCAGGCCAGGAGTTCAAGACCAACCTGGCCAACATAGTGAAACCCCGTCTATACTAAAAATACAAAAAATTAGCCAGGCATGGTAGCACATGCCTGTAATCCCAGCTACTCGGGAGGCTGAGGCATGAAAATTGCTGGACCCTGGGAGGGGGAGTTTGCAATGAGCTAAGATCGTTTCACTGCACTCCAGCCTAGGCAACAGAGCGAGACTCTGTCTCAAAAGAAAATAAAAAAGAAAAAGAAAAAGAATCACCATGTTACCTTCTAAACGAACATATGTCTCAGGAATTGAAAGGTTTTTCTTTTTTTAATTTTGCATGAGGATGTTTATTGAAGGATTTGCAGATCAGTTGGGATATGAGGATGAAGCCAAAGATGACTTCTATATTTTTTTTGGTTTGAGCTCTTTGGTGGATGGTGGTGCCCTTTACCAAGACAGGGAGTGCTGAGACAGCAGCAGCTTTTGGGGGGCAAATGATGAGTTTCAAACTTGATGAGTTTGAGGTGTGAGATGTATAAATGAAAAGTGAGCAGCTGATGATACTAGTCTGGAACTCAGAAAAAGAGGCATGGACTGGAGATACAAATTTGAGAATAGCCAGCATGTAATAGTAAAGGATTCCACGGAAAATCAACCGAGATGGTCTGGAAATATTAGAGAGTGAGAAGATGTCCAAGGGAAAACCCATTATAGTTTAGGTAAAGTAGGAAAACATCGCAAATGAGGCTACAAATACAGGTCCAGAGAGAGAAGAAAACCAGGAGAATGTGGTGACAAGGAAGCCAACGAAAAGCCTGTTTTTGAGAAAGATGAGATGCCATTTATGTCAAATGTTCCTGAGACAGCAAGTGAAATAGAGACTAGAAAATGTCCATTGGGTTTGGTGACATTGAGGTCTTTGTTGACCTTAACCAGAGGGAGTTTGCTTATGCTATGGAGATGTGGAATTCTGATTGAGTAGGGTGAGGAAGAGCTGGTTCAGCAGAGAACCTGTGAGTTGGCTTCCTGGACAGCTGGTCAGTAAAGGGTGCACACCTGGCACAGTGGCTTACACATGTAATCCCAACTCTTTGACAGGCTAAGGTGGAGGATTACTTGAGCCTAGCAGTTCGAGAACCCACCTTCCCATCTCTACAATAAAAAAAAAATAGACAGGTATAGTGACACACACCTGTAGCCTTAGCTACTTAGGAGGCTGAGGTGGGAAGATCGCTTGAGCCCAGGAGATTGAGGCTGCAATGAGCTGTAATAGTGCCACTGCACTCCAGCCTGGGCAACAGTGCAAGACCGTGTCTCATAAATAAACAAGAGGGATGCTAAAGCATTCCCAGAATAAGTTTGTTAAAATATAATTTGGGTTGGTGAGAAATGAAGAGTGACTACTAATGGGTACAGGGTTTTCTCTAGACTGATGAAAATGTTCTAAAATTGATGGACCACTGATGGGAATGAATCTGTAAAGGACATAAGGAGAGAGGTAATGGAGAGGTTAGTGAGGAGTTGAGGTTCATGAGAAGTCAGGAGGAAATAGCATCTGAACACAGATGGAAGTAATAGCCTGAAAGATTAGAGGGAACAACTCCTCCAAAACAACAAGGGAGAGGAAGGGAAAAGAAAAGCATGGGAGTGGTGCAGCTGTGTTCATAGGCTGCTTGTACAAAGTTGAAAAGGTTCTTTTCACACCTGTAATCCCAGCACTTTGGGAGGCCAAGGTGGGCGGATGCTTGAGGCCAGGAATTCAAGACCAGCCTGGGCAACATGGTGAAAGCCCATGTCTACAAAAAACACAAAAATGAGCCAGATATGGAACGAATGCCTACAGCTACTTGGGAGGCTGAGGTGGGAGGATGGCTGGAGTCGGGGAGATGGGGGTTGCAGTGAGCCAAGGTTGTGCCACTATACTCCAGATTGGGTGACAGAACCAGACCCTGTCTCAAAAAAATAAAAGAAAAAGTTCCTTTTGATGCTTCAATTTTTCTGTTAGGAGACATGGGTCAGTTTTCGATTGCTGCTATACCAAATGAATGACAAATTTACCAGCCTAAACCAACACCAATGTATTATCTCACAGTTCTGCAAGTCAGAAGTTCTATAGACTTCTCTGCTGGTTTCTCTTTTCTGAGTTTCATGAGGCTGACATCAAGGTGTTGGCCAGTTGGGCTCTCATTAGGAGACTCTGGCAAGCTTCCAAACTCATTCAAGTTGTTAGCAGAATCTAGTTGCTTCCAGGTGCAGGACGAAGGTTTCTAATATCTTGCCGGCTCTCAACTGGGGACCACTCTTAGCTCCTAGAGGCATCTGTTCCAGATCAGTGACAGTGTGTGGAATGCTCTCACACATGGAATGTTTCTGCCTTCTGCTTCAGCCACATCTTCCTGCCTGAGCTGGTGAACATTCTCCACTTTTAAGGGCTCATGTGATTAAATTGGGCCTACCTGGATAATCCAGTATACTATCACTGTGTTCAAGCCTACAATCCTAATTACATCTTCAAAGTCACTTTTGCCATGTAATATAATACATTCACAAGTTCCACAGATTAGGGTGTGCTCAACTTTGTGGGCCCATTCTGCTGACCACAAGGTGACATCATCAACTGAGAATAAGGAAATAGAAAAAGTTCTAAAAACAATGGAAACAGTTTGAAGTAACCATTCTGGAAAGTAAGAACAAGAACTTTGTAAAATTGACAGGTGGCACCAAAGGCTGAATCGACGTCAGCACTATAGATTACTATACTCTTGTATAATCAGGTATAATCTTGGTATTAACTAAGAGTGGCTGTCTCTAGTAGCACTCAGCCACCTGGGCATAAGCACAGAGAATGGAGCTGGTGGTTGGAATCGATAGACCAAAAAAGAAAAAGCCTAGGATGGCATCAATGAAACCATGGACTAGGAAATAAAAGATGGTCAGGGAGACAAGCAAATAGAGGAGGAGGCTAATGAATAAGGGAAAAGTGAAAGGATCAATGGCCTAGGGTTTCCAAGGACATTGCAAAACATATGGACCAGGGGTAACAGATGGAAGAATTTGGAAACGTTAAGAGGTCAGGTGGTGAGATTTCTAATTTTTAAAAAATATTTAATTGACAAGTGAAGATATTCAAAGTATACAATGTGATTTGATATATGTATACATTGTGTAATGATGATCACAACACATTTGACACCACTCATGTTGTACATTAGATACCCAGAACTTGCTCATCTTACAACTAAAAGTATGTACACTTTGATCAACATCTCCCCATTTCCTCCTCCCCAGGCCCCAGCAACCACCATTCTACTCTGTTTCTATGACTTTGACTTATTTATTTATTTATTTTACTTTTTTGAGACAGAGTCTCGCTCTGTTGTCCAGGCTGGAGTGCAGTGGCACAATCTCTGCTCACTGCAACCCCTGCCTCCCAGGTACAAACGATTCTTGTGTTTCAGCCTCCCGAGTAGCTGGGATTACAGGAGCACCACCATGCCCAGCTAACTTTATATTATTAGTAGAGATGGGGTTTCGCCATGTTGGCCAGGCTGGTCTCAAACTCCTGACCTCAAGTGATCCACCCACCCTGACCTTGCAAGGTGCTGGATTACAGGCATGAGCCATCGCACCCAGCCAGTTTGATTTTTTTTTAGATTCCATAGGGAGAAAAGAACTTTTATCTGAGAATGCAAGTTCTTTTAATTATCAGGTGCAGAAAAACCTTAAAGTGAACCCACAGTGATGTCTCACTCCCCACTTTGAGCTATGTATTCATGTCTTGAAACTTCTTGCTATTGCCACAAGTAGCTATAAATTAGCCTAATAATGCCACACTGGACACTATAACTCACACCCTATAGCTTAACAATGTTTAGCCAATCACTAATCACTATTATTTCTGTAACAATAAGCCAATGAGAATTTCTGACAAACAACTGTGTATGAGTCCCCTTTTTTTGCCTTTAAAAATCCACTTGTAACTGCTGCTAATTGGAGTGTATATTCAGGACAACTTGAATCTGTGCTCCTGAGTTGCAATTCTCAAGCTTGGCCCAGATAAACTCTCCACTTATATTAATTTTGCCTCAACTTCTTCCTTTTAGGTTGGCACTGCTATTAACTTTCCCCTTTTCCTCCCTCAGGACCCAAAGACCACTAACCTGTGCTTAGATATATGTGATAATGAATGACAAATCATGATGAATATTATGGAAACAGGTAGGAGAAAAACAGTTAAAAAGTACTGAGCAGCTCTTGGGGAAGAGAGAGAGAGATTTCAGTAGGGGTAGAGCTAGGGCCACTCTGCTGATCAAGAGAGGAAGCCATGGGGTCTGCTGGGATAATATACAGCTGTGGATGGAGTAGGGGTGGTTAGGGAGTAAACTGACAGGGCTAGAGAAAACAGTACAAATATCCATCACACAGGGGAATCTGGTTGAAACATAATGCTTGAACCAGAAGTAAGGCTGGTCTAACCTGTGGAATTCTATGTGTGTGCTTGACTGGCTAACATTGCTTTGCTTTTACTGTATGACCTTCACCTCCATCATCAAGGGGTAAGTGCTGGGGCCATATAGGACCTGGCAGATATAGGCGGAGAGTCTTCTGGAGAGTACTGGGAACACACGCCTTGGAAAATTCAGCAGCAGCAAAGGAAAGGAGTTCTGTACATTGACAACAATTTGATTCCCAGGGGGACTGGCCTAGTGCAGCATTGCCTGAACTTGCAAGTTTCCTAAGGATCATCACCATGTGGGATTCTCCCATGATTTAATGAACCCTCAGGGGAGAGATTCTAGCCACTACTTCAAGTAAGTGCCTGAGATGATTTTTATGTTGAGAAAAATTTGGAAATTTTTAGGCTAAGGTGATAATCTTCAAATTTTTTGCTATGCAGTAGATGCAAATTACATACTATCTAAAGAAATATTAGCTATAATGTTCATCAGGGATGATGCCATCTTTTTGGAAGGGGCTATCAAAATTATAAGACTGTCTGGGGTTGGATAAGAGAGAGAAGGGAAGGGAAGACAGAGGTGACTTAAATAGTTTGAAAAGCTTCTCCAGGGAGACTGAGGCCTCTTCTCAGTGGCCTCAATAGAAAGAAGAGGCCTTAGGCCGGATGTGATGGCTCACACCTGTAATCCCAGCACTTTGGGAGGCCAAGGAGGGTGGATCACCTGAGGTCAGGAATTCAAGACCAGCCTGGACAACATGGTGAAGCCCCACCTCTACTAAAAATACAAAAAATTAGCCAGGCATGGTGGCAGGCACCTGTAATCTCAGCTGCTGGGGAGGCTGAGGTGGGAGAATCACTTGAACCCAGGAGGCGGAGGTTGCAGTGAGCCGAGATCGCGCCACTGCACTCCAGCCTGGGCAACAGAGCAAGACCCTGTCTCAAAAAAAAAAGAAAAAGAAAGACGAGGCCTCACCATCCCATTCCCAATCTCCTTCATTGTTTGTCAGTCACCAGCCTAGACTAGTCTAGAGGAAGAGAATTTACTAACAAGCTTAATAGTTATATTCCGGTTTTGAGAGTGTTCTGTGACTATAATTGTTGTAAGTCAGTCACTAGAAGGCTAGTCACCTTAGTGTTTTAGCAATATTGAATGTCAAGCCTACCAAACTAAAGGCCAGACTCTTAACAGACTGGTGCCCACACCAGGAAAGTGACTCCCTGTAGGATACATCTGGACAGCCTGCTAGCCTTCTAGACCACACATGTCTTCATCGACTACCTCTCCAGTGGTTTCCCCTGGCTCTATTCCAGTGAGAAGTACACATACATCCTCCTCTCCACAGTTTATTGGGGCACTACATATGATTAAATCACCTTACTCCAACTTGCCCTTCTTAAAAGTACTTCAATTGCAAGTTAAAACAGACTTTTTTTCTAATTAAAAATGTAAAAAAAAGTGATATTGCCAGAAGACATGCTAACTTCATGCAGACCTGACTTTTCAGCAGTTAGCTCAAGCTGAACTGTCTAACGAGAAATATACAAAGTCTGCTTGATTATCCAAACTTTTCTATAATGAAGGGAAGGTAATAATTGTACAGTGCTGTATTTTCCTTATGAAAGTATCCAGTCAATGATCTCAAACATGAATAAATACTATGTCAATAATCTTTACAACAACCTAGTAGTTTATATGGTATGATAGACTGAAAGAGGAGTAATAATAGACTGAAATCTTGACTTCTCCCCAGCCTCTTCAACTCTCCTAAGCTTAAGTGTGTTTTCAGATAGTAACCATTAAAGTATATATCATACATACAATCTATAAATTCAATGTGAAATAACACCTTGCATTTGTACTAATGGTGTTACTGAAAAGAATCTAGAGCGCTTGCATATGCCATTAACTCATTTGTTATATTTTACAACACCCCCTTAAATTAAATTTCTATGACTTTTTAGTCCGCATTCAGTAATTAATATCAAATGTTTAAATATTCAAAAGAAAGTAATTGCCTATCATTATTTTTTTAAAAAAACATTTCTTATTTCTTTTTGGGCTTTCAAAATCCAATGTTTTCTACTGAATTTCCTGACATAATACCCCAGCCTGATAGTCTTCATTCTCTCCTGCCCTTGCCCTGTTCTAGCAGGTTCACATAAATTAATCTCGTCTTTCTTTTAACACTCTCTTCCTCTCATGTGGTTTAATATATTACGTTTAATTTTCTTCTGATTAAATTTGAAGGAGGAATTTACCTTATTTTTGTGGCATGTATTCCAGGTTTCACTATTAGCAACTTGTTGCTATTCAATAAATACATTTAATTAAGTGTCCTTTTCACCCATTTCAAACCCATTTAACCCATAAACATTTATCAAGTACTTATTGTATGCTGAGTTTTATTTATTATTTTTATTTTTAATTGTTTTTTTATTTTTTATTTTTTGAGACAGGGTCTCACTCTGTCACCCAGGCTGGAGTGCAGTGGCACAATCTCAGCTCACCACAGCCTCGATTTCCTAGGCTCAGGTGCCCCTTCCACCTCATCCTCCTGTGTAGCTAGGACTATAGGTGCCTGTCACCACACCCAGCTAATTTTCGTATTTTTTTGTAGAGACAAAATTTCTCCATGTTGCCCAGACTGGTCTCAAACTCCTGGGCTCAAGCAATCTACTCACCTCGGCCATGCTTCCCAAAGTGCTAGGATTACAGGCATAAGCCACCATGCCTAGCCTGAGTTTTATAAAAGAGACAAAAGAGTAGCATATATTCCTAGTTTCAAAGTGTTCTCAGGCCGGGTATTATACCAGCACTTTGGGATGCCAAGGCAGGAGGATCTCTTGAGGCCAGGAGTTCTGGACCAGCTTGGGTGACACAGTGAGACCCTGTCTCTAAAAAAAATTAAAAAGTTAGCCGGGCATGGTGGCGGGCACCTGTAGTCCCAGCTACTCAGGAGGTGGGAGGATCACTTGAACTTGGGAGTTCAAGGCTGCAGTGAGCCTGGATTGCACAACACTCCAGCCTGAGCAACAAACAGAGTGCTCAAAAAAAAAAAAAAAAAAAAAGTTTTTTTTTCCTCAATACGGTTGGGAAAAATAAGATAAACACTTAGAATTATATTCATCATAATGTAATCATATTTCACCTGGAAGTAAATTAAAATTTATTTTCATACGTTTTCAACCCAACTTATGGGCGACATGCCAATCTGCTTAGAACTGGTTTTAACTGTTTCTGGCAGTGCCAACAAGCTAGCTTCTGGCCTCCCACTGCCCCTCCTACATGCTAAGTAATTTAAGTTGTAGATAACTACATAAATAGAAAAAGTTAACAGAACAACCTAGAATAATAATAGTAATTATATTCACTGAAATGCAGAACCATAGGCATATAGCTATACATGTACTCATATAGTTAGGATCTTGGCAAGGAAAAGATGCATACTCAAAGAGTTTAACAAAAAAGACCTTAATGAAGGGACTATTTATAAAGGGTGTAGCAGAGAGGCCAGCACAAAGATACAATAAAAAATGATGAAGAACCCAGTGTCTGCTGGGAAGTCATTACCACCTGTAGGCTGTAAGGGGAAGGAAAACTGTTTCCAGAGCCAACAAGAGCTGGAATTATGGAAGAGGGATTGTCTGAGGGGAGCTGCTGGGCGAGAGCTGTGGCCTTAGGTGGAGGACTGTAGCTGCTCAGAACTGCAGCAAAAGAGGGAGAGAGTGAGAGGTGCAATTATCCCGATCTCTCCTCCTACTCTCAGATTTCTTCCTGGTATCTCCTACTGATGGACCCCCGATCAGAAGCTGAAGGGTGAGGACACCCAGGCGATGCAGTCAGCGTCCAGGCGTAGAGAACAGGGCTGAGAAGGGTGGAGAATGGATCTGGAGGAGGAAATATGAGTAGCCAGCACAACTCCCTAAAGCAGTAAATTCCAGCATCCCCAGCCCAGTTTGGGATAGGAATAATAGGACAAATGGAAGAGACCACAATCTCAGAATTTCACTTAGCCAGTTACTCTATCAGGCCACCTCCCACTATATCTACCAACTGCTATTCAGTTTAGATATATAGTTGTATGCCAAGCTGTTAACATTCTATCCTCTCTTATTTTAGTGGAAAATGCTCTTTTCTCAGGCCAAATCTTAACCTCTACAGTAAGGGCCAATAAGGAGAAAAGGAATCTATGTAAAGGTAAGGTGAACAGGTTTTCCCTGGACAATCCCAAGTTAAAACATACACACGTGGCCGGGTGCAGTGGCTCGTGCCTATAATCCCAGCACTTTGGGAGGCCGAGGTGGGCAGATCATGAGGTCAGGAGTTTGAGACCAGCCTGGCCAATATGGTGACACCCCATCTTTACTAAAAATAGAAAAATTAGCCAGGTGTGGTGGTGCGTGCCTGTAGTCCCAGCTACTCGGGAGGCTGAGGCAGAAGAATCGCTTGAACCCAGGAGGTGGAGGTTGCAGTGAGCCGAGATCGCACCACTGCACTCCAGCCTGGGCGACAGAGCGAGACTCCCTCTCAAAACACACACACACACACACACACACACACACACACACACACACACACAATAATCATGTTAAGGTTTCTAATGCAAAAACTCCTTGAATGGCCTCTCCTCAGAAACATGCAGATAATCTATGCTCAGGATCTTAATTACTTACAATTAATTTGTGAGACCATTATAGGGCTACAGTGATATACAAGTAATTCTTTCTTTCTTTTTTTTTTTTTTTTTGAGATAGAGTCTTTCTCTGTTGCCCAGGCTGGAGTGCAGTGGTGTGATCTCGGCTCACTGCAACCTCTGCCTCCCAGGCTCAAGTGATTCTCCTGCCTCAGCCTCCCAAGTAGCTGGGATTACAGGTACCCACCACCATACCTGGCTAATTTTTGTATTTTTTAGTAGAGATGGGGTTTCACCATGTTGGCCACGCTGGTTTCTAACTCCTGACCCCAAATGATCCATGTGCCTTGGCCTCCCAAAGTGCTGGGATTACAGGTGTGAGCCACCACGCCCAACCTACAAGTAATTCTTGAGTGTCACCATTTACCCATTGCTTAGCCAAATTAAGACTCTGAGGCCCTTTGCCTGTAGTAATGACTATCTCTGGCCACCTAATCTGAGCATGGATTCCAAGGCATTGCCTGTTGATGGCAGAGTTCTCTCAAATGATTTAATTTACGAGACAGTGAAAGGAAAGTAGCCTTCTCTTATTCTCACCTACTTTCTGGCTTCCAATTCCACATTATCTTGACCAACCTGTGACCATTTTAACGAAAGAATTTTCACAATCAATAAATTCTGCTATAGAGCAGATGAGGACAGAGAAGCAGATGTTGCACTTGTCAATGGGGGCCACTAGTGTCCCTTGCCAGAGCAGCTCAGTGGAGCAGACCTTCCCACCTCATATGCCAAGGCAGGCTGGTAAGTCATGAATGATTACAGGTGAGCTCAAGATAAGCCCCTTCAGTTTCTGACATGGCCAGGAGCAGCTAAAGTTACCTTGTTTGTTGTCCTCAGATGCTGAATAAACATAATAATTTTCTTTGGGTGTCATGACATGGAATAATTGGGAAGAAGTCCTATAGAGTAATAGCATTGGAAATCAAGTGGCAAATATGAAGGAATAAGTGGAAAAAAGGAGGTTGTGGCCACAAGTATAGGGATTTCTTTCAAGATATAGGTCAGTGAGTGGAGAGAGAGGAAATGGAGTGATTCAAAGCAGATTCAGCAAGCAGATGCTTGAGCACATTTCTAGAGAGTAGAGAAGAGAGAAAGAAATGAAAAATACAAGTGAGAAAAAAGGTATAGTGTTAATGTTGAGAGGAAGATCACTGAAGGTGTTTACTACCATGTCTGTGATTTTCTTTGTTAAATAAGAGGTTGAATTATCAGCTTAGAGAGGCAGGATCTTGATGGGGGCTTAAGAGAGAGATAAAGATTTGAAATATCTACTAACAGAAATGAGAAAGGGAGTTGGCAAAATATAAGTAAAATTTTTCCAGCGTTGAAAGCCAAGCTGAGAATGGAGCTCGTACATTTGTAATGCAGCTAATCAGCAGAGTCACATGTTTAACACAGCTGTGCCAGGACACCTGGGAGCTTGAGTCCAGTCAGTGGTTTGATGGTTTCATTTAAGACCAAAACCTGAAGCAGCAACTATAGTAAGAGAACAAGCTGGCAAGATAATTGAGGCAGCTGGCCAGGCACGGTGGCTCATGCCTGTAATCCCAGCACTCTGGGAGACCGAGGCAGAGGATCATTTGAGGTCAGGAATTCACAACCAGCCTGAACAACATGGTGAAACCCTGTCTCTACTAAAAATACAAAAAAATTAGCCAGGTGTGGTGGCACATGCCTGTAGTCCTAGCTACTAGGGAGGCTGAGGCAGGAGAATTGCTTGAACATGGGAGGTGGAGGTTGCAGTGGGCCGAGATCGTGCCACTGCACTCCAGCCTGGGTGACAGAGCAAGACTCTGTATCAAAAAAAAAAAAAAAAAAAAAAATTCAGGCAGCTGATAATAAGAAGAGGAATGGAATTTGAGCTTGTTAGAATATGGACTCTTCCTTAGTTGTCTTTTTATTTATATATCTTCAGCACCTGGATCAGTACCTGCTTTCCTTAATCTTACCTGTGGATTAGAATCACCTGGAGAGCTTTAACAATTCTTATACCTAAGCTGCACCATGAACCAATTATATTAGAATCTCTAGGTGGGGACTACTCACAGTGTGTGTGTGTTAAGCTCTACGAATGGTTCCAGTGTACAACCAGGTTGAGAACAACTGGTCTAGAACAATGGTATAAAGTAGAAACCTAATAAATTTAATTCAGTGAGGGGAGAGAATTCAGGTTAGACTACAAAGTCCATGAAGGGGAGGAGGAAACTGGGGGGTTTGGGAAAGGGATAAGGACCGAGTCTCCATGTGAACTTAAAGTGTAGATTTGAGGACATTGTTGTCAGAGAGAAAGAGAGAGAGAGAGAGAGAGAGAGAGAGGGAGATTTACAAGTTTATTGTTTTGGACTGGACACAGTTCCAAGTAATGATACGATTTAATCTAGTAGTGACCAAAGGTCTTTTTTGCACTAGTGACATGGAGCAAAGCTTGCTGTTGTAGTGGCAGTACAAATCTGAAGTTTGTGAAGTTACCTCTTAAGTTGCACAGGGGAGGGTCAGAAGGGAGGAGAAGGGGAGGAAGACCTGCTGTTCATGGCACGCAGATTGGACATTGATCTCAACTGAATTGGCTCTGACTTTCACTTCCTTCTGTTATCTTCATGACCCCAAATCCATGTTTTTCAGCAGGTTCTTCTTGCCATCTGAGTCCGTGATCATCTTTGCTTCCCTGGGACTGGGCCTGTCTTAGTTGAAGGCTGGGAAAGCAAAGAGTAAAGCGAACAGTAAAGTAGGAAATGCTAAGTTCACCTCCTTTACTTACAATTTTGCTTGAGGTCATTCTTCCCAGGGTATCTACTGGACAAAAATAAAAACAAAACAAACCATAAATCCTCTCGTCTGCAAATCCCATATTGCTTTATGAGAAAAACAGTTAAGGTCAATGACCTTTAACATGGCATTTCTTCTTTATTTAAATAAACTAGTTATTGCTCATTAATCTTATCACAACTCGTAACCTCTATATGGATTATGCCAAGTCACATTGTACTCTGATGAAGAAGTCGGTGATTAGAGGGGGTGGGGCTCCCATGAAAGAGCTAATTCACACTCTTCCTGTTCCCCGCCACCCAAGTCATTCCCAAGGAATTTAAAAAAATTGTTTGATAGGGTATGGTCAGGTGGTGAAGACATTTGTAACTCATTATTTGATTTTTTGAAGAAGTACTTGTACTCCTCCTCCAGGTAAGGTAAAACATTAACCTTCTGGATAGAAAACTACGGTCCTAATCATCTCTGTGTCACTGCTGGTCACATGGCATATCTGGGGGCAGCTTCAGACAGCAGCATGTAAAACCCATGGTACAATGCTTAAACATCTGATTAAGAATTGTGGGAGATAGGCTGGGCGCGGTGGCTCACGCCTGTAATCCCAGCACTTTGGGAGGCTGAGGCGGTGGACCATGAGGTCAGGAGATCAAGACCATCCTGGCCAACATGGTGAAACTCCGTCTCTACTAAAAATACAAAAATTAGCTGGGTGTGGCAGCATGCGCCTGTAATCCCAGCTACTCGGGAGGCTGAGGCAGGAGAATCACTTGAACCCAGGAGGCGGAGGCCTGCAGTGAGCTGAGACTGCACCACTGCACTCCAGCCTGGGCAACAGGGTGAGACTCCATCTCAAAAAAAAAAAAAAAAAAAGAATTGAGGGAAATAAAACTGTGGGAGATAATCTCTTTGTGGGAGATAATAAGCACCGAAGCCAGCAAACACGGGTGAATGCTCCTCCAGCACCTGCAGCAGTGGTATCACATTTTTGAAGTTTCAGGAGGACAAATAATACTCCTCACTACAGAGAATAGCTGAACCAAATAAATAGTCACAGTGAACTCTGTACATATAAGAAAAAAAGAGGACATTTCAAATGAAGATGTGAAGTGCTCAGCAAAGCAACGTGACTGATGAAGGATACTAGGTCTCCACCCGTTGTCACTACCCTGCCCAAGTGCCCCCTTCCATCTCTCAGTTAGGATCAACAGCAGCTTCCGAAGGCATCTCCAGCCTCCAGTTTTGGTCCCCTCCATTCCATTCCACTCTCTGTGGCCACCAGACTCTAAGATGCCTTCTGTGCCTTCTGGTTTTATCACTCTCCTGCTTAAGCCCATTGCATAGCTTCTTGTTTCTCCTATTTCTCAGGATCAAATACAACTGCGAGTGTAGCTTAAAATGTTTATTATGACTTGATTTCTGTCTACCACTTCATTTTTTTCTTTTGCTATTCCCAGCTCCCATTCTGTGTTAAACTTCTTTTAGTTCATCTAAAATGGTGAGGCTCTCTGGCCTCCTTTTCTGGAACCTCTCTTTCCCTTCTCCTTTATCTGGCTAACTCCTTCTTATTTATCAGGACTCAATTTAGATATCCTGGTGGGTGCTCCTTTAGCACCCTGAACTTTTTCTATTATAATTACATTTCTAAGGCTGTTTAATTATCTGCTTTTCTTGCCAGACAATATTAGTTCTCATTGAGTGTTTAATATTCACCATACCTCATATTAAGCATGTTTCTTGGCATATCTCGTGATTTTCACAACAATCTTGTGAGAGAGACACTTTATTACAAATAATTAAATCGAGGCTATGTTAAGTAATTTGCCTAAACCTTAATAAGCTGCATATGGGCAGGATGGTGTCAGTCTTGCCTCATATGATCCACAGCAACAAGTGTATACCTAACTCTTGAATATTGCTAGCACTTACATTGCACTTAGAATGTGCTTGGCATATCTCAATTCTACATCTCAATAAGATGAGGAAACTGAGGGAGCCCTCAAGATTGTACAGCTTTCTTAGCCAGGCTTGAACTAAGCAGCTGGCTTCAGAGACCATGCTCTTAACTGAGACACTGTTCTTACTTTACATGAACAGAAATGCTTAGAATTGCAGAAATATTAGGGAGGTAAATGAAATAGTCAACGAAGCAAAAAAATTGAGATACCACCATTTAATAAGGCAATTCCTTAGTCCTTGAAACTCTTTGAGATTGTCTCCCATGAAGTCTTCCACTGCAACAACAGAAAGATGGATGCAGAGTTCTGGCCAAATGAAAACATGTCTGAAAGAAGGAATCTGTTTTTATACTGGAGCATCCGAGCCTCACTGAGCAGTAATTAGTGATATAAAAATATTCGCCCAGGCACAGTGGCTCACGCCTGTAATCCCAGTACTTTGGGAGGCCGAGGCAGGTAGATCATGTGAGGTCAGAAGTTCGAGACCAACCTGGCCAACATGGTGAAATCCCATCTCTACTAAAAATACAAAAAATTAGCCAGATGCAGTGGTGCATGCCTGTAATCCCAGCTACTTGGGAGGCTGAGGCAGGAGAATCACTTGAACCTGGGAGGCAGAGGTTACAGTGAGCAAAGATCACACCGTTGCACTCCAGCCTGGGCAACAAGAGTGAAACTCTGTCTCAACAGAAAAAAAATCCAACCAAAACATTTCCCTCATTCTTTTGGCACTGAAATATGTACTCAAATGACATTCTCTTGAGAAAACGGGGGAGAGAAATCCAATGGGATTAAGGTGAAAAGTTGAAATCAACCAGCTATACTGAAAGAGGTCTGTTGTGGTCTGGGAAAAAAAGATTTGGAAAAATCCTTGCAGTTCCTAACAAGGCAAAAAAGTTTAGTTTGGTCTTGTCAAGTACAAATAGAACTTGGGTGGCAGAGAAAAAAGGGAAAGGAATGCTTTTATCGTTGTGTTTTTCTCCCTTCCCAAACTGGAAAATTTTATTGCTCTGTCTCTTCTGATTTCTGTATTGTTTTGGCAGTTTCTACCCCTAAGTAATGGTTTTGAAAGACCATCTCAGCATTTTTCTTTTTTATAAAGTATAATACATTTGAATAATAAATAGAAAAAAAATTATTTTTTTAGGAGATGATGATTTGGGAGGAATGAAGCCCAAGGGTTGGCTAAGAGAGTGACAGACACCCCCAATCATCAGATGATGTCTCTCTGCTGCTGTGGTAGCCCCAGTGAAGGAGACCCCAGTAATTGTCATGAATTTGATTCCAGAGCCTTATTTATCTTGGCTGCTGTCCTTTTTTTTTTTTTTTTTGACACTGCACTATCCTTAACTTATGTCTGGGATTACGTCATGGAGAATAGCACTGATTGGTGTTCTCAGCCCCTCAGTCAAATATATTTACCTCATTGCACTCCATGTACATCCTATCTGACTATTGATAAGGGCTATTCTCAGGGGTTTTTTTTTTAATGTGAAAGAGAAGTAAACTCCTATGTTGTTTAAGTCCCTATTATTTTGGGTTTTCTAAAACTTGCAACCAAATCTACACCTAATTATGTAGTAAGAAATGCAATGACTAGCCATCAAAGGGTTTTTAAAAATTGATTGAGGTGAAATTCATGTAATATAAAATTAACCATTTAAAGGTGAACAATTCAGTGGCTTTTAGTACTTTTGCAGTGTGTGCAACCACCACTTTTATCTAATTTGCAAACATGCCATCACTCCAAATACAACTGTTAGTAAGCAGTTTCTCTCCATTTCCTATTGATGATGTTTAAGCAAGGAATGATGTGATTTGATTTACATTTTCAAAAGATTACTGTTGGAAAAAAATGGATTGTGGTAAGAGTGAAAGCAGGAGATAAATGAGGAGGCAGTTGTGACAGACCAGGCAAGAGACAATGGTTGTTGAACAAATAGGATGGCTGCGGAGATGGTGAGGAGTTCACAGGATGAGGTTAGGATTTACTGATGGGTTTAGAGAGAAGGAGGTGATAGAAAAGGAGGAACTGAGCCTGACTCATAGGTGTCTGGCCTCAGCTTCTGGGCAGAGATAGAGAAGACTAGATTTAGGGGAGAATGATTAAAAATTCAGTTTTATACATGTTAAGTTTGAAATTTCTGCACTAGACAGACCCGGTCTCCTACTTGTTTTACCCATACTCCATTATGGTATCTATTCACTGCACAGCGCTAAGGGGAACCTTTAAAAATTATTTTCAAAACTATCCAATGAGTCCATGTCTAATTCTGGAGTTAAAGCTGAAGTCATTTCAATGATATATAATCCTTATATTTTCTCCCCCTCTCCAACCCTCTCCTCGTTACTTCATTGCCTACACTCTCCTTGCTCATTCTGTTCCACCGATCTCCTTGCTCTTCCTTGAACTTACCAGGCACATTCCTATCTCAGCACCCTTGTAGTCTCTTCCTTTTGCCTGGAATAATTTTTCTACAGATATCTTAGATACCTTCCTGACCTTATTTCCTTCAAGTTTTGGTCACATTTCAGTATCTCAGTGAGATCTACACAGACAATCCCATTTAAAATCCTAACTGCTCTTTCATCCCTGGCACTCTACTCTTTGTTTTTTGTATCACTTCTATTTCATCACCTTTTGTTATACTATAACACTTCTATAAAGTCTATTATTAATCTTTGTCTTGTCTCCTCTGAAAGCATCATGAGAGAGAGGTATTTGACATTAATCTGTCCCAAGAACCTAGAATATTCCCTGACACATAGTAGATACCCAATAAATGTTGGCTGGATGAGTAAAAATAATTATTTGATGTCTAAAAGGAGATGTTAAATAGGGGGTTGGGTAGAAGAATCTGGAGCTCAGAGGAGAGGTGAGGTCTAGAAATATTAATCTAGAAGTAGATAGTAGTTAAAGCCATGAGAATGGATGAAATTACCCAGAGAAAAAGCATAGCTAGAAAAGAGAGGTCCTAAGACCTGGGGAATTTTAATATGTCAAGGTCAGGTGGAGGTGAAGAATCCAAGAAAGAAGACAGATAATTAGGACCAGTAATGTATGAGAAAAACCAGGAGATGCCTGGAGAGGTGTTGTATAGAGAATGATCAACAATATCATCTCTGGCTGTGGAGCTGGGGAATATAAAGCTAGAAAAGCCCCCAGTATATTGGCAACATGGAGATCTTTGCTAACCTCAGTAAGAGAAGTTTCTGGGCAGTGGAAATGGCTCAAGGATAAGCTGGAGGATTGCACTGTCATACATCCCCACTAAATAAGAAAAGAGGAATAACAAGAGATAATAACACAACGTCAAAACATATGAGAAAGAAAAGAAGAGCGGGCAACAATGGCAATACATTTTTGGAATATGGAAAGTATATGGAGAAGTAGAAATGGATTTGACACCTGTGTACTTGGAAGAAGTAACAGGAATGAGAAATTTAATGAGGAACGAGGCAGTTTGCCATGTAGGATCCTTTAGATGTTCTGCACTTGGATTCTCCAGGTACTCCAGGTACTACAGAAGGCGGAAGTGAGAAGCCTGGATGAAAACAGGAATGCTTGTTGAAAGTTTTATAGAATGATTGAGCTCACCAATCCCCTTCGTTACATGGCCCAGCCAGAAGACCCTATCCCCATGTGCTTCCAACCTGCCCAAGGAGTCTTATTCTCTGGAGAAATTTGATTAGAGACTCTTGACTTTGAGAAACTAGGACTGGCAAAAGGACAAGGCATGGAGGCCTAATATGGAGAAAATTGTCACACTGAATTGTAGTTTCTGGACTCCCTTCTCCTGCTCTACTCCCAGAATTTTGGCAACAGACTGGATAGCAGATTGAAGGATTCTTTTCTGGAGAATCTAAATTACCCCTGAGAAAAGACTGACATGTACTGATATTTTCAGAATCACCCAGTGAAAAGGTACTGTCATGGTCAGTTTGGGCTTTCATAACAAAAAACCGTATAGTCTGGGTGGCTCCAACAATACATATTAATTTCTCATGATTCTGGAGGCTGGGAAGTCCAAGATCAAGGACCATAAAGATTCCATTCCTAGTGAGGGCCCTCTTCCTGGCTTGTAGGTAGGCACTGTCTTGCTGTGTCCTCACATGCTGCACGCACACACACACACACACACACACACACACACACACACACAGAGAGAGAGAGAGAGAGAGAGAGAGAACTCTGGGCTTTCTTCCTCTTCTTATAAGAATAAGGATATCCTTATATCCTTATAATTTTATATAACTATTGCTATATAAGGATACTAATTCCATCATGGAGGCCCACCTTCATGTCCTCATCTAAACCTAATTACTTCCCAAAGGCTCCACCTCCAAATACCATCACATTGAGGCTTAGACCTTCAACAAATATTCCGTCCATAACAAGCACCCTAATATTTGTAGCTGACAAACACCCCTCAACCTTGACATGCATACAGAGATTCCTTTCAGAATATAGACTAAGACAAAGCATGATTGCTTTATTGTGAAGTGTAATCCCAGGGTAGAAAATAAGGGAAAAAGAAAACAAAGAAGAATGGGAAGCAAGTATGACATGATACAGTGACCTCTGCTTCCCAGTAAATCACTAAAATAAATAGCCATCACTTGACAGGTGTATCCCTTGGCTATATGGAACATCACATAGGTTATGTGGGGAAAAACTGAACACCCAATAGACTGTTTCAAAGCTGTTTTTCCAATAGACTCTTCCAAAGCAGTAGGCAAGGAAATTAGAACAATTCAGTAAGTCCAACTTCTGACTAATCAGAATTTGAGAAAGAGGAAAGAGGGAACAAATTATCAATGAGATAATATGTCTAAAACTGAACTTCATGGGTTTCCACATTGAAAGAGACACTTAATACCTAATACAATCAATAAAACATGGTATTTCGGTACCAGCAACAGAGATGCGACACTAAGAGATTATTAAGAGAAAAAAATAAAGCAAGTGAAAAGGATGAGCATGCAGAATGGCATGGACTGCTGAGTAACATACAGAATACTAGATGAGGGTGGAGCTGTGACTTTGATATGCAGAGTCAACTGAGTCAGTATGAGGTAAAATTGTTTTTTGACATGTGAAGACTGAAGAATTCCCCTTCCATGTACGTTTGAATTAAAGAAAACTATTGGTGTATAAATTCTAGCAATACAAAAGGAAAACGAGATCCAATACACAGAGGTGCGGCAGTCAGCCACCCACTTACCCTGACCCATGCTGCTTTCTTCCTGGGACACACTACTACATTCCCTAGCTCCTCTTGCTATTAAGTGTGCCCACGTGGCTGACTCATAGCCACTTTAACAGTAGTGTTTATGAATGGCACCATTTCCAGGTCTGGCCTATAAAAACTTACCACACATGTTCCTCCATGCTCATTTCCCCTTTGGGCTGGCTGGAATGGGAATGGCTCCCAGGCAAACCTAATGGAGTATGTTAAAGATGGCAAAGCGCCCGTCTCAACCTGGTCTCTGAGTGGCTGCATGGAAGAGGGCTTCCTGCCAACTAGTTCACTATACAATTTTGTACGTGTCTTAGTTTGGATTGCTATATCACAATATCATGGGCTGGGGGGCATAAACAATGAACATTAATTTCTCATGGTTTTGGAGCTAGGAAGTCCAAGATCAAGGTGCTGCAATATCCTACTTTTCTTATAAGGCCACCAATCCTATGGGATTAGGAGCCGGCCCTTAGGACCTCATTTAACCTTAATTACCTCCTAAAATGCCTATCTATAAACACCGGAGTTAGAGCTTCACTGCATATGGCATAGGAGGGGGAGACACAATGCAGTCCATAGCAGTCAGTAGGAAATAGACTTCAATAGTGTGTTTTTATACATTTTGAGATCTATTTATAATGGCAGTTACCTTACCTTGATTAATAGAAGGGGATACAACAGAGGAAAGAGTGAGGTTTCATGCACAGGTCTTTCTAGAGGGCAACCAGCTTATCCTACCTGGGGTAGAAGACAGAGGTCTTTAGGAGGGAGGTTGCCAGGTGAAAAAGGAACTGATGTGTTCAGATGTCTGGCAAAAATTATTAGTAGAGTTTCAGCAGCTCTATCAGAACATTTAGAAAAAATATAATGTTAGCTACATGGAAAGCTAAGCAAAGACAGTTTAAACTCTAGGATAAACCACAATATTCATAAGGAACAACTTGGGTCAAGCAGTGAATATTTACTGCTCATAGTAATGTCAATGACTGTGACTGCTGACTTAGCCAAACATTATAGTAAAGTGATATTGAGAGGATGAAGAAAGAAAGGGAAGTTCTCTGTGTGTGTGTGTGTGTGTGTGTGTGTGTGTGTGTGTGTGTGTGTGTGTGTCTTGACAGAGTTCAACTTCTATAACAGGAGGTGAATTTTAAAAAATTAAAATAGATCAAGAAATAGCAGTAAATCGTTACCAGTAAAAACAGCATAAAAGTTGAAGGTGGTTTCTACTGGGAGTGGGATAGGGGAACAGGATTGTGGGCTGGGCAGGGGAATGTGAGTTTTCATTAAAGCCTCTTAGTACTAGCCAAATATTTAAAATTCTATGCACATATTGATAAAAATCATTTACACATTGCAACTTTTTTTCCTTTTTTTTTCAGTAAGATTGAAGGAGAGGTGAAGAAGGAGATATAGGAAGTGTAGACAATTCCTTCAGGAAGCTTTGCCTGCAAAGTGTAGCAAGGGGTTGGGGCAGCAGTCCAAACATTTAAGGGAGGACTTAAACTTTAAAAAATTATACTAATAATATTTAGTTAACCCATCAATTAGTGCAGGGTTTATAATGAAGAACAAAGTCCCCTGCTCCACCCTTTCCAACTCATTGTTTTCTGTTCACTTATAAACATTTCAATGCTGGCTGCTCTCAGTGCCCTACTGTCCACATGACTGCAGTTTCCTGCCCTGTGAGAGGAAGGCACAGACAGCAATATCTGCTAAGGGACAGGGGCAACCGCTCTCCAGTGAGGGAGCGACTGCCGCTGGCACAATCCTCTGCCCTGTTCTTCCCACCACCCAAGCCCTTCGGAGGGAATGAGTGCCCAGAGGGGAGGCTAGGAAGTCAGAAGTAAGAGCATTTCCACAGTAGTGCTCTGCAAAATCCTGTGGACTCTCAGAATCACAACGTCCCACTAGGAAAATGCCGGTGCAAAGGTGAAAGAAAAAAGTCAATTCCATTTGCAGCGTCGCTGAAAGTGAGAACTGAATTTGATTGGGGAAGTGAAATGAGTATCTCTGCCCCTCTTGAGGAGCAAAGGAAAAAATGAGCTCAAAAAAGCTTTTCTGTTGACATCATTGTCCAGTCCTCCTGTGACTGTAATTATTAATATAAGCAGGCATAGAGTAGTTCTTGGGGTGACACTTCTACTGAGAGTATTGTGGGTAGGGATGTATTTTATTGCACTCAAGTGCCTATAACCATAACAATATGTTATAAGCATATAATGTTTACTTTCTGAACATTGGTGAAGCAACCATCCTGCTATAGAACAACCAAAACTGTAAAAGATTTCAAGACAAAAATCTCCTTAGGAAAATGACTTAGCTGGCCTGCAGATCATTATCTAATGATTTTTAAAGATTATATTTTAAATTACTTGGCATCCTGTGCTTCTCCTTTTCCCCACCACATTTAAGAGGATGATAGATCTATCTAGTTTAATGTAATATAACCCATTATATAAAGTACTGAAGTTGAATACTGAATAGGCAGGACTAGTGCAAATATATATACCACTGCTCTACAGTGGGAATTCATTTTGGAGGCAGGTTCTGGTAAGTAACACAACATATACGCTGAAAATGGTTGGGAAGAACCTTCCTCTCTGATGTTTCCCATGATACTGTCAGTCATACCAAAATGTTGACAGGGGCGTAAAGGCACCTCATCTTTTAGTTGTGCATGTGATTACATCAGCCTAGAAAGGGGAGCTCAGATAACTTCCGGGACTGGACATTTACTGGACATTAAAATGGGAGAGATGGTGAGTCCCAAGAGTATATACATGAAATTAAACCTACACGTACACATACACATACGTATACACACACACACCAGCCACATCGTGTTGTCCAAACAAGGATCTGCTGGTCACATCCTTCCTAAAGGCTACCAATTTATGATCTTTGCTTAGCTGTAGGAAAATTTCTCTGTCCAAACTGTGGGATCAAAACAGATCTCAAGAGTCAGCAGGATGTCTGACTCCATCCTGGAACAGAGAGATTTTGTCCTAAGGTAGTTAATCCAAAATGATTGCCTGAAGTCCCACTCATCCTTCAAGGCCTGCTCAAGTCCAACTCCTCTATGAAATCATCCCATCCTCCTGTGAGGCTGTGCCTTACCTTCCGCAGTCCTTGCTGTGTTCTGGTGTTACAGTCATTCCAGTGTCTTCTATTTCTGTGGCTGGGACATGTGTCCGCTTCAGCGTGTGGATCTCAATGCCCGGCCTTCCCTCTAAGCCCTATTAAACGCTTTGTAAAATTTAAACTAAGGGATTTCTGAGCATTTTGATTGGCTTATAGAAATTATGAAAGATTCTAGAACTATATCCAAATGAAAGAGTACCTCCCACTCAAAATATTCTCTCAGACCCAAATTGGTGTTCTTCAGAACACTAGTCCCAAGAAGTGCTCCCTGAAAAGTGCTCTGTGGTCAAACACTGTGCTCCATATCCTGATTAACAGTCACAAGACATGTTGGCATTGTAAGGACTCTGAGAAGATTAGAAGAGATTAAAGAAAACACTTCTTTTCACCCAGGGTTCTCTTGATAAATTTGACCACAGAATCCCTTTCCTTTTATTATTATTTTTTAATTGGAGAAAAGGCATACAAACTTATTAACATGTACATAGGGAGGACCACAGTGATTACCCGTAGACTCCCATTTAATAGAACCATTTGATGACTTATTCCTTGGAATGTAGCCCTTGGGGAGGCAGCACCCCTTAGTGGGCAAGGATGTGGACTCTGGCCCCAGGCTGCCTGCAGTTCAGTCCTCAGCATTCATTATCCTTGGGAAAGGTATGTGACCTCTTCATGCCTAAACTCTCTTACCTATAAAATGGGCATAATAATAGGACATATTCTTGTAGGCTTATTATGAAGATTACATGCATTAATACATGTAAAGTATGTGCCTCAGCCTAGATTTGGGGTTTAGGCTAGAAAATCAGGACTCTCTCCCCACTCCAAATTCAGGAACGACTGAGACTTAAGATACACATCAAATGATTCGCTTTGCTACCAATGAAATCTGTTGAGAAAAGGGGACCCCCTTCCTGGCCATACCCACTTCACATCTATTCAATTCAACACTTTTAGTCACTGAACAGGATGAACATGCAGGTTTCTTTGTAGGGGAAGGCAGTCTACGGCAGGGTGAGTGGAGAAAGTGTTTTGTGTACCAGTTTGCTAGAGCTCAGAACAGAAATATATGGTCTCACAGTGCTGGAGACTACAAGTCTGAAATTAAGATGTCAGTGGGGACCATGCTCCCTCTGAAGCCTACGGGGGTAGAATCCTTCCTTGCCTCTTCCAGCTTCTGGTAGCCCCACACATGCCTTGGCTTGTGGTGGCATTAACTCTAATCTCTGCCTTCATTGTCACATGGTGTTCTGCCTGCCTCTTGACTTTACCTTCCCTCTTCTTGCGTCTGTCTCTGTCTAGATTTCCTCATTTTATAAGGAAACCCATCATATTGAATTAGGGACCACACTAATAACCTCATTTTAACATGATTACCTCATTAAAGACCCTATTTCCAAATAAGGTCACATTCTAAGGCATTGGGGGGTTGGGAATTTAACATCTGTTTCGTAGGGGAACACAATTCAGCCTATAGCATTCTGAGATCAGGCCCTTAGAGGGCCTCTTTTAGAAAGAGAGAGAAAAGTGACCAAAGACCAATGCTATTTCTTCTTTCCTATGTCACCAATCAGAGATATCATTCCCCCTTTCTTGGGAAGGAGATGGGGAGGGGTCAAGAGAGTCCAGAAGTGTTTCTAGTCCTTTCCTCCAAGGGCTGGAGTTTAGAAATTTCTCTCTTTCCCTATGAAAAATGAAGAGGTAGGGACAGAATTCCTCACCCCCATCCCCAAAACATAACCCAAAGATAGCTTTGGGATTAAATAGGTATTTGGAACTGCCTATGGCCATACCTTAAAATTTGTCAGTTGGAGTCCCTTCTTCTCTCCTGGGGCTCAACAGTATACCTGTTTGTACTGAAAAAACTCGTTTCCTAGACACTGGGAGACTTGAATACTCTTTCATGTTGCACTAGTGGCCACGTCGAATTGGCTATGTTTTTGGGACCTATGTCCTTCCAAGCCTGATTTTGTTGTTGTTGTTGCCAACACACTCATTGGTCTTGGAAACAGCTTTTAACAGCTAATGCGCAACAACAATTTTTATTTATATTTTTAGCAAAAACTTCGGAGAGTGAAATTAATATTCAATAATGAGAAAAAAATGGAGTTACACATGGGGCAAAGATCATTTTAAATAGCAATGGATAGAACAAGCCTGATAGCTTCATTTGGGGAGAGGAGCTAACAACTGGTAAGTGTTCACCAAGTGCTTGTATTAACTCATTTAGTCCTTTAGTTCTCACACCCTGTGAGGCTTAGATACTTGGCTGTGGGGTTGGGGCATCTGTCTCCAGAGGTTGCATTCTTAACCGCTGAGCTACACAGCCTCCATTGTATAAATTAGAGCAGATTTCGCTTACCTCTTTACTGTCAGAGTAGTTTGTATACGTTCTTCCACATCACTTAATAAATTCGGAATAATCCCTCTTCCTTTGACCTCTTCTTACTCCTTAGATTGTAAGTCCCTCCAGGACAGGAACCTGTCTATACTCATCTTTATTGGCTAGTTTGCTGTCTCTCACTTTGTAGGTAAGTTTTTAGTTAAATAAATGAATACTATTCTTGCCAAAGAAGCTTTTGAAGAGTTTTCTGTTCTACACAGTTATCACAGTCTTTCTTCTTATTTATTTATTTTGCTGTTTTATAATCTGCCAGAATTATCATAGTCTTGAAAGTAACATGATTCATTATGGTGATTGCTTCAAACCCAGAAACAAAAATGTCCAGGCTAATGATCTATATGCAGACAGGTGACATTATGTTGATCATTCTTCTTCACTAACTAGAACTTTCCACACAGTTTTGATGGACAAAGCCCGATTTCTCCCTAGATCTCTAAGTGGAAGCATCCAGAGGGTGGTGCTTGGTGCTGAGTGCCTGAACATCTTCAGGGAACCTCCTGAGAAGTCACTTAAATAGGCTTTTCCTAGGCTCAGGGGGACAGGATGACTCTTTGGGCCATTGTTAGTAAATAATTGCAAATTGATTCCATGCCCTGCTCAAATGTGGAGTTCACATACATAGTGAATTTCAGGACACAAGAATGACACTTTTGTTACATTCTACTTCCTATAAGCCACCAGATTTCTGGGTCACCTGAGGCTCAGGACTGATCTAATAAATTCACAGAAGAAAATGCAAGTATTAGATAAATCTGAAAAGCTAGCAATAACCCACCACGTGACCTGCTTTGGGAGATCGAAGGGGAAGAAACTCTGGCTAATTGGCTGCTTATTAAACTAAACAGCTTGCTCCTTGTGCTACTCTGGACAACTTTTTCATATAGAACAAATGAAAGAGCAGGAGGAAATAATATGTTCATGGGAAAATGGCAGGTTCTGGAGGCTGGTTGGGAGCCAGATGGCAGGAATCGTGGCAAAGAGTAAGTCTGTTTTGTTTTCTAAACTCAAAGAAGAGAGAAAAATGGATATTGCTTCTTACTTCAATGGTCTCTGGGCTACCTAGATCTTTAGATATTTGTTCAGTAGCCTCTGTTTCTTAATTCATTCCTTTGTTTATTTATTCACTTATTCAACAAGCCTTCATTGTAGATCTATTGTTTGCCAGGAACTCAGCAGGACACTGAGAGTGCAGAGATGAATGAGACCTAGTGCCCATTCTCCAGAGTTTAATGAAAAATTCAAATGCAGCAATGGAGTAAACTAAAAGCAGCATCTTGAAGGCAGGGAGAGAGACTTATTTCACTGTTGTATCACCAACACTATGGTATCACCAACACTATGGTGACTGGTATGTAGTAGGCATTTAATAAATATTTACTGAGTGACTTAATGAAGGCATTAGCCATATATTAATTAAACAGTCACATGGTAGTGTTAAACTACCAAATACATGTCATATGGATAAAGACTTCAATTATTACCAAAAAGTGATTTGCAGGGTAACAATTTAGTTAGGATTTGCTAGTTGGGAAAAATATCTCAATATAATGTACACAATAGACATTCGTTAATATATTGAATCCTCAACTGTGCTGCAGTGCTGCTGAGTTTCAACTATGCTTTAAATGATTCGTCCTGACTTACAAGTTCGGGGGTAGCATGTTCTTCCTTAAGATGAGCTAATGTTGCATTTAGCTGTGGCTCAACCTGAGCAAAGCAACTCACATAAAAAGGACATCAATTGTTCTAGTTACCGCTGTGAAAAGAATAACATGGCATGGGAAAACAGTTGCTTTGAGGACATTTATAACAGTTGGTGTGTTTATATTCTTATTGATTTCTGATAGCGCTTTAAAAATAGAAGTAATAAATTATGCATAGCCAAGACCAATAGGAACTGCAAGGGAACTACATTTAAAAGAAGTGGCCCAAGAACTGTAAAGTCAGCTGGCTTCAGCAAGAATTTCTGATAATAATTTATTTGTTATAGCTACTAGCCTTGCTTATGGCCTTGGAAGATGCTAAGGATTGTCTCTGGTGTGATTACAGCCATGGGTCATAAGCCAGCTATGGAGAGCGCACAGCTGACCCAGGGCCTGCCTAGAGTTAGGGGTTGTTAATGGGAGTGGCTCCAGGACTATGCTATTCATCACAGATTGCCTTTGCAGGGCCACTGAGTTCCTCTCATGAGACTCTGTCTTCTGTTACTAAGCAGAATTCTCCTCATGTCATGCAAAGGGATTGACAGAAATTCCGGACAAGAATGTGATAGGGTTGCATTTATTCAACAGCAGGGCCAGTGAAACTGCTAGTTTGAACATTCCTTAACCATGGTTTGTCTTGTAGCTGCATAAGGAAGTCTTGAGGCAATAGCAATCCTGCAACAAAGTAGTGGAATGCACATTAAGCTCCCCTAGTTAGAGAGCTCTAGGGATGAAGAATTGGACTTGGAGCTTATATGATGTGGTCTCCATGGAGTCCAGGCTTAACGAGTGACAATTTGATTTCAGGCACGGTGAAAGGTAACATTCCCCAACTCCACCTAACAACATTAGAAGACAAAAATAGTTATTGGGAATGCTTAATGCCTTCTAGCTGTTCAGATGGAGAAAGATATCCAGAAGAAAGTGGGGAAGGTGTAAAATCTGTGTGGAGAACACAGGGAAACATCCAAATAGCTTCTACCTGTCATACAAAGGGATTGCATGGCCACCTGCTGTTAGCCCTCTCCTGCTAGGACCAGACAGGAGGTGAGCTAGCTGCTCTTCTGAAGGATGCCTGAGTGATCCAAGACTGGATAGCCATCACTGGGCATGCTACCCTGTGACGATTAAAAGGCACATCTCAATCTTTTTTTAAAAAAACTTGATCTTAGGGCAGGGACCCAGAACCTTTGGAAAATGTTTGACCAATGTACTGAGACCTTTTCTCCTGACATGCAATGTGGAAATAAAGTTTATTCTTTCAACAAATACTTATTTATTGAGTGTTTGCTACATTCTAGTTGCTGGGGCTACAATGGTAAGTGAGAGACCCAGACTGCCTTGATGGAGCTTGCTATTAGCCTAGTGAGGGAAGACACTTTAAGAGCAAGTGACAAAAAAAATATGTATTTTCAAATAGTGATATTTGTTGTGAAAAAGAAGTATCAGGTACTTGAATCATTGCTATAGGAGATTCTAATTTAGAAGTGGAGGATTGGGGAAGGCCATAGTTTGAGTAAATGATATTAAACTGAGAGTTGAAGGCTGAGTCAGAGTCAGTATAGATGTTTGTGTGTGTGTGTGTGTGTGTGTGTGTGTGTACCTGTGCCTGTGTGTTCGAGGGGTGGGAGATGAATGTTGGAGAGATGGGAAGTATCCTAGGCTAAAGGAACAGCAAAGGTCTTATGAGGGAAGATGGGCCCTTTTGAGGAACTGAAAGCCAGTGTGTTGTCCCATGGTGGTGGAGGTAAAGATGGCCATGTTGAGCATCTGGGATATTATCATAAGGGTAGGGGTGTGTTTGCCAATGACTCACAGTGGGATGATGGAGTGGAGCACAACAGTGCTTATCAGCAGAGGTTCCTCAAACTGTGCAGGGATTAGAATGTGACCATGGGTGCAACACCCATGAAACAGGGTCACATTTTACAGCACATTTTGTAGGTTATCAATGCCGGTGATAGTACTTTATCAAGATTATGGGAAAGGCATAAAATCATGCATCATTATAAAATGTCAGATGCCATGAGCATGTGTGTGACCATCGAGAAGGCAGAGGCAGTGGGCAGATAGGGTGCCAGCAGAAAGGGAACCTGAAGACAGGTTTTTACCCCACATCCCACCCTAACAGAGCCTCTCCTTGCCCCTGAGCTCAAGAAATAGGAGGAACATTTAAATAAATCATAAATCAATCACTAGACTCTTTGTCTAAGCTTGAAAAAAAATTGCTGTATGTTTTTTAGAAAAGAGTAACCAAAAAATACCAGGCTGTGAAATCTTTCACATTCCAAAGAATGCCTATGGGTCTGCCCACATTTGCAAAGCCTGCACTGGGATTTTGTTTTCAATAAATATCTTAGCAATAATCCCAAGGAGCATGCACTTTATGTTTTTTGTAAGAATGCAATTCAACATGCTTTGCATTTCACCTGGAAAGGGATTTCTTTTAAATTTGGTGCATTGGAAGCATGTGTACAATTGTATTTCAAAACCTCCAACCCCAGTGAACCAGGGGAAATCGTATGGATTAGCAGAGGAAAAGGCTATCATTTCAAGTTATGGTTTTATGAGTTCAACTGCCAAATATTTCTTTAGAAGGAAGTTGCATAAAAGCATTCTATATAGGCCACCAGATGGGTCATATGATCCATTGTTTGCAGGTGTATTAAGTCAGAAGAGTAATACATTCTTGGCTTCTAGCAAATATTACAGATCACAACCATGTCTGCTACAGAATGAATCTGAATGGGTTGGAGAGGCAATGGACTAATTGTTTCAGAAGATTGGGAATGAGAACAAAAATGTGCTAGGAATGTACAGTATATACGAACCCCACGCTCTGCTCAGCAGATGACTGGCAGTCTCTAGTCTTAAGACAGTAAATCCGAATTAATATGTACCCTATTATATGCCTTATTTCGTGGAAAAATAACTTTCCTTTCCTCTGTCTCATTTGCTTAATATTAATAAAATGGGAAAATAATAGTAAACTAATTGATAGCTAAGAAATATGGCCGTGAGGAAAAGTGATTATAAAGCTATTGGCAAATGTAGGCTGGATCCACAGAACTGAGCAGAATAAGGTTTCAACAAATATTTCTCAGGCCCTACTTGCCACAGGATTGTGAAGTTGGCCTTCTAGACAGCACAGCCAGACTGTTCTCATTGCCTTGCAAGGTTTGGATCCTGGAGACTGGATATAGCCAGCTGGACTAGACAATCTAACCATAAAATGTGAAATAAACAGGACCGCTACAGACTCAGTATTATAAAACTCATTGCTGATTGAGACCCACTTTAAAAATCCAAATGATTCTATACTACAATGCAAGGAAAATTAGCACCCTCAGCTGTGATAATGGCATGAAGGTGAGAGAGTTAAATTCTGATTACCATTTAGAGCCCAAATGATTTCAAATGCTTCTTGCCATATTTTAATTGATTCAAAATTAATTTGTTCTTTGCAGTTACTTCAGGTTCAATGACTTTAAGGTCCCATTTAGGCAACATGCTAATCTTTTAAGGAATAATCCCTAAAAGGGATGGTTGAAGGATTTAATAATTAATATTGGGGAAGTAGTGCTAACAAAAATGGAAAGGATTACTTTGCCCATGCTAAGCACTATTTTATTTAAAATTGGATAGAAATCTGTTCTGATTTAAAAATTTGTATTGGTACTTTGGTATTACAGCTAAAGTACATTAGGGTATTATGAAAATGGAAAATGCTCTTTAATTTCTCTATTTATTGAGTTTCACATTTTATGAAGTCTTTTTGTAATTTCCCAACAAGTAGTGAAGTCCTTAAAAACAAGTAAGTGCTCAGCGCATCAAGGTGTATAACTTTTTCAATAAACTGAGTGTTTGTGATATA
Source organism: Pan troglodytes (assembly GCF_028858775.2). NCBI lineage: Eukaryota > Metazoa > Chordata > Mammalia > Primates > Hominidae > Pan > Pan troglodytes. The sequence continues at coordinate 109,251,914 of NC_072401.2, read as the reverse complement.
GCTATAATCAAGAAAAGAAACTTTTAAAATAGTAACTAAAATTTAACTTTGCATATCATATGCTAAAAGTTTTACATATGTTAATAAATTATGTCAGATGAAATCCAAATCTTCTTAATAATTTAAAAAGGGGAGGAGAGAATGTTTAGAAACTGAGTTACAGTAGTTTGGAGTTATAATAGTTGAGATACTACTTTTAAGTATACAGTTAAGTGCCTCATCTTCTTGCCTTGCTCCCACCAGCTGTCTTTATTTGAATACATTTCATGTGACACAGTGAAAACCAGAGGAAAGGATGGCTATTTGACACTGTTTCTTTGGATTCCTTGGCAGAGAAACAAACTCATTGCCTAAAATATCATAAGGTCTTGCAGTAGGTCAACAAAAGCCTTTTAGATATGAACCATGCTTATTATCAGGCACTTAATACATTTTAGATGCTGAAAAAGTAGGCCCAATGAACAAACTCTTTTTTATTATGTTTCTATCCTGGTGCATGAGAATGTAAACTCTATTTGCCAACTGGGGGAATTAACTTCAATTAATTAATTTTACAAGACTTAAAAGGATTTTAAAAATTTTTAAATGTTAGGTAAAGCATAATACTGTTACTTCTAGTCTGATTAATTTCAATACCTGAGACTGTTTCCCGCAAGGATCTGTGCTTGGACTTAGATTTGCAGATTTTCTCCACTCCATCTTCTAGTTCTCTTTTTAAACATTTGATTTATTTTTTCCTTTGCCAAGTCCTGCTGGAATCTCTTAAGGTCATTTCATAGATTGTTGGACTCTTTTAGAAGGAGGAAAGTCAGTCCAATGTTTTGTTAATTTAGGAGTTGTAGTAATTGAGGTGACAAGACAGAAAACTCAGTAACAAATTCCTTTCTTTATACTATTTCAGGAGTTTTGACCCACATTTCTTTTCCACCTCAGTTTCAACATTATTTCTGTACAACTTTTGCAAGTTGAACTAAACAATAAAGTTGCACTAAACAATAGAAGTCTGAAGATATGCTCCATATGTTCTGGGCAATTTCTGTCTAAAGCAATTAGTAAGAATATATGGGACTTGGTATCGTCTTTAAATGGGATTTGCCTCAGCCATGCTTTAGTAAGCAAATTTGTGATCAATAGCTTATAAAATACTCCTGAGTTTTTGTATTATTGAACAACTTGGTCTACCTTTAGCCTGTAACTCACTTTGGGACTTTAAAGCAGTTTAATTCCATTGTCATTCTGGATAAAATAAGCTGTTATAAATCCAAGTAAGATGGAAGCTTCCAGCTGTTCAGAGATTATGTTCTTTCCTTATTCTAAATTATAGAGACATATGTGAGCCCATGGCTTACAAGCTAGGGATGCTATTTACAAACTCCCTTGCAGCTAGAGATGGCCATGTATCCAATGTCTCCCTGATGGAGTATCAGTGGAAGTGATACGTGTTTATTTCCAGGTTAAGACTTGGAAACACTGCATGTTCACCCCACCATTCTCTTTCCCATCTCTGGGTGGTAAACATGGACCATCCTGAGACTGAGTTTCAACCATGACGTTGAGGAAAACACCCTAGACAATGGAGAAGAAACAACAGTCATTCATTCTTTCAACTAATATTTACTGAGTCTACTCCATGCAGGTGATGGTGGCAGTGGCCTGTATGGAATAGCCGCTGTGGGGATGCCAGCTGCAGCAGGAGATGCATGGTCAAGGCTGCATGCTCTGCAGAGCTGGTGGGGGTGGCAGCCCTGCCCCCTACCAAGTTGGCGGTGGGGCAAGGGAGCCCCTGTGCTCCTGGGCACAGCCGCAGCCACCTAGCCTCAGCTCCAGTTCTGGGCATCCCTGTGCTCTTGGGGGACCCAGGAAGCCCCTTGCCCCTGCAGGCTTGAAAGTGCCTGCTCCTGCTCCCTGGCCTCTTCCCTGCTCCTGGCATCCACTCCAAAGCAGAGCAAAGTTGTGGCTGAGCCTGGGTGCTGTCGCAATCCAGCTGCATGTGTGTGTGTGCTCGGGACAACACTGACATGCCAGCCCCCTGCTGACTCAACCCCCTCCAGAATTTGGATGCCGACAAGCATGGGAGGGAGGCCAAAGTGGGGATGAGGGTGGTTCAGCACTGGCCTGCAGACGCCGCCTGGGCATGAACAGCCTGGGTGCCATGGAAGGCATGTTACTGGCAGCAGGAGGCAGCAGCAGGCTCCTGAGGGGAAAGGGATGGGTCCTTGGTGAAATCCCACCTTCAAGTCAGGGAAGGCCTGAAGCCTGGGGGGCCAGGCTGCCAGTTCTGGGTAGAGTCTGCTGTGGAGTGAGAACTTATGGTGCTTTTTCCTGTCCTGCCCATGGCCACCCGTGGACCAATCAGCACAAACTTCCTCCCTTCTGAGCCCATAAAAACCCTGGACTCAGGCAGACCCACACAGATGTTGGGACTACCAGCTGCAGGAGGGAGATACGAACTTCAGGTCTCCTTGACTCCTCAGGAGTACCTGCATGTGGAAAGGAGCTACCCACTCAGGTCTTCTGAGAGCTGTTCTGTCATTCAGCAAATCTCCTCTCTGCCTTGCTCACCCTCCAGTCGTCCATGTACCTCATTCTTCCTGGACATGGGACAAGAACTCAAGACCTGCTGAATGGTGGGACTGAATAAGCTGTAATACAAACAGGGCTGAAACACCCCCCGCAACCCCCTGCTCACTACATTGCTGGCATCGAGGAGAGAAGAGCTGTGACCCTTTGGGGAGCTCACACCTAGGGGCTGCCCGAGCCAGAGCTGTGACACCCTCTTTGGGGCTCTGTGGTTCCTGGTGTCTCCAAGCTTCCAGGCACCACTGTGTTCCCCTCATCCAGATGTGGGTACCTGCAGCAGAAGCTGCTTGTGGTACACCCTGGTTCAGCCACAGCCTCACACAACCACCCACCCTGTTGAAGCAGCCAATGTGTCTGGCTGTGCACAGTGGCTGGAACCTGCACTTGCTCGCTTACACACCCATCACTGTTCTGCACCTGACTTGACCTTGGCAGGTGTGGGAGCCAGGCTAGTAGTGCAAGCCATGTGCAGCCTGCCAGGCTGAGTGAGTGGAATGAACCCAGTGGGCATGATTAATGCTCAGGCAGAAGGCACTACCAGCCACAGAGGTTTCTGGCTGGTGAAGGATCCCATGACACACGCAGCATTCAAAATACTGGTGATATGTCAGTGAACAAAAGAGAACAAAATCCTGCCTTCCTTGAACTCAGACAATAAAAAAGGTAAATAAGCATAATGTATAGTTCATTAGGAACAAATGCTAAAGAAAAAAATAAAGCAGGGAGGAAAGATTTGAAATGCCAACTTGGTATTAGGCCATTATAGGAAATAAAATGTGAGCAAATAGTAGCACAGACAAATTAATGGCAGTGGGAGGAGAAGCTGTTGAATTCTGAATATTCTGAAGATAAAGCCATGAAGATTTGCTGAGGGATTAGATACACGGAATAAGAGAGGAAAAAAAAGAGTCAAAGGTGACACCAAGATTTTTGGCTTGAGGAACTTGAAACAGGATTAGTGTTAAGTTAGATTGGGAAGACTATAAGAGGACTTGGGAATATTTGTAACTCTATTTTCGATATGTCATCATGATGATGTCTATTAGACTCCAACTGAGGTGACAAGTGACCCATAGAACATCTGGGTCTGCAGGTCAGAAGAGGGATCCAGACTAAAAGTATTAATTTGGAAGCCATCAATATAGATGCTATTTAATACCACAAGACTGGATGAGATCACCTAGGTAGTGAGTAATAATAGAAAAAAGAAAAAGCCCAAGCACCATTTAGAGGTAGGGGAGATGAGGGGAAAACAGCCAAACAAAAATAAACCCCAGAAAAACAAACAAGACCACAGATTTTAATCAACTGAGACAGGGCAGTGAAAAAGATAGGCAGTATACCAGATAAGTATGATATGATGTTCTCAAAGGCAAATGAAGTGAATTAGAAAGATGGAGAAAACTTGGATCCCTGAATGACTATGTGGAGCAAAGCAGCCCACTTACTCACCTGTGGGAGGGTAAATGAGAGAAAAAATAGACTTCATTATTTTGAGTCCATCTATGTGTTGTCTCTTTGATACAAAATTTTAAACTTTTATTCTAACATCAGGCAAATAGTCAACAGTATCACGAGATAAATATCCAAAAACAAAACTAACATTTATAAAAGTTCTCAATGTTAACTTTGAAATGTGCTGTGTTTGTGTGCTTGTGTTAAAAGAGTTTAAACATTTTTATGATTTTTTTAAAAAAACATAATTTAGAATTCACTACCACCTTTTTACTCTTAGATAAAGACTTGTTTCTGGGTAAACAGAATCTTATATATCTAACAACCGTTTCCAGCTTCATTTTCCAGAGAACTCTTCAGAAGAGAAATTGAGATAGTGAGAGATCGTTGATTCAAGGAGCACTTTTTGTGATCTTTGACTCCAGGCATCCTATGGTTCTGTTGTATTTAATTCTCCTGACTTTCAAGGGCCAAGAAATCTACCTCCTCAACCAGGTTCTACTAATTATTCTATCTGAAGGAAATAAACAGGAAGAGATAAATTAATTTTGATACCCATAATTTGTTACATAGCCTTCAAATTTTGTTTCTGTGCCCAGATATTTTATAGTATGCACATATTTGCAAGATAGTGGCTAAATATTACATGAGAAAACTACACTAAGATTTTTAGACAAAGTCTGTTTGATGTCATCCCTTTTCTCTCACATCCTATTATCATCTTGTACCCTGAAGACATGAGGATCTTTGCCACCATTTTATCACAGTGCTGATTTTGTACTCCTGTAAGCTTCCATTTTAGGCAAATAATGTTTGTCATGGTCCCAGTGTTTTATATGATTTAAATGCCATTACATGCTCCCTTTTAAAGATGACAGAGAATGCAACAACAGTAAAAGCAAAACAAAGTTGCTGATGCAAAGCTGACTTTATCAAATATGTAGTAATTCTAGGAAATATTGAATAGGAACCACACTTTTATATCTGACCAAAATGGAAATATCTTAACTCAGAGAAATAAAGACGAGAATAAGTAAGTACCTTGAGTAGTAGGTTGCCACATTTCTTAACCTTTTATCTTAAAACGGCAAATTTCTAGAGTTTAAATGGCATCATACATCATAAGTCAGAAGATCTGAGTTTCAATATCAGTTTAAACACACACCAGCCTTGGGACTTTTAGGTTTTGGGGAATCATTAAATCGAGTGAGTGAGCAAAACTGAGGGCCAAGGAGGAAGTGCATTCAGTGTGCTAGAAAGTGGTATCTATTCAAGTTGCCAAGATTGAAGGAACCATAAGCATTTCTCAAAGCTTGGTGTATATAATCCAAAACTTGCAAGTCAGGAGACGAGACCTAGAAGAGAAGAACAGTTACCTGAGTTCTGTCAGGAAGGGAACTTTCCAGGAAAATTGTCTAGAATAGGTGTTTGGCAGTGACCAGAATGGGTGAGATATGGGATGATATCTAGGTGGATGCACTATATTCATATGAGATGGTACCTATCCCACAGCCATTGTTTGATTTTTTCCCTCATTTCCTCATTTGTACATTTATTCCTTCACTCATTTAGCAAACATTTGATACCAAAGACACAGAACTAGGCAGGGGACATAAAATGGTAGGCAGAGTAGACATGATTCTTATCCTCATGGAATTTACAACCTAGTAGAGACCACAGACTTTAATCAAATAATCTATATAGCTAGCAAACACTGCTTACTATTTGCCAGTTACATTATTCTAAGGATTTTATGAATATTAACACATTTAGTACTCATAGCAACCTATGAGGTAGGTGCCATTATTATCCTCATTTTATAGATGAGGCAACGGAAATACAGAGAAAACTTGGCCAAAGTCACCTAGCACATGTTAGAGCCGGATTTGAATCCTGGCAATCTGGCATCAAGTTCCACACTCTTAAGCAATTGTTTACAATCTCTGTTAAGTGTTCTGTAGGAAAAATGTAGAATTCTATAATAGCTTCTAATTAGGGTATCTGATCTAATTTGGAAAGAAGAAATGAAATTTGACCAGAAGTGTAAAGAAAGTTGTGGTCATTAGTGTCAAATGCTCTACGTAGTTTAAGCCAGTGTTCCCCAACCTTTTCGGCATCAGTGACTGGTTTTGTGGAAGACAATTTTTCCACGGATCGGGGGAATGGCTTCGTGATGAAACTATTCCGCCTCAGATCATCAGGTATTCTATGGATTCTCATAAGTAATGTGCATCCTAGATCCCTCGCATGTGTAGTTCACGATAGGGTTTGCGCTGCTATGAGAATCTAATGCCTCAGCTGATCTGACAGGAGATGGAGCTCAGGCGGTCATGCTCCCTTGCCTGCAGCCTACCTCCTGCTGTGTAATCCAGTTCCTAACAGGCCATGGGCCAGTACCCAGTCTGGACCCAAGAGGGTTGGAGAACTCTGGTTGAAACAATAGGAAATTAAAGATGGGACACTGAATTTTACAATAGAGAGGTCAATGGTGAACATATTTAGAACAGTTTCAGAAGATTCTAGGAGAAGATAAATTGCTCTCAGTTCAGGGATAATTGCTAGAGCTGTCCAATGAAGAATGTCTGCTCTGGGAGGTGGGAAGTTTTTTCTTTTAGAGATTTTTTTTTAAGAATAGGCTAAAAACCACCTACCATAGGCTTGGTACCTGATATGTGCTCAATGAATATATGCTTACGAATTGGTAAGGATGTTATAGAGTGTTGGATGTTCAACTAGATAAAGATAGCTTCCAGTCTTAAGATTCTATGATAGCACTAATTCTGAATTTGTGATAACACAGCAGATTTGGTTATGCTGAAGTTTCCTTTTGCCCTGTTAAATGGCTTGATTTAGAAATTTATAACAGATGTGAGATTTTTTTTCTCTTGATTTTTTTTTGCATTATAAGGAAACCATCATTTCAGTAAGAAAGATTATTATAACTACAGGTTGGCATTGGGTCATATTTTAGGCTATTTATGATGTAATCATATTTTCCAGCTCAAGAGTTTTATGTGGAGAAATTTAGATCTAGTATTTTATTTTGAAGTACCCAAACCATCTTTGCTCTTGCTTTTGGTATTCATCTAACTTTTTGTGTGCCATCCTAGTTCTCCATCAGGGACTTTGATTTTTCCCTGCAAATACAGTACAGGGGCCTTGTACAGGCACAGGGTCCCTAGTCAAACCTGTATTTAATATTTTAGAGACTGTTTAAGACAAATTGTTTTTAAACCCTGGCAGTCCAATTTGCATATGATTAATGTACTCATCTAAAAAAGGATATTCTATATCCTTTGTTAAAATTTTTGACATGATCCTCATGGTAGCTGTATGCTGTTACTTTATACAAATAATAAAATGATATTTATATAAATTAAATCTATAATCTAAACATTGAGTTCTACTGAATTTTTCCCAAATTAGTTGCATTTGTGAGAAAAGGTAGACAATTTCTAGAAAAGAACACAATGGCTGGTTGTAATCTCTAAGCAAAGATGAACAATAGTTGTTGCTTAATTCCTTTCCAAAGATGCATTTTTCTCACATTTTGAAATAGTTGACTTTCAGGACATAAAACACATTATAATTCTTGTTCTTGGACTACTGCCTGGGGAAAGTGGCAAGGAAGAAATTTCCCTCTTTTTTTTCATCCTTCCACAATTTTTGAGAGTCATGGAAATTCTGAAAGGACCCCAATGGTGGCTCTGGTTTTAAAATCTGATCTGGATACCCAGCTACCACTGTCATTGCAAGAGAATCTGGAAAGCAAACAGAGAATGTGAATTCCTTTCCACTTTGGGGAGAAAAAATATATATATTTTAAGGGTTCCAGTAGAAAAAAAAATTTTAGGTAGATTAATTTTATGGTACTCTTGGAACATTTAAACAAACCGAATAACGCCTCCATTTAGTTGTTCCTGCTGTACTGGCATAAAAAAAGCAAATTTTACGATCTTTCAGTGATACCATCTGAGGTAGTAATGGAGCAGTTCCAGAATGCAAACTCACAGAGTGTATTTTCAATGAAGACAGCAACTGCAGGGTAAGTTAAACATCCACTAGAACGAAAATTCCACAGGGCGGGCACCTACAAATCCCTCATTGATGGATATATAAGTGATTTCTAATTCCTCTCAGTTGTAAACAGTCCTCTACCAATATCCTTGTACTTTTCTACTTTTTGTGCACTTATCTGAGTAGGTCAGAAGAATAAATTTCTAGAAAAAAACCTGCAAATTAAAGACTAAGTATATTTTAGATTCCAATAGTTATTTCCAAAATGCCCTTCAAAGAAGTTACAGCAATCTACACTTTCTGAAATTTGTGTCTCAGGAATATTGGCTCAAGAAGAAAATCACTAGGGAGACAGTTACAAGCTATATATATGTGTGTGTGTTTATTAGAAATTAGAGCATATGTCATTAGATTCTTGCTGAACTTTGAAGATACCAACTTGCCCACTATCCATTCTCAAGAAACCTGGGTTGATGACACCTTTGATTTCTGTGCTGAGACCAGAGACACTGCTTCCCAGTGACTCATTATGTTACTTTGGTGTGTCTTCAAAAACTCCTAGGCTTATCTGGTCATCTGGATTTTTGCTTCATTCCCTTTGCCAGTTATTGATTAGGAATAGACAAGACAGAGGGAATGATAACCGTGGGGAAGGTAGAAATGAAGAACAGGAGGTGCTCACTCACCATGCATTTGTGTGTGTTTCTAACTGAAGCATACGTATGACCAGAATGGACAAAGAATGACCAGAATTTCCCAAAGGACGCATTTTGAGTACACATAAATGAAAGCACTGGGGAGTTGGCAGAGCTTCGTATTTAGGAGCACAGGCACTGGTGTAAAAAGCACAGCAAAAAAAAAGAGGAAAATACACTGAAAATCATTTCCCAGTTATCTTTCAGAGCCAAGCCTTTAATCCTTTTCAAATTTTCTATGTTTTAGAATTTTCCTATAGTAAGCATGTATTTTTGGAATGTATTAGATTTCCACATTGGAAAAAAAGAAACAGAAGACTAAGAAACTTTGGTTTTAGTTCTGCCACTTCTTAATTTTGTGATCTTTGGCAAATTTAAAAGTCTTGCTTAGTCTCAGTCCTCTCATTCTTAAACTATGAATAAATGAGTTAATTGTGAAGATTAAATGAGATAATATACAACATGCTTAGTATACATTAAGGACCTGGCATACAATAGGGACCCAGGAATTATCATCACAATCACTGTCATCACTGTTAATATTATTGGTAGTGTAGATGGTAGTGACCAGACCTTATACAGGCATAACAAGCTAGTCCAAGGATATCTAAGAACTCCTTCAAATAACTCATAATTGAAAAAGCATTGACATTCTCAAGGAAACAAGTACAAGAAGACTAGCAAATAAATATTACAGGTTTCCCTCAAACAATGTCTTTCTTTCCAGGTAGACTTTGAATAGAGATTCATTTTAAATCTGAGGAAAACTATGCATTTTAAATCAATAGGTTGCAACAGGTGTTATGTACACTCCAGATTTTCCTCAGGAAACATAATTATTAGCACTAACTTTGGAATCAGACCAATATATGTGACTGCTGCTTGTAATGCTAATACTAATACTTATTATTTCGATATCCAATAAGGGTGCGAGATATTGGTTATGTTTTTTCTTTCTCTCTTTTTCAAAGACTTGTTCAAAAGAAAGTATGTTTATTTTTTAAGGCCAATTTCTCAGTTTTTTTCAAAGACTTTTTCAAAAGAAAGTATGTTTATTTTTTAAGGCCAATTTCTCAGTTTTTGTAAACATGGCCCCTTATGGTTCAAATCTTTGGATTTATTCAATTGGGAACTCTAATTCTTTGAACTTTTAATTGGTTTATTAATAATCTACTGATAATTTCAGTTACCTTTGGAGGGTGTTTTAATTTCCACAGTTGAATACGTACTATTGTAAGGTAATGGATGTGCTTTGGTCAAGGATAGGCTGAGGTAAACATCCTGTATGACACAGCAGGATTGGAGCGCAGGCGCACAGTCCCATGTATAATATAAGCACAGTTATGTAGACATACATAGGGGGCTCATCACCTGGCTTGGAGCCACTGTTGTTTGTGAGGTGCATAAATGCAGCACTGACCACGTGGGTGAGCTGCTGAATAAAACCATGTCTTATCTGCCTACTGTCTCTTGGGTGTTCTTCCAGCTTCCTGCTCCCCATCCACCCACTCCCCTCAGACCTCAGCTAGGACTTGAATCTAACAGCCATTATGATTCTTTAGAATTCACATGTCAAGATAAATAAAACCACATTAAGTTTCTGGCTGAGGAGGCTGAAGAATTTTTTGACTTTTTAAATTTTAGTTGTTTAAAATCATCTCACCACTTCATTTCTCGTGGTAAGCAGTCTCTTCTTTCTGACTAGCAATAGCTTGAGCTAGTTTCTTGGCATTTTCTTGCTTTCTTTTTTCCAGTGTTTTTTATCTCCATCTGTCTGTGTTGTGGAAAGTCTCCGGTTTATCAGAGTTAAGTGATGAACACTGTTACTCTTTGGATTTTTCATTAAAAAATGATTGTGTATGAATCTGGAAAATGAGGTTTTTGGCTATCTACTTTGAGCTCACCATTCTAGTGTTGATCTAAATCCTAGAGCCATTAGTCCTCATTTTTTGTTAGTAAATATTTTATTTGTTATTGCTATTTATGTCCTTATGCTTCAAATTATGGTTTATTTTCAAATCAAGCCTGGTATTTTAAAATAGTTTACTTCATCAGAAATATATTAGTGTATATTTCTATTATAGTAAAAAAAAGGAAGATTTTTTAAAATATTACTTTTTTAGAAATTTGAATTGCAAGTGTATTATGAAGTCTTTAATTTTCAATTTTCAATTTTTTGTATCCTCAGAGCCTACCACAGTGCCTGGACTGTGTAGACCCTTGGTAAGGGTTTGTTGGTGCTGAGGCAACCAATTCCTCTGGTTAAAAATCTGCCCAAGTATTTATTTAGCAAGATTTGGACCTGTGGTTCTCAGCTGCAGCTGCAGCTGCACATTAAAATCATCTTGGTGATTTTTAAAATGCCTATGCTCAGGTTCCACCACAGGACAATTAAGTCAGAATCTCAAGGGGACTGGGCACAGGCATTTTGTGTTACTTAAAAGCTTTCCAGGTGATTCTAATCAGTGCCAGGGCTGAGAACCACTAACGTAGGCCAAACGTTTGTGAAATTTATTTTAATGTATACCAGAATACATTTTTTATTTTATCATTACATTAATATCTAATAACCTAGGCTTCCTATGAGATTTGATATATGCATTTGCCCTATTTTTAAGGCCAAGAGTAAAATAAATTCCCCTACCCGTCACCTCTCCTTCCCCTTCTGTTTTTAGTATATTTAAGAATTCAACATGAGAAAAATGGACTAGGAAAGTAACAAGAGTTTTGCTCTTTTAGCCTTTGTTCTACCCACTGGGGTTATTATGACTTTACTTTTTGGTCAGTAGTACCACAATTAGCTCTAGAAATGGCAGTTGGCAAGTACATGTGCATAGTTAGTGAGGGGCCTATCCTGCAAATGCTATTTGGGATCAAACAAATAGTGACTTGTGGACTTGAAAAACTCAATGAGAGAGTAGAGTCAACATTTAAAAGCTATTTAAAGTTCAAGGAGTTTTTACCCTTCAAAGGCAAAGCAAAGTTAAATGAAGGGGTTTAAAATCATAGTTCTCAGTGTGATGTTTTTAAAAAGACTTACTTTTGTAGCTAGTTTGGGGTATAGTTTTGGATAAGATGATAAACACTGCTTTCTAATCTTTTTCCTCCATAATCCTAGCCTGTTTTTATAACTCAAGGGTAAGAAGTACCAGAATTAAAGGGCTTCCTGGTGTGCTTTTGTAGTAAAACACTGTATTCTTTCCATAGCAAATAAAACAGCCGCAAAAGTTATGATTCCACTTGTAAGATAAATAAATGAAATAATTTGAGGGGTTTATAAAGAGCTGTCCCACACAAAAATACACAAAAGAAAATGTTTATCGAGTGAATAAAAATAGTTTATCAGTAAAGCACAAGATTTTGAGGAAATATTTGTTCTGAAGGAATTGGTGTTACTGGAAAATCATGATAAATAGGTCACTTTAAATTATAAATGAGTACTTTTGTACTAAGTTTATCAAGTATAAAGAAAAAAATTAACCATTAAGAGAAAATCTAGTCAGTCAAACTAGATCATTTAAGTCACCCAAATTCATTCTAATTGGATTTAGTTAAATTAGCAAGATAATTACCATCTTTGAGTTTATTTTTACATTTTATTACATTATTATTACTTTTTTCATTACCATGTATGATTATAATTTCACTATTCACTAAATAATCAATTCAAAGAAATTTTAAAAATGACTTAAATAGAATAATAGTTTTATTATTTCTTAAGATTATGACACTTTTATGTTAACAAACTACTCAGTTGTTTGGTCAGTATCAACACATGGAGATACTTTGAAGTAAACAAGTCTAAAAGCTAAACTTTGAATAAGCCTGTGTACATGAATTTATATTTCATTCTATGTTCTCCCTTATACTTTTTAGTGTTTGTGTATGAACTAAATGCTTGAAAAATTTTAGGAAGTAAACCATGAAGCAGGTCTGTAATGTATTTAAACTGTTGTGATTGTACATGTTTGTTAAATGAATTAAATTAAATAAGTAGATTTAGAAAAAGGACAATCAAGTTACCTGTGAAGCTAACAGAAGAGTTCTCCCAAACATGAAATCATGGCATATTACTGTTGGTCTTCTACTCCTGACTATGAGTTTTCTGTTTTACTCCTTTATTTTATTTTCTTTCTTTGTTTCCTATCTCCTTCCCTCCTCTCTCTTCCTCTCCTCTCCCCTTTTTCCTTTCTTCCCCTTCTCCCTCCTTCCCTGCCTTTCCTCCTTCTCTTTTCTTTCCTTCCTCCCTTCCTTCTTCCATAAAATATGCAGTGAGTTTATGCTATGCACCAAGTGTGCTAGCTGTGGAGACATGAGCAAGAGAGACCTAATGCCCCCTTGATGGCAATATTTATTTATTTATTTATTTATTTATTTTTACTTGTATTTAAGTTCGGGGATACATGTTCAGGTTTGTTACATAGCCAAATGTGTGTCGTGGGAGTTTGTTGTACACATTATTTCATAACTCAGGTATTAAGCCTAGTACACATTAATTGTTTTTCCCAATCCTCTCCCTCCTCCCACTCTCCTCCTTCCGATAGGCCCCAGTGTATGTTGTTCCCCTCTTTGTGTCCATGTGTTCTCATCATTTAGCTCCCACTTATAAGTAAGAACATATGGTATTTGATTTTCTGTTCCTGCATTAGTTTGCTAAAAATAATGGCCTCCAGTTCCATCCATGTTCATGCAAAGGACATGATCTCCTTCTTTTTTATGGCTGCATAATATTCCATGGTGTATATATACCACATTTTCTTTATCCAGTCTATCACTGGTGGGTATTTAGGTTAATTCCATGTCTTTGCTATTGTGAATAGTGCTGCAATGAACATACATGTGCATTTGCCTTTATTATTATTATTTTATTTATTTACTTATTTTTTTGAGGCAGAGTCTCGCTCTGTCCTCTGTCGCCCAGGCTGGAGTGCAGTGGGGTTATTTCGGCTCACTGCAACCTACACCTCCTGGGTTCAAGCAATTCTTGTGTCTCTGCCTCCCAAGTAGCTGGAATTACAGGCACGCCATCACACCCAGCTAATTTTTCTGTTTTTAGTAGAGATGGGGTTTTGCCATATTGGTCAGGCTGACCTCATGTGATCCTCCCGCCTTGGACTCCCGAAGTGCTGGGATTAGAGGTGTGAGCCACGATGCCTGGTCTGCATTTGTCTTTGTAGTAGAATGATTTATATTCCTTTGGGTATATACCCAGTAATGGGATTGCTGGGTCCACTGGCATTTCTGTCTTTAGGTCTTTGAGGAATAGCAACACTGTCTTCCACAATGGTTGAACTCCCACCAATAGTGTATAGACTATTTAAAAATTCATATGGAACCAAAAAGAGCCCGTATAGTCAAGACAATCACAAGCAAAAAGAACAAACCTGGAGGCATCACGCTACCCAACTTCAAACTACACTACAGGGCTACAGTAACCAAAACAGTTGGTACTGGTTCAAGAACAGACACATAGATCAACGGAACAGAATAGAGAACCCAGAAATAAGACTACACACCTACAACTATCTGATCTTTGACAAAACTGACAAAAACAAGTAATGGGGAAAGGATTCCCTATTCAATAAATGGTGCTGGAATAACTGGCTAGCCATATGCAGAAAATTGAAACTGCACCCCTTCCTTACACCATAAACAAAAAGTAACTCAAGATGGATTAAAGACTTAAATGTAAAACCTAAAACTATAAAAACCCTGGAAGACAACCTAGGCAATGCCATTTAGGACACAGGCACAGGCAAATATTTCACGATGAATATGCCAAAAGCAATTGCAATAAAACAAAAATTGACAAATGGGATCTAATTAGAATAAAGAGCTTCTGCACCTCAAAATAAATTATCAACAGAATAAACAGGCAACATATGGAATGAGAGAAAATTTTTACAAGCTATGCATCTGACAAAGGTCTAATATCCAGCATCTATAAGCAACTTAAACAATGTTTTTTTGAGATGGAGTTTCACTCTTGTTGCCCAGGCTGGAGTGCAGTGGTGAGATCTTGGCTCACTGCAGCCTCTGCCTCCCTGATTCAAGCAATTCTCCTGCCTCAGCCTCCCGAGTAGTTGGGATTACAGGTGCCTGCCACCATGCCTGGCTAATTTTTTGTATTTTTAGTAGAGACAGGGTTTCACCATGTTGACCAGGCTGGTCTTGAACTCCTGGCCTCAGGTGATCTACCTGCCTTGGCCTCCCAAAGTGCTGGGATTATGGGCATGAGCCACCACGCCCAGCCAGGAACTTAAACAAATTTACTAGAAAAAACCAACCCCATTAAAAAATGGGCAAAGGACATGAACAGACACTTCTCAAAAAGAAGACTTAAACAAATTTACAAGAAAAAAACAACCCCATTGAAAAGTGGGCAAAGGACATGAACAGACACTTCTCAAAAGGAGACATATATGCGACCAACACTCATATGAAAAAAAGCTCAACATCATCGATCATTAGCAAAATGCAAATCAAAACCACAATGAGATACTACCATCTCACACTAGTCAGAATGGCTATTACTAAAAAGTCAAAAAAAACCACAAAACAACAACAAAAAACAGATGCTCGTGAGGCTGTGGAGAAAAAGGAATGCTTTTACAATGTTGGTGGGAGTATACATTTTATATTGTGCTTTTTTATAAATAGAATTTTGAGAGTATATCTTTCATCTTGATTTTGGGGTTATTATCAGTCATTTTACTAAGGTTTTTTTCATATTTATTCTTTTGGATCTAGTTCTGCTCAGATACATGTTCCAATTTTTTTTCTTTTTTTGGTGAGACAGGGTCTCACTCTGTCACCCAGGCTGGAGTGCAGTGGCATGATCTCTGCTCACTGCAACCTCTGCTTCCCAGACTCAAGCTATTCTCCAGCCTTGGCCTCACAAGTTGCTGGGACTACAGGCATGAGCCACCATGCCTGGCTAATTTTTTTTCACTTTTTTGTAGAAACAGTTTTTGCCATATTGCCCAGGCTGGTCTTGAACTCCTGAGCTAAAAGCGACCCACCCACCTTGGCCTCTCAAAGTGTTGGGATTACAGGCATGAGCCACTGTGCCTGGCCGACATGTTCCAAATTTTGACTGAAGGAAGGTGTCTTGGCTACAAACTAGATTGATCAAATAGACCTTCCAAATGAATGGCTTTTCAAATGGGTAGAGATATGTGTATGGGGAAGATAAATTTCATGTCTAAGCATTAGTAGAATGGTCCCTTAGGAGGAGATGGTTAATATTGCACAACTAGCATTTCTTATGGCAATTTTGAGATAAATAAAGAAATCCTTGGTTTTGAGAATTGCTGTGCTATCTACAGCTGAAGCCTCATCCAAAAGCTCATATTTCAGATTCTAAAGATGGATACTTCAGTTTCTGTGTGTGTGTGTGTGTGTAGGCACCACACTATAGCTTTCCTCTGAGTGAGATGACAATAACAATAATAATAGTCATTAAAATAAAATGTTACCATTTATTTGGTGCTGTGAGCCAGGATCTTTGCTAAGCAAAGCAATGGAGTAAAAATGGAATTTCACAAAAGACACTAAGTTCTAAGAGGTCAATGACACTTAAATGCTGTCTGCAGTGTATCTGAAACAGAATGTCATAGATTGAAAGGGAAAGGAGAAGAACATGGACTAGCTGATGCTACCTTATGGTAGTGAAGGATCTTTCTGACAGCTGTCAGGGTGTTCTCAGCTGGAGCTTCTAAGTCATGATGTCCCTCTCACTGCCGGAGCTATTGTGTTGATTGGATGATCGTCCAAGGTGGAAGGTTCTTCTGCAAGGTAGCAGCAGTCCTTCTATATTTCAGTAGCATGAGGCCAGTAGTGAGGGACCATCAGGCCCCTGAACAGGAGAAAAAACCAAAGATGGTGTGGGAGAGAAGGTATATACTTGTGATTTCACCCTCCTGGGGTTCCTTAGTTTCCATGTATGAACACTGACCTGTGGTCATTTGGTGGGGAGAATGCTGGAAATATGCCTGGTGCATACTGCACAGAGATTTTATGAGGCCTGTAAAGCCAGTGACAGAGGCCACTTTAGAGGCCTAATTTGAGGAAGAGTTGGAAATGCTTAGATTGAGGTACGACAATTTAGCTGTTTAACCACATGTCAGTACCAGGTAGCTAATGATTTATACCATTTTGGAGATTATTTGGATGCCTGAGTGCCATTTTAGCTACTTTCTTTCCCCACTCACCCCCACATACCTTTTTTTCCCCAGAGATAAATAAATATGAAAAAGAGATGGAAGCAAGGGAGTTTCCACTGAAATAACTACTGGCTAATAAGTTAGCCTCCCACAGTTTCATCGATGCTGGCAGAATGCATGAGGCTCATGGATCAGAGATAAAGGACTTCAATACTCACAGCAAAAGCAGTTATGCAAGTATCACCAGAGTTGTGCCAGTTCCCCAAATCCCATAGGATGATCAGAAGGCCAGGCGGAGCGTGCACAGCAGGGGTGTGTACCACAGGAGGGGAACCCTAATAAATCCATTGCTTTTTAGACAGCAGCAAGCAACCCTTCCTTTGTCTGCAAGAAGACAGGTGCAATGCAAGATCTACAGTGCTTTATCTGATGTTCAGGATTGCCAGGTGCATCATCAATCTTGAGAGGTGGCTCATGGCAAATGGGACAGGGCGAGTATAGTCAAGACTGCAATTTTGGCTCACTTAGCAAGATAAGTGGGAGTACAGGAAGCTTATGGTGGACTGCTTTTCTACAATTAAAAAGGACAAACTTCATTTTCAGTATTCAAACAGTCACATGCTTATTGGCAGCAACATAGTGATTCTTTGTATTTCTGTGAAACTGGTATTCAGCTCAAAGCAAAACCCCAAAGATTAGCTACCTGGAGGCTTAGTCCCCTGACATCCTAGGAAGGATATTGATGCAGTGACCTGCCATGATGCTGTTTACTTTCAGTCTAACCAGACCTCCCTTAAGTCTTGTAACCTGAACTTGAGCAGGGCCAAGGGAGTTGAACTTTAAAGTTCCCTTTCTAGGGATGGAGGAGTGGGTAGTATTCTTTTCTTTTCTCTCTCCTCACCTTACCCCAACTATATTAAGTTGCATAAGGAACAAGTTATAGAAGAAGGATAGGATTAAGATACCTAGAGCTGGGTTGTGGGTGGAGAAAAGGAATGATCAATTAAGAAAATCCTAGTAGTGTAAGTAGAACTAATTTCACAGGCAGGCTTAACTTATAACCTTTACATTGAAATGTATGTGTGTATGTATATATACATATTTTTTTCTCTTAATGTTTCAGAGAAAATGTGTACTTCATCTTCTTAATCTATGTGGTCTCTTTCCACTTTTTCTCCTCTTTTCTTTCCCTTTGTCTCCTACCCTTTCTATAATCTATCTTTCCTTATTTCTCTCTATTATAAAGATATTTCAGAGAAGTTCTAATATGGTTTGGCTGTGTCCCCACCCAAATCTTATCTTGAATTGTAACTCCCACAATTCCCACTTGTTGTGGGAGGAACCCAGTGGGAGGTGATTGAATTACAGGGGTGGGTCTTTCCCACTCTGTTCTCATGATAGTGAATGAGTCTTACGAGATCTGATGGTTTTAAAAATGGGAGTTTCCCTGCACAAGCTCTCTTTTTGCCTGCTGCCACCCATGTAAGACATGACTTGCTCCTCCTTGCCTTCCGCCATGATTGTGAGGCCTCCCCAGCCACGTTGAACTTTTGTAAGTCAGCTTTTGTAAATTGCCCAGTCTCACGTATGTCTTTATCAGCATTGTGAAAACAGACGAACACAAGTTCCTTTAGAGATCTCCTTGTCCTTGAGTCAGGAAAGACAAGTTTAATTTTTACATCAAAAGTACACATTTATTTAAACATAGAGTTGTATGTGTCTCTGGGTAAATGTACCTATACTATCTTTTTTAGGTTTCTTTCTTTAATTAACAAACTTTATTTTTCAGAGCAGTTTTAGGATCACAGAAAAATTGAGCAGAAGTTTCCATGTATCCCTATGCCCCATACATGCACAACCTCCCCGCTATCAACATCCTGCTCCCCAGTGCTACATTTGTTACAACTGATCAACCTATATTTACACATCATTATCCCCAAGTCCACAGTTCATTCTAGCGTTCACTCTTGGTGCCGTATATTCTAGGTTTTGACAAATTGTAATGGTATGTATCCACCATTGCAGTACCATACAGAATGGTTTCACTCCCTAAAAATCCTCTGTGCTCTTCCACCTATTCATCCATCCCTCCCTCACCAACCACTGATCCTTTCACTGTCTCCATACTTTTGCCTTTCCCAGATTTCATATAGTTGAAATCATACAATATGTAGCCTTTCAGATTGGCCTCTTTCACTATTAATATGCATCTAAGTCTTCTCCAAGTCTTTTTATGACTTGATTGCTCATTTCTTTTAAGTGCTGAATAATATTCCATTATTTGGATGTAACAGAGTTCATTTACCCAGTCACATATTGAGGGGTGTCTTGGAAGCTTTTAAATTTTGGCAATTATAACTTAAGCTGATATAAACATCTGTGTGCAGGTTTTTGTGTGGACATATATTTTATGTTCATTTGGGTAAATATCAAGGAGTGTGATTGCTGGATTATATGGTAAGACTAGGGTTAATTTTTAAAGAAATTACTAAGCTTTCTTGAAAAGTGGCTGTACGATTTTATATTCCCACAAGCGATGAATGAGAATTCTTATTGCTCCATATCCTTCCCAGCATTTGGTGCTGTCAGTATTTTGAATTTCAGCAAATAAGCATGTAGTAGTATCTCACTGTTGTTTTAATTTGCAATTCCCTAATAACATATGACGTGGAGCATCTTTTCATATGCTTACTTGCCATCTGTATATCTTCTTTGGTGAGGTGCGTATTCAGGTTTTTGCCCCTTTAAAAAATTGGTTTGTTCATTTTCTAATTGTTAAGTTTTAAGAGTTATTTGTATACTTTGGATAGTAGTTCTTTATCAGATGTATATTTTTCAAATAATCACTCCCAGTCTGTGGCTTGTCTTTTTATTCTCTTGACGTTGTCTTTCACAGAGAAGAAGTTTTTTAAAATTATAATGAAGTCCAGCTTATCAATTATTTCTTTCACAGATTGTGCCTTTGGTGATGTATTTAAATAGTCATGTCCAAAACCAAGGTAATCTATATTTTCTCCTATGTTACTTTTAGGAATTTTATAGCTTTGCATTTTACATGTAGTCTAGGACCCATTGCAGTTAATTTTTGTGAAGGGTCCAAAGTATAAGTCTGGATTAATATTTCTGCATGTGGATGTCTAGTCGTTCCAGCACCATTTGTTGAAAACACTATCTTTGCTATATTGTATTGCCTTTGCTTCTTTGACAAAGATCAGTTGACAGTATTTATGTGGGTCTACTTCTGGGCTCTCTGGACCTGTTCGATTGATCTATTTTTCTATTCTTTTGTCAATACCACACTGTCTTGGTTATTGTAGCTTTATGTTAAGTCTTGAAGTCAGTTTGTGTCAGTCCTATGACTTTGTTCTTCAATGTTGAGTTGTTTATTCTGGCTCTTTTGCTTCTCCATGTAAACTTTAGAATCAGCTTGTTGATATCCACAAAATAACTTGATGAGATTTTGATCCGGATTAGGGTCTATAGATCAAGTTGGGCAGAACTGACAACTAAATAATATTGAATCTTCCTAACCATGAACGTGGAATATCTCTCCATTTATTTAATTCCTCTTTTATATCTTGTATTAGAATTTTAGTTTTCCTCATATAGATCTTGTATACATATTGTTAAATTTATACTTTAGTATTTCATTTTTGGGAGTGCTATTGTAAATGGTAATGTGTTTTTAACTTCGACTTTCATTTGTTCCTTGCTGGTATGTAGGAAAGCATTGACTTTTGTATATTAACTTTGTGTCTTGAAACCTTACTATAATTGTTTATTAGTTCTAGGAGTTTGTTGATTCTTTTGGATTGTCTACATAGGTGATCATGTCATCCCTGCACTGGTTCCCGCCGAGGTTTCTGCTTGTGGGTTTTTGCTCTGGTAAGTTGTGGTTCTGTGTATAACCCTAACTCTCCAATTTTGGGGGCCATTTATGCTCTGTGATCTCCCTTTTCTGATGGATCTAAGAAGAGTTGATTTTCAGTTTGTTCAGCTTTCTGCTTATTGTTAGGATAGGGTAGCCACTTCTAAGCTCCCTAAATCCTGGACCAGAAACCCTGATAATAGAAGATAATAGGTTATTCTATTTCATATTTCACTGAAGTGGGCTTTCAGTTATAAACATTTTCAAATGAATGCATTCCTATCACTATTAGAATGTATTCTGATAAATTGCTGCCATTACTTATTAAATTTAATTCTAATGCCTCGCTACTGTAATTCTAGTATGGATATTTATGCTGGTGAGACAACTTGTGTTCAAAAGTAAGTAAAAAAATCACATTATAAGGCTACACATTATTTTGAGCTATTTGCTACTTTACTCTCCTCTTTTTGTGAACATTGAATTCAATATAAAGTAAAACGGTTAACCAAAGTTCAGCTAAAACTATTATTATTCTAAAGTAACTGGAAATGAATGAAGCTCCTCTGTACTATTTACCCTATCTCCAGGAATAAAAAGAAATGGCATAATTTGGATGTTACTCGGTTACCTACCAACAAGCAGATTTTGATTTTGTTAGCAACAGAGGAAAAATAGCTACTCAGAAGTTTTGATGTACCTTTTAAAAAATATCAGGTAGGAATCTAACATGTTTATAAAGCCTTTTAAAACTAAATTATCTTTGTAAAATGTTTGAATAGGCAATACTAGAAAAATTCAAAACACTCCAAAGAGCATCCAGGATAAAGTAAGTTTCCCCAGTACCGTTAGCCACACCCTTGCCCAGAGGAAATCACTGTCACCAGTTTCCTTATATGTCTTTCCAGACATATTCTGTAATCTCATATTTTCACAAATGGTGGTGATGATGATCACAAATCATAACATTTATGCCAGACACTGTTCTAAGCACTTTCTATATATCATCACATTTAACCCTGCCACTAACAATATGATATGTACTTAATCTTAATCCCATGATAGGACTTTTAGAAATAAAAAAATTCTAGAGACAGAGAAGGTAAGTAAATTGCCTATCATCACACAGCTGGTTTGGAAGAGCTAGGATTTCTTTTCTTTTCTTTTCTTTCTTTTTCTTTTTTTTTTTTAAGATGGAGTCTCGCTCTATTGCCCAGGCTGGAATGCAGTGGTGTGATCTCGGCTCACTGCAACCTCTGCCTCCGGGTTCAAGCGATTCTCCTGCCCCAGCCTCCTGAGTAGCTGGGACTACAGGCATGTACCACCATGCCTGGCTAATTTTTGTGTTTTTGGTAAAGATGGGGTTTCACCATGTTGGCCAGGCTGGTCTCGAATTCCTGACCTCAAATGATCCACCTGCCTCGGCCTCCCAAAGTGCTGGGACTACAGACGTGCACCACTGCGCCCGGCCTGGAAGAGCTAGGATTTCATTCCAGGTGGTTTGGCTTTAAAGCCCAGGGTTTTAATTACTACATTATTGGCATGCTCTACACACCGTTTTGTACCTTTCATGTTTCACTTACTACTTTGAAATTGTTTCTATCAATATACATAGAACTAATCCATTTGTTTTAGTGGCTGAACACTGTTCCAATTATATCACTTTCCAACTGAGGCTGATATTGTTCTCCAGGGATATTTGGCAATGTCAGAAGGTATTTTTTGGTAGTCACAACTGGAGGGAGGTGTTGGCTACTGGCATCCAGTGGATACAGTTTAGGGACAACCCACTACAACAAAGAATTATCCTGCTCAAAATGTCAATAGTACTAAAACTGAGAAACCCTGTGGCATACTTTCATTTAACCTGGTCCATATTTTTCTAAACTAAAATTCAGCTAAAAGTGTTAATAATCAGAAATTTGATTATGCACTTTTGCACTCTAATTTCTATAAGCTAAAAGAGTTGGAAAAAGAAAGTCTGAAGTTGACAATTCTAGATGATTTTGAGTATTCACAGAGACTTCTGCCTATTTGTAAAACCCTTAAGGACTCTGAGAAGGGCAAAACTGAGAAGGCCCAAAGTTTTTGATTGATCTTGTTCAGTCCCAGAAAACATTATTTGATTGACCTGGTTCAGTCTCTCCCTTGGAGTGATAACATATCAAAATAGAAAGCTGACTTTCATTTGCCTAATGAAAATACTGGTAATCCAGAACGCGTTCAACTCCAGAGAAAATTGGGCTCTCTTCATTTCCCTTTAAATAAGGAGGACTGATGGGACTGGCGAGTCTCCTGTTTGATCAGGAGCAATTTTAAAAAGCTACTAGGGTGGACCATCTTTGAAGATGTAATTACCTCATAAGTTCTATTTAGATTGTCTTTATTTATCTATCTTTTTCAAAAATAATCAAAGTAATATATGCTTGTGGTAATTCAAATAATGCTGAAAAATACAAAATAAAAGTTTCTCTCCTGCCCAGCCTAATCTTACTTCCTAAGGATAACCATTATCAAGAGTTTATTATATATTTTTCTAGATGTATTTTTATGTCTGTACAAACATCTATGTATATATTTATTATAAATGCACACATATAGTATTTTTCCCACAAAAAATGAGCTCTATTAATTTACCAAAGACTTATATTTCCATTCCCATCCCATCATTCATCAATTTGTCATGGATTATTCTCCAAGGCAGCCCAAACAGATCTAACTCATATTTTAAATGACCATATACTGTGTTATGTAGTAAATCAAAATTTATTTGGTAATTACCCTATTGTTGGTAATTTAGATCATTGCCAATTTCTCCTATTTGATAATTCAGCAAAGAGCAACATGACATATATAATTTACACACTTCTATAATTGCTTCTCAAGGATAGATTCTAGAAGTAAATTTGCCAGGTCAGGGAATTTAAGTATTCCCAGTGCATAAAAGTGCCTATTTGCCTGAACCTGCTAAAACAACTAAAAAGAAATTTAATGACTAATAATAGAGACACAAATGAAATAATTATGGTGCTATAATAGATTAGTTATATGATATTAATAGATACATTATTGCATAAATACTAAAATATTAAGCTTAAAGGAAGTTTTAAATGTGAAAATGTTTATAACATACAGGGTAAATAGTAGAATGCTTTGTATATAAAATTATGTGTGTATAATTTCTACTACTAGTTTCATTGCTGATGCTGAAACTAGTAGTGTGACATAATTATGTTTCCTCTCCTTTCCCCTGGAGTCAATAATTTTGTCAATTATTCATTCACTTGTCTTCTAAATACGATTTCACATATTCCAATGCTTGTCAGATAATCTGAGTGCCATTTTGAATTTATTTCCAGAAATCTTTACTCTCCTGCTCCAATCTTGACTCGTTGCCTTGTAGTTCCATTTTATGCTTCGTTACTCTGGCTCTTTCTTTTGATATTTTCCTGGGAAATCTCCTCAGCTGTCTTCTCTGTGGAAGCCCATGTTTCCAGAATCCTAGCTTCTTCTTTACTGATTTTCTCCCTATTTGAGAATTTACATGCCCGAAAATGGCTTTGAATCTGTAGCATATTCTCAGGGGTCATTCAGTTTCTGTCTTGAAAGTTTGTCAAAGTCTTGTCCCTGGGATGTGTGTGTGTCTGGCTGCGGGTATTTGGGGACAGGGAATGAGGGCTGGCAGGGATTGGGGGTGTGTTTCTCTGGTAAATATATAGATTCCACTTAATCCACCTATTTTCAGTCCCATATCTCCTCTTGAATCTTTCTGTTCCCGTTGTCTGTAAGCCTAAATTCTTTGTGATTCATGTTCTGTAAGGAATAAATCTCAAGTCTGAGAATTTGGAAGGGGATGTTCAGGCTTTTCAGGGTCTAACCACCTCTTACACAGAATTTCCAATGATTCTCTTAATTCCAGACCTGGGCTTTGTACTCCCTTTCTGCAAAATCCAATTCTTGAGCCTTTGCAGCTTGGTTCTGTTTCCTCCTTCTAAAGAAACAGGTTCAGCTTCCTCTATTCCCCTGAGTAATCAAGCTTTCCATCCTCCAAAATATATTGATGTTTCCTGACTCCCTGTGTCTTCTCTCCTGTAATTTTGATTCTTTTAGGCCTATATATTTTAAATATTATTATTGTCATATTAATAGGCATTCAGGAGAGAATAGAAGTGATACATCTATTCAGTTTCACCAGGTCAAACCAGAAATCTCCATTTCTATTTAAATAATACTGTGGCATTATCTTTTTCTTTTCTTTTTCTTTCTATTAAGAAATTTTTTTCAAAGATAATTTT
Source organism: Pan troglodytes (assembly GCF_028858775.2). NCBI lineage: Eukaryota > Metazoa > Chordata > Mammalia > Primates > Hominidae > Pan > Pan troglodytes. The sequence continues at coordinate 109,226,839 of NC_072401.2, read as the reverse complement.
GGCAGAAATATAAGTAATGAATTAAGACATTATCTTTTTTTTCAAAACATAGTGATTAAAATAAGAGTAGCATTTTGATTCTTTGAGCTATTTTGAACATGGGATTTTTAGTTGGTCACAGATGACTTTTTATTGTTCCCCTGAATATCCCTTTCTTCCACTATGCCTCTTCATAATCAGTTTGTTACATCAGTTCAAATGCAACATTGCTATGTCTCTGTGAGTATCATCTCTTCCTAAATCCTTCAATTTCTCCAAAATTACATTTCTCAGGAAGTTCACTTTAGTTGTAGTAACTTCTCTATATCGTTCTATTTGTGGAGAACACAGTGACTGTAGCAAAGCTGTCAGAGTAAAAACAAGACAATAGTTAGCTTACTAGTTCTTATACCTGTAACTCCCAGAATTTTATAGTGAATTTCCTTTAAAATCCTCCACTTGAATATCTGCCTTCATTTCTGACGTTGTCTGCATTTAGTACAGGAAGCAAGGAAAGGAGAAAGGATAGATAATATTGTGTTAATTAATATGTTCGTGTTGGGCTGGGTACATTGGCTCACGCCTATAATCCCAACATTTTGGAAGATCAGGGCCAAAGGATTGCTTGAGGCCAGGCGTTTGAGACCAGCCTGGGCAATATAACAAGACTCTGTCTTTACAAAAAATAAAAATAAAAAATTAGCTGGGCATAATGACCCATACCTGTAGCCTAGCTACTTGGGAGGCTGAGGTGAGAGGATTGCTTGAAACCAGGAGTTGAAGGTTACAGTGAGCTATGACTGTGCCACTCAACCCCAGACTGGGTGACATAGTGAGACCTTGTCTCTAAAGAAAAGTACCATATTGATATAAAAATAAGATAATGATAAATAGTTGATGTAAAATATAAATAATTAATATTCACGAAATTAAACACAGAAACAAGTAACCAAAAGAATTTCCCACATACCAACAACTAGTATAGTATAGTACTTTGGCAATATTTCTATTATTTTAGAGAGATAGATTGTCTCTATATACTGTTTACATAGAAAAAGTTTCAAGTTTTGGATACCAAACAATTGATGTTATTTAATTTTTTCACTGAATTGACTCTTAGTGATGTATAAACATCATTAAATTTGCTCTACTTTTCATACTTTTTGAGTTCAGTTTCATGCATGGTGGGCTTAAGTTAGCTGTGTGTATATGCTCATTCCTATAAAGCAGTTGACACTGAAAAATTAAAATTTCACTCAATCATTGACTTATAACAGTTCTTTTATTATATACCTTACAGTGAAGCTGTCCTTGAACAAACTGGCTGCTCAATATATATTTAATTGAGTTTTTAAAATTTGTTTAGGGATGTTGGTACATAAAAACTGGTAAAGTATAGGGGAAATTGTACAAGCTAGTTGTACATATATCATGTAAGAATGATTTTTTTGTACAATGACTTCTTTTTCTCTGGGTAGACACACAGTAGTGAGATTCCTGGATCAAATGGTAATTCTACTTTTAGTTTTTTTTAAGGAATCTCCACACTGCAATTGCAAAAATATGGAACCAGCCCAAACACCCATCAATTAATGATTGGATAAGGAAATTGTGGTGTATATGTATATACCATGGAATACTACTCAGCCATAAAAAGGAATGAATTAATGGCATTTACAACAACCTGGATGGAACTGGAGACTATCATTCTAAGTGAAGTAACTCAGGAATGGAAAACAAACCTCGTATGTTCTCACTCATAAGTGAGAGCTAAGCTACCAGGATACAAAGGCATAAGAATGATACGATGGACTTTGGGGATTTGGGGGAAAGTGTGGGAGAGAGGTGAGGGATAAAAGACTACAAATTAGGTTCAGTGTATACTGCTCAGGTGATGGGTGCACTGAAATCCCACAAATCACCACTGAAGAACTTACTCATGTAACCAAATACCACCTGTTTTCCAGAAACCTATGGAAATACAAAATTTAAAAGGAATTTTTTTATTTCATGTATAAATTAGAAATGAATTCACGTATTCTGTACTGGAAAACTATTATTCTGTTAGGCATTCTTTCATGCACAGTCTCTAGTTAATCTACTAAATTATCAGCTCACTTTATATCTTTGACTTCCCCTAAATAGTGTCTCCTTTCCCAACATTTTAGATAAGAGAAAGCTTGCTGCCCAGGCAGAATCCCCTGAGCAGCTGCACTTGCCTCATTCTCTGCAGCCCCTTCTGCTTTGTTGACCTTCCTCAAGACCTTTCAATATAAATATCTGAGGTTTTGTTTCCAAGTCTTTCTTCCAGACTATGGAGTGCAGCTGAGAAAAAAATATATGTAAAGCTCATTGACTCTCTATCTATTTCATTCCCAACACTGTCTCAGTTTTACTCCCTAGGAAACTTCCTTACCAATTGGTGATGAAGAACATTCCAAATCTTCATCACTTTTATCAAGCCTGTCATTGTGGGTATTCTGCCTTTATCTCTGCCCTATCAGAGAAAATAACAACAGCTACCATCTAATGAGCACTTGCTGCCAAACATTTTACACAAAACAACACAATAGATCTTTTTATTCCCTTTTTTTTTGTAGGTGATGAACCAGAACTTCAGAGAGAAAAAGAAACATACTCAAGGGCATACAGCTCATGCCTTCATACAGCTCATCAGACATATTCGATTCATGCCTCATTATCCTTTTTTCCCTTTATTCTTTTAAAATATAATATTTGATACATACACAAAGATATAATGTATAATGTACAATCAGCCCTCAGTATCCACAGGGAATTGATTCCAGAATCCCCTGGGATACCCAAATCTGTGGATGTTTGGGTTCCTTATATAAAATGGTATAGTATTTGCATTTCACCTGTGCATATTCTCTTGCATAATTTAAATCATCTCTAGGTTACTTATAGTAACCAGTACAGTTTAAATACTATGTAAATAGTCATTTTACTGTATTGTTAGTTTGTATGTTTTTAAATATTTTTCAATCTGTAGTCAGTTCACTCCAGGGATGCAGAACCCGTGAATATGGAGGGCTGACCACATAGATAATTAAAGCTAAATAACACAATGAATGTTCAAAATTCCATCTTCTAATGTAGAAACTAGAATATAACCAGCACTGTTGCACTTACCTATGTTTTTCTCCCTTCTGTCACTCTGCGGCCTTCCCCAACTTTCTGAGGTAACCACTGTTTTCAGTTTTTTATTTACCATTCTCTTGCTATTGTTTAGCTTTTAATTTTAAAAATAATGTAAAGCACAGGAAAGTTTCAAGAACATTACAAAATTTCCTGTACACCATTCACCAGATTCAATTATTATCACTTGCCAAATTTGCTTTCTTGTTATCTCTTTTTATGCATGTTTTGTTGTTTGAACCATTTGAGAATAAGTTGCAGATATGACATCTCATTGCCTAAATACTTGAGCATATGTTTTCTAAGAATGAGAATATTCAATTATCAAAATTAGAAAATTTAACACTAATGTAATACTTTACCTACTCTATAATTTATTTTAAAATTTCTTCAGTTGTCCTAATAAAATAGTCCTAATAAAAATATCCTTTATAGCCACCCTGTTCTACCCTTCTATCTCCTCCTCCCCCGGTACAGGATCCAATCCAGGATCCCGTATTGCATTTAGTTGTCATGTCCCTTTTGTTTCCCTTAATCTGGAACAGTTCCTAAGTCTATCTTTATATTTCTTGACCTTGACATTTTTTAACGGTTCAGACCAATTATTTTGTAGGACGTCCTTGAATGTAGGTTTTCTTCATGGGATGTTTCGTCATGATTGCATTTAGGTTATCCATTTTTTATCAGGAATACTATTTAGATGAGGTTGTGTTCTTTCCCATGCAACACAACAGAAATAATAAAATATCAGTTTTTTCCAATTTTGATATTGTCAACTTTGATTACTTGGTTAAGGTGATGTCTTCAAGGTTTATTCACTCTAATAGTACTGTTTTTTCTTCTTTGTAATAAAGTAATTCAAGTAGAAGTAGTTTGAGAGGATGTAACTACTCTGTTGTTTACCAAATTGCAACCCACTAGTTTTGGCATTGGTTGGCAATTTTGTCTGAATCAGTTATTACTATGATGATTGCCAAATGGTGATTTTCTACCTTCATCTTTCCATCTACATAAGATTTTACTCTAAGGTAGAAAGATTTTTTCCCTATTTATTTATTATAAATAGAAATTTATCTGTTTAATTTTAGTATAAACTTTTCTCATTGATCACCATTGCCATCTGTTATATATCAAGTTTCCATATATTCTTTGGTCTTTCTGGGTTCTCTCTTTCGTTCAGTTGGTCATTTGGCTTTTCCCTATGCCAAAATACTATCTGAATTATTATGGCTTCATCATTAGTTTCAATATCTTGTTGGCCAAGTTTCCATTTTTAATTGAGGCATGCCATGGATATTCTTGCTTTTCCATAAATTTCAGAATTATGTTGAAATTGTCATGTTTCACAAAATTTCTATTGATATTTTGATTGTGATTATATTAGCTCTCTTGATCAATTTGAGGAGAACTGACTTTGAAAAAAATTGAGTTTTCCTTTCCATGAACACAGCCTATTTAGATCTGAGTGTATTTTAATAACGTTTCATAACGTTTCTGTACAGGCTTTATTATTATTTATTAAATTAATTTTAGGTATTCTATTTTTGAGCTATTTAAATGGAATCTCTTTACATTAAATTTTCTTTGTGCTTGTTATGCTATAGAAATGTTTACTGAGTACTTGTTAGATTTTTATAGAAATGCAGCTGAATTTTGCATAGCAATGATATGGTAAACTTACTGCTTCTAATAGGTTGTCTTTGGAATTTTTGTATACACTATTGTATCATTTGTAAAATAATGAAGTCCTTTGTCTTCCTTTCCAACCTTTCATCTTTGATTTATTTTTCTTGTTTTTCAGTGGGAATTTAATAAAAAGAGTAGGAGAATGCACAGTCCTGGAGATATTGCTTCACTATGCGAATCAATCCTGGTCCTAGCAGTTTGGCACCACCTGGCGGTGATTGTCCACTCCAACCTAAATATTGACAGGATTGATTCCGGGCCTGTAGTTGACTGGACGTCAGGAAAGCAGTAATGATTCCAGGAAATTCCTAGCTAGATAGTGCAAATTTTGTTGGCCCAGTTTGGGAATATTGAATGGGGCAATTACTGAGCAAGCGGGATTCGAACTCCACTTCTCCTGTGGATTTTGTGCTAGTTTGCTGCCTGGCTGCCCTATCTATTATGTACCCTATTCCATCCCCCAACCTCAGAACAAAAGCAATATTCCTCCTCCCTATCTGTTCTACATGTAGGATAGAGTGGTGGATGGGAGCGAAACATCCATTTTATAGTTTTAGAATTTATGTTATCCTGGATATATTTCCATAAGGTTATACTATATTTAAGTATTTGTATATATTTTCTCTCTCCTTCCATTATAATCTAGGCTTCAAAAAGGTAAGGATTTTTATGTTTTCTTCCCAGTGAGTAGAAGAGTCCCTAGCATGCAGACACTCAAAAATAGTTGTTGAATAAGATGAGTGAATGAATATTGAAATCTTCCATTATATGGTAGATTTGTCCATTTCTTCCTGTAATTCTATCAATTATTGCTTTATATTTTTAAGGCTCTTTTATCAAGCACATACAAAACTGAAATCATTAAAGCTTCTTGGTGAACTTAGTTTTCCTTAATAATGTTTTGGGGTGATTTGTTTTTGTTTTTATATTTTTGGTCATAAACTTGTTTCAATACTAATATTCCATCAAGATTTCTTTTGGTTAATATCTGTCAGGTATATCTTTTTACTAACTTTTTACTATGTCCTTATGTTTTATGTCCCCGTATTCTAAACAGTATTTAGTTGGATTTTTTAAATACAACTGGACAATCAACCATTTAACAGTGAGTTAAGTTTATTTATGATTATGAATATTATTGATGCTCAGTTTATTTCTACATACCTTTAAAACCTGTTTAATCTGTTTATTGATTAAAAAATTAAACAGTTACATTTCTAGAAGATCCTTCTGTTTCTTTTTCTAATAATATTTCTGTAGCCTTTTTTGTCTACTTATTTTTATAGTTCTGTTGTTTATTTTTTTAAACATTCTATACCCAATCCACCACTGGAATAAAATTATAATATTTATACTATGTAATATTTATACAATGCTAATATAACTGGTACATATATTAGGTAAACACATATATGCCAGGTATTCTTACAAAATTAATAATATATTCTCTTTAACTCAGTGTATTCAAAATATCATCATGCCAACCAGGTACTTTTTCTTTTTTTTAAGATGGAGTCTCGCTCTGTCGCTGGAGTGCAGTGGCGCAATCTTGGCTCACTGCAACCTCCACCCCCCAGGTTCAAGCGATTCTCCTGCCTCAGCCTCCCAAGTAGCTGGGATTACAGGTGCCCACCACCACACCCAGCTAATTTTTGTATTTTTTAGTGGAGACAGGGTTTCACCATGTTGGCCGTGATGGTCTCGATCTCTTGACCTTGTGATATGCCCACCTCGGCCTCCCAAAGTGCTAGGATTACAGGCGTGAGCCACCATGCCCGGCCCAGGTACCCTTTTTTAAACTTTACATGGATTAACATATTTAATCCTCATTTTGCTGATTAGTCCTGTTTTACAGATTAGGAAACTGTAGTGGAGAGAAGTAAAAAAATTAGACCAAGTCCAGATAGATAGGTAGAATTCTGAGCTGGGATTTGAACTCAGGCTGTTACTACAATATTTTGAATATTCAGTCTGATAATGGGGAGGGGAAGACAGCAAACATTGTTTCTATTTTTGCTAAACTTAAAGGCAAAAGAGCATTTGATTCTTGCTTTGTAAAACTGCTAGTGATTTTTAACCTTTTCATGTGGTAATTAGCTTTTTGCATGTCTTCTTTATTGTTCCTGTTTTTTGTCCATTTTGGTCTTGGAGTCCTAAGTGATGTTTTGTATTAAAAGCTCCTTAATGTAAAATATATTTTTATAATAAGGTATATTTTTATTTAAAGAATTTTACATTTTTACCAGGAATGAAATCCCAGTTCACATTTTCACTTCCTAAGGAAAATTAGAAGATTTGCAAAACAATTACTTTTTCATAGAAACTACACCCCTACTCTTCCTCATCCTCATGACAGGAAATTCTCACCTGTAATTTTTAGTCTCTGAGCTCAAATTTCCATAAGAAAACACATGAGGAAAGGAAAAAGTATGTATACCTCTGTTATATATGTTATATAAAATATCATCTCTAGCTCTCTGTAAAATTAAATAAAAACTTATTATTTCAAAGAACTAAACTACTGAAAATACCTTAAACAGAATATGGCACAATTAATAAATGGATACAGCTTCGATTTGTTATTTTAAGGAAAAAATAAAATTAGAAAATATTTTAGAAAGATTATATAAGATATAAAAAGGGATTATATAAGATATAAAAAAGAAATACTTTATTTTTAAGAATTAAACACCATACAGTTCCTTTATGGAGAGATCTAAAAGCTTATTTGATGTTTAAAAACTAGAAGGAAACAATGTTTAAGAAACTAAAGAACTATATACTCCTATTTGGAGGCGCTCAGCATTTGCCATCTATCAGACACAGTTTTAGAACAGCAAAATTTAAAAATGTTGCCATCTAGTGTTCACCTTTAGAATTATTCCCATAAAATTCGTGTAATATAAAATATAACTGGATCTTGACTCTTTAAAATTGGAACCAGAGATCAAGAAGGAATTTCCTGAGGTAACTGAGGAGAGTTTTAAAAATTTAGGGAAGAAAGGAAGAGGTTACTAATGATTATGTATCTATACATGTGAAGACAGCTGTGAATGAGGAAGGCACTAGAATGAGAAAGTAGCAAATGCCCAGGATCATTTAGGGTAAATAAAGAACATGAGGGGAAGTTTGGGAGAAAAATCTTTGAAATGGTAGGAAAATACTGCAATTAGTCATGGAAATGTATTGGATGGGAAATTAAAAAGAATAAAATATATTGGATGTTTACAACTTCTGAAGGAATTTAGTTTGTTTTAGGTAGTAATAACCACGATTTGTTGAGTGTTTAGTGAATGCCCATGTATTAGTCCATTCTTGCATTGCTATAAAGAACTTCCTGAGACTAGGTAATTTATAAAGCAAAGAGGTTTAATTGGCTCACAGTTGCACAGAGTGTACAGGAAGCATAGATAGAGAGGCCTTACGAAACTTAGAATCATGGAGGAAAGCGAAAAGGAAGCAGGCATGTCCTACATTGCCAGAGCAGGAGGAAGAGAGCAAAGGGGGAAGAGCTACACGCTTTTAAACAAGCAGATATCCTGAGAGATCTCGCTCACTATCACAAGAACAATAAGGGAAAATCTGCCCCCATGATCCAATCTCTTCCCACCAGGCCCCTCCCCTGACACATGGGGATTACAATTTGACATGAGATTTGGGTAGTGACAGAGCCAAACCATATCATTCTGCCCCTGGCTCCTCCCAAATATTGTCTTTCTCATTGCAAAATATAATCATCCCTTCTCAGCAGTCCCCAAATCTTAACTCATTTCAGCATTAACTCAGAAGCCCACAGTCCAAAGTCTCATCCAAGACAAGGCAAGCCCCTTCCACCTATGAGCCTGTAAAATAAAAAACAAGTTAGTTACTTCCAAGATACAATGGGGATACAGGCATTGGGTAAATATACCCATTCCAAAAAGGAGAAATCAGCCAAAACAAAGGGGCTACAGGCCCCATGTAAGTCTGAAACCCAGCAGGGCCATAATTAAATCTCAAAGCTCCAAAATAATCCCCTTTGAGTCCATGTTGCACATGCAGGCCACACTAATGCAAAGGGTGGGCTCCCAAGGCCTTGGGCAGCTCTACCCCTGTAGCTGTGCAGGGTACAGCTCCCTCAGCTGCTTTTATGGACTGGCGTTGAGTGCCAGTGGCTTTTCCAGGTGCATGGTGCAAGCTATTGGTGGATATACCATTTTGGGGTCTGGAGGACAGTGGCCCTCTTCTCACAGCTCCACTAGGGAGTGGCCCAGTGGGGACTCTGTGTGAGGGCTCTAATCCCACATTTCCTCTCTGTACTGCCCCAGTAGAGGTTCTCCACGAGGGCGCTGCCCTTGCAGCTGAACTTCTGCCTGAACATCCAGGTGTTTCAATACATCTTCTGAAATCTAGGTAGAGGCTGCTAAGCCTCAACTCCTGCCCTCTGTGTACCACAGGCTTAACACCACGTGGAAGCCACCAAGGCTTAAGGCTTGCACCCTCTGGAGCAGCAGCCTGAGACATATCTGGGGCCCTTTTAGCCATGGCTAGAGTTGAAGCAGTGGGGATACAAGAAGCAGAGTCCTCAGGATGCACAGAGTAATGGAGTCCTGGGCCTGGCCCACAAAATCACTCTTCCCTCCTAGGCCTCTGGACTTGTATTGGGAGGCGCTGCCTTGAAGTTCTCTGAAATGCCTTTGAGGCATTTTCCCCATTGTCTTGACTATTAACATTCAGCTCCTCCTTACTTATGCAAATTTCTGCAGCTGGCATGAATTTCCCCCGCAAACAATTTTTTTTTTTTTCTTTTCTAGCACATGGTCAGGCTGCAAATTTTCCAGACTCTTACGCTCTTCTTCCTTTTAAATATAAGTTTCAGTTTCAGATAATCTCTTTGCTCACACATATGAGCCCATTCTGTTAGAAGCAGCCAAACCATATCTCGAATGCTTTGCTGATTAGAAATTTCTTCTGCCAGAAACCCTAAATCATCTTTCTCAAGTTCAAAGTTCCACAGATTCCTAGAGCAGCGGCACAATGCCACCAGTCTCTCTGCTAAAGCATAGCAAGAGTGACCTTTGCTCCAGTTCCCAATAAGTTCTTCATTTCCAGCTGAGACCACCACAGCCTGGACTTCATTGTTTATATCACTATCAGCATTTTTAACAGGTCTCTAGGAAGTTCCAAACCTTCCCTCATCTTCCTGTCTTCTTCTTTGCTCTTCAAACTGTTCCAACCTCTGCCCATTAATGAGTTCCAGAGCTACTTCCACATTTTGAGGTATCTTTATAGCAATGCCCAACTCCCAGTACCAATTTTCTGTCCAATTTTAGTCCATTCTCTCATTGCTATAAAGAACTTCCTGAGACTGGGCAATTTATTTAAAAAAAAAAAAAAGGAGGTTTATTTGGCTTATGGTTCCACAGGCTGTACAGTGATCATGGCTAGGGAGGCCTCAGGAAACTTACAATCATGACGGAAGGTGATGAGGAAGGAGGCATATCTTAACGTGGCCAGAGCAGGAGGAAGAGAGTGAAGGGGGAGGTGCTACACACCTTTAAACAACCAGATATTGTGAGAACTCGCTCACTATCATGAGAACAGCAAGGGGGAAATCCTCCCCCATGATCCAATCACCTCCTACCAGGACTCTCTTTCAACATTGGGGATTACAATTCAACATGAGATTTGGGTGGGGACACAAATCCAAACCATTATCAGCCAGGTATTATAAATGTTTTGCATATAATGCATATTTGACTTTTAAAATTATGCCGTTAATGACTCCCATTTTACAAATGAGAAAATTGAGGTACAGAAAACTTGCAAAGCTGGTAAGTGGCAAAACTGTGATTTGTGTAAACCAAGAGACTGTCCAATGTCCGTGTTCTTAATCTAGGAGGGCTATACTTATTCCTATAGTAAGTACAGAATTTAGGTTGGGGTCACTGTATAACATTCAATATAAAGTTTAGTCAACTATCCAAATAATTTTGACCCAATTTTATTATTAGGATCTAGTGTCTGCACTGGTAAACTCATCTAACAATTGCTCAGTTTTCTCTTTTACACCATGCTATACTTGTGGTAAATTTCAGTACATAAATTTGTCTTTCCAATATAAATATTTTAATACTCCTCTTTCATTTGTAGAGTATGTACATTAACTTCTTTGATAGCAACGGTAAATTTCTTCTCTGCAAATCTTGGTCCTCTTTGTTATCTCTGGTACAGTTATGGTCACTGTTACAAGCTGATCTGTGTCTCTGCCAGATTTATATGTTGAAGTCTTAATCCTCCAGTACCTCAAAATGTGACTGTATTTGGAGACAGCGTTTTTAAAGAGGTAATTAGAGTGAGTCCTAATCCAATATGACTAGCGTCCCTATAAGAAGTGGAAATTTGGACACAGATGGCTGCAGAGGGAAAACCATGTGAGGACACAGGGAGAACATGGCCACCTGCAGGACAAGGAGAGGGGCCTCAGAAGAAACCAACCCTGAAGACTCCTTGATCTCTAACTTCTAGCCTCCATACCTATGAGAAAATAAATTTCTGTTGTTTAAGCCACTTACTCTGTGGTAGTTTGTAATGGCAGCCCTAGAAATTTGATACAGTCACTGTTTCAATTAGGGTCTTTGTTTACAAATTAAGATTCTTGCTAGTTTAAGCAGAAAAAGGATATTTTTAAAGGAATATTAGATAGCTCAGAGAGTCTTTGGAGGGTTAAAGAGTTGGGTTTGGAGGCTATGCAGTCAGAAACAATGCTCTAACCACATTGTGAGATTGTGGCAGTAAAGGCTCTGATGCAACTGGACACTAAAGCATACACCACTCACTCTGGATATGAAACATCAGGAATTCCATCATTCTGACCTTGAGAGATGACATCTCAGCAGCTACCTATGCCAAAATGTGGATTTCCTTTAGCTCCTGCCTTGCCATGTAGCTCATTTCTGGGATGATGTCTCACATGGGTGTGTGTGATTGGGGTAGCCTAGGTTATATGCCTGTAGCTTCGCTGCAAGTGAGTGTGGCAAAGTGAGCTTTCTGGCTTCTACCATGTGGAGGTGGATTAAAAGGCAGAAAGTTGCCTAGATGTGGAAAGGGTGCTCAAAAGGTGATGCTAGGTCAGAAAAGGCAAAGGGAATCAACAGTAAAACTTCAGTAGTATGATTTTTTGGCCAGTTGCTCTTTGCTACTGTCCCTGAGAGCTAGTTATCTTTTCCACAGTCCTTAAACTTTTCTTGAATCTACTTTTGTTGTTACTGAATAAACTCTCCCTTCTCTAGAATTCAAATAACTATCAAGTACAAATAACTGAATCTTCCCACCCCATCCTATTGTATACCCTTCTAAGAAAGAAATTAAGCAGGTTAATATGAAGGTGCTATTTGTCAAGTATTTATCCCTCCCAATATTGGTAGAAGAACTTCCAACTTTCCTTAGTGAATTATTCCATCTTCCATCTTTTCTTATCATTTGTGTGGGAATAACATCTCCTACTGTGCAGCCCCTCCCCAAGTTTCAGAAGACCTGTGGCTTAGTCTGGCCAGTCAGAACATTCCATACACTGCCCTCACCCCAGCCTTGTGATAAGTTCTAGAATAGGTTGGTTTATTGTCAAGGACAGAAAGATAAGACGCAGTCCCTGGACACCTCCTACCGTGACAGACCTGCATCTCTCTGGTTCCTGTCTTTCTGATGAAGTTTTTAGTCTAGGATGGCAGCCTGGAACAGCTGTGGGCCAAACTGATACTCCTCATTAAAAACTTTTTCCAGAGTAAAGCTGACACAGATGGACGGAGAGCTGAGGGATTCATAGAAACAATCCTCATGTCTTCTGAGCATTCAAACCAGCTGTGTTAGAAGTTTGTACTACATCTAAACTTTTCAGTTCTTTATGCCTATAAAGTCACTTTCGTCTTAATTGCATTTGAATTGTTTCACTCACTTGTGACCAAAGGAGTCCTGACTAGTTTGATTGGTTAAGGAGTAATCAGTGCAGGTTTTCCCCCAAAATTCTGTTTTAACAGACATCTATAGTATCTCTACCTTGACGTCCAAATGAAAAAATAACTTGGTCTTATTTTTATACAAGTATGTACATAAGTATGTATTGTGTATACCTACACCCCCATACTCCTCCATGCATAGACACAAAGTAAAAATGGAATTAACATATCAAAGATTTTATCCATCTTGGGTTCTTTCTCTTTAGATAAAATATCATTTTTTTAGGATTTGATGAGAGGTAAAACATATTTGCATATGTTTTTATGTAGTTTTTGCTTTATCTAGGTTTACTCCTGTCATGGTTAATTTTACTGTCAACTTGACCAGGCTAAGAGATGCCCACATAGCTGGTAAGACATTATTTCTGAGTGCGTCTGTGAGGAAGTTTCTGGAAGAGATTAGCATTTGAATTGGTGAATTGGGAAAAAGAAGACACACCTTCACCCATGTGGGTGGGCATTGTCTAATCCTTACAGAGCTCAGTAAAACAAAAAGATGGAGGAAGGATGAATTCACTCCCTCTCTCTCTACTTCTTCTTTTCCCCCCAGAGAAGGTCAGGTCTCCCTCTCTCTCTCAGGTTGGAAGGCAGTGGCATGATCATGGCTCACCACAGCTTCAACCTGTAGTGATCTTCCTGCCTCAGCCTCCTGAGTAGCTGGGACCATAGGCATATGCCACCACATCCAGCTAATTTTATTTTTTGTAGAGATCGAGGTCTTGCTATATTGGTCTTGAACTCCTGGCCTCAAGCAACCCTCCCACCTTGGCCTCCCAAAGTGCTGGAATTACAGATATGAGCCACTGTGCCTGTCCTCACTCTCTCTTCTTGAGCTGGGGATTCATCTTGTCCTGCCTTTGGACATCAGAGCTTCCAGTTATTGGGCCTCCAGACTCAGAACTTACACTAATGGTCTATCCTGGTTTTCAGGCTTTCAAACTTGATTGGGAGTTTCACTGTCAGCTCTCCCAGTTCCCAAGCCTTTGGATTAAGGCTAAATATTTACACCAAGCGCTTTTGTAATTTTCCAGTTTGCAGAGGGCAGATTGTATACACACATTATGTCCAACAAATCGCAAAGTTAATGTAAAAAAAACTAGAAGAAAGGAAAACATTGTGGAGCATCAAAGAAAAACTTCCTGTTCTTCAAACCAGTGAGTCACAGTATTCATATCTATAGTTTCTTCAGGGTACTCTTTCATGTCTCGGTCAGTTTATTATTTATGCAGAAACACAACTAGAGAGCAGTTTCTTGATCTATTCAGGTATAGTACCTTTAATGAAATAATTCCTTCTAAGTAAATTTAGATTGAATTATAGTGATCTGTTTCCTTTAATACAACGGTTGCTCTTAAGATTAGCATAGTAGAATCTAATTTATGATTAGAAGGTAAAGGAAAGTTAACACTAGGCACTGTATGCTAACCAATGAGATAACATAGAGTACTACTGTTGCTTGATAGAAATAAATTCTTATAGGAACCAGAGAGATGCCAGTCTGCCTGAATTATAATACTTCCATTAAATATGTATTATACTCCAGCATTTGTCCTGGAATTGTCAGATGAAAGACAGATCAAAAGGTCAAAACTGAAGAATTGAAGCCAACATGTTAAAAAGAAACACAAAACAAAGTAGACAACCCTATGATAGCCTCCAAACACTTGGTTGCAAGAAATAGGAAAAAAATGCCCTCTTTCTTCCAGTTTTTCCTTAAACAACATTATTAACTTTGTGCTTTATTGGACATAATGTTATTTAGTGCATCTTTTTCTATTCTCTTGAAATATGTTACTGTAATTCCAAAATGAAAACTTAGTCTTAAATATTTAAATTCTTATTAAACAACTCTGCTTTAGTCATTTGCATATACTAAAACATCTGTATGAAATAATTTGTGTAAATATCAGAAAGTCATGCCCAGTAAAGTTAACCAAGAAGAATGCAGCTTTAATGTAAGGACAGAAGAACTGTGATTTAGGATCCTGTGCATCTTATGCTACTAGGCTGCTCAGCCTAGAAAAGGGTGAGTTCTAAAATGGGGAAGATTCTCACCATTATAACATAGTAATGCAACATCTGGGCTTCTGAGTGGCTTGCTTGAAATGAATGTGTGGGTTTTTTTCAGGACTCTGCATCACAAAAACGCAGGATATTATAACCTACTCAGTATTTTGGACATCGAAGGAGAAAAGGACTAGAAGTTATGGGAAGGTTGAGCAAAAGAGAAGGAGAAAGGAAGAGGATAAGGAGGAGAAGGAGAAGAGAAGAGGAGGAAGAGGAGAAGGAGAAGGAGTACTGTGTTTCACTAGTGCATTTTACCTTCTGCAGGGTAAATAATTAGTACCCCCAAGCTTATAAATAACAGGATAGTGTCCTCTGACTAAAATTAGGGCTAGTTTTTATGTTAGGAATTTATAATTTCCTAATTGCTATTGAGATTTCTTGCAGCATAAACAAACAGATGTGCTTTTAATTAGATTAGCCTCTTACAAACAAATGCGTGTCTCAAGTTCAATCCAATTTTTTCTTAGTTTCTTATTGTATGCAAGCATTTTAATTTGTTTACTGCAAGAAATATGTACAATTAAATTGGTTTCTCTGTGATTAAATATTTTATAACTTCTTTTGTTTGATTTTTAATTTTTACTGATAAAGAGGTACAAAAGTAAATGAATGAAAATTATAATAAACCATGAAATTATTTAAGTCTCTATAAATAAATGCTATTTAAAGTATTTCCTCTAAAATGGGTCATTTCTGAAATAGACATATGTGTTTATAAATGTAATCTTGGTGCAATACATTGTTTATGTAGTAATTTTTCCAGAATAGTTAATATTTTTTTAACTATTGCTGCCTAATAAACTACTTCAAAACTTAGTGACTTAAAACAACAAGCATTTTATCATCTCACACAATTTTGTGCATTGGGCATTTGGCTTGGACATACAGAGAGGGCTCATCTTGGATTTGCTTGATAGCTACTGGGACTGGGACATCCAAGAAGGCTTCTTTACTCCCATGTCTGTCACTTCATCTAGGATGGCATGAATGATGGCATCTGGCTAATGCTCAACAGGGTCATATATCTGGGACTTTGGTTCTTCCTGCAGGGTGGGTTCCTTGGTCTTTTCCAAATAGTCTGAGAACCTCTTTTTCTCCATGTGGCCTCTTCATGCAGTTTTTCCAGCAAGGTAGCCACACTTCTTAAGAGGCTGTGAAGCTTGAGTCTGGAACTGGCATACAGTCACTTCTGCCGCATTCTGTTGGCTAAGTAAGTCGTCACAAGTTCAGCCTGGATTCAAAGTAGGTGAGGACTACATAGGAGTATGAACACCAGGATATGTGGTTCATCAGGGGTAGGGGGTAACTGTGGAGACTAGCTACAATACATGTGTCCCTTGACAGTGTGATTTCCTGGATCTTCAACTGTATACTGAAGTGTCTCTCAAGATGTATGTTTTGTGTAATATGAGGCTTAAGAAATGTTTTTCAGAAAAAGAGCACTCATATTATAAATTTGAGAGATAGTACAATCTATAGCCCTTCACTTGGGCTCACTGGCATGTTAAAAGTGATAAGAGTTTTGCAGCATAAAAATCTGTTTAATTTGTGTAACACAGCGTTCCTCAGATATTTAAGAGTATAGAACTGTGCCTGGAACTTAGTAATCATTCATAAATATTTGTGGAATGAAATTTATCAGAAGATCCTTTTTCACAAAATGCACACTGCATTCCCAATGAAGTGGTGTTTCCACTGAAGGAACTTTGGGAACACTGGTCTATTATGGAAAAGAGTAGTATGTGATTCATTTTCTTCCTGACCCATGGCTTCTATCTGGGTGTTTCCTAGTGAATTGGTTGTTGCACTTTAAATGACATGATCCCATCTCCTGGTCCCAGGTGACAAGACCCAACTGAGCACCTGACCCAAAGGCAGCCATTCGTAGCTCAGCCAGCAATGATAAGGAAGCCTAGCACAAAATCTTTCTAAAAGGGGGAAGATTCTCACCATTATAAAATAGTATTGCAACATCTGGGTTTCTGAGTGGCTTGCTTGAAATTAATGTGTGGGTTTTTGAGGACTCTACATCACAAAAACTCAGGATACTGTGACCTACTCAGTGTTTTGGAGCCCCCAAAGAGAAAAGGACTAGAGGTTATAGGAAGGCTGAGCAAAAGGGATGGAGAAAGAAAGAGGATGAGGAGGAGAAGGAGAAAACATGAGTAGCTTAAATTGGATTGTGATAGGCAGATCAAATTATATCTTCTCTTTTGAGTAGTTTGAATTTGAGAAAATCAGTCAATTAGTTGGTAGGGGTAAGACAAATAGAAGCAGAAGCTAAGAGTAACTGAGTTTCCATTATATGCAGTCCTAGGGTGCTCTGCCTATTTTCTGGTTGTGTGGCTGCTGAAAACACCCCCTTTCCCCTTTTCTTCCCTCCATCTTTAGAATAAAACTCCATTAACTGACACAACCTGTCTCAATTTCTTATTATGGGAAAGAGTCTAACTGTACGTAACATCAGGAAAAGAGGTATATGCACTCTTGTTCAGAGTGAGAAAACACTCCTTCAGTTGTTTAGCTCGGGGAGAAGTGCCACTATTACATGTCCCTTCACCAATGTGCAAGCCCAGTGGGGACTTCTATTGGGAAACCCAACTACAAGTCATGCTGGTAAACCAGCTGGTTAGGCAGCTTTTTCAACTGCTGGAGGAAATGCTTTTGTCAATAGCTGCAGAAAATAAAAATTGCTCTAGGTGAGAATGTTTCTTTAAAGGATCTCTGAAATATATGCTGAAAATTATAGTTTTGAGCATGTTATTTCCCCTGGATGACTATCGGAAAATAATGAGAAAAGTAATTATTTAATTAACTTAAATAGAAGAAGGAGGCAATGAGTGGAAAGAGAGAGCACATGGACACCCATGAAGCTGGAACTGTGCCAATGTTAACTAATTACCAAAACAGAGCTATCTAGGGAACAATGGAAAACCAGGAGATAGGTTCTGCTGGCATGCTCCCTAGTCTGAGTATACGGTGAAGTCAAAATGCAACCACTCTTTAGGATATTTATTAGAAAGAGGGAGCAGGTAATATCACCCAGATAATTCATTTTAAGTCCACAGAAGTGAGAAGAAGCAATAGAATACTGATATAACACCATGTCAATCACTGGTAAGGCTGCATTAATGAAGTTGAGATGCCAGAGGTAAACAGAATTTGCCAGCTGTTGTTGTTTGAAAAGGTTCAGTGGATGTTGAGCATTTGATGATTTAACACGAGACAGAAGCATATTTGCATTGGGCTGCCAGGATTCTTTTTTAAAAAAATAGTCTTTTTTGGGGCAATTTTAGATTTGTAGAAAAATGAAGCAGACAGTACGGAATTAATACATACCCCCAAACCCAATTTTTCCAATTGTTAATATCTTACCTTAGTATGGTACATTTGTTATACTTAATGAACTAATATTGATGCGTTACTGTTAACAAAGATCAAGTTTGTCAAGATTTCCTTAGCTTTACCTACATTTTCTGTTTCGGGATCCCATCTAGAATACCACATTATGTTTATTTGTCATATCTCATTAGTCTCCTCTTGGCTATGACAGTTTCTTAGCCTTTCTTTATTTTTGATGACCTTAACTGATTTGAGGAGTACTGTCCAGGTATTTTGTTGTATCCCACTGTTGGAATTTATCTGCTATTTTTGTCATATCTCAACTGGGGTTATAGGTTTTGGAGAGAAAGATTACAAAGGTGAAGTGTCATTTCATCACATCGTGTCAAAGCTACATACTATCAACATGATTTATCACTGTTGATTTTGATCATATTGTTGAGGGAATGTTTGCCAGGTTTCTTCACAATAGAGTTACTCTTTTTCACTTGGTTTCTATTATGTATTATTTGGAAGGAGATATGCACAGCCCGTATTTAAGAAGTAAGGATTTATGTTTCCTTTCCTTGAGATCAGAGTATCTATATAAATTATTTGGAATTTTTCTGCATGGGATATTAGTCTCTTCCATTTATTAATTTATTTAGTTATTTATATCAGTATGGACTCACAGATATTTATTTTATACTTGTGGTAATCCTGTATTACTTTATTTTTATTGCTCAAATTGTTTCATCTTTGACCATTGGGAGCTCTTTCAGTTGGCGCCTGTGCTCCTTTCACAGGCTCATACAATTATGGTAGTATTTTGTTTGTTTGTTTTTGTACTTCCTTACTTTCTGACACTACGACATGCCCCAGGCTCGTCTTGTATGTTTTCTGTCCTAGTTCTAGAATCAGCCATTTCTCCAAGGAACCCTGGTTCCTTTTGTTGGAAATGGTATTAAAAGCTACTGTGGCTTCTAACTGATATTTTATTAGAAACACCAAGATCTGGGCATTAGGTGTACTTGTTGCTACTGGGGTGTCATTGCTTTTGAGCTGTGTCAGCTGATAAATATATGTGCATATAATAATTCCATATGTACACATACGTAAAAATATTTCTAGACGAAATCATCTGTGTATTAAGCTAAACAAGAATTCCTACCAACATCTTTAACTCAGATCCATTAGCATATGAATCATCCTAGCCCTACCCCCTTGCTCAACTATCAATTCCCACTCCAACAGTGAAAAACTTGGCTCCCACCATCTGCCATCCATTTAATTAATTGTTCAATTCTATTACACATGTATAGCAGCTTGGGAATGTTAACTTGTACTCCTATGGGGAATAACTTTAACACTATAGTACAATGTCTGTGTGCAGTTCCTTTTACCTTTAGTCTCATAGACTCCACTCATTTCCAAATTTACTTAGGCCAGCTCCCCCTCTTCCTGTAAGGTAATGAAGGAATAGAGGAATAATTTACAGATTAAAAGAGACTTAAAAGCATGTCATACTTTTAAATCTGCAAGACTAAATTACATTGTCTAAGGATATATATTTAAATGGTGAAACTTAAAAAATAAAGCAAGGAAATTATTACTATAAAAAGTATAGTTACTTTACTATACTTTTTACTATAAAAAGTAATAGTATTAAAAAAGGCAACTTCAACTTCTAGGCAGATAAAGAAAGTAGCAGGGATGGGACATACTCTTCACCTGAAACAAGTAAAATAACCTCAACACAATACTCTGTGGAACAATGGTTTTCAGACTTTGGATAACAGGCAGTGAAGAACAGTGATCCTTGAGAGATGAGAAAACAAATGAGGTAAGCCCTATAATTGCCCCAGCTTACTAGCTGCAGAGAGTTTCCAGGCTATTGCGATGGGAGGAGGAGCCTAGACAAAAGCCAGCAGTTATGCTGAGTTAAGGATATGAAGCTGGGGTCCAAGAGATAGGGCAAAGTACCAGCGAAGAGGGAGCTACCAAAGAGAGAGCTCCAGAGATTATAGAAAGACCACCTGAACACAGACAAGTGAGAAAACTAATGTAGGCCAGAGAAAACACCACCTAAAAGGAGCAGAGGGAAAATGTCTGGAGCTCACACCCAGCAGAAAGAGTTTGTGTTCCCACCAGCCAGAGCGGAAAACCTTGGCATTGGGCAAAGTATTCAAGACGGTGTTCTGAGTAATAGAGAAAAATTAACCTAAACAAAAAGCTGCTCTGGTACCACTTAATGGTGCTAAAAACAAGATGTGAATGAATCAAATTATTTCCAAGTAACTTAACTGTGACCCAGAACACAGCTCAAGAATATTTTTTTAATAGAGTACAGAAATATGCAGTGTTCAACAAGGTAAAATTCACAATGTCAGAGGCTTAATAACTAGGAGGAAAGAGGAGAACAAAAAGAGAAAGATATGACTTTAATGAGAAAAATGAATCAATACAAAAAGATGTAAACATATATAATTAATAGATAATGACATTAAAAGTTATATTTCATAAATTCAAAAGGATGGGGAAAGATTGTTCATGTTAAATAGAGGCATGAAAGATATTTTCTAAAAGACCCAAGCTGAACTTCTAGAGATAAAATATAAAATGTCTGAGATGGGATATATAATTTTAAAAACATAATAAGAGAATGAGCTGAATAAAACATAGACAAAATATCTAATCAGACCCTTAACCAAAGAAGATATGTAGATAGGAAATCAGCACATGAAAAGATGTTCAACATCATCAATTATTAGGGAAGTGCAAATTAAAACCACAGTGAGAAACTGTTGCATATGACTACAGTGAGTAAAAAGACCAACCATATCAAGTGTTGGTGAGGATGTGGAGCAATTACAGCTCTTACATGTCACTGTGAGGAATGTTAAATTATACAACCACTTTGGAAAGCAGTTCTGGCAGTTTCTACAAAAATTAAACATACACCTATCATATGGCCCAGTGATTCCTCTCCTAGGTTTACCCAGGGAAAAGAAAGCCTATGTCCACACAAAGATTTGTATATGAATGTTCATGGCAACTCTATTTGCAGCAGCCCCAAACTGAAATGACCCAAATGTCCATCAAAAGATGAAAGAATAAACAAATCATGGTATATCCATAAAAATGCTATTCAGCAATAAAATGGAATGAACTACGGATACACATGAAAACGCTGGATGAATCTCATAATAATTATGCTAAAAGAAGCCAGGGAAAAGAATACATGCTGCATCTCATTACTTACTACTCAGTTACTTTAACATATAGAAATTATTAATATTAAGACAATGTTTTACATAGAGTAAGCGGTACAAAGACCATTTGTGGTTTTGATTAAATTACTATTCTCAGATATTACTGGCACCTAAATTAAGAACCTGTAATAATTTTAGAGCAGAAAGAACATCCTGAGATAAATTTATCCACCTCCAGCCCTTATCTTACAGATGAGAAAGCTGAGGTTCATGAAGTTACATGGTTTACTCAAGGCCACATAATTGGTAGAAACCTAGAATTCTAGGAAGTTATTTCCACTCACTGTGAAGAGCTCCTTTAAATTACAGACAAGCCATAATTTAATAATATAATTTTTAATAACCTGGACTTATAAAATTCATTATTTGGGGGCTTTTTTTCTAAGAAAAAAAGTGACTATGTTAACCACAAGGAAATGCTTCAGATGAAATTAATAAGTGATATTTCAAGGTTTCTTTAAGCCCTATTCCTCTTACCATGCTTTTATTCGAGTAAATTTCCTTGGTGGAGAAGGTATACCTTCACAGTTTTGCTGAGTCATTGGTAAAATGAAACTGCTTGACTAGAGGGGTAATTTTCTCAGACTGACCTAGAAATCTTCTGGCAAGTCCCAGAGACTTGAATGGGTAGGCCCCATCTCCTATTCCATCACTTTGGGCATGGGGTAGGATTTCAACATGTGAATCCTAAGGTGACACAAACATTCCCACCTTAGAAGCATTAGTTATTGGTTTCTCACAATAGAAAGTGAAAATTTATTTCTCTTCTCCTACCAGCACCACCACACACATACGTATTCTCATATCCCTTCAACTTTTCCATCTAGTTATATTGCAATCTTGTTAAGGTTTATATTCATAGTTTACATTATCATGACTATGTATGATTTAGAACTGAGCTATGTAGTAAAACCATCATTACTTTTGCTTGTAGCATACTATTTTTCCTCTGAATGTTTGTGTGTACATATACACGTGTGTGTACATATGCATAGTTTTACTTGTGGAATTCTTTGCTGTTTTTTCTCTTCTTAAAAAATAGTAACTTCTTGTGTTAAAAAAAGAGAAACATTACAGAAATATACACATGCTATTTTTTTTGTTTTAAGGAATACTTCATGGGCAGTACAGGAAACACTGCTGGTGCCTACCCATTTTCCCTTAATTCCTACTATCATGGCAAATATCATTCTGACTTCCACCTGTGAATAGTTCCATTTCTTTGCATGACGGCTTCCTTTGGGACCAGTGTCTTCTTGACCTATGTGCATGCAATCCAAAAATATGAGGGAATGAATATTTCCTGAGAGTAGTCCTTGACTAACAACTGAAGAATGTTGCATAAATACCCCAACTCCCTCTCCTCTTAGGTAATATACTCTGAGGCATATGTTCAATGCTGTTTCTTAGTGTTCCCTAGTGGGATTAAGCTTCAGTTTCCCATGATGTCTTTTTTTTGAGACGGTGTCTTGCTTGGCCCAGTCTGGAGTGCAGTGGCATGAACACGGCTCACTGCAACCTCCACCTCCCGGGTTTAAGCAATTCTCCTGCCTCAGCCTCCCGAGTAGCTGGGACTACAGGTGTGCACCACCACGCCCAGCCAATTTTTGCATATTTTGTAGAGAGGGGGTTTCTTCATGTTGGCTAGGTTGGTCTCCAACTTCTGGGCTCAAGCAACTTCTGGGCTCAAGCAATCCGCCTCCCAAAGTGTTGGGATTACAGGCCTGAACCACCACGCCTGGCCCTAGGATGCCTCTTTGATGAAACACTATTGGTTTCCTTCCTGTCCCTGTAACACTTTCCTGCTCCACTAGTGGAAACTTGTAGGATCACCTCCCAAACAAATTATTGTACTAGAATCCTTCTCCCTAGGCCTGCTTCTTAAACAACCCAAACTAAGACAATTAATGCTGAGCACAGCTAATTATGTCACATTATAAGGCACAAGATATTTAGCATCTCAGTTTTAGAGATGCTAAGATTGATCAGTGGATGCAGGTGGTATCAGCCTGATCCCCTCATTATAAAATTCTCTTTCCTACCTTTCACCTAATACTTTTTAGCACTCACTGATGATCATTGCCTATATCTGTTAATATTACTTCATAAGGTATTTTAAATGGCGTTTTTAAAATCCAGTATTTTTCAAAAAATTAGCCAGGCATGGTGGCAGGCACCTGTAGTCCCAGCTACTCAGGAGGCTGAGGCAGGAGAATGGCATGAACCCGGGAGGCAGAGCTTGCAGTGAGCCAAGATCACGCCACTGCACTCCAGCCTGGGCAACGGAGCGAGACTCCGTCTCAAAAAATAAATAAATAAATAAATAAAATAAATAAAAATAATAAATCCAGTATTTTTTCTGCATTAGCTAAAATTCTTCTGTCAGTACAAACTTTTCCTTTATCAACTGTTTGATTCCCCTGAAAAACAGTTTGTACAGAGAGGGTAGGATAAATGTGTCCTTTTTGATGACTTTAAGTAGTTATCACGAATTTAACCCTGAACTATTTCCTGTTGTCTGAATCATTTTTAATATAATTATTCCTAGTGGATATTCTATCAATTTCATTTTTTTCAAACAAGGTCTCTGAGGGCTTCTGACCTCTCTGAGAGCCATCTCACTGATCACCCTCTAGACCTGGGACACACAGTCATCCTGGGATTCCCTTCCATCAGTCTGGTGATTCCCTTCAGTTGTCTCCAGTGTAAAAATTCTTTTTTTCTGAATGCCATGTTTTCTCCTTTCATTTTCTGTGGAACATGTTCCTGGAACCAAGCCAGGTCTGGCTGCGTTTTCTCGTGGCCCAATAACGGGAAGCAGACAAACTAGGGAAGAATGGAATTTATTGCTGTAACTGGATACAGGGAGAAGGCCGGAGATAATTCCACCAAAGTGTTACAATTTTCTTAGTGCTTATATAGGTTGGGGTTATGTGCCTACATGCAGTATAGCGTTTGCCTAAGCCTATTGGTAACTAATTTTGCTTCGACTAGAAGATCAGAGACAAAAATGCTGGCTAAGTCTGATTAAAAGAGACCCAGTACCTTCAAGGCCTGTCTACTGTGGTACAACAGTGATGACTTCTATCTTATCTCCCTTACAGCTTGGTCTGGAGATCTGCCTTAGGCGCTCCAATGAATTTATTCAAACAGCTGCCTCTCTTGCCTTGACTCATCTCAGATTTCATCGACCTGAGATGGGTCCTGGCACTAGAAATGCAAGACTGTCTCTTTATTTTGGTTTGCTCTAGGTTACGGAGAAGCCCATGCAAGGCTCCTACTGACCATACGTTTCATTTCTAGCTTTGATGTCTGGGCACTGATTTCCCTAGGTTTAACTATTTGCTCAATGTTAAGGCAGCTCTGTGGAAATTAGTCTGTGTAACTGAAGTGCTACGCAGGCCTGTCTGTGTGATTGTCATACAGACTTTTCTGTGTGATTGTCAAGGAGAATTGGGCTGCCAGAATCCCCACTGTCAATTTGTGCATGATTTCTGTCATGCTTGTGCCAGAGGAGCTGCTGGGGTACTGGACGTTGTGATAATTCTGGCTACTTCCTGCTGAGAGGGGTCGTCATCAGGGGTTCTTGAACTTGGGGTTGGAGTGGAAGAGGTCCACCTGTTCTCTGAAGTATTTTTCATTTCGGAGTCTTAGGGGTAGCACCTGTTGAAACATAACTGCATGAGTCCAAGGAATGTTCTGAAACAGCACACCGTAACAACACATTCCACAGCATAAAGTGACTCCTATGCCTAGGAAAAGCTAAGAACATCAGAATTTTCTGCCACCAAGAGGGCCTTCCACCAAACCATGATGCAAGAAATCATTTAGTGACAGCTCTGGGCTGGAGATGGCCTGAATTTGCTGGTGCACATCTTTTAATGCCAGGGAGATGTTCCCAGAGTTATCTGGAATATACACACAGCATTCAGTTTTGATGAGGGCACAAGTTCCCCCTTGAGCTGCAGTAAGGATGTCCAAGGCCATTCGGTTTTATAGAATAGCCTTCCGCATGTGACACATTTCAGTATTTATTAGAGAGATGCTCTGGAGGCTGTCATTCAGAGCCCTTTTGGTAAAGTTAGCTAGGGCTTCTATGTGCCATATGACAGTTCCTAGCCCTACTGAGGGCATGAATATTGCAGCTAGATGATCATACTAATGAAAGACTGACCTAGTCCACCTATTAATCATATGTGGACAACAGGCTGGATTTTTTTTTTTTTTTTTTTTTTTTACCCAGCAACCTTGTGCTATGGGAGGCCTAGAGTCCAGCGTCCTAGCCAGCTCACAGGGAGCCACAGCCACAAATTGGTGCCACAAAGCCATTGAGTCCTGTTGGGAGCATACTGGGCCATTGCTCCCAATCTTTAGGCCGGGCCGTTGAGACCAATCTGTGGCAAATACATCCCTTTGCTGGAGTACTATAATATGTTGGCACCGATCTGGGAGAATCCATCCCATAACCCATGTGGCATTGGGTCAGTGGTCAAGGGAGTGGTTTCATTGTTCCCAACACAAGGGGGCTAGTTGACTCAAGTGCCCAGTAGAGGTGGTTAACCATATGAGCCCAACCCAAATTTGGAGAAAGCCACTCTGGTATCAAACATTTTGGGGTTTAAAAGTTTGGATGGGCACTTTTGGTTCTAACAAGGGAGTAGCTAGTGCTATAACTTCGTCTCTTGTTTTGTTAATCAAGAATGGCTTTTCATGTCATTTAAAGGGTCATTTAAAGTTGTTTATGGGCCATTCTGACACATTTGCCCTAGTCACTCCCATCATTTGTGACCCAGTCCAGTGTTTTAAATCCGGGAAGACTTGTAAATGTCTCTAATATTTCCCTTGCATAGGTGAGACCCACCACAGTAAACTGTGGTGCTAGAAAGGGGTAACAGGCCACAGACCCAACAGGAATCCTGCTGGAGGCTGTCTGCATAGTCCTGTGCCCATTGTAGAAAGAGGTTAGCAGTGTGTGTGGAAACAATATTAGGTATAAAGAGAAAGAATAGGATAAAAGAAATTCTTATCATTTTCTGAATAGAAACTTTAGGTCCTCTAGGGGCTCTGCCTCCCATTGGGTGGCTACAGGTGTTTCTGTGGTGGAGTTCTTGGGCGACTGGAATTTCTTTACCCACATATGATGAACCCAAGGTTTGATGCCTGCTAGTTTCAGTGCTGAGTCGGTAGTCAACAGCCCATCATAGGGCTCTTTCTATTTCTCTTGTAGTTGTTGGGCAGGACCAGCTTCCTTCCATTCTTTCTGCAGCACTTGATCTCCAGACTGGAACGGGTGGTGGGCTTCCACGGAGTCTATGACGTTTCTGTTAGAAGAAAATTTATGCAAGGGATTAAGAGTTTGTTCCAAGTGAGTGGCATAAGTTTTAATAGCTAGTTCCTTGTCTGGAGACATTCTAGCCACCTGGGACAAGTTGGCTGCAAAAGGCCTCCTGAAAATGATTTCATAGGGACTTCATTTGATCCCACTTCTGGGAGCTATTCTTACCTGGAGCAGAGGAATCCCAAGCAACTGAAGCCACTTTAACTGTGTTTCCTGACATAGCTTGGTGAGGGTTGTTTTTAAGGTATGATTTATTCTTTCAGTTTGTCTGGAGGACTGAGGCCTCCAGGCTGTGTGTAGCTTCCATTTTATCCCTAGCACTTTTCTTACTTGTTGGGCTATTTCCTATGTGAATGAAGGTCCATTGTCACTCTGGATAATGTCAGGAAACCCATATCGAGGAATGATTTCCTTTAGCAGTACCTTAACTACCTCCATTGCCCACTCAGAGCAGCATGGGTATGCCTCTACCCAGCCTGAGAAGGTGTCCACCAGAACTAGGATATATTTGTACCCTCCTGGGGCAGGTAGCATTTGAGTAAAGTCAATTTGCCAATTCTCTAGTGGTTGTTTCCCTCTCTCTTGCTGTCCAGGCTGTCCTGTATTATGGTTGTTGGGCTCATTTTTAGTGCAAAAGTGGCATCGTAGGATTATACTTTCTAAATGGGCCCTCATTCCTTTTCGTATACTTCTATATGAAAGTTAACGAGGCATCTTGCCCAAAAGTTGTGCCATCATGAATATATTTTAGTATTGGGTGAAGGAAAGACCCATGTCCTGGGTCATTTAAAGTTGTGCAGCCATTCTGACACATTTGCCTTAGTCACTCCCATCATTTGTGAGCCGGTCCAGTGTTTTAAATCCAGGAAGACTTGTAAATGTCTCCAATCTTTCCCTTGCATAGGTGAGACCCACCACGGTGGTGCTAGAAAGGGGTAACAGGCCACAGACCTAACAGGAATCATGCTGGAGGCTGTCTGCATAGTCCTGTGCCCATTGTAGAAGGAGGTTGGCAGTGGATGCAGAAACAATACTAGGTGTAAACAGAAAGAATAGGATAAAAGAAATTTTATCTCTGACACCCAAGTTAGGCCTTTGTCATTCAATTTCCAGTCATTTTTCATCCTGAATAAACCCTTTGTCCTTGGTAGCCTTTTCATCCTCAAGACTGTACCTAGGTTTGAAGGCTGCCAAATCTATTTGGGGAATTAAAGGAACCCGGAGTTCAACATTGGAGCTGGCTAGGTGCCTGGCTGTGCAATCTAAGAAAGCATTTCCCCTAGCTACTTCAGAATTGTTGCACTGATGGCCTGGGCAATGCATAACAGCTATTTCTCTTGGGGCCTTTATTGCCTCTGGTAGCTCTAACACTTGCTTTGCGTATTTGATTTCAGTATTGTCAGCCTTCAGTAGGCCCCTTTCTTTCCAGATAGCACCCTGTGCATGGACTATTATGAAGGCATATTTGGAATCAGTGTAGATGTTGGCACTCTTACTTTGGGACAGTTGCAAGGCTCTGGTAAGGGCGATTGACTGAGCTTTTTGTGCAGAAGTCCCCGTTGGGAGAGTTCTTGCCTCTATTCCCTCTGAGACTCACTACAGCATAGGCAGCGTTCCTTCTTCCATTAATGACTAAACTTTTCCTGTTTGCGAACAATGTCCAGTTTGCACATGAAAGGGCTGTGTCCTTCAAATCTAGGGGACTAGAAAACACTTGATCAATAACTTCTGGGCAGTCATGTATTAGTTCCTCTGATTCCCCAGTAGGTGGCAGCAAAGTGGTGGGGTTTAAGGTTCCAGTGGTCTGCAGTTTCACTGCAGGGTCATCGAGCAGGATAGCCTGATATTGGCCCAATCTGCCCGCTGTTAGCCAATAGCCACCTTTTGTTCTAACAACGCCAAGACTTAGTGTGGCACAGAAATCATGGTGGGCTGACCTAGAGTCAGCTTCTCAGCTTCCTTGAGCAACAGGCAGGTCGTGGCTACTGCCCTAAGACAAGGGGGCCAGCCCCTAGCCACAGTATGGAGCTGCTTTGAAAAATAGGACACTGGCTGTAGTATTTCTCCCAGTTTTTGCGTTAAGACCCAGAGTGCTAGACCTAGTCTTTCGTGCATATAAGGTTGGAAAAGTTTGTGTGGGTTTGGCAGTCCTGGAGCCAGAGCAGATATTAATTTATGCTTTAGTTGCTCAAATGTGATTTGGTGTTCGATTTCCCACGGTCTGCTCCTTTTAGATATAGCTGCTTTACTATTAACCCATAATTGGGACTCCAGATTTTACAAAATCCTGCCATTCCTAGGAAGCCCTTTAGTTGCTTCCTGGTTGTGGGCATCACGATGGAGGCAATTGCACTTCGCCTTTCCACCGTCAGGGCTCTAGCTGCTCTTGTAACAAAAACCCTAAGTATTCTACAGTTTGCTTACATATTTAGGCCTTCTTACTTGAAACTTTATACTCACAAGCTGCCAAGTGGTTTAGGGTCTTTACAGTGTTTTCTTGACATTCTTGTTTTGAGGTGCTGGAAATTAATAAATCGTCCACATATTGAAGTAGCACCCCATTTTCTAATTGTAAGCCTCTCAAGTCTTGAATCAAAGCCTCTCCAAATATACTTGGGGAGTTTTTAAACCCTTGAGGGAGCACAGTCCAGCAATATTGAAACTGTGCAGCTGTCTCAGGGTCTGTCCACTCGAAAGCAAACAATAGTTTGCTTTCTATTTCTACTGGTATGCAAAAGAAGGCATCCTTTAAGTCTAGCACTGTAAACCATTCGTGATCCTTAGGTAGTGAAGCAAACATAGTGTATGGGTTAGCCACGATGGGGTGAATGTCTTCCACAATATCATTAATAGCTCTGTGATCTTGCACAAACCTATACTTATGGGAATGAGGCTTCTTTAATGGCAGGAAAGGAGTATCGTATGAGGACTGACAAGGTCTTATTAAGCCATATTGCAAAAACCAGATTAATGCTGGCTGGATAACTTCCAAGACTTCCTTCTTTAAGGGGTATTGCTTTTTTCCAGATAGGTTGGGGACCTTCCTTCAGTTTGTTTTTTATTGGACTCACATTAATTTCCCTCTCAGGTCGGTCTCATGCCCAGACCTCTGGCTTCACCTTGTCAAAGACTTCTTGAGGAATTGCCTCTACCTCAGGGTGTGGGGCCTCAGTGCTCACCAGCAGTGCTTGCAGCTGCAGTCCATGCTCTGGAGGCATTTGAAGACACAGCTGACGTTTCTCTTGGGTGGAAGATGATCTGAGTCTCTAACTTGCATAGTAAATCTCTGCTAAGTAAAGGTATCAGGCAGTCTGGCACATAAACGAATTGGTGAGTTATCAAATTGTTGCCCACTTTACATGAAAGGGGTTGCAGGAACTGTTCTGATTTCAATTGCCCACTTACGCTGACTATACTGACAGAAAGTATCAGAAAGCTTAGTTATTGGTGTATTAACTACTGAATAACTAGCACCAGTATCAACTTTAACCGAGGCTCCTTTGGGGAAATTTTGATGTCAGTTAGAGTTGGAGCTGCTGGGAGTCTCGGGCACCCTCAATCTTCCTCGGATTCATTTTTGGGCTTGACAGCCATAAGTGACCTGGGTTCCTTCTGAGTTAACTTGGGGCAGTCTCTCTTCCAATGCCCTATTTCCTGACAGTAAGCGTACTGGTCCTTTTCTATTTTCCCTTTCTGCCTTGGGGGTCCTTTTTTCTTTGGGTTTCCTCCTGCAGCTGCCAGGAGTACAGCTGCCTGCCGAAGTGCCTTGGTTTCCTTGGCCTCCCTGCTATTATATACCTTGAATGCAATGTCGATTAATTGGGAAGCTTCATTCCAACAGCCGCCTCCACTTTTTGTAGTTTCTTCCTAATGTCTGGGGCACTTTGCCCTGTAAAGGTCATATTCACCATTCTAATGTTTTCAGGGTCCTGTGGGTCTAACTCTGTATACTTTCTATATGTCTGACAGATCTGTTCCATAAATTCTGAGGGGTCCTCAATAGGTGTCTGCTAAAGTGCCTATACTTTGTTCAGACTTTCAGGTCTTGGCACCCTTGATCCAATGCCCTTTAGGATGCACTTTCTATAGTGTTCCAGATGATTCATCCCAGCTCCACCTGCCTCATTAGGATCCCAATTTGGGTCAGTTCAGGGAGTTGCCTCTTTAGGGTCCGGGCTATCATTGGGGCTTTCATCATGAAGGCACTATGCCTCCTCTAACACTAGCCTTCTCTCATCTGCCGTGAGCATGATGTTTAGGAGGGCTTGCACATCAGCCCATGTAAGGCGATGGGTAGCAAAGATAGCAGTAAACAATTCGGTCATTTTCTGGGGATCCACCCTGTAGGAAGAATTGGAATTTTTCCAATTCAGTAAATCAGACATGGAAAAGGACTATATGCCCAATAATATCCTGCCGGAGCTCCTCGCTAATGAACTCCCACAGGATATTGTTGGAGGGAAAATTGCCCTGCTCCAGGCTCAGTGTCTCCCCAGTCAAAATTAGTGCCTTGTCTATTTTGGGAGGGAGAGACTATTTTTGCAGCCTCCTCCTATTCCAGGGGTGAAGGCCCTTCCCCCTTCTGAGCCAGTGGCGGGGCATTGGCTCCCTCTGGGTCGCCACCTACTGGGTTAAGCACATTTAATACTTGTTGAGTCTCTAATTCCTTTTCTCCCTCTCCCTGGGACTTGAGACAAACCTTGTCTGAGCGCTGCACCATTAGCTTATTTCCTTTGACCTCTTGATTATGCAGTAACATAAATGCTTGTACATAAGGCTCTTCTGCCTGTCTTCCCTGACACTGACAAAACTGTTCTGATAGATAGTAAAGTAGCTTAAAGATCAAAAAATTGGCCACCATTCCCCAGATCCCAAAACATATGTTGGCTAAACCGTATTACAATAGTGAATCATTTTCTTTTTAGTAATGGGAGGGTACCCATACTGTTTCCAATCCAACAGGATCTTTCCCAGAGGGCTCCCTGGGGGAAGGGAGCAGCATTCCCCATCTTAAATTCAACAAGGCTATAGGTACAGACACAGAGATAGTTTCAGATAGACACGGACACAGAAATAGTGTCAGATAGACACAGAAGGAAGTGCACCTAGGTGAAAAAGGCCTGCAAACCAAACAGCAAACGGGAGTACAAAAAAGACCTATTATCTTCCCAATGGTACTGAACAAAAGGCTTAATAGCCCAGATAAGGAAATAATATATGGTCTGGTTTTCCTCACTCTTTGAGCACATCTGCTTCTGCCAAACTTCCGTTCTTTCCCAGGTGATGAAAAGGATGTGTGGTTTTGTCCACGGGACAGCCCTCAGTAGAGTCCCCAGGACAATCTTACCCAGCAGCTGCTGGGAGTTTCCTCATGACTGTCTCATTGCAAACTGCCAGCATCAAAGGCAGCCACCATCCTGGCGGCCTCCTGGCTGGCTCGACAAAATTTTTGTTCCTGGAACCAAGCTGGATCTGGCTGTGTTTTCTCGAGGCCCAATAATGAGAAGCAGACAAACTTGGAAAGAAGGGAATTTATTGCTGTAACTGGATACCGAGAGAAGGCTGGAGATAATTCCACCAGACCAATTCAAAGTGTTACAACTTTCTTGGTGCTTATATAGGTTGGAGTTATGTGCCTACATGCAGTATAGCATTTGCCTAAGTCTATTGGTAACTAATTTTGTTTCAACTAGAAGGTCAGATGCAAAAGTATGATTAAAAGGGCCCCAGTACCTTCAAGGCCTGCCTACTGTGGTACCAGAGTGATTATTTCTATCTTATGTCCTTTACAGCTTGTCTGGAGAGCTGCCTTAGACTCTCCAATGAATCTATTCAAACAGCTGCCTCTGTTACCTTGACTCGTCTCAGATATGGGTCCTGGCACTGGGAATGTAAGACTGTCTCTATTATTTTGATTTGCTCCAGGTTAGGGAGAAGCCCATGGAAGGCTCCTACTGACCATATGTTTCATTTCTATCTCTGATGTCTGGGCACTGATTTCCCTAGGCTTAACTATTTGCTCAATGTTAAGGCAGCTCTGTGGAAATTAGTCTGTGTAACTGAAGGGCTATGCAGGCTTGTCTGTGTGATTGTCAGGGAGAATTGGCCTGCCACAGAACATATCCTCCAGTATTTCCTTGAGAAAGCGTATATAGCAATTCCAATTTCTAACTGAAAATACTTTCAGAGCTCTGAAGGTATTGGTCCATTTGTCTTCTAACTTGCAGTAGTTTTCTTGACAACTTCTAATTCATTTTTATTGAATTAGACTCTTTGTTCATGAACTCTTCTTCTCTTTAGAGGCTTGCAGGGTTTCCAAACAATTTCGAACTATTGTATAACAGTATTCTGAAACTTCATGGTGCTATGCTTTATGCTTTTTCCGTGCTTGATTTTATCTGTTGAGTTAGGCATTCAGGGAGGCATTTCAGTTCTAGGAAATTTCATTAAATAATTGCCATGGTTATTTCCTTCTGTGCGTTTTCTCTGTTTTTTTTTTTTTTCTTCGTAGAACTTCTAATACTTGGATGTTAGATTTCCTGGACTGTTCTTTTCTTTCTTTTCTAAAAAATTATGCTGTATTTCCCATCTCTTGGGATTTTTGCTCTGCATTCTGAAAGATGTATCAACCATTTTCCCCCATTCCTGCTACCATATTCAGGAACCCAATTTTGGTTCCTGAATATTTATGGCTTTGCCATTTCACTGATAAATCTTTCAGCATATATCTCACTAATATGTTTTGGCTCTGTGTCCCTACCCAAATCTCATCTTGAATTGTAATCTTGACGTGGAGGGAAGGAGGTGATTGGATCACGGTAGTAGTTTTCCCCATGCTGTTCTCATGATAGCGAGTGAGTTCTGACAAGATCTGGTGGTTTTATAAGTGGCAGTTTTTCCTGTTGTTTGCTCTTCTACCTCCATGTAAGATGTGCTTGCTTCCCCTTCCATCATGATTGTAGCTTTCCTGAGGCCTCCCCAGCCATGTGACACTGTGAGTCAATTAAACCTCTTTCCTTTATAAACTACCCAGTCTTGGGTATTTCTTTCTAGCAGTGGGAAAATGGACTAATATACTCTCAACTGACTTATTTAAAAAATATAATAACACTGCTATTTATCACACCAAAAAAGTAAGTCTTTTATATCGAGTTCAGAAACTCTTCAAATTTCCCATATAGTCTCATAAATTTTTAAAAAATTTCTTTTGTTTGGATCAGTGTTCAAATATGTTTCAAATATTTTAATTGCTCCATTTTTATTTTATATCTTATTTTATTCTTTAGTTTTTCATCATTTATTTTTTCCTATCTTTGAATTATTGAAAACTCAGGTCATTAATGTTGTAGTTTTCCAGAGTTTGGGTTTGACTAATTGCATTTGTGGTGTTTTCACCTCTTCCTCTTTCCTCTGCATTAACTGCAAACCTATAAATTGTCCTGAAGACTTGATTAGAACCAGATTTGATTTGACTTTTTCATGATTTTCATCAGGAGGCAAAAAGTTATGGTGTTCTTTATTTTCATGATATTTGCAGCCATTGAGGATGTGACGGTTAATACTGAGAGTCAATGTGATTGCATTGAAGGATGCAATATTGATCATGGGTGTGTCTATAAGGTTGTTGCCCAAGGAGATTAACATTTGAGTCAGTAGGCTGGGGGGAAGGCAGATCTACCCTTAATCGAGTGGGCACCATCTAGTCAGCTGCCAGTGAATAGAAAGCAGGCAGAAAAACGTGAAGAGGCAAGATGGGCCTAGCCTCCCAGCCTACATCTTTCTCCCATGCTGGATGCTTCCTGCTCTTGAACATCAGACTCCAAGTTGTTCAGTTTTGGGACTCAGACTGGCTCTCCTTGTTCCTCAGCTTGCAGACAGCCTATTGTGGGACCTTGTGATTGTGTAAGTTAATACTTAATAACTCATTTATATATATATATATATCTATGAGTTTATTAAGTAAAAAAATATATATGTGTATATATATACACATATATATGTATATATGTATATATACATATATACGTATATATGTATATATACATATATATGTATATATGTATATATACATATATACGTATATATGTATATATATATATCTCCTATTAATTCTGTCCCTCTAAGAGAACCCTGACTAATACAGATTTTGGTACCAGGAGTGGTTCTAGAGGAATAGAATCTTAAGGATGGAGTTCTTTCATTGGTTTTGGGGTTTCTGGAGTTGTCTTCTTAATATGATTAGACCAAAAAATGCTAAGGACTCTACTTCTAATAATATGGAGAACACCGATAGTCCTTGGCAGAAACTGTTTAGAGAGTTACGCCAAATAAATACATTTGTCACTCCTGATTCACCGCTCATGAGAGGCAAGGAGTTTAGTGACTATACAGAATACCCTTGACCATATGTGGAGAACCAAGGAGCATAATGAAGCTGGTTGGTTGCTCCTAAGTCCAGTGGACAAAGTGATAAAACAAAATGATACACTCAGGGATTTTGTCTCCCAGCTTCAGAAGAAGATACTGAGCCTCAAGTCTGCTAAGATTGCCCTAAGTGAGATTCTTATCTCCTGCAGAGAAACTGCTGAAATTGTGGAAAAACAGACACAAACTCTTATCATGCGAGTGGCTGACCTGCAATGAAAGATGCATGCAGAGCTTCGCCAGGTGCCTACTGTTAAAGTGAGGGCATTGATTGGAAAAGAATGGAACCCTGCAACTTGGAATGGGGATGTGTGTTGGGGCGTGGGGGGCCCTGATGAAGCTGGGACACTGAGTTTGTAAACTCTGATGAACCTTTTTTGCCAGAAGAAACAGCTTCCCCATCTCCAGTAGTGGCAACATCCCCTCCCTGACCCATGCTGCCATCAGCCTTTTCACCTTTGTCTGAGGAGATAAATCCTGCACTGCCTGAGGCAACAGCGATGGCTTCCCCTGAGGCAGTTGCCAGTCAAGATAATGATGGTTTTTCTCAGAAGCCACCCCCAACACCTCTGTTTGCCTCTAGATCTGTAAATAGACTGAAGTCCCAGCGGACCCCTAGAGGTGAGGTTGAAAGTGTGACCGATGGGGAGGTGCGCTACACTGGAAAAGAACTGTTTGAGTTCTCTAATTTATTTATTTATTTTTATTTATTTATTTTTTGAGATGGAGTCTCACTCCTCAGGCTGGAGTACAGTGGTGCCATCTCGGCTCACGGCAAGCTCTGCCTCCCGGGTTCACGCCATTCTCCTGCCTCAGCCTCCCAATAGCTGGGACTACAGGTGCCTGCCACCATGCCCGGCTAATTTTTTTGTATTTTTTAGTAGAGATGGGGTTTCACCATATTAGCCAGGATGGTGTGAGGAAAAGAAAGAGAGATCAGACTGTTACTGTGTCTATGTAGAAAAACGAAGACATAAGAAACTCCATTCTGATCTGTACAAAGAAAAATTGTTCTGCTTTGAGATGCTGTTAACCTGTAACTTTAGCCCCAACACTGTGCTCACAGAAACATGTGCTGTATTGAGTCAAGGTTTAAGGGATTTAGGGCTGTGCAGGATGTGCCTTGTTAACAATATGTTTGCAGGCAGTATGCTTGGTAAAAGTCATCGCCATTCTCCATTCTCTATTAACCAGGGACACAATGCAGTGTGGAAAGCTACAGGAACCTCTGCCCAAGAAAGCCTGGGTATTGTCCAAGTTTCCCTCCACTGACACAGCCTGAGATATGGCCTCGTGGGAAGGGAAAGACATTACCGTCCCCCCCAGCCTGACACCCGTAAAGGGTCTGTGCTGAGGAGGATTGGTAAAAGAGGAAGGCCCTTTGCAGTTGAGATAAGAGGAGGGCCTCTGTTTCCCACATGTCCCTGGGAATGAAATGTCTTGGTGTAAAGCCGACCATTCATTCTATTCTGAGATAGGAGAAAACCGCCCTGTGGCTGGAGGCAAGATATGCTGGCAGCAATACTGCTCTGTTACTCTTTGCTACACTGAGATGTTTGGGTAAAGAGAAACATAAATCTAGCCTACATGCACATCGAGGTATAGTACCTTCCCTTGAACTTATTTATAATGCAGATTCCTTTACTCACATGTTTTCCTGCTGACCTTCTCCCCACCATCACCCTGTTCACCGTGTTCTGCTGCACTCCCCTGGCTGAGATAGTGAAAATAGTAATCAATAAATACTACAGGAACTTGGAGACTGGCACCGGTGCAGGTCCTCACATGCTGAGTGTGCCTGTCCCCTGGGCCCACTGTTCTTTCTCTATTCTTTGTCTCTGTGTCTTATTTCTTTTCTCAGTCTCTCATCTCCACCTTACGAGAAATTCTCACAGGTGTGGAGGGGCAGGCCCCCTTCAGATCGTCTCGATCTCCTGACCTCGTGATTAGCCCGCCTCGGGCTCCCAAAGTGCTGGGATTACAGGCGTGAGCCACCGTGCCCAGCCTGAGTTCTCTAATTTATATAAATAGCAATCTGGAGAACAAGCATGGGAATGGATATTAAGGGTGTGGGATAATGGTGGAAGGAACATAGAGTTGGATCAGACTGAATGTATTGATTTGGGTGCACTAAGTAGGGATTCTGCATTTAAAGTTGCAGTTCAGGGAGTTAAAAAAGGTTCTAATAGTTTATTTGCTTGGTTAACTGAAATATGGATTAAAAGATGGCCCACTGTGAGTGAGCTGGAAATGCCTGATCTCCCTTGGTTTAATGTAGAGGAAGGGACCCAAAGGCTTAGGGAGATTGGGATGGTGGAGTGGACTAGTCACTTTAGACCTACTCATCCCAGCTGGAAGGGTCCAGAAGATATATTCTTGACCAATGCCTTGTGAAATAGATTTGTGAGGGCAGCACCTGCATTTTTGAAGAGCCCTGTAATTGCTCTTCTCTGTATGTCAGATCTAACAGTGGGACCACAGTCACTCAATTACAAAATTTAAACACAATGGAAATAATTGGATACCGAGGTGGCAGGGGCCAAGTGGTGGCACTCATCTGTCAAAGGTAAGGTGGGCATAGCTAACAAAATGGACAGCAGAGACAAAGTGGCAATCAGAATTGGTCTGACACGTTTAGAGCTCTGGCATTGGCTAATTAATCATGGTGTTCCTAGAAGTGAAATTGATAGAAAGCCTACTGCATTCTTACTTAAATTATACAAACAGAAAACTTCTAGGTCGAATGGACAAAAGACTAATTTGAATTATAAAAACAGAGGCTCATGCCCCTCAATCAATTTCCAGACTTGAGCTGGTTTACAGACCCAGAACCCCTTGAATGAAGGGGAGGCCCAGTTCCCTTGAGCAAGGACCCCACTACATTACTGACAATGTATGCAATGAATCTTTTCTCCCATCCTTCCCCAAAAAGACCTCTGGCCTTTTACCAGGGTAATTGTGCATTGGGGAAAGGGAAATGATCAGATATTTTGGGGACTACCGAACACTGGCTCTGAGCTGACATTGATTCCAGGGGACCCAAAATGTCACTGTGGTCCTCCAGTTAAAGTAGGGGCTTATGGAGGTGTGGAGGAAAAGTTAAATATTAAATCTGAACTCAATTGAACATAGAAAGAAACAACAGTCACCAAGTCCCGTAACAGGTTGCATGAACCCCTTGAGGCGTTCATCCAGCATTGTTTCGCAGAAATCTGTTCCTGTATGTTAGTTATTGAAAAACAACAGACAATCGCAAAAACAAGTTGACCTTTTTGTGTTCCTTGAAGCCAGGCACAAAGGGCCCTCGTGACTGGGACTCATGCCAAACAACTCGTTATAAACAAGCTAGGGTCCCAGACCACACTGAAGCTCCACAAGACTCCTCCTCATCTGTGCACAGATGGGTGGCCAACTCTGGAGCCTAGGCTGTTGCTTCCCAGTTTGGTGATGATTCCTCCATAGTTTGGTGAGTGTGTATGTGTGTGTGTGTATATATATACACACAGTTTTATATATATATATACACAGTCATATGTGTATATATATATATATATATACCCTCTCCCTTTCCCACTGTGATTTGTTTCTTATATGTGTATTGCCATATACTTGGGATAAAGTCTGTTTACACTTAGAAGTATTGTGTGTGCCTTTTCTTTTCCCCTCGTGTGTTTCCTGTAAAGAGCAGGAGGTTAGTAATTCATGGAGTTTTAGCTCAGGTCCAACTTATAGTGGGTCCAGTGGGTCCCTGGACTCATCTTGTGGTCATTTCCCCATGACAGAATGCATAATTGGCATAGACATCCTTAGCAGCTGGCAGAACACCCACATTGGCTCCCTGCCTGGAAGGGTGAGGGCTACTATGGTAGGAAAGGCCAAATGGAAGCCATTTGAGCGGCCTCTACCTAGAAAAATAGTAAATCAAACAAAAAGTAAATCAAAAAATAGTAAATCAGAAACAATATTGCATCCCTGGAGGGATTGCAGAGATTAGTGCCACCATCAAGGACTTGAAAAATGCAGGGGTGGTGATTCCCACTGCATCCCCATTTAACTCTCCCATTTGGCCTGTGCAGAAGACAGATGGATCTTGGAGAATGACAGTGGATTACTGTAAGCTTAACCAAGTGGTGACTCCAATTGCAGCTGCTGTACCAGATGTAGTTTCATTGCTTGAGCAAATTAACACATCTCCTGGTACCAAGTCATTGACTTGGCAAATGCCTTTTTCTCCATTCCTGTCTATAAGGCTCACCAGAAGCAACTTGCCTTCAGCTGGCAAGGCCAGCAATATACCTTTACTCTTCTACCTCAGGGGAATATCAACTCTCCGGCTTTGTGTTATAATTTTATTTGGAGAGATCTTGATTGCTTTTTGCTTCTGCAAGATATCACACTGGTCCATTACATTGATGACATTATGCTGAATGGATCAAGTGAGCAAGAAGTAACAAACACACTGGGCTTATTGGTGAGACATTTGTGTGCCACAGGATGGGAAATAAATCCAACTAAAATTCAGGGATCTTCTACCTCAGTAAAATTTCTAGGGGTCCAGTGGTGTGGGGACTGTCGAGATGTTCCTTCTAAGATGAAGGATAAGTTGCTGCATTTGGCCCCTCCTACTACCAAGAAAGAGGCACAACACCTAACAGGCCTATTTGGATTTTGGAGGAAATACATTCCTTATTTGGGTGTGTTACTATGTCCCATTTATCAAGTGACCCGAAAGGCTGCCAGTTTTCAGTGGCGTCCAGAACAGGAGAAGGCTCTGCAACAGGTCCAGGCTGCTATGCAAGCTGCTCTGCCACTTGGGCCATATGACCCAGCAGGTCCAATGGTGCTTGAGATAGCAGTGGCAGATACAGAGGCTGTTTGGGGCCATTGGTAGGTCTCATAGGTGAATCACAGTGGAGGCCTCTAGGATTTTGGAGCAAAGCCCTGACATATTCTCCAGATAACTACTCTCCTTTTGAGAGACAGCTTGTGGCCTGTTACTGGGCTTTGGTGGAAACTGAATGTTTGACTATGGGTCATCAAGTCAATATGTGACCTGAACTGCCTATCATGAACTGTGTGCTTTCTGACCCATTTGGCCATAAAGTGAGTCATGCACAGCAGCATTCCATCAACAAATGGAAGTGGTATATTTGTCATAGGGCTTGAGCAGGTCCTGAAGGCGCAAGTAAGTTACATGAGGAAGTGGCTCAAATGCCCATGGTCCCCATTCCTGCCACCCTGCCTTCTGTCCCCCAGCCTGCACTGATGGCCTCATGGGGCGTTCCCTATGATCAGTTGACAGAGGAAGAGAAAATCAGGGCCTGGTTCATAGATGGTTCTACATGATATGTAGGCACCACCCGAAAGTGGACAGCTGCAGCACTACAGCCCCTTTCTAGGACATCCCTGAAGGACAGCAATGAAGGGAAATCTTCCCAATGG
The DNA here is from genome assembly GCF_028858775.2 of Pan troglodytes. Classification (NCBI taxonomy): domain Eukaryota; kingdom Metazoa; phylum Chordata; class Mammalia; order Primates; family Hominidae; genus Pan; species Pan troglodytes. The sequence goes on along the minus strand of NC_072401.2, from coordinate 109,186,157 downwards.
GCAGAACTTCGAGCAGCGCACCTGGCTGTGCACTTTGCATGGAAGGAGAAATGGCCAGATGTGCAATAATACACTGATTCATGGGCTGTAGCCACTGGTTTGGCTTAATGGCCAGGGACTTGTAAGAAGCATGATTGGAAAATTGGTGACAAAGAAATTTGGGGAAGAGGTATGTGGATGGACCTCTCTGAGTGGTCAAAAACTGTGAAGATACTTATATCCCATGTGAGTGCTCACCAACGGGTGACCTCAGTGGAGGAGGATTTTAATAATCAAGGGGATAGGATGAACCATTCTGTTAACAGCACTCAGCCTCTTTCCCCAGTCACCCCTGTCATTGCCCAATGGGCCCATGAACAAAGTGGCCATGATGGCAGGGATGGAGGTTATGCATGGGATCAGCAACATGGACTTCCACTCATGAAGGCTGACCTGGCTATGGCCACCAATGAGTGCCCAATTTGCCAGCAGCAGAGACCAACACTGAGCCCGCAATATGGCACCATTCCTCAGGAGATCAGCCAGCTACCTGGTGGCAGGTTGATTATATTGGACCTCTTGCATCATGGAAAGGGCAGAGGTTTGTTCTCACTGGAATAGACATTTACTCTGGATATGGGTTTGCCTATCCTGCATGCAATGTTTCTGCCAAGACTACCATCCGTGGACTCACGGAATGCCTTATCCACCATTATGGTATTCCACACAGCATTGCCTCTGACCAAGGCATTCACTTTACCACTAAAGAAGTGTGGCAGTGGGTTCATGCTCATGGAATTCACTGGTCTTACCATGTTCCCCATCATCCTGAAGCAGCCGGGTTGACAGAACAGTGGAACGACCTTTTGAAATCACAACTACAATGCTGACTAGGTGACAATAGTTTGCAGGGCTGGGGCAAAGATTTCCAGAAGACCGTGTATGCTCTGAATCAGCATCCAATATATGGTACTGTTTCTCCCGTAGCCAGGAATCACGGGTCCAGGAATCAAGGGGTGGAAGTGGAAGTGGCACCACTCACCATCACCCCTAGTGATCCACTAGCAACATTTTTGCTTCCTGTTTCTATGGCATTACATTCTGCTGGTCTAGAGGTCTTAGTTCCAGAGGGAGAAACGCTGCCACCAGGAGACAAAACAATTCCATTAAACTATAAGTTAAGATTGGCACCTGGACACTTTGGGCTCCTCCTACCTCTAAGTTAACAGACTAAGAAGGGAGTTACAATGTTAGCTGGGGTGACTGACCCAGACTATCAAGATGAAATCAGTCTACTACTCCACAGTAGAGGTAAGAAAGAGTACACATGGAACACAGGAGATCCATTAGTTCGTTTCTTAGTATTACCCTGTGATTAAGGTCAATGGGAAACTACAACAGCCCAATCCAGGCAGGACTACAAATGGCCCAAACCCTTCAGGAATGAAGGTTTGGGTCACTCCACCAGGAAAAAAAAAAACCACCACCTGTTCAGGTACTTGCTGAAGGCAAAGGGAATACAGAATGGGTAGTAGAAAAAGGTAGTCATCAATACCAGCTATGAGCACATGACCAGCTGCAGAAACGAGGACTGTAATTGTCATGAGAATTTCCTCCTTCTTTTGTTAAAAACATGTTTGTGCATGTATACACTTGTACTAAGAAAATATCTTCATTTTATTTCCTTTTCCTTTATCATGTGATATGAGATTCACTGACTTCATATCAGCATTTAAGTATTGTTAACTTTATGTAATAGTATGTGAGTTGGGGACTGCATTTCCAGTTGTACAAAGGACAGTTCAGTTATGTTAGACATAATTATGACCTTATTATTGTCTTATTTGAAGATTATGAATGATCTCAGGAGATGTGTATGGGTTCAAGTTGTCAAGGGGTGGACTTGTGATGGTTAATACTGAGGGTCAACTTGATTGGATTGAAAGATGCAATATTGATCATTGTCAGGTTGTTACCCAAGTAGATTAACATTTGAGTCAGTGGGCTGGGGAAGGCAGATCCACCCTTAATTGAGTTGGCACCACCTAAACCGCTAACAGGGAATATAAAGCAGGCAGAAAAACGTGAAGAGGCAAGATAGGCCTAGCCTCCCAGCCTACATCTTTCTCTCGTGCTGGATGCTTCCTGCCCTTGAACATCGGACTCCAAGTTGTTCAGTTTTGGGACTTAGACTGGCTCTCCTTGCTCCTCAGCTTGCAGGCAGCCTATTGTAGGACCTTGTGATTGTGTAAGTTAATACTTAATAAACTCCCATTCATATGTATATATCCTATTAGTTCTGTCCCTCTAAGGGAACCCTGACTAATACAGAGGATCATTGTCTTTATCCATTATTTCAGTAGAAAATGAAAAGTGGTGATATTAAAATGATATCATTTCTTCTTTATTTATTAGTGGTACTTCTGTAAAGAGAAACTTCTCCTTATCAATTTTTTGGGTCCCAGACAGTCCAGGGAAAGCAGAGTAAATGCTTAATTCATCCCGTTTACTTACCAGTTTTCAAAATAATGAGTTGGTTTCCTAGCATTCTCTAAGAGTGACAATAAATTTAAAAAAAATCATCATCATTACAAACACCTAGATTTAAACATATTTGATATATTTTAATATTTTGTAGTTCTAGTCCATTTAGTGCTTTAATTCTCCCATCTTTGACATGGAAAAATTTCTTTAAATTGGTTTCTGAGTCCTTTTGACATAATCCGAGTAGCTTTTGATAGCTTTTTGTTATGTTTCCTGTTTGATGTTTCTGGCTCATTTGCATGACCCATATCTGGAATCATGAATTTGGATGGACAGTATCAATGTAAACTTATGATATATTTTACCTTAAAAAAAAGTCTTTTACTAGAAATAAGGTCAAACTCACAGCAGTGAGCACTCCTAGAGCCAGATCGTTATATCTAAATACCATTTCCCTCTAATAAGAACCAGAACTCAGAGCAATGGCTAACTTCAGATGTGGCCCTATTTTCTCATATGAAGCTTGAGATCTTCTTCCAAGCTCATTCTTGTTATTGGCAGAATTTGAAATTATATTGAAATTCAGTTCTATGTATGAACCCCAGATTGAAATTCCCTAAAAAAAAGCTGAAGGGAACCATTCACATTTTAAGTAGTCAAGTAACAAGATCAGATTTCTGTTTCAGAAATACCGCTCTGACAGCAGGTGCAAGAATGGGGTGTGTGGCGGGGGTGTGGAGAGCGGCTGCACAGCTGGGAGGATGTCCAGTGAACGGGCTTAATGATAACTCAGGCTGGATATAGGGGAGGCCTAATTTAAGACAGTAGCAGTGGGGTAAATAGATGGAGGGCTGATTTGCTAGTCACTAACAGGCAGCAGCCTCAGGTCTTGGTGATGGGGGCTGATTTGCTAGTCACTAACAGGCAGCAGCAGCAGCCTCAGGTCTTGGTGATGGGGGCTAATTTGCTAGTCACTAACAGGCAGCAGTCTCAGGTCTTGGTGATGGGCGGGGTCAGGGGCGGAGGGCGGCTGTGTCACAGAGGGGCAGAGCTGCAAGCAACTCTCTTGGTGCCAGGGGCAAGCTGCGGAAAAGAGAACTCAGAGTTATGGGGGGTGTGGGGAAGATAACTCCTGGAGGAAACTCTGTCATGCCCCCAGCCCATCCTCCTACGAACTAGCCCTGGAATAATTAGGTGAATTTGAAAATGTCCTCCGTAGGCGGGAGTTCTATTCGGGGTTACCTGCGGCCTCCCCGGTCCTGGATTTCAGTCCTCTAGGTATTTCCTGAGTAGCTCTTAATAATACAGAAGCCCCTTTCCGGTGTAGGTGGGTAAGAAGCACTGCACAGAAATCTGATGCGAAGTGGGGCCTCCTAGCGGAGAGGGAGGCACCTTATAAGTAATCACTAATTCAGGTTGAGATATTAATTATTGATGTCAAGAAATCGGGCTTTTATATTTTTTTAAAAACTGTGTCTTGAGGCCAGGCGCTGTCGCTCACGTCTGGAATCCCAGCACTTTGGGAAGCTGAGGCGGGCGGATCATGAGGTCAGGAATTCGAGACCAGCCTGGCCAACATAGTGAAACCCCGTCTCTACTAAAAATACAAAAATTAGCCGGGCGTGGTGGCACACGCCTGTAGTCCCAGCTACTCGGGAGGCTGAGGCAGGAGAATCGCTTGAACCCGGGAGGCAGAGGTTGCGGTGAGCCGAGATCCTACTACTGCACTCCAGCCTGGGCGACAGAGCAAGACTCCGTCTCAAAAAAAAAAAAAAAAAATTGTGTCTTGAGTAGAGTTTTAATGTGGAGAATGAGCTGTTCGGTAAATCAATTCTTCCCTTTGCAAAGCTGTAAAACATTTAAAACATTTGGCCAGGGTGACATGGGCACAGAAGGGGCAGTCAGGAGGCCAGCAGCCAGGTCCGTGGAGGAGTAGCCAGAGGTGCAGGAGGCCGCGTCAGCGTCCTCCCAATCAGCCTCTGCTGAGGGAGAGCCGCGCGCGGCGAGCCGCGCACTCCCCTTGCCTTTCTCCCGGCGGCTGGTACTCGCTCTTAGAGATCTGCGCTAGCTCAGAACTAGGCTCGGTGCCGCAGAGGCACCTGAGGTTCCACGACTGCATTCCAGGCCCCGCCCCTTCATCGGGATCTGGAAGGAGGAGCGCCGTGCGCGCCCGCGCCGGCGCGAGCGCTGAAGCTCCGCCCCCAGTTTCTACCTCCGGTTCTATGCCGGCGTTTCGCCCTTCCCCACAGACCTCTGCCCCGGACCCATTTCCGAGGCGCGCCGCATGCGCCGCGCAACCCAGGCCACGAGCACGGGCGCGTGCGCAAGTCAGCGCGCGCCCGCCCCGACGCGAGGAGGCCCCGCCCTCCAGCCCCGCCCCGCTCGCTGGCCTGCCCTCCTGCTACCCTCCCGGCACAGAGAACCCCGGCTGCTCAGCGCGCTCCGCGGTCATGGAGATCCCCGGGAGCCTGTGCAAGAAAGTCAAGCTGAGCAATAACGCGCAGAACTGGGTAAGTTGGGGAGGAAGGCGAGACGGCGAGGAGCGGAGGGGCTGTGGGAGCAGCTCGTTCCGGAGCCGCCGCCTCTCTCCCGCCTCCTCCGCATCCATCCTTCCAGGAGCGCGGAGGTGGGTTCCGGGGCTGCGGCGCCTCCCGGCTGGGGCCGTGGGTGGTTGCGAGGCAGAGGGGCGCGGCGCAGGGTGGGGGTCTCGCCCTAGCTTGGCGCAGCGTGCGGTCCGAGCCACCGTTCGTGGGAAGAACGCCCCCCCTCCCCAGCGCCTCCGCTCAGGTAAGACCCCCAGGAAAATCCTTCACCCGTGAACTGGCGCTTGCTGAAACCTCCGGGTGCTGAAACCTGCGGCTGCAGAAACAGGAGCTTCCTGCATACCTTGGAGTGGCCTGAAGATCTGCAGAGGAGGCGGAGGCGGGCGCCTTCGACGCGTTCTTGGTTTTTCTTGGCTCTGCCAGTGCGGTTGGCCCAGGTTTGGGTCCATCTCCGTGTCTTTCCATTTCTGAGTTTCAGTGTGAAAGGAGAGTACCCAACAATGTGGTCATTCATGAGTTGAGACTGCCCTGAACTGAGGTTCTTTGTGTCTCTGTGTTAAATCGGAATGTTTAACAAGTAGGAGTTTGAAAGACTCCATTCCTGGTGACAGTCAGGTATGGGACCAGTCCTTTATAACGTTTAGTAACGACTGCCAGTTGACTTTGTAAAGTGCTGTGTCCTCATAACGTTGCTTACTTCCTTAATTTCTCTGTGATGAGAAAGAGCCTTATCTTCCTTTGTAAGTGTGTGGCAGGGAAGGGCCCATCTTTGGAGTCTGGAAAGGCACTGGTTTAAGTTGAGATGGAAATGTTATTTCACAGTCCAATGGAATAATAAGGTTTAAATGCAATGTCTCCCAAAACGTTACTTGCCCTAGATGAATCAAAGAAAAAAAAAAAAAGCAATTTCAGGCAAATGTTCTTTGGAAGTCATTAATATACCACATCTGTTGTTATTGTTATCATGAATTGTTCACTGATTCCTCTCTCCTTTTATTTAACTCTATAGATGGTAAGGAGGGGAAGGAGATTTAAAAGATGAATTAGAACAGTGGAAAGAGCGCTGGACTCCTGGCCTGGTCTCTCATCCCAGCTTTGCCATTTACTAGCTGTGTGATCTTGAGGAGAGTCACTTTACTTTTTCGAACCTCAGTTAACTTAAGGGTATAATAGTATGTACTTCACGGGATTGTTCTGCTGAACAAAGAAGACAGATCATGAATTTGAATGTGCGGTGAAACCACTGCCTTGAAACTCAGACTCAGTTTCGCTTCTGTTACCTTAAGGTATTTCACGGTTAGGGAAATAAGGTTGGCTTACTTGGGGTATTTACAGATAATTTCTGTTACATTGTCCATTTATGTACTCATTTATTTATTAACATTTGCCACATGGTGCGTATTCTATGTAGAGACTTGTGCTAGACATGGTGGTGAAAAATGTGGGACTTACTGCTTGCCTTCTGGTAGTTCATGGTTTGTGTTGGGGTTGTGACATTTGCCAAGTGGTGAATATGTCTTTGTGGTCCAGAGTGAGTGGCGTAAGACAGAAGTTTTATTGCAATTTAGAGGAGAGATTAGTTTCGCCTGGGCGTTTTGGGAGGGTTTATGGAGGATTTCAGATTTCTGAGTCAGAGGGGAACTGCGTGGATAAGTGTTGGGAACAAAAATTACTATTTTTTTTACTCCAGAAACATTGACGAAACTTGTTTGACTGCCCTGGAGAGTTTTTGTTGGGAAGTGGAGGTAAGGTTCAATAGGGAGGCTGGGGCTCCGTGATGCTCTTGTGTTTGGCTGCAGAGAAGACTTGATTCTATGGGGGATTTTTGATGGGGCTAGAATTTTAAATTTTCTGATCCTTGTAAATTTTTCTCTCCCTCATGGAACACCCATCATCTCTTCCTCTCTCATATTTAAATCATCTTAATAGGCACAAGTGTGAAGAACCCATATACCTTTAAAATTCCTATCACAGGATAAAATTGGTAATCCAGGAAGAATGTTCCGCTGAAGAAATGTAGACCCTGGTAGGACCCAGATGGGGAAGCCCTGGAGACCAGACAAGGTTATAGTAAGGTTTAAATGAATTAATAGATTTGAAGCCTGCCTGGTACATGAGCACTATTTATGTTCTTGTTAATTCATCCAGTGTGAGGGGCTGAAGGGCTGGGGTAAGGTGGCAGTGGGACTAGAGGAGTAGCTGCATTAAAAACATTTAAGGAAGAGTAGAGAGGACCGACTAGATTTAGGGGATGAAAAAGGGAGAAATGTTAAAAGATGATCCTGAAGTTTTGGTCTGGGAAGTGGGGAGAAAGGTTGTTACCTGTGTGGAAATTGGGAAGTAGGTTGGGCACGGGGGTAAGGGTGATATTAGTTAAACACAAAGGAGAGTTTAGTGTGTGCCAGGAACAGTTTGAAATGTTTTACCTATATTAGCCCATTGAGTTTTTGTTACATTTCTGAGGGTGAATATCATGAGAGACAGTGGTTAAAAGCAGGACCCTGGAGCTGACTGCCTGGGCTGAAATCTGGACTCCACTATTTATTAACTATGTAACTTTTGGTTTGTCACTTAATTTCTCTATGCCTCTATGTGCTTATCTGTAAAATGAGAATGATAGCCTCACAGGGATATTGTGACAATTAGAGTTAGCTCTTACTGTTATCATCCTCTATTACAATTAGCATTTGCATTTTATAGATGACGAAACTGAGGCACAGAGATGTCATGGAGCTTGTTAGTGCTGGACCCATTTTAAACCTGTTGCATTTGAGGGACAGCCTTAGTAGAGATAGTCTATAGAGGAAATATGAGCCATGTATATAATTCAACATTTACTAGATACCACATTAAAAAGTAAAAAGTAACAGCGAAATAAATTTCAATAATATATTTAACCTACTATATCCCAAATACTATCATTTCAGTGTTTTTTCAATGTTAATATAAGTTCAACACTATCATAATTAATAAAGAGTTATACAAATCTGGAGTTTTTTTTTACAGTTAGTAGACATTTCACTTCATACTATCCACTTTTCAAATAGTAGGGACATGTGGATAACATAGTTACAGAAATTGAGTTGTGCTGAGGTTGGAAGTAAAGGTTTCATAGTTAAATTTGAGTTAAAGAATATAAGGAAAGTAAATGTGAGACCAAATACTAAGCTTTGGATAATAGCTCCTGTTAAGGATTAGGTAAAGGAAGTGTACTCGTGGGAGACAATAGGCAAAGAGATGGGAAAATGTAGTCTTACAGCTCTGGGAAATGGTTAGAATTACAGGAAGTTAAAGTTGTCCATATACCTGTGAGAATAGTAAAGAAAAACCAAGAAATTAACTTGCTCTTGGAGCTGCCTCTTACTTCAGTCTGATAAAGCATCAGATATAATGAATATCATTTTCTATCCAATTGAATCTTTTTCCAATGGGACCAGTTTTCATCTGCCCTTGGGGATGTGTTAGTTGGGCTGAGGGAAATTTGGGACACTCAGTTCAGGCCCAGGTGTCATTCACCCATTTTGTAGAATCATATTGGGCTGAATCCCTGTTGGACCTGCCTTACAGTGGAGTAGTGTCCTAAAAGAAGCGTTTGAAACTGGGCGTGACATTAAGAAGCATATGCAGTCTCTGGTTTGCTTTTACATTCACCTTTCACAACTCCCTGAATTTCCATAGCTCCAGCCCAACTTTCTGTCCATATCATACATCCTCATGGTTTTACACAAGCCTTTCCTTCTCCCTGGGATGCCTGTTACCCTTTGTCAGGGGCTGAAATGTTTAGAGCCTTGGACCATTTTACCTTAACAAATGTGTGGCCCTCATAGGTACATATGTTCACTTGCTCGTGGGCTGAATTGTTTGTGCTCTTCTGCATTATGTTGCATTCTCTCTGCTGTTATGTATCTTGTGATCATACTTCATTATAGATGTTTTGTATCTACACCGAGCTTTTCCTGATATAACAGAATTGGGGATAAGGGGCAGATGCAAAGTAGCTCGGTAGCTCTGATATTGAAATCCTTAGATGATTCATTAGTATCTTACAAAAGCTTAAGTAACGGAATAAGCTCCATATGTGGGAGGATTCAGATTACGGTTTTGTCACTTACCATCTGGGTGATCTTGGGAACATTATTTAACTCCTTCATCTCTCAATATCCTCATCTGTAATGAGATAATAAAACATACCTCATAGTGAGGCTAATGGTGCATACCATATGGGGTTATAGTGAGGTTTAAAGAAGTTAATATATTTATAAAACTATGGTTCCTGGCACATGAGTACTATTCTTGTTCTTATTATTTATTAGCTCCTTAAATATTTAACACTTAAACTTTGTATGTGCCTTTGTTCCAGGTCCTGAGGATGCAGTGGTAAAAAGACAGAAAAGTGTCCTGTTTCATGGATATTACATTCTACCTGGGAGACAGTTAATTAAACCAAATAAATGAATGAAATAATTCTCCCTTTTACCAATTCTATCTTTCCCAAACAGCTTGTCTCCTTATATGTGGATGTTTTTCGTAGAAGGCCAGCAGCACATTCTGGATTTAGCTGAATACTCAGATGATACAAAAATGAAATAAGAACACAGAAGTGGAACAGACAGCCAAACAAGAGGCCAATGTACTTGTCCTTCAGAGGATTGGCCTGGGTGTGGTCAGGGGCAGGCGTTGGTCTTTTATTTCCCCCACCCCCAGGTTTAACAGAGAATTGATCTTTCTACCCTGGGAAGATGATACTAAAAAAATTGCCTGATGAAAAGGGAAACTTAAACTTCTACCAATAACAGCAATAAGACGAATGATAGTGAGGTCTAGATCTGTGTTGTCCGGTTCACGATCCACTTGTGGCAACTGAAATTTAATGAACATTAAGAAAGTAAAAAATTCTATTTGTTAGTTGCAGTAACCACATTTCAAGAGCTGTGTATGTGGTTAGTGGCCACAGGAATTGGACAGCACAGTATAGAACATTTTCATCATCTCAGGAAGCTCTATTGGACATTGCAGATCTAGATGTAGCTTTGTGATGGCTGCCATTTTTTTTTCCTACTTATCTGTGTGTTTATGTATTCAGGTATTTTTACTCTGTTCCCAAGAACAGGAAATTTCCAGAGTCAGTGGATACTTTGAAATTTTAGTTTTGGGCAGTTTTGCACCCTGGCTTCTGGTAGCGTGTCCAGCAGTATTAGCCTCCCCTTAGCGTAGTTGCTTCTTCAGATTTGAAGTGTCAATATGCTTCCCAGCCTGGGTATGTTACATAGAATTTTGAGGAGTAGTTCTCTATGCCAGTGGTTCTCAATCGTGAGATTTTACCAGCCCTAGGGGGCATTTGGCAATTCTGGAAACAATTTTGGCTATTCTACTTGCGTATGGAGGGGGATAATTCTTCTAACATCTATTGGAAAAGATTTCTTAAAAAATCTAAATTTCTAAAAAAAATTCTTAAATCTGAAATGCAAATGTAAAATCCAGTTGAAAAATCCAATTGATGTGGCATTTTTTTCCCCCATCAGCCTGGAAGTTGCCATTTCTTACTCTGAGATGGATCAGTTACTCATAACATACCAATAACAAGACAGGAAAACCCCAATCCTGAATTGTTTTGAAATCAGATTAAGTAATTAGTTCAAATGGAGGGAGTGATTTTTCTTTTTGGTATTAAGCGGTAGTAAAGAGAATGTTCTCAGGGAGACTATTGCAGTGGCTATAGAGACTTCTGCAGTGGAGTTTTGCCATAGGGGAGAGATTGGGCTCAGTTCCAAATACAGTAAGGAAAAGTGGGAATTTATGGTGAGGGAGCAGGGTGGGGGTCGGTGGATGGAAAATTACTAAGAGGAAAGATTAAGAATTAGGGAGTATTCTGACTAAAACGATTTAACAGGGTTCTTGCTGAAGGCAGGCAGGCCAAGGTGATCAGACATCATTGGGGGATGGTGCAGCTTGAAGACTTTGGTCAGCTATGGAGGATGGGGGATTTCTGCTAAAATTGGACTCTTGAAGACGTGCCCGAGGATAGGGCCCAGTTGAAAAAGGGTTCAGAAGGAGCCTGCCTAGTTTGATCAAGGAGAGAAATCTTGTCGGTGGTAATCGTTTCTGTGACATATCTTTTCCTAAAGACACAGTTGTTAAATTTTAACTGAATAATGATGGTGGAAATACCAGACATTATGTAGAGAAATTCAGTATCTGTCTTTGGATGAATGCAGCCATTGTGCAGACTGTTTTATTCTTCTCTCTAGTTACTTCGGTGCTTGCATACCTTCCCTCTGTCTTTGTCTTTCATATTTTTTTTTTCTTTTTTTTTTTTTGTTTGAGACAGAGTCTTGCTCTGTTGCCAGACTAGAGTGCAGTGGTATGACCTTGGCTCACGGCAACCTCCACCTCACTGGTTCAAGTGATTCTCCTGCCTCAGCCTCCCGAGTAGCTGGGACTACAGGTGTGCACCACCATGCCCAGCTAATTTTTGTATTTTTAGTAGAGATGAGATTTTACCATGTTGGTCAGGATGGTCTCGATCTCTTGACCTCGTGATCTGCCCACCTCGACCTCCCAAAGTGCTGGGATTACAGGCGTGAGTCACCATGCCCGGCCTGTCTTTCATATTTTTAAGTGTACAATTCAGTGGTTTTTAGTATAGCCAGAGTTGTACAGCCATCACCAGAATCTAATTTTAGAACATTTACATGTCCCCAAAAAGAAACCTTGTACCCATTAGTAGTCATTCCCCAGGCTCTGCATTTTCTCCTAGCCCCTGACAACCAATAATGTACTTTCTGTCTCTATGGATTATGCTATTGTGGGCTTTCCTAGAAATGAAATTATATAATCTATGGCCTTTTGTATCTGGCTTTTGTCACCTAGGATAATGTTTTCAAGCGTCATCCGTGTTACAACATGTATCAACTAGCCTGGCCAACATGGTGAAACCTCGTCTCTACTAAAAATACGAAAAAAATTAGCCACGCATGGTGGCATGTGCCTGTAATCCCAGCTACTCAGGAGGCTGAGGCAGGAGAATCGCTTGAACCGGAAGGCGAAGGTTGCAGTGAGCTGAGATCATGCCACTGCACTCCAGCCTGGGCAACAGAGCAAGACTCCATTTTGTATTTTTTTTTTAATAGTTCATTCATTATATGGTTGAAGAAAAAAATCCCATTGTATGGATAATAACACATCTTTTTTTTTTTTTTTTCTTTCCCGAGACGGAGTCTCGCTCTGTCGCCTGGCTGGAGTGCAGTGGCGCAATCTTGGCTCACTGCAACCTCTGCATCCCTGGTTCAAGCTGTTCTCCTGCCTCAACCTTGCGAGTAGCTGGGATTATAGGCACGTGTCACCACGCCCAGCTAATTTTTGTGTTTTGAGCAGAGACGGGGTTTCACAGTGTTGGCCAGGATAGTCTCGATCTCTTGACCTCGTGATCCACCCGCCTGCGCCTCCCAAAGTGCTGGGATTACAGGCATGAGCCACCACGCCCGGCCACATCTTCTTTATTCATCAGTTGGTGGACATTTAGGTTGTTCCTACTTTTTGGCTATCATGAATAAATGCTATGAACATTTGTGCATAAGTTTTTGTGGTTAGTCTTATGTGGTTTTAATAGTTAATTTCAACCTTTGAGGTGGACATTAGTGTATTTTGGCTGCCCAGTCTCTGAACCTCCCTTGTATGTGTGGTGAATGCCTCACTGTGTTTGTGTTAGGAGACAGGGTCTGTTACAGATTAATGATTTCTTTATTTACCTATGTATAACTAGTTCTTTTTATGAAATGTTTTTGTTTTTACTGTGTCCTGAGTGTCTGGAAAGGATCAAACAACAAATAATGAATGAACAGTTAGTCCCAGGCCCATTCTGACTTCTAGGAGTGTCTTAGGGCCGGAATTCCCAGCTGGAGGTAATGGAATGTAGGGCCCTTCCATTAAAGGTACTGATATAAAAACTATTAAATATTTAGAAGTTCTTTAATCTTTAACAGAATAGTTGGAGAGCCGTAATGTGTATGCAGAGTGTATGCATGACAGATGGTACTGATGAGATAAGCATGCTAGTAACTTAGTCCTGATTCAGGACGTCTGTGGTAGGGCCTGAGATTTGCTTCCTAACAAGCAGCCAGGCCATGCCAGTGTTGCCACAGAGCATATTTTGTAGTAGCAAAGTTTTAAGAGTAGCCTTTTCAAGTTGTTTTCTCAACATCCTCCAGGGATGTATGATCTTCACTTGCTTTTTTATCATTGACTTATTAATATTTAAAATATTAATTTCAGTTATTAGTTAACTCTGTGAACTAAAGGTTTTAATTATCAAGAACTCTGTGAACTAAAGATTTCTTTTCATTGTATTCTACAGTCTCTCATTTATCCATATTGTTGCGATCTCTACAGTTTCATCCATATTGTGTCTAGGGACATAAAAGAAACGTGCCTGTTACCATTTCAGGGATTTCTCATTGGAGGAATACACTGTTTATCAGTTTAGGGTGGGTGATAGGATGGATGAAAGATGTTGAAGTCCACAATTATGCTTAGTATTTGGTATATGCTTTGTGTCTTTATACATTTCACTTAAAAATGCACAATTCTTTATAAAATGATGAAAAATTCACAAAATATGAAATTCTCTAAGTAGCATCACAGAGAAGTTGATTTCCTTACAGGCAAGTGGATAAAATAACAAAACGGCCATGTGGAAATTAAGATGGGTCAAAAAGGGCCACTTGTGTCATTGATGAGGATGGAAGTTTGTAGTATGTACAGAAAATGCATACCACAAATATCAGAGGACATGCAATATTAGCCTAGTGACAGGATTGTTAGTCATTTAGTTCTAAATGTAGTAAATATTAAATGGCCTTGCAATGAATTATTCCATTTCTGCTAGATTTAAGATTTCCGAATATCAGTCATCATTTCATTTGCAAGTTACACAGAGAAAACAAACCATACTTTAAAATAAATGTCTTGTATCTAACTTTTATGAGTACTAACTAGTAACAAAGGAGGTTGGGCATTGTGGAAAATATGGATAATTGTAACTCATTGTAAAGAACATGGCTGTGCTTTGGTCAAGGATAGGTTGAGGCAAACGTCCAGAATGACTCAGCGAGTTTACAGCGCAGGTATATAACTCCACTTGTTATCACAGCCATGTAGCCATAACATGAGAAGGTTCATCATTTGGCTGTAAGCCACTATTGTTTGTAAAAGGTATAATTGCCTTGCTGACATTGTATGGGTACGCTTGCACCCAGAGAAGGAGAGAGAGAGCCAGAGCTGTCCATCTTTGCAGATGGACAGGAGCGAGCCAGGACACAGCTCGTCTTGCTCACACCCAGAGAGAGAGAGAGAGATTTAAGCTGCTGACCCTGAACGGAGAGCTGGCCGTGTAGCTATGTGTGGGAGCTGCTGGACTAAGCAATCAAGACAAGGCAAACAGTGTGAGAGAGCTAATGTGAGTGAGCTGCTGATGAGAGAGCTGCTGAGTAAAACTACCTTTCACCTGCCTATGCCCCTGAGTGTTCTTTCAGCTATCTGCTCATCCACTTACTCCCTTCAGACCCCAGCATGAGCTGGAACCTGACCCCGAGCAGGACACTCATAGTCCTTGACCTACTTTCTAGGAAATAATATATAGGCACAAGAAGACAAATAAATGTGTTAATGGTACATAAATAACAAAAGAATGATATGGGCAGTAAATGTTATAGGGACTTCCTAGGTACACATACTTACACTGAGCCAGATATACATATATATATATTTTTCTACAAAGCACCCAGACTATTAAGTAAGAAGCACTAAGCTTGGTTTCTCTCTCCTGTGTATGGAAACTAGGGCACCGAAGACTCAGTATAGAAATGTACTTTAAAAAATAATTCCAACCCAGAAAGCCAAGAATAGAAATTTAGAGGTGGAAGGAAGTAACTCATTCTCAACCCTTAATGAGTCATTAATGTCATGTTTCCTCAGCAGAATTATAGAAAGGATTTGGCTGAAGTGGGTGCAGAAGGAAGGAAAGGGGAAGTAGAAGAAGATTACATGTATAAGTGGCTGTGGAGTCTAAAAATTCAGGCCTAAGTCTACCACTTTGCAATTCTGTAACCACCCAATGCGTTCATTTTGCCTGCTGCCCACAGGCAAATTTATCAAGACAGGGTAATTGCAATAGAGAAAGAGTTTAATTAATGCAGAGCCAGCTGAACAGGAGACTTTTATTATTGAACAAATCAGCCTTCCTCAAAATTTAGAGGCCGGAGTTTTTTAAGGATAGTTTGGTTGGCAAGGCAATGGGTGCAGCCAGTTCGTTGGGGATGTAATCATAGGGGTGTGGAAGATAGTCCTAGTGTGTTAAGTCCACTTCTGGTTGGGAGCACACAGGTGGTTGGTGGGTCCAGGTGGAGCCATTGAGAGTCAGAAATGCAAAAACCTGAAAAGACATCTCAAAAGGCCAATCTTAGGTTCTACAATAGCGATGTCATCTGCAGGAGTAACTGGGGAAGTTGAAAATCTTGTGACTTCTGGAATAGTGGCTGGTAATCATTTATGTTTACACCTTGGGAGAGTTCAGGCTCCTTTCATCTCCTAACCTGGTGGTCTTTTATTCGCTTTAAAAGATGGTTTACTTTTGGGGAAGTACTATTATCATTTAAACTAAAAGCTAAATTTCTCCCAAAGTTAGCTTGACCCAAACCCAGCAACACCTAAGGGCAGTTTCGAGGTTAAAGGCAAGTTGGAGGTTGGTTAGATCAGATCTTTTTCACTGTTAACAATTTTCTCACTTATAATTTTTGCAAAGGCTATTTCAATTCCAGTAGTTTTATAAAAGTGCTCTTTGATTTACTTTGAAAAATTGGGAGGTAGGACAATGTGGCAATTTTTTTTAAGTTTATTTTTTAATATGAAAAATATTCTTAAAAACTTTAGCTGAATTAAATTTAAAAGAGTTTGAGCAAAGAACAATTCGTGAATCAGGCAGCCTCCTGAGCCAGAGTAGGCTCAGAGGCTCCAGTGCAGCCACATGGTAGAAGATTTATGGACAGAAAAAGGAAAGTGGTGCATAGAAAATGGAAGTGAGGTCCAGAAACAACTGGATTGGTTATAGCTCAGCATTTGGCTTATTTGAACATGGTTTGAACAGTTGGCCACATTTGATTGGCCAAAACTCAGTCATTGGCACAAGGGTGGATACAGTCTGTTTATGTCTTCAGCTAGGTTAGTTTACTACATATGGAGAAACCTTTAGGCTGAACTTAAAATATGTAAAAGAGGTAGCTTTAGGCTTAACTTGATTTAACAATATCAAACATACATAAACCAAAAAAAAATCTCCTTATATCCAGAGTACTATGTTTGCTGCCAGAATCTTTTTAAATGTAGGAGGCAAGAAACTGAGGGAGCATTCTTTTTAGAGATTAAAACAGACGGTCTCTACTTACCCTGTCTGTATTTTTTCTCAACCATATTCTCAGCAGTTGATAGCTTGACAGATAATTTTTATGCATTCTAGCTTGATTTGATAAGAAAAGCAGAAGATATTTTACAGAGCCCAAATCAATTAAAATTCATTAGATATATGTTTCTTCTTGTCTATAAAGAGTGAAGTAACTTGGAAAAATCTTCAAACAAAATGACCAAGCCAAACAGGTTCTACCAGTATAGGCAGCAAAATGTGTATAGCACCCTCTGCAATTCCCTTTTAGCAGAGACTTTAGCTCCCTTTTCCTCCTTAGCCAGTATCAATGGGAGCTAAAGCTAAAGAGGTGCCACTGCTTCTCAAGATATACAAATGTCTACTTCTGAAGCCCTCTTTTTTAAGTTCTTGGAAATGTAGAGCTGGTAAGTTGTATTTGCTTCATCAGTTTATTGAAAAGAAATGAATCAGTTTACAGTCCCACCAACAGTGTAAAAGTGTTCCTATTTCTCCACATCCTCTCCAGCACCTGTTGTTTCCTGACTTTTTAATGATTGCCATTCTAACTGGTGTGAGATGATATCTCATAGTGGTTTTGATTTGCATTTCTCTGATGGCCAGTGATGATGAGCATTTTTTCATGTATTTTTTGGCTGCATAAATGTCTTCTTTTGAGAAGGAAACCATCATTCTCAGTAAACTATCGCAAGAACAAAAAACCAAACACCGCATATTCTCACTCATAGGTGGGAATTGAACAATGAGATCACATGGACACAGGAAGAGGAATATCACACTCTGGGGACTGTGGTGGGGTGGGGGGAGGGGGGAGGGATAGCATTGGGAGATATACCTAATGCTAGATGACGAGTTAGTGGGTGCAGCGTACCAGCATGGCACATGTATACATATGTAACTAACCTGCACAATGTGCACATGTACCCTAAAACTTAAAGTATAATAAAAAAAAAAAGAAGAAAAGAAATGAATCTACAGACTCATTACAATTTTTTGTAAGTGATTATTAAATATGTAAAAGTATTTTATTGGAAATAAAGTATTAATAGTTATTGTGTAAATAATTATTGTTAATGAGATGAGTAGATGGGAAGGGGTGCAGCTTTTGTGGCATACCTATTAAAAAGAATTGTCAAATTGTCCCTTTGGTCCCAGAGGATTTTTCAGGTAATGGTAATGATGATAATAAGATTCAGATGTGTGGGAGATGGCATTTCTACTGTACAGGATTGTGAAGGGGAAGGTAGGAAAAGAGATCCTTAATCTCATGGAAGTTGAAGATTTGGATAGAAATTTAATTCCTTAAAAGTCAAATCTGTGTCTTGGTGGAGGTCAGCAAAATGACAGAATGGGACTTCCCAGTGCTTGTCTTCACACAGAAACATTAATTGAACAACTATTCTTGCACAAAAATACTTTAATAAGAGCTAAGGAAACCAGGTGAGAGATGACCGCACCTGGATGTAGCAGAGAAATCAGAAAAAACACATTGAAGAGAGTAGAAAGAACAGTTTTACATGACCTATGTTACTGCCCCCAGCCTGCAACCTCAGGCAGCACATGTGGAGAAAGATACCCTTTGCTTAGGGGAGGAAGAGGGCAGTAAGCAAAAGATTTTGCCTCGGAACCCAACACCAGGCCCACCTCAGTGAAACCCAGTGCAAGGCAGGCCCACATAGCCCCAGACTCCAGGATGGTACCCATGGAATGAGCGTCCAAGCCTACCCTGGTACTAAGCAGGATTCTGCATCCCAAGGTTCCAGCTCCTCCAACCTCCACCACCAGGCCAGACCCAATTGATGCAAGTTTTAGACTTGTCTTAGGGCCAGGCTGGCCCCAGTGGCCCTGGGCTTAGAGCTACCTTTAGTACCAGGCTGGCTGTCACAGGCAGGCACCTGTGGATACAGGCTTCAAGCTGTCCCAGCTTCAGGCCCTCTCCAGGTTTCAGACCAGCTGAGAGCCAGGTTGGCCCACACAGCCCTGGGCTTCAGGTCTGCCCCAGTACAAGGCCATTCCCTGTAGCCCCACCCTCCAGGCTGGCTACTGCAACCCCATACTTAAGAGATCCAAAGTTTCAGGACCATCCCAATACATCCCAGCACTATACCAGCTCCCATTGACCCAGGCTGTAAGACCATTTCTGTGGACCCAGGTTCCAAGCCAGCACCCATATGCTGAGCATCTAGGTCAGCTCCCATGGCTTCAGGGCAGGTCCTGTGATTCTAGGTAGGCTTCAGACCAACCACTGTAGACCTAGGCCTCCACATCCGCTCCAGCACCAGCTGAGCTCTGCCTACCTGCTGACCCAGATACCAGGCCAGCCTCCCTGAGGACTCCAGCAGCAAACCTGCCTGTGCACCATGCCAGGTGGCCTCCCCAGATTGGACAGGCTGACTGGTGAAGTGCTTCCCAAATAAAGCCAGTCTACAAAGACTGGAATAAGTCCCTACCTCTTCATTGTACAGATATTGATATAAGACAACAAGAAATGTGAAAAAACAAGGAGACTTAATACTACCAAAAGTATCAAAATAACCTTCCAGTAGCTGATTCAAAAGAAATGGAGATACATGAACTGCCTGAAAAAGAATTAAAAAATAATTGTTTAAGGAAGCTCAGCAAACCTCAATAAAATAGAAATAATTCAGTGTATTCTGGAAAACAACAAATGACTAACATGAGAAATTTAACAGATTGAAATTATTAAAAAAATCAAAAATTCTAGAGCTGAAAAATTTAATGAATAAAATGAAAAATGCAATAGAGAGCATCCATAGAAGCACTGATCAAGCAAAATAATTGTACTTGAAGACAGATTTCTTCCATAGTTAGAGGAGGAAAAAGAAGAATGAAAAGTAATGGAGAAAGCTTACAGGATTTATAGGACAGCATCAAAAGTACAAAAATCGAGGTATAGGAGTTCAAGGAGAAGAGAAAGACAAAGGGTTACAAAGCTTATTTAAATAACAACAGAAAACTTTCCAAATCTGGGGAAAGGTATAAATAAGTACAGGAAGATCAAAAGTTCTAATCAGATTCAATCCAAACAAGACTACCTCAAGACATATAGTTAAACTGTCAAAAATAAAAGAGGATTCTGAAAGCAGCTAGAGAAAAGCAAATCACATACAAGGGAGTTCCAAAAATGCTAGCAGCAGACTTTTCAGCAGAAATTTTGTAGTCCAGGAGAGACTGGGTTGACATGTTCAAAGTGTTGAAGGAAAAAAACCCTGCCAACGAAGAATACTGTATTCAACAATGCTGTAATTCACAAACACAAACGTACAGACTTGCCTAGACAAAGCTAAGGGAGTTCATCACTACCAGACATGTCTTAAAAGAAACACTAAAGGGAGTTCTCCAAGCTGAAATAAAAGGATGCTAATTAGTAACATGAAAGTATAAAACTCACTGGTAAAAGTAAGTCCACAGTCAAGTTCAGAATTAATATTGTAATTGTCGTGTGTCAATACTTTATATCTCCGGTATGAATGTTAAAAGACAATTAACAATAGTGACAATAATTTGTTAAGGGATGTCTTCACTGTTGAGTTCTACCAAACATTTAAAGAAAGATTAATGCTAGTCTATTAGTTCGTTTTCACACTGGTGTAAAGAACTCTCTAAGACCAGGTAAACTATAAAGAAAAGAGGTTTAATTGACTCACAGTTCTGCATGACTGGGGATGCCCCAGGAAACTTATAATCATGGTGGAAGGTGAAGAGGAAGCAGGGCACATCTTGCATGGTGGCAGGAGAGAGAGAACAAGGGGGGAAGTGCCACACTTTTGAACTATCAAATCTTGTGAGAACTCACTATCACGAGAGCAGCATGGGAGAAAGCACCCCCATGATCCGATCACCTCCTACCATGTCGCTCCCTCCACAATGGAGATTACAGTTCGAGATGAGATTTGTGTGGGGACACATAGCCAAACCATATCACGATTTTTTCTCAAACTCTTCCAAAAAATTAAAGAGGGAATACTTCCAAATTTATTTTATGAGGCCAGCATTACCTTGATACCAAAGCCACAAAAGGACACTAGAAGAAAAGAAAATCACAGGCCAGTGTCCCTGATGAACATAGATGTGAAAATCCTGAACACATAGTAGCAAACTGAATTATATAGCACATTAAAGGATCATTCATCCTTATCAAGTGGGATTTATTTCAGGGATGCAAGGATGGTTCAACATAGGCAATTTTTTCTCTTTTTTTTTGAGGTGGAGTTTTGCTCTTGTCACCCAGGCTCGAGTGCAATGGCATGATCTTGGCTCACTGCAACCTCCGCCTCCTGGGTTCAAGCAATTCTCCTGCCTCAGCCTTCTGAGAAGCTGGGACTACAGGTGCACGCCACCATTCCCGGCAAATTTTTGTATTTTTAGTAGAGATGGGGTTTCTCCACATTGGCCTGGCTGGTCTCAAACCCCTGACCTCAGGTGATCCGCCTGCCTCGGCCTCTGAAGTGCTGGGATTAGTGGTGTGAGCTACCATGCCCAGCTAACATATGCAAATTAATAAAGGTGATGCACCACACTAACAGAATGTAGGGCAAAAAACCTATGATCATCTCAATTGATGCAGAAAAATTATTTGAAAGAGTTCATTAACCTTTTATGATAAAAACTCTCAACAAATTAGGAAAAGAAGGAATGTACTTCAACACAATAAGGGCTACATATTTCAAGCCCACAACTGACATCATACTCAATGGTAAAACAGGAAAAGTTGAAAGCTTTCCCTCTAAGATCAGGAGCACAACAAGGGTGCCCACTCTTACCACTTCTATTCAGCATAGTACTGGAGGTCCTAGACAGAGCACTTAGACGAGAAATAAATAAAAGGCATCCAAATTGGAAAAGTAGAAGTTAAATTGTTCCTGTTTGCAGATGACATGGTTTTAAATAATATGGAAAACCCTAAAGATTTCACCAAAAGACTGTTAGAATAAATAAATTTAGTAAAGTTGCAGAATACAAACTCAACATTAGAAAACTAGTAGTGCTTTTATATTCTAACATTGAAGTACCTGTAAAAGAAATAAGAAAACAATCTCATTTATAGTTGCTACCAGAAAAATAAAATACTTGGGAATACATTTAACCAAGGAAGTAAGAGACCTGTATACTGAAAAGTGTGAAACATTGATGAAAAAAATTGAAGACAGAAATAAAAGGAAACATTATATGTATTCATGGATTGAAAGAATTAATATTGTTAAAATGTCCATACTACTTAAAGTGATCTACAGATTCAATGCAATCCCTATAAAAATTCCAAGGATTCTTCGCAGAAATAGAAAAAGCAGTTCTAAAATTTGTATGGAACCACAAAAGACCCCAGATAACCAAAGCAATCTTGAGCAAAGATAACAAAGCGGGAGGTATTAACATTACTTGACTTTAAAACACACTCTGAAGCTATAGTAATCAAAACAGCATGATACAGAAACAAACATATAAACCATAGAACAGAGCAGAAAGCCCAGATATAAATACGTGCATTTATATTTAATTGATTTTTGACAAAGTTGCCAATAATACATGATGGGGAGAGGACAGTCTTCAAAAAATGGTGTTGGGAAAACTGGATATCTGTGTGAAGAAGAATGAAGTTAGACCCTTATCTCACCTCATATAAAAAAAACTCAAAGTGAATTAAAGATTTACATGTAAGATCAGAAAGTCTAAAACTGCTAGAGGAAAGTAGGGAAAAAGTTTTATGACACTAGTTTAGGCAGTGATTTTTTTTTTTTTTTTTGGATATGACTCCAAAAGTACAGGCAACAAACATGAAAATAGACAAATGGGAGTACATCAAATAAAAATTGTCTCCACAGCAAAGGATGCAATCAACAGAGTGAAGAGACAACCTACAGAATGGGAGAATATATTTGCAAACCATACATCTGATAAGGGGTTAATATCCAAAATAGGAAGCCAAACAACTCAATGGCAAGAAAACAATGCAATTAAAAAATGGGCAAAGGATCTGAATAGACATTCCTAAAAGGAAGATAGACAAATAGCCAACAGGTATATGAAAAAAGGCTCAACTTTTCTAATCATCAGGGAAATGCAATTAAAACCACAATGAGCTATCACCTCACACCTGTTAGAATGGCTGTTATAAAAAAGACAAAAGTGTTGGTGAGGATGTGAGAAAAGAAAATCCTAGTATGCTATTGTGGGAATATTAGTATAGCCATTATGGAAATCAATATGGAGGTTCCTCAGAAAATTAGAAGTAGAACTACCATATGATCCAGCAATCCCACTACTAGGTGTATAATGAAAGGATGTGAAATCAGTATGTAGAGTAGATATTGGCATTCTCATGTTAATTGTAAATTACAGCACTATTTACCATAGTCAAGATATGGAATCAGCTTAAGTGTTGATCAATTGATAAATGGATTAAAAAAAAAGTGGTATTTTACACAGTGGAATACTATTCAGTCTTAAAAATTATACAAATCCTTTTGTTTGTTACCACATGGATGATAAAATGTTAAGTGAAATAAGCCAGGCACAGAAAGAGAAATACCATATGATCTCACTTACATGTGGAATCTAAAAAAGTTGCACCTGTAGAAGTAGAGAGTGAATGGTGTTTATCAGGGACTGCGAGGTTTGGGGTCGAGTGGGGGTCGAGGAGGATGGTTGGAGGAGATGTTGGTCAAAGGGTACAAAATTTTATTTAGATACAAGGATTAAGTTCAAAAGATGTATAACATGGTGATGATAATAACAATGTATTTCTGAAAATGCTGCTGTGGACATATGTATGTACAAGTTTTATGTGATCATATGTTTTCATTTCTTGTGAGTATAATGTAGGCATGGGATTGTTTGGTCATATGATAACTCTGTATTGAACATTTTGAGGGGCTGCTGTTTTCCAAAATGACTGTACTATTTTCGCAACAACAAATATATGAGGATTCCAATATTTCCATATCCTCCCCAGTACTTGTTATTATCTGTCTTTATTACAGCTATCCTAGTGGGTGCAAAGTGATACCTTATTGTAGTTTTGATTTGCATTTTCCTGGTGGCTAATGATGTTGAATATTATTTAAATAATGTGTCTTATTGACCATTTGTATGTTTTCTTTGGAGGAAAGCCTGTTCAGATACTTTGAGGCCTAAGTAATTTTATGCTTTTTTTTTTTTTTTTTTTGAAGCAGCTTTGGGAGAACATGAAGTTATAACCAGTACATTCCACTTTTTTCATTTCAGAAGTAGCTATCTCATGATACCCATAGGCATCTCTTTCACACTTTCTTTGGGAGTCTACTCAAATGTCACCTTCTTAGCATTTCTTGATTATCCTCTCTAAAGAGGCACTCTGTTTCCTTTTTTACCCTATGTTATTTTTCTACAGTGCACTTATCACTCTCTGATGTTGTAGTTAAGTTTTATTGGTTTACATTGTTCCCCAGTGGGATGTAAGCTAATTGAGGGTAGTGACCTTGTTTTGCTCACTTGGCATACTAGTAGGGCCTCAGTAGATACTACCTGAATGGATGAACGAATAAATGAATGTGTGAAAGGACTAGGCTCTGGAGTCTGCCACTCACTAGTTTTGGGATCTCCGGCAAGTTATTTACCATTTTTCAGATTTAAAATCTTCATCTGTAAAACCTTAGTAGTAAGAGTACCTATGTCATTGGGTTGCTGTGAGGATTCAATCAGTTGGCATGTGGAAAGCAGTAAACACCATGCCAGTACTCTTAAGGAAAAAAAAAAGAACTGTTTTATCTTTTTCTTTGCTTTTGGCATGTTACATAGACTTTTGTGTGTTTGCAAGGAATATGTGTTTGCCTTTTAAAGGACTCATGTAAACTAGAATTTTTTTTTCTTTTTTTTCTAGGGAATGCAGAGAGCAACCAATGTCACCTACCAAGCCCATCATGTCAGCAGGAACAAGAGAGGTCAGGTGGTGGGGACCAGAGGTGGCTTTCGTGGTTGCACAGTTTGGCTAACAGGTATGTTCAAGAGAGAGAAAGCAGTTTATTTTAAAAGCAGTGCATATAGGTAACCTTGGACTAGGCGTAAGCATATTTAAATTTTGAGCTCTGTTCTTGTATTTGGAGCATCACGACATATAACTGACATAGTTGCTTAATAATATTTCTTGTTATTTTTTTTGTTCTTTTATAGGATTGCTGTTAAATAAAGGTAAAAACCACAATGAACCTTAAAACTACTTTTTCATAGATAGCACATTAAATTCTACACACTTCTGAGTGCAAATAAGATCTGGATTCTGCTCTGAGAAGCTAACAGTGAAAACCATACGTCTTAGTCTATTTTATGCTGTTATAACAGAATACCAGAGACTGGGTAATTTATATGAATAGAAATTTATTTCTCATAGTTCTGGAGGCTGGAAAGTCCAAGATTGAGGGACTAGCATCTTCTTGCTATGTTTGTAATACGGCAGAAGGCATCACATGCTGAGAAAGAGCAAAAGATTGAACTCACAGCCTCAATCCCTTTTATAGATGGATTATTCCATTAATGAGGGTGGATCATGACTTAAACACCTCCGTTAGACTGCATCATTCAACACTGTTGCATTGAGGATTAAGTTTCCAACACATGAACTTTGAGAGACACATTCAAACCATAGCATGGTACAACCAGAAAGAATGAGTGGCAAGAATTTTCACAAAGTGAATTTCTATTATTCAGCTTTTGCTATGGCCTTTGATTGTTTCCCTAGAGTCTTGTCTTTTGGCTTAGTCATAGCAGGCTGGTGAGTGACTGAATTGATACAGATTTTGAAGTAGCTTTAAAAACGATGGATGCTTTTACTTCTATGAATTATATTTAAAATTTTGATACATTTTGCCACATTGCCCACTAAAATTTTATCCCACTTTACTCTCCTACCAGCAGTATGGGAGGGTGTTTATTTCCCAGTGTCTTTGTCAACAGTGGTTGTTACCAGTTCTTAAAAATTTGTGCTGATTGGCAAAAAAGTTACTCTTTTGTTTTTTTAATCATGTTTCATTTTTAGACAGGTCTGTTTGTTTTTGTATGAAAGAAGATACACTCTCACATTCTTCCCATTTCCTCATTCTTAATTCCAGACAGTTAAATTGTTACATTTTTATTGCCCAGGTTTATAGCACTTAATGGGTCAATAGTTGGTAGCTTACCATCAGTTATTTTACTATGACATGTTCACTCATGAGCTCTTTATTTGAATGGTCTTTAATTGTCTGTATATCATTGTTAAATAATTTTTGCAAGATGGCCTTCCATTAGGTTCTGAACTCCTGGAGGTTTTATGTTTGAGAATGACTACCTTTTATGCCAACTTGGCTGGGTAAAATATATATTTGGTTCATACTTTCTTGGTCTTGGAATTTTAAATATAGTACTCTATTGTCTTCTGGCATTAAATGTTTTGAATAAGTGTGAGCCTAATCAGCTTTTTCTTTTTAGGAGCGTTCCTTTTTTCATCTGGATGACTAAGGAATTACTTATTTCCCTGTAAAAATACAGGGAAATAGAGGCTTTTGTCTTTCTCAGTTAGGTCCTTATCTGCAGTTGATTTTTGTGTATAGTGTGAGGGACAGATCCATTTTTGTTTTTTTCCATGTGGATAATCACTTATCCCAACAACATAGATTTATGAGGGTGTCTTTTTTCTCTGATCTGCAGTGTCTGCTTTGTTTTATATCAGGTCTCCACTTATGTGTGGGCCCTCTGCTCTGTCCCACTGATATATTTGTCTGTTCCTCTGTTAATGCCACATTTCTTAGTTACTGTATTTTTATAAATCTTGAAGGACAGTGGAGTAAGTCCTCTTACCTTGTTCTTCATCAGCAATGTTGACTTTTCTTTTTCATTGTGACTTCCTTTTTCATTGTGACTTCCTTTTTTTTTTGGCTCTTAGTGTTGTCTAAATCTTGTAATAGATTTAACCAATTCCCCTGAACTCTGTTGTTATTTAGTTTGGGATTGCATTGTATCTAAGATTAATTTTGGGGGAAAATTGATCTTTAGAATATTGGGTACTCTTTTTCTTGAACGTGGTATTTTCCATTTATTTCATCACTAATGATGCTTACAAATAAAGCTTATCTGATTTTTTGGTACTTGCTCTGTGGTCTAGTATGTAATAAGTTTTCAGTTATCACCTTGCCCCCACCCTATGCCTTCCTCAATTGGGACGGGATGGCTAGAGTTGGCTGGAGCTGGTATTTCCCTTCCCCCAGGTCAGTTAGGTTCCAATAAAACCTCAGCAGGTTAGGCTTTGGTTAAATAGTTTCTCCTGAGTTCAGTCCTTGTTAAAAAAAAATCTGGTGCTCTGGTGTATTTCAGAATGGAAGCACTTGGGGATTTTTCTCCAATATTTACTGTGAGAACCTGATTGAGCTCCTGGAGGTGAAACTCACAATGTTGTGGGGCCTTCCCTATAACGAGGTTCCTTTGAAATTTTTAACTCTCGGACTTGTCCACACTGAGCCTTAATTAATTCATCAATTACAGTTTAGGTTTTTCTGTGTGACACTGGTTCCCACAGTACTTTTCCCCACAGTGAGTCTCTGCTCCAGTCAATAGTTACTCCCTGCATTTGCCTGTCTCCCCATTCATGGGGTCAGTGGTTTGCCCCCTGTCCTCCCCTCACGGATCCAAGAAGAGTTATTCTGTTCAGGTTTTTACTTGTTCGGATGTAGTGGTGACTTTCAAGCTCCTCCCATGTGGACCTGGAAAACTTGTAGTTTTCATAAACGTGTATTTGAAAAGAATATGTATTCACCTGATGTGTGCAGTATTCTGTATAATAGATTAAGCTTGTCAGTTGTGGTGTCAAATCTTCTGTAGCCTTCATATATATGTTTTTTGATAATGATGTTGGACATGGAAGTCAAGATTTGTTTTTTTCTTGCAATTCAGATGCTTAACCTGGATCTGCCCAAGCTATTGAGTGATTTTTGTATGCTGTTTTGCTAGACATGTTTCAGTTTTTATCAGATTTTATTTTAGGGAAATTTTGTTGTTTTGTGTTTCTACATTGGTTGGTGTATTAACTTCCCAGGGCAGCCATAACAAATTAACCACAAAATAGGTGGAGGAAATTTATTCTCCCACAGTTCTTGAAGCTAGAAGTTTGAAATTAAGTTTGTGGTGAGGTTGGTTCCTCCTGTAAGTGCTGAGAGAGAATCTCTTCTGTTTCCGCCTTGGCTTCTGCTGGTGGCTGGCAGTCCTTGGTGTGTGGACGGATCACTCCAATCTCTTTTTGTCTTATAGCCTTGTAAGAACACCAGCTGTTGGATCACCCTAATCCAGTATGACCTCCTCTTAATTTGATTGTGTTTGTAAAGACTCTATTTCCAGATAAGGTCACCTTCTGAGGTTCTGGGTGGACATGAATATTTGGGGAACACTATTCAACCCAGTAGAGCTGGTTTCTATTCTTCAGGTATACCAGTTATCCATATCTTAGATTTGGATTGCTTATCTTGTATTATCAGTTTCCTCTGACTGCTCTGTTGACTATAATTATCTAAATGAAACTGTTTATATCAGTAATTCAATTTTCAACAGTGCTTATTTGTTTCAAATTAAATATGCACTTAAAACATATAAATACACATGTATGTATGAACAGACACTTTTATTATAATTTAGGTTGTTTTTGTTGTGTAAAAGTTTAGAGTTTCAAACTTTTTTTTCCTGATACTTGATGCTCAATTGGTGGTTAAAAACAACAATTCAAAAGAAATAAAGAACAGCCTTTTTCACCCTAGCCACCATCCCTTTGTTCCACGTACTGTTACTGTGTAACAATTTGCCTAAAACCCAGTGTTGTGAAACAATTGCCATTTAACTTTGCTTACCATTTTGAAGGTAAGGGATTTAAAAGGGCTCATATAGGCAGCTATGCTTAGGGCTTGCTTGGTTGTTGTCATGCTGGCCTGGGCCACAGTCATCTGAAGTTTCAGCTGGGCTGGATGTCCAAGATGACTTACTCAGATGCTGCTGGTTGTCAGCTGTGAGCTTAGCGGGCTGAGAGTGGCTGGTACACCTGCTTGGGATCACGTTAGCATGGTGGTCTCAAGGGATTTAGTCGCTGGCTTCTCCCAAATTAAGTGACCAAAGAAAAGCTGCATAGCATTTTGTGACCTAGCCTTGGTAGTCACACATCATCGTGTCACTATTTCACTACATTCTTTTGGCTGCAGGTAAGTCCTAAGGCCAGCCCACATTTTAGGGCAGGGAATTAGTACCTCTTGATGTGACAGTAGTAAAGTCACATTGTAGACACTTGTAGGTTGGGATATTCAGTTGCAGCCATCTTTGGAAAATGCAGCTGGCTACAGTCATTAATATCGGTTTTTAATGTATAAAGCAACTGACACTGTATCGATGCTCTCAACATATCCTCCTCTTCTTTTTTTTTAAAAATTTTTCTTTAAGGTCTGGGATACATGTGTAGAACGTGCAGTTTGTTACATGCTTGTGGCATGGTGGTTTGCTGCACCTGTTAACCCATCATCTGGGTTTTAAGCCCTACATGCATTAGCTATTTATCCCGATGCTTTCCCTCCCCTACCTACCCCCAGTGGGAGGCTTCCACCTCCCCACCGATAGGCCCTAGTGTATGTTGTTCCCCTCCATGTCCATGTGTTCAGCTCCCGCTTATGAGAGAGAACATGCAGTGTTTGGTGTTCTGTTCCTGTGTTAGTTTGCTGAGGATGATGGCTTCCAGCTCCGTCCATGTCCCTGCAGACGACATGATCTCATTCCTTTTTATGGCTGCATAGTATTCCATGGTGTATATGTACCACATTTTCTTTATCCAGGCTATCATTGATGGGCATTTGGGTTGGTTTCATGTTTTTGCTATTGTAAATAGTGCTGCAATAAACATACATGTGCATGTATCTTTATAGTAGAATGATTTATATTCCTTTGGGTATATACCCAATAATGGGATTGCTGGGTCAAATGGTATTTTCTGGTACTAGGTCCTTGAGGAATCACCACACTGTCTTCCACAATGGTTGAACTAATTTACATTTCCTACCAACAGTTTAAAAGCGTTCCTATTTCTCCATAGCCTCTCCAGCATCTGTTGTTTCTTGACTTTTTAGTAATAGCCATTCTGACTGGCATGAGATGATATCTCATTGTGGTTTTGATTTGCATTTCTCTAATGATCAGTGATGTTGAGCTTTTTTTCATGTTTGTTGGCCACCTAAGTGTCTTCTTTTGAGAAGTGTCTGTTCATATCCTTTGCCCACTTTTTGATGGGGTTGTTTATTTCTTGTGTATTAAGTTCCTTGTAGATTCTGGATATTAGACCTTTGTCAGATGGGTAGATTGCAAAAATTTTCTCCACATATGCAAATCAGTAAATGTAATCCATCACATAAACAGAACCAATAACAAAAACCACATGATTATCTCAATAGACACAGGAAGGGCCTTTGATAAAATTCATCATCTATGTTAAAAACTCTCAATAAACTAGGTATTGATGGAACATATCTCAAAATAATAAGAGCTATTCATGACAAACCCATAGCCAATATCATACTGAATGGACAAAAGCCGGAAGCATTCCCTTTGAAAACCGGCACAAGACAAGGATGCCCTCTCTCACCACTCCTAGTCAACATAATATTGGAAGTTCTGGCCAGGGCGATCAGGCAAGAAAAAGAAATAAAGGGTATTCAAATAGAAAGAAAGGAAGTCAAATTGTCCCTGTTTGCAGATAACATGATTCTATGTTTAGAAAGCCCCATAGTCTCAGCCCCAAAACTCCTTAAGCTGATAAATAATTTCAGCAAAGTCTCAGGATACACAATCAATGTGCAAAAATCAAGCATTCTTCTACCAACAATAGAAAAGCAGAGAGCCAAATCATGAATAAACTCCCATTCACAATTGCTACAAAGAGAGTAAAATACCTGGGAATACAACTTGCAAGGGACGTGAAGGACCTCTTCAACGAGAACTACAAACCACTGCTGAAGGAAATAATAGAGGACACAAACAAATGGAAAAACATTCCAGCCTCATGGATAGTAAGAATCAGTATCGTGAAAATGGCCATACTGCCCAAAGTAATCTATGTATTCATTGCTATTCCCATCAGACTACCATTTGATATTCTTACAGAATTAGAAAAAAACTGCTTTAAATTTCATATGGAACCAAAAAAAAGCCCTCTCTTCTATTTTTTTTTTATTCCAGTTAGCCTTCTGTACTACCATGAATTCTTTCAAGAGCATTGGTACATTAGACTTCAGTATTTTCTCTCTTGCTTTAGAACTATCTTGGTTATGACACTCGCCAAGTTGGCAAGTAATAGTGCATAAATGTACTCTTTCCTTCTCTTTGTTTACTGCGTAAATACTGTTGGTATAGGAAGGTGAGTTGAAATGAGGGTGTTCTATTAAGATTAATTATATTACAAATTGGACTCCGAGATAATTGTATCAAGGTGGTTTGTGAGTGCTGATGATCTAGGAAAATGGAGGTACCTTTGTAACATTTCTTACTTTTGTCCTTTCTTTTTCTTCCCTCACCAGAAATAATTTGGGCATATGACTTTGTTTTAAAATTTGGCATGCAGCTTTAGAAAAGTGGTAACGAGAGGACAAAGTCAATTCCCAACCATGTCTGCTAATAAAATTAGTTAAGCCTTTCTGAAGTTTATCAGTGATTTCTGATACCTTTGCTCATAGATATTTCATTAAAACAAACACTTATTATGTTTAAACTTTAGGTGTTTTCCTAGGCAAGAGGTAAATCTTAAAGAGAAATATTAGATAAGAACATTACTGAGAGATTGCTTTGCATAATGAATTGCAATTTTTTATATCTCTTGAGGCCAGGAGTTTGAGACCAGCTGGAGCAACATATTGAGAATTCTGTCTCTACAAATAATAAAATAAGTTGGATGCGGTGGCATGTGCCTGTTGTCCTAGCTATTTGGAAGGCTGAGGCATGATCTCTTGAGTCCAGGAGTTTGAGGCTGCAGTGAGCTATGCAGCCTCTGCACTCCAGCCTGGGTGGCAGAGCAAGACCCTGTTTCTGGGAAAAAAAAAGTATTACTACATAGTTATCCTTCTAACTTTACACATGGAATCTGTTTGGACTGTTTAATTTTAGGCTTGTCTGGAGCGGGAAAGACTACTGTGAGCATGGCCTTGGAGGAGTACCTGGTTTGTCATGGTATTCCATGCTACACTCTGGATGGTGACAATATTCGTCAAGGTCTCAATAAAAATCTTGGCTTTAGTCCTGAAGACAGAGAAGAGAATGTTCGACGCATCGCAGAAGTTGCTAAACTGTTTGCAGATGCTGGCTTAGTGTGCATCACAAGTTTCATATCACCTTACACTCAGGTATGTGGTTTTTGTGCCATTGCCTTTCTGCTTACATTTATTGAGAATATGGTATCAGGCAAAGCACATACTTTAAACATTGATATGTGCTTTGAGGCTAACTCTACTCCTCCCCAGCTACCATCTCTTTGTTCCTATAACATAGGATTAAAATAACCTAAAACATTTCTATGCTGTGACTTTCTAAGTAAATCTGGTTTTGATAAAACCTGCTTTTAAAAAAGCCGTGAAGTATAACACAGTCATTGAATTTAAGCCAATGGCCAAATTATTTCAAGCTCAACTTTTCAACTTAATAAACCTATAGTGAATACCTGACAGATGTCAAATTCCGGAGAAAATCTAACTTTCTTAACATGTGTCCTACCATGGCTTCTTTGCTCAGAATTCGTTGTTCTTAGCTTGCATCATAGTTCCTCTTATTTTAGAGACTGCAGCAACAACAAACCATGTTTGTGTATTTCTCTGAAAAAATCATTTCTTATCTCAGGATTTTTGTTTCCTCCCTGCCTGGAAAGCACTCTTCTCCCTCCTGTTCCTGTTTTCACAGTGTCAGCTGACTTCTAGTTATAGATGGAGACTTAGGTTAGGTACCTTAACACATTATTTTATTTTCTTCAACTTTTATTTTAAGTTCAGGACTACATGTGCAGGTTTGTTAAATTGGTAAACGTGTGCCATGGTGATTTGCTACACAGATCATCCCATCACCTAGGTATTAAGCCCAGCATCCATTAGCTATTCTTCCTGATGTTCTCCCTCCCTAACCACAACAGTCATCAGTGTGTGTTGTTTCCCCCCGTGTGTCCGTGTGTTCTCATTATTCAGCTCCCACTTCTAAGTGAGAACATATAGTGTTTGATTTTCTGTTTCTGTTAGTTTGCTGAGGATAGTGGCTTCCAACTCCATCCATGTCCCTGCAAAGGACATGATATCATTCCTTTTTTAGCTACGTAGTATTCCATGATATATATGTATATATACACACCATGTTTTCTTTATCCAGTCTATCGTTGATGGGCATTTAGGTTGATTCTATGTCTTTGCTACTGTGAATAGTGTTGCAGTGAACATACTCATGCATGTATCTTTGTAATAGAGTGACTTATACTCATTTGGGTATATACTCAGTACTGGGATTGCTGGGTCAAATGGTATTTCTGCCTCAAGATCTTTGAGGATTCACTGCACTGTCTTCCACAATGGTTGAACTAACTTACATTCTCACCTACAATGTAAAAGCATTTCTTTTTCTCCACGAGCTCATCAGCATCTGTTGTTTCTTGATTTTCTAATAACAGCCATTCTGGCGAGTGTGAGATGGTATCTCATTGTGGTTTTCGTTTGCATTTATCTAATGATCAGTGATGTTGAGCTTTTTTTCATGTTTGTTGGCTGCATGTATGTCTTCTTAAGAGAAGTGTTTGTTCATACCCTTTGCCCACTTTTTAATGTTTTTTTTCTTGTAAATTTGCTTAAGTTCCTTGTTGATCCCATTCTGTAGGTTGTCTGTTCACTGTGATGATAGTTTCTTTTTCTGTGCAGAAGCTCTTTAGTTTAATTAGATCCCATTTGTCAAGTTTTGCTTTTATTGCAATTACTTTTGATGTTTTTGTCATGAAATCTTTTGCCTGTGCCTGTGTCCTGAATGGTATTACCTAGATTTTCGTCTAGGGTTTTTATAGTTTTGAGTTTCACATTTAAGCCTTTAATCCATCTTGAGTTAATTTTTGCCTATGGTGTAAGGAAGGGGTCCAGTTTCAATTTTCTGCATATGGCAAGCCAGTTCTCCTAGCACCATTTATTAAATAGGGAATCCTTTCCCGCTGCTTGTTTTTGTCAGGTTTGTCAAAGATAAGATGGTTGCAGGTATGCATATGTTGTTTTTAAAAACTCAATTCATTGACTGTTGATATTGATAGTAGCTGTAGTGGTAATAATATTAACATTTATTGAACACTTAACTGTGTTCTGGTAACTGCTAGAGTGCTTTTATGTGAATTAACTCAAGTAATTCTTGTCTCCTAGTGGGGACACAAGGAAACAAAGGTGTGCATTGCCCAAGGTCACACACTATACTTGTAGAAGAGCACAGGTTTGCATCCAGACAGTGCGTCTCCTGGGCTTAGATGCTATGCTGCCTCCAAACCCCACTGGCTCCTTGACAGCTGGGACCGTGTCTTATTTGCCTTTGTAATCTTGATGCCAAGCCCGGCTCTTGGACCATATTATATAATTAGTGTTTGTTGAACAATAGCATACTCCCTTGGGAAGCCCTGATATCAATGAATAAGCGAGTTAGTATAGAGGTGAGAGGCAGGGTCTTTGGAGTTGGAAACAAAGGGGCTGAAATCTCAGCTCTGCCAGTTATTGCTGCTGTGGCCTTGTCCAGCACACTTAACCTCCTGCAGTTCAAGTAATGCCTACAACATAGGGTTGCTCTGAAGATTACGTAAGTCATGTATTTAAAGCCTCAGCACAGTGCCTGGCATGTAATAACTATTCAATAAATGGAATAAATTATATTAGCACAATTCTAGTACTGTATCATAAATTTTGATGGTTACTTGGACTTTTCTTTTTTTTTTTTTAAACAAGATTTGACCTGTAAGAATTATGGATAAGTGTTAGATTGAGTATTATTTATACAGGTTCATTAATTGAACCATGGCAGGAGTACTAAAACATTCTGTAAAAACCATTTCTTGAAACCCTTGGGTCATTGCCAATATATCAGTTTAAAGTGTATAAATAATAGGAGCATAATAAGAGTTAGAGTTCCTGAATCCTTGGATATACACAATTTTCATAAAAATATGATATTGGCATTCTTATACCTTCTGGTGGGAATCTTGCAGCTCTCGGAAAAGGGGGAGGTCTATAATACCTGTTATGGAGAGCTATCAGCCGACACCTGGGTATCTAAGAGTATGTGCTGATCTGCTTTGTGGCCCCCTTGTTTGTATAGTGTGGAGCAAAATCTTCGTTGACCTCATCTATAAAAGCACTGTAATGAGGTTTGGACTATGTTTAGGGCATCTGAAAATCCATGAAAATATTTGGATTGAAACATGCAATACAGGACTTGTGTATTTTTCTGTATAGTCATGATTATATTTGTTCATTCAAGAGAAGTTTATTGGGAATTTCCATGTCAACCACTGAACTGGGCATATTGGTTCTGAAAATTAACCTGATACTTCCTATTCTGAAGGAGTTGGTAGTCTGGTGGGAATGCGGAGATGTGAAGAGTTACAATATCTTGAGGCAAGTGATGAAGTACATATATACGAAAGGTGTTATGGGAGATTCACAGAGGAGCTGCTGCTTGAAATGAGTCATGAAGGATGAATCAGAGTATACTAGTTAGACCAGAGGGAGAAAACTGTTTCAGACAGAGGAGACAGTACAGTATGCTCAATGGAATGTGAGACAGTTTGTTTTTTTGGGGAACTGTAGGTAGGTTGGTGTGACTGATATGAAGGATGATTGTGAGGGGAGATGGAGCTGATCAATTTGCAGAGGCTAGGTGGTGACTTCTGCACTGCTCAGAAAGGATTTTGCCCCAAAAGGAGTTAATAGTTTGAGATTATAACAGAGATTGGTATCATTGGGTTTGCATTTGAGTGAGGTCATCCTTGAAGCCTGGATTGAGACTGGTCTGGAGGTAGGAGACTAGCCAGGAGGCTTGCCGTAGCACCAGCTCCTTCAGGGAAGAGGATGTGAACTCAAGCAGCAGCAATGGGACTAGTAAAGATGGGGGCATATTTAAGGGCTCTTGAGGCTTGAGTAGCATCAGTAAGACCTGGTGCCTGCTTGATTGCTGATTTTATGGGACAGCAGAATGAAGCATGGTGCTTTCTGAATAAAGGTTGGTATGATTGAGTTATGAAGTACAGGATAGGAGGGGAGGACATGCGTATTTCATTTTTGGTGGGTTATGTTTGAAGTGCTAGTGGAGTTAGTCTAAGTGGAGATTACCACTGGGCCATCTAGGAAATTGGTTTTAGAGTTTAGGAAAGTTGTATGGGATTGAGATCTAGATTTAGGAATCATTAACTTTATTAGTTGAAACCTAGATGAGGACGATTAGATACAGAAGAGTAATAAGATGAGAGACAGGGATAGAAACTCGTTGACACTTTCCTTTAAAAGGATAGTTAGAATAGTAAGATCATAGCTTAATTGCTATTCCAGACACTAAACTTGTAAAGCTGATGAGATGATTTTAATATACTGGAAAAAGATCTATGATCATATATAGTGAGTATTCTGAGAACCCTGAGAAAGCAAGGGGCCTCATCAGCCTGAGCATGCAGGGAAGGCTTCCTGGAGGAGGTCACCATGGAGATGTGCTGTGAGGAAGCACATTGGTTTGTCCAGAAGAGAGGGGTTGAGTGTTGCTGGTAGGGGTTGGGTTGTGGCGTGGGGAGGCCTAAGGTAGAAACAGCCTGACCAGGCAGGTATTATTAATAGAGCATCAAGTGCAAGACTGAGAATGGTGGGGCCAGGTATAGGGCTGATGCCTCACATTAAGAAACTCGGATTTTACCCCAGTAGTGGCAGAGAGTCTCTGAAGAGTTTAGTAGGATGGTCAGATTTGCATCCTTTGCCACAGTGTAGATTATGGCTTTGAGCAGATCCGAGTTAGAAGCCAGAAGACCTGTAATATGTTGAGGCTGTTCAGACAAGAGAAGTGAGGTTGAACTAGGGAATAGGGAAAGATTGCAAACTGGGTTGGTGTAATATTTAGAAGTAACATCCGAAGGTCTTTGTGACTGAATTAATGTATGGGAAAGGGAAGGAACCACTCTTAGGATTGTGGGTGTGTAGTGTGGTCTTCCTTGATTTGGGAAGCATATGAGAGAATGTAAACTTGAGAGAAAAGGGACTGGATTTAGTTTTGGACATGCTTAGTTTTTAGCACCTGTGATATATCCAGGTGGACATAGGAAGAATTTGGACATGTGTGTTTAATTTCAGGACAGAGGTCAGGGTTCAAGCTTCAGTGTCGATGTATGTGTTGTAGTTTATACTGTGAAGGCACTTGAGAGAAACGCTCAAGAACTATGTAAGGTGAGCAGTGGGCTGTGATGGGAGTGTGGGCAACTCCAGTGTTAAGGGATGGGTGAAATAGGAGGAGCCCAGGTGGAGTCTGCCTAGGAAAGATCAGGGAATAACATTATAGGCATCCATAGGCATAGCAGTGGGAAAGCAGCAAAGAGGCCTGGTATTTTAAATACTGAAAAGGACCTATGGTTAAGGGAAAGTTTTTATATGATTTGTTAGTTCATTATGCTGAAAATTTTTTTAGAGACAAGATCTCACTCTGTCACTCAGCCTGGAGTGTAGTGAGTATTCACAGGCACAATTGTAGTGTGTTACAGCCTGGAACCCCTGGGCTCAAGTGATCCTCCTGCCTCAGCCTCCCCAAGTAGCTGGGACTATAAGTGTGCTACACCACTGCCCTTAGCAGTTGTTTTGTTTTAAATGGGTGAACTTCCCTTAGCAGTTCATTTGTTTTAAATGGACTTGTACTTGTTTGTTGCTGGGGAGCAGGGAACCCAGCAAAGGGGGAATGCTGAAGATTTCAGGTGGAGTAGAGAGAATGGGTTGAACAGGTCCTGTAGGAGTTCATGAAAGGGGAGGGAATTCCTAGTATGTGAAGGTAGGAGTGGCAGGGAGAAAAGGATCATTAGTATGTAGATAAATTTGTATGACAGAGAAGAGATTTTGCTTCAAAGAGAAGAGATTGAGAGCTTATTCTTGGAGATTTTTTTTTTTTGAAACATGAAGTGTGGTAATCTGGTGAGAGTGGAAGTAGGTGAGGATTGTCAGAGGGACCATAAGGAAGATGGCAAATGCTAAAATGAGCTGTGTGGAAAAAGGATGGTAGAAATTGCAGGGACCAGCTTTGAAAATATTGGCAACTGCACTTTGATTAATGGAGTATAAATGTGGAGCAAAGGGAGAATCAGGTTTTGAAGACCAGAAAGAAGAAAAGGTTGATTTACAAAGGAAACATTGTTCCAAAGGACAGAGTGGAGAGGGCTTAGAGGGAGCTGCAAGGGTGGTTACTAGAGAGTTGGGAGTTAGGAGCAGAAAAGTTAAGTTTGGGGAGTGTTAGAGAGGAGAAGTGGCTGCAGGGGGCTTGCATTTGGCAAAGAAGTAAACTAGCCTCAGGATTCTGAATGGATCTTTTTTGTGAAATTGCTTTCATGCCAGCTCAGGCTGGGTTTGAATGTGATATTAGAGAGAAGCCTGATGACACCAGCATTCAAGCTGGGCTTTGGCTCAGGATCCACGTAGAATTTGAGTGAAAGAGTTTGTGGTACATTCATTGTTTTCCTTCTGTACCTCCCCAATATCCTGGGTTAGTAGAACAGTATGCCTTTTAAAATTGTCATGAATAATAGGAATTAACCTAATAATTTCTTGGATTTTTTTTTCAGTTTATATTTAAAAACATAAATTTTGTCTATTTCCCACTAAATTGGATGAGAAGCACTTTTTACTCATCTTTAATATTAATATAGTACGTTTGTGATTTGTGTGATCACTTTTTATTTTTTTTTTTTAAGGATCGCAACAATGCAAGGCAAATTCATGAAGGTGCAAGTTTACCGTTTTTTGAAGTATTTGTTGATGCTCCTCTGCATGTTTGTGAACAGAGGGATGTCAAAGGACTCTACAAAAAAGCCCGGGCAGGAGAAATTAAAGGTCAGTAATATTTTCTTCCCAGTTTCACTTTGCTTAGATATTTTATGTTCCCATATCTAGGATTGATATTTTCTAAGAGATTGGAAGTGTTAGAGTGACTTGGAGCTCCTTGAGGAGAGAATGTAGTCTTATTACACTGTTCTATCTCTCAGGCATAGCAGCAGTGCCTGGTGCTGGACTAAATGAGTCTTGTTGATCCTTTTGGAATCCTGTTCACTAGCCAGAGTTGGGGCTCGGGAGTTGGCGAAAACCTACTTGATAAAATTAGGTGCCTAACATTAAGTTGGACATCAGTTGCCTGCTGCCACCAATTCTACTTTCTTTGTTCCAGGGAAAATGGAGGAAATCCCATAGCTATTGGAAAAAATGCCTGAATTATAAGCATCTTGATGATAAGGATAATGCCTTGTACTTTATTACAATCCTTGGAATGGTCCCTTATTCATTTCATGTACTACTGTTGAATTAGATTGAATTAACATATCACTGATTCTGTTAAAATATATACAGCTGACCCTCCACATCTGTGCGTTCCACATGTGTGGTTTCAACCAACCGTGAATTGCAAATATTCCAGAAGAAACAATATAAAATAATACAGCAATTTAAAAATAGTATAAATAACAAATATAGTATAACATCTATTTATATAACATTTACATTATACTAGGTATTATAAGTAATCTAGAGATGATTTAAAGTATATAAAAGAATGAACATAGGTTATATGCAAATAGTACACCATTTTATGTAAGGGACTTGCACATCCTCACATTTTGGTGTTCACAGGGATTCCGGGAACAAATCCGCATGATTACCAAGGGACAGCTCTACACCTTGCTTTTTAGGTTTTATGGTCCGCTTCCCAGAGTTTCAACTGTGATGGACATTGAGACGTTGAGGGAGAAATTTAGAACCCAACTCTGCTCTGGCCTTTGATATTAATCATACTATTTATCTTGTAGACATCCCTTGACTTGTCCTGTTCCATTATTGTTAACAGAAACAAAGGACTTGCTGGCAAAAACAAAACAAAAACAAAACGAAACAAAACAAACAAAAAAACTAACTAAAGATACCATTGTTTAGGGATCAGTGAGTCATGCAGGTAACTTTTAAGTTTGCCTTCCCAGCAGGGAATGTGATAACCTGAGACTGTCACAGAAACTCCCAGGAGCTCTCTCAGTGATAGATTTTGGCATTCAGTTTCTGGCCCTGAAAACAAAAAGATACAGTGGGAAGGAAAATGGTAGTTATTCTGGGTTCTTCTGTATTTGGACCTGGGAATGCTTTGGCAATTAGGTCAGGTTCCATCTGCTGTAGTAGCATTAGTTCCATGGGCAAGGCTGACCTCCAGTAATGCCACTATGGAGAATCAGCTCCTTGATGGGGACTGCTGCCTGTCAACCCTCTACCCCATTAAGCTGTTACTTTCTTGACTCAGAAAGATCAGGCTGCTTAACCAGAATAATTATGACAATTGGAGGAAAACCTATTTAGCCCTTCAGCTCCCATATTACTCTCTCAATGGCCAGTTTTCACTTCAGTCTTTGTGTAGAAATTTGGCACAGAAAAGCAAAATGGTGTGTCCAGGATCCTAAATAAAGTCTAAACCTTTTACTTACTTTAATTGTAGTTGATTTTGTTGTTTTTGAAAGAATGGATTGGTGAGGGAGGAAGGTTTGTCATCCTGGCTGGAGTAGGCTACTTGTGAGCAGGGAGATCATAGTGAACACTTGTGTGTGTTTAGCACAGTACATTGCCCAAAGCATACACCTGTCACACACATAGTTAATGCTTGTTGGATGGATGAGAAGGTGGAGTGGGAGTGGAATGTTCAACACACATTTGCCAATGCTTTGGCGACAAAAAGAGTTGAACTCTTGTAAAATATTTGAAGAGATTCGAGACCATCCTCGCTAACACGGTGAAACCCCGTCTCTACTAAAAATACAAAAAATTAGTCAGCATGGTGGCGGGCGCCTGTAGTCCCAGCTACTCAGGAGGCTGAGGCAGGAGAATGGCGTGAACACAGGAGGCGGAGCTTGCAGTGAGCCGAGATTGTGCCACTGCACTCTAGCCTGGGCGACAGAGCGAGACTCCATCTAAAAAAAAAAATTTTTTTGAAGAGATTTACTCTGAACCAAATACGATTGACCATGGCCCGTGACACAGCCCTCAGGAGGTCCTGAGAACATGTGCCCAAGGTCGTTGAGGCGCAGCTTGGTTTTATACATTTTAGAGAGGCATGAGACATCAATCAAATACATTGGTTTGGTCCAGAAAGGTGGGACAACTCAAAGCCAGGTGGTGCGGGGAGCTTCTAGGCTATAGGTGAATTTAAATGTTTTCTGGTTGACAATTGGTTGAGTTTGTCTAAAGAACTGGGATTGATAGAAAGGGAATTGTTCAGGTTAAGATAAAGATTGTGGAGACCAAAGTTCTTTTGAGGTCTTACAGTGGCTACCCTTAGAGACAATAGATGACAAATGTCCCCATTCAGATCTTAATCTCTTTAGGATTGGGAGGGTCTGGAAGAAAAAAATATAGTTTTGTTAATAAAGATTCTTGAAAGGTGCAAATTTTCCCCCACAAAGAACAGCTTTGCAGGGCCATTTCAAAATATGGCAAAGAAACATGTTTAGATGAAAATATTTTGATTTTCTTCTTGTCTTGCAATGTTATGCCAGAGTCAGGTTGGAAAAGAAGTCATGATATATAGGGTTAAATAAAACCTATCTGATGAAAATTTGTGGTTTGTAGGGCATGACTCCCCAGGCCCCTTAGATAGGAATTTGGGCAAGATAAAAAATCAGAGTTTAGTCCTCAGCTTTCTATTTGCAAGGTATGTATTTGGTGCCAAGTATTCAAAGATGAATAAGACCTTGTCCACAATGCTCTTGGGTCTCTTACAGTTTGTACTCTATAACTGGGAGTGTGTTTGTATTAGTCCAGTTTCTTGTTTACTTTCTCAATTGTTGACTACATTCCCCTGTTGTTGACTACATTCCCCTGAGTAGAGGTTGATAAAATGTTCCTTAGGTTAATATGTGTGTGTGTGTGTGTGTGTCTGTATGCATACACTGATACTTAGGTTTGCCATGGTGCTGGAGTTCCTGATTATAGAGTTGCTTATTTTTTTAAAAAGCTTTTACTTGTAAATGATGCTTAGCAAGTTCCCTATCAACTCTATTTCAAAGCTGTAATGGTATATATTCCAGGACAGACAAGATTATGTATATTCAGGGGGCCTCAGGCTTTTATAGACCTTTACATGACATTTATCGGACAGTCAGTATATCCTTGTATTAACCATTCTGATAATCTCAATTATTTTCATGATGACTGCTTAAGATAGTTTTTATTACCTGCTTAAATATGTTTTTTCTCACAATTTACATTTATTATTGTAATCACTTATGGATAAATTATCTAGTAGGAGGACTCCAGGGCTTCTAAAATGTTAAGCCACCTCTTCTAACCCAGTGCCTGTCAAGCTTTGCTGCATGTAAGCATTTCCTTGGGAACTTTAAAAAATCCAGTGCCAAGGCTGTACCCCAGACTAGTGAAATCAATCTCATGGGGTGGGACCTGGTGATTCCAGTATATCACCGCATTTGAGAATCAGAGCTTAACAGTTAGTGTTCTTAATCAGAATTATTTTTTTTTCCCAGCCATTTTCTTGTGACCCACTGCTAAATGGGAATACCGGTAACGCAGAAATTTTTTCTTGAGTTCAGGGCTGCAGGGGATGCTTAGAAATAGGAAATAGAAAAAAATGAAATAAATGGGCTGTAGGTTTGTAGTATATATTTTTGAACTCTTTTGCTAGCTGTATTTCTTAATATTAATGGTAATGATTTTAAATTCATGCATACCATTCTAACCTAAGAATGACCTAAGCTGTCCAAGATAGACAAGCCTTGAATGACCTAAGTGTGGGGTAAGGTCAGGGGTATAAGATAGGAATAGCGTATCTTTAACTCAGATAACCCTCTCTGGGAAATTGTCGTCTATTTGCTCTTTTCTTAGCAGTTATATGGTAACACATATACCATAGGAAAAATCTAAATAGTGGTTAATACTAAAATTATATGTGATTGTGTAATTTATTTTGTGATCTATTTACTATCCTTATTTATGTTTAGTTTAAGCAAATAGTAGTTCATTTGTCTTAAAACTTGTTATCTGATGGCAGAAGAAGCCTGCAGAGCTTCAATTTGGCCACAGATAATTCTTGTGAATGTACTGGACAGATTGACTTAGTGTTAGTTTTTGCATTGAGAAAAAAATAATCTTGTCAGGTTTGGTTTTATGTCCATGTCCTGTAGAGAATTGAGATGCCTTGGATCACCTGGTATTAATTCCATATATCTTCACAGGCAGCTTGGGCATTTTCTTAAGACAAAAAAGAAAGAAAAAAGGTGACAAAAGTAGTAGAATTGATTCTTACTATTTGTGGATTTGATATTTATGAATTTGCCTACTTGACAAAATTTATTTGTAATCTCCACATCAATACTCCTGGCACTTTCATGGTCAGTGCAACACGTCCGACACACCTGACACAGTTCCCAGCGAAAATAAACAAGGCAGCACTTTGCCTTCTGGTTTTAGTTCTCAAACCATAAACAATTATTCTTTTTGCAGCCTATTCGGTGTCACATTTTTTACATTTTTGTGGTATTTTAGGTAGTTTTACAGTTTAAAATGGCCCCCAGTGCAGGAAAAAAAAAGTTTAATTAGAAATCTCCCAAGAAAGATGCTTCATTACTATAGCCCTGTGGCTTGGGGGACAGCGCAGATACTAACTTCAATGTAGCAGAGATCTGCACTGAGAAAATAAACTATTTTAATTTTATTTTCCACCCTACTCTATTATCTGTTACCTTTTGCAGGTTTCACTGGGATCGATTCTGAATATGAGAAGCCAGAGGCCCCTGAGTTGGTGCTGAAAACAGACTCCTGTGATGTAAATGACTGTGTCCAGCAAGTTGTGGAACTTCTACAGGAACGGGTAAGAGAGGATGAAAGAAGGAATCATCAGAGAAAAATTATATCTCTCTCATAATCTTTCCCCTCCAAAAAAAAATGGTGGTGTTAATATTGAGTAACATTTGTATTTTAAATGCTTCGAAATGCCAACAGTGTTCTGTGTCTGTATGTCAGTGTGTGAGGTGTTGTGGGGAGCACCGTGAATGTACAGTATGTGAAATATCCCCGTCAGTATAAACCTCAGGAGGCTTAGGAGTCAGTCTTGTACTTTACCAGTAATTTTGCCACAGAAAAATACCTAACAGAAAATCCA
The DNA here is from genome assembly GCF_028858775.2 of Pan troglodytes. Lineage (NCBI taxonomy): Eukaryota > Metazoa > Chordata > Mammalia > Primates > Hominidae > Pan > Pan troglodytes. The sequence continues at coordinate 109,142,309 of NC_072401.2, read as the reverse complement.
GCCATGATTGTTCAGTCCTGTAACTTGATAGTATTATATTTTTCAATTTGAGGTATACAAAGTAGTTAACTTTTCTTAGATATTTAGAGCGCCCACATTTTCCTTGTGATAACATGATGATCTCCTTATGGGTGGATTCTAGAGAGGGACCTGTGGAGGATGTAAGTTTCTAGGACATAAGGACCTTTGGGTGCCTGGGCATATGGAGGCATGAAGAGGCTTGGGGTTCTCCAGGGTACTCAGGCCCACTAACAAGTGCAGGGTTCCTTCAGACTTTAGTCTGGGTTTTTAGAAGTTTTCTTTCCCTTGTGTTTTGTCCATACTACCCTCAATCCCCTTTCCCCATTTCATTGGAGGGTCACATAGTTCACTGTAGTTGAAGAGGATCTGGCCTCTATGTGGGTGGAGGTCTTGGGTCAGTGATTACCCTGTCACCTTGTCATGCATTCCCCCCTTTGCTATTCAGTCCTGACCTAGGGGTACACAGAAAAAGACATCATCTTTCCTCATTCTGTCCTAACTGTGGGTTTTGGAGTTCGAACCCCCTCTTAATCTGCAAAATCCTGTAATAAACCTCTTTCATCTAGTGTATCTTATAAACCTCTTTCATCTAGTGTATCTTAAAGTTATATTAGACATATAACTTTAAAAAAATTTCTTTGTCTGAATATATTATAAATGTTTAGCCTTTGAGTTTTTCCACATTATAAAATATCTACCAGGTAGGTAACTTGGGACTTTCCTTCCTAATTTATTTATTTTATCCAAACATTGTAGCTGAATATATAGAAATAATGTAAATTGATACTGCTCTGATGTTTTTCTTTGTATTTACTGATCAGATATCATTATTTGCAGGCCACTGAGACGTCCCAGGAGGTTTTATGCTTCATGATCTCTGCCTTCTAGGTTTCTTTTCAACTGACTTCTGCACTCTTATTCTAATCCTATTGTTCTACTTGTAGCTTCCTCCTTATCTCTCCAAAGCTGTCCCAGCATCCATTCTTTCATCATCCATCATCAACCACACATTGATTAAAAGCCCACCACTGTAGTTATAGTCCTAGGCGCTAGTAATGCAAAGATTTATCAGCTGTGCCTCCATCCTTGAGGGATTTACATTATAAGTGATAGAAACAGACATAAGAGTGTTTAACTCCTAGGAAGTGTGTTAGAAATCATGATTTCAGTTATGTCTGTGGCATACTGGGAGGCACAGGGGCTTTCTCATCTGTTTGTTCATTTTTAGAAAATACTTTTACTGGGCATAGAATTCTGCATGACAGATTGTTTTTTCTTTTAGTGCTTTAAAGATGCTCCATTTTTTAAAATTTGCTTCATTTCTGATGAGAAGTCTAATGTAATTCTTTTCTTTGTTCCTCTATGTGATTTTTTTTTCATGTCTGAATTTAAGATTTTGTGTTACTCCTTGGATTTTAGTGGGTTTAATATCATGTGTCTAGGTCTTGTAGTAGATTTAGGTCTTTTTTCTTACTGTTTAGAATTCCCCAACCTGCTTGGGTAGATATATATTTTTTTCATTAGTTTTTGAAAATTCTTGGCCATTATCATGTGAAATATTTCTTTTGCCGTTTTCACTCTTCTTCTGGGACTCTAGTTACACATATGTTGAATAATATATTGTCCCACAGTTTTTAGATGCTCTGTTTCTTTCATCCCTTTTCTGTTAACATTTTAGCTTTGATAATTTCTGATTTTTAAGTTTGCTGATTCCTTAGCTGTATCCAATATATTGATAGGCTCATAGAAAGAATTTTTAAACTCTGATAATCATTAAAAAACAGTTCTGTCATTATTTGACTTTTTTTTGATAGTATTCATTTTTCTGTTGAAATTCTCCATCTCTCCATGCATGCTGTCCACTTTTTCATTAGATCCTTTAACTTAATCCCAGTTAAAAAGTCCTATCTTGAGGAGTGCTTGAATCTGGGAGGTGGAAGTTGCAGTGAGCCGAGATTGCGCCACTGCTCTCCAGCCTGGGTGACAGAGCGAGATTCTGTCTCAAAAAAAAAAAAAAAAAAAGTCCTGCCTCATGGTTTGAACATGTGTGTTATTTCTGAATCTCATTTTGTTGAGATTTCTTTGTCATATCTCTTGACAGTGGGTAGTTTTTCTTGCTTTCTTGGTGTGTCTTGTAATTTTTTGTGAATGCTGAACACTGTGTCTAGATGTACAGTAGAGATTGAGGTAGTGTTTATGTCATGGGCATGTTTCATTTTCTGTCATACTGTTACTGTAGTAGGTTGATTTAGCCCTCAGCTGGATTTGGCTGTCCTTATTCCTTATGAAGTTATTCTTAATGCACCAGAGGCTTCAAATTTCTGTAGTGGTGGGCTCTTTTACCTTGTACTTAGTGTGGGGCCTGGCCTGCTCATGGGTTTTTCTTAGTGTTCCTGCTTCATCCTCAGTGTTCCCTGTATGCCTGTACCACAGAAGGAGTCTTCCTCCTGCTTGTCTCTCAGCAGCATACTGCTGTGGTTTATCACTTGGTGCTAGGCTCATGACTGCGAAGTGGTGATGATTCTCAGTTTCCTGGCCCACCTTCAGTCTTAGGCGTGACCTGTGCTCCTGAGTCTTGAGGTGGGTTTTTCTCAGTGCTCCTTCCCCTCCCTGCATAACAGCTAATCTCTGCTTTCACCCTGGGAGGCTTGGAGGGGAGTTTTCTTTTCCTCACATGCATTAGCATGTTTTATATCTGTTTTGTACTGGCTACCTGGTTTGTATGAATGCAGGATCTTGGGCCCAAAAGGGTTTCCTTCATCTCCTCCTTTGTGGCAGACCATATTTGCTTCCACCCCTCACCCAGAAACAGAGGACCCTGGGAAGGTTTGAGGGTTTCCTTTCCTTTTTCATTAGCTTAAGGCTTTTGTGGATATGAAAGAAGGGTCTGGTGAGTGAGCATAGTTTTTTTGCCTGTGCCCCACTGAGGAAGACTCTTTTTAGTCTCTAGACCTGCTCCTGATTTATGTTTTGAGCACCTGCCATAGGCATGCTTGTGAGTGAGTGCAGGACCCCTTGTGTCTGGTACCCCCCGGTCACCCATTGTACTAAGCCTGTCACACTAGTCTACACTCAGCTTTTAAAAGTTTTAAAGACATTTTAGCTGTTTTCCTCTTACCTGCCTTTATTGCAACTACCTCTTCCTCCCATGTTCTGCTAAAGGTAAGCAGTTCATGTGCCTGGTCTTTTCTTGGTGGGACTTGTCACTCTTCGGAAGCAGTTCATCTCACTGCTTTTTTTCACCTCAGCTCTGCAATGGGCTCAAGAAAGTTTATGATTGTAGATTGGCTGGCCTTTTCACTTGTTAGGTGATGCTCTCTTTTGGAATCTCTGTGTTTTGTTTTCAATGCATTGTCTACCCTTTCTCTTCACTTTTACTCTGTTGCTGTTGTATATCGTTTTCTTAGAAATTTGCATAAAATTCTAGTTCTAGACATAGATATTAATTCCATCTCTTTTTTTATTTTTTTATTTTTTACATTCAGCTAATACTTAAATGGCAACTTGATTTTTTTTTTCTTTTTTATACGTTAAGTTTTAGGGTACATGTGCACAACGTGCTGGTTAGTTACATATGTATACATGTGCCATGTTGGTGTGCTGCACCCATTAACTCGTCATTTAACATTAGGTGTATCTCCTAATGCTATCCCTCCCCACTCCCCAAGCCCCACAACAGGCCCCGGTGTGTGATGTTCCTCTTCCTGTGTCCATGTGTTCTCATTGTTCAATTCCCACCTATGAGTGAGAACATGTGGTGTTTGGTTTTTTGTCGTTGCGATAGTTTGCTGAGAATGATGGTTTCCAGCTTCATCCATGTCCCTACAAAGGACATGAACTCATCATCTTTTATGACTGCATAGTATTCCATGGCATATATGTACCACATTTTCTTAATCCAGTCTATCATTGTTGGACATTTGGGTTGGTTCCAAGTCTTTGCTATGGTGAATAGTGCCGCAATAAACATACGTGTACATGTGTCTTTATAGCAGCATGATTTACAATCCTTTGGGTATATACCCAGTAATGGGATTGTTGGGTCCAATGGTATTTCTAGTTCTAGATCCCTGAGGAATCGCCACACTGACTTCCACAATGGTTGAACTAGTTTATAGTCCCACCAACAGTGTAAAAGTGTTCCTATTTCTCCACATCCTCTCCAGGACCTGTTGTTTCCTGACTTTTTAATGATCGCCATTCTAACTGGTGTGAGATGGTATCTCATTGTGGTTTTCATTTGCATTTCTCTGATGGCCAGTGATGATGAGCATTTTTTCGTGTGTCTTTTGGCTGCATAAATGTCTTCTTTTGAGAAGTGCCTGTTCATATCCTCCTCCCACTTTTTGATGGGGTTGTTTGTTTTTTCCTTGTAAATTTATTTGAGTTCTTTGTAGATTCTGGATATTAGCCCTTTGTCAGATGAGTAGATTGCAAAAATTTTCTCCCATTTTGTGGGTTGCGTGTTCACTCTGATGGTAGTTTCTTTTGCTGTGCAGAAGCTCTTGAGTTTAATTAGATCCCATTTGTCAATTTTGGCTTTCGTTGCCATTGCTTTTGGTGTTTTAGATATGAAGTCCTTGCCCATGCCTATGTCCTGAATTGTATTGCCTAGGTTTTCTTCTAGGGTTTTTATGGTTTTAGGTCTAACATTTAAGTCTTTAATCCATCTTGAATTAATTTTTGTATAAGGTGTAAGGAAGGGATCCAGTTTCAGCTTTCTAAATATGGCTAGCCAGTTTTCCCAGCACCATTTATTAAATAGGGAATCATTTCCCCATTTCTTATTTTTGTCAGGTTTGTCAAAGATCAGATGGTTGTAGATATGTGGCATTATTTCTGAGGGCTCTATTCTGTTCCATTGGTCTATATCTCCGTTTTGGTACCAGTACTATGCTGTTTTGGTTACTGTAGCCTTGTAGTATAGTTTGAAGTCAGGTAGTGTGATGCCTCCAGCTTTGTTCTTTTGGCTTAGGATTGACTTGGCAATATGGGCCCTTTTTTGGTTCCATATGAACTTTAAAGTAGTTTTTTCCAATTCTATGAAGAAAGTTCTTGGTAGCTTGATGGGGATGGCATTGAATCTATAAATTACCTTGGGCAGTATGGCCATTTTCATGATATTGATTCTTCCTACCTATGAGCATGGAATGTTCTTCCATTTGTTTGTATCCTCTTTTATTTCATTGAGCAGTGGTTTATAGTTCTCCTTGAAGAGGTCTTTCACATCCCTTGTAAGCTGGATTCCTAGGTATTTTATTCTGTTTGAAGCCATTGTGAATGGGAGGTCACTCATGATTTGGCTCTCTGTTTGTCTGTTATTGGTGTATAAGAATGCTTGTGATTTTTGCACATTGATTTTGTATCCTGAGACTTTGCTGAAGTTGGCTGTCAGCTTAAGGAGATTTTGGGCTGAGATGATGGGGTTTTCTAGATATACAATCATGTCATCCGCAAACAGGGACAATTTGACTTCCTCTTTTCCTAATTGAATGCCCTTTATTTCCTTCTCCTGCCTGATTGCCCTGGCCAGAACTTCCAACACTATGTTGAATAGGAGTGGTGAGAGAGGACATCCCTGTCTTGTGCCAGTTTTCAAAGGGAATGCTTCCAGTTTTTGCCCATTCAGTATGATATTGGCTGTGGGTTTGTCATAGATAGCTCTTATTATTTTGAGATACGTCCCATCAATACCTAATTTATTGAGAGTTTTAGCATGACGCATTGTTGAATTGTGTCAAAGGCCTTTTCTGCATCTCTTGAGAGAATCATATGGTTTTTTTCTTTGGTTCTGTTTATATGCTGGATTATGTTTATTGATTTGTGTATGTTGAACCAGCCTTGCATCCCAGGGATGAAGCCCACTTGATCATGGTGGATAAGCTTTTTGATGTGCTGCTGGATTCGGTTTGCCAGTATTTTATTGAGGATTTTTGCATCGATGTTCACCAGGGATATTGGTCTAAAATTTTCTTTTTTTGCTGTGTCTCTGCCAGGCTTTGGTAGCAGGATGATGCTGGCTTCATAAAATGAGTTAGGGAGGATTCTCTCTTTTTCTATTGATTGGAATAGTTTCAGAAGGAATGTTACCAGCTCCTCCTTGTACCTCTGGTAGAATTTGGCTGTGAATCCATCTGGTCCTGGACTTTTTTGGTTGGTAAGTTATTAATTATTGCCTCAATTTCAGAGCCTGTTATTGGTCTATTCAGAGATTCAACTTCTTCCTGGTTTAGTCTTGGGAGGGTGTATGTGTCAAGGAATTTATCCATTTCTTCTAGATTTTCTAGTTTATTTGTGTAGAGGTGTTGATAGTATTCTCTGATGGTAGTTTGTATTTCTGTGGGATCAGTGGTGATATCCCCTTTATCATTTTTTATTGCATCTATTTGATTCTTCTCTCCTTTCTTCTTTATTAGTCTTGTTAGTGGTCTATCAATTTTGTTGATCTTTTCAAAAAATCAGCTGCTGGATTCATTGATTTTTTTGAAGAGTTTTTTGTGTCTCTGTTTCCTTCAGTTCTGCTCTGATCTTAGTTATTTCTTGCCTTCTGCTAGCTTTTGAATGTGTTTGCTCTTGCTTCTCTAGTTCTTTTAATTGAGATGTTAGGGTGTCCATTTTATATCTTTCCTGCTTTCCCTTGTGGGCATTTAGTGCTATAAATTTCTCTCTACACACTGCTTTGAATGTGTCCCAGAGATTCTGGTATGTTGTGTCTTTGTTCTCGTTGGTTTCAAAGAACATCTTTATTTCTGCCTTCATTTCATTATGTACCCAATAGTCGTTCAGGAGCAGGTTGTTCAGTTTCCATGTAGTTGAGTGGTTTTGAGTGAGTTTCTTAATCCTGAGTTCTAGTTTGATTGCACTGTGGTCTGAGAGACAGTTTGTTATAATTTCTTTTCTTTTACATTTGCTGAGGAGTGCTTTACTTCCAACTATGTGGTGCATTTTGGAGTAAGTGCGGTGTGGTGCTGAGAATAATGTATATTCTGTTGATTTGGGGTGGAGAGTTCTGTAGATGTCTATTAGGTCTGCTTGGTGCAGAGCTGAGTTCAATTCCTGGATATCCTTTTTAACTTTCTGTCTCGTGGATCTGTCTAATGTTGACAGTGAGGTGTTAAAGTCTCCCATTATTATTGTGTGGGAGTCTAAGTCTCTTTCTAGGTCTCTAAGGACTTACTTTATGAATCTGGGTGCTCCCGTATTGGTTGAATATATATTTAGGATAGTTAGCTCTTCTTGTTGAATTGATCCCTTTACCATTATGTAATGACCTTCTTTGTCTCTTTTGATCTTTGTTGTTTTGAAGTCTGTTTTATCAGAGACTAGGATTGCAACCCCTGCCTTTTTTTGTTTTCAATTTGCTTGGTAGATCTTCCTCCATCCCTTTATTTGAGCCTATGTGTGTCTCTGCACGTGAGATGGGTTTCCTGAATACAGCACACTGATGGGTCTTGACTCTTTATCCAATTTGCCAGTCTGTGTCTTTTAATTGGAGCATTTAGCCCATTTACATTTAAGGCTAATATTGTTATGTGTGAATTTGATCCTGTCATTATGATGTTAGCTGGTTATTTTGCTCATTAGTTGATGCAGTTTCGGTCTTTACAATTTGTCACATTTTTGCAGTGGCTGGTACCGGTTGTTCCTTTCAGAAGCTCTTTTAGGGCAGGCCTGGTGGTGACAAAATCTCTTAGCATTTGCTTGTCTGTTAAGGATTTTATTTCTCCTTCACTTATGAAGCTTAGTTTGGCTGGATATGAAATTCTGAGTTGAAAATTCTTTTCTTTAAGAAAGTTGAATATTGGCCCCCACTCTCTTCTGGCTTATAGAGCTTCTGCTGAGAGATCAGCTGTTAGTCTGATGGGCTTCCCTTTTTGGGTAACCCGACCTTTCTCTCTGGCTGCCCTTAACATTTTTTCCTTCATTTCAACTTTGGTGAATCTGACAATTATGTGTCTTGGAGTTGCTCTTCTGGAGGAGTATCTTGGTGGTGTTCTCTGTATTTCCTGAATTTGAATGTTGGCCTGCCTGCTAGATTGGGGAAGTTCTCCTGGATAATATCCTGCAGAGTGTCATTCTCCCTGTCACTTTCAGCTACACCAATCAGAAGTAGATTTGGTCTTTTCACATAGTCCCATATTTCTTGGAGGCTTTGTTCATTTCTTTTTATTCTTTTTTTTCTCTAAACTTCTCTTCTCGCTTCATTTCATTCATTTAATCTTCCATCACTGATACCCTTTCTTCCAGTTGATCGAATCGGCTACTGAGGCTTCTGCATTCATCACGTAGTTCTCATGCCTTGGTTTTCAGCTCCATCAGGTCCTTTAAGGACTTCTCTGCATTGGTTATTCTAGTTAGCCATTTGTCTAATTTTTTTTCAAGGTTTTTAACTTCTTTGCCATGGGTTCGAACTTCCTCCTTTAGGTCAGAGTAGTTTGATCATCTGAAGCCTTCTTCTCTCAACTCGTCAAAGTCATTCTCCATCCAGCTTTGTTCCACTGCTGGTGGGGAGCTGCGTTCCTTTGGAGGAGGAGAGGTGCTCTGATTTTTAGAGTTTCCAGTTTTTCTGCTCTGTTTTTTCCCCATCTTTGTGGTTTTATCTACCTTTGGTCTTTGGTGATGGTGACATACAGATGGGGTTTTGGTGTGGATGTCCTTTCTGTTTGTTAGTTTTCCTGCTAACAGTCAGGACCCTCAGCTGCAGGTCTGTTGGAGTTTGCTGGAGGTCCACTCCAGACCCTGTTTGCCTGGGTATCAGCAGCGGAGGCTGCAGAACAGCGGATATTGGTGAGCAGTAAATGTTGCTGCCTGATCGTTCCTCTGGAAGTTTTTTCTCAGAGGAGTACCTGGCTGTGTGAGGTGTCAGTCTGCCCCTACTGGGGGGTGCCTCCCAGTTAGGCTTGGGGGTCAGGGACCCACTTGAGGCAGTCTGTCAGTTCTCAGATCTCCAGCTGCGTGCTGGGAGAACCACTACTCTCTTCAAAGCTGTCAGACAGGGACGTTTAAGTCTGCAGAGGATTGTGCTGCCTTTTGTTTGGCTATTCCCTGCCCCCAGAGGTGGAGTCTACAGAGGCAGGCAGGCCTCCTTGAGCTGTGGTGGGCTCCACCAAGTTCCAGCTTCCAGGCCACTTTGTTTACCTACTCAATCCTTGGCAGTGGTGGGCACCCCTCCCCCAGCCTCGCTGCCACCTTGCAGTTTGATCTCAGACTGCTGTGCTAGCAATGAGCGAGGCTCCGTGGGCGTAGGACCCTCCGAGCCCGGCACGGGATATAATTCTCCTGGTGTGCTAAGACCGTTGGAAAAGTGCGGTATTAGGGTGGGAGTGACCTGATTTTCCAGGTGCCGTGTGTCACCCCTTTCTTTGACTAGAAAAGGGAATTCCCTGACCCCTTGCGCTTCCTGGGTGAGGCGATGCCTCGCCCTGCTTCATCTCATGCTTGGTGCGCTGCACCCACTGTCCTGCACCCACTTTCTGACACTCCCCAGTGAGATGCGCCCAGTACCTCAGTTGGAAATGCAGAAATCACCCGTCTTCTGCGTCCCTCACACTGGGAGCTGTAGACTGGAGCTGTTCCTATTCGGCCATCTTGGCACCACCCACCTCCATCTCATTTTTATTGGAACTATAGTTCTAGTATTTTTCCTTTTCGTTTTGATTGTAGTTTTGTTTGAGTTTTTTGTATACTGAATCTATCTTTTTTTTAACTTGAAATTTGCCATATCAGCGTTAGAAAGTTGACCCTCTGTATCTGGAGTTCTATATCTGTGGGTTCCACATTTGTGGATACAAACAACCATGGATTGAGAATATTCAGGAAAATTAATACAACAATGAAAAAGAATACAATTTTTAAAAGAATACAATTATATACTTATATAACATTTACATTGTATTAGGTATTATATGTAATCCAGAGATGATATAAAGTGTATGGGAAGATGTGTGTAGATTGTATGCAAATGCTATGCCATTTTATATCACTTGAGCGTCTGTGGATTTTGGGGTCCTCAAGGAGTCCTGGAACCAATTCCTCTTAGATACTGAGGGATGACTGTACAGTTTTATTATTTGTTTTGATTTTTTTATATCTTGTTAGTGATTCATAAGTGTTTTATAAGATCTCAGAAAAATGCACATATTTAATAGATACCATTTTATATAATTTTATGGGGCTTATTAATCTTTGACTATAAATTCCAGATACTTCAGACATGTATATGGGATTATTAAGCTTAATTTGCTTTGGGTGCCACAGGTTTCTCCCACCTTCTTCCCGTCTTTCTCTCTTTAAATTCATAATCACTTCTTTGGGGCCCTATTTAGAATAGTGTCCTTTGGGTTTGACACTTTTCCTATGTGTAGGCTCTTTTTTTTTCTTCAGGGAGGAAGATAATTTTAAGTTTTTCTTGAAAAAAAACAAAAACTTGATTTTGAGAAAATTTTGCAGCTCTTCACTTATTTTTTCACTAATGTTTTTCCTGTTCTAGGATTCAGTCCAGGATTCCGCATTGTATTCAGGGTTCAGTTGGTTTTTAACTATAATTCTGTATAATGAAAATACAGATTCCTGTGGTATTTGTGATGCACAGGACTTTGCATCTTGCTTTTATTCCCTGATGGTTAAAAACTGAAGGTAAATTGACACTGTATGATTTTAGGATCACACTATCCCATATTCCCCTAACTGGTTACCACAACTCCAGTTCTGTGTGCCCTTTAGTCTGTCCTATAATATTCACAAAGTAATCTTTCTAAAGTGTAGTCTAAGCATTTCCTTTTTTTCGCTCTAAAACACTTACTGATTTTTCCATTGTTTATAGAATTGAGATGATTTATACCTGGCATATGCCAGGTGTGGTGGTTCACACTTGTAATCCCAGCACTTTGGGAAACTGAAGCAGGAAGATTGCTTGAGGCCAGGAGTTCAAGACCAGCCTGGGCAACATAGTGAGATCCTGTCCTTGTCTCCAAAAATTTTTTTTAAAAAGTAGTCAGGTGTGGTGGCACATCCCAGATACTCAGGAGGCAGAGGCACGAGGATCTCTTGAGCCCAGGAGTTTGAGGCTGCAGAGAGCTATGATTCTGCCACTGCCCTCCAGCCTGGATGACAGAGTGAGACCCTGTCTGAAATAAAAAATAAATAAAATAAAATGCATCAATAAAAATAAAATAAAGAGGAAAGATGATTTGTGTTCACAGTTCTTCATAGTTTGGTTCCATGCTGCATATTTTCTTATTTATTGTCCTTATGAAGTTCACCGTAGTATTTTCTTTCTTTCTTTGGTGCTATTGCTTGTCTTATCTCTGTAGTCTTAGTTAATGCCTTCCTCCTAATTTATTTGTACCTAATTAATGATTATGCTAATTGCTCTTCCTTGTATATGGATACTAGTCTGTATTATGCTTGCTAGACAATCTGATGATTGGACAGTTTCATTCAAGGATATTATCCTTGAAAAAGAAGGATAGATAAGAAATTAACATTTGCTGAGTCCTTATTATAAGGGACATATTTATAGTATGTTGTCTTTTAAAATAACTTGTTCTGTTTATTTCAGTTGGAGGAAAGTGACCTTTTTTCCTAATTTAGCTTCCAACTGTCTCTCACCTGAATTACTGTGGTAGTTTTCCAAGTGGTCCTTGTGCTAAGCTCTTTTCATATGTTGTTTGATTTTATTCATACAGTAAACCTTTGAAGTATTTCAGAGAAATGAAGAAGCTTGTTCATGGACATGTTGGATTCTGCATCTAGAATTTCAGTAATTTTCTTATACCTCTGGCTTTTACTTTCAGGAGTGTTCTCCTTACACTTAAGTGAGATGTAATTAAATCTACATCCAGAAAGGGATTCTGGTTATGTTCATTTAGGAGAGAGAAATTTTCTTTTGAAAAAATTAATTTTTATCTTAAAGGTGGGTGGTGACAAAAGAAAAAATGCAAATGCCTCCTTAATTTGATAGCTTTCTTTTGGTATCACCCTCCTTTTCAATATTTGTTACATGCTTTTCTGAATAAATGACTTCACTTCCCAATGAAAGCACGCATATTTCTCTGTTGTACTTAGTTGATCTTTTTAGTTAATTTAACAGATAGTTAGTGCTATATGTGGTAGGCACTTTTGTGAACACTGCGGATGTGGCAGTGAATTAAACAATAAACATTCCAGCCTCATGGACCTTAATTTTTGGTCTTCACCACTGTTATTTTGTTTATAGTGTATAGACTAGAATGAGCATATATAGATTCATTTATTTCTCTTCTTTTATACTATGATGTAGAATTTAAAAATGCAATTGAGGAAGAAATACACATATACACACAACTATATCTGTCTTTTATTTTCTTTTGGTTGTTTTTCTCACTAAGTTGAATCCCAGTGGGCATTAGGGCACATGGAGAAACCAGTGAATACCTGACATTCAGCTCAAAGTTCATCCTTAGAAATGCCAGTTGTGCATTTGCCCACTGTACTTCATTGCAAAGTGACTTGCTATAATGTATACTTTTCATATCAAACTCCCTCTATCCAGGGGTAGCAAATTCAGTTCATTTAACTTCGTTGTTATCACAAAGACGTTTGTTAGGTTTTCCAAAGGTGGGCTATGGGAGGACACATAGTACAATCTAAATATAGATTGGGAGATGAAGGGGATGAATATATCAAGTACCATGTTGCTTTAAAGCAAGGAATAATAACCAAATTTATGTAGCTTTAGAGTATGTGTTTGGAGTAGGGAGGTGAAGGTTAGGGGTCCTACATTAACCAGCATTATGTAAAAGAATATATAAATGTGTGTGCTGAAAGCGAATGCCATGGGCAGTATATTAGGGTTCTCTAGAGGGACAGAACTAATGGAATATACGTACATATATATGTGTGTGTGTATATATATTTTATATATATATGAGTTTATTAAGTATTAACTTGCATGATCACAAGGTCCCACAGTTGGCCATCTGCAGGCTGAGGAGCCAGGAGAGCCAGTCTGAGTTCCAAAACTGAAGAACTTGGAGTCTGATGTTCGAGGGCAGGAAGCATCCAACACGGGAGAAAGATGTAGGCTGGGAGGCTAGGCCAGTCTCTCTTTTCACATTTTCCTGCCTGCTTATATTCTAGTGATGCTTGTAGTTGATTAGATGGTGCCTACCCAGATTAAGAATGGGTCTGGGTTTCCTAGCCCACTGACTCAAATGTTAATCTCCTTTGGCAACGCCCTCACAGATGCACCCAGGATCAATGCTTTGTATCCTTTCCATCCAATCAAGTTGACACACGGTATTAACCATCACAGGCAGAGATGGAGACCATCAACAGTAACTTACCAGTTGAACTCTTACTGTGTGCTAGGCCCTGTGTTAGGTACTGCAGTGGCATTATTGCATCTAATTTACATTGAAATTGAGAAGTATTTATAATTATCTTCATTTTGCTGATAAGGAAACAGATTCCAGAGGTGAAGTTGTTTGTCCCAGATAGTTCAGTTAGGGAGAGGTTTGCACACAGTTCTGATTGATTCTGCAGCCTACACACTCATGTTTCTACTACTCTGCCTTTACTAGTATTTAGATTCTTTCCATTTCTAGTTTATTTCTGAAATATGAATCTTTTCTCTGACTGTCTTTCACATTCCTTGATCAGTTGTTCCCTAACTGTAGTTGGGATTAAGAAATGGGAGAGGCATGGGCATTTCATTGACCTTAGAAAGATTTATTATTTCTTGAATACTTTTAAAATACTTGAACAGATCAAAGACAACACTATCTGGGTTGGAAAGAATGTTTATTAAAGAAATAAACTGCTCATACCTGTGTCCAGCTAGTGTGAAATGCTTGTTCTATGTACGTGCAATAAGAATAGTGTTTGTAGGTTATCTAATTTACCTTGGAAAGAGGCACATTTTGCCTAATGAATTATGATTTATGTGAGTCCTAAAACCTGAATTGAAGTGGTAAAAGGTTATACTATATATAATGACAACTTTATTTCTAAAATAAACTAAGTAAATTTTATCCCCTCTTCAAGCTTAGTTTTGTAATACTTTTGAAGACTTTTTTTCTCACAATAACCAGTTTTTTGTTTGATCTCTGATATCATCTGGTATCCAGTGATTCAATTTAATTTTGACCCTAGCTATGTGGAGTTAGTTCAGACCTCACAGGTTAAGGGCTCACTCCTATACACTGCCCTGTTTCAGACGCCAGCCCAAATGGGGTGCCCAGGCTACCCACTTTCTTGCCTGGCTGATTATAAATCCAAGGTTTCCCACCTCCCTACCCTGTCCCCACACCAGGTTTGATCATTGGCTAGGACAACTCATAGAACTCAGTAAAGTGCTTTATTTGCTACTTCCAGTTTCTTATAGACTCAGTAACAGCCAGATGGAAGAGATGTGCAGGGAAGGGGTGGCAGAGCTTCCATGCTTTCTCTATGAACTTCAACCCCCAGCCCCCAGTACCTCCGTGTGCTCACCAACTGGGAAGCTCTCTGAACCCCATCATTTAGAAGTTTTTATGTAGGCTTTACGTCGCACATTTGATTAAATCATTGGCCATTGGTGATTGAACTCAATCTCTCTAATGCCTTTCTGCTCCCCAGAGGTCAGGGGAGAAGAGTGAGGCTGAAAGTTTCAACCCTGTGATGGTGACTTGGACTTTCTGGTCCCAGTTCCCATCATGAAGCTGTCTAGGAGCCCTTCAGCCGAGAGTCCTCTCCTCAGCACTCCAAAGCCACATTGATCACTTAGGGGATTTCAAGGGTGTTAGGAGCTCTGTGCCAAGAACTGAGGACAAAGACCAAACACTGTATGTATTTCCAATTGTATACCACTTTTTATTAGAGAGAAGAAAGTACTATGGTCTGGGACTTCCCAGAGAATGAAGGTATTTGAAAAGCACTGTCTTCATGGAAAAATAGTGGTAAGTAGAGTTTGCTTTTATCTGTTCCTCTGTATTCCTTTGGAGAGACTCTTCTGAAGTGAATTGTACCTGGAATTGTTTAATGGTCTTCAGTAAGATACAGTATTTATTTCATTGTCCAAGAAAAATGTTTTTAGTATGCTGTACAATGGGTAATATAGGATGATGGGTCCTTTGGTTACCATGGGTACTTTACATAGTTAAGAATTCTCTGTCATTTTCTGGGTTGCCTTCTCTTTCACTGTGGCTATGTAATATAATCAGGATAGATAAAGTGGTCATTCATATAAAGACTGCATTTCTTAGCGTTTTCTCACAGCATCTTCATTTTCTTTCTTTGGTATGTATTTAAGAAAATAGAAAACACTAACAAATCAGGATTTTTTTATTTTTCTAGACCCTAAATTGGTCACTAGATGGCCTGCTGGTATTGCATTTTAACTTGGCTTGTTATGACATAAGGAAGTAGACTTCTTGCTGCTGGTTTTAATCTAAAGTGATATTTTAAATACTGTTTTAAAATCTACCAGGAACTCTAGATTTACTAGTGCTATAAATTATTTAAAGGTTTGTCTTTTTAAGAAATGGTGGTTTAGTGCTCTAAATGGGTTTTATGCTACACATAAAAGCCAGACTTTGCAGCTCAGTTTTAAAGTGTTGCCAGAATGTCGTTTGGTGTTCATGCTTTGGATGCATGTAGTTTAGATAATAGAAATTTAATAATTACATAAAAATATGAATGTGCCCTTGTGTTCAAATCTGTTGAGCAGATTTGGCTCAAGAAAAAAGTACAGAAAGTATTTAAAGGAAAACTTAAAATGTGGAATCATTGTATTAACATGTTCAGAGTTCTTTAGGAAGATTAAAATGAGAGGCGAGAGCTACCACTTTCATGTAGTGCATGTTGTTTGCCCTGCCTGCCAGTGTCCAGGTAAAAACAAAAACAGTTGTCTGTTTTTGGATACAACATATGTTAGATGTTAGACTGTCAAAGTCAATGCTCTGGGTACCCCGTGTTACATTTTAAAATTAAATTAATACTTATAAATTTATAATATCTCTAGACTTACAGGTTATGGAATTCACCTCTCATTAATAGTAGAGTGTGGGTCATTTACTGATCCCCTGCTCAGGAGGACTCCTAGGGCCTCCCTGAGCCCCCTTTACCCTTCAGTGCTGGGTGACTGGAGCCTTTCAGATTGGAGGTGAGATGTCCAGGTGTGTGCAGACTTTTTCCTGGCCTGGCTTGTGATCTCTTTGTGTTTTAAAGGACATTTCATGAAGCAAAGGGTTTTATATGTACAAATTGAAGAAGAGCACGTTGTTTCTAATAGCTGTGTCTGTGGAAATCCTAATGAATCCCAAATAAAGTGGATAGCTCATGTGGCGGGGACCAACTTTCTGTTGTCCAGATATCTTGTGTCACTTTGAGGTGGTTTTGCTCCTTTCGGATGTTTAGTAGTGGTTTTGGAAACTGAGATTTGTCACTGGAATGTGCTAGAAGCTGGCAGCATCTGCATGTTTAAGATTCTTTTTATATTCCTGTAAGAGACTGAGTCCTTTTGTCTTCACACATAGAATCTGTGTATAACTCATTTTCACAGACTGAGCAGATGCTCCCAGTTCCTCTTGATTCATGCTATTTTTGCATTAATTCCCAAAACATTCACTCTCTGTATCTTTTTTAGAAGAGAAAAACAGTAGCAACCTTTTGAATGTTTATTTTGGCATTGGTTAGGTATCAGAAGAATTTTGTATTGAAGTTGTGAGGCTAAAATCCATTTAAAAATATTGTTGGGTGTGAATTTTGAAAAGGGAAGAGTTTTATGAAATGCTTCTAATGAAAAAGTTATTTTGACTCAAAAACAAAATATGAAAAAATTTCCCTTCTTGAAAAGAAAGTGGTTATAGCCTTTGTTAATACATGTAAAGTAGCACATTAATAAAATTGTGCTCAATTATGAATAACTTTATTAGTGCACAAAATATTTCAGTAATTTGATGGGGCTTACAGTATAGATATTGCCCTTTTCATGTTCAAACAAGTTACCTTGGAGACAGATTTGATCGCAAATTATTTGTACAGTTTTTTTTTTTTTTTTTAACTTGGGGATATGGTTGGAAGGAAATGGTAGACATCATCTATAGAAACATTCGTTAGTGCAGAGTTCTTATTTGGACCATCTCTTCAGAGGAAGCAGAGATGCACCTGAGTGTGCCCTCAGTGTTGTGGGGTCTCCAGGTTGGAGGGAAGAGAACAGTCCCAGCCCTGTGCCTGGAGCATTGCAGTGGACTGTGCACACTGCTGCTGGTCTTCAGTCTTTGTGAGCTGAACTAGGGATGCTGGATTAGGAAACCAGCTAAACATGCCTTGTTGTAGCCAGTAAAAATCAGAAGATGTGTCTGCTGCATGCTTTCTTCTGCTTCTCTAGGATTGTGACAATTTTCAGCAGTAAACCTGGGGGAGAGTAGTCAAGCCCCATCACAGCATACAAAAAGATATCCCATCCTTACAATAATATACATTTCAGAGATGGCAAAGAAAGCTTTATATAGAGTTTTTCTTACCATTGAAGTTGAGAATGAGATTCTTCTCCTCTCTGGAGTCCTTTGTCATTTGTTCCCAGACTGCATGTCCTGCTAAGGGATCCTCAGCATTGGAAATGGAGGCTCGTGATTTATTCACAGTGGCAGGGTTTGGAACAGTTGGTTGCAAATTGCTTACTTGTCTTTAATAGAACTATTTAGGCTCACCTGACATGCTGAATATCTTTTATTTTTCTCTAGAACCTTACCAACGCATTGGAAGATCACATGCTGACTAAAAACTTGGGAATTATGTTTAATAAAATCATGAAAATAAGAAAAATTTGTGTGACAAAATACTTAATACCTTAGTTTTCAATACTTCTCAACTATATGACCTTGAAAGATATAGTCTAATTTCTTGGACTTCAATTCGCTCATCTATGAAATGGGAAATAATTAAAGTGCCTGCCTCAGGATTGTGCAGAGGATTCTATGAGTTGATACATGCAGAGTGCTTAAACAGTTCCTGGCATGTAGCAAGCATACTCTAATTATTGAGTATTCTTTTTATGTTAAGTCCATTGAAAGACAGTATTGCAGGGATTTGGGTCAAGTTGTTGACCTCTCTTAGGCCTCGATTTCGTCTGTAAAGAAGGGATAGCAGTAGTTTCTTCTGCCTTCATTAGTAGGACTGTGTGAAGATTAATGGATTAAAATTCACATGAAGCCCTTAGAACAATGAGTGGTGTTATAGTCAGTTCTCACTAATATTATCCTCCACTCTTCAGGTACTTTAAGTCACTAGTTTGTCAAAACAGCCCTGTAACATGTATGTGTGTATCTTTTTTGTACTTTTTTAAAAACAACTGGGGAGACACGTTGTAAGATGCTCAAGATTGCACTGTTAGAATTGGAACTCAGATCTTAAATATAAAAAGCCTTTGCCCTCTTTTTTTACTTCATATTCTTAGTGATAAGAACATTGGAAATAACTGACCTATAGACTCCTGTCGCTTTTTGTATCTCGTTGGTTTTGAAGATGTTATGCCCCTAAAGCTTTGTGATTATGTAAATATTTAATTTTAAGTGTCTCATGAAAGTGTATCATACTCTTCCTCACAAAAGTCCTAATGAGTGCCTGACTTTTTGTGTAACTTGTTATGTTTAGTGTTTTCTCCCCCTAGTATAGAAGATTTCAATTATTTACTTTGTAGCTGCAAAGAATCTGTATGCCTCAAGGCATCTTTGGAGGCTTTACATAGCGAAGAAGCTAATTGAACATACAGAATGTATGTGTAGTTCACTTAATGCACATCGTATTGTCCTTCCAGGAAAAATTGACTCTGAACTTTTATTTTCTACTTGATGAAGTAATAGGCTTTGTACAGACTGCTAAACTATCATTTGTCCTGTAATGTACCTATGGATGGAGACCAGATCAAAGGGAAGACAGAAAAATGACAGTGATAACCATATCTGGGATACAGGGTGATTTGGTTTTCTCATAAAGAGAATCTCCCAGATTCTCTTTACTGCTGTTTTATAATTTAAAATACATATATTAAAATAATTCTGGAGTTGGAAGATAAGCTATATCTCATGCTAGATTTAAGGAAGAGTCCTTTTTTTTTCTATATGTGGTTTCCCCTCCTGGTATTATGTATAAACTATGTATATTTAATTGTCACTGCTTTGAACTCCTTGGCAAAATTTAAGATATGCCCTCTTTAGTGTGGGTTCATTAGAAATAATCTGCCCCATTAGTGCATCTACAAAGAGAACATAGAAGCAGCTGGTGGAGCTTTGTTCCTTCACCATTATTTTTTAATGCCCTCCTGTATTATTTACCCTCAGTAAACACAATAGATAGCTTTTGGCTATGGGTGCCTGCTGGAAGCTTAATTGCAGAAGATTTGGAAGGTATACAAAATGTCTAATGCTGTGCCGGGTTTGTGCCTCACACACTTTTCTGCTTTCCTCCTATGAACAGTGAGACCCTAGAGGGACAAGGGGCCTCCAGAAAGTGCCGTTCATGTCTACACCCCAGGAGCAGCGCAGCTGGCTGAATTTGCTGTTGTAGCTAGTGGTGTTTATTTCTTGTCTGTCTTTTGATTTTGAATATTACTTTTTCTTTTCCTTGATGTTTATTCTTCTTGTTTATTTATTTATTTTTTTAATTATTAGAAAGGTCAGAGACTTTGAATTTACCAGTAGGAGGAGCCTGATTTTGGCACATATTTAGCCATTGCTGAACTGTCTCTTGTTCCATCTTTGAGGAAACAGGGTGTGTGAGAAAGTAGGAGAAATGTAAGAGGATAGTTCTTAGATTTTCAGAACCCATAGTTGTTGATTGATTGAGTGGTAGCACCTAGGTCTTTCATGAAGTCATCTGGCTTTGATTGACATATCTGCCTTTTTTTTCTACTGAACATGTCATGTAAGACCAAATATAAATTGAAGTTTCTTTCTAGAGGTCATCTATTCCTCAGGAAAAATAGTGGAGAGTGTCCTTAAAAATCCAGTTCTTTCATCTTGAATTACATTTTTTGTTGTTTTGTATTGTTTTAAAAAAAACAGACTTTTTTTTAGAGAAGTTTCAGATTCACAGCAAAATTGGCATCATGTAGTTGGAATCATATAGTCTGTACCCTTTTCAGATTGGCTATTTTCACTTAGCAGTTCTCACTTAAGGTTCTTCCATGTTCTCATGGAGCTCATTTCTTCTTAGAGTTGACTAATATAGCATTGTCTAGATGTTCTACAGTTTGTTTATTCACCTACTAAAGACACATTGTGGCTGTCAACTTTTGGCAATTCTGAATAGAGCTGCTTTAAACACCCTGTGCAGGTTTTTGAGTGGAGGTACGTTTTCAACTCATTTGGGTGAATATGAAGGAGTGAAATTGCTGATAAGAGTATGTTTAGTTTTGTAACAAACTGGCAAAATGTTTTCCAAAGTAGCTGTACCATTTTGCATCCCCACCAGCTATGAATGAGGGTTCCTATTGCTCCACATCTTTGGCAACATTAGATGTTGTCAGTGTTTTGGATTTTGGCTATCCTGATAGGTATGTTGTGCTATCTTGTTTTGATTTGCAATTTCCTAATGACGTATGATGTTGAACATCTTTTCATATGCTTATTTATAATCTATGTGTCTTCTTTGATGAGATGTCTATTCAGGTCTTTTGCCCATTTTAAAAATTGGGTTCATTTTCTTATTGGTGAGTTTTAATTGTTTATTTTGTATATTTTTGGATAACATTTATCTAAAGATATAACTTTTGAGCGTATTTTTCTCCCAGTCTGGCTTATCTTCTCATTCTTTTGAGAATTACTTTATTTTGAATAACAAAGTATTGGACACATGTATGAAAAGCCCTCCATCAGTGCCAATTTTGCATGGTTGTAGAGGTTACCTGACAGATTTGGCTTAAAACAAATTAAAGTGATTAAACACATTTAGTAATTATTCTCAGGAATATGTCAAGTGTTGTGAACAAGCCTTGTAAAGAGCTCCTAATGAGCAGTATGTAAATGGTTATGTTGTTATCACAAATATGTACTTGTAGTATAAATGGGGAAAAACACCATCCCAGTGTTTTATAAATGAGTATATGGAGCTTGGATAAAAATTCCAGGCTGCATTTCGTGTGGGATCAAAAAGTTCTGATTTTCAAACCACAGTGGTGGAAGTAAAGCTGACATTCTAGAATACCGTGTTGCTTGGGTAAAAGGTGGCTTTCCTGACAGTGGTGATAAAGGTATATATAAAAGCTGGAATAAAATGGTTTCGTGATATGGTAAAGATAATAAGGATGATGGTTCAGGTGGTTTTTGTTTGCTTGTTTCCAAATTCTTTTTGTTGTTACCTCTTATTTGAGGCCACCTCTCATTTGTAGTTGCCTGACTTTGACATATGTAGTATATTTTAGGAATTTATTCTTTCCCACTAGATAATGGGACATTGGGCTTAATTACTTCTTGTATGTGGGATACTATCTGCTTGAGAGTATTGGTTGAGGGGAACATAGCACTCACAGCCTTCTTTATGCTACTTTTTGGTTTTATTTTGAGAGATTTTCTTCATTAACATACCCTTTGGTGAACTCTAAATTCTTGAATCAAACATTTAAATTGTACTTCTGTTGTTATATAGGATATTGTACCTGTGGATGCATCTTATGAAGTAAAAGAACTATATGTGCCAGAAAATAAACTTCATTTGGCGAAAACAGATGCGGAAACATTACCAGCACTGAAAATTAATAAAGTAAGTTCTTTGTTACTTTTCACACTAAGTGATACAGCCTTATATACAGTAGTTTGTTAAATTTGTGACTTATAGCAGTATTTGAGGCCAGGGGTGGTATTAGCTGGGGGGCAAAGATGTTGTGGTATATGTCACAATTCTAAGGATGGGGAATGTGTTTAATTTGTGCAACCATGTTCCCAAGTTACCATGGCTTTGATTTGCTTTGAGTAATAATACTTATTTATTTTGAACTATCAAAGAACAAATATTACATGAGATCCTTAGGCTTATCAGAAATAATGGGTTCTAAAAGGTCAAGGAATACTAATCCATAGTAATTAAGTAAACATTCTCCCCTTCAGACATGTTTTCTAATCCCTTGCCAAAACTTGACTCTCTCTGTCTTATATTGTTAAGAATAATTTTATTGTGTATCTTAGCTCTGATGATATCATTAGCTGTCTTTCCCAATACAACTGCTTAGTTAAGCATGATGAGAATGGAAACTATAATTTATCATTTTCAAGTCTTAGAGAATTTTAAGTTGTATCATTTATGTATACTTTAAAAAAAGGGAGATTAAAAATAAGTATTTGGACTAGAAGTTAGATTCCCCATCCTTTCTTTTAATATAGTAAAAATCCAAAATACCCAAGGAAGTGCCGTATCTGAAAGTAAAGAGAAAGGAAAACAAAGCAAAACTTCTAGGCTTAGAGAAAGACTCTTTAAGTTGTTACCAAATCCCTGATGGGAGTAAATTATATTGGTACACTTTGTGTGTGTGATTGGGTCTCTGACCAGAAACCAAGACATGCCAGGGAGTGACAAGAAGGGAGAACTACAGAGCAGAGCAGCTCAGGAAGTGAACTGTTGCAAAAGAACAACAGAATTTGTTGCTTACAGACTGCATGGAGTGAATACACGCAGACAAAGGCAGAGAGAAGAAGAATGAGAATGAATGACTATGAATTTACATGTCAGATTCTAGAATCCAGAAAGACAGTAGCTTTTTCTAAATGGAATGTATTTTCAATTCATTGGTTCTCAAATTTCTTCAATTGGCAGAGCATCTGGAAGGCACACTGCTATTCTTTGCACCTCCTCACATGCCTATTTCTAAGTATGGTAGCATTGGGGTTAGGCCTTCAGTATAGGAATTTTTAGAGGACACAGACATTCAATCCCTAACAGATACCATCTAGAATTGAATTCCAGTAGAGACAAGTAGTAGCCACCATCAAAGGTTTTGGAAAAAAAAAAATTTCTTCATGAATACAATTTTTTTTCCTGTGAATTGATTTTGCAGTGGAACACATTGGCAAACATACTCTGGGAATAAATAGTAGGCTGCATTTTACTGTACTCCACTCAGCCAGGTGCTTTATCTTTCTCATTGGAGAGCCACTGCTGTATGCTCTGTTAAAAAATGAGCATATCCAGCTTACATTAACGATAAGTACATTGTTCATCGGTCCTTTGACGTTCTAATGGGATATGCTACAAATCTCAAAGTTCAAGAAATAATAGTCTCTGTAAAATGAAGAGTACTCTGTCATGGGTAAGAGACTTTTCTTGGAAAATATTTTATTTAAAGTTTCTTTCTTTCTTTTTTTTTTTTTTAAATGGAGTCTCGCTGTGTTGCCCAGGCTGGAGTGCAGTGGCTTCCCTTTTTTTTTTTTTTTCCCTAACAAGACCACAGAACAGAAGGTACTTAATTCTATACACCTTTTTTTTTTTAGAATACAGTACTTTATGGTCACTTTTTTGTGAGTCACTTGATGGACCAAGGCTCTTCTTATTTATTGTGTATCAAGTGACCTCAGCCAGTATTTTCCTTTTGAAGTTTAAATGGTCTTAGCTGGCCAGTGGGGTGATTCCTGTGTCTTTCCAGCAAGATTTTGTTAATCTTGGGAAGATTCCTTGCTTCCTGGCTCAGCAAGATGTTCCAGGCTCACCTTATACCTTCTAGCCCTATGATTGGATTCAGCCTTTTCTCCAGCCAGCCCTAGTTCCTTTTTGGAGACCATAAGCTGTGTGCTTGGGTGCACTGTAAAGGTACCAAACTGTCAAATAAAATGCAGCTTTATAGATAAAGGTGAAGTCTTCTCTATGAAATGATTATGCCATCATTTTACATTTCCCTGATGATTTATGAGAATAACCATTTTTTCAATACATTTGTTGGTCATTTGAGTTTCCTTGTCTCCCAATGACTTCTTTTTTTTTTTTTTGAGACATGGTCTCACTCTACTGCCCAGGCTGCCAGGCTGGAGTGTAGTGGCGTGATCTCAGTTCACTGCAACCTCTGCCTCCTGGGCTTAAGTGATTCCTGGCCCGAGCAATCCTCATGCCTCAGCCTCCTGTAGCTGGGACTACAGGAATGTGCCACCACACCTGGCAAATTTTTTGTATTTTTAGTAGAGACTGGGTTTCACCATGTTGGCCAGGCTGGTCTTGAGCTCCTGAGGTCAGGTGATCTGCCTGCTTTCTTTGGCCTCCAAAGTGCTGGAATTTCAGGTGTGAGCCACCTCCTCTGGCCGTAAAGTTTCTCTTGGTTAAGGAGAGTGGTTATCAAAGTGTTAGATCATCACTGTTATCATTTTCTGGGAACATTTTAGAAATACAGATTCATGGGCCCCACAGCAAACTGACTGAATTAGAAACTCTGCAGATGAAGCAGTCTCATTTTAGCAAGCTTTCCAGGGATTTGAGGTAAAGTTTGAGAACCACTAGTTTAGGAGAGGCTGTCTTTATTAGAAATACTTGGAGGCCTAATGTTATTTAAATTTAATAGGAGAAGGAAATATTTTCCTAGTGCCCTTATTCTTTGTTAGTTTGGTATAATCTGTACTCATCCTTACACTGTTTGTTTCCATTGCTTTCAAAATTAAATTCCTAAAGGTCATCACTGCTTTTGCTCATATATACATGCAATAGAAAATTTTGCTTTACTTTCAAATTTACTAGGTGGATATGCAGTGGGTGCAGGTTTTGGCAGAAGGTTGGGCAACCCCATTGAATGGCTTTATGAGAGAGAGGGAGTACTTGCAGTGCCTTCATTTTGATTGTCTTCTGGATGGTAAGACATTTTACATTCAAAATTATATTGTATGTGGAAGAGAAATTACATAGTTGCAGAGATTTGTCACTGTTTACAAAAAGTAGTAGGGTAACATCTTAATAGAGGTAGCATTATAAGACTAAGTTATATCAGTACCGAACACTTTATTTAAGTGAATCATGAGATCTCATTTTCGTTTTTCCGTGTCCTGACTCTTATTTATTGCAGAGAGAGAGGGAAAATCTGGGAATCAGGGCTGAGGATGGATTGTAAAACACATACAGTTATTCTATGCTGTTTTTGCCTGATCACTGTGGAAAGCTGCTTCCCACCCAGGGCATGTACATGCTGCGTTTTGCAGTACTGAAGCCCATGCTTGAGCTTTCTAATGAGGAATTGTGGAGTCTTAGTTAAGGAATTCTGAAATATGTGGCTAAAAATGTCCTTCCTATTCTTTTAAAACATTAACAAAAAATTGTCAGAGAAATTGTTGTTGGACAGGCGCAGTGGCTCACGCCTGTAATCTCAGCACTTTGGGAGGCTGAGGGAAGTGGATCACCTGAGGTCAGGAGTTCAAGACCAACTTGGCCAACATGGTGAAACCTCATCTCTACTAAAAATACAAAACTTAGCTAGGTGTGGTGGTGTGTGCCTCTAATCCCAGCTACTCGGGAGGCTGAGGCAGGAGAATCGCTTGAACCTAGGAAGTGGAGGGTGTGGTGAGCCAAGATCATGGCACCACTATACTCTAGCCTGGGCGAAAGGATGAGACTCTGTCTCAAAAAAATAAATAAATAAAAAAAAAATGATGTCCAACATATTATCATTATAATGCAGCAGGCTTTAATTTTGTGTTGTATATTGTTGGTAAGATTAATTTACTACCTTATGAAAATATTTTTAAATGTCACAGAACCCTACTATAATTGCTACCAAGTTTTTGTTTTGTGACTTCTTTTAACTGGGTGGTGAAATAGATATTAGAAAACATAATTCCTAATCATTCTTCTCAAGAAACTTTATCACAAGAACATAAGGATTAAATAATGCATTTTGATTTTCTTCCTTGGAACTAATTGCAAAGTCTTGTGGACTACCTCCTTTATGATGATTTAGTCTTGGGCTTGGTGCAAATCTACCTATTCATTTTCCATGTTACACTTTACCTAGTGGTAGTAATTTAAAAAGCAGCCAAGCAGTTATCATTACTCTCGTTGACATCTTTTGTTCAAAGAAGATATGCCATGATGTCCAAAAAATATGATTTCTTTAGTATATAAATAGTCCAAATATGAATGTGAGAGCACACTATTTTTCTAACCCATAGATGATGAGTAGAAAAAAGATTTTTATAGCTTGCAAGGTTGCATGCTGAGACTGTGCCTTTAGTATCACTGACAACACATTTTGGTTTAAATACAGTCATTACTGTCTTTATTTCTTGGTTAGTGATAGCTGGTATCAGTTTGAATTTGACTGTATTTAAAAAAACTTTTTGGATAGCTCTGTCTTCCTATCTCAAGGATACTCAAGTATACTTAATCAACTTGCCACATAAATTGTAGTTATTATGTCATCCTGTTATCAACAAGGATTTAAGTTTTTCCTGAAAAGGCCCAGAAACGTAGTTCTTTGTCTCTTTCATATATTGGAAGTGCACAATATGTATTTGGTGATGTTAGGCTTAACCAGCTGATTCTTTCTTGTTAAACAGTTTATTTTACTTATGTAATTCTATACCAAAATGTTGTACCCAAAAACAGTTTGATTCTTTTAATTTTTCCTTTTTTTTTTTTTTTTTTTTAAACTTGGGAGATCGTTGCTCATTCTCCCTGACCTTGTAGCTTGTTCTGTCTTTCGTTTTTCTGTGCCAGGTACCAGTTGAATACTGTCACTGGATCTACATCCTTTTATTATTTGAAGTGTCCCCTGAAGTGAAAGGTGGTTGTTAAGTAAAGCGTGTTGAGTAATTCAAGCTGTGTGCTTCATGTTCTTTTGTGCTCTGCAGGAGGTGTCATTAACTTGTCAGTACCTATAGTTCTGACTGCGACTCATGAAGATAAAGAGAGGCTGGATGGCTGTACAGCATTTGCTCTGATGTATGAGGGCCGCCGTGTGGCCATTCTTCGCAATCCAGAGTTTTTTGAGCACAGGAAAGAGGAGCGCTGTGCCAGACAGTGGGGAACGACATGCAAGAACCACCCCTATATTAAGGTGCTGAAAAAACCTCGCTGCATTTTATCTTGATTTGCCAATGATGTTTGTGCTGAAATGTGGGCATTTTCTGTGTATTGACTTTTCATTGGAATTGTTAATATTTTGCATAATAGAGATTGGACCTTAGATTAGTGTGATGAGTGTTTATGCTCTTGTCATTTTGGTCCAGATAAATATTTATTCAACAAACATATTTTAAATCTCTATTGTATACATGGCACTGAGCTAGGTGCTGATGCTAGGAATGCAGGGCCGGGGACACCACCGGCACAGTGTTTCAGCTCTTGGAGTATACAATCTCGTCGTGTGCTTAGGCATGTACTTATAATGAGCGTGTGAGGTAGAGGCTAAGGGAGCCCTCACCAGGGTGGTTTGATGTGAAAGCAGTGAAATATAATTTCTCTTCAAAGTACCTCATTTATTATATATATATGTTGTGTGTGGAATGTTATTGAAGTCAAATTTCTGTCAGTTGTTAGGTGTGTTAAGGTAGTCTGAGAAAGAAGCTGGGCACGTTGTTGGCACATAAGCCAAAGCCTCATGGGGAAAAGGAGGGCTGGAGCTGCCTTGTGAAGATGAACAGGTCCTGGAGGGTAATAGCTCCTCCTTTCAGATGCAGGGAAAGAAAGTAGTAAAATTGTAAGAAATTTGAGGTGGTGTGGAGATTGGAAGGCATGAATTTGTATCGAACTCGATGATCATTAATTCTTCAAAAGGTTAGGATTGGAGAACACAGAGTGTGGGGTGACCCAGGGCTACAAATTGTTCTGTTAATAAATGTATGATAATAATGAAAAGAATGTTTTTGTTACTTGAAAAGGTATAATTATTCACATTGCTTTTGTTTGCCTTTCATATGTAAAGATAGTTATTTCACAAGTTTTCTGGGAAATCACAAAATCGATTCTAATTTTATAGCATCTCTAATGTCAATTTAGTTGATAAGTCAGATTTACCTCATTTAAGATGAGAGTAGCTTACAACGACTGTATTTAGCTTATATGAGAGAGATGTTTTTACTTATTTTGATCTCGGTTTCCATTAAAAAAATTTGTTTTTCCTATTAGATGGTGATGGAACAAGGAGATTGGCTGATTGGAGGAGATCTTCAAGTCTTGGATCGAGTTTATTGGAATGATGGTCTTGATCAGTATCGTCTTACTCCTACTGAGCTAAAGCAGAAATTTAAAGATATGAATGCTGGTAAGACATGGATTTAATTACCTAATATAGGCCGGCTTGGAGAGAAAGTTCTAGACGATTTTTTCCAGTGCTTACTAAAATGTAAAACGATGAGTACAGGTAAATATAGCAGTGGAATATGTAAAGAAAGGTAGTCAATCAAAACTAGCCTGCATAGTTTCATTATATTGGTATAATTTGATTTGACATTATTTTGAATACTCTGGAAGCTAGATGCTAATGCAGAATTTACCTTTTATTTATTATAAAACTCGCATGTTAAAGCTGAATGGAACTATAGAATATTATTTGAATAATTCACTCATATAAATATGCTTTATATGTCAGAGTGTTTTACATGAGAGATATATATTCATATATATATTCATGTATATATTCATATATATTCATATATATTCATATATGTATTCATATATATATTCATATATATATGAATGTCATGTATCTCAGAATGTTTTACTTGACATTCATATATTGGAAGTGCACAGTATGTATTTGGTGATGTGTCACAGCAAATAATGATACATGACCATTGTATCATACCATTGTACCAATGATACACGACCATGATTTAAACAATAGAGAAAGTTGTTTAAAGCAAAAATTAAAAGAAACAACGCTGCGCATAGAAATACTTCTCAAAACAATTCATCAAACTGTCTTTGGGTACAAATTTTTGGTATAGAATTACAGAAGTAAAAGAAACTTAACAAGGAAGAATCAGCTGGTTAAGCCTAACACCACCAAATATATACTGTGTACTTCCAATATATGAATGTCATGTATCGCAGCAAATAATGAAACAACGGAACTTTTATCATGTTCACTTCATTTAAAAAATGTTTGTGGATCTTTATATGCCAGTATGCCATGTGCTGAGGATCCATAAATAAATACTCTAGGAGCTTATGGTGTAGAAGAGAGAGACATTAAACAATAACAGAAAAAGTTATTTAAGAGCAGAATAGAGAAGCTACAGATGCTGTTCTTTATAATACTGCTTTCTATATTATAAAGCAATCCAGGACAGGATTTTTATATCATATTTCCTGCTATTAGGTCTTTGACACAGAGGTGGGTAAATGATGTGCTTACCTTGGCGCACCCATACTCTTTCTATACCTGCAAATTCAAGGTTCTGTATCAGGGAAGAGCATTCACTGTAGATTTGGGGAGGCTTTTTTGAGCCTTAAAATTGGAAGCATCCTGCAGTTGTGCTCCTAATTAATTCCCACCCACTGCAGAGATGGTTTGGCCCTAAGCACTGGTGCTGCTCTCTTTCATATTTTCTGTGTAGAAATCAGATGGATGTGGTTGTTAAAGGGCAGGTGAATGTGTTTGCCTTTTTGGGGTATATAGCTGGCCACCAAACCATGTTTGTGAACCAGAGGCCCTCGTTCCAAGCAACTACAGAACAACTGGGAAAGAGCAGGCATTTCATTTGTGTTTGTCTTAGTGTCGGTGAACTCCAGAATGCTCCTGGTAGGCATTCAGAGTTCTGTGTTCAGACTCTGCCTCACCACCTAGCAGTTATGTGTTTGTGGGGAAATTACTTTTCTCTCTAAGGCTCATGGACAGTTGATGAGGATATTGATGGTACCTAAAGCATAACATTTTACTTTAAAAAGTGAAATAAGATGTGTAAGGCACTTTAAACTGTACTGGTATGTAGTAAGAGATTAAGTTGTTGATACGGTTTGGCTGTGTCCTCCCAAATCTCATCTTGAATTGTAGTTCTTATAATCCCCACCTGTCATGGGAAGGACCCAGTGGGAGGTAATTGAATCGTGGGGATGGCTTCCCCCATGCTATTCTCGTGACAGTAAGTTCTCACAAGGTATGATGGTTTTATAAGGGGCTTCCTCTTTTGCTTGGTTCTCATTCTCTCTCCTGCCACCATGTGAAGAAGGATGTGTTCGCTTCCCCTTCCACCATGATTGTAAGTTTCCTGAGACCTCCCCAGCTGTGTGGAACTGTGAGTCAATTAAACCTCTTTTCTTTATAAATTACCTGGTCTCGGGCATTTCTTCATAGCAACATGGTAATACAGGTGCCTTAATTTTTGTTGTGTGAACTGTAGCTAGACTTTATTCATGTGAAGGTTAGAGCAAGAATTATCTGTTTATACCTAAGTTCTGCTGTAGACTGCTGTAGACTGTGTTATGAACTTAATAAAATGGGTTAAGAACTGGAGGCCTCAGATGGGCCACCCACTCTTCAGTGCTCCATAGTTCCTACCTAGTCTGCTTAACTCATTCACATTTCTTTCTTGGCTTCTTTAGGGTTTTTGAGTGTGGGATCCCTTTTCCCCTTTTATACTTTACTCCTGATTTTGAAGCAAATATTTGGCTTAAATTACTGATACAGAAACTTCTTTTGAGTGCTATACTTGGTACTGCCTGTATAACAGCTCATTTCTCTTCTTTTTTGCTAACATGTTTTAGGCCCAGTATACAGGAATGAATAATGATTGATACAAGTTAATAATGATGCCCCACTCTTTTTTGTCAGTGTGTGATTTAAGGGTCAGTGCATTAAGTCGTTTCTGGCCATTGAGATCTAAGGAAGAGGGTTTTCAGGAAAGATTTTCTTTCTGACAGTTTGGCTTATGCCAGACAAATTCTGTTTTTTTCACCCTTCTCTTCCTGTTTTGGACGTTTGGAGTTCCTGCAACCATTTTGTATTCATGAAAATTCCAAATATGCTAACTTTTGTCCTTATACTGTGAGTTTCTCATCCAACAATGGAGTCATTTATCTCCAGATTTCTTATTTAAAGAGATAACATATATTCAAATTATTTAAGATACTTTTAGTTGGGTTTTCTGTGATTTGCAACCAGAAGCATCTAGTAGTTTATTATATGTATACTTCCCTTTTCTGCTGGTGAACAGAAACATGTTTAATGGAGGACTTGCTGTGACCGTGTTATTTAAATTTTTGCCAAAATTTGAATTCATATCTGGAACTGATGTTAGTAAATTAATTGTTGGCACTGTTGAAAGGGTCTTATCAAGGAATTATTCATAATTAGGGACTTTCATATTACATCTGTTTTGCACTCTTCTTTGTGAGCCAAACATTTTAAGTCATTTAGAGAATGTGTTGCATAATGAATGATTGCAACTTTGTTTAAAGTAGCTGAGAGCCAGTTATTAGCCTTACATCAAACAACAAAAATTGGAGGGTTATTTTATTTTTTCCATTTTTATACTGAGGCAAATAAGCAACAGACCGAGGAGTTTACTTTGTAGTTCTTGTTCACTCTTTTAGGAAGCCAATAACAAGTCAGTTCTGATGTGTTCAGGGGAGAGAAAGCAGGGAATTTATTTATTTATTTTTTAATCTAGGATTTCTTTTCTTACCTCTTCCTCCTTCTCCTCCCCTCATCTTAGAAGTACTTTGATTACCCCATGTGAGCTATTGTCCTGTGCACAGCACTATCAGTTTAGCTGTTCTTAGACCATTCTGTAGCTGGGAAGGATTGAGAAATCTTTAATACACACATCGGTGATTGCAAGGTGATACATTTCCAGATGGCAAGTTCTTTGAATTACCGATGATTGACCAATATCCTGGAAGGGAAGAATGCATTTCACTTAAGCCAAGTAAGAGCGTGTTAGTGTTTATTAAACATAGAATATTGGTGTCCTGCTGATTGCAAAGGGAAGAGTTGACATAATTTCTTTCAGACTAGTGTGTGGTAGTACAGTGTTAATAAATCTGAGAAACCTTTATAGCGTTGCTGAATTACAAACTACATTTTAAGTGTGTAAATGGAGACATCAGAAGAATGTTTTAAGTAAAGTTGAGGATGGTACATGAGAAAGCTGAGGCAGAAGCAGATCTATGTTTGGCTCTGAAGTGGATAGTGGATCTCGATGATAAGTGACAGCAAGCCAGAGAGCTGAGATTGGGTGAGGGGAACCTGTGTCAGTCAGCTCCCAGCAGGAAGCAGAAGGCACACTCAGATGAGGCTTTGAGCATAATTCAGTGAAGCGAGTATTTAAAGAAAGGTGGTCAGAGTTAAGGGAACCTACAAGGAATTGCTGAGGTGTCCAGGGACTAGTGGCATTGGGTAGTGTTAGCCAGTCCCAAAGGGGTGAGAGCAGGAAGCAGTGTTTCTGAAGCCAGGTGGGAGCTGCAGCTGTGGGAGGGCCACTGGGCAGCAGCTGGTTGCAGGGTCACTGGCACAGCCAGAATCATGCGCTGAGGCAGATGATAGTGGGGAGAAGAGCTCCCCGAAAACTTTTCTCCGTCCATCCTCTGGTTGCCTGCTAATGCCACCACCCTCAAGGCAGGAGGACAACAGCCCCTTCTAGGGGAAGCCCTGAGGGACACCTGTGCTCCCTGCCCCAGGACATCAGAGAATAGATGGGGAGGGGAATGGCAAATAAGCGGCACAGAACCCAGTTGGCACAAAGCTTTGTAGTCAACATCTTACTTTAATTTGGAAGTGTTTTTAGTCATGAGAATAGAAAGTAGTTCATTGCTGCCATACTTTAGAATATGAATTAACCAGTTTGTGAAAAATTCTAATATCTTTATATTTGTTCAAGGGGCCCATCTCTTATTCCTTTATTTCCACCCGCTCCCCTCCCCCCGCCCCGTCTTAAGCGGTTTGAGTAAAAGAAAGACTGTTAGTTTATGATAATCCTGAGGGAGGAGGGGAGATCAAACTGCTTTGTTATTCCAGGTCCCTTCACAAAAACCCACAAAAACAAACATTAAGCACACACACAACTCTAGTAACCCTAGAACCATTGTCTTGTTTAGCTGCTATATTGATTTAGGAAAATCAGAAATGTCTGTTCTTGGAGCTTTACGGTAGAGAGGCAGATAGAAACCTTGGGTGGGAGGGAAGAAAGGAATTACTAATTACTGCTCTATGTAGCGCAGTCTTACAGTGAAGTTAAGAGGAAAGAAGCAAGAAGATGTTGTAATTCTGTGTTCAGTGGTTGGGGTGGATACTGGGGCTCTGGCTGTGGGCTGGGATGTGAAGCACAGTTCTGGGAAGTCTGAGGAAGATTGACTAGGATTTAGAAGCACTGCCCTGCTTATCACCTCATTCATTTATTTGCTGGGTTTGCAGTTGTCTTTGGATACTCAGCTTGGAAAGAGTAGAGTCTGGGTCGCTCTGCACTGTGCCACGACAGTCCTTGCTGGCAACGCCTCTAGATGAAGCGGCCTGTGGCTTGTCCTACATGTGTTCACGGAATGCTGATATCTTCATTTCCTTCCTTGTCACACATGTATGCTCAGAAAATCTTTCTTCACTTTCTTCTTCCTCTTCTACCTGCTGGAAGGAAAGGGATCAGACTTCACTTGTTTCCTTAGTGTATTGGCTCCTGGACTAGGTGATAGGAAATCCAGAGGAAAGGGAGAGAACTTGCTCTGCTGGGAAGTTCCTTCACATAGACATGCAGTACAGGAGAAGGAATAGGCTTTGGGGGCCAGACCCAAATTTGGCTTGAGATGTGACAGTAATAGGAAAGGTAGAAGAATTGAGGGAAAGAGGTAGGTAATGAGCAATGTATATTGAAATAGTTTTTGTAATGCGTCTGTCCGGTGAACTGGAAGGAAGGACTTAGAGATGTGGCTAAGAGAAGCCATCTGTATGTGTGCAGTAATTGAACCCAGGTGTAGGGGTAAGCTTCCAGTGAGTCTGTCAAGAAGGAATTTCATAGGGCCCAGCAGTAAGCCTTGTGGCTCCAAGAGGACCACAAGATGTCAGAAACAGGTGGTTAGACTGGAATGGCCAAGCGGAATAGAAATGTCATATGTTTGATTATAGCTGTGTAAAAATGTATGCAACAAAGAGAAAAACTGGAAGATTGCACAAAACAAAACAAAAGACCGTGCTTTCAGGACAGTGCGTTTATGGATGATTTTCTCATCAAATTTTATTGGGTTTCGTGGTTTTTACTTTAAAAAAAAGCATAGAGAGGCAGATGACATATAAAAGGTTGGTGCCACAGTTAGAAGGCCTTAAGTGCTGTAGATTTTTATGTCAGTAGAGAGGTAAGGACCACTTAAATCAGGAAAGTGCCGTTTGAATTTGGCTCTCATTTTATCCTCACTGTTGATGGAACAGGAAGGAATCGGTTCAATCAATGAATCCAGTCCAGCAGTGTCATGTATAGGTGAAGACGCCCATTCTTTCCTTCCCTCACTCTGTCCTCCACACTGTGGTAGTGCTGTCACCAGTCTTGTGGTAATAGTGTGGAGGAGTAAGTGAAGGAATATTGTCATGTCCTGCTGGAGTTGAAGGAACTATTTTCCTTTTAACGTGTATTTATTCTCTTAGGGAACGTCTTTGCTCCCCTGCTCTGACTAGACTGTAAGCCCGTGGAGGGTAGGCCAGTTTTACTACTCCCTCAGGCTCAGCATGTCTCCAGCTGCATTTGCATCCTGTCCCTGGCGGGTTTCTTCCCTGTCACTGGCTGTTGTGTAAAGTTGGGTAGGGGAAGAAGACCTATTTGAAGACAGATCTTGTGAAGAGATGATGAAGGCTGAGTGTGCTGGTAATTAGTGTGCTGCAAATGAGGTGTAGGGAACAGAAGGGACTTATTACATGTGGAGGACAGGGCAGGAAGGGAAACTGAGCCTCTGAGGTAGGTAATGGTGAATTGCTGGTGAGGCGCCTGTGGAGCACTTAGAGGCAGTTGGGGAGACAGTAGTCTGAGCTTGGGTAGAGTTCTGGTCAGAAGACACAGGTTTGTAAATCACTAGTACCTAGGGCTCTGCTCAGTGACCTCAGGCACCTGAGAGCAGGGTTGGGAGGGGCTTGACGGGGAGGGCGGTGCCTGTTCTTGCTGTTGTCATAGTGTGGCTTTATTCACCAGTGTGTAGACTGTGGTCTGTCAGATGAGCCTTCATCAGATGTCCCCATTATTCTTTGAGCACTTCCCTTCTTAATGGTGCAAAAAGGTGTTTCAGCTCATGTTGTACTTTTCTTGCCCCAGCTCTAAAAGCTGCCATTTGCCAAGGAGCTCTGGTTTATTTAAGTGGGGAATGGTATTTAGAATGTATGGGCTTTTGTTTTGCTTCTTGCCACTGGGTAGTCATTGTTTGTAGGACCAAACAACGGTGCTACAAAAAAAAAAAAAAGTGGACAAAACTAAGAGATGTGTGTGTGTGTATGTGTGGATGTGTGTGTATGTGTGTGTGTATATATATATATATATATCTGTAGTTCTAGTGGTCAAAAGTGATATTTTGGCATCTTTTATGTCAATATGTAAAGCCAAATTTGAAGTACATTGAGAAGGATAGAAAAATGTTAGGTCTATTTCCCTCCTCCCATCCCAAAGCAAAATAATTTTAAATGCTTGTATATCAAGACTTTTCTGTTTTTTGTACCTAATGTCATATCAGCTATTTCCTTTGTGAAAACCAGCCCTGTTCTGTTCATGTATAAAGGTAACGTGAGGAACTTCCAAGAGTAATGATTATGCTGTAAATCTTGGATTTTACATGATGTGGCAAAACAAAAACAAAAAATCCCAGTTAAGTAGGATGCCACGGTCTTCCTGTGATACCTTTTGTTACAGTGATAGAAGAGGGTCAGAATTGAGAATAGATTGGAGATGATGTACTATTTGGCTTACAGATTGTTAGAAGAGAGAGGCTGTTCCTCTCCCTGAGTCGAGCTTGGATCAGCATGGCATGATGCTTTGTCAGGTATTATGAGGGCGGCGAAATACAGAGCTCCTCTAACTGGATTGGAAAGGTCTCCTGCTAGCAAGCACCACGTAGGAATGAACCCAGGGTTGTAAGCAGGAGATAAGGAGTTAACCAGTTTCGTCTGTCTAGCAGTTTTCATTGTTTTAAGGGATATTGTTGTTGCTAAACTATAATCCAAAATTCAGACCTTTGATCATAAAACAAAATACGGTTCTAGTCGAGCAAAGTAATTGTAAGTGAGCATATTTGGACAGTAAGTAAATTTTTGAAACTACAAACATATTTCTCTAACTTTCTGTCTCCCTTAGTAAAGCATTATATTAGGTCGTTTGGAGGGATTGATCTGGTGGGTAACTGAGGCACAGACCGAAAATGTTTATCTGTGGTAAGCAGTGGATCCAGGATGTTAGGACCAGAAAGTCTGATGATTGCTCTCATTTCCCATGAATGCAAGAAAGTAATTCTTATAAATCCATGATTGTTATAGTACATATCCTCAGATAAGTATGATTTACTTAATATTGTATAGTAGAAGTATAGGTCATGTTATCCTAAATGGTCAAAGCAGTACATTTTTTTTTTTTTTACCAGTTTTCTGATTTCTGAGTTTGCATATGTTTTGCTTAATCCTAAGTATCAAGTTTTAAGAAAAATTGCATATCCTTTGGAAAGTAATCTGTTAGAAACATGCTATTCTTAACTCTGGAAATTCTCTTTTCAGATGCTGTCTTTGCATTTCAACTACGCAACCCAGTGCACAATGGACATGCCCTGTTAATGCAGGATACCCATAAGCAACTTCTAGAGAGGGGCTACCGGCGCCCTGTCCTCCTCCTCCACCCTCTGGGTGGCTGGACAAAGGATGACGATGTTCCTTTGATGTGGCGTATGAAGCAGCATGCTGCAGTGTTGGAGGAAGGAGTTCTGAATCCTGAGACGACAGTGGTGGCCATCTTCCCATCTCCCATGATGTATGCTGGGCCAACTGAGGTAGACTGCTTGTAAGATTTTCACTGCAGCAGTGTTAAAGCCACTCTTACTAACACAGCTAGTGTCACCATCCGATTGCTTTTTCTGTGCTCTGTAGGCCTGTTCCAAACATTTGTTATACATGACATTCTCTCCTGCTCGTTAGGGATATTCCCTGGATGTTAGGGGCAGCCTTGAGAAAGGAAAGGTGGGGAGAGGTTTCACTTGCTCTTGTGGGTCTTGGTCCCAGTTGTGAAGGAGGGGATGTTCCCTGCAGACAGGGCTGGGTGTGGTTGGGAAGGTATGCCACAAGCTCCTCTTGTAACTGCTGGCCACATTGCAGACACAACAATAACACTGATCTTGTCCCGTTACCAGAGTTCTAGGTCTTTGTTAAAGAGGGGAGCTGGGCAAAGCCTGTTTGTTTAAATTCTTCTCTGTGTCCCTGTGTTTTCAGAGATAGGCACATTCCTTTCCTCTAGGTATAGGGAGGGCACCTCTGGAATGAGAGTCTTTTGACCTACTTCAGGGGAAGATCTGCTAGGTTTTATGACTGCCTTAGGGGAAGGTGAGAGTGGCTTGCTTTCTTCTGCTGTTTTCTCAAATGCCAAGGTGCCATATTTTGGAGTAGTGTGTCCTGAACCGTATCAATATGCTAGCTGCAGCAAGTCCTTCCCTGGCCTCAGATTCAATTCTGCTCACTACCCGCAAGAGCATGGTCTAGTGGAAATAATACAAGACGGTTGTCGAGGAGTCCAGGCACAGTTTAGGTTCTGGGTTGCCACCAGCTGGTTTGCAATCTCACATTAGACTTCTTGAGACCTCTCTATACTATGTTTGAGTGCACAGTAGGTGGTGTAGGTAGGACTAAGTGTTCTTCAAGATTCTGTCCCATTCTGATCGTTTCCTAATTTGTCTTATTTTCTTTTAACTTCACATTGAAATATAATATATATATGAGAAAGTATATATGAAAAAGTACATATTATTTGAGTTACAGAAGCATTAAAAGAAAAAGTGCATCTTTCATAGATGCAAGTAAATGAATTTTTCCCATTGGAACAGAGGCATACAATCAGCTTCCAGATTAAAAAAAATTTTTTATCATCACCCAGAAGTTTTTATTCTTGCCCCTTTCTATTCACTACTTGTCCTCCTCCTAGGAGTCATCGGTACCCTCACATTAACATCATAGGTCCAGTTAGCTTGTGTTTTAAGATTGGATACCCTGAGAGCAGACTCTGAGAGTGAGGTGCGGGTTCAGGAAGTCTCTTAGGGAGAACTCTTGGGATCAACACCTCTGGAAGGGAAGAGAAAGGAAGGGAGCAGGATTCTATAGAGAGGGAGGTCGAGCTACAGTTCAGTCTCAGTGGAGGCTTTAATTGAGTCCATGGGGAGCTCTGGAAAGGCCCTTCAGAGATGTCCAAAGTTGCATGGGAAATAGGCATTATACCTCCGTGTTTCCAGGGGTTGGCTGCCCATGGGAGGGGGCATACCTTTGGGTGCTGCTGCTCCTTTCAACAGAAGCAGTTTCTGAGCGGGGCGACAGCTGCTGGAGAGCCCGCTCCCTTCTTGCAGGAGGCCTGAGTATTGCATCACAGCATTAAATCCAGCTGGTTTTTAGTATTTCTGTAATTCAGATCATACTGCATATACTCTTTCGTGTCTGGCTTCTTTCACTTTACATTGTGCTTGTGAAACTCACCTTTATTGTTATGTAATTAGTGGCAGATTGTTCATTCTTGGTGCTGTGTGGTGTTTCATTGTGTGATTTTACCCAATATTGTTGATGGATGTTTGGGCACTTTACAGATTTTTGCTCTTAAGAATAGCGCTGGCGTGAAAGTTTTAGTGCATGTCTTTTTGTGGACATTCCTGTTGGTTATACCAGGGAGGAGAATTGCTAGGTCCTGGGATATGTATTTGTTGAGAGTTAGTAGATTCTACCAGTCAGTTTTTTGATGTGGTTGTACCATTTTACACTCCCATCAGCAGTGTATTGCCTCACCAGTACTTGAGTGTCCTTTTCATTTTAGCCATTTTGGTCCTTTAGTGCTGATTACTTAGCCAAGCACTCTGTAATACTTTTCCTATTTCTTAACCAGCCTCAAAAAATCTCCTCATTGAACCAGTTTCACTGAAATGGAGTCTTAGTAAATGAGTTGTAGTTATAAAGCATTGAGAAATAGAATATAATAGTCCATATTTTATTGATTTCTTACTGTATTTTTCAGACAATATTCTGAATGCTTTACATATGTTAACTAAATCCTTATAAAGATTGCTAGTTAATGTATAACTTATGTTATAAGTTATTTGTTGTAAGTTTTATGTTAGGTTTTATAACTTATGTTATAAGGATTAATCCTTATAATACTAAGAGGGTAGGTACTATTGTTATTCACAGTTCACAGGTGAGGAACCTGAAGTAGGGAGGTTAAACTGTGTTCAAGATCACATACTATTAGTAAATGGTAGAGATAAAATCTGAACCTAAGTAATCTGGCTCCAGAGCTATGTACTATAATTTCACATAATTTTTAATATTATATAACATTAAAATATTTTTAAAAATATGTAGCCACATCTTTTTTAAAAGACTAGAAATAAATTCTTATAATATCCTGTAAGAGTTCCAAAATAGTGAGTTAGGATGGCCCTGGCAACATTCGTTAGAGGTGGAATCTCCAAATAAACTTATTTTTTTTATCAGAGCCTAGAGTTGTGGGTTGTGATATTCTTTGTATAATAAGTATTCTTAATCTTTGTATTCTTACAATACCTGACTCATGATATTGGTAATATCTGCCTATGTTTCTATTGTTGAGAGGAGCAAATAGGATCAATGTAAATCATTTAACACATTGCCTGGCTCATGACAAGATGTGGTAATTAATATAATTGGCGTCCTTTAAAAAACTACTTTGCTGCAAATTCTCAGCATTTCTAGGATTCTAGCCCCATATCCAAGGAACTGTCTATATCTCTAGGCTGCTTCATAAGTCTATGAAGTCCTAGAGTTTGATTATGGCAGGGAGCCTGGTATGACCCACTGCCTAACAGGCTTCATGTCAGAGCATGTGTCCTAGCCCTGATTTGGGATATCCTTTGGTGTTTAATAATAATACAAAGCTAATATAAAGAAATTGAAAGTACCTATTTTATGAGTGCCTATGCATGTGTCACTCAGTGAATAGCTGCTTTGCATGCATGCGTTAGGTTACCCCACAACTTGGTGAGGAAGGTTTTATTCTTGTTTTACCAGTGCGATTACTGAAGCTCAGAGAGGATAAGTGACTTAACTGTAGTCTGTCAAAGAAGACCAGAGCTGTACGGTGATTAAAGTAATAAAAACAGAACTTTATTCAGGAAATATTGCAACAGGAGAATAAAGACCTCAGTATAGAACTGGGCTCAACTCTGAATACAGCATGGACAGGTGGGGATTGATAGCAAAGGACAGGGTGGAGGTAAGTGGATGGAAAATTACTGAGAGGAAACATTGGAAGTAGGGGATTCTGGGATAAATGGGAGTCTTGCTGAAGGCAGGCCAGGATCATCAGATACCTGGGAAGTGGGTGGAAGATAAGGAATTTGATCAGATAATGAGGGTGAGCAGATACTGAGAGTAGAGGATTCTCAATAAACAAACTTAGCAAGATTTTTGCTACAGTTGGGCAATGCAGGCCTGGTAAGGATGGACACTGAAGGTCAAGGCTTAGAGGGCTCAGAGGAGCCTGACTAGTTAGTGTTCTGTCTAGGAGAGACACAGAACTGGGACTGAAATTTGGGCCTGTTTTTTTTCCTTCTAGGGCTCCTTGCTGCCAAGAAGCCTCAAAGTAGCTTTGTGCTTTGGCATTTGGAGGGAAGGCCAAGAAGTTAGTTGTTCTGGGTGCGTGCAGAACTCCCAGGTTTTCTAGGGAGACTAAGAGGCACGTTAAAGCTGTGTCTGCCTCTACATCTCTGTCTGGAGTGTGAATTGTGAGCATAAGAGATGTGGTTCTTTTCAGGAAGGCCCAGCTCTGATGCCTGAGCAAAAGGCGGTTTTTTAACTTCTGAACTTGTAAAGAATAAGCTTTGGAAATTCTAGTAAACGTCTTAATATTTCAGACCATGAAGTGTTTTAATGTTTTTGGGCTGACAGTATTTAGGCTGTTGGATTGAGCTGCTTAGGAAAAGTATCTTTCTCGAGGACCTAACTTGTGTGTTTGACTTATTTGACTTATTTGCAGCCATAAGTGAAGAATTTTTTTGTAATAAAAAAAACACCCTCTCATTTTTGTAGCTTTTCCAGTGACATCAGGAAAAAGTCTGTCAGTAATGCTTATTTGCCAACTAATAATAATAAAATAAAAACAACGACTCTTCCTTTAATCATTTTCTGTAGGTCATTTAGAAGGCATTGGTACCAGATTTGTTTCCTTAGCACACATGCTTTTCAGAACCATGGGCAGCTGTTAAGCCTATTTGGTTATCAACAGGATATTCCTGATTTTATAGTCTATAAAGATTTCATGACTTGAATCCTAAATTCCATTTCAGGAATGGAGGAGGCGAGGATGTGGAGGGAGTGTTAACTTTCTAATGCTAAAATGGTGTTATAGATACACATTTTGTCTTTGTGAGGTATTGACTATGTAGGAAATTCTATTTGTCTCATCTCACTAAATACTAAATCTATTTTTGTGAAGGATAAATAATGCTTTCTAAGACCTGTGACATGAAAGTGTCAAAGGTAAGATGTTTTTGAGAATGTGGATATATGTTACTAACAGCTATACCCTCGGTTTATGAAGTTTTAATGAGATTTATCAGTTGAATTTGGGGGGAAATGCAGTTGGAGGTAGAGATTATCCTTTGCTATGAAAATTACCCATGCACTGTTAATTGACTCTTTAAGAGAAACTGATTCTGTGTAAGCGAGTGGATACCCTTCACCAGGGACAGTAGAACATACTATGACATGGATGCCAGTGTGCTTGTTTAATTAGTCTGTGCTTTACACCAGTAT
The DNA here is from genome assembly GCF_028858775.2 of Pan troglodytes. Taxonomy (NCBI): domain Eukaryota; kingdom Metazoa; phylum Chordata; class Mammalia; order Primates; family Hominidae; genus Pan; species Pan troglodytes. Next base: position 109,100,440 of record NC_072401.2, on the reverse strand, counting down.
CTGGAGCAGTGAGTAGGGTGTCTGTTAGGATATAAACTTGTTCTTCCCTCTACACACTTCCAAGAGCTCTAGCAACTGATGTTACTTCTTGAGATCTGAGTCTAATTATACAAGCCATAGACACCTAAGTTTTACTTGTACCTTTGACTCTTTTTGGGGGTCTTTGATAATTTTGTCTTCTCATTTATCTTGTTCCAAAGTTTATTGAGTAGTATGACACAGTTCACAGTCTCTTTTCCAAAATCCTTAGGATTATGTATTACTTATTTCTCCTGATGGGTCTGGGATGGTACCCCCATATTAAAGCACATTAATATTCCTGTAGCAAAGTAAATGATTTTTCTCACAAATAGGATCGGCAAAAAGGCTGGTAGAAACTTCCTCAGTTTTGATCAGGTTTTGCTACCAAGTGAGTTACAAAACTGAGTTTTAGGTTTCAGAATTTTAGATAAGCAATTGTGGACCTGTACCACAAATGTATTTAGAGTGTGTTGATTTACTTTGAGAGTAATTTTGGGGATCCCTGTAGTCTGTTTTATATACTTTTAGCTTATATATGTCTTGAGAACTGAACTTATTTCATTAGGAAGCATCAGATTTTGCAGGTGTTTATAGGTTGCTTTTCATAGGGAAAAAATGTCATTTTTTTTCTCTTAATAGAGTTTCAGTTCAGAATTTGTTCTTGCTTGTTTCTTACTAAAGCAGTATCAAATTCAGATTTGTCTGTTAGTCTGATTTTTCAGGTTTTCCTGATTTCCCAGCTAGGTAATCTATACAGTTTCCTCCCTAAATGTCCTTGACACAGCGTCAGTAGCTCAGTATGAATAGGAATGTGTGGGTTTTGGGGTCACACAGACCCAGGTCCAAAGACTTGATCCTTCACTAGTTCATTTTGCAGCTAGGATATGTTATTTGAATTCTCCAAGTCCCTGTTTTCTTATTTGTAAAACAGGAATAATAACTATCTTATTGATTTGCTGTAAACATTAAATAATATTTATAAAACATTTTGTACAGTGACTGGTATATTAGGAAGAGCTTGGTAAGTGTTACCTATTTTAATTTCTTCTTCTCACCCTAATGAAGGACCTCATGAAATACTTTCCAGTGCTTTATCACCATGGTTTCCTTCCTCTGTTTTCTTAGAATAATAATCAGTGGGAAGGCAGAGAGCCTCTTGAGGGTCCCTGGGTTTGGGAGGCAGGAAGAGGAGGTGGAGGCTGAGCGTTTCCAGGCTTGCTGTCTCCACTCTGAGCCCCCACTCTGGGAGGGCTGATACTGTTCTCAGCTGACTAGGGGTCTGGGGTCAGCCAGGGCAAGGTCACTTCCAAGAATAAAATTAGTTTGGTTGCTGGTTGTTCTGAAAAAAATGCAGCTCTTACATTTGAGGTATATCTTTTTGGAGATTGAGAGATTATCCTTAAAGGAAATTTTGGGGAAATTCTGTGTATCTTGTATTGGGCCTCATATACGAAATGAAGAATTCAGACTCCATGATGTAGACTGCCTTTCAGCTCTTAAAATTGTATGAGAGTTTTTGTAAGGTATGTTTAATTCTTTCCTACAAGATGAAGAATGAAATGTCCAAGTAAATTTCATAATTTTTGCATTGCAAACTAGAAATGTGACTCTGATGAGACTACTGTTCAGTACCAGTACAGAGTAATAGAACTTAATTGAAACACTTAGAGTATCAGTTTTATTAATACAAAGAAGACCAAAAGCCACAGTATCAGGAATCTGTATGATGGGAGGATGAGCCTCACCTTTCACTTGCCTGTGTAGATTCTTCCAGTCAGCTTGAAGAGTTTAAAATAATTCCTATCTCTGGAAAATCAAGAGGCAGGGCACTATGATTTGGGAATTTCAAGAAAACATATTAATGCTAGATAATGTACAACTAAGATTAGGGATATTTTAATATGGAACTCATTAGATTAATTAAGGTATAGATTTTTTACACAGCAAAATTAGGTAATGCACTTGACTTCCTAAAGAATTTTTATAGCATTAACACAACCAATGTTTTTGACAGTCTAGAAAATAATATTCAAACATTTACTAAAAAAATAGTTTCTGGCCTGATGTTCTTTTATAAACACTTTGATTATATAAAGTTGGCCTTATAGAATATTGACTTTAATAAAATTTATTACACTTAAATAAATGCAGATTTTGGTGTGAAGATATAAAGAAATAAGCCACTTAAGTGGGACTTAAATTTTAATTGTTCAATTCATTATTCTCAGTATTTTTAATTCAGAAAAATTGAAAATATCATATATCTAATCTGCCAGATTTCTGGAACAGTGAAATTTCTCAACCATCAGGTGTGGGGAGAGAATGGTTTAGTGGTAGTGGTATTATATGTAGGCAGTATAGTCCATTTTATAATTTTATAATGTAATTAAATTTGAAAAGTAGGTTTTTAATTTGTTTTTGTTTTAGAAACTAATGAAAATAAAATTTACCGAAGTCTTTGCCAGGTTTGGAAGTGGGGAGATAAGTGATAGACAGTATTTTCAAATGGATTTGGAACAAATGAGATTTTCAGGTTTATAAAAAGGGGCATGAATTAAAAGGTTAAGAAACTCTTCTCAATAACATGCCATATTGGGATTAATCTAGAACAATTCTAACTCTGAAGGATTTTATATTATAAATGTGTGTGGAGGTAAGTAACTGAGGTTCTTATCCATCAGCGATCATTGACTTATTAGTCATGTGGTATCTTAACCTATGATGGATGGCAAGGAGAAACCATTATAGAACTAAAATTTTCATAGATAAATTTTTTTAAAGCATTGGCTATAATTTGGATCAGAAACTACTTTCCTATTCTCACTATTGGATAGTAAACTTAACTAATTCTTACTTGTTTGACTCACACTATGGAGATTAAGTAAAAATTTGAGTAAACCTTAGCTCCACAAATGTCTTTGGGAAGGAAATTTTGAAACAAATAATCTGTTTATTTTAATTACAGTTGTTTATTTTTAGTAGCCCATGTTCTGCCTTCCATTTTGATAAGACAATTCTGAAACTCTATCTAATGGTGAAATGAGATAATTATGGAACCTAAGTATTATTTATTTGAATTTGGTCCTCCTGTCCTCCCCTGCTTTTTCATTTTCTCGAACAAGGCGGTGTGGAAATTTTGTACCACGTAGTGAATCAGGTGCACACTAGGGATTTCATTATTCTTTTTCCGGAGTGTTAAGCCCTGCCTTACACTCCAGAGTGTTACCCCCTTTGGTTTCTTAGAATTCATACTTCTCATCACTCTCATTCCTCCTCTTCCTTGAGTTGCACGCTTCTGCTGTCGTTTCACTAGTAAGCGAATTCAGTGAGTGATTTTCCAAAATCAGATTCTCTAGGGCATGATGATTGTGTTAGAGATCAAGGCCTAGAACGTTTGTTTCGTTTCTCCCCAACATTTCTATTATGTATTTTGTATCGTAAAACTGCTTCTTAACCTTCCTATATTATAAATATCTTCTTATGTTAATTTAAATATTGATCTTTTTTTAAGTGATGGCACAGTTCCCTGCTGTTTAGGAATTTAATTCAATAACAACACCCAATTGAAGGATCTTTGAGTTAGTTTCTGTCTTTTTACAACCCGTAATGAATCCTGAAATAAACCTTTTTTGCATATTTGCCTCACAATATTTCTGGAATTGAAATTGCTTGGGTTTTTTGACATGTTATGAAATTCTTGACTTTCAGATATCTTATTCTTTCACATAAGCAGAGCAAAGTAGTATAATACTGTTTAAAAAGGTAATCACTGTGCACTCACACGCCTGCTTTGTCACTGACTTTGAAATACTGGAAGCTTGAAAGTTTGTGACTGACAAGATAAACAGAGAAGCACACTTACTAAGCCAGGGGTCTCTGTGTACCTATGTCACCAAGTCCATGAAACACCACAGCTTCCAGAAAATGCAACTGTTGTGCTATTTCAGGTGATAAGAATATTTTAAAGTCTTATAAAGTAATGTTTATTACATAATTTTTTAGTTTCACGGTCCCAGCATGTAGATTATTCTTTCTGTAAGGTTATTACCAGCATATAAATTTATGTTAGTGGTTTTATTTATTTATTTATTTATTTATTTATTTTTTAAGTGGTTTTATTTTTAAAATGTTAACTCACTGGTCACATCCTATTGTTTCTCCTTTTTGTTTCCTATAATTGCCTCACTTTATCATAAAAACAGTTTGTAGGAGATTGGAAGTATGTAGAGGAAAGCAGTCCGTATTTGCTCCACCTATTTCCTTTAATTATTGGCCTGCTTTTAAATGCAGAGGTCATTGAATTGACATGTTGGATGAGCATCTTCTTGGCTTTGTTGATGACAAAAAGAATCATATTTGTGGAAATATTTTTCTCTTTAATTCTTTTAGTTTATTTTAAGCTGTACCCTAGTGAAAAAAGATCAGCAAATGTATACCATATTAATGCTTGGGAATAAAATACAGTATAAAAGTTAAGATTTTTTTCCCTCGAGTTTTTTCTCTCACTTTTTGTTTTTAGCAGTCGTCTTTAGGGAACTTGTCTTTTTCAAACAGTAGGTTTCTTTGGTCAGGGAACTGGAAATTGATGAAGTCTATCTAAAAAATTGTATTCATGTTTTAGTCAAGGTTAATAGAATATAAAAAATAAGGAAAAATAAAACATTTTAGAAAAAACTTTAAAAATATGTCTAGAATAGGCCAGGCGCGGTGGCTCACGCCTGTAATCCCGGCACTTTGGGAGGCCAAGGCGGGTGGATCACAAGGTCAGGAGATCGAGACCATCCTGGCTAACACGGTAAAACCCCGTCTCTACTAAAAATACAAAAAAATTAGCTGGGCATGGTGGTGGGCGCCTGTAGTCCCAGCTGCTCGGGAGGCTGAGGCAGGAGAATGGTGTGAACCCAGGAGGCGGAGCTTGCACTGAGCCAAGATCGTGCCACTGCACTCCAGCCTGGGCGACAGAGCGAGACTCCATCTCAAAAAAAAAAAAAAATGTCTAGAATATTGTAGAAATTTTAGATCTTGTGAATATTTTTTGCAAAATTTAGCCATCTTTTAATTTTTTTTCCAACTTGTGTAATGTATACAAAATCTTATGGTTCATATACTTCGGAATACATTTAAGCAATGTGAGTTAGGAACCCTATGAACCAAATTAGGTAAAATATGAGCTACATTTTAAGAAATGTATTTCTTTGGGTTTATTTTAAATGATGTGTAGATAACATATCTTGTTAATTTTGTTGGTAAATTTGAACCTTAATAAAATGTTCCACCATTTACTTGGAAAAAGTAAAACACGGTGGGAATGTAAATTAATATTACTTCCTAAAAATATCTTGCATGGACCTCAGATGCACAGAATTGGATTAATCATTATCTGTGGTATGTGATGCCTTGTCATTAGCCCCTGAATTAATTGCTCTTTTTAATCTTGATTGTGTATGTATTTGTTATTTTTAAAAACTATTTAATGGCCAGGCACGGTGGCTCACACCTGTAATCCCAGCACTTTGGGAGGCTGAGGTGGGAGGGTCATTTCAGCACAGGAGTTCAAGACTAGCTTGGGGAACATGGCAAGACCTTGTCTCTACAAAAAATAAAAAATAGCCAGGCATGGTGGTGCATCTCTGTGGTCCCAGCTGCTTGGGAGGCTGAGATGGGAGGATTGCCTGAGCCCGGGAGGCTGAACCTGCAGTAAACCATTTTTGCACCACTGCACTCCAGCCTGAGTGACAGAGTAAGACCCTGTCTCAAAACCAATAAACAGACTATTTAATGAACAGCATAGAATTGCTGCTAATTTGATAAGTATGACTTATAATCTAGCAGGTACTCCTACCAATCCCATTCTTTTTTTTTTTTTTTTTTGAGACGGAGTCTCGTTCTTTCGCCCAGGCCGGACTGCAGTGGTGCTATCTCAGCTCACTGCAAGCTCCGCCTCCCAGGTTCACGCCATTCTCTTGCCTCAGCCTCCCGAGTAGCTGTGACTACAGACACCCGCCACTGCGCCCGGCTAATTTTTTGTATTTTTAGTAGAGATGGGGTTTCACCATGTTAGCCAGGATGGTCTCAATCTCCTGACCTCGTGATCTGCCCGCCTCAGCCTCCCAAAGTGCTGGGATTACAGGCATGAGCCACTGCGCCCAGCCACCAATCCCATTCTTACGCTGCCATTTCCATCATCCACCACCCCCCGCCCCAGATAATCTCTGTCCTGAATTTTGTATTTTTTCCCTTATCTTTACACACATACACACACAGTTTTATTATTATGTTAAACTGTGTGCTCATGAAGCAGGTTAGAGCAAGGTACACAGAAACCTGGCAAAGCTATGCAAGTGGAAAAAAATCAAGGCAATCATTAACTCTAGGAAAAACAGTTGTACAAAAAGGGGATTAAAATAGAGATAATAGTGGCTAATATTTATTGTATATTTACTGTGTGCCAGGTATTATTCTAAGACCTCACATGTTTCATTTATTAATTTTCTTAAAACTTCTATGAGATAAATACTATTATAATCCTCACTTTACAGGTGAATATTGATTTCACCAAAAATGTTGATATCACTGTACCTGTTGGGGAATAAGAACCTCATTAAATACTCGAATATGGTAGGAAGTCTAAGTGATGTGGAAATAAGGTCTATGTTATATACTATGTAAAATTAAACTGTCATAACAAAGTGTAAGCATGCTGTTTGAAAACATGCAGGCAAACATCAGTAGAAACAACTTAAAAAGTTGAAACCCCTCAGGGTGAACAGTTCAAGTGTGAGGTATGGAATTGCCCTCTTACTATTGCACTTTCTAAACTATGTTGGTAAATAGATAAGTACCTGGTATGCAGGAAATTACCAGGAGAGAGAAAATGAAAACAAAACAATAAAAGATGATTTGGTTATTTATGTGTAGTGGTTATCATTTATACCTTATTTTAATATGGAACAGTGATGGTTTTATAAATTATTAAATAATGGAGCCTTACACTGAAAGGAAGCTAAGTCCAAATTTCTAGGCCTGAGTTTATCCTAAACTTTATTGGCCAGTCATTTAAACTTTCAGGGGCTTCACTTTCTTCAAATTTTGAGGAGAATGTTGAACTAGAGATGATCTTTTACTGTCACTTTAAATTCTAAAGTTTCATTATTCTAGGTATTAGACTAATTTTTGTTTTTTAATAATAGGTCTTACTAGGTCTGAAACTAGAGGCTTCAAGGCTAGTTTTGGATGCAGCATGGCCGTTTACTCACAACCAATCTTTTTTTTTTTTTAACTAGTATTAGGCATATGTTATAAGATTAGTTACATATTAGTTATACGATTTTCTCAGTACTAGTTTATGTAAGTACTTACATGTCATTTTTATCCAACAGGGGTTTTTTTTAACCTGTTAAAGTATAATATACAGAAAAGTTCATAAATTATAAGTGTGTATATATCTCAATGAACTTTTACAGTGAGCACACCCTAATTACCAGCACCAAGATACTGGATCAAGAAACAGAGCATTACCATGATTCCAGAAGCTCCTTGCAGTTGCCTCCCTCCAGGGATCAGCCATTATCCTGACTTCTAACCTCATATATTAGATTTTGAGCTGTATAAATGGCATCTGGTAGTTGTGTAAAATCAAACATCTAGACACATGTATGTTTACATATATCTTATAAGTAATACATAAATATATATACATATATATCCATAAATATTTGTGGATATATGCTTTTAATCTTTTGGTTTGGGGGAGGTTTGTTTTTGTTTTTTGTTAGTTTTGTTTCTGGCTTCCCAGGATGATACATCTAAATTTGTTGAGATTTCCTACCGATAATGATTTTATAAAAAGCATATGCATTTATTATCCACTTACTATTTCTAAGTACATAGTCATAAAAGCAAAGTTATCTAAAATGAAACTTTTATTCTAGGTCCAGTGGCATTGCAGAGCACGGATGGTTGCAGGAGCCAACTTTTACATTGTTGGACGAGACCCTGCTGGCATGCCTCATCCAGAAACAGGGAAGGATCTTTATGAGCCAAGTCATGGTGCCAAAGTGCTGACGATGGCCCCTGGTTTAATCACTTTGGAAATAGTTCCCTTTCGAGTTGCAGCTTACAACAAGAAAAAGAAGCGTATGGACTACTATGACTCTGAACAGTAAGTCTTACATTCTCTGTACAAATCTTTGAAGTACTTCGTGGTCTAGCTGCTCCCAGGGATTTAGCTTATTGTCTAATCTTTACTGATGACAGGTTTTGTGGTACCCATGTCAGAGAAAGGTAAACCCAGAAAACTAATTTCCCAACATTCTGGAAATTAGAAGTAGAAATAAAACTTGAATCTAGTTTCATGGTTTCAGGAATTTTGTTTTGAAGTCTGTAAGGACAATATTGTTATTTCTCTGCCTACTGTGTCTGCTATAGCTTACTGAGCATAAGTAGTTTGAGGACTTAGTGATGTTTACTCTGGTAAGCCCAGGGAGTCTATGTATGGAGAGAGAATTTAGCTAATATTTGTGCAATCACTATGTGACAGGCAATGTCCTAATTATTTACAAGTATTAAATTATTTACAGGTTGTGTATCCCTTGTATGAAATGCTTGGGGCCAGAAGTGTTTTTGATTTTGGATTCCTTCAGATTTTGGAATATTTGAATATTTGAATGAGGTACCTTGGGGATGGGACTCAATTCTAAACATGAAATTCATATATGTTTCAAATATACCTTATATGTATAGCCTGGAGGTAACTGTACACAATATTTTACATAATTTTGTGCATGAAACAATTTGTGTACATTGAGCCATCAGAAAGCAAAGGTGTCAGAGATGGAGTTTTCCACTTTTGTCATGTCGGTGCTCAAAAATTTTCAGATTTTGGAGTATTTTGGATTGTGGATTGGGGTGCTCAACTTGTATTTTCCACAACAATCTCTAAAGTAGGTGCTGTTACCTCCATTTTATAGGTGAGTATCTAGAGGCATACAAAGGCCAAGTAGCTTGTATAAGATCACAGGACTAGTAAATGGCAGCTCAGCAGATGAACCCAGGCAGTCTGGTTGTAGAGTCTGTGGTCTTAATCATTAACAGCACAACTTCTGTCTTCAAAGATCTTAGGAAGAGCAAAAAAACCCAAGCTTTTAGTACAAATTATTGGTAGTATTGAACATTGTATTTGTCCGTTTTCACAGTGCTATAAAAAACTACATGAGACTGGATAATTTGTAAACAACAGAGGTTTAATTGACTCACAGTTCTGCATGGCTGGGGAGTGAAGGAGAAGCAAAGCACGATTTACATGGCCACAGGAAAGAGAACAAAGCGGGGAAGTGCCACACTTTTAAACCGTCAGATCTATGAGAACTCACTATCTTGTAAACAGCATGGGGGAAACTGCACCCATGATCTAATCACCTTCCACCAGGTTCCTCCCCTGACATGTGGGGAGTATAATTCAAGATGGAATTTGTGTGGGGACACAGAGCCAAACTATATCAAACATACGTGAGGGGACTTCAAAAAGTTTGTGGAAAATGGAATTAAAACATAAAAATAAAAAATGTAAACTTTATTTCTTAACATAAGCTCCATCAAGATCAGGACACTTTTGTGAGTGATGATACCAGTCATTTAATCTGTTCCTGAAGGATGAGGGTATCTGGAGATCTGGAGACTAGGGATAAAAAAGAACCAAGGGTCCTGGGAATTTAACCATGTCAATGTAATCTTTTTTGACTGAAGAAAAATGGGTGCCCCTTAAAGATTTTTTAAGCTTAGGAAATGAAGCCAGAAAGAGCCAAATTAGGAGCTTAGAGGTGGATGCCTAATAATGTCCCATTGAAATTCCTGTAAAATTGCCCTTGTTTGATGAGAGGAATGAGCAGGAGCATTGCCTTGGTGGAGAAGGACTCTCTGGTGAAGCTTTCCTGGGCATTTTTCCACTAAAGATTTGGCTAACTTTCTCAAAACATTCTCATAATAAGTAGATGTTATTGTTCTTTGGCCCTTCAGAAAGTCAACAAGCAAAATGCCTTGAGCATCCCAAAAAACTGTTTCCACGACCTTTGCTCTTGACTGGTTCACTTTTGCTTTGACTGGACCACTTCTGCCTCTTAGTAGTCATTGCTTGGTTGTGCTTTATTTTCAGGATTGTGCTCGTAAAGCCACGTTTGATCTCCTCCCTCAGTTCTTGCCAGGATCTTTATCCCACTTGTTTAAAATGTCCATTGAAAGCTTTGCTCTTGTCTGCAGCTGATCTGGGTGTAGTGGTTTTGGCACCAGTCAAGTGGAAAGTTTGCTCAACTTTAATTTTACAGTCAGAATCGTGTAAGCCAAACCAATTGAGATGTCTATGGTGTTGGCTTTTGTTTCTGCTATCAAAATTGTTGGTCTTGGGCATGGGCAAGATTAATTTCTTCCTTGAAAATTTATGTGGTCTGCCACTATGGGCATCATCTCCAACATCATTTTGTCTCTTCTTAAAATGTAAACTGCTGATTTCTTTGGGACATTATCCCCATAAACTGTTGCTGAAGCATCAGTGATTTCACCATTCTTTTACCCAAGCTTAACCATAAAAAGTCGATGTTTGTTCTTGCTTCAGTTTTAGCAGAACTCATATTGCCCTGATAGGGGCTCTTTTTCAAACTGATGTCTTACCCTTCTTAGTGCCTCAAACTAGATCCTGTTCAGACATGTTATAATCAGTTAGTGTGAGTTTATTTTGGTGAAAAATGGAAATCCATGCATAGTTGTTTTTGATAATGAACATTTTCCATGAACCTTTTGGAGGCCCCTTGTATCTGTCTCTCTTTGACTGACAGAATTGTATTAACTTTCATCTATAGGTAGTACACTCTGTAAGTTTAAAGTGGTAGTGTGAACCTGTAAACTCTGAAGTTGTGGGTTATAGCCCTGTCCTTGCTATATAACTTGAGAGTCCTGTCTTCTCTGCCCTGTTTCCTTGTCTCTGGAATAAAGGCAGTGGACAGGGTGATTCCCTCTTAGCCCAAAATGTGTAGCTCTTTGCATTATCTATAGCACCTAGTTATTTTTACACCTTAGTAGGTACTTGTACATATGAAATGTTTTGTGCTGGACCTTTGTTTAGTATACCTGCTCTTTTAGTACAAATCACAATCCACATTCAGCAAGCAAACAGATAATACAACAAGCAAAACAGATAATTTTTTTAATTTACATTTTTATCAGTGTTAGCTCTACTGACATGTGCTAATTGGAAATTGACTATGGCCTAGTAACCATTAGTCTGAAAGCTGCCATCCTTTCCCATGATACTTCATAGTTGGTTCCCCATTTAGGAATAATGTAGCCCTGACCCTGTGTCCTCATTTTTATGGCTCATTTTGTAATAGTGGGGACAGAAGAGAAAAAGAAACCTTTAAAAAATTAAAACAACATTCTCTTGTTTCTAAAATGGATGTAAAGTTTGTTGTCATTTGATTTATTTGAAATAAATGATAAGTTGTCTGGAGAAAGAAATACTATTATTACCAGTGGAGATTGGGAGATGTTAGGTTTCTCATTAATGACAGAAATAGTTCTGGAGACAGTGCATACTTTTAGATGACAGCAGACTTTTCTGAGCGATGAACTGTAGCTAAAATGCAGGAAAGTCTTATGAGAGTGAATGAACAGAAAAGGCAAGTGTAAAAGGACTCCTGACTATTCCCTATATAATTCAAGACGGAAGATATTCTAGTTTATATTTTCTGAAGATCTGAAATGTGGCCCAGATTCTAGTATACTTCTGAACCACACCAAAAGAAAAATTTGCAACAAACTAGAACATTTTTACCCTTGTACAAAATTAGGTTTGTAAACATTTAGAAAAAGTTCTAAATCATGTGGGATTTTGTTTGCCTTTAAAAGAAATATGTATCTGTATGTATGTGTATATATACTATATATGTACACCTAGTACGATTTCACTGTCTAAAAAGTGCAGCTGTAAAAGCGGTGTGCTGAGAGTTATAAAAGGATTTTTTCTACCAATGGACCTTTTCTACCAAAAGGATGCCTTAAAATTTTTTTAAGAAAAAAAAAGAGAATAAAAAGAAATTATAGTAAACCTTGAACTGTTTTACCACAAAAGGTGATTAAAACTTTAAAATATAAATTGATTATTAAGGGAAGTAAAAAAGTTTTGAGTACAGTTCTACCCTTTTATGGTAGGCCATTGTCAAAAATTCTAATTTACTTAGTCTGGGGAGAGGCCCTATAATTTGTAGTTCTTTTAAAAGCTCCCCACTTTAAAACCACTAAAAAAGGGTGGCAGTGCCTTCCTACAGATCTATAAAACATACAACGTCAGGTGAAATGCTGGGCCCAGAAACCTTTTGCTTCTCACCTAGCATGAGATTTATTTAGTTTGTGTATAAGGGATTATGAACACAATCTTGTTCTGAGCATTAGGATTAACTTCCTTAAGTTGCTAATATAGTGGCAAGGTAGAGCAAGGAGAGGGAAATAAAATTATTCTGCTAATGGCTAAATGCTTAAAACTTAGGTGAATTTCCATTTTGATGAGTTATGAAAACCAAACTAAAAAGAGTTGAGCTTTTCTTTTACACTTCTTGTGCCAAAATGTTTCATTACTGTGGTCTCTTTGCATGATCAGTTGGTTTAATCACACGCAGGACCCTAAACCCCATCTGTATGTAGTTGACTGATGTGCTGGTAAGCCTTTGGTAACTTTGATGTTTGGTTAAATAACTGTGTAGTATTGCTTTAAGTCTCTCTTTTAATCATTCAAAAGCTAAATAATTACATCAGTTCTCTTAAGATTTTCCAAAGATGAATTCTATATTAGTTGCATGAGTGGCTCATTTTCTTGGAATTTTTTGGGGGTTACCAAATCTTAATAAGTAATAACTGGGGAAGCTTTAAAACTGCCTTAGTTTTCTAACTTTTTGTGTTTGTGTTCAAAAATAATTAAGTTGATGGTAATACGTTGGAAAGTGATTAAAATTTTGTGGAAAGGTGATAGCATTTGATGTAGTGAGAAAACAGTTATTAATTATGCACAGATGAGGTTGTCTTTTGTTTGATTAATGGATGTTACTCGGCGCCAGCTTTTATGTAATTAATGAATTTGTTTTGTTTTTTATTTGATTAAATACCAATGTAAGACCATGCTTAGGAGAAAAGAAACAAACTTTATGAAGATTTCAGGCAAAATGTTGTTGATAAGAATTATGATAAAAATCATCTGTTTATATTTAGAAAGTTAAGGAGGTTCAAATTAGTTATAATAGGCACTAAAGGAAATTTAGTTTTAGGACTACAAGATTAAAGTCCATTCTTTCAGAAATTGCAAATAAACTTTTAGAGGTAATTCAGTTATCTTATTTGTATTTTTTTCCCTCTATTATAATGTAAGTCTTTGTATTAGGGTAGATAGATACAGAATTATTCAGATTAGTGAAATAGTAAACTCAAAAAGCAGACAGTACACACGAGTGAGAGTGCCTTGTGGAAATGGGTAAATGAATGGGTAGGTGGACATAAATGCCTGTTATCTGGTTATTTCCACATTTTCAATAGAGTATTTCTTTCATGTATTTGATGCCAGAGTATACTTTTTTTTTTTTTTTTTTTTTTTTGAGACGGAGTCTCACTCTTTTGCCCAGGCTGGAGTGCAGTGGTGCTATCTCGGCTCACTGCAAGCTCTGCCTCCCTGTTTGACGCCATTCTCCTGCCTCAGCCTCTCGAGTAGCTGGGACTACCAGCGCCTGCCACCGCGCCCGGCTAATTTTTTTTATTTTTAGTAGAGATGGGGTTTCACTGTGTTAGCCAGGATGGTCTCGATCTGACCTTGTGATCCACCTGCCTCGGCCTCCCAAAGTGCTAGGATTACAGGCATGAGCCACCGCGCCCGGCCCAGAGTATACTTTAAATAATGTACTGTTAGTGTCATTTTTAAAAAACACTCTAACTGTAGGCATCCTTCAAGGCTTTTTCAGATATACTTTCCATGGGAGAGCTCATCCGTTCCTGTGGTTTCTGTGGGGGTGATTTTTAAACCTGTACATCAGTGTTTCCCAGTTGTATTAGTTTTTCGTTGTTGCATAACAAAGCACCACTTAAAGTCACACCCATTTATTACCTCATGCATGGTTCTTTAGGTCAGAAGACTGGGTGTGCTTGACAGGGTTCTCTGGCCAGGTTGGGTTCTTATCTGAAGGCTCTGAAAGGAATCCACTGTCAGACTGAACCTTGTTATTAGCCGAGTTCAGTTCCTTCTAGTTACAGAACTGAAGTCCTTGTCTTCTTACTGGCTATTGGCTGAGCATTGCTGTCTGCTCCTAGAGGCCACTTTTGGTCTTTTTTTGTGGGCCGCTTCATCTCAGCAGTAGAACCTCCCTCATGTTGCATCCCTGTCATGCCTCAGATCTCTCTGACTTCCCTTCTGCTACAAGACAGGAAAATTTGAGTGATTAGCTTAGGGCCACGCAGATAATTTTGCTGTTTTAAGGTCAACTGATTAGTAACTTTAATTGTATCTGCAAAATCTCTTTTGCCATGCAATAACATAGGATGGTAATAACACTGGGGGCAAAGGTCATTGGGGCTATGTTAGAATTCTGCCTGCCACACTAGTGAACATTTCTACTTAGATTTCTTGCTTCTTTGATTTCTTTCTAAATTTATTTCTTCTTCGGCCATTTCTTAAAATGGCCAAAACCAGCTTTACCTTTACCCTCATAATATCCCCAAACCCTACATTTCTTTAGTTACTTCTTATTCGCACTATATAGAACCTGAAAGTCCTTTATCCTTTTCCCTCACTCTTCATAGCCGTCTTATCAAGTTGACCACTGAAACGTTTCTTGTGTGAATTCTTTCCTTTCCCTTTCTTGCCACAATCTTTGCAATACACATGTATTTCTGTTAGAGTATTGGGAAACTGTCTTTTCTGTTAATTCATAAAATGCCTTGTTTTTATTAATTTTGATGTTTCGTCTGAATACATGTAGAGTCTGACTATAACTGCGTGAATTTACCAATGAGTCTCATCCTGTATTTGTTAATTTTGCACATACTTTATAGTGGGGAGTTGCTTCATGATCATTAATAGATAAGACTTAATTTAAACTCTATCATATTGTCTTCTAGTATGCATTTGAATTATAATTAGGTATAGTATAACTATGTATATTTTTGAAAATCAAATTATATATTTTATATATACTGGATCTTGTATTGAGGTCAATATATTCTATTGAAATTAGTACAAAACTTTGACTTTACTTTGCATTATTCATTTATTAATTTCTTATGGAGCCTTTACTATTTGCAAATAGTTTGCTTGCAAGCCATTGCTAGGTTGTAGGTACTATAGTTGGAAACAGGCAGATATTGTCATTGCCCTTATGGAACTTAAATTCTAGGAAAGAAGACAGATAGTAAACCACTGACCATACAATTGAAGATGGTAAGTACTTGGCAGAAGACTGTGGGAAACGCAGTTAGCACTTGCTTGACCAAGCCTGAGGTACCGGGGATAGGTTCCTGGAGTAAGTGATGTTTGCACTAAGCTCCAAAAGATGAGTCAGCACTCCTTTGATGAAGAAGGGAATAATAGTATTCTGGACAAAAGGATCTGTGCATGTCAAGGTCTTGGGTGAGAAGGATCATAGAGGGTTAAACAGAGTGAGGTAGAACAGAGTCAAAGGAGGATGATGAGATATTCGGGGGCCAGATAAGGCAGTTCTTGAAAGGTAGGAGCTGGAGTTGATAAGAATTTTTAAAAGATGGTGGTGTGACTGTATGGATTGGTTATAAAAAATTCGGGTTTCTGGTAAAGAGGTAGGTTAGATTTAACAGATTGCCTTTCTGAAGAAATTAAAAATGCTGGATTAAATGAAACATTTTCATAAAAGTATTGTGGATCTGACAAGATGATGATAAGAACTGTGAGGCCAAAACCAGTAAGCGAATGCTGAAAATTCACATAAGCTGAGCGTTGAAGCTGCTTTTGCCCTGGTAAACCTAACAAACTTGAGAGTATTGATTTTCAATGCCTCATAGTGTAGATGGGGATAGAAAATACAACTCTGCTCATGATCAAGGTGGAGAGCCCAACAGGAGACACTCCCATTCGGTTGAGACTCCCTGCTGCCTTAATTAAGTGTAAGGGAGAACCTGAAATGAACCCAGTTCCTTCTCCTGTTCTAGGAGACTGTGAGCAGGACATTCTACTTTAAGCTCGAAAGCTGAAAGCTCTGCTCAAATGGGCCAGACTTACATTACCTGGGTGATATTAAAACAAACAAACAAAAAACCCTCAAGTCATGAAATTAGTTTTTTGTGGTTCTTAAGTAGGCAGGCCTCTAAGCATTCAGCAGAAGCAAACATAAACTCTTCCTAGAGCAGCACATCAGTGTCCTAGGTCTCGACTTACTCCTATAAATATTTATATATACTTAATGAACAGTTTTAGTCAAAAATGACAAAGGATACAAGGCAACAAAGCACCATAAGCAAGAAAAAAATGGAAACTACAGTCAGCAGAAGCAGACCTGCAGAGACTTCACGTGTTAGAATTACCAGATATAGATTACAAAGTCAGTATACTTGTAGTGTTTGTAAAACCAAGGACAAGTGTGAAAGTATCCACATAGAACATAAAAGTTATAAAAGTGACCTAGAAGTTTAGAAAAGAGAAAGACAGGGAGGTCAGTGTGTAGGCATGTATCAGTATCATATGGGTGGGTTGCAATGGGCAGACTGGAGGAAGTGGCTTGACTTCAAAGCATCTTCAGGAGGCACAGTCAGTAGGACTTGTAGTATAATTGTTATATTAAATGAAGGCTGTTTTGCTTTTTCTTATCAAATACATAAATTTACTCACCTCCCCCATTTCAAAACAAAACCAATTTAGTTCAGTATCCTCTTTTGTAATTCCACAGGTAATGGGCAGAGAGTTTTAATGGAAGGAACTGTAGGTATAAAAGTGTGATGGAATTAGTGAAGGGTTCGTGTTTCACACACCATCATTATTGTGTACAATTTAAATTTTCTGTAACAGCAAATATTTTGATTCCAAAAGTGTTCTGATGGCAAGAGTCTGCTTCTACATTTCGTAAAGCAGTTAATAAAAGATTTTGTGTATTTTGCTCCCTTTAGAATATTATTCAACAATAGAAGATGATACATTCTACCTAGTTTTTATGGCAAACTTTCTTTAATCAGTAATGCAACAGATGACATGGAAATATGCATTATTTGTTTTATCTTTTCATAAGCCCCTCTTTTGAAACCATTGTAGGGAAGTGAGAAGCTTACATTTTCTGGAAATAAAATAAAAGTGATTTTTTTCTCTTAGTGGTTGATACTAGGAATGATAGATAAGACACCATTAAAGAGATGGTATTATGGTATTTTTGGTATAAAACCCAGCAATACCTATATGCTGCTCTTAGTCAACTATAGTATCTGGGAGAAAGAAGGGAGGGGGAAGGGGAGATATGCATGGAGCAGTAAACAGCAATTGAAGACAGAGCAGTACTCTTGGGCTTTGCCCCCAGTGTGGAATTCTAGTGAGCTGGAATCGACTATGTTGAAGACATTTTTTTTAATGCCAGGAAGCCAAAGTAGCTTTGAACCCAAAGCAGGACAAAGGTCATTTTCTCTTTCTCTAAAGCCCTGACGGGGTTTGACCACTCTTGTAAAGTATCAGTACCAGAGAAAAAGTAAAAAGAGCAAATGAGACAGTTCCTGAATGAGTATTTTCCCTAATGCATATGTAGAGCAGTCCAGGTCTCCCCATACAAGTGCCCTTGATGTCCTCCAGTGGAAGAAAAATAGGTCCCAGCCATTTGTGCTCACTCTGAAAAACCTGTCTTCCGGCTGGGCGCGGTGGCTCACGCCTATAATCCCAGCACTTTGGGAGGCTGAGGCGGGTGGATTACGAGGTCAGGCGATCAAGACCATCCTGGCTAACACGGTGAAACCCCGTCTCTACTAAAAAAAATACAAAAAAAAAGTTAGCCAGGCGTGGTGGCAGGCACCTGTAGTCCCAGCTACTCGGGAGGCTGAGGCGGGAGAATGGCGTGAACCTGGGAGGCGGAGCTTGCAGTGAGCTGATATCATGCCACTGCACTCGAGCCTGGGTGACAGAGCAAGACTCCTTCTCAAAAAAAAAAAAAAAAAAAAAGATAAAAAACCTGTCTTCCTGGAAAGTTTCTTCTTTGTGGCTAAGTAGGGTGCCCTGATTTTGATGCATTCTTGGGTGAATAAGGGGTAAATGGAGTAAGTGCCCCCTAAGAGGTCAACCAATTGAAAATATGTTTGAGAAAAATTACGAGAGCATTTAAAAAGAGAAAATTAACGCCTATGTCACCAATACTTTTTGTGTGGTTTGCTTTTATTCTCTTTATACATTAATCTAACACAGTTGTACGTAGTTGAGTTTATAATATAATAGAGTTTTGTGTCCTGCTTTTTAATTTACTTTTCATGAGCATCGTTCCATGCTACTAGAAGTTCTTTGTTATCATTTTAATGGCTCTTTGTCAGTATCTGGTACCATACTATGCCGTAAGTCTCACTGGTTGTAGTTGAATAAAGAAGTTTATGAAGGCTCCCCCCTACTCTGGAAGAGGCTTCCTCACAGCACACTCATGTCCTTAGGTATCACTGGGGGCAGGTAGCATCGATCTCCTTGTCCCATTTCTTCCCATTCCTCTTAAAAACAGAGTATAGTTTTTCTGTATCTGTACCATCAGATGCCACTGAGATCTGGCCATGATGTTCCCTTAGGCTGTAGACCTGAGCTGTGTCTAGTCATTGACCTTCTTTCTTACTGTAAAGAGGTCTAGGAGGAAATAACTGTAAAGCTATATGTCTTATATAGTGATGTTTTGTTCTGTTACCTGCTTTTCTTTTTTCCTGTGACTTTGAGATCTCTTTTTTCTTTTCTGCCCCTTTAGGGTGAGAGTGAAATTTACATTTTATAAAACTATCAACTCAATCTTTCTTTCTTTCTTAATATACCCATTAGCAGGGTTTCTCAATCTCAGGAGTATTGGCCTTTTGGGCCAGATAATTCTTTGTTCTGGAGAGGCTGTCCTATGCATTATAGGATGTTTGCCCTGGGGAGGGGGAAGAGGATGGCAAAAATCATCTCTGTTGAGAAATTGAGTTGATTTTGCAGTACACTTTAGGACAGCCCTGGAAGTCCATTATTTGGCTGAATATTTAATAGGTGCCACACTCTAGCCTTTATTTAAAAGACTGGAGTGCTGGGAGGAAAACATGACAAATGAGTGGCTTTTATTAATTAGATTTTAGATAATTCAATTTTTCATGTCTTTCAATTGTCTTTGGTTTGAAAATAAAAATTGTTAAGTTTGTCATGTATGATGTCAAACAGTGCTTAAATTCCTAAAAAGATAGCCATAAATGTTTATCTGATTTTGAAGAGAATTTTTAATCCCAGTCTTAAGAATGCTTAATGTTTTGATGTATACTATGTTTGATGTAACCCGCTTTCAAGTTAGACTCAAAACAGATTCACTTATAAGTTACCACTATTATTTTTCGTCCTATCAAAGAAGAAATTCCCTTTTGCTTCTCTGAATTGCTTGTTGCCTAGTTAGCACTTTTAAAAAGCTGGTCTAATCGAATATGAACCTTCAAAAGATACACTTGAAGGGCCATCTGCTGACCCCAGCTCTTGTCCATGTGAGCAACTTGTAATGGTGGCTCTGATGGCCATGTATGTGGAGTGAGAAACAGCAGATGGTTGTAAAGATTTAAAATCTTCAACAAGTGGCCGAGAGTCATTTCTACTTTGGAGTTAGTCAAGATGCTGGCCACATGTGGTTAGTATGTTATGAAGGGTTTCACATATTCTGCTCATTTCGGGTTTTTTTCCCCTCCTTGCTGTTCTAACCTCTTCTCTTTTGTTTTAAGAGCTAGCATTCTGTCTGCTGTAGATTATAAGAATCTGTAACCAAGTGGTTTTGAAAAGGAAAAAAAGCAAACATACTTGTATTTCTTTTTCCAGGTGCCATAGAAGATTGGTTAACTAATGTAGTGAAATGGCCCAAATTAGAATTTATTTGTAGTGAAAACCTAAGGTCCCTTATTTAGTAGCCTTTCCTGCTACTGGCAGATTCCTGATTACTCACAGGTGAAGTTCAGAGATAATTTTAGCCCATTCCAGAAATTCTTCAGTTTTTTTTAAATTTAGTTATTTCTGTAAAATAATGTCCATTTGAAGATGTACTTGTGAAAAATATGATTTGATTATGGTGACTCTTGTGTCCACTCCTTGAACCTACATTCTGATAAAAAGTTAAAATCCTTATGTGACAGAGATGGAAATGTAAGTATGAGGTGGAGGAAAATGTGTTTTCCGTAGCCAGGGTGGAGTGGAACCACCACCATGTGGAAGCGGAAACTCCCATTCCGTGTGATGAAGAAATGCTTGTGGCATGCAGGGCAGATGGAGTGTGAAATAGCTTCAGGACAAGAGGTACCCAGGGACCTTGGTTTAAAATTGCAATTTCAGAAGGAATGCAAGCAAACTTCTGGATTTCAGACAGTTTGGCATTCTGGGGAAAGAAAGGACTTTAATTGGTCTGGCGTTTTTCCAAAAAGTTAGACAGAGTCATCTAGCAAGCTGCTCTCTTCTTTTTCATTGCCTTCAACAACAAGCACTTTATAAAGCAAGTGACAAGTTTTTCTTTTTTGAAACCAGAGTTTAAGATTTACATGACCAGAAAGTTCTAGTATCATAATTTTTCAAAATGAAGCTTATTTAGGGAGCCAATAAGTGGACCTCCTAAGGAACTGAAACACATTCAGTCAGTATTTTGTCAAATTATTATTGACCAAACCAGTTTTTAATTTTACATCTGGTTAGAGCAAGCATTTTTGGATATAGTTGGAAAGCTATCTGGACCCCCTCCATAACTAGTCAACTCCCTTAGCTTCCTGTCTAGGCTCTGCTTGCTAAGTCTTGTCCTGAGATGTAACCTCTCTGGCCTGGAGATAAAGTCAACTAACTGCATGGATGGATTATTTTATATATTCATTCACATGCAGATTCTCCACACCCTCAGAAGGCAACCTGACATCTTTATTGAGAAAATTAAGACCATTTTGCATTAACCACCACATCTTTTTCTAACACCAAATCATTTCTGTCTCTCTCCACTCCCCCGCCACCTTCTGTTTCCTCTTTTCATCACTCCTGACCCTCCTCCTTGTCAAAGCCTCTCTCCCTGTGTCTTCATCCTGGGCTTCCTTCTCCATCTTATGTTTCTCTTGTTTCTTCTCCTGGCACTCATCCTCCTCCCCTTTCTCATTCTTGCCACTTATTTTCTCCTGCCTATATAACTTGGTAAGCCTTCTCTCGTTTCCTTAAAAAAAAAAAAATCACATCTGAACTCCATTGTGTATCTCTGCCATTTCACTGCTCTATCTCTTTCTTTTATCATCTATTAAAACTCTTCTATTAAGGAAGATTTAAATTCTGATTTGTCAACTCAGTGTTTTGTTCCCTACTGTGGTCATCTTCCTAAGCCCTCTGTGGCCTTTCCATTTTTAAGTTTCCCTTCTTCCATGACTACATATAATCATCTTGGTTCTCTTTCTACCTTTTTGACAAATGTTTTGCCTTTTGGTGAGTTTTCTTTCTTTGGAGAGCTTCTCCATTTTCTCAAACTCAGTTTTTATTTTAGTTTTGATAAACTTACAAATTGTTTCTAACTCCAGCTCTCCTGATTGTTTTTGAAATCTCTTCTCTCATAGCCTTGCTTATTTTTCTAGGCTCATTTCACATGCAGTAACTTTGTTTTTTTCCCCTTAAGTCATAGTCCTTTATGTAATATAAAGATGATAGTTTACTTTATTTTGAACTATAGTAACCAGCTCATCTGCATGGACCCGTATATCATGGTCGACTTGACATTTCTTGCACATTGAATATGATAGAGGTGGGAGATACTCCCTACATTTATAAACTCTCTGAATCAAACCATCTTATTTTGAAGCAATATCTGTTAATCTTTCCTTTTTATCCATCATCTTTAATAATTTGGTGTAGACATGTAAAATGTGTTTTACCTAAGAAGATGAGAGTTGAAATACTGAGTTGAATGTGTATGTCTGTCTTCCTGGTAATGCAGGGAATAGGAAGAATAGACAGGATGACTAGGGGAGGATGTCACATATCTGAATTAAAGTAGTAGTACCTTTCTGCTTAATAGTTAGAAATGAGATTATAAAACACTGATATTGATTTTTCTTGTGACTGATTAAATGAGTCACACTAGTTTATATTCGTATCGTATATGTATAGCATTCCAGAGTAAAACTCTTAGACATGTTTCAAAGGGGAGTGGAACATTTGTTAGAATCCTGGTTCCTCACTGGGAAGTTGGAAAGGCCAGAATTGGAGCTAACAGTGAATCTAAGAGGTAGAACTAGACCGGGAACCAAGTGTCAAGTTGATTGTAAGAACTGACAGCAGTGGTCAGGCAGAGGGGTAGGTCAGGTACAGGAGATGCTTGGAGGCCGGTGGTGAAAAAAAAAAAAAAAAAAGCCGAAGACTCATATAAACCCTGTGAGCAGTTGAGTCATTGAGCACACAGATAACAAACATCAAACAGAGGAAACCAGAAGCTTGATATACCACCTAGATCACTAAGGAAATCATAACACTTCTTTCATGTTCTAGAGCCCACCCTAGTGAGTGGATAGCCCACAAGCTCATAGCTAGACTCAGTGAACTGTGATAAGGAAGATGGTGGAAAGCTGACTAGTGTGGAGGTGAGTGAGGTCAGAGAGAAGACAGATCTGAAGAGGATTATTGATGAGATCATTATGAAGGGCATGCTGAAACTTCTCATATGAATAGTCCAGATTTAGATAAAAGGGAATGTAGAAGTAGCCCAAACTTCAGTAACTAACATTTCTTATATTATGTATTTATGTGTTCACTTATTTATATCAACACTCCTATCCCATCTTAATGCATGTTAGTTTTTTGTCTTATGACCCTCTGCCACCCACTTCTAAGACCCATTCTTAATTTGTTACATTTGAATAAATATGTTTCAAAAAACAAAGTAGTAGCACAAATTGACCACAGTATTCAGTAAAGGTAAATTCCCCTTTTTGCCACAGTATAAAGTCACTCATTAAGGTCTATGAATGGTGCTATATTGAACCAATACATTTTCCTTTACATGTACCTATTTATCCTTTCATATTTCACCAAATATTTACTGAGCTCCTAGTTAGATAATAAACCACCTTATCACTGGTCAGTTAATATTTATTGAATATATTTGGTGTCCCTAGCACCATTCAGATATATTTTTTACTGCTAATGTCTGTCATTTACAGGTGTGTTAATAGCCATTATAATTGTTGTGAGGCCAGAATGATCACTTTGGATAGAGATTTTTAAAATGAGTTTTTACTCATTATAAAATTATAATAATTGACATTCTCATTTGATTTTGATAATATTGATAACTGATGAAATGATCATTGTAGAAAACTGCAGAAAACATGAACAAAATAAAAAGCACTTGTAAGACCACTTCCTAGAAATAACCACTGTTAACATTTGGGCATATGTCTTCTTTTTTTTAAACCCCAACAATGACTACATAGGGCATATTTCTTTATGTGCACACACTCTCTCTCTCTCTCTCTATTTTCTAAAAATAGCAGTGATATTTGTCTGAGTTCAGGCTGCTATAAAAAATACCACAGCCTGGAAGGCTTAGATGACAAACATTTATTTCTCACAGTTCTAGAGGTTGGGAAGTCCAAGATCAAGGTGCCAGCAGATGCGGTGTCTGGTGAGGACCCTTTTTCCTGGTTGTGGATGGCTGCCTTCTTGCTGTGTCCTTATGTAGAGGAAAGAGCAAGAATCTCCTGTCTCTTTCTTTTCTTATAAGGGGATTAATCCCATCATAGGGGGCCCACCCTATTGGCCTCATTTAATTCTAATTACTTCCCTAAGGTTTTACCTATAAGTTCATAGCAATGTTTGTATATAGTTTTGTGTCCTGGTTATTTTATTTATCATTAATCACATCATGAGCATCTTATCCCATCCGTACTTTAATGACTATGTAATATTCGACTCAGGACTATACTGTAACTTATTTAGGATCTTTCGGCCTTTAGGTTATTTATAGTATTTTGCTGTTGTAAAATGACTTTCACATAGCTGTCTTAGGTATAATATTTGTCTGCCTCTAATTATTTCCTTCTAGGTTTGTAGAAGTGTGATTATTAGTTAAAACATACTTGGCATACCTCCAGAAGCCAGGGCCACTTGGTAGTTTATGATTGCACCAGGTTTTCAGGTTAAGTCTATAAATAATGAAGAGAGGAAGGAACATAGAACTGCCAACTAGAAGTAAACAGGCTCGTGATCTGGTGACCTGAGCGACTCTGAATGCTTGCTGAGTCCTAGTTGGCCATCTAGGTTGGTTCCCATGTTTGAGAGACGAGGATGGATGAATTTAAGGTAAGCAATATATGCCATAGCTATACGTGCTCTGTGCTTACTGGTTTGAGGGCTTTTGTGTGTTTTTGTATGTGTGAAGATGAGAAAAACTATCAACACTACCTCTGTTGTGTCTTGTCAATTAAATAGTATTGATTATTGCTACTTGCTGTTCCAGAAAAAAAAAAATTCAATTTTACTCTTAATATTCCAGTATTAATTTAGCCTTTCCGATTGAAACTTCTTTAAAAGTTTTCAATTTATGCTAGTTAAATTAGATTTAGTGTTTTCTTGAAAAAAAAAAAAATCTAGTTTTAGATTAGTGGTTGCCAGGAGCTGGGGAGTAGAGGGCAGAGGGGCAATGCAGGTATGACTATAAAAGGGCAACCCGTGAGATGGGTGTGGTTTTGGAAGTGTTCTGTGGCAGCTACATGAGCCTACACATGTGATAAAGTAGTACAGTATTAAGTGCATAAGAGAAATTAGTACAAGTAAAATTAGGAAAGTCTGAGTAAGATTGGTAGATTGTTTCCACACTGATAATCCTGGCTGTGATATGCTATAATTTTGCAAGATGTTACCCTTGGGAGGAAACTGGATAAAGGGTACAATGGTGACTGGCTATATTATTTCTTACAATTTCATGTGACTCTACAATGGTCTCAATAAAAATTTCAAAACTAATTTTTTTCTGGTTCTAAAAATTGGTAATATTCAATAGCGGTGTT
Source organism: Pan troglodytes (assembly GCF_028858775.2). Taxonomy (NCBI): domain Eukaryota; kingdom Metazoa; phylum Chordata; class Mammalia; order Primates; family Hominidae; genus Pan; species Pan troglodytes. The sequence goes on along the minus strand of NC_072401.2, from coordinate 109,075,183 downwards.
TTTTGTTCAGTGACAAATTTGAAATGAGATTTATATTCACAAGTACTATGTTCAGTTTTTTTTTTTCATTAAGTTTGTCTAATATGAACAGAAGGAACAAATGCTTTTTAAAAATCTAAGTTTCTAAAATTATGAAATAATTTTCTTTTTTTCCTCTCCTTTAGCCATGAAGACTTTGAATTTATTTCAGGAACACGAATGCGCAAACTTGCTCGAGAAGGCCAGAAACCACCTGAAGGTTTCATGGCTCCCAAGGCTTGGACCGTGCTGACAGAATACTACAAATCCTTGGAGAAAGCTTAGGCTGTTAACCCAGTCACTCCACCTTTGACACATTACTAGTAACAAGAGGGGACCACATAGTCTCTGTTGGCATTTCTTTGTGGTGTCTGTCTGGACATGCTTCCTAAAAACAGACCATTTTCCTTAACTTGCATCAGTTTTGGTCTGCCTTATGAGTTCTGTTTTGAACAAGTGTAACACACTGATGGTTTTAATGTATCTTTTCCACTTATTATAGTTATATTCCTACAATACAATTTTAAAATTGTCTTTTTATATTATATTTATGCTTCTGTGTCATGATTTTTTCAAGCTGTTATATTAGTTGTAACCAGTAGTATTCACATTAAATCTTGCTTTTTTTCCCCTTAAAAAAAGAAAAAAATTACCAAACAATAAACTTGGCTAGACCTTGTTTTGAGGATTTTACAAGACCTTTGTAGCGATTAGATTTTTTTTCTACATTGAAAATAGAAACTGCTTCCTTTCTTCTTTCCAGTCAGCTATTGGTCTTTCCAGCTGTTATAATCTAAAGTATTCTTATGATCTGTGTAAGCTCTGAATGAACTTCTTTACTCAATAAAATTAATTTTTTGGCTTCTTATTTATGTGATCTATTTTATATTGCTTTGTTTCCGTATACCCTTTCCTCCTTGTGAAAAAGTTTCTGATGGAAGAGGGAAAACGCAGGCATCTTTTATTACTGGAATCCAATACTTAGTTTCTAATACTGTATTACAGTGAAATTTTTGATAGCAGGAGACTGTGTTCCATTATTTTATGTGGGAAAATAATAAGGCATTCTTAGTCCATCCAAAAAAAAGTTTCTTTGAATATTTCTCTAATATTCTTAAAACGCCTGTATAACAATTTCCAAGGATTTGGAACATAGATGGGTACATACTGCTTTAGTTAGGAAAAACTAGCTTATGCTGTGGAAACACATCTCTAAATTTGTGCCATTTGATCCATACAGGTTGACATTCTGTTCACCTTAGTCATTCAGGGTGAAGTTCTCCCACCTTATGTTCCTATGTCAAAAAGAGGTTTTAGAGGGAAAGAGCATAAAAATTACACACCAACTCTTCAGTGTTTTGAATCAGAAGTAACACACATCACCTGCTGGTTCATTGGGCAAAACAGGTCACACGGCCCCACTCAAATGTAAGGAGGGTTAGGAAATGCAGACTTCTGTGGGTATAGGAAGGCAAGTAGACTGGGAATATTGGTGACCATGAGTTGTGAGTAAGTACCAAAGTTGTCATTCTGTTCTGTGTATTTGGAAGTGGGGAGTAGGGATGCATTTCTTGTATTGGTCCGTTTTCACGCTGCTGATAAAGACATACTTGAGACTGGGAAGGAAAAAAGGTTTAATTGGACTTACAGTTCCACATGGCTGGGGAAGCCCCAGAATCATGGTGGGAGGTGAAAGGCACTTCTTACATGGTTGGCAGCAAGAGAAAATGAGGAACATGCAAAAGTGGAAACCCCTGATAAAACCGTCAGATCTCGTGAGACTTATTCACTACCATGAGAACAGTATGGGGGAAACTGCCCCCATGATTTAAATTGTCTCCCACCAGGTGCCTCCCACGACACGTGGGAATTATGGGTACAATTCAAGATGAGATTTGGGTGGGGACACAGAGCCAAACCATATCATTCTGCCCCGGCCCCTCCAAATCTCCTGTCCTCACATTTCAAAACCAATCATGCCTTTTCAACAGTCCCCTAAGACTTAACTCATTTTAACATTAACCCAAAAGTCCACAGTCCAAAGTCTCATCTGAGACAAGGCAAGTTCCTTTCACCTATGAGCCTGTAAAATCAAAAACAAGCTAGTTATTCCCAGATACAATGGGGGTACAGGTATTGGGTAAATACAGCCATCCCAAATGGGAGAAATTGGCCAAAACAAAGGGGTTACAGGGCCCATGCAAGTCCGAAATCCAGTGGGGCAGTCAAATTTTAAAGCTCCAAAATTATCTTCTTTGACTCCAGGTCACGCTGATGCAAGAAGTAGTTTCCCATAATCTTGGGCAGATCTGCCCCTGTGACTTTGCAAGGTATAGCCCCCACCTGGCTTCTTTCACTGGCTGGCGTTAAGAGTGTGGCTTTTCCAGGTGCACAGTGCAGGCTGGCGGTGGATCTACCATTCTGGGGTCTGGAGGACAGTGGCCCTCTACTCACAGCTCCACTAGGCAGTGCCCCAGTAGGGACTCGGTTGGGGGGCTCCCACCCCACATTTTGCTTCCACACTGCCCTAGCAGAGGTTCTCCGTGAGGACCCCACTTCTGCAGCAAACTTTTGCCTGGCCATCCAGGCGTTTCCGTACATCTTCTGAAATCTAGGTGGAGGTTCCCAAACCTTGATTCTTGACTACTGTGCACCCACAGGTTCAACACCATGTGGAAGCTGCCAAGGTTTGGGGCTTGCATCCTCTGAAACCATGGGCTGAGCTGTACCTTGGCCCCTTTTAGCAATGGCTGGAGTGGCTGGGACACAAGACACCAAGTCCCTAGGCAGCACACAGCACAGGGACCCTATGCCCGGGCCACAAAACCACTTCCTCCGGGGCCTCCAGGCCTGTGATGGGAGGTCCTGCCATGAAGATTTCTGACATGGCTGGAGTTATTTTCCTCATTGTCTTGGGGATGAACATTCAGCTCCTCGTTACTTAACGCAAATTTCTGCAGCCAGCTTGCATTTGTCCTCAAAAAATGCGTTTTTCTTTTCTACTGCGTCATCAGGCTGCAAATTTTCCTTTTATGCTCTGTTTTCCTTTTAAAATGAAATACTCTTAGCACCCAAGTCATCTCTTGAATGCTTTGCTGCTTAGAAATTTCTTCCTTCAGATACCCTAAATCATCTCTCTCAAGTTCAAAGTTCCACAGATCTCTAGAGTAGGGGCAAAATGTCACTAGTCTCTTTGCTAAAACATAACAAGAGTCACCTTTGCTTCAGTTCCCAACAAGTTCCTCGTCTCTATCTGAGACCACCTCAGCCTGGACCTTATCAGTATCAGCATTTTTGTCAAAGCCAATCAACAAGTCTCTAAGAGGTTCTAAACTTTCCCACATTTTGATGTCTTCTTCTGAGCCATCCAAACTGTTCAACCTCTGCCTGTTAGCCAGTTCCAAAGTCGCATCCTCATTTTTGGATATCTTTTCAGCGACACCCACTCTCGGTACCAATTTACTGTATTAGTCTGTTTTCATGCTGCTGATAAAGATATACCCAAGACTGGGAAGAAAAAGGTTTAATTGGACTTACAGTTCCACATGGCTGGGGAGGCCTCAGAATCACAGTGGGAGGCAAAAGGCACTTCTTACATGGTGGCGGTAAGAGAAAATGAGGAAGATGCAAAAACAGAAACCCCTGATAAAACCACTAGACCTCATGAGACTTATTCACTACCATGAGAATAGTACAGGGGAAACTGCCCCCATGATTCAAATTATTTCCCACTGGGTCCCTCCCACAACATATGGGAATTATGGAAGTACAATTCAAGATGAGATTTGGGTGGGGGCACAGAGCCAAACCATATCATTTCTCAAGGAGCTTGTAATCATACACACCAGCAATTGTAGTTCAGTGTTAAAAGGGGTAATAGTAGATAGAATACTGTATGATTGAATAGTGATGGAACAGAGGAAGGAATAAACTAGATATAGGGGATGGCAGTAGAGATAGGAGGTGAGAGGAGGTAAGAAATGCTTCACAGCAGAGGTGAACTCTGAGTTCAGTTTTATATCATGAGCACTTGTTTTCTGAGTAGAAAAGGTGGGAAAACATACTCCTAGCAAACAGAAATACATAAAACAGTTGGACATATTTCAGAGACTGTAAGTGCCTTGGATACAGTTTGGGTGAAAAATGCCAAGTGTGGGAAGCAGTGAGAAATGAGGCAGAAGGAATAACCAGGGCCCTTCACTTAAGATAAAATGAGAGCCTGACTTAGTCCAATGGCAATAGGGACAGATGAGAGAACAGGGCAGAATCAAGAAATATTTATGTGGTAGAACTGACAGGGTTGTTTGATTCTCTGGATCTAGAGGTGGAGAAGAAAGGAGAACTTGCACAGACCTTCAAATTCCTGATTTGGAATGAGACAAATGGATGGATGGTAGCACTGGTAATGGAGACAAGGTAGATGGAGATAGAAGGATTCCAGTTAGTCTGTTCTTGGGGGTGTGGAGGATGGGGCAGCCTATCAAGTTGGCTCTTATAGAATATTTGCATTTGTAGAGTATCAAATAGGATCTTCAAGTAAAGATGCAGGAACTGGGTGTAGAATTCTGGCTGAGATAAACTTTTTATGATCATACTTTCTATGATGAAATAATCTTTTGTGATCTGGCCTTGAAGATTCATCATTTATAAAGGGATAGCAGATTATACATGGAAGTTTTGTACTGGCATTCAGGCAAATGGAAACAAAATACCACTAGGAAAGGAAATAGAAGGAAAAATGCAAAAAAAGTGGATCGTGGAATCATTAATGAGAAAATTGATAAATAGAATAAATGGAGAATATGAGTAAGTGGATTGTGAATAAAAATATTCATTAGGGAGTGGTACAGAGTGGCATATGGATGTGTTGGGGAAAAATTAGAGGTAGTAGTTGATAAGCATATACACACATATTTTTTGTTCCACATTATTTAGATCTCACTATTTAGGAATAACTCCTTTATTTAAGTCTACAAAGACTGAAGGGTACCACAGATACTCCTCCAACCACAAACAGTTAGAGTGTGACATCACGCCTTAACTCCACTAATTCAGAAACTCCCACCAGAGTTGAACGTGTAGAAACAGATGCAAAGTTCTAGAGACAATGCATTGTGAGTTCGTGGTGGCAAAGACAGAGCTGGGATTCTGGAGGCAGCAACTGTCTAGTGGAGATGGCTCCCATAGAGGTGGGGTCTCGTGTAGAAGTGCTGTCCTATCTAGAATATTCCAGGGACTTAACCTTGGCTGGGTCCTCTACTACCAACTTACTTTCATTCTTGAACCACTTTCTAAACCTCATTCTTTTGCATTTTTCATCAATTCTGTAAAATACCCAGTAGCCTTCCCATAAATTCTCTACAAAGACTGAAGGGTACCACAGAGACTCCTAAATTATCTGGAGTAAGTTTCTATCATTTGCTACCAAGAACCCTGACCATGACAGGTGGCACGTGAAAAAAAGTGTATTTTTCATAAAATTCTTGATACTGCCAAATCTCTAGATGATTTTTACTGTCAACAGTGTATTTTAAAAGCTAAACATACAGGGGGGGAAAAGACATTTTAAAAAATACTTGGCAGTCAAGAAACAGCATCCTTTCAAGACTACACCAATATACTTATTAAGGTGAGAATGAGAAGATGAGAAATTAACAGCACTGGGGTGAAATACGGTCTAGAAAGTAACCATGTGTTCTGTCAGGCAATTGTCGTTAGTCTAGTCCCCTCTGTGACCTCCTGCCTCCAGCTCACCAGAGGGGGACATGGTGAGAACATGACTCCAGACTCCTGTGTCCATGGGGTAAGTCACCCACTTGTATGTTCCAGACAGAAAAGAAAATAAAAGCAACCAATGATTTCCACCAGTTCACAGGTTGGTATTTGAGTCTTTACAAATCTAATATATGCAGAAATTTCATTTTTCCTCTTCCCAGTTCATAAAAATGAGCTCAAACCAATGTTTAAAACATTGAACCCTCATATCAAACCTCTCCTGTCAAGTGGTCTTGGAAATCTAGTGCCATTTTTATCTATCCATTAGCTGGAAAAGTGAATGGAAAAATATATTTTTTTAAAGGAAGAAGGAAAAGTGCAATCATCTTGGCAGAAATACAGTGTTTGAAATCTGTCACTTCTCTATTTCACTATGATAACCAAGACCACATATTTGAGTTCCATTTCCGTCCAAGAGGGGAACAATTATGTCTTTCTCTTGGAAGTCAGCATTCAAATTCTTTATGAGGGAAAATTCGGAAGTCATGCTTCCCACATATGATATATCCTTATCAGCACATATACATCCAGGAGTGGGTTGGCTTGCAAAGTAAGGAGGTATTTGCCCACTGGGCTTCTTTTATGTGTGGAGTGTATTTCTTAGAAGGCCTGCAAGCCTTTTTGGTTGTATTTCTGCAGGATCGCATTTTCTATTCCACACAGTCTTGTGGAATAAGACTGTGGAATTATATTGAATATAATTATATATAAGTTGTGAAAAAAATACCTGCCCACCTAACTCTCAGTCAGTCTTTTTCTAGACTGAGCTAAAATCTGGCCTCCCTTAATGATATGCATTTGAGGACTACAACTGAGCAGAGGCACGGTAAGACTGAAGCCTTATCCCCACTTTATGCTCCCCATGATTCCCAAGGGAAATGGCACCAGACTTTAGGGCCTAGATTTAAGGAACTGAAATAAGAAGCATGGAAAATTTCATCATGAACTTTTATCTCCCGGACCTGTACCAGCACTGGGCATCTATAATGATCTTTATTAAGAAGGGGAAAACATCTATACTGAAATAAGAAGACCAATGTCCGCTCTGCTTCCCTTCACCTTGGCTTATCCAGTCTGAGAATCATGTGTTCTCCCCAAGAAGGTAACTGCTCTTGTCCTCCCAAGAGGAAAGTAATTGTATGTTAAAAGCAAACTTACTGGGACCTTGCTGCATAATCACTTCTCCAAGAAAAAATAGCCAAGTTAGAGTAATTCAAAGGGAAGACTGAGCTATGTCTGATACATTTCTGGAATCAGCATCTGGCTGCCCTGAAGCCTGCTTTAAGTGATTTTTCAACTTGAGCATATGGCCAGTGCTATTTTGTGTGATCCAGGGCCACACGTATGTGTTCCATACAGGCACATATATAGGAATTTGACTTTTGATATGTTGTAAGCAATTTCTAATGGGCTACTCATAGCAATAAAGAATTTTGAGTAAGAAATCAGTTAAAAGTTTAGTTACTTAGGAGAAAATGTTTTGGCGAAACAGAAGACAAAAGTTTAAGAGAATATAGTTTTGTGATTAAGAATTCAGATTCTGAACTCAAACCACTAATTCCTCCTTGGTTTTTGACTTTCAGCTTTATTAGGCCTCAGTTTCCTTGTTTGTGAAGCAAAAGTTATAGTCAGGAATTAAATACTGCATTAAAGAACTGCTGCTTTTATTAGTAATTACTTACTTTTAAAATACAGTCTTTGGGCCAAGAAATACAGTGATATCAAAATTGACAAGACTAGACCTTGGAATCTTTGCTTCATAGTACCACTCTCTAGCTCACTGAGCCAAGTGACTAAATATAATGACAGGGATACATTCTGAGAAATATGTCCTTAGGTGATTTTGTCATTGTGCAAACATCATAGAGTTGACTTAATCCTAGATGGTACAGCCTACTACACCCCTAGGCTATATGGTATAGCCTGTTGCTCCTAGGCTACAAAACTGAACAGCATGTTACTGTACTGAATACTATAGGCAGTTGTAGTACAATGGTAAGTATTTGTGTATGTAAACATAGAAATGGTACAGTAAAAATACAGCATTACAGTCTTATGGGACTACCCTCTGTAGATATGTAATCGGTCTAGGAATATAGTCTGTTGTTTACTGAAACATCCTTATGCTGCATGTGACTGTAGAGATACATGGTAGATACAAATCCAAAGGCAGTCAAAACACAGTATTCTTGGTTCAGCTGCACTTCTTTTTCCTTGTGTCCAACTTCTCTAGTGTTTCTTAGTTTTTTTTTTTTAAAGTATATTTTTACAGGGGGAAAAAGCAGAAAAATGGAAACATTTGTCTAAAACAAGCATAGACAAATTCAAATGTAATAGAAAAAAATTGAAAAAAATGATAGCACTTTGGAAAAGTAGAATCAAGTGTCTTTCAATACAGGTAGTGGAATATCAGAATTAGAAACATAGATTATTCTCAACATTATATTTAATTAAGAAGGTCTGCTTTAATTGTGTTCATTGGTTATATTAAAGCTGCATTTTATAAGCATTATAATTTTCATATAAAAATTCAATTTGATACTTATCATCAAAGCATAAAATCTTACATACATTTAATCTTTAGAATTGAACTAACTATAAATGGTGCTTCATGTGTTAGCTCATTATTTGTATAGTCTGGATATTAACAGGTATTGGGAATATGGGAATATGAAATACAAAATTGTATACTGTTTCCCACAGTTTTCCACACATATATTTTTTTCCCGCTTCATGTAGTCAAAAGATCTCATGGCTATGACTAGGATGATGACCAAAGTATAGCATAAAGTTTAAATTCATCTTGAATAAACAGCAAATTCTTAATAATGGCTAACATTTACTGAGTGCTTACTGCTCTTTTTGCCAGCCATTTTGCAAAGTGCTTTGCATATACTGTTTTATTTAATGCTGGTAACAACACTGGGCACATAGTAAGAAATAGTAAGAAAGGAGTAGGAAAAAACAAGAGTTCTAAATTGAGAATTGAAAGGAAAATGAAAAGTACAATATAATTTTGTAGAAAGGGAAATTTAAAACTTAAATTTGACTTTAGTAAAGAGGTTAGGCATAAGATAAATGTGCAAAAATCAAAATTCTCTGTATTAATAATAATTGACTACAAATGAAAATGCCCCAATGATGGCCATAAAACTTGTAAAATGCATATGAACAAAATTCAGAAAAAAAACCAGGGCCTGCTTGAATACAACTGTAAAATTTTAGGAAAAGACAGAAAACAAGGTCTGAAAAAATGGAAGGGTATACCATGGTTTTAGGTGAAAAGACAATATAAAAACATCAATCTTTCTAAAATAAATAAATGGGGAAATTGCAATTAAAACCTCAACGATTTATTTTGGGAATTAGAGAAAATAGTTTTATTAGTTCATTTGGAATAATAAATACCAAGAACTGATGAGAAAGTTATGATGAAAAAGTGAGGAGAGACTTAACCGTCAGACCCAATGACTCACAAAAGATATTAAGTAGTTGTCTTAAGACACTGAGTTTTGGGTTGCTTTGTTACACAGCAATAGCTTTTGTAGGGGACAAAAAATATGCTCCATCTACTAATGTTCTCTGGCTAGGGCCCTGTAAATTAGACTAAAAAAAGGTTAACAAGAGAAAAACAGTTTATTAATGGATGCAGTGCACAGCAAGGCAGAAACCTCTTGATGAGTAGTTGAAATGAAAGAAAGGCTAGAATTTGGCTTAGATAGCATATTTTGTTTTATTTGTATTTATTTATTTTTGAGACAGGGCCAATCTCAGCTCATTGTAACCTCCACCTCCCAGGTTCAAGTGGTTTTCCTGCCTCAGCCTCCCCAGTAGCTGGGACTACAGGCGCATGCTACCCAGCTAATTTTTTTATTTTTAGTAGAGACTGGGTTTCACCATGTTGACCAGGCTGGTCTCAAACTCCTGACCTCAGGTGATCCATCCACCTCAGCCTCCCAAAGTGCTGGAATTACAGGTATGAGCCACTGCGCCTGGCCAATAGCATTTTAATGAAAACAAACAAACGAACAGAAAAACATTGGTAAAGAAACAAAACAAAGAAAAAGGGTTTCAGGCTTTCAAAGGTGGTGCTGTGGTTTGAATTTGCCTCCCAATGTTCATGTGTTGGAAACTTAATCCCCAAGGCAACGGTGTTTAGAGGTAGCATCTTAATAGGTGATTAGGACATGAGGGCTCTGCTCTCAGAAATGGATTAATGCTGTTAATGTAGGAGTGGGTTATTATCTTTGAAGTAGGTACCTGATAAAAGATTGAGTTCAGCCCCCTTCTCTTTCTCACAAGAGTGCCCACTTGCACTTCTACCTTCTGCCATGGGATAATGCCACAAGAAGACCCTCTCCAGGTGTCAGCCTTTCAATCTTGGACTTTCTAGCCTCTAGAACCATAAGAAACAGATCTCTGTTCTTTATAAATTACCTACCCTCAGGTATTCTGTTACAGCAGCACAAAATGGACTAAGACAAGTGGCAAATAGAGAGAGGGTGAATATGTGGGAGAAATGAATGGAGTAAGGTTTGTTTGTTCAGGTCCACCTTGGTGCAGACTTTCCATCTCCTTCACGGCCATCAAGGAGAGGACATTCATGGCAGTTCTCCCTTCTCAGAATTGTCTGCATTTAGCTGGATGTGGAAAGCTCCAGGAATACTTCTTTATATATCTGTTGATTCTCATATGCCTCCAACTCAAAACAATTTTTATGCCAAAGTGGCATATTTTGGGATGCCATATTCTGATACCTTACACTAATTAAAACAAGTATTAAGGCTAATGTGTTCTAACTCAGCTGTGATTGTACTCATCAGCAGATGAAGGCTGGGGAAATTTGGGTTGTGATAAAGGTAAAGAAAGTTAAAGGAATCTGAAATTGGAGCTAGAAGCTTTACAATTAGAAAAATGCCTGATAGATTAATTAGAATAGTAGTGTCAAGAAATAAACTGGAATCAGGCAACAGTGTATATTTTTTAAAAATAGGGTTGAATTACTGAACTATAAAATAGAATATATCCTTAATACAATGAGGAAAAACAAACTAGCTAGAATTCTGTAGACCAGCAGTTGGCAAATGACCTGGCTCACTGCCTGGGTCTGTAAATAAAGTTTTACTGCAACATAGCTATGCCCATTTGTTTATGTATTACCTGTGGCTTCTTTCGTGATCCAACAGAAGAGGTGAGGAGTTCAAGACAGATCTTACAGCCTGAAAAGCTGAAAATATTTACTATTTAACCCTTTAAGGAAAAAGCTCGCCAACCCCTGCTCCAAACCAAGAATTAATTCTACATCACGGGGTCCGCATATCAGAGTTTCCATCTAAAAGAAGGGGACAGGTTTGGGGAACATAGCATTACATATAATGTTTAGTTTGTATATCGTGCCTTTCTATTCCCTTCTCTGACTTGGAGGGAAGAAGCAGGGTAGGGGGAGATGACAAAGGGAAGAGACCAAAACTCTCCAGCAGATTTAACCCCTCAAAGTCAAAGAAATCTGCTTGGTGCTTGTTCAATTGCCTCCTATTCTAGGAGCGAGATTGGATGTCTACAACTATAAAATGTCTGAACAATTCAGTTAAGTGTCAGACATTCAGTCTGACTCAGTTTGGGGCCTTGTGGACTGATCTGTTTACTGAATAGAGTTTTTATATTTATTTATTTATTTGAGATAGAGTCTTGCTCTGTCACCCAGCCTGGAGTGCGGTGGTGCGATCTTGGCTCACTGCAACCTTCACCTCCCGGGTTCAAGCGATTCTCCTGCCCCAACTTCCCAAGTAGCTGTGATTACAGACATGTGCCACCACGCCCAGCTAATTTTTGTACTTTTAGTAGAGACAGGGTTTCACCATGTTGGCCAGGCTGGTCTTGAACTCCTGATCTCCTGATCCACCCACCTCGGCCTCCCAAAGTGCTGGCATTACAGGCGTGAGCCACTGCACCTGGCCTAGATCAGAGTTTTTTAGCACTGTGTCGATCCATCAACCCAATTCTGGTAATGGAAACTAAAGACCTGTAAATACAGATAAATATATTGTTTTAAGATACAGTGCAGAGAATAAAAATAGATAATTATATTGTTTATAGATACAATGCAGAGAATAAAAATAAATATGAAATTTAATAAGCAATTATTCTAGTAGTTTTTTTCACTTCTAAACATATGATGACTGTCCGGGCAGTTACAGATTTACAAGGGTTCATGACCAGAATGTCAGGTTAGGCAGGGCGCAGTGACTCACGCCTGTAATCCCTGCACTTTGGGAGGCCGAGATGAGTGGATCACCTGAGGTCAGGGGTTCGAGACCAGCCTGGCCAACATGATAAAACTCCATCGCTACTAAAAATACAAAAAATTAGCCGGGCATGATGGTGGGTGCCTGTAATCCCAACTACTCGGGCAGCTGAGGTTAGGAGAATTGCTCGAACCCAGGAGGCAGAGGTTGCAGTGAGCCGAGATCATGCCACTGCACTCCAGCCTGGGTAACAAGAGCAAAACTCCATCTTAAAAACCAAAATAAATAAACAAACAAACAGAATGTCAGGTTTATCAGCAGGAACACCCAGATCATGCATAGAAACAGGGTACATGATCTGAGGTTCCTATGAGAACATTCAACTTTGTGCTTCCTGACTTCCATGTTTTAATTGGTGTCTTGTGCATTGTATTAGTATTTTTTTTGCATTTAGCTTCCTTTTAAAAATTGAGAACAAAAGAAAAATTTTAATGTCCCAATCTCTCAGGGAAATCACCATATATCCACATAATAGCTATATTTGAGGTCTTAGGGTTTTAAAAATATTTTTGTCTTTGGGAAAATAGGGAAGGGATTTGGTTCCTTTTATTCATATCTCAAATGGATTAAAAATATTATGCCCAAAGTTTGCATAAAAATTTTCTCTTGCTGCCTGAAACAACCAAAAGAGAACAAAGAACCTCAACACAGAAAACTAAAGTATAATACAGCTTAGAGACACATTTGAAAACTCAGTTTTAAGTGATTAAAATTACATTAAATAGAAACTTTTAAAGGCAATCTTTTTAGAAAATCATCAGAGAAGATACGACAAAAGCAAAGGGCTCTGTTTACAGGCACTATATCTATAATATCTATAATGTTACGTTAAATGAGATTTTTTTAAAAAGTGAAAGTACCTGTTCCAGAATTTTCCATGTATAATAGTAGGTGTTCAACATTTATTTGCTTTCTTCCCTTTTCAGGTAGACACTAGGAGTTACCTAGTGTTTATTTCACCTTCTTTATAGACAGGATCCTGATTCTGTTGAGGTTGGCAACATACTAAGCCCTGGTGTTGGGTCATGATCACTTGGACTGATCATGACAGCCTTGTTCCCAGCTTTCCCAGGCTCTGTGGTGGCTATGAGAGGCCATGGGACAAGTTTGGACCAGGATACCTAAATAGAATTTTGTCTGGGAGGAGGCTTTTTTTTTCCTTATAAAAGAGAGTGGACACTGCTAACCATAAAATAATTCCTCTTTTTTTTTTTTTTTTTCTGTCTGGTAGGTAGACTCAAGAATGCTTCCTCAGCAAGCTGTATAACAAGACATGATGGATGTCATTTAGCAATTTCTGTTTGGTTGTATTTAACTGAGAAAAGTCTAAAGACATGTTTTTCAAATTGTGGCCTTGGCCCATTTCTATTAAATTCACCACCTGGGTTGGTATTTCTGAATTGAAGCCAGGAATATGCATTTTAAATATGTGCTTTGTGTCATTCTTATGCACCCTGAAATTTAATATTTGGTGGCATAAAATCTGAGATGAATTTTTAAAAAGTTATCGTATGTTGTGATTTGGATATGCATTCCGAATGAAGACTTTAATAAGATTTGGACTTGACTGTCAGCTCCAAAAGTGAGGATTTTATGGAGAAGTTATTATTTAGAATCAAAGAGTAAAGCCCTGGTCCTTTGGACATTTTGAGAATATTTAAGTTGAGAGTAAACATGATTTTTTCAGCTAAAGCTGGGGTAGAACAAAGATGGTCCCCTCCTGAACTAGGGCTCTGATAAATTGTTTCTCCTTTGTTAGTGAGGCTTAAAAATGTTTGCTTTCCCACAAATAATTCTCAGGAATTCCTGAAGTTCCTAAAAGCCCATATAATCTTAGAACAGAATAAGGCCACCACTAACAATAGCAATAAGAACATTTTTAATGTTATTTTGGCTTCCATGTTACCGCTAGGGATTTATAGTTTGCTTGATGCAAGGCTTTTGCAGGAATTGACAGAACACTCTCCAGAGAGCTCAGGCTCCTTAGCTGAAAGCCTCATAATCAATTAAACACGACTTTAAGTTAGCAGACATCATGAGGTTCCTATAGACAGCTCCAGATTCCCCCAAAGGTGATCCTATCTTACAAGCCCCTCTGACACTAGGAGGAAAGCCCAGGTAGTCCGATGTGTTGTAGGCTTCCTTTTGTACTCTCAGCTGAACTGGAAAACATGGGAAAACAAGTCACACTGCGGGCATTTTCTCTTCAGGGCAAAGCCAATCTCCCATTCTCCGTGATTCCATCTCTCTTTCTCCATGGCTCTCCTGCTGCAACAGCAAGGTTATAAAATATGAAAGACAGGAACACTTCAGTCTCAGAAACATGCTCCTTATCAGAGGCCTTGGGGCAAGCTTTTAAATGTTAGCACTTTTTTTTTCTCAACTTTGCTTCAAGCTCTGAGGAATGCAAGGCAACCCTGCCACACTTCACGGGGCTGGCATCCCCTTGCCACTAGACACAGCTCATTCCCTCTTTGGTTGCCAAAAATCATTTGTGGAAGATTCTAATATTGAAGTGACCCACAGGCATGACTATGGGAGGTTGGAAGTCAGAATCTTAGCTCTATCCAAGCAAGTGACCCTTTAAGAGAACCAAGACTTATGGTTCTGAGAACATATTTAAAAATGAAATAGATTTTTAAAGGTTAGAGAAAATCTTATTATAAAAAATAAGAATTTGGGAAATATCTGTAAATCATAAAAGAAAAAAATTTAAAAAGAGAATAAAATACAACCGGTGAAAAAGCCAACATGGGAAAATATTCAGCCATAGCAGATTTATTCTGAATGCAAAATTAAAAGAACCTAAAGAATCTTGTTTAACGTTGGCTAGAATGCAATTAAATCAGAGCTAAAATGTGAAGGTCTGGGGGAATTTTGCTACATTTGTCTTCTAACTTGGGCTACAAGAATGTTCAGGAGAGTATCACCCTCCCCTTGCTTCTGGCAGTTGGAAGGCTACAGTAATCCTTCCTTATCCACAGTTTTGTTTTCCCCATTTTCAGTTACCCATGGTCTGAAAATATTAAACGGAAAATTCCAGAAAGGAATAATTCATCTGTTTTAAATTGCACACTGTTCCAAGTATTGGGATGAAATCTCACGCTGGGACATGGATCATCCCTTTGGCCAGTGCGTTGACCCTGCATATCCTACCTGCCTGTTAGTCACTTTGCAGTCCTCTCAGTTATCAGATCTACTGTCATGGTAGTGTAGTGCTAGTTTTGCTGTGGCACCTCAAACAGCAAGCGATAAGTGCTTAGTTAAAATGGAAAAGGCCTTACATTTGTGGATGGAAAACGTAAACAGACATGTGTTCTGATTGACAGCATTGTGTTGTGTCAGATTAACTTAATCTTAATTAAACCTTATCATAGGTATGTATGTGTAGGGAAAAAAACCGTAGTATATATAGGGTTTGGTACTATCTGAGGTTTTAGGAATCCACTGTGGGGGTGTTGGAATGTATCTCTCTTGGATAAAGGGGGACTACTTGTATTGATGACCGTAATGAGAAGAAATTCATGGACACAGCAGCAGGGTGAAGCCTACTGTGTGAGAATGAAGTATTTACATCAGACCCAATAGGAGTGGCCTCTGTAGGGTTTTTTTGTTTTGTTTTGTTTTTTGTTTTATTTTTTTCGACGGAGTTTCGCTATTGTTGCCCAGGCTGGAGTGCAATGGCGTGATCTCAGTTTACTGCAACCTCTGCCTCTCAGGTTCAAGTGATCCTCCTGCCTCAGCCTCCCAAGTAGCTGGGATTACAGGTGCCTGCCACCACACCCAGCTAATTTATGTATTTTTAGTAGAGACAGGGTTTCACCATGTTGACCAGGCTAGTATCGAACCCCTGACCTCAAGTGATCCACCTTCCTCAGCCTCCCAAAGTGCAGGGATTATAGGCACGAACCACCGCACCCGGCCCTCTGTAGGTTTTTACCCAGGAGTATGGTGTGAGGCAAGTGGTGTTTTCAGTAAATAATTTGGGCTTTGGTGTGCTGAGTGGAGGGGAGGAACAGAAGAGCAAGATGCAGAGGAACCAGTAGAAAGTCCTGCACTTTTGCAGGCCGAGGGTCAGGAGGGTCTGGTTTAGGTAGTAAAAGAGGTAATAGAGATGGGAGGATACCTTTATTATTATCTTCCTAAATTACTTCCTGGGCCTCAAAGCCCTGATCTGTTTTGTTTGTTTGTTTGTCTGTTTGTTTTTGGTGACCACGTATGTCTCAACTTCATTATTCACTCACAGATGAGCTTTTGGCAATATGAGTCCCACAAAAGCAAATTTATTCTTCTCGCTGCAGCTCCAAACACCAGATTGGTCTGTTTTTAGGGTCTGTGCCTCAGGAAAACTCCAAGGACTCTTCTTTCCTCCTTCTCTGGAGGTCCTCTTTCTAATTGTTCCACCAGTCTTGTCACACTGAGGAATTCTCCCTACCTGCACTAGGACATACAGTGATGCGACCTTACCATTGAATTTCTGGGTTGCTTCTTGTAAACCTGCAAATGCATTTTCTTGATTTGGATTTCAGAATTTATGAAGAATAGCCCTGGGGAAATAATGCTAATTGCTAATATTTGCTGTGGGTCGCAGTGTGTGAGGTATTGAACATTAACTCTTCTAATATTCACAACCCTATGGTGGGAGGTAATATTGCTGTCCCTGTTTTACAGATGAAAACACTGAGATTTATAAGTGACTTGCTTGAAGTCACATGTGGTGGAGTTGAGGACGGGAACCAAGATATGGCTGATTCCAGAGTTTGACTATATTTGAGACAGGCTTCCATTGAGGGATTTGGAGATGTCCAGAAATGCAAATTAGCCCTTTGAGATGAGTAGGCTTTTTTTAATTAATGGGAAATTAATGGGAAAACCTCAACTTTTTAAAAATATACTTTTAAGTTCTAGGGTACATGTGCACAACATGCAGGTTTGATACATAGGTATACATGTGCCATGTTGGTTTGCTGCACCCATCAACTCATCATTTACATTAGGTATTTCTCCTAATGCTATCCCTCTGCCAGCCCCCCACCCCCTGACAGGCCCCAGTGTGTGATGTTCCCCGCCCTCTGTCCAAATGATATCATTGTTAATTTCCCACCTATGAGTAAGAACATGTGGTGTTTGGTTTTCTGTTCTTGTGATAGTTTGCTGAGAATGATGGTTTCCAGCTTTATCCATGTCCCTGCAAAGGACATGAGCTCATCCTTTTTTTGGCTGCATAGTATTCCATTGTGTATATGTGCCACATTTTCTTAATCCAGTCTATCATTGATGAACATTTGGGTTGGTTCCAAGTCTTTGCTATTGTGAATAGTGCCGCAATAAACATACGTGTGCATGTGTCTTTATAGTAGCATGATTTATAATCCTTTGGGTATATATACCTAGTAATGGGATTGCCGGGTCAAATGGTAATTCTACTTCTAGATCCTTGAGGAATCGCCACACTGTCTGCCATAATGGTTGAACTAATTTACACTCCCACCAACAGTGTAAAAGCATTCCTATTTCTCCACATCCTAAGAGGAGTAGGTTTCTAAGGATAACAATTTCATAATGAAACAAGAATAATAAATAGTTGAACATCTTCTGTATGCCAGGTTCTGTATTAAGTGCTTTCTACAACTTACCTCATTTTCTTCTTGCAATAAACTTATGACACAGTTAGAATTCCCACTTTATAGATAGGAAGGCTAAAGCTTGGAGAGATTAGGGGAATTATACAAGATCATGAAGTTAGTAAAAGACAAAATCAGAGCTGAAGTCAAGCTCAGGAATCCTGCAAAGTTGACACACAGGAAAACCTCCAGGGGCACTTCTTTTGCTCTTCTCTGGAGGTCCTCCTTCTAATTGCTGTATCAATATTGTCACAATGTGGGATACTCCCTACATGCACCAGGAGCATACACTGATGCAACCTTACCGCTGAGTGTAGGCTGCTCTGAGTGGACCCTAGTTCATATGTATTTTCTGATTCTGATAATATGCTTGGAGTTGAGGCCACTCCGTAATCCAGATTTGCAGTGTTTTCTGTGGTGTTATCTGAAGACCTCCTGAATCAGAATTACTTCTGATGCTTGATAAAAGTATAAATCCCTGGACCCAATGAATCAGAATCTCTGGAGAAGTGCCCTGGGGATTCGTATTTGTAAGAAGCCCATGCTTGATCACCTGGTGGCAGAGTTCCACAAGCAAGAGCAGAAGCAGGCAAAGAGTCTAGTGGGCCAGGTTTGAAACGGGCACTGTGGTGCTTCTGCCATGCTCTGTTGGCCAAAGCAAGGCACAAGACTACCCCAGATTCAAGGGAAGTGGAAGTAATTTCTCTCTTTGAAAGGAGCTGCAAAGTCACATTGCAAAGGATAGAAGGAAGGAGATATTTTATGGTCGTTTGCTTTATTACAACTGGGAATCACACCAAACAGTGAGCTTGACAGTGCCCCGCCCCACTCATTCATTTACGACATCCTATCCTGATGTATTGCCCTCTTTGTGATACAGACTGTGCGGGTGCACTTAGTTTTACAAAAACTAAATAAAAGAGTAGATGTTGCAATGAGATGGGAAGAGATTGTGAAAATCTTTATTACCATAAAATTTTCTCTGCATTTATCATGGCAAAGTACTGAATAATTAACTTAGAGATGTATAATTTGCATCTTTTTAAAATGAAAAGACAAGTGTTCCAGATTTTCTGTTCTTTTCTGTGATGACAAGTGTCTGTCAATAGAATGCTACCCACCAGACGTTTTTTGAAAATATAAACACACTTAATTCATCCCCTAAGTTTAAAGTAATGTTTTAACAATGAATGTAAAAGTAATTGCTTTTCAAAAGAAACTCCTGCTATGAACAAAGCATTTTAAAATTGGATGTTTGGAAATGTTTCCATTGTTCCATGATTTTACTGCCAAACAATGTGTATGTGTCCCATACAAATTTTCTTATATCTAAACTTAAAAAATTGACAAGTAAATTTTTTGTCTACTTAAAAACAGATTTCAAATAAAGAGTTACAGTGGGTTTTCAAACTGTTTGATAATACAAGTTTAGTATCCCTTATTTGGAATGCATGGGAATAGAAGTGTTCTGGATTTTGGATTTTGGAATACATGCATACACTTAATGAGATATCTTGGAGATGGGATCCAAGTCTAAACACGAAATTCATTTATGATTATATACATCTGCACACATAGCCTGAAGGTAATTTTATACAATATTTTACATACTTCTGTGCATAAACCAAGTTTGTATACATTGTACTATCAGAAAGCAAAAGTGTCACAATCTCAGCCACTCATGTAAATAATCTATGCTGTTTGGCATCACCATCATTCCTGACTCTGAATTTATGTGCTACTAAAAAGCAATCATTTTCTTATGCTTGTTCACATGCAAGTACTTAACAGTAAAAAGTATGAGATACCATGAGTGCAGTGAAAAAATAATGTGTTCAGGGTAACTAAGCAGCACAGTAGCATCACCAGAAAACCTGTATCAACTGTTAAACATCAGCAACCACCAACAGCAGCAGGCTTTCAGTCTCCACCGATGATGTTGTGTTTTGACTAAAAGCTTAGTGCACACTGTATTTTATTTTTTTATCAGAAGCAATTAAGGGACCAGGAAGTGGTAGGTTGTCTAGGGATAAGGAGCCATTCTGCTGGATGGCTTTTCTTCTTTTTGAGACAGAGTCTTATTCTGTCGCCAGGCTGGAGTTCAATGGTGTGATCTCAGCTCACCGCAACCTCTGCCTCCTGGGTTCAAGATATTCTCCTATCGCAGCCTCCCGAGTAGCCGAAACTACAGGCACCTGCCACTACACCCGGCTAATTTTTGCATTTTCAGTAGAGACAGTGTTTCACCATGTTGTCCAGGCTGGTCTTGAACTCCTGGCCTCAGGTGATTCAATTGCCTTGGCCTCCCAAAATGCAGGGATTACAGTTGTAAGCCACCACTCCTGGCCTGATGGATGGCTTTTTAAAATGTTTCCTTCAGAGTCTTCTGATTAATTAACAATGATATTTGTCTTCAAAGTCTCTCTTTGATTTTATAAATAGACATGACTCTTGTTCTGCTATTAATGCACACTGCTCTAGTCTTTCAATAACCCCATCACATTTTCACCGCATTGTCCACAGGCACTTTTTCTTCAGTGTTAACAACTTCATCTTCATTGTCACTTTTATCCTGATCATCTTGATTCAGAACCATTTCAGCTATTTTACCATTGATCAATGAATGAACAACTGGAGACTCTATCAATGTTAAAAACTTCTTCAATATCCACTTCTTCTAGCTTACTGATGAACACTGAAGGTATATCTTTTTGAATATGTAAGGAGGTCAGACATCATTTTTTCTCACTTGATATATAGAATCCTTCAAAGTCACCAACTTTTTTATCATCCTCACTGAACAGAGTCACAGACCAGAGGTTGTGCCAGGCATGCACAGCTGTGTATTAATCACTGTGTTCCAAGGGTTGGTAACAACATATCCAGCAGCCATCATGCTAAACTCCTTTTGAAATCTTCCACATCCATGCCTCTTTTCACTGCTGTAGCATGCTGTTCAGTAGAGTGCTTTTATATTTACTGTTCATTGATCTAAGGATACCCTGGTCACAATTAATGAAGTCACATTTTGGGGGAAAGTACAGGACATAAGCATTTTTGATGAGAACTTCAGCTGGAGGATGAGCAGAACAGTTGTCAAGGAATAACAAAATCTTGCAGTCATCACCCAGTCTAGCTTCCCTGCTCTGAGCATAAGATGCTGGTGCAAAATGTTTGTGAAAGCAAACGGAAAAGATGACCCTGGTGATCTATGCCTTTTTGTCAGCATAATAATGGACTGGTAAGAAATTCATTCCTTGGAAACAGAAAGGACACAGCTTTCCCCTATCACATCAGGTTTACTTATGCATGCCTGCAGCATTAGCACTGCCCAGTACAGATGGGACTTGGGTCCCATCTCCAAGATATCTTGCATACACAGAGTGGTGTATGCAAATATTCTTCTGTCCTTGGCATCCTTGATTCCTGCAGGGGCTGTCTCATCATCTGCAGTCAGTGACTTTCTGGCGCAATAAGGCCAAAACAGTGATGTTTCATCAGCATTATAGACTTGTTCTGGTGTCAAATTTTCCTTGGTGATGACCCTGGCAAACTTGTCAATGAATTTCTCTGTTGTTTCATGTTCAGCAGATGCTTTATCACTACAAATATTTAAAAAATTTAATGCAACATTTTTTTCTTAAAGTTCTACAACCAGCCTGTTGAATATTCACAATTCTCTTCAGTTCATCGTGATAGATCTTTGCTTGTTTTATGATCAGCATATCATTATATGCATGTGTTCACTGCAATACTGGTGGATCCATTCTTTCAATACATAATCAATATTTTCATTTTTAGCTTTGCACAGTGTTTTTCTATTTTCATTAATTTTTGTTCATCGCTTTAGGCATAGAACTTCAGCAGTTTATTTGTTGCTTCACATCATAAATACTGGACATTCCAACACTGTGCTCTTCTGTAAGACATTTTACAGTTACACCGCTGTCCCGTTTCTCCACCAGTTTATCTTTCTGTGCTATAGATAAACATAAACGCTTCCTGTTTCACTTGTACACTGCTGTCCAGTTTCTCCAACAGTGTATCTTTCTGTGCTATAGATAAACATAAATGCTTCCTCTTTCACTTGTCACCATGATCATAGGGTATCTGCAGGCCTTTTTGACATGTCCAACAGTATCTTTACCTCAGAGAGCAAAGAATAAGCAAAAAAACAGTGAGTAATGCACATAGGTCCTGGTCCATGTGGGTCATTGCAGGGAATCTGCCATTGGTGCATTCACCCTGCACAAGTGGCATTTTATTACCCTTTGCAGGCATGCTTGCATGGGGAAGTCTGGGCATGCATGGAAAAAAATATATTGCAGCTGAAGAGGGCTGAGAGGGTCTTTTTTTCTTGGGGACACTGAGTAAACTGTGCTGTGCACTTACATTTCCACTGTGACCCATCACATTAAGTCAGGTGTGGAATTTTCCACTTATGACATCATGTCCAGTGCTTAAAAAGTTTTGAACTTTGTAGATTTTTAGATTAGGGATATTTAATCTGCAGTAAGAAAATATAATACTTTCTGATTTATTTATAAGACAACAGACTGATATCATAGAGATAAAAATTTATGAGATGTATTTTAACAGAAAAATATTGAAAATTGGTGAATGCAAGTAAAAAAATAAACTTCAGGGTTTACAACCAATAACATAGTTTTTCCATGTGGATGTAAATATATGTATAATAAACTTTTTTCAGATGATAGCCATTAAAACTCAGTGACATCACAAAGTGCTGAACTAAGCTTTAGAATATAGCAAGGTGTTATATGTTACTTTGTGTTTACCTAAACCATTAATATTAATGTTAATTTTTTAGGATAAACATAATATTTGAGAAACAATACATACAAATTGAATTTATTTTAAAATATGGATTTTATAGGTTGAGTATCCCTAATGTAAAACTACAAAATCTGAAATGCCCTGAAATCCAAAACTTTTTGAGTGCAAACATCATGCTACAAGTAGAAAATTCCACATCTGATCTCATGTGAGGTGTTGCAGTCAAAACAGTTAAAACTTTGTTTCATGCACTAAATGATTTAAACTATTGCATAAAATTACCTTCAGGCTATGTGTACAAGGTTGCTATAAAACATAAATGAATTTGGTGTTTAGGCTTGTGTCTCATCCTCAAAATTTGCATATATGTATGCAAATGTTCCAAAATCGGAAAAAAATCTAAAATTCAAAACACATCTATTTTGAGCATTTTGGATAAAGTGTACTCAAACTGTAGCTTTATCTCATCCTTTAAATTTTCTATTAAAAGATAATTAGGACTATTAGTACAATTGGCACATGTATAAAAATAAATGATCACACTCATTAGGTTGGTTATTATTTAAAAAAAAACAGAAAATAACAAGTGTTGGTGAGGATGTGGAGAAATTAAAACCTTAGCGCACAGCTCATGGGAATGTAACATGGAGCAGCAGTTGTAGAAAACAGTACAGTGGTTCCCCAAAAAGCTAAACTTAGAATTACCAAAATTCAATTTCTCAGTATATACCTGAAAAAATTGAAAGCAGGAACTCAAAGAGATTCTTTTGCACCAATGTTCATAGCAGCATTATTCACAGTAGCCTAAAGGTGGTATCGAAAGACAAAATTACAATAAATTTAGTTTAAAGATCTTAATTAGCTTTCATTCACAATTCTGGAATTGGGCAGCCCTCAGAACCAGAATAGATTCTAAGAACTCTGGGACCCCAAAGTGGTCAGATAACATTTATGGATGGAGAAGACATGATGCACAGTCAGCTTAGTTGGTTACAGCTCAGTGTTTTACCTTATTTGAATGAGTGGGCCACCTGCAATTGACTGAAGCTCAGCTGCTGTGATTGACTAGAACTCAGCCAGTTGTTAGAAGAGTTTATGTACTCCTAAATTAAGCTTTCAATTAGTAGTCTGTCTACCAATGTTGCAGTTTGCCACATAAGGACTCAAGTATAGAGGCAACCTCAGGCCTAAACTTAATTTAACTTAAAAGTAGAAATACCCAAATGCCCACCGATACATGAATGAATAAAGTTTGGTATAAACATGCAGTGGAATATTAATTTGTCTTAAAAAGGAATGAAATTTGGATACATGCCACCATATGTATGAAATTTGTGAACAGTATGGTAAGTGAAGTAAGCCCATCACAGAAAGACAAATATTGTATGGTTTCACTTATATGAGGTACCTAGAGTAAGCAAATGCATAGAGACAGAAAGTAGAATGCTGGTTTCCAGGGTCTTGGGGATGGGGAGAATGGGGATTTATTGCTTTATAGTTTTTGGTACCCAGAATGTGGGACCTGAGGAAGGGTGAGTAAAATGGAGACCCAAAACCTTTTACTTTTGCTTCTGAGCCTTTTGGTCCTATGACATTCCTCTTATTTTTTTTCAGGAGAGTAATGGCACCTATCTTTCCTTTTACAATACTGGAGGTGGTCCACACCCATCCCAGCAGCCACAGGTGGGTGCATGCATGGGATGGTTGGGTGGGACAGCTCCCTGCTCCCTCTTCCCTGCTGCCTGGGGTGCATGGCCATGTCTGCCACATGTGTGTGCAGTGTTCAACAGCTACTCAGGGCAGCAATAAGCCACAACTGCCGCCAGGGCCTTAAGGCACCCCACACGGCTGGCTGGCATTCCCTGCGATGCACCATGGAGTCTCCCAGTCCTTGGCTAGGGAGTCTCCCAGTCCTTGGCCAGGGAGTCCAGCTTTGTCCCCAGCAATTAAGCTTTTCTCCCTGGTGGAGGAATATTTACATAAGAATAAGAAGGTAAGGCCTGGGGACATATGGAACTAGCCACACCCTTAATTATGCTGGAAGGGGTCAAGCCTTGGCTGCATGTAGCACATAATCAAAACAACGTACCAGGTTTTACATTAAAGTTAAAAATTGCTAAAAGTTACCATTATGACATATAATTGAGACTGCTGGAAATAGATTTACATGCAAGGTGTGTGAGAACAGTAAAATGTGTTTTTAATAAAAGGTTATAAGAAGGCTTAAAAGTGTAAATTCTTGCCTAGGGTTAAATAATTGTTTTAAATTAAGTAGGATGAAGTTAAAAGTTCAAACAAGTGATGGGAGGATTGTAAAAGTTAATCTTGCAAAAATTCCATGTGTGAACGTACTGACTAAATTCAAAGGGTATTATAGAGTTTTTCTGTAAATTGAGCATTAAAATAAGCACACAAGGTACTCTTAAGGCACTCAACTGCTCTTTACCAAAATTTGTAAAGGGTTATAAAAGGTTTTTGCTTTTTTAAAGTTTCTGAGTCATCATTTTGGTAAAATAAATAATGTATGTAATCTGGAATTCTGTTTCATAACATCAAATGTTTTAAACCTCTAACATATTTAACAGGCTTCTCAAAATCAGACTTCAGTTTCAAAATTGTCTTTCCTGACACCTGACTTTTCAGATGCTTCAGAAGGGCCCCTGGAGTACACAGAAAAGAGGTAAACAGGATTATTTGACATGTTTCATTACATGGGATTGCCAAAATGGTGTTCAGTCTTCTTTAGGCTATATTTTGTTGAATAATACTAATATATGTTCCAAAATTGTCTGGGGTTTCTAAAATTCTAATATCTGAGTATATGCTATCAATCATAATTGAAGTTATTATGTTAAGTTTTTGTAAACCACAGAGATAACTAAACTTCTTTATTAATTTTGTTTCTAACTGTAACTACCCTGGACATTTTGTTATTCATAGACAATTGTTGTCTTGTTTTAATCCTTTTCAAAATATTGTTTATAATAAGCTATAGAACTCTGAAGTTCTATAAGTTCTAGCTAAGTGTGTTTAAATACAGGTTTCTGATAACTATGTAAATTGTGATATTTGAGTACAGGAAAAATGTACAGGACTCATGAAGAGCTGAATATTTATGGATATCAAGCAAAACAAGAACTAAATTGACTGAACTCAGAAAACTGAAACAATCTTTTGACTTTTGCTTGGAATATTGCTGATCCTTGTTTTGTTTTTCAGAGTCAAGAAAACTTATTTTGAACTATTTACAGCCTTTGATAATTGAGTAAGGTATACTCCTGTGAAGAAAATTTGGAGCATGTTGGTTTCTCTCTACCTGGTTCCTCTAGAATTTGGAAACTATCTGCGAATATTCTCAACTTATGGCAATATAGTTGTTTGCATCAGTGCAATAAAATCAATTTTCTTTTGCAACAGAACACAATTGGAGAAACTGGTTGTTTTACCAAGGCTTTGACTGAAAGGATATGCTTCCCTTTAAGGAGTCAAGCTCAACTTGCAGAGCTGATAAAAGCCCCTTAAGAAAAAAACTGGCCTCATACTCTTGTCTACAGAGTTCTTGTACAGGGTTCCTGACCTGTGGTCAGTAAAGAATGTTAGTTTCTAACAGGCCCGGGAGCTCCTAGTTTATCTTGGGACCTTAAGAGGGGAGTATCACCCAACTCACAGGTATTTGAGGATACAAACCCATGACTGGGCTCTGCTTTCAAAGATCCTATCTGAGATTCCTTGTGGAACAGAGTTCCATCAAAGCCAATCTAAAAGACCTATGTAGAAATAATTATTCTTGCTGCACTTTATGCAAATATTCAAGCCAAGTATAAGACTAAAGTCTATTTTGCAGATAACTCAGTTCTATCATGATTTTTTTTTAACAAAAGTGACTGGAGAGAGAGAAATGTTTCAAAACTTATACATTTGTCATTAAATTCTAAACTTAGCTGTTTTTAAGTTTTTGGCTACATTTTAGACTAACCCTGCTTGTTACTGTGAACCAACCAGCAATCTCCAACTGCAGCTCAGAAGGAACAAGAGGGATGGGTAATGTAGAAATCTGGGTTGATATTCTAGTTCTGAGTAATTACCTGCAAATCCTGCCAGGTGATGGGAATAAATAGGATGCCCATCACCTAGAGGTTTCCTTTTTGGGAAAGTAAGACCAAGGGAACTAACCAAAGCTAAGCACAATGCACCCAAACCTTAGCAAGCAAAATTATAGCCACTAGTTATCTGGTCATGTCACAAGACACCCTTTTCTCTCCCTTGTTGGGGGGGCACTAAATTCCACAGTTTCACCTTAGCATTCAGCTTATGATAAGAAGTTCATGCACTGCCCCCTGAGACACATTTTTGTCCCAAACTCAATTACAAGCTTTGGGTCAAAGCCCAAGGAAAGAAAACTGGATCTGAGGGATCCAGAGGCAGGCAATAACAGAAGTTAAAAGACCCAGTGCAGGTGAGTGTGGCTGATTTCTACTCATTCAGCCAAGCTTTCCATTTCATGGATAAAGGCCGTGCTAGTATCCATGGCATAAATGAGGTCTAGGGAATTCAAAGGCTACTGACAGCAGGGGAGATAAGGCATACATGGGTAAGAGTGAATACTCTCAGCCCCCAGACCACCTTATTAACATGGGTGAAAGCCACTTTAACATCCATGGGTGGCACCCTGTTGGGGTTGCCAGGACGTAAGTATTCAAGGAAGGAGGAAAGAAAAAGGAATGCCTCACTTTCCCTCCTTCACGTACCGCAAGTATTTGCTAGGAAGAGAAGGGAACCAGTGATACCTGCTCCCCTCTTTCTAGATGGATAGCCATTCATCTTCAATCTGTATCCCTTTTGAATGCATCCTGAACCCCTGGGACTCCTTTGAAAAAAAAGTCTTATATTTTCCTTTCTCCTTTTCTATCCCCTCTTCACAGATAGGAAATTGTGTCTCTGTACTACAGGACACTCCCATGGGATACATCCTCCAAACTGGAAAGAGTCAATTTCCCAAACCTTAAACTGGTTGGCTTAGGATTGGGCTCAGGGGAAGGGAACCCAGAAGGCTGACATGCTGGCAAAAGAATAAAAGTTTTTTTTTTTTTTTTTTTTTTTTTTTTTTTTACCATTCGGCTTTTGGTCCCTCTCTTCCTGTGCAAACTGGTAAAAGGCATCAAGATTTTTGAGCTGTCCTTACCCCCACCTTGTTTCATTTTGATACATATTTTCTAATAGCCTGGTTTGTCTTCTGTTCTTGCCTTGAGGTCATCAAACTCCAAATGGTCATGCAACTGGAGCCTGGAACAATGGCCCCCTTTGCCAGGGACCCCTAAGAGAGGCCTCTGCAGGAGCTCTGACTGCCATTTTTCGAAAACAGCACACACCCTGTCAGCAGGAAACAGTTAAAATCAGTCTTTGTTCTTATCCTAATCCTTATCCTTATTCTAAGGGCAGTTAGATGTACTTCTTTAGAGTGGGGAATGAGACAGCCAAGTAAAAGGGCCTCCCTGGGGAATCTCCAACTGGCCTGCACACTGGGAGGATGGGGTAGGGCTTCGAGAAATTCAGGCTGTTTACAGCAGGGAGGAGCCTTGTCCCTCCGCTCCTGTTTCTATGTGGTAACCTGGGATTCAGTCTGTGATGTGAGGGCCTGTTAACAGGAACCCCTCTCACCTGGCTGTGTAGTTTTTCCTTTTTCCTTTTTGCCCAATAAATTCCATCCCCCTCTCCCTTCAAATTGTCTGCAAATCTAATATTTCCTGGTCATGTGACAAGAACCCAGTTTTTCCTCCAACAATAGTTAGAGTTTCTATTTGGGATGATGAAAAAGTTCTGGAAATAGATAGTGGTGACTATTGCTTAATGACACTAGTGTACACTTAATGGTTAAAATGGTAAATTTTAAGTTACATATGTTTTATATCAATAAATTCACTGCAACTTCTGCCTTCCAGGTTCAAATGATTCTCTTGCCTCAGCCTTCCAAGTAGCTGGGACTACAGGTGCCCACCACCACGCCCAACTAATTTTTATATTTTTAGTAGATATGGCATTTCGCCATGTTTGCCAGGCTGGTCTCGAACTCCTGACCTCAGGTGATCCATAATTTAATGAATTTCAGGATTTAAAATCAGCAACTATGGTTTCGAATTCTGGTTCCTCCACTTCCTGGCTGTGTGACTTAGGCCAAGTTACTTAAGCTCTCTGTGCCTTTATTTCTTCAGCTGATCAAGAAATGATAATTCTTCATGAAGTTTGTAGGAAGCTTTAAAGAAAGGAGGCTTTTGAAACTCCAACAAATTGCACACTTAAATATAAATGCATTTTGGTAAGTCATGATTGTATAAAAGGCCTGCCCAAATTGAGCAGCAGTCTATTTTCTTAAAATTTTAAATTAATAAGAACTAATTAAAGCAAAGTAGAGAAATTAGGTAAAACATGAAGGAAAGAAATCAGCTATAATCCCACTACCCAAACTTGCTCTTAATATTTTATTGTCTTTTAAGTCTGTTTTCATGGATAGAATTTTAAAAAATATATAGTCATAGTTGTACTGTATTTATAATTGGGCCAGATAGTTTACAAATATAATTTATTTAAGCCATTTCCTCATTGTTGGATTTTAGGTTATCTTCATTTCCCAAGTGTTAATAATTTTTCAGTGAATATCATTAGGGATAAGGTTTTTTATTTTAAGTTCCAGGATGCATGTGCAGAATGTGCAGGTTTTCATAGGTACATGTGTGCCATTGTGGTTTGCTGCACCTATCAACCCATCGCCTATGTATTAAGCACAGCATGCATTAGCTATTTATCATGATGCTCTCCCTCCCCCAACCCCCTGCCCAACAGACCCAGTGTGTTGTTGTTTTGCTGTATGTGTCCATGTGTTCTCATTGTTATAAGTGAGAACACTTATAAGTAAGAACGTGCAGTGTTTGATTTTCTGTTCCTGTGTTAGCTTGTTAAGGATAATGGCTTCTAAGCTCCATCCATGTCCCTGCAAAGAACATGATCTCATTCCTTTGTATGGCTGCATAGTATTTCATGTATATGTACTACATTTTCTTTATCCAGTCTGTCACTGATGGGCAGTTAGGCTGATTCCACGTCTTTGTTATTGTAAATAGTGCTGCAATAAACATACCTGTGCATATATCTTTATAGTAAAATGATTTATATTCCTTTGGGTATATACCCAGTAATGGCATTGCTGGATCAAATGGTATTTCTGGTTCTAGGTCTTTGGAATTGCTGCACTGTCTTCCTCAATGGTTGAACTAGTTTGCGTTCCCACCAACAGTGTAAAAGTGTTCCTATTTCTCCATAGCCTTGCCAACATCTGTTGTTTCTTGACTTTTTAATAATAGCCATTTTGACTGGCGTGAGATGGTATCTTATTGTGGTTTTGATTTGCATTTCTCTAACGATCAGTGATGTTGAGCTTTTTTTCATATGTTTATTGGCTGTATATATGTCTTCTTTTGAGAAGTGTCTGTTCATGTGCTTTGCCCAATTTTTAATGAGGTTATTTTTTTCTTGTAAATTTGTTTAAGTTCTTTGTAGATTCTGGATATTAGACATTTGTCAGATGGATGGATTGCAAAATTTTTCTCCCATTCTGTAGGTTGTCTCTCTGCTCTGATGATAGTTTCTTTTTTCTGCGCAGAAGCTCTTTGGTTTAATCAGATTGCATTTGTCAATTTTTGCTTTTGTTGCAATTGCTTTTGATGTTTTTGTCATGAAATCTTTGCCCATGCCTATGTCCTGAACGATATTGCCCAGATTTTCTTCTAGGGTTTTTATAGTTTTGGGTTTTACAGTTAAGTCTTTAATCCATCTTGAGTTAATTTTTGCATATAGTGTAAGGAAGGAATCCAGTTTCAATTTTCTGCATATGACTAGCCAGTTCTCCCAGCACCATTTATTAAAAAGGGGATCATTTCCCATTGCTTGTTTTTTTCAGGTTTGTCAAAGATCAGATGGTTGTAGATGTGAGGTTTTATTTCTGAGTTCTTTTTTCTGTTCCATTGGTCTATGTGTCTGTTTTTGTATGAATACCCTGCTGTTTTGGTTACTGCAGCCTTGCAGTGTAGTTTGAAGTCAGGTAGCATGATGCTTCCAGATTCGTTCTTTTTGCTAAGAATTGAATTGTCTTGGCTGCACAGGCTCTTTCTTCATTCCATATGAATTTTATAGTTTTTTCTAAATCTCTGAAGAATGTCAATAATTGTTTAATAAGAATAGCATCAAATCTATAAAATACTTTGGGCAGTATGGCCATTTTCATGATATTGATTCTTCCTATCCATGAGCATGTAATGTTTTTCCATTTGTTTGTGACCTCTCTGATTTCTTTGAGCAGTGGTTTGTAGTTCTCTTTGAAAAGGTCCTTCACTTCCCTTCTTAGCTGTATTCCTAGGTACTTAGTTCTCTTTGTAGCAATTGTGAATGGGAGTTCATTCACGATTTGGCTCTCTCCTTGTCTATTGTTGGTGCATAGGAATGCTTGTGATTTTTGCACAATGACTTTGTATCCTGAGACTTCGCTGAAATTTCTCATCAGCTTAAGAATGATTTGGGCTAAGATGATGGGGTTTTCTAAATATATGATCATGTCATCTGCAAACAGAGACAATTTGACTTCCTCTCTTCCTATTTGAATACCATTTATTTTTCTCTTGCCTGACTGTACTGGCCAGAACTTCCCATTATTATGTTGAAAAGAAGTGTTGAGAGAGGGTATCCTTGTCTTGCGCTGGTTTTCAAAGGGAATGCTTCCAGCTTTTGCCCATTCAGTATAATATTGGCTGTGGATTTGTCATAAATTGCTCTTATTATTTTGAGGTTTGTACCATCAATACCTAATTTATTGAGAGTTTTTAACATGAAGGGATGTTGAATTTTAGCAAAGGACTTTTCTGCATTTATTGAGATAATCATGTGGTTTTTGTCTTTAGTTCTGTTTATGTGATGGATTACATTTATTGATTTGTGTATGTAGAACCAGCCTTGCATCCCAGGGATGAAGCTGAATTGATTGTGGTAGATAAGCTTTTTGACTTACTCTCTGGATTTGGTTTCCCTGTATTTTATTGAGAATTCTTGCATCAATGTTCATCAAAGATATTGGCCTGAAGTTTTCTTTTTTTGTTGTATCTCTGCCAGGTTTTGGTATTAGGATAATGTTGGCCTCATAAAGTGAGTCAGGGAGGAGTCCCTCCTTTTCAATAGTTTGGAATAGTTTCAGAAGAAATGGTACCAGCGCCTCTTTGTGCCTCTGATATAATTCACCTGTAAATCTGCCTAGTCCTGGGCTTTTTTTGGTTGGTAGGCTATTTATTACTGCTTAAATTTCAGAACCTGTTTTTATTCTATTCAGGGATTCAACTTCTTCCTGGTTCAGTCTTGAGAGGGTGTACATGTGCAGAAATATCCATTTCTTCTAGATTTTCTGGTCTATTTGCATAGAGATATTTATAGTATTCTCTGATGTTTGTTTGTATTCCTGTGGGGTAGGTGGTGATATCCCTTCTATCATTTTTTATTGTGTCAATTTGATTCTTCTTTCTTTTCTTCTTTATTAGTCTAGCTAGCAATCTATTTTATTAATATTTTCAAAAAACCAGTTGCTGGATTCACTGATTTTTTTGAAGGGTTTTTATGTATCTATCTCTTTCAGTTCTGCTCTGATATTGGTTATTTTTTGTCTTCTGCTAGCTTTGGGGTTTGTTTGCTCTTGGTTCTCTAGTTCTTTTAATTGTGATGTTAGGCTGTCGATTTGAGATCTTTCTAGCTTTTTGATGTGGGCATTTAGTGCTATAAATTTCCCTTTTAACACTGGTTTACCTGCATCCCAGAGATTATGGTATGTTGTCTCTTTTTTCTCATAGGTTTCAAATAACTTCTTGATTTCTGCCTTAATTTCATTATTTTCCCAAGAGTCATTCAGGAGCAGGTTGTTCAATTTCATGTAGTTGTGTGGTTTTGAGTGGGATTCTTAATTTTGAGTTCTAATTTGACTGTACTGTGGTCTGAGAGACTGTTTGCCATTATTTCAGTTCTTTTGCATTTGCTGAGGAGTGTTTTACTTTCAATTATGTGACAGATTTTAGAGTAAGTGCCATGTGGGGCTGAGAATGTATATTCTGTTGTTTTTGTGTGGAGAGTTCTGTAGCTATCTATCAGGTTCACTTGATCCAGAGCTGAGTTCAATTCCTGAATATCTTTCTTAATTTTCTGTCTCGATGATCTAATATTGACAGTGAGGTGTTAAAGTCTCCCACTATTAATGTGTGGGAGTCTAAGTCTCTTGGTAGGTCTCTAACAACTTGTTTTATGAACCTATGTGCTCTGGTATTGGGTGAATATATATTTAGGATAGTTAGCTCTTCTTGTTGAATTGATCCCTTTACCATTATGTAATGCCTTTCTTTGTCTTTTTTTTTTATCTTTGTTGGTTTAAAGGCTGTTTTGTCAGAAACTAGGATTGCAAACTCTGCTTTTTTTCTGCTTTCCATTTGCTAGGTAATTTTTTTTTCATCCCTGTATTTTAAGTCTATGTGTGTCTTTGCATATGAGATGGGTCTCTTGCATACAGTACACTGATGGATGTTGACTCTTTATCGAACTTGCCATTCTGTGTCTTTTAATTGGGGCATTTAGACCATTTCCATTTAAGTTGTTATTGTCTTTTGTGAATTTGATCCTGTCATCATGATGCTAGCTGGTTATTTTGCAGACTTGTTGGTGTAGTTGTTTCATAGTGTCATTGGTGTTTGTACTTCAGTGAGTTTTTGTATCAGATAGTAATGGTTTTTCCTTTCCATATTTAGTGCTTCCTTCAAGAGCTCTTGCAAGGCAGGGCTGGTGGTGACAAATTCCCTCAGCATTTGCTTGACTGAAAAGAATTATATTTCTCCTTTGCTTATGAAGCTTAGTTTGGCTGGATATGAAATTCTGGGTTGGAAATTCTTTTCTTTAGGAATGTTGAATATTGAATATTGGCCCCAAATCTCTTTTGGCTTATAGAGTTTCTGCTGGGAGGTCCACTGTTAGTCTGATGGGCTTCCCTTTGTATGTGACCTAACCTTTCTCTCTGGCTGCCCTTAACATTTTTTCCTGCATTTCAACCTTGGGAAATCTGAAGATTATGTGTCTTGGGGTTGACCTTTTCATGGAGTATCTTACTGGAGCTCTCTGGATTTTCTGAATTTGAATGTTGGCCTGTCTTGCTAGGTTAAGGAAGTTCTCCTGGATGATATTCTAAAGTATGTTTCCCAACTTGGTTCTCTTCTCCCTGTTTCTTTCAGGCACCCCAATCAGTCGTAGGTTCAGTCTTTTTACCTAATTCCATAGTTCTCAGAGGTTTTGTTCATTCTTTTTCCTCCAATCTTGTCTTTCTGTCTTATTTCAGCAAGGTAGTCTTCAAGCTCTGAAATTCTTTCCTCTGCTTGCTCTATTCAGCTATTGAGACTTGTGGTTACATTGTGAAGTTCTTGTGTTGTGTTTTTTGGCTCCATTAAGTCATGTATGTTCCTCTCTAAACTTGTTATTCTGGTTAATGGCTCCTACAATGTTTTATCATGTTCTTAGCTTCTCTGCTTTGGGTTAGAACATGCTCTTTTAGCTCAGTGAATTTCATTATTATCTACCTTCTGAAGCCTACTTCTGTCAGTTCATCCATCTCAGCCTCAGCCCAGTTCTGTGCCCTTGCTGGAGAGGTGTTGCAATCATTTGGAGGAGAAGAGGCACTCTGGCTTTTTGAGTTTTCAGCATTTTTTCATTGATTCTTTCTCATCTTCATGAGTTTATCTAGCTTCGATCTTTGAGGCTGCTGACTTTTGGATGGGGTTTTTGTGGAGACTTTTTTGTTGGTGCTGTTGTTGTTGCTTTCTCTTTGTTTGTTTGTTTTTCTTTTAAGAGGCCCCTCTTCTGTAGGGTTGCTGCAGTTTGCTGGGGGTCCATCCTGCACCTGGAGGTGTCACTCCCGGAAGCTACAGAACAGCAAAGATGACTGCCTGCTCCTTCCTCTAGGAGCTCTGTCCCAGAGGGGCACCAACCTGATGCTAGCAGGAATGCCCCTGTATAAGGTGTCTGGTGACTTCTGTTGGTGGTGTCTCACCCAGTCAAGAGGCATGGGATCAGGGACTCACTTAATGAAGCACTCTGGCTGCCCCTTGGTAGAGGGGGTGTGCTGCACTGGGGGGAATCTCATTAGTCGGGGACAGCCCGGACCCCTCAGAGCCAACAGAGAGAAAGATTTAAGTCTACTGATTAATGGAGACGGTGGCTGCCCCTCCCCACAGGGGCTTCATCCCAGGGAGATCAGAGTTCTGTCTATAAACCCCTGGCTGGAGTTGCTGAAGTTCCCACAGGGAGGCCCCACCCAGTGAGGAGGGATGGGTCAGGGTCTGGCCTAAAAAGACAGTCTGGCCATGATCTACCACAGCTGTTGGGCTGTGGAGAATTCCTCCTGGGTCCAAACCACCCAATCTCCCTGGCACCGGCAGGGAAAACGACAGACTGGAGCTGCAGTGATGGCTGCTGCACCTCCCCCAGGAGCTCAGTCATCTTAGGCAGCTGGCAGCCACGGTGATGATGGCCGCCCCTCCACCCAGGGGCTCGGTAGTCTTAGGCAGTTTCCAGCAAAGTGGCGGCCAAGAATCTACACAGCTCTGGGCTTGGGACCCAAGGCCCGGGTAGCATGGGCTCACGAGGGGATCTGATCCACAGGTTACACAGATCCGTGGAAAAAGCATACTTTCCCGGGTGGAGTAACACACTCACTGCCTACCTTGACTGGGGATGGGAGCTCCCCTTGCCGCATGCTGCTCCCTGGTGGGCCATAACTCGCTCTGCTTTTTCTCGCTGTCCATATGTTGCGCTGTCTAGTCAGTCCCAACGAGAGAACCTGGATACCTCAGTTGCCGGTTTAGGATTAACTTGCCGTTTTCTTTCTTCTCAGTGGGAGCCTCCAACTGCAGGTGTTTCTAGGCAGCCATCTTGCCCCCGCCCCGCCTCGAGTGGTAAGACTTTTTTAAAAGAGATTATGTCTATAAGGTAGATTTGTAAAGGTGGAATTAGTGCATCAGAGTATTAGCCTTCTTAAAACAGACTCTTGACATCTAACTATATCCACAAGTTATTTTTCCCAACATTTACATTATGCAATAAAGAACATAAACAGAAAACTGTATACACATAAGCATAGTTCATTTCTCATTTATTTATTACAAAGCAAATACCAGTTTACATACGTTACCATTGCTCCAGACATACTCTTAATGCACCCTCCCAATCACTATTTCATTCTTTCCTTGCAAAGGAAACCACAATCTTGTTTTTTGGAATTTGCTTCCTTGCTTTTATTTATAGTTTTACCATTGAAGCATATATCCCTAAATACTAGAGTTTGGTTTTGTCTGCTTTTAAAACTTTATATAAATGCAGTCATACCATCTGTGTTCTTTTGTCTGAATTCTCATGTTTGATTTTACGTTTGTAAGATTCATTTTTGTTGCACATAGCTGGCAAATTGCTCATCGGTATTTTGTTTCTGGATCATACACATTCTGTGAAACAAATGCTAACTTGTAGCTCATTCCCCATTACTTTAAATAGAAAATAAAAGTATGCTGTAGCACTCCCATTCCACCTGTTTCTTAAATGGAACTAAAGCAGTAATTATGTATATTACTTATATACAAAAGCAATAGATTCTAAAATGCTTACAGTATGGCTTTCTGATCACCAAACAATAAGAGTAGTGGTTAATAAGCAATTGCTTTGCATGCAGTAATACATTGCACTTCCCTTCTTTTGGCACTCTTCAGCTTTTAAAAAAGTCTGTGTAAGGTCTGACATTTTAACAGTTATATTTGGACTCACTGAATTTGACTACATTGTTTAATATGTCGTAATAAGATTTAGGGATATAAATATAAAACTTTCCCATGTAAACGTCAGCCAAAATAATTTGTGCTGAAAGATGTATTTTATGAAAGCTGGGTATTAAATATCAAAAGACATTCCACCATAAAACATTAGCCAGTTAGATGTTCTGAGGGCTATGATTGTAGATGACTCATTTTAATTGTATAGTCCTTAATTGATTAAATTCCCGTATTGGTATGTTTATAATCATTGGGTGGTTTGTAGGGGCAGTTATTTTACATTGCAGACATGCAGATGCTGTTTCATAATGGAGTTAGTTCTTTCTCTACTTCCATTTTCCTTAATCCCCAGAGCCCTTCAGCCTACTTACAAAATAGGAGCCAGTGCATCTTGAGATTTTATTACTTTTGTTCATCTTTGGGTATCTGGGGAGAATTAGCTACATAACTCTAAGGAGGAAAGATGGAACCAGGAACTGCTGCTGTATAGCATTTTGCATAGGTTTTCAGGAGTAAACCTCTATTTGACTGATGGTAGCACGGCAAATATCAACACATCACATTTCCCAGTGTTGGTAGATTGAAATAAAGCACAAACATGTCCTGTTGGTTCTGTTTTTCTGGGGAACCCTGACTAATACATTGACCCATGAAGACTAAAGGCTCAAACACAGGAGTTATCTGAGGTTAGTATCTGCATGTCCATGGCAAAAAGCCTCCAACCAATGTCAACAACCACCCAGTAGTTTGATAGGATGCAATATCATTATGCATGAATAAATTTCCCCAATTCATAAACTATTACAGTAACACCAAGATGATTTAAAATAGTTTTCCCTTCCACTTATTGCAATTTTTAAAAGCTTATAATAGACAGTGATTCTTCCTGTAAGGCCAGAGATCTAAGTTACTCTATGGTTTGAAACAGTGGATTATTTTAATGTAGAAGGAATAGCATTTTTTGACAGACTCTGCTAAACTACTTAAGGCTGAAGACTGTCATGTCAGGTAACTTCAACAGATGATCACAATGCCTGACACATAGAATCCATGTGTTAAGTCTTCCTAAAATGAATAAAAAAAGGTTATGGAGATCTAGGGGGAGTGGGGGTTATGAGGCCAATGTTGCTTGATGAACCTTATCTCTAGTAGATGAAGCTACTTCCCCAGCTTGGCTGTCCAAAATGTCAAAAATATGGCCCCTAGGAATGTAAAATTTTACATATTTGGAAGGAATGGGGTGGACTTGGGGTTCTCAATTGCAAAAAAGTTGATATTACATGTTTTAAAGAAACTTTCAAGAGTAACTTGGGTTAGGACTGTCTCATATGGAGTTTCCTGCTAATAGATTATGGGGGCCAGTGGGCGCGGTGTAACTCAGGGAATTTAATCTGTGTCTGTGGTCCCTTTGCTATGGTTAATGACCAGCGAAAAGCTCTCCAACAATTGTCCTCAATATCCATCAGAGTCTCCCAGAATGGGGTCATTACTTTTCTATTCCCCAATACTTTCTAATTTCCCCATATCAAATATCTAACAATCTATAAGGCAGATATGAAAAGTTATTTACTGAAAGGTCAGATGTACCTCAAAAAGAGCAGTTCAGTGAAGAGGGAACCATGCCTATAACTTATTGCATTCCCCTGTGCTACATAATGCCTTATTGATTTAGGCATTTGAAAGCAGAGTAACCTAAATGGGCTTTCTTTCGCTTTCATCCCTGCTCCTCTTTCTGGGGACTTCTATGTCCAGTCCCCGAATCCTGATACGTTTTCTTTCCTCTGAGAAACTTCTCCCATTGTTACAGGAGTTTGCAAACTCCAATGGCTTTGGCTTTGGTCAGGTACTCACGCATATTCTCCTTTGGTCAAACTCGGCTGGTTTTGAAAGAGAAGAGGAAGATCCCAATGGTGTGAGCAAGAGGGGACCCTGCATCAAGCCCTATGCTTTGGGGGACCCTGTTTATCACAAATATACACACAAAATGTAAAATTTTTAAAGAGTGCATGGGTACCTCCATCCGTTGATTTCTGGAGCTCAATGCAATTGCAGCGTGACCTATGGCCATAACCAACTGCCCTCCTGACTAACACGCTTCAGGCCCCAGAGAAATGCTTCTCACATTGCTTTCCCACTGTCCTTGAACGGAAGGTGAGTATGTCTTCATGTCATGTGTGGTGTTGATTGTACTGCTGCCAATATTGAAGATGTAAAGTACCTCAGGAAGCAAAAAGGATTTGAATGGCAAAAGTATATAAGTAAGAGAAAAAGACAAATTAACTCATCAAACTCTTCCTCTCAGAGAGCATAAGTGCAACGGCTTCTTGCATCATGAAATATCATTTCCCAGTAGTGCTGAGAGTCCATGTTCTCTTCACGTTTCAATTTGTGGATCTAGAGATACTTACGAAAAAAGCAAAGTACTTTCTACAGTTTGTACATGGTTGCTGAAGTGCGTTTTTCAATATTACATTTCCTATCACTTACATTTTAGATATGTAGGTCTAGATGTAATACTGGTGAAGGGTGATAGCAATTCTTTGCATTGGCAACTCGACGGACAGCGAATGCCAGAATCATGAATGGTTTTGAAATGGGAAAAGTTCCCTTGTCCCCCTCACAGGGCATGTGCTGGGGGTGTGGCTTGCTTCCTCAGTGCCCCGCTGCTCAAAACCCCTAGTGGGAGCAGGCAGACAGGCAGGTTGTGGGGAGCATGAGCTCTGACCCCGCCGCAGCATCTAGGGGTGAATGTTCACAGCTCCTGAAGCCATAGTGGGCATATTATAGTGTGCTCTTTTAGTTTTGCCGTCTGTAGATGGCTCGTGTCCTTACTGCAAAGACAGGGGTCTTTCTGTATTCTGGGGTTCTTGCCTTGGTGTACAGGAAAAATCGGATCATTCGTGGGCTTAGAGAATGAGTGCAAGGCTTTCTTGAGTGGTGGAAGAAGCTCTCAGCAGATGTATGGGGGACCAGAAGGTGTGTGGAGTGGGAAGGTGGTTTTCCCCTGGAGTTGGGCTGCTCAGTGGCTGGACTCTCCTCCGACTACTCCAGCCAAATTCCCCTCAGAGTCTGTGTTGTTCCGCTCATCAATTGCCTGACGGCGTCTGTGTCTGACAGGCGTCGCTGGTACCCGTTGGTGTGTTCTTCCACTCCTCTGCTCCTCTCCAGCCACGACGTCCAGCCACCTGTGTGCCCTTCTTCTGGTGTGTTCCTCTCAACGTCCAGCTGCTTGTGTGCATGCCCAGTAGAGTCTCGGGATTTTTATAGGCACAGGATGGAGGGCATGGCGGGCCATGGTGGTCTTGGAAAATGCAACACTTGGGCACGAAAACAGGAGTGGCTGTCCTCACGTAGGTCTGTGGGCGCAGGCCCAAGGATGGAGCCCTCGCCAGGGACACCACTCTTCTCCTCCCAGCACTTCCCTGTCCCTGTCCTGTATCAGTTTAATTTTCATAAATATATTTAATAGATTTACACATATTTTTAAAATATTAAATTAGATTTTAGTTTTCTTTACATAATTTTACTTGATATTTTGATATTTAATAGTAATATTTATTTTGCCCTTTCATTTTAATAATATGGAATATATTAGAAGAAAATCATTGTTTTTGGAAATATATATAATTTTAATTTTCTTTTTTATTTTTGGTGAAAATATATCCGCATTTTATATATAGTGAATACCATACATTTTATTTTAAATGTATTAGATCACTGTTGTCAGTAGAACAAAATTATGTAGAAACTTTCACTCTAACAACATAATTAGTGATTTTTCTGAGTTGTAGGCCAAAAAATTTCATGAAAATACACAATTTCTTTTATTAGTCATACGATCATCACAGACTCATCAATAGAATATCCAGATCTGCAGAATAGTAATTAAATTGTCTTTTAAAATATTTTGCCAACTTTCATTCATTTAAAAACCGTAGCTTTACATAGCTTCTTCAGTCTTGCTGTTGTGAACATATTTGTAAAAGTAGGAGGATAAAGCATACTTCATTTAAGAGTTAGGTTGATTTTTAACTTGAAATACTTAGATACATGGCCTTACACACCTGAGAGCTGGCCTCCTCTCAGCTAAGCTTTCGGGTGGCGAGGAGCTGGCTTAGTACTTACAGCCAGATTGTGGAATTCTCCTGTGGACCGTGGACAGTGTCACAGAACACCAATGCCTGACAAGGCTGCCCTGGGACCATGAGGGAGCAAGGCAAAAACAGGACCACTCTGGAATCATGCTCTGAGAACAAGAACATTTTTCAAGATGAGAAGTGACCAAACAAACATCCTCCTCTCCTTGTTACTATGAGAGACTGCTACTTCCTTATCAGTGCAACTTCGCCTCTACTTTCTTCTAATTTTTCTAGATAAGAATCATTAAGATTCTCAAATATAAAATTCCACTCACTTCCTGAAAGCACCCAACCCCTCAGCAAAGTCTCACATCCTTAAACTCTCTTCAGAACTACTTACCCTGAGCCCAAATCCTGTAAGGCCTTTCAAGTGCCCTCTTACTGAGAAGATCCATGTCCTTCATGATAAACATTCTTCCTCCTTGCAACAAATCAATAATTTAATCATGCTACAAGGATGTTCTTGGTGGTCTTTGGCTGAAGGGAATTGCCAATATCCTTGCTCTAGATCCTGCAAATATTAGGGGAGGTTCTGCCTGGAATGTAGATTCTGATTCCAGTTTGGCTTCTCCACCAGCTGGAGTTGTTACTGCTTCCTCACGAGTCACTGAAGGACCAAATACACACCTCTAAGGTCATTATTAATCTCATCTCAGACAGTACAAGAGGAAAGGCAATTCTTTCTGTTAAAATAACTTTAACTCTGCTCCTTTCCTAGTGAAATAATGTTGGTGTTACTTAATTATTCCTGGGAGAATGTAATAAATAATGCACCAATAATATGTTAGCCACTATTATAGTTATTGAGGATATAGCAATAAATAAAAGGACAAAAATCCCTGTGTTCATGGTGCTTATATGCTTTGGAGTGTTAGGACCCTTTCCTGTGTCTGGCTTATGTTAAGAGTCTCTATATTAGATGCAAAGGGCTCTGTCTTAGTCATTTGGGATGGTAACTCCAATTGAGTGAAAAGTATTTTGATGAGCAGCCGTCATTGTCCCATCATCCTCCCCTTAGTCCTCCCCCTTATTGAAGATCGGGGAGAGGAGTTAAGTTTCAGACACACAAAGTAGAAGGCTACATTCTCTAAATGTAGGTGGATACTTTGTCTTTTTTAGTAGTATAGAGTTTGCTATCGGCAACGTGTATTTGTACATAAATAATTTATTAAATTAAAAAATTGCTTTCAAATTAAATATGCCCACTTTAATCTCCAGGATTTGCTGGCACTAAGGAAATCAATTTTTCTTTGTAGTTAGAAAAGATAACCTTAGTATTAGCACCAGTAATGCTATCCCAAAATCTAATATGATAAAATCCAAATGTAATTCAATGTGCCAAATTTGTATTGAATACCTTCTATGGGGAAAAATAGTGTCTTTCTTTTATAAACGTTAAAATGCTTTGCAAACATTAGTGAATATTTTCAAGATAATGTCTAGATCTGAGCTCAATAAACTTGTAGCATACCATACATATAGCTTACTATGTAGATATACATAAAACAACATTTTTAATAATGACTCATATGTGATAGTGTCTGCAATGTGGTTTCTGTTATAGCCCTAGTCTTCATCTGCTAGTAACTTTCTCCAAATTTAACCTTTTGGCTTGAAATTTTCCATGCCTGGTTTAAGCTAAAAGGTATTTTAAAAATTATTTTTTAGTTTCAGGGCAATTCTCGCTATTATATATACCTCTTCTAATTTCAATGTAGGTGAGAGAAGAAAAAAAAAGGAAAGATTGGAGTATATGGATATGCTATTTGTATGTTCAACTAGAACCATAAAAAGGCCTTTATAGCCTATACCTAAGGTCATTTCATTCACCTCATTTCCTAAAGTAACTGGAGTATCACACTTGCTGTTATCTGGTATGCTTTGGTTGTTGCAGGAACTAGTCCTCTGCGTGGAAACAGAAGATAGAAATATCCTTAGAGATTAGATTCCCATGGCATTGAAAGATGTGTGTTTAACTAATTATTGTGAGGAACTGGACACAATGCCCTGTTTCTGAGGCTGTTGAGATGGGAGTTCAGGCCTCCATCATGTTCTTTTCCTCCATTCCCTGCCCATGGAGCAAATGTAATATTATTTTAGAAAATTAAAGGTGGCTTTCATTGGAAAATATGGATAATTATAGCCTTTTAAGGTGTTTATATTGGAAAAGATGTCTCTCTGGATTTAGTTCTGATAGTCACATTGTCAAACGGGTCTCAGAGGTGTCCTACAGATAATTATTTTTTTCATAGAAAATCTAGAAATGTAGTTGTAAGTGCACCCTTCCCTTCTTATCAAAAAATAAAGAGTGAGAAAGCTGCCCTCATAGAGGTCTTTGGTGGCTGAGGTTTGTTGTTATATAAGCATACATGGCATTCTTGAGGACAAAAACTATTAGGGGGAGGCAGAAACAGGAATTCTTTTTAGGACCATGCAAGATAAAATGAAATACCTTTTATCTTATATTCTCGTGTGTCATAAATCTTCACCTCACACTTAAACTTGATTCCCATCTTAAGTGTCGTTAGAAAGCTATCACTTTGGAAATTCTGTTGTTTGATCTTTACCTAAAAACAAAAACAAAAAACCCATCAAGGTGTCTAGAGGACCTTTAAAAAGATGACATCTTAAGCATATCCTCTCTCTAAAGGCATACTTACATAAGTGCAGATGCATAACTGGTTTGTGCATCTCTTTCTGTAGTTCTCCTGTGTAGACATATACATATACATCCATGAAGATTCACAATTTCCCACAAGGAACAAAGGGAATCTCATAATGAAAAGCAACATTTTTTATGGATCCATGCCAAGGTACCGGATCCTTGTTCTTTTCCAGTTGATTTAGCTTAATGATTCTCTGTCAGGCAAAAGCCTTTATGAATTCTGCATAATGTCCTATTCAATTACAGCAGCATGCTTGCCTCGGGTTTGCAAGGTTAAGCTTGAGATGATTTTTCCTCTAAGAATCTCTCCCATATTCAGTGACAAAATGAGATCAGTTACTGCTGGAGGAACATAATTATCAAAAAAGTTTTACTTTTTAGGACTTGGGCTTAAAAAAATTCTGCCTGGACAAGTTTTACCAACTTTGTTTAAAATCCACACCTAGTTTTTCATTTCTTTCCTCAGTTCAGTTACATATATGTCTTAGAACTGTGCTTTGAATTAGTTTTATGCTTAAGCAGACAGAATACATTGTCCACATACATGTTCCCTCTCAGCCTCATTCTTCTACAGAGAAGCATGGACAGAGCTCTGGGTTGGTCTATAAAAGCACTATCTGATAAAACTTTCTGTGATAAAATATTCTATAATCTCTTTTGCATGATATGGTGATCTCTAG
Source organism: Pan troglodytes (assembly GCF_028858775.2). NCBI lineage: Eukaryota > Metazoa > Chordata > Mammalia > Primates > Hominidae > Pan > Pan troglodytes. Next base: position 109,031,300 of record NC_072401.2, on the reverse strand, counting down.
CCACTGTGGCTGCTGGGCACTGAAAATGTGGCCAGTGTGACTGAGAAGTTGAATTTTGAAATATAATTTAAGTTTAATTCATTCAAATTTACATAGCTACATATGGCTAGGGGCTACTCTATTTCACACTGAGGTCTATAGGATTAAGCCCATTAAAATTTATTTAAACATTTTAATTTATATATAATAATTGTACATCTGTATGGGGTATATGTGCTATTTTGATACATGCATACAATGTGTAATGATCAAATCAGGGTAATTGGGATATCCATCATCTCAAATATTTACCATTTATTTGCATTGTGAACATTCAAAATCCTGTCTTCTAGCTATGTTGAAATATACAATACATTATTATTAACTGTAGTCACCTTAAAACCCTATAGAATATGAAAACTTATTCCTCTTATCTAACTATAATTTTATACCCATTAACCAGTCTCTCTCTAGCTCTACCCTCCCAGGCTCTGGTAACTATTATATTACTCTACTCTCTATTTCTATGTGATCAACTCTTTCAGCTTCCACATATGAGTGAGAACATGTGGCATTTGTCTTTCTGTGCTTGACATATTTCCCTACATAATGTCCTCCAGTTTCATCCATGTTTCTGTGAATGACAGAATTTTTTTCTGTTTTATGGCTAAATTATATTTCATTATGTATATATACCACATTTTCTTTATCCATTCATTTGTTGATGGACACTTAGGATGATTCCATATCTTGGCTATTGTGAATAGAGCTGCAATACACATGGGAGTGCAGAGATCTCTTTGACTTATTGATTTCCTTTACTTTTGACATATGCCAGTAGTGGGATTTCTGGGTCATATAGCAGTTCTCCTTGTAGTTTCTTGAGGAACCTCCATACAGTTTTACATAGTTTCTGCACTAATATACATTAACAGTGTAGGAGTGTTTCCCTTTCTGCACATCTTCATTATTTTTTTGTTGCTGTCTTTTTGATAATAGCTATTTTAACTTGGGTGAGATTATATCTCATTGTGGTTTTTATTTTCATTTTCCTGATGGTTAGTTATGTTGAGCATATTTTCATATACATGCTGCCCATTTGTATGTCTTCTTTAGAGAAATGTCTATTCAGATCATTGTCTCATTTAAAAAATCATTTTTTTTTTTTTTTTTTGCTGTTGAGTTGTTTGAGTTTCTTATATAGTCTGATCATCACATCTCCCCTGCTAGGTAAGGATGATTTCTTTATATTAGTATATTCTGGATATTAATCCTTTGCTGGATGTATAGATTGCAAATATTTTCTCCCATTATGTAGATTGTCTATTTCCTCTATTGATAGTTTCCTTTGCTGTCCAGAAGCATTTGAATTCGATATACTCCCATTTGTCTCTTTTTGCTTTTGTTGTGTGTGCTTTTGAGGACATACTAAAAAAAAAATCTCTTCCCAGACCAATTGTGAAGCATTTCCCATTTTCTTCTAGTAGTGTTATCGTTCCAGATCTTAGATTTAAATATTTAATCCATTTTAAGTTGATTTTTGTATATAGTGAAAGATAGGGGTCTAGTTCCATTCTTCTGCATATGGATATCCAGTTTTCCCAGCACTGCTGAGTGAAGAGACTGTTCTTTCTCCAACATATGTTCTTGGCTCCTTTGTTGAAAATCAGTTAGCAGTAAATGTGTGGATTTATGTCTTCATTTTCTATTGTGTTCCATTGGTCTATGTGTCTACTTTTATACCAGCATCATGCTGATTTGATTACTATAGCTTTGTAGTATATTTTGAAGTCATGTAGTGTGATGCCTCCAGCTTTATTCTTTTTGCTTAGGATTGCTTGGCTATTCAAGTTCTGTACAAATTTTAGGATTTGTTTCTATTTCTGTGAAGAGCATCATTAGTGTTTTAATAGTAATTGCATTGAATCTGTAGATTGCTTTGGGTGGTATGGATATTTTAGCAATATTAATTGTTGCAATCTATGAACATAGGATTTTAAAAAAAATTTTTGGTGTCCTCTTCAATTTTTTTCATCAATGTTTTACAGTTTTCACTGTGGAAATCTTTCACCTCTTTGGTTACATTTATTCCTAAGCATTTTATTTATTTTATAGCTACCATAAATGGGATTGCTTTCTTGATTTCTTTTTCAGATTGTTCACTACTGGCATGTAAAACTGCTACTGATTTTGTATGCTGATTTTGTATCCTACAACTTTACTGAATTCATTTATAAGTTCTAGTAGTTTTTTGGTGGACTCTTTGGGCTTTTCTAAATATAAGATTATGTCATCTGGAAACAGCAGCAATTTGACTTCCTTTCCAATTTGAATGACTTTTTTTTTTTTCTCTTGCCTAATTGCTCTGACTAGGACTTCAAGAACTATATTGAATAAAAGTGGTGAAAGTGGGCAGCCTTATTTGTTCCAAATCTTAGCAGAAGGGCTTTCAACTTTTCACAATTTAGTATCATGTTAGTTGTGGGCCTGTCGTATATAGCCTTTATTGTTTTGAAGTATGTTCCTTCTATGCCTAATTTGTTGATAGTTTTTGTCATGAAGAGATGTTGACTTTTTAACAAATACATTTCTGCATCTACTGTGGTTCTCATATGGTTTTTGTCCTTTACTCTGTTGATGGGACCTATGTTTATTAATTTGTATATGTTAAACCACCCCCACATTCCTACAATAAATCCTCCTTGACCTTATCATGGTTTATCATCCTTTTGATGTGCTGTTGGATCCACTTTGCTAGGATTTTATTGAGGATTTTTGCATCTATGTTTATCATGAATATTGGCCTATAGTTTTCTTTTTTTGTTGTGTTTTTGTCTTCTTTTGATATTATGGTAATGTTGGCCTTGTAGTATAAGTTAGAATAAATTCTCTCCCCTTCAATTTTTTTTGGAATAGTTTGAGAAGAATTGGTACTAGTTCTTCATTAAGGGAAGTCTGGTAGAATTCAGCGTGAAACTAGCTGTTCCTGGGCTTTTCATTGTTGTGAGATTTTTTTTATTCCTGATTGAATCTTGTTACTTTTTATTGCTCTGGTCAGGTTTTCTATTTTTTTACGATTCAGTCTTGGTATGTCATATGTGTCCAGGAATTTATCTCTTTCTTCTAGGTTTTTCAATTTGTTGGCTATAGTTATTTATAATGGTCTCTAGTGATCTTTCGTATTTCTGTGGTATCAGCTGTAATATCTCCTTTTTCGTCTCTGATTTTATTTATTGGGTCTTCTCTCTTTTTTCTTTAGATAAAGGCTTCTTGATTTTGTTTATATTTTCAAGAAACCAACTTTTCATTTTGTTGATTTGTTTATTCTTTGCCTCCATTTTATTTATTTCTGCTCCAATCTTTGTTATTTTTTTCTATCTACTGATTTTGGATTTGATTTATTCTTGCTTTTTTAGTTCCTTGAGGTACATTATTAGATTTTTTTATTTAAAATATTTCTACTTTTTTGACATAGATGTTTATTGCTATAAACTTTCCTCTTAGTACTGCTTTTGCTGTATCCCATACGTTGTGGTATCTTATGTTTACATTTTTATTTGCTTCAAAGCATTTTTAAATTTACGTCTTAATTTTTCCATTGACTCAGTGGTCATTGAGGAGCATGTTGTCTGTGTGTCCTTACAGGTGAGGTGAGTCTCTTGTAGGCAGAATATAGTTAAGTCTTGGTCTTAAAAAATCAATTCAGCCATTCTATATCTTTTAATTAGAGAATTTAACCCATTTATATTCAAGGTTATTATTGATAGGTGTAGACTTACTCCTACTATTTTGTTAATTGTTGTCTAGTTGTTCTATAGATCTTTCGTTTTCTTCTTCCTCTCTTGCTTTCTTCCTTTGTGGTTTGATGGTCTTTCTGTAGTGGTAGTAGGCTTTGATTCTTTTCTTCCTATATTTTGTATATCTTTTATAGGCTTTTGCTTTATGGCTACCTGAGGCTTGCATAAAACAGCTTACACTTATAACATATCAACTTAAGGTGAAAACAGTTTAGAATTTAACTCTAAAAATTGCACTGAGATTTTGGCAAAATGCTACCATTCTTAAAATGTATTTATTTAGTTTTGAGACGGAGTTTTGCTCTTTTTGCCCAGACTGGAATGCAATGGCATGATCTCAGCTCACCACAACCTTTGCCTCCTGGGTTCAAGCGATTCTCCTGCCTTAGCCTCATGAGCAGCTGGGATTACAGGCATGTGCCACTATGCCTGTCTAATTTTTTTGTATTTTTAGTAGAGACGGGTTTTCTCCATGTTGGTCAGGCTGGCCTTGAACTCCCGACCTCAGGTGTTCCACTCACCTCAGCCTCCCAAAGTGCTGGGATTACAGGCATGAGCCACTGTGCCCAGTGCACTCTTGCTATTAATTACTATAACAAACTATCCCAAACTTAATGGCTTAAAATAACAATTTATTGTTATTATTCATGATTCTGGGGGTTGAATGTACTTAGCTAGCTGAGCAGTTCTCACCTAGGCTCCCTCATGTGGTTGCAGTCACATGTCAAATGAGGATGGCATCATCTGATAGGTCGTTTGAACTGATGTCCAAATAGTTTTTTATTCCATGTCATGTGCATGGGCTGGTTTGACTGGAACAGCTTGGGGTTAGCCAGGTACCTCTCTCTTCAGTGAGCATCTACACATGACTAGCTTGAGGTTTCTCACAGCATGGCAATCTCAGGAAGCTGAAATTCTTCTATGGTGTTTGGCATCCCCTAGAGTGAGTGTTTGAGGAGACAGGAAGTAGAAGTTTCCATGTCCTTTAGACATGAAGACTAGCCCAGTGTCACTCCTTCTATGATCTATTGATTCATGCATTTAGCCTGCATAGATTTAAAAGGAAGTGGAATGGATGGGAAGAAAGCCAGAAGATTTGTGGCTATTTTTTGTTTTCCACAGCTACTCTGTAGAGTGACACATTCTGCTAATTGCAATCAGTGAAAATGTAAAAACAAATGGCTATACCTGACCAATAATTTCAATTTTCTGTCTTGAGACCAAGAAATTACAAGAAAAAATAATGCTTTTGGTTTTGTCTAAACTGTAGTGGGGAATTTCAACTTGAGGAGGAACTTAACCTAGGACTGATTTTTATTAGAGGAGCAAATACTGTTTGATGTGGTTATTTTCATGGTTCTTAAGTGATTGAGAACATTAAATTCTGGCTAGAAGTTCTCTCCATACTGCATGTGTATAAGTGCTGCTTTATTTCTGAATATGTAATGATTGTTTAGATTTCTTATTTAGTTAGGGAAGCTTAAGTGATTGGGTTTTTTTTAAATTAAGCTTTTTTTGATACTGTAACATTCAGCATCATGCTGATTTTTTCTTACAAAAATAATTAATAATCCCATGTTAACAAAAACTCATCAGTTTCTATAAGCAGTGCATAAGCTGGGTGTATCTGCATTTTTCATGTTGCTGTGCAGATAAGTGTGCTCATCTGATTTGTGCTTCATTATACATTCAAAATATTTTTTCAGTTTGACATCAACGTTCTTCAACTTTCAAGCACCTGTATAGATTTCCTGTTGTCAGCCAGCTTCCACCTGTCTTGTCCAAGAGAATTATGTACAGGTGAACATTGCTTCTACCCTTAAAGGTTGACTGAATTACAGGACTGCTGTTCATAATTTTGTCTTGCCATTTGAAGTTAATCAATAACGTTCACAGAATACCATGAGATGGCCTGAGTCTAGGTCTCTGCATTATATGCAGGGTTAGCTCTTTCATCAAATGGAAGGTCTTCACTTATCTTGGGATTGGTCCTATATCCAGCTGCCACACTGTCAAATGGCTTCCCAAAGAAGCTTTTTGGATTGTTTTGATTTTTTTTTTTGTACTTTGTTTCTTAGATCTTTATAACAGAGAGTGTTTTTTAGATAATCAAATTCAATAAGGCTTTAAGACCTATTTTGCAGGAGGAAATCTGGCTGTGTAGGGCTTTCTTGGTGTACACTGATCAAAGGAATGCTTTTCTTATCACTGTTTGGGGAACAGATTAAGTGGTGACTGGTGCCCTGCTGATTCTTTGTTCCGTGGACTCCTTTCCTCTCTGCTGCTGTCATCTCTGTTCAGATCCCACAGTAAGTAACATAATCCCGTTCCTTTAGGCCTTGCCTTCATCTGCTTTAGTTCCATTTCCTCGGGCAGCTGCAGCTGAGACTCTGGCCTTTTTATTATCAGTAGCCATGGTGGCTGGTACCCAGCAAGGCTGTTTTAGCACAGAGAATGAGATGAATAATGGCTGTGGTTTCAGGGTTGGAGATGTTTGGCAGAACTGAGAAATCAGTGCCTGGGAACTGAAATGCAATTTGTTTTTCCCACACTTCAGAGGATTGCAACGTTTCTCCATCCTCACAGCTACTGTCTAGCCCAAACCATCAGCAACTCATCCACTCTTCCTCCTCTTCAGTACATTTTCCATCTATTGCCAGAGTGATGGTTTGAAGATGTGTACCTGATCAAGTCACTCCCCTATTCCCATTGCTTCCCATTGACCTCAGCGTAAAGTCCAGTACCCTTACTGTGATCAGAACAGTGTCCACTTGTCAGACTGTTAACCTGAAACAACTTTGTAACAGATTTCATTTTTACTGATTTATCATACCCTGTGCCTTTATTTTCAATGCTTGCAATAAAGTGTGATCTGCGAAACACAACTTGTAAATTCACAGTGGTGAAAGTGCCTTAGATATTTGTAGTTACTCTTAATGCCTAGGTACAAAGAAGATCATAAGTCAAAAGTGACAAAGAGAAAAGAACTATTCTTTTGTAGCAAGCCTTGATTCTCATTTCATATTGCTGGCCTTTGCTTCATGCATATGGTGTCTGGCTAACCCCAGCTTTACATGAAAGGACTTCATCAGCTTTTAACAACCATATGGTAAAAGCATCTACACATATTTCTTCTGATACCTTCAGGCACTGCTAAGCAGCTGGTATTAATGAATAAGAATGGCCAGTGAAATTAAGGTATACTGTTGCTAGGAAGGAACAGTTTATAGCCAGGAGAATTACAGATTACTAGGCAAGAACACACAGGAATAGAAGGGATATGTGATTTCTGCATTTCATCTAGATGTGGCCACCTGTACTGCTTAAGGCAATACAATGCTTGGCTGATTAGCAAGGATTAATTCTATTCCTACTGATGGTGGTCCCAGGAGATGGAACCAATAGTTTCAATACCTATCAAAAGTGTTTCAGGGCCAATATCCCTAGCTGAAGCCACTGGTGGATCTATGAAAAGAGGCCCTGGTTAAGCAACAATAACAGCAACATTTTGTAATGTTGTTTTCTAGATTTTTCATCTTTGCTTGCATAAAACATTTATTTCCTCCCACTACATATGTTAAAATTTTTATTATGTCAAGACACAATGTCTATTATAAACTTTTAAGAGACTCAGTTTCTACCATAACCAAGATGTAGAAATTTCTCCCTATCTACGTGCGATTATTTTCAGCTTTATGTAAACTTCGATGCAAAACTCAGTCTTTTTACTAGGTTTCACACAAAGAAATCCAAGCATATTTTTTGATAGTTTTCTTATTATAATTTGCATTTCACTTTGATGCATCCCTATTACAATAGCTCGAGTATTTGTTTCCTTCAGAGCCCTGGCCTCCAGCATCATCATCTTTTCCCTTAACCTTTGCCCAGTGCTAGCATTTTTTTTGACGCCTCTTTTTCTTCTCCACATTATTCATAGTAGGTTCCCTTTTTATCTGGAAACCTGACTGACTTTGATCAATAGGCTTAAGAAAAAGGTTTTACAGTGAAGTTTGTTGACCAAAATAGATACAATAAATTTTCTCTGATCCTTACACTACAGTATGTTGGAAGTGGCCTTTTCCTTTTTCTACTCTCTCTCTTTTTTTCTTACTTTCTGTTTGATGCCAATTTATTTTTATCAATTATTTGGCTCAAATGACTTATTTTCATGTTTCAAAAAAAATTTCTGTAAAGGGAATTTGAGTGTGAACTTCTATTTCTTAATAAAGTGCTTTTTGTATAGTCGGCCAAAATTATAGTATAAAGCAAGAATATTGAAAGTACTTAAGCTGATTCTACACAAATGTGGGAGTGAGAGTGTTCCCCCTAATCCCCTGTGCAGCTGTCAAGAGTTTCACCTACTCCTTTGGAACTTAGACTGTTCTAGGATATTTCAAAGGGATTATTCAAAAAGAAGGGGAAGACAGAGGCCAGACACATTCTCAGAGTTTGGACAGATTATAATTCCACTGGGCAGCTTTCAAGCTAAGGCCTAAATGCTGCTGCAGCGAATTTCTTATCAGATATGGATGGAAAAGACAGTTATCTTGGGTTTCAAATGGATGCTATGAAAAGTGCTTTAAATCTTATAATTTATTATTATCATTATTATAAAATATAATATTTTTTGACACATAGCCAAGCCAGAATCAAAAGAAATCCACAAAGGGGTGTGTGGGAGTTCAAATTAAATTGGATGATGGAGTTATAGGAAGTAGATAAAGGTTTAAATGGCTGGGGCCTGGGATTTTGACATCTGCAGTGGAAGAGAAGTTTAGGTTGAAGGTCCTATAGGAATGAGAGCTAGAGTTGAGTATCCTAAATATATAATAGTGATAGCTGACAATTAACAAATACTGTTATGGTTTGAAAGTGTGTGTCCTACCAGATTTATATGTCAAAACCTAATCACCAATGGGATAGTACTAGGAGATGGGGCCATTGAGAGGTGATTAGGTCATGAGGATGGAGCCCTCATGAATGGGCTTAGTGTCCTTATAAAAGAGGCCATAATGAGCTGCCTTATCTCTTCCACCATGTGAAGACACAGGAGAAGGTGTCGTCTAAGAACCAGGAAACAGCCCTTCACCAGACACCAAACCTAAAGGTGCCTTCATCTTAGACTTCCTTGCCTGCAGAACTGTGAGAAATTGCTGTTGTTTTATAAGCTATGGTATTTTGTTATGGCAGCCCAAATGGTCTAAAATAAATGCTATGTACCAGGAAATATGTGACGCATGGTAGCCTTTTAAAACTCTTAATGCTTCTGATAATCCTATGAAGTACATACCATTGTTATCTTAAAGCCATTAGTCATGAAAAAATAACTTGGGAAACAATTTCCACAGGAGTGTTAAATGTTACACTAGCCATAGTTGAAGAAAGGAGGAATAAATCACAAGATTTATCTGAGAATATTACACAACAGAAATACACATAGAAAATAAAAATGAAAGAATGTAGAAGAAAAAATACATAACACAAGAAACAAATTAAGAGACATGGAAAGAAAACAGAGAGTTTAATATGCATATAGTAAGGGGTCTAAAATTAGAGAAGGGAGAAATAAGAGGGAGAAAACATTGAAAGGGATAATAGAGAGTTTTGGTTGGCTCTAGGACAATGATGACCACTTAAATCTAGACTTCTCCAAAAACTCTCCCTCAAATCCTAAAATAAAAAATGAACCCAAAGGAGCCGCACGTGATGTATGCCTACAGCCTTAGTAGGAAACAGAGAATCTTACAAATTCCAAATTACCTGTAAGTAGAGAAATAAATACAAATTCAAACGGAGTTACCATTGCAGTTTCCACTGCTACAGCTGTCTATGGGTGCCCATGGTGGGAGAGAGGAACACGGAGGTCGTAGGTTTAGCATAGATTTAAAAAAAAAAAAAAGCTACCATACAAAAAAGTCCTAACTATTAAATTGAGGTCTGGGACTTAGTTCACAGCACCAGCTACAAAGGGGAGTCTGGAATGTGAGTGAAACTGGAGGTAGTGGGCTGAGAGAAGCATTCCTTCTAAGGGAAAAGCAGGTACATAGAAAAAGAGATTTTCCTTTGGAGAAGTAACATGGAAGGAAAAGAAGGCAGTAAGGGGAAAATTAAGAATAATACAGAAATGAAAAGAAAAATAAGACATACCAGCTCTTCCCTTCCACCTGATAAAAGAAAAACTTCAGCCGAATTTAATTTAAAGGAGTTTAATTGAGCAACAAATGACCTGCTAATTGGGCAGCCATCTGAGCCAGAGTAGGCTCAAAGACTCCAGCACAGCACGTGGTGGAAGAAGAGTTATGGACAGAAAAAGGAAGTGATGTACAGAAAAGGAAAGTGAGGTAGAGAAACAGCCAGATTGGTTACAGCTAGATGTTTGCCTTATTTGAACACGGTTTGAACAGTTGACTAGATTTGGCCAAAACTCAATGATTGGCACGAGTGTAGGCTATGGTCTGTTTACACCTCCACTTGTTATAGTTCATGATGTACAGAAAAACCTTTAGGCAGAACTTAAAATATGTAAGGAGGCAGCTTTAGGCTAAACTTGGTTTAACACTCCCAACAACTAATATTATTCATTATAGAAACTGCGATGCACTATGATGATGGAAGAGGGTGATATTGAACTAGAAATTCTTATGTCTAACACAGAAAAATCAGACTAACTCCATAAATGGTACTATAAAAAGAAAATAGAAAATGAAAATAAAGTACTTCAGCTGATGCAAATTCTCACCAAAGAATCAATCAGTAAGCTGAATCATACTCTACAGTGAATTTAATATAATCGGGTAAATATTTGGAGCTATTATAAAAACACACAGCATAAAAACTCAAATAATAAGAACAGAAATTGTTTTAAAAAAGTAAGAAATGTAATGAGGGTTGATTGAAATTGGGAAATAAATTAAAGGGGTAAAAACAATCTCAGAAATGAAGATTAAATAGCAAGGTACCAAATGGGGAGTAGACTCAGATGATAATTCAATAAGAAGCATTTTAAGAAGACAGAAAAACAGCTAAGAGAAAATGATATAAAAAAGAAAGTAAAGGGTGATTAAATTAAAAAGACAATGAAAATCCAAATTAAGTATAATTGGAGTTGCTGAAAAACTAAAATGAAATACCAATGAAACAGAACTAATATTTAAAGCTGTAATCCAAGAAAACTTTATAAAAATGAGGGCAAACTTAAATCTAAATATTGAAAGGGCCTGTGGTGAACCTGGGAAAACTGATTTGAAACAATAAACTCTAGTAAAGTTACTAAATTCTAAAGACTAATTCAAGAGCCTCAGGTCCAAATTATTAAAAAATTAAATTGGTATCAGATTTATCAAAATAAGGTAACAGTTGAGCAGCACTTTGGAGAACTCAAGAAGAATGAGAGATAAGTGTTTTTATATTCAGCCAAGTTATATCTTAAGTGCTGTATGGGTTTCTTAGGGATACATTAACAACTTATTATAAACTTGGTGGTTTAAAACAGAAATGTATTCTCTTACAGTTATGGAGGCTACAAGTCTGAATCAAGCTGTTGGTACAGCCATGTGCCCTCTGAAGCCTCTAGGGAAGAATATTCCATGCCTCTTCCTAGCTTCTGGTGGCTTCTGGCAGTCCTTGGCATTTCTCGGCTTGTGGCTGTATCATTTCAATCTCTGTCTTTGTCTGCACATGGCCTTTCTCTGTATATCTCTTTATGTGTCTATGCCTAAATCTACCTCTCTTTTTGCTTATAAAGACACCAATCATTGGATTTAGAGCTCATTCTAAGTCTGGGATGATTTCATCTGGAGTTCCTTGACTAATTACATGTGCAAAGACCCTGTTTCCAAATTGGGTTATGTTCACAGGCATGAGAAATTGCAGCTTGAACATATCTTCTTGGTGGTCACAATTCAACCCACTACAAGTGCCAAAGCAAATATATATATATATATATCTTGTGATTAAAAAATCACAAGAACTCAGAAAATACTAACAAGCTATTTCCAAGGAATCTAGCTTTATTTAACAGATAAATGACATTTAAGAAATCTAACTGCATTTAACTGAGCTTCATTTAACAGAGAAATGACAGGAAAAGCTTTGGCAAGAGAACTAATGTTGAATATTTAATAAATTTAGTTGTATACCTAAGACTAAAGGAGGCTGCTGACATGGGTGAAAGGGTGGTATGTCAACATTATATAGTCTTAAGAAGGAGAAAGAATGCAACTAAAAATGGGAAGAGTGGGGAATGAGAAAGGGAAAGTGGAGTAAGCTCATTGACTGCTCTGTAGATAATAGGTAGGAGTCAAGGGATACCATTTTATAAGTTGATACACTGATGATAAGAAAAAGTAAGAGGGAATTAGAGCATAAGTCCAAAGAGGACCAGTAGAACAAAAAATTAAATCATCCTAAACATCAAGAAATTGAGAATAAATATTAAGAAAAATGCAAATAAGACATGCCATATAGAAGATACACAGTCAATCTTACATAAACTTTGCAGTAACTGTAACATAAAGTAATATGATTGTATTTAGATCAACTGTGTCAATAAATGTAAATAGGCTTAAATTGCCCATAAAAAGAAAAAAGCTTTCTTATTGTCTCATATAGCAACCCTAACTCTATGCTGATTAAAAAAGAAATACGTAAAGCAATGGGAGTTAAAAAAGCTAAAAATACAATGATGGGCAAATTTATACTGGGCTGATATAAACCTATTATCAGACAAAACAGATTTCATGGCAAAAATAATCAGATAAAAAAGAACACTTCATAATACTAAAAGCCACAGTTTACAGCTAAAAAATAATAGTTATGAATACCAATGTTTTAAACAGCACAATTATCAGTATTATAAAGCAGAAACTACAAAAGATAAAAAGGAGAATACATAGAAACATAATAATAATAAGAGACTAGAAATCACCACCCACAATACCAACTAGATGAAGTAGACAAAGGAAAAGGTAAGGATATAGAAGAGCCAAAGAACATAGAAATTTTAAAGGAGTTCAAAACCAAAAACAATCTTTCATATGGATATTAAAAAGCCTTTTTAAAAAAACAAGTCTTGAGTGAAAGAGGAAATGCAAACATAACTTACAGATTTCTGAAAAATAATGATGAAACACTACATAACCACACCTGTGAGACATATTTAGAGCAGTGATCAGACTGAACAATTATGAAGAATAACCCCAAACACCTATATCAATAAAAATGAAAGAATAAAAATAAACACATTAAATCCTAAGTAAATAAAGCCAGAAACAGAACAATAAAGCAAACCAAAAGGAAGCATCAGGCAGGATATAATAAATTGTAAACAGTATTTAATGAGGCAGAAAACAGAGAAATAGCAGGGTAAATTAATAAATAAAAATACTGATTCTTTAAAAAAAAATCACAAAAATACAATAACCAATAGCTAAAATAATCAAGGAAAAATATACAGATATACAAATTAAGAAATGACAAAAGGAAAATAATTATTAATAAAGAGGAAACATATATCATAAAAGAATAATTTGCCTATCTCTATGCAAATAAACTTAAAATCAAATTTACCAAAATTGATCCTAGTAGAAAGAGAAAGTTTCAATAGACTAATGTTCTTAGAAGAAATAGAGAGAGTTATCAGGGAACTAACACCCAAGAAAACACCAACCCTAGAAGTTTTCACAGAGGAAAGGTAGCCAAATCCTAAATATTAGGTAAATTGATGAGATATAACTTGTTTTAGAGCAATGAAAATGAACAAAATAAGGAACACCATCCAAATTCTTTAAATAAAGTGAATTAAACATTTATCTCTAAGTTTGATAAAATAGTGGTACTAAATCACTGATGAATATTGATGTAACATTTTTAAATAAAATATTAATGAACAGAGTCAATTATCATATTAACAACACAATAATAATGACCAAATGTGATGTATATAAAGAATGAAAAGATGATTTCACATTAAAAATTTTATTAATATGATTCACTATATAATAGGTCTCACGACAAAAAAAATCAT